>NW_023416316.1:17876182-19076182 GCF_014108235.1 Myotis myotis
TAGGACATTGACCACCACGCATGTTCTGGCTTCAGCCTCATCATCTGAATAGCATTCACTGTGTCTGTGGTGTTCTCCTTTGAGGCATTGATGCCATGTTGAGTGTCACTGCCTGGCAGAGAACAGTCCAGCTTCGGTATCCTGGAGTCCCAGGTAGAGTGACATTGACCTATGGTAATATACAGGCGCCAACAACCACGCGTGTGCTTTGCACTCTACATACGTCACTTCACTTGATCCCCTGACCACTCTGAGGTCGGTGGTGTCCTTTTCACACATGGGAAGCTCAGGCTTAGAGTTTAACCAAGCAGCTTGCACATGGTCCCAGAGCCAGTAGGTAGTACGTCAGATTTCTGACTCCAAAGCCTGTGTCTGCCACATCTGTTCTGACCTCTCATCATCCTGCCATTTGGGACCTCGTCGACCCCCATCTCCATGAGGCTATTAATGAATTCACTACATAGAAGTCTAGTTACTAACTAGAAAGACACTCACTACCACCAGCGGTCTCATCCGTACCCCTAGTAAACTTTGTCCATCACCTTTCCCAATGAGCTAATAACCCCGTTACTCCCCTCTTCCTCATCCCCCACCCAGGTGTCTAGGAACCCTTCACACCGCCCCAACTCTCCCAGCAACCTGGTAGCCCTGCCCATGCAGGCATTCATTCAACAAGGGTCCCCTTTCACAGGAACAGAGGTTGAGCGTTATTTTCTTAATGAACTACCCATTTCAGACGATCCACTGCTTCCTCCTGGAGAGCTCACAAACTACTCATTTCTTCTGGAGTATCACCCATCACCAAAACCAAGCTCAGTATTCCACACCAGGGTTCGCTTTTTGCATTTTAGAAACTCGGGTACTTACTGGTCTTGCATCATCCATTATTTTTCTGAGATCCCTCAGAATATCTAACAGTGAACTGACAGTGTGGTCAAATGGATGTAATTCATATGGACTGGAAGTCTTGAAGTCATACCAGGTAATTAGCTTGGCCTTCTAAACTCTCTTGCCTGTTTCGTTTCTTGGTCTACCATTTCTGCTGAAAATGATTTTCATTAAAGTGAAGACGAAGGAATAAGGACATTGCAGGAGTCCTTCGTTTTTCTTGCCTGTTAATATCACGCCATCTTTCCAGGTCAATGAGTCCAGCCTCCTGGGTCCTGCTCTGAACACAGCTAATAGATCGTTTTTGTTGCCCTTGACTTTCCAGCTTTTAAAGGGCCCTTTAAGATCTGAGCTCATCAGAGAACTCCCTGAGCAGCTGTATTGATCCCTTTGGGTCAATATTTCCCAAACTTAGCTCTGACTTAATTGCCTGAATCTTCCAAAATTAACCAGGTGAATACCTTAAATAGAGCTAGGATGATTTGGCTTCTGCCATTTTGGTACAGAAGGCAACAGATGCCAAGACAAAGCACAAGGGGGCAGAGATAGAGAAAAAGCAAACGGCTGCTAACAGCAGGAGAGACCCTTTGTAGAGGAAAGGTGGCACATTTTAAGAATCCCCTCGGGTATCTCCAAGGTGAAACAAATCTGAAATCAGCATTCAGCTGAGCCTCAGCAAAAGAAGAAATCCTCAGTAATTCTGCAAATAGGTCCATTTCCCCCCATTGGGGAACCAACACATCGTTTGGACAGCTTACTAAAAATTGAGTGGTCGGGGTGAGACCTAAGAACCTCCATTGTAACAGTCATCCCAGGAGAGTCAGGTGGGCAGGGGCAGGGCCTCACTTTGGAAAAGCACAGTTTCCTATCTGGTTAGGTTTGCCCTTGTTGAATGGCTTGATTTTTAACTAATTAGAGGCCAACATTTTTTTTTTTTTTAAGTAGGCATGGTGTTTAAAAGTAAATGGATGGCTATCACAGTTCTCAGATGTTTGTGGTGGGTTGAAATGAGAGATGTGACACCGAGTCTCATCCCAGCAATGTAGTTAATGTTGAATCCTGAGATGGCTTTGCGCTGCTGAGGCAAATTAGGTTGGCTTCCACCTCTCGTCATTTTCCTACAAAAGGCATGGAGGTTCCTGCTGCAGTCCCTCCTTTTCCTCTTCCCTTCACATGCTGCAACCATCTGGACTACATCAAGCTTTCTGCCCTAATCCCTGACCAAGTCTTCTATTTTCCTACCACATCACGCCTTTTGAAAAGAGACAAACTTACATTTGGATTATTGTTTTTAACAAGGTAGGAAAGTTCATGTATATCATCTATCAGTTTTGAAATATAGGCCACATAGGACAATCAATATGCCATGAAAGCATACTTTTTCGTTTAAATTATAATTTTTGTATAAAAGGTAAGGTTCATCTGGGATTGTTCTGAACAAAATAAATATAATTTTTCAAAAGTAAATGGACATCTTCGCAAGCAGCTGGACCTTTCTGCTCAGTATGGTTTTTCACATTTTCAGGTTCACGGTGAAGCAGAAGAATGTGAGAATTCTAGTGGTTCTCTTATGGCTTTACTTTCATTATAACCTCCCTCCCCCAAGTCTACCTAACCGAGTCTATGTCACTGTTCTGCTCTCCTCCGGATGCAAGGGGCTAGGGACCTTCAAATGATGGAGAAGGTTGTGCATGGGCACACCCCAGTCTACCAACCCAGGCCAGGATTCAGGCCCATGTGGGGAAACAGGTGGAAGTTTGCAGAAGCAAAATGACAGGACATGGCGAGCTGATGAGAGGACTGTGGACTCCGGTGTGGAGGTCTGGTTTTGTTCTCTGACAAGTGAAGTATGGACCCTTGGGTATCTCACATGGTTTGAACCCCAGCTATGTACTCACTTGGCCAGTTTCTTCTTCCCCTCATTTTCCTCATCTAAAAGGGAATTTAGCTCAGCTGGCTTGACTCAGTGGTTGAGCATCAACCTACGAACCCAGAAGTCACAGTTCAATTCCTGGTCAGAGCACATGCCCAGGTTATGGGCTAGATCCCCAGTGTGGGGTGTGGCAGGAGGCAGCCGATCAATGATTCTCATCATCAATGTTTCTGTCTCTCTCTCCCTCTCCCTTCCTTTCTGAAATCAATAAAAATATGTTTAAAAATAAATCAATAAATGGGAATTTAACAATACCTATTTAGGAGAATTCAATGACGTGTATGTGTGGTGCTTTGCACAATGGTTGATACTACCTGACAGCAATTTTTAGTGGGCTTTTTTTAATTTTAATTTTAATTTTTTTAGATTTAAGGCCTTAGCAGTCCATGTGGTAAGAAATAGGACAAGGAGACTCAAAGTAGCTCAAGGAATGGTATCTCCCCTGGGTGGATAGGTTGCGATGTACAGTCTAATTTTAGCAATGGACGGGGTGCTTCGTTCCAAAGGAAAGAGATGGAAGAGGGTTAACACAATACATAAAAACATGTCTCTGAAACGCTAACAAGCTCAGAGCAGAAACACCATGGGGGTCTTTTGAGAGGGGATTAAAAGCAATGGAAGTGGTATTTCTGTCGGAGAATTCCAAGCAGGGTGCGGACAGTGCTTTCCCACCTGCACAAGGCAGGATCGGCGGGGGGTGGGCCCTGGTGAGACCACTAAGAATCCGTTCTGTGGGCACAATTGGGACTCAGAAGTTTGGGGAATTGCAACGAAGCGTCTGCTCGGTTCCTGACCTGCCCCGACTTGGGACTTCACCTTATACAAAACGGAGGAACCGGTTAGCTATTTGGAGACTAAATAGAAAGTACTAATGGGAACTGCTGTGCTTTTAAACTTTTTTTTAGTAGGGAATACAGACAGTGGTAAAAATTCAAGCAAAGACACCTGAAAGTTACTTTTCCTCTCCACCCTCTTGTTCCCTGGTTCCCTAGTTCTTCCCAGAGTCACCCTTTCTTCTTGTCAATCAGAGCAATTCTGGGTAGAAAGCACATGTGTTTATTTAACCAATCAATATTGATGGGCATTTAGGCCTCCTCGAGTCTCTAAAATTATGATTTTGCTGCCATCCTTGTACATTCTGTTTTATGCACTTGAACAAATCTGTCTGTAGACTAAATTCCCTACAGGTAGAGACTTGGGTCAAAAGGTTTGTGCATATTTAACTTGGATATTGTCTAATGATATTTCCCTCCAAAGACATTCGCCCTGATTATGCCGCCCCCACCCCAGCGATTTGACAGGGCTTCTGGGACCCCGCAGCAAGCAAGCTCCTAGCCTTAGCTGACTTTTTGAACCTTTGTTAATCTGATGGGTAAAAACCACATTAATCGCATTTCTCTACAAACAAGGTTGTACACCCCCTTCCTCTTCTTGAAGGCCATTGGTTGCTTGTTTTCTCTGAACTATCTAGATTCTAGAACCTTTATCCTTGAGTCCTGCTCTTTCAAAAAGATAAGGCTGACAAAGTGGAATTAATGATGTCATTTTAGCCTTTTTAACAGTGAAGAAAGGGAAGGCTAAGAAAAGTTGATATTTATGAAACATTTTTCTTTTTTATTTCATAGAGGAAGGGAGAGGGAGAGAGACATAGAAACATTAATGATGAGCCCTAACTGGTTTTGCTCAATAGATAGAGTATCAGCCTGCCGACTGAAAGATCCCAGGTTCAATTCCAGCCAAGGGCACATGCCTGGGTTTCGGGCTTGATCCCCAGTAGGGGGCATGCAGGAGGCAGCCGATCAATGATTTTCTCTCATCATAGAATTTTCTCTCTCTCCCTCTCTCTTTCTCTCGGAAATCAATAAAAAAAAATTTTTTTAAGAAAAGAAAGATCAATGATGGGAGATAATCATTGATTGGCTGCCTCCTGCACTCTCCCTACTGGAGACCAAGCCTGCATCCTAGGCATGCGCCCTTGACTGGAATTGAATCCGGGACCCTTCAGTCTGAAGACCGGTGCTCTATCCACTGAGCCAAACCAGCTAGGGCTACCAGACATTTTTTGAAAGCAGCTGTCTGGAAGTTTAGGTAGCCATCAGTGGGATACCAGGCCGTGGAGATAGAATGTGGACAGTATCAAAACATCCAGGATGAAGGAATTGATTTCTAACATCCGTGATTCCTTTTCTTTTGGGGGCTTATTGAAAACTTTCCACTCAGACTTTTTAAATACCCACCTCAACATTGTGAATTTCCCTGGTGCATTTGACCAGGGAAGGACGAATTTACTTTTAGGTACAATTAAAATTCTAATGTATCGGATATAAAAGCACAGCCACATCCCAAGACTCAGCAGTGGCATTATTGGAGGAAAGGCTGCAGAAGTTAAAACACCAGAAGGGCTGTCGTCTCGACAATCCACTAAAAAGGGGGTTAGGATAATTAGAGGAACATCCCGTAGGCATGTTGTAAGGAACCCGCAGAAACCTACCTAATCATCCCCAACTGAATGGGAATGGCTTCAGCATCCATTTTCTGCAACTGAGACCTCCGGAGCAAGAGGTGTTGCTGTGCCTACGGCCCCACCAGCACCATCCGGGGCCGCATAATGGACCTTGTACCTATATTAAAGGCAATTAAACAAGCCCTTAAAATACAGCTTCAGAGGCTTGCAGGATGGTTATAATGGAAGCTTCTGAAAAACCTACCAGAATTGGGGAGCAGAGAGGAAGCCTTTGAGGAGATTTTCAAGCATTCATGAAAACCAAAATAGATTATCCCTCTGGCTCACCTCAAAAACACGAACCCAGCGTTCAGCTCCCGCTCCTGCTCATACTGGTATCTTGTGCCATTAGAATGTTTAAAACCCGCCCTTCACAGAGCATGCAATGTATGCACTGAACCTGAGCATCTTTCTGGAATGAATGATACTTCCATTCATTTGGGTGAGTTAGGTAGTGTCTGCAGGGTGGAAGAATAACACTCATCTGGTGCCCGAGTCTACAATAGCTCTTTCAAAATGCAAGGGATGATAAAGGACTGGCTTTTGAAACATTATTTTACACACTAGCAGCTGCACTTGATGGAAATGATGACTTTTTGTCCCTGTTCCTTGAGGGCTCCCGTATGATACTGTGTGGGGATGCATTTAATATGATACTGTGTAGGGATGTATTTAATATGATACTGTGTGGGGATGCATTTAAAGCAGTGGCTAGAGGCAAGTTAATGCTGCTAACTTGGGGGAAAAATCTTCATTTAAGGCACAGAGTGGGCACTGGGATGCAAAAATAAGAACCCCTCTCCCAAATCTGCAATAAATCAAGAAGGGAAAGCACCGTTAGATTAATTGGAAGTGAATGGCATAAAGGAAAACAGCTATATTTGTGTCCGTATTTTTTTCAAGGCAGAAAACAGTGAATAAAATCTTAGTCATAAGCCTCAGGGCAAAAATGAACTCATAAAATATTTATCCTTTGGACTCGGATGCTGAAATCCATCTGGGATGATGAAAACCCTAGATCTCACCACGAACTTGGAGAGCCCTTCCCCGTGGCTTCCCGGTGCCTCGCGCACAGTCAGGAAGCGCCTGTGGCAGTGAGCAAGAATGAGATCAAGGTAAAATGGGTTTTCCAGCAGCAAGTGTTCAAGGCCTGCTATCTGTTGACGACCATTCATTGAAACCATGGGGTACAGTTTCGCCCAAGGAAAATTCCGGACTCCAAGATGGAGGTGCACTTCCTGTCTGGCTCACGCAGGACACTCAGTTACCATGGAACCCTGAAGGCTCCCGTGGCTCCGTAAGATGTGACACGTTTTACTCTGCAGTTTTGCAAAGACGAGAATGTAACGGGAAGGCAAGCTGGGGGATGGGAGAGCAAGATGAAGCGTTTATGAGTAGACACTTGATAAATTAGCCAGGGCGAATTAAAAGTGAATGCACGAGGACATTCATTCAATAAATTCGTACTCTGCATCTACACTGTGCCAGTACCGCAACCAGCCCAGCAATAGACGCTGAGAAGAGGCCGTCTCTGGCCCCAGGTAGCGATTCAGACATCACCTGTGTGAACACTAGACTTAGTGCCGAGTTCCGTGCTAGGAAAATGTCTTCAAAGAAATACAAATGGGAAAAGTTCTCTTTTGCCAATTAGTAGTCTATAGAAAGACTTCTAAACCATGCCCTGAAAGTGTCATCTTGACCTTTTCAGACAGGAGAAAAAGTGAGGTAGGGCATCTTTCCTCTCTAGTTGCTCTTTTAAAAAAATAAATAAATAGAACCACTAAGTTGCTGTAAGAAATCATTCCTAATTAATAGACCTAACGTGTAATGTGTCATACTCCTAAGATGCTTACACAATTTTCTTCGCAAACGCATTATGGAAAAAGTACGGCTTTCAAATACACTTTCTGCTTGCTGCCACTGAATTTAATAAGAGCTTGTAGCAATATGTTGGTCTAATGGTCCATTCTGTTTAGTCTCCACTAAATAAAAATTGAAATAAGTGACAGGTGTCCTGGAAACCATACCGAGCAAATGCACCTTGCCCTTGCTCTCAGCAGGACATGGCAGAGATCAAATTATTTCATTGAGCTGTAGTTCCTGGCATATAAATGCTTAATAAATGTTTGTCCAAATATGCAGTGTCTGGGGCCCAGATAAGTGAAACGAGTCACCTCGGGTCACATAGCTAAGTGGCCGTAAAACCAAAGCTAAGTGCCAACCAGCGCTCTTTTCACGTCATGATACTGCTGCTTCTGTCCACGTGGCCATACAGTGCCTCTGAGCACTTGAGAGAGCACAGGGCTCTAGAGTCAGGTTTCTTGGGTTCAAATCCCAGCTCTGCCATTTACTAGCTGTGTGGCTTTGGAAAGTTAACTAGTCTCTCTTCCTTTTTTTTTTTTTTTCTTAAATTCTCACCTGAAGATATGTTTGTTGATTTTTTAGAGAGAGGACGAGGAAACGAGAGAGAGAGAGAGAGAGACCAGGGATTGACCCTGCAACCTAGGTATGCACCCTGACTGGGAATCGAACCTGCAACCTTTTGGTGCAGGAGATGACGCTCCAACCAACTGAGCCACCCAGCCAGGGATCTCCTTCCTTTCTGTTATCTGTAAAATAAAGAAAACAATACCTGTCCCTTCTTCAAAATGATTGTTGGGAGGTTAAATGCATTAATAGATGGCACAGTCCTGGGAACTTCAAAAAAACTGAGCATTGGGTGTTTTTCTCTGTGAGTGTTGGGAGAGCATGATTTCTGCGCTAGTGTTCAGTTGTTGGGGAAGGGAGGGTGCTGGCTGACACCACCTGCTGTAAAAACACGGTGTTTGCACAGATTCTGCTGAGCGTCCCGGTTGGAGAGCCACAGTTCCAGGCTAATGGGCTGCAGTGTGGGCGAGTGGCAGTGCTTCCGAACGTTTCCTCATCCCCCTTGGCACACAGAACATGACGTATTTGTGTAGCAGCCGAGTAAGCAGACGAGGCTGCTTGAGGCTCCAGGCTCCCTGGTTCTGTCCACTTGCCTGAGGACCGAAAGAATAAATGGTTCCACCCGCCTGCCACCCTTCTGAGGCCCGTCCATGGGAAGCGGCTCTACTGAGGTCTTTGTCAGCATCTCCCTGCTGCTTTAGTTCTGACTAGGCGTACGGAGTCATCCCCACTGTGGGCTCCAAGTAACGAGGAGCCGGTGTGCCCCCAGCAGGCTGCTCTGGAAGGTGTTGGGGGCACATGTGCGGCTGTGCGGGCTGTTCCTGTCTCCCAGCCCCCTGCTATGAAGCTGGCAGGTGCCATGGGCAGGTGAAAGGGTCGCCCTGCACACAGTGAGTGTGCAGTAAACCATCCCAAGAAGATGCCAGTAATCACCTCACCAGCTGCATGTTCCCAGGCAGAAAACTGAAGCTCAGAGCGACTGCCCACGGTTCCTCCCAAGGCTGGGGTAGAACTAAGACGGGAACCCAGGTGTTTCAACAACTCGGTGTGCTTCTTGCTGCCTGCTTTGTGGTCTCCATGGGGAGGGTGGATATCATTGGAGAAGGGAGGCTGCTCTGTGACTCCCTCCCCCTCTGCCCCAGAAGCCAAAGTCACCCCTTCTTCAACATTCTTCCACACATGAGCACAATGTGAGACCGTCCTGAGCAAGGCCTCCAGGAGCAGCCAAGGTGGGTCAGAGGGAGGAGAGGCGAGGAGGGCTGTTAGGAATCTGTGTTTGAGGCAGTCTACGTGGGAAATGACATGGGCTTCCATAAGGCAATATTGGTAAGAAGCGAGAGGAACCATTGGAATTAAAAGATGTCACAGCAGTAACATCAACAGGTGCTGTCTGCACGGTGAGGCTGGTGGGGAGGAAGGGAGAGGGGACTCCAAGACTTCCAGTTTGTCATTATGATCGTGTTATACGACAGTTGACAAATTGTTTTTTTTAATCCTTGCTTTTCATTTCTTCCTTCCTGTTTAGAGAACATCTTTTTTAACAGAAATTATTTCATTTCAAAGTTGAGAATTTTGCTAAGGTTGAAGGTCTCTGATGTATACAAATTCCCACTTTCTGCTTTTTCTTGGAGAGCAACGTAGCCCTTCTGTCCTGTTCTACAACCCTGTGGATCTGTTGAACTGCTTTCTCTTGTTTTTCTCCTGCTTTGAGAACTTCTTTTAAAGTACGGCATTTGCTTCTCTAAATACTGACTTTGACACCCTCCACAGCTACCCGCTCCCTTCCCCAGGGCTCAGCAGCTCAGACCGGCTACCCTTCGGCATCGAGGAGAACGGGGGCACGCCATTCACTACCAAAGCTTCGGGGAGGCACCACCACCACCACCACCACCAGCACCAGCACCAGCACCAGCACCACGCAAACTATGGCCTCTCGCTGACCCTGGAGAACAAGGAGGGGCCTTTGAGATCCCCAAACTCCAGCAGTAAATCCCTTACAAGTGAGTAGGGGTGGGGTAGTGGGAGGGATGCTACAGAGCATGACTGGCTTCCATGCATCCTCAAGACAGACCCTGCAGGTGCAGCGTGGAACGGAGCTAATGTCAGCACTCGGTTACTGGGTCTGGGCCTTGAGCAATTATGTAGGAGCAAGGTAGGGAGTATGGTTTACCAGGAAGCTGATTTCATTACAAGGTAACAATCCTCTTTCCTCCTGCTCATTCCTTAGCCCGTCTCTGCTTCATCCATCTCCAGCACAGGCTCAAGGTGACGAAAAGAGAAAGAGGGGAGTGAGGTGGCTAGAATCTCTGCTTTCCTAATTTCAGGAAAACCCATTCTAGCCCCTTTCTGACTTCCCTCTTCTGAGAGCAAGGTGACCTCAGATCTCAGGGAGAGAAGTTACGGAAATGGAGAGTAAGCCATTAGAAACATTTTTAGCAATTTAAAGGTGATTTTATAGCTGTTAAAGCTTTAAAAATGTGGGCTTGGGTTTTGTATGTCTATTATTTTATTTTTCTGGAATTCACTTCTATTATATTTTATGTAAGAATTGGTCTGTGACATCCAGGGGGCAAGAACTGATTCTTTATCATACACGGTTTGAAAAAGCTCTGAGGAAGAGGCAGGCGTCAAGAGGCGGCAATTCCCAGGCTCACTATTGAGCCAAATCTCCTCTTGGATCCCCGGTTTGCTCAGCTGTGAAATGGGGTAGAGGGTGTCCACATGGATGGCCAAGGAACCTTCCAGCGCTGACATTTTGGGAGTCTGTGAGCTGGTGAAAAGAAAGAGCCATTGGCCACTCGTTGGCCACAGGGAACAATTCCCGGTTGGCTAAGCCGGGAATGGGAATTCATCATTCCCTTGGTGTTGAAGAATCAGAACTCCCTCCCGTCATCACTATCCACACTGCCCTTGCCCTAGGCCGTGGCTCATCTTTTTGTATCTGGATAACTGTTACAGCCCCTTCAAGGGCACCCCCTCTAGTGCACTCTCCAGGTTGTAGCTGCCGAAGCAGGAGCTCTCACCAGGTACCTCTGACCAAATGCCTAAGACCGTCCCATGGTTCCTCCCCGTCCTGCAATAAAGCCCATATATCTAAGCATGGCCACACACAGAGCTTCACAGCCTGGCCCCTGCCGAGGTCTCCAGCCTTCCCTCCACTCACTATGCTCCAGCCACCACTCTGCTCTCACCACGCATGGTGCTGTTTCCCAGCCCAGGCCTTTGCACCTGCTTTCCGCTGCCCCGGTGAGCTCCTACACATCCCTCAGGAACTGGCTCAGATGTGGTCAGTGAAAGCATCTCTAACACCCCTCCCTGACTCCTAGCTGTGGAGTACCTTCTCTCTCACTCCTGTAGCAATTAAATAAGCCTTTTATTACTCTCATTTGGAGTTGTCTGCACATGCATCTGCCTCATTCATCTCTCTATTCCAGCTCCCCAGACCTAAATGGCAAAGAATACTTGGCACAAGTTTTAGTGTGTAATGAATAGCACATATTTAACGTCATGTGTTAATGGGTAAATACTAGCTAGTGGGAGGGATGGTGGAACTAATCCAAAGTAGTAGAGAAATAAAAATCAATGAATTTGACTTTAGAATCATAACCTAGTTTTTAAGGGCACATCCATATAGGCCTGTTAGCTTGAACACGAATCTTTCCAATTTGCATAGTGCTTTACCATTAATAAAGCATTTGTACATGCAGGGCCTCATTTCATATTTGCAACAATTTTGAAAGGTAAATAATTTTATTTTCAATGTAAAATGGCACAAAGGCTCAGAGAGGTCAAGTGATTCGCCCAGGCCACCCAGCTCATATATGAGGGAGTTAGGCCTTGAAACCTTGACCTTAGATGTTCTCACACCCCGTCAACTAGTTGTATTCAAGGGATGCAAGCTGCCAGAGGAGGAGGCAGGCAGAAAAGGTGCTGGCAGTGGGGCTCTGGAAGCATCTTTTACCGTCTAACTTTTCCTCATTCGTTCCCTTTTGTCTCTTATAGAACTGACTCCAGGAGCACCTGCCCTGTTCAGTGAGGCGGCCACGCATCTAAAGAAGCTGGAACTGGACACTGTGAAGACTCCTGGACCCTGGCCTGCTCTGCACATCAACATCAATAAGGTACCGAGGACCAGAACCAGGCAATGAGCGTGGACCTGGGGCTCACGTCAGACCTCTGATGATTACCCTGGCCTGCTTCCTAGACCCGGTGCCTTTGGCTTGGAGGGGTTTCTCCTCGGACTTTCCTGATGTTTCTGCTCAGCGTGTCTGAGGAGCAAATATTCACTTACATCCTTTTTGGGTGACTTACCGAGTGAGGCATTGCCCTCAGTGCTGAGGCCAGCAGGCTGGATCTATTAGTGGTCTCTCCCTCCTTCTAACGGAAGGATCCGCAAGCGAAGAGTCCTCACTCTGCTCTTCCCATTTTTACCCCTCTGTATTAGTCTGCTCATGCTGCTATAACAAAACACCATAGACCAGGTGCCTTAAACAACAGACATTTATTTCTCACAGTTCTGGAGGCTGGGGAGTCCAAGATTGAGGCACTGGCTGATTTGTTTCCTGGTGAGGGCTCTCTTCCTGGTTTGCAGAAAGTCACCTTCTTGCTGTGTCCCCATTTGCCAGAAAAAAATTGATCTTTTTCTCTTCCTCTTCTTAGAAAGCCACTCATCCCATCATGAAGTCCTCACCTCATGACCTCATCTAAATCTAATTACTTCCCAAACGACTCATCTCCGAATATCATCACATTGGGGGTCAGGGCTTCAACATAGGAATTTTTTTGAGAGGGGGAGGCACAGTTTGGCCCACGCCACTTCCTCTCTCTCTCTTCGACTGTGCCTGGCACATAGCAGATGATCAGTAACTATTCGCTGATGGAAGGAAGGGGAGGCTTGAAGGAGGGAGGGAGGGACAGGGCAGAAGCCAAGCTCTCTTGTGGTTAGATCTGTTCTTATCCAACGGCACAGCCTTGTAAAAATCTCATTTTATGTTAGAACTATGGACTGTCAGGGCTGGATTTGATCTATTATTTAGTTCAACCTTCTCCACATCAAACCAGAGGGAGGGAAATTACTTTCTCAAGGTCACACAGCAGGGGCTGAATCCGCGCACCCCCGATGCCTCATCCGTTGCCCTTTGTACGCCGATATGGTTCTTTCTTTTCTTCCCCAGGTTTCTCAGTTTCAGGCCTTATGGCATTTGGGGCTGTTATTCCTTTGCTGAGAGGGGCTGTCCTGTGTATTGTAGGATGTTTGCAGGCCTGGCCTGGACCCACCAGATGCCAGTACCACCCCCATCCAGGTGTTGAAACTAAATTGACTCCAGACTTGGCCAATTGTTTCTTGAAAGGTCACATCGCTCCCAGTTGAGAGCTGCTTTTGTCAGAATATTTTACTCTTTTAAAGTCCCCAAAGGAATAGTCTTCGTCACTCCTGGGTCACTTCTTCCGCTCTAATGCTTAGCTTTGTTCTTTTGTAAGAAGGAATTTGGAAGACCTGACTTGGGAAGCGCCCCTTTGCTGGTGAGCATGGGAAGGTTATACCTCCCGTCTGGGCTGTTCTTCCACCCTCGCCAGCCCTCCAGTCTACAGGAGACTTCAGAGCTTCTCAGAAGACCCTCACTCCCTTGCACTCCTCCTCCCCCCACAGGGCAGCCTGAAGTCCTTCTGTCCCTCAAGGCCCCTCTCATCCACTTTTCTTTTTTTTAAATATATTTTTATTGCTTTCAGAGAGGAAGGGAGAGGGAGAGAGAGAGAGAAGCATCAATGAGAGAGAATCATTGATCGGCCTGACCGGGAATCAAACAGTGACCTCCTGGTTCACGGGTCAATGCTCAGCTGGCTGGCCACTTTTCTTTTGTACTATGCTCCCTGTTGGCTAGCTGGAGAGAATCCCTCCTGCGGGATGACACTCATTCATTCAAGCAACAGCTCTTTATTGAGCAGGCCCATACCAGGTGCTGGGGAGTCAATCCAGTGCATCGTGTGCCCTCTAGACTTGTCCTTCTCTGTCTCTTGGTTTTCAACTTTTCTGATGTACTATACACATTAAATGTTTTCACGGGGGTTTACCCAGAGTTTGACAGAGCCCAAACATGTTTTGTGAGGAAGTATAGCATGTAATATCAGGGAACTCAGAAGCAGTATGTAACTTGTCATCGTCATGAGTGTTGGTGGGAAATGGACAACAGTGGCTTGCTCTGGGTTAAGGCACAGCTGAGACAGCTGTGACTTATTAAGTTTTTCCCTGAAGCTCAAACTATATATAATGCCTCTCTTTTCTCTCCCACTTAAAGAAATACCTCAGTAAGCAGGCAGGCTAGAATGATGTCAGATAACCTTGACTTTGTCCTATCGAATAAGCAAAGTATATTATTATTTCACACTATGATTTTTATCATTAATAAAGCATTCCTTGCAACAGACCTTACAACTTATATGATACCACAATTGGGACCAGTGGTTCTTCTAAGGTTTGGAGAAGTACCTGTTCTTGATTTAATGGTGAGAAGACATTTTCATTGCTCAGTTCCAAAGTAGTACCTAAAATTCTCATAAGAAGTTAAATCTCATGGGATTTCAAATGTGTGAACAATTCGTGTCAATAATTTAAAAATGCACCTGATCATTTATCTCCATTGCCATCCCCAAACAAATGGACCTTTTCTAATGACCAAGTCCAAGTGTCATTCCTCTGTATGTTTTGAAGTCTGTATTTCTATATCAAACAATAAATCACCTGTCCACAGTTCAAATTGAATGTAAAATACAAACTCTGATCATGCAGAAGAGAAAGCACAATATTCTCGGAGCCATCCTCCAGGCTGGGATATGGTCCTATTGCAACCCAGATGCTTATCTCCCCTGAAGACGCCTTTTATGCAAACATGTTCACATAATGATACTCGAATTTTCCAAAATTTATATTGGCCTCCGCCTGAGTCAAATCAGAGAGCTGAACAGTAGCTCTTGCTTTGTCCAGATCAAACAGGAACAAGCCAGCTTGAATTGTATGTCTAAAAAGAATTACTAAATTCAAGGGGGGGGGGGGGAATCAATGCTGGATCCTCATTCTTTTCTTATTTTAGCAGCATTCAATTTTTTTTAAGTAGGTCTTCGGTCATGACTTTGAGTATAACTATGTCCCCTTAAGCAATTGTCAAAAACCTCAAATGGGCGTTGGAACCAATTTAATTTCTGTTTCCCAGCATATCATTCCCCCAAAGTAAATCTAATTTAAAAAGTAACTCTTTGCACACAGGGAAGACACCATTCTGGCAGTAAACACTTTATCTAACAGGATTTAGAAACACATGATGCATCATCCTAAAGGTGAACTGTAAATCTCATCATCTCTTAGGATAATGATTCCAAATGAGTCCGTTTTCTTCATATCCAACTTGACGGCTTAAGATCATTAGTGTCCTCATGTCTGATGTTCTTTTTTAGTTATATTTTCTTTTCTAACCAAAGAATCTACCATGAAAGTGCCATTCATATCTTATTTTCTCACTTGATCCTCATAATAACCTTATGAAGAAAGAAACTGAAACTCAGAGAGGTTAAGGGGAGCCAGTGTGGTGGAGAGGTCAGGGCTCCAGCCTTGGGGTCACCTAATTCTGGGTGTGAATCTTTGCTCTTCTTGGAACTTACTGTGTGACCTTGGGCAAGTGACTTACTTTCTTTTTTTTCTTCTCATCTATAAAATAGGGATAGTGATTGTATCTACCTCCACACGTGATGGTTAAATGAGACAATGCAATAAGATATACAAAAGAAATGCTTGGTCAGTGCCTTGCCCATTATAAATTCTTGGTAAATGTTATCATTTTCTTTTTGTTATCATCATCATCAGCAGCAGCAGCAGCAGCAGCAGCAGCAGCAGCTTTTGTTTATGGTGCTAGTAAGGGAAAAAGCTGAGATTCAAATCCAGGTCTTCTGTCACTGCTTATTTCACTGTTACATGAGATTGCTGAGTTCTGCTTGGTCTACCAAATGCTCCTCTATGCATTTGGAGGGCCCATGGAGACACTCTTTTCTATGCCCTCTTTTCTTTAATAAATGATGTCAACCAGTCAATTGCACAATAATTCCTCCAGGGATTCCGTGATGTTCCATAGGACTTTTGAGTTAGAGAGTGAGATTAATTTTGGAACTTGCAGAATTTGAGGACTTTAGAACATTTTGTTCTTGCCCTGGCCCATTGTGGCTGACAGGCCACATTATGTCCTGATATCACGAAATCGACTTTTAGCAATCATGTGCCCTTGTATCTTTCTTATGAAATGCATCTCTTCTAATAATAACTATATGTCATTATGATCTTCTTCAGCAGGTGTTTATTGAGCACGTGCTATGTGCTCAGTGGAATATGCAATGACCACAATAGACATGGTTAACAATAAGACATGATTTCCCTGCGTGTAATATGTGTGCCATCCAAGATGATATGCATAAGCATTTTTAATAGTTATATAACTATCATACTGTACATTATAATACATATAATAGTCACCAAGTCCATGATTTCAGATATTATTGCTTAGGACACCACTTAAACTAGGTAGTTCCAGGGTAATCCCATTTAACTGGATCATATGAATTATAGGTGCATGTTCAGTTAGTTCATGGGAAATGGCAGACATAGTAAGTTATGGAAGAAATCCGAGACACTCTACAATGAGGGAGCATAGATACAAATTTCTCATTGTGAATCACGTTTTTCATCAAGATTTATTGAAAACATACCAATGAATATTTTATACTCTTTCCTTTGACCCAACGAGCCACAGAATTGAATCTTTATATGTAAAAGGTAGCAGTTTTGGGTGAAATAGCACTCCACTAAGATATAGGAGACTTGAAGCTTGAGTCCTGGACTTGCCTGCTGGTGTAGCTACAGGGCTCTCAAAGAACCTCCTCTCTTTGAACCTTCACCCCATCTTCTTCTTTTTTTAATTTTTATTTAGAGAGAGAGAGAGAGAGAGAGAGAGAGAGAGAGAGAGAGAGAGAGAGAGAGAGAGAGAAACGGGACAAAGAGAGGGAGAGATGCTGGGGGGTGGGGGGTGGGGAGAAAGAGAGAAACATCTATTTTGTTCCACTTATTTGGGCATTCATTGGTTTCTTATTGTACTCTACGACCCTGTGTTGGTCATGGCCCTGCAGGGATCAAACCTGCAACCTTGGTGTATATGGATGATGCTCTAACCAACTAAGCTACCCGGCCAGGGCTCACCCTGTCTTCTGGCTCATGTGCTCCCGAATGCATCCTCTCCCTGCTTCACATGAGAATGAGAGGAAGGGCTTGTCAATTCTTTGCACATAGTAAAAGCACTGGTTACAAATATAAGGCTTTGGTGATACACGTCTTTATATGTTTAAGTCTGTGTTGTTTGCAATTATGATTAAAGGAAAGGTTAATCTGCATGTTTTCCTTTTCCTTTGCATCCAATCTGTTGCATTTTGGCTCGTCACAGGTTGAAGAAAAAAAAGTTTCTGAGAAGACTCTTCAGACCCCACTCTTGCCTTCCCCTGTGGCTGATCACGTGAAGTGTAACATTTTGAAAGCCCAGTTGGAGAATGCTTCCCGAGTGAGTGCCCAGGTGTGTGGAGCGCATGCATTCCTTTGATTTCACACGACAGAAGTTCCTCCAGGACCAAGAGAAGAATGAGGTACTCTAGGACCCTGTGTGGGTCATGGTCCAGCCAGGAGACAGGAGCCACACCTGTCATGTGCAGAGAGATTTTAATATAAGGAGTTATTAACTGGTTACAGTTATTAATCGGGTAAGTGAATCGGCCAGTTCCATAGGTCGTGACGGGTATGAGGGCCGCAGACGGCTGCATCTCCCATTGCCTTCTAGCGTGCGTCCAGCTGGCATGGCTGTCTGGGCGGGTGTCTTTCCTCCCCCACTGTTCTTGGTGGGATTCACCAGAGGGAGGGGGACAAAGCTTCTATCAAAATCATCTGACACAGTTCCTCCCAGGCTGTTATGCTTATGTGAAAGAACAGATCCCAAAATGCTTTATGAGCTGTTAAGTGCTGCGTGGTTATAGAGCCGATTGTTATTCCTGATCTAAAATGCGAGGTGGGGGTTCAACTGTGGGTGTGGCTTTTTGCACACCATCCTTTTCTCATTCAAGCATGAGCTGGCGCTTAGCAGGTGCTCAATAAACAAGCATTGATTGCTTTTGAATGATGAGGCGTTAATCCCCATGATGGGGAATGACTCAAGAAGACATTTTTTTGTTGTTGTTAACTTACATAAACACCAGAGAATATTTGTTATTGACTGAGTACTTGATGAACTACCTCCTCGATCCACCTTCACATTTCTATAATCCAGTGAGTGTAGGAGACTCGAGAACAGGTTCACATGCCAAGACATTCACCTGCCTGTTTTCTTTCACAGGCTGGAAAGGAGGAATCAACGTTTGTAAATATCAATAAGAAATCCAGTCTTCAGGACGCTAATGTAAGGTCTGTTGCTTCTGCGTTTGAATGGGGAAACAATATTCTCTGTATCACCAACATGATCCTGAAAACATTACTCATGAGGGTTTTGCTAACAAAATCAGAGAGAGAGAAAAAAAAAAGAAAATCAGAGAGGAAGAAGAAAACTGGGTGAATGGGAGCCTGGCGAGATAGGAAAAAAGAAAAAAGACTGTTTTACACAACTTCATTTGAGCCTCAAAAATGCTGCTCATCCCCAGTTTTAATATTGCTACCTGCGGTGCTAAGAGAGAAATCTCTTCGAGTTGCTTCTCAAGTGTAGAGATCTGACCTTGTCATTCCCCTTAAAGACTCCACTTGGCTCTCAGGGTGTGATCCAGACTCGACCACTGCAAAAATGCCTGAAAGCCTTCCCCTAAAATTGCTGTTTTGAATGGGGCCTATTGGTTATCTGGCATATTTTATTGAGGAAAGGTAAAAGTGAAATTTAATTTTTACCATGTTTACATATGCATTTGAATTAAAATGTTTTAGAGCAAGTCTTAACGGTATTCTGATTATGCATCTTTCACATTAACTACTCTACGGTTCTTTATCTTTAAATACATATATTCCATAATATGGCTACAAGATTACTTGGAAGTCAGTAAAAATCGGTTATCCACAGGTTTCTCTTTACTCATTTTACTAGTAAATCCTGGTAATGCATCAAACCCTGATATTGGGGATGGGTGTTTTGGGCAGGGAAATTTTATGTGGTACCCCAATTACGTTCAGTTCTTACTTGCTATATTTTCTTTATTAGGATATTTTTTTGTTTTTGGATTTTCTATGGCATATTTTAAAAAATTGTATTTAATTAGTAGAGTGGAGGGGAGAAAAAAATGATTATCTTAACTATTATTTTTATTAAGGCAGAAATTAACAGAAAGCAATCCCCCTACAGCCAAAACAAGGCCATACAAATTTTTGTTGGGGCTGTTCTGTTTTGCTTTAGTTTGTTTATTTATTTATTTTTAAATTTTAGTTGACATACCATGCTCTATTAGTTTCAGCTGTGCAGCATAGTGATTTGACATTTATATGCCTTATGAAGTGATCACCACGCTAGGTCTAGTAACCATCACTGTACAAAGGTAGTATGATACTAGTGGCCTGGTGCATGGATTCATGCACATTGAAAGGAAATTAATTGAAAGGTGGCCAGTGGGGCAGGACTGGGTGAGACAGGCCGGACATGCCCTGGAACCAACCTCCTGTGGTCCCTCCCCAGTGTCTGTGGAGTGAGCAGGGTCCCTCCAGCAGGTGGGGTCCCTCAGCCTGGCCTGCAGGGATTGGGCCGAAACCAGCTCTCCAACATCCCCTGAGGGGTCCCAGAGTGGGAGAGGGCACTCTGCAAAGTTGCTGTCATACAGGGTGTGGAATGCAAATGCCAAGTGTGCAGTAAACCAGATTCAGGGCTGACAGTGTCCCAGCAACAACATAACCGCGAGGCCCCCGAGGAATCCGGCTCCCTCCTCTCTGGTTTCGGGGTGCGTCACCCGAGAACCCCTGCTGCCAAGTCACTGCAGCTCAGCAGCTTCTACATTGAGTGTCTGCCCCCTGGTGGTCAGTGCACATCATAGTGACTGGTGGGATGGTGGGAGGGACACTTTGCATATTAGCCTTTTATATATAGAGAGTATTCCCTCTATTGCCTATGGTATACATTGCATCCCCAGGACTTATTTTATAACTGGAAGTTTGTGCCTCTAAATTCCCCTCACCTTTTTGCACATCCCCCCTAAACCCCTCTTTTCTGGCAACCACATTATTCTATGTGTGTATTTTTTTTATTTTTGGTCTGTCTCTAGAAGTCCTATTCCTATACGTGTGGAAACGGCCCAGCCAGCAGTGGAAAAGCCGGAAATCAAGCCTCCCCGAGTGAGGAAGTTAACAAGGCAATACAGTTTGTGAGTTCTTACCGCAAATTTCTCAGATATTACAACAAGGGTGATGCTAAATGTTCAGTCATGAATGCTTCTTAGCCCTTCGCATCAGTCCCAAAGAGCCATCCCCAAAATACAGTTAATTTCCAGGTTAGGTCATAACAAGACCAGACCTTCCTCCCTGAAAACACTACAGAGTTGGCATCTATGTTCATTATAAAATGCTGTGAACAAATTACTACAAAACTTAGTGGCTTAATTAAAACAATCTGTGTGGCCAGTGTGGCTCAGTGGTTGAGTGTCCACCTATGGATCAGGAGGTCAGGGTTTGATTCCCGGTCAGGGCACATGCCTGGGTTTTGGGCTTGATCCCCAGTAGGAGGCATGCAGGAGGCAGCCGATTGATGATTCTCTCTCATCATTGATGCTTCTATCTTTCTCCCTCTCCCTGCCTCTCTGAAATCAATAAAAATATATTTAAAAAACAAAACAACAAAGACCAAACAATCTGGCTTTATTGTCTCCCAGTTTCTATGAGTTGGGAGGCCAGCCAGGGTTTCGCTGGGTCTCCTGGGTCAGGGTCTCTCACAGGCTTTTCGAGGTACCATGGGGAAGAACAAAATGACTTTGATCATTCTCATCTGAGGACTCGCAATTTAGTAGAGGGAAAGGCAGATTACAAATGATTGTAATCCAAAGAATACCGGTGATGCTGTAGTAAGGGTGGCGATGGTCTTCGTAATAGTAGCAGTACTGACCACAATGGCATTTTTCATTTCTTGACCTTGGCTGTGGCACCAGGGCTGGTCAGTGAGCTGCAGGGGGGCCTTCGGGTGCAATGGAGACCTTGTGAGGCCCCTGGAATTAGAAGGGCTCCTGGTGGAGGCCTGGCTAGTTTACTGCTGGAAGCTCTTGGGGAAGTTAGTCTATGATCCTCACTTTCTTCCTCTGTAAAATGGGTGAGAGCATACCTACCTCTGAGGAATTTTGCAAGGGTGGTTAACATGAGTTAATGCGGGTGAACCTCCTAGCCGGTGACCTGGCCACAGGATAAATTAGTCCCCGTTCCTTCCTTCTCAAGGACCTGAAAGCTTCTGAGAAAAAGTCAAGTTTAAGGGGCCCTACCCTGAGTGCACAGCCTAGGACAGGGAGTAAGGCGATCCAGCTCTCAAGCAGCTGTCTCAGGCCTGCCACCTGGTGGAAAGGAGAGGGAGGAGGGCAGACACTTCCCACCTCATTATCCCTTCATAGAAACTTCCGGGCAGTATGAGCAGCTGTATTTCCTAAGAAAGCCCAAACGAGTAAGACTCAGATAATTAACAGCCGTAATGCTCTCTGGGGGACAAATTAAACCTTGAAAAATCTGCTTCCCTGAGGATACGGCTGGCAGGATTAGCCTGGCCTTTTACATTTTGAAATTTAAAATGTTGCTGTCAGCCACTGGGGATGTGTAATCATGTTGGAAACAATGACTGATGCGTGGCCTGGAAGAAGAGAATTTAACCAACTCACCAAATTGCCTCCTTTAAGCCTAGCACGTTTAGAAAGTGACAAGCTGCTTTATCTTCTCCAGAAATGTAACTTAACTGTTTCTTTAAACATAGTGTGAAAGTTTTTAAAAATCCAAGCAAGACAGGAAAGTCCAAAGAAAAGTAACCAATTCCCTAGAATTGCTCCATCAAAAATAATGTTCCCATTTAATGACTTACTTTAGACATTTATCTATGCGTGTCAAAATAGAGGAAAAAGTCATTTCGAAGAAAATAGTGCTGCACATAAAATTTTACTTATTAGAGTGTTGTTTCATGAATTTAATATGAATTTACCTTCAAGCTGAGGTAAAACTGAAAGACTTGATGAACTTTAGATACATGTTTCTTTGCTAAGTTAAGACAAAGGGTTGTTTTTAAAAATTAAGAATTTGGAGTCTTTTTCCATTTGAGGCATTATCCATTTACTTCCTGCTCTGAAAGATGAGCTGTTTTTTAAATGGCTTTTTATGTAAAACTAAATAATAGCTATGCTTTTCAGGTTACAGTTTTTCTAATGAGATAATAAGAAATTTTAATCCCACTCTTCCACTTAACTAGCTGTGTGACTTGGGCAAGTAATTTCAATCACAATACAGGGTGGTTGTGAAAATTAAATGAGCTAATGATGTGACTGATCTGACTTAGTTAGTCAGCAGGAATCCAAACTCATGGTGTCATTAAGTTTCCTGCTTAGTTGTTCACACCCTACCTGTCCTCCCTTTTTTGTAGTAAGTCCCAAGTCCTCCTCTTGAGGCTTCTCCATTCACAGAATGACCTCAGATCCCCAGAGCCCGCCTCAGTCTGTCCCACCCACACCGCAGCCATGTCCCTCGGCCACGTTTCCCACGAGGCCCTCTGCTGTGATGAGGCCATCATGCGGGACCCTACACGGGCCACGCTGGTGCCCGCTGGCCATCACATTGGTGCCCGCTGGTCATGGGTCTTGTATCTACCCTCTTTTGCTCAGCCATCATTTCTTTCTTTTTTTTAAAAAAAATTAATTTTATTTTAGAGAGAGAGGAAGGGAGAGGAATAGAGAAATAGAAACATTGATGAAAGAGAATGCTGCCTCCTGCGCGCCCCCCACCAGGGGTTGGGGGGACTGAGCCTACAACCTGGGTATATGCCCTGACCGGGAATTGAATCGGTGACCTCCTGGCTCATGGGTGGATGCTCAACCACTGAGCCACACCATCCAGGATCAGCCATCATTTCTAAAACACAACCTTATGGCTGGGTGGCTCCCGAAGTGCCACATGGAGAGCCTTAGGCGAAGTCTGTCAGGGTCCCCAAGACTACTGTCACCTTGGGTGACTCGCTGGAGGAGTCACAGAATCCAGAAAAGCTGTTCCCCTCAAAGCGAGGGCCGATTAGAGTGAGAGGATGCAGAGTAAAACAGCAAAGGGAAAAGGTGCATAGAGTGGAGTCCAGCAAGTCCAAGCACAAGCTGCCAGGCGTCCTCTCCAGAGGAGCCCCCTGGGCAGTGCTGAAGTCTCCCAGCAACAGCGTGTGACACACACGTGAAGTGCTGCCAACCAGAGCTCGCTCCAGACTTGGCATCCAGCGTTTGTATTAAGGGTCACTCATGTGACTGACCTTAGCTACCCAGTCTCCAGCGCCCCAGAGGTCAAATCAATACAGTGTGACCCCCAACCCCAGGCATTCATACAAACACAGGCATTCGCCATAAATCACATTGAGAGCAGGCACTGCCTGGCATGGCTTCAGATGTCAGGTACAAAGACGCTCTGATGAGGCAGGGTCTTCCAAGGGCCCAGAGGTCCCCCGGGGCTTGTCAGTGACCAGCGGTTCATTCGGAGCGGGCAGGGTTTGATTGGATTATCCCTGGCCCTCCGATAGCCATTTACTGCTCAGGCAGCAGCCTGATTGGCATTAGGCATTTGGGGCCTTGTGTTAATTTCTCTACGTTTGAGAAAATATTGTCCATACTAAGAATGGGGATGGGTGCTGCGGCTCTGGTCCTGTGCCGGGATGATCCGGCCTGGGGATGAGCCCAGCTGGCACTTGGACTTCCCCACCCTCGTGGTGACGAGGTCCCTAGGTCAACGTCATCCGGCCAGGAAGCAGAACAGGCGCTACCAGGGGCTGCAGGGAGAAAGCTGTGGGGCGTTGTTCAGTGTGTACCGTTACTGCTGGGGCTGATGAAAAAGTTTTGGGCATTGATAGTGGTGATGATTGCACAGCATTGTGAATGTATTTATGCCACGGAATTGTACACTTACAAATAGATAAAATAATATTATGTTATGTATACTCTTCCCTTAAAAAAGTTATTCGAATCCCTCGGCAAGTGACAGAAAATCCAGCCCAGATTAGCTTTGGCAAAAATGTCAGTGTACTGGGTCCTGTTAGCGGGGCCTCTGGTAGAGGGGGACCTCTGTGTAGGGGACCCCCCACCCCCACCCTGGCATCCTCGACCCCCCGCCCGCCCTTCCTCTCCTCCCCACAGCCTGCTTCTTATTGTAATGAGCAGAGCTTCATGTGCTTTTAGCAACCGCAGTGATGAAGACGACCTCCCTCCAGAGCTGGCCGAGGCAGTCGGCGTGACCACCACCACCACCACCACCACCACCACGGCCGCCGCCACCACGCAGGTCTCGGCACCACTGGTGTCCCCCAAGGTCCACAAAGTCAGCTCGCCTCAGAATTCAGAAGGCAAGAGCCCGCTGTCCCCAGGGGCCAAGGTACGGGGAAAAGAAGCCGCTCTTGCCGGGGATTCGGTAGGAATGAAGTGTGCGGCATCCGTGTGCATTTCAGTTTGCATCACCAACGCTTGTAAAAGCTTTGCACTTGTAAAACAACCTCACCACCAAAACATGCTTTTTTTTCTATAACTGTCCCCAAAAGATAGGCTGTGAGAGACAAGTAGTATGCGATAAAACCATGCACACCGTACTGTAAGGGAAATTCAATAAGAGATTTTTGAAGGCAGTTTGGAATTCAGAATATCATCGCTACACAGACTATTCGTTGGAAAGATAGAACGCAAGAAATGGGCTTTCCTCCCACAGCGGAAAATTGGGGGGAGTAAAATGTAGACGTAGCCCCATCGCAAGCCTTATGTCGGAGAGCCTGTGCAAGCAGTGCCCCCATGGGAAATGGTTTTCTGTTCGATGGTTTGAAATGTCAGGGAATTGCCAGCGATGCGAATGGGCCGTGACAAAGGCCTCGCACAACCTTTCTCTCGGTTCCCTTGGAGTGACCCCTAGCTGTGGTCACTTCAGCCTCTGGTCCAAGTGCGGTCGAACCTATTGCTCCCCAAGCAGATGCTGAGCCAGAGGGGGCTTGGCCCGTGGGCCCCTCTGAGGAGCGGCGTGTGCACGGGGTGGGGGCCTGAAGGCAAGGCCAGAGCCCCGGACTGTGGCTGCTTGAAATGAGCTGTCACTCTGCAGCCCTGGTTTCTCCAAGCCTCAGTTTCCTCCTCCTGAAAATGGGACTCATCTCGGCCACCCTGCCCAGCTCCTGGCTAGCTGCGGGTCCAGTGGAGGTTAAAGTGCAAACCGGGTGCCGAGGGCCTCCGCAGCATCGAGGTCACGACTCCTGGTAACATCTAGGTCCCAAGGTCCAGGCCCACATCCTGTGTGACCAACACCAGTCTCTCACTGGGTCCCTGCCCAGGATCGCTGGGGTGCTTTTGCCTTCCTCCACAGAAGCCTGGCTGGACCCCTCAGCCAGGGACCCCCCGGACCACAGCTCCTGCTTTTCTGTAGCTCACCTCCTGGCATCTGCACTGCGTTCTCCTCTGCTGTGCGGAGTCCCTCGTGCTGCGTTGCGTGAAGGGTGGGCACAGGCGCCTATGGTGTATCCCACACCCTGGCTGAAACCAAGTGAAAACATTTGCAAAACAGACAGGAGTTCCGTGGAGATGCGGGCAACATCCTAGCAGAGGCCACAGGCTCCCTCTTCTGGCGGTCTCTGACCTGAGGGTCCTGCTTGTGCCAACTTGGTGGGGCTTATTATTCCACCCCCTAACCACCCACAAAGGGCCTCAAGGTCCCCCACGCTGCTGAGACCCCAGGACAAGAGGAAAAAAAGGTTTTCTCCAGAAACGAGCATGATGGTCAGAGCTACCCCTCTCGCACTGTAAGGATCTTCCTCATTATGGTGCAGATGAATTCAGCTCCTGAGGCCGTGGCCCGCTGGGTCCAGGATGGGGTCTTTGCTCTGTCTGTATACAGCCCGCCCCCCGCCCTGCCCCAAATGCCAGTCAAAGAGCACTCAGCGCCTTTCAGAAACATCGCAGCTTCAAAATCAAAGGCAGGTCTCCAGCCTGCACCTGCTTCTACTCATCAAGGTTTCAGGAAGAAATCAGGGTTTGGTCCTAACATTTTGTTCACTGTCGAGCGAGAGTTGGGGTGGGGGTTGGCTTGATCACAAGGTCGGTATGAGACGGGGAGGAGAGTGGCGGGGACCTCTGTGTTGCCAGCGAAACTCCGCTGTCAGTCCCGCACTGTCACTAACCGAGATGTTTCTGTCGCCTCCGTAGAGCCCCTCTGACCGAGGAGGTGCCTTTACCTTGGAGCCCGGCGACCTCCTGATGGATTTCACAGAAGCCACTCCTCTGGTAAACCTCCCCTTTCGCTAAAACCAGAAAAGCCTGTAGAGACACCTGGGCAGGGGGACAGATGGACAGAGGTGGGCATCGCTGTGGGGAAGGCTCTTCCTGGTGCCGCTCTCAGCCTGGAGGCCTGGGGGTCAGCTTTCCTTGAGGGTGCAGGCGCCACGGGTCTGCCCAGAGTCTGCGAGGGAGGGCTGTGCTCCCTCTCCTCTGAAGATGGCCGCCGGGGTCCCGCCCCCACCTGCCTGCTGCTCCCCCAGCATTGGGGCTCCTTGGTGCTTGGGGCTTGGCTTCCTGGCTTCCTGGGCTGCGCCCCGCATGCCCACCCATGGGGCATCCCCTGTCGCTTAAACAACATGCGCTGGTCTGAAGCACCTGCTCACGTCCTCGCCTGGCTTTCCAGGCCCCTCGTGCCTCCCTGCCATCCTCCATCCGCTACATACAGGTCTCCCCTTGGGGAGGGCAGCCCTCGTGTGGGACTCGTGCAGGCGGGAGAGCGCGGAACAAGAGTCCTGAAGGCCGGGCCTGGCTCCAATCTCTGCTCCCTCCTTAAGAGCCTTGCCGTTGGCTAGCCGCTGCCTCATCCGTCAGATAAGAATGTCATCGTTTGCACTGTCTGCCCTACAGGTGTAAGAAGGATGGAGAGAGAGAGGGAGGGAGAGGGAAGAGAGAGAGAGAGAGAAATTTTCAAGAATGCAAAGCACCATAAGTACATGTAAGATACTACTACTGATATTATTGGAGGACACAGGTAAACTTGGATGTATCTTTGGCTCAGTGTAATATCAGTCACGGTCCACAAATTTGGAAAGTGAGTCAAAATGTGAGGCAAATTAAAAACCGTCTCCTGAGAACTCACTGTGCTCCTGGCCATGTGGAGGCTCGGAGTGGACAGGGCAGCCAGAGGTTGGAGGGGAGGCAGGTTGATAAAGGGCCAAGGTGGACAGGGGAGCCAGGTACAAGATGCACAGAGAGAAGCCAGAAAGGGGAGTCATTCGGGTGTGGCTCGCTGGAGGAGGATTCAGTGGATAGGAGGGATTTCTGGAAGGTTTTCAAATGGGGCACGATGCTGTCCAGGCTTTAGGAATGATCACCACTCCTGCCTCAGCTGGCCCAAGGCAATCCCCTGTGATTTATACCGTTTTACCTCTCACCTGGAGATGGGTACCATCTCAGGGCTTCGAGTCAGCCGCTTTGGATAAACTGCTGAGAACGGACGGTTCTAGGAACCTTCCGAGTTATTCCCCGTGTGCAAGTGAATGGAACCAAGTTATTCCGGGTCTTTTTGTTAGAAAAATTGCCAAGGGAGGGTAACTCAGAAACAGGAGCCTTCGTCATCTCTTTACACAGTTGGGGAAACTGAGTCCCAGCGTGGGGCAATCACACAGGGACTGAGATGGCGCGGGAACCCAAGTGTCCTGACTCCTCCTCCGGTGCTCTTCGCAGCAGACTGGGCTGCATCCGGCGTCTTCTTTAGGGAACTTGCCACCTGGGAGAAGGGCTGTGTTTAAAGCACTCGCCAGACGGGAAAGTTCGCCAAAGGGCCTGGAGCAAAGGGCAGCAGGTTAGGTGACTGGGCCTGGTGCTCCACCAGTACCCCATGAGTACACCCGTTACATCCTGGCGGGCCTCGGTGGCAAGCTGAGGACATCCTGCAGCTGGAGGGCAGCATCCCCCAAAGGACCAGAGAAGCCCTAAGGTGCAGTCTGAAAGCCCATGGAAGCAAAGGGGAGAAAGCAACGTTCCTAGGCTTCACGGGACCAGGGTTTTCAAGTGTGAGTAGGAGTTTGCCACGTGGAGAAAGTAGACCCAAGCATTCTATGCAGAGGACACACCATGAACAGAATACTGAGTATTTATTAAAAAGGCCTGATATTTCTGAGAACTAGGATTAGTTTGTAATACACACACACACACACACACACATATGTATATATATATATATATCTCAATATATCATAGCTTTGATAGGAGTCCTGGGATTCAATTAAGACCATGTTATGGATCCAGCTTGTAGATTGAATTGCCCATCTTTTCTTTCACTATAAGACTGAGGTTAGAAAAGAAGCAGCATCAGGCAGCGACCCAGAGGTTCCATGATATGAGATGCAAATGCCTAACAAGTGACTGTCCAGCCTCTGTCTGTACCCCTCCAGCAGCAGGGAGCTCATTCCTTCTCCCCAGGACACCCAGCTGGCATCTCTGGGGGCTCTTAGCTCTGAACCCGGGGCCAGGGTGCTGTACTGCCCGGGCACAGGACGGCTGAGATCCTTGTACTGCACCGAGACCGGGCTGCCCACTTCATATGAAGTTTGCGGTGAATACGTGCTTTCGGGGTGAAGCATCCTTTGTCTTGCTTGCGTGCATTTGAGGCGTGAGTGCACGTTCACACAGCAGGCAGCCGGAGGGCTGGTATTTTGGCGGGAGCCCACCCATTTGGGCTTTCCTCAGCATCATTGGCTTTGCCCTCACTTCGCTCTAGAGTCCTGTCTTCCGTGGATACCTAGGGTTCCTGAGAGGAAGACGGACTCTGGCAGCCTGCTTCTCCCTCTGTCTGGTCCTCTGCCCTCCATCTGCTCCTCCCAGTGTCATAGTAATGCAAGCAGCAGCCCTCTCTGCCCTCATTATCAGGGTGATGGGGGATCATGTTGTCTGTGACTCGGGACAGCAGAGGAGAGATGGGGCTTAAGGACTGGGGCTGAATGAGACCCCTAAAGCCACATCATGGCCCTGGTTGCTTGGAGAACGGAGGAAAGAAGAGAGCACAGAGCTGCACAGACAGGGAGCTGGAGAGGTGAGGGGGATAGATTATCTTGCCTTCATCTCCCAAGACACTATCAGAGCTGGTCTAACCCTGGTAACTGTCCACCCTCATGACCCAGTCTATGGGAGTGGTTTCCAAAGAAGCATAGTCCAAACAGCCAAGCATAATCAGAAGGTTCAAACTTTGACTGGGATCTCCAAAAAAATTCAAGGTTAAACTCCCACCTGGTAACACTTCTTGCGTCTCTTTGCTGCCCTCTTACCTCTCTTGCCCCCTGCCCACCTGCAAGGACTTTCACCCCCAAGCTCTTCACAAAAACATTCTTTCCAGCTTCACTCTTGCAGCATTTTCCCCAAACCTCTTCTTCTCTCATTCCCAACTCCTTGATGGTGTAGCTCGATTTAGCAATCGAAGTCCCACCACCTCTGCAGCTCGTTGTCTGCCCAGTCCCCGAATCGGCACCACAGACTTCATAACCGGATCAGTTTCTGCCTGAGATGGAAGAGGTGGGGTGGGGTGGGAGGGGAGAGAAGGCAGTGAGTGAAGACAGCACCCACTCTCCATCTGCTGTTCTCTGCAGGGGTGTGAGTGTGAGCAGTGCGCAGAGGATGCTGGTGTTAAGAGAATGAGGGAGATTGGAAGGAGGATGGATGCTTTCTCTTTGGGGTTTGTCCCTCTTTGATCCCCGTTATTTCATAAACCACTCACCCAACTGCAAAGCAGAGCCGGTCACAACCCAGGCCTCTTCCAGGTCAGGGATGGTTGGTCAGGGAGGAGGCGGGTCTAGCCAGAGGAAGGCTGTGCTGGGCACAGAATGGCTGGGTTTCCATTTGTCTCATAACTTAGTTTTTATTTTGAGCCTCATTCTATCATGAGGGCTAAAGCTTCACCCCAAATCAAATCAGGGTACCTCTTCAGTCCCCCTGTGTTCTCCAGGGCATGGAGAGAGGGAGGGCGTCATCTAGTTTGTGATGTCATCGCTTGCCCATACATCGGGGCCCTCTGCTTCCCTCAGGCGGAGAGTGGAATGCCAATCACTGTCCTGCTGGGGTATGCATCCCGATCTGCTGGACACACCACATAGCCCTGCTATTCTGGGACCTGCCACCTCCTGGCTCTCCCTGAGCAGAGGGACACGGGTCCTCTCTGGCTTTAATCCCCATTCCCCAGCCTCAGCCCACGGATTGGGGCACAGGCCCCTTTGCTCAGTGCTCCCTAATGTCCAGCCCTCCTCCCTCCCCTTCTGACTTTCTCCTCTGTCCTCAGACGGGCAATCTCCTTATCTGGATGATGAAGCCTCATGCATTTGCATTGTCATTGTCCAGGCTGAAATCTTTCCCAAAGAGTCGGATTTTGAAACGCAGAAGCCAAGTAGAATCTAGCTGCCCGAATGTGGGCAAGACCCAAGGAGCAAAGGAAATACGAGGCCGAGAAAATAGAATGGCCTTTCAGAAGAGTGTCCTGTTACATGTTATCTCACTTCCTGCTCAGTTCCTAGAGTCAAGCGTGCGGGAGCCGCAGGAATGTTCTTTTGTCTCAGATGCCTGTTTAGAAAGGTCAGAGGTGCTTTTGGGATCAACATTTCTTGAGCATAAACAGTCCAATGCTGGGCAAAGCCTTAAGTCACGATGATAACCTTCAATTCAAACACTGGCGGGCTGTACCCATGTTGGCTCCTAGGCAGGGCATCCACGATTCTTGGTCATTTAGGCCAATTGTTATTTTCTTCAAAGAGCACACATTGAGCCTGCTGGTACCTGTAAAGGCAAGGGCCCCGTGGCCTGGGGTCCCTGGTGTAGTGGTTCTGGCTGGGGCTTTGATGCCTGGGACGGGTGGGGACTGAGCCTGAGGGCAGACGGGAGCCAGCTTCATGCAGGCCACGGATACTGTCAGACGGACGGATGTAGGATTTATACTGAGGACCAGAGAGAACAGTGGGCCAGGGGGTGGCGGGGGCGGGGAGGTTAAACTTAACTGCAGGTGACTCATATGGACTCACTTGTTTCTGAAGAATAGCTTTAGAACCACCAGGAAGGGGTCTAGACCCGTGGATTTAGACTTTGCAAATGCCATTTCTGCACATCCCAGATTTGAAGAGTACAACATGGCTGCCGTGAAGGCCGCCGTGAAGGCCACCGTGAGATAACGGTTGTAAAAGCCCCCGGAGACCGTCCTGGGCTGCACGTGGTAGAGGATGAAGTTAGGTCCGTGTGGAGACAGGAAAGAGGCCTGCAGTTTTCTTGACCAGCTTTCAGTGAGGCTTACCCAGCGGCTGTACTGTATTCATTATGGCAGGATCAGACCAACTACGTAAGGAGACTCTCTGGAGTGACAAGATGCCCGTGTTTATTCTCTGGAGCGAATGGTCCCTCCCTGAAACCCAAGCGAACCCCGTCAGCGGTCCCCGCCCCTGACATCAGAGCATTCTCTCTTCACCATCCTCATTTCACCAGTACACGCTGCTGGACCTCTGCCGGGCGCATGGCACAATTTAGGGCTGGGGCGGGGAACCTGGTATCCCAAGTGACATGGCATTTTCTCACAATGCTTGGCATCTTCCAGCTAAGCAGCAGGGTACCCCAGTGCCCATACAAGCTGCCAAGGCCTGGGCCCATGGGTGTGGGAGGGGGGAAGGCCAGTATGTTTTCTGCACAGATAGAGAGAGATGACAGGTTCAGCCCTAAACTCTGCGTTCCTCCTCGCCGCCGACATCTCTCTTTCCTGGGGCACTCTGCTGGGCATCTGCTCACCGATTCAGCATAAGGTGGACCCTTGTTTCGCAGAGTGGAGGAGGCCACAGGCATGGAAGGTGGTCGCTCCCATGTGTGTGGCCACCCCTCCTAGTGCCCCCACGCCGACATCACTCACTCACAGCTTTCTGGCTTGGCCTGGGCAATGCTTCAGAATCCTCAACAGCGTGCCAGGAAGACACTGCCAGTCCCGTGCAGTTGGCACAGGAGACGGCCCCTACCCACCCTCACCGGGTTGGGGTTTTGAGGTGGAATTCTGCTCAGATGGTGGAGGAGACAGATGCGGGCCAGAGAGGAGAGAAGGCGGAGAGAGGAGGGCAGCGGGAGGGACTAGCCTCCAGTTGGCCAGAGGCTGGAAGTAGGCTGCGGGTGAGACTGGCTTGAGAGCAGGAGTTGACAGATCCGTCTTGCACTGTGCTATCTTTCTCTCCTTCCCTCTCCCTTATCTCCTCTTCCTCCTCCCCATCTCTCACCACCTCCTCCTCCCCTTCTCTCCTCTCCTTGTGAGCAGGCAGAGCCCGCCAGCGCCCCCCACTGTGCCCACTCTCGCTGCTCTCCTCCACTCTCTCTCCCCATGAAGGAAGAGACCACTGGAGTTTGCATGCACCCTCCAATCAAAACGAGGCTGGTAGGTACCCAGCAGGGAGAGGGGCCTGGCCAGGAGAGGCGAGGCGGGCAGGAGCCACCAGGCGGCGGCCGCAGGGGTGTGCAGGAGCCTCAGACCCCCCAAGGAGGCCGGCTGACAGGTGCTCTCGTTCCAGGATGGACACAAAGTTTGGAGACCAGCTGGCTCTGGTCAAACTGGGACACAGGGCTGTGGTCCTGGCCCTTCGTCACTAGAACCAGGTCTCCAGAACGAGGAAGCTTGTTATCCTAGAGCTTCAATGAGCACAGATGCTTTTCCCAGAGAGGAAATTCTTAGTTGCATTTCTACTGAAAATAAAAGCTTTTTAAAACGTGTCTTTCTTGCTACTTATCAAGATAACATGAATATTACATAATGACTTGAAAGGAATCGCCCATAACCCCAGCCTAGCACGTTGTTGTTTTTTTCATTTTTGCATGTTTCCTGCTAATTTGTATTCATATTTTTACAGAGTTAAAGCATACCCATGCCATCTTCTGTTTTTCACTTAAGGTTGTGTTCTTTCTACCTTGTCCTTGTTACCACATTCTCTGTGACCGTTTATATGCCCCTAGGTGAGTGGTCCACCATTTACCTCACCGGTTCTCTACCACAGGGCGCGGGTTTGGTTCCCAGTGTGTCACTCACTTTCCCAGGGAACACACGTAGGCTCTGGCATCAGGCATTTTATTTTCTCAGGCTAGACCCTGCTAGGTCCAAGTGACAGCACCGTCAGGAGACTATGCTTGGCCACGGAGCACAGCTGCTGGAATATATATTTTCTTATTTAGAGCAGGTACAACATAATTCTTTGGAGTTGCCAACATTCACATTCCTTTCATAGCAACAATCAACCTCTCTCCCTTTCTACTCCATGCTGGTCTGAGAGTCTCACCTGTACGTTACCTTTCATTTGGCTGTTGGTCTCAGAACACCACGTGGAGCCACTAGGTCACACAAGGAGCATGCACCACATGGCACTGGCCCTAGTCCCAGTCTTGCTGGGCTGCAGGCAGCCGCCACCAGCAGTCTGAGTTGGCACCTGAGTCTTAAGGCAAAGCGTGGGGTCCATGCTGGGAATTTGGAGATGTTTAAAGAGGCGGAAGAGAAGTTGGGGGAGGGAAGCAGACTTGGACTGGACCTCTCTCTGACTATTGCAAGGACATTATCATTCCCAGATCACTTAGATTGAGACCTATCCCACCCATTCAGAAACCTCAGCAAATTTGGGTCTGGTTGATGTGAACTTGCTCATTCCTACTTTACTCCCCATTAAAGTGACTCAAGGGCACCAAGGAACTGTCCCAGGTTCCATAGGCAAGACCCTGAGGGACACGAAGGCTGCTTCCAATGGGCAGCTGTCTCGGCTGCAACCCTCTGGGGGGGGGTGTTGGGGGGTGCAGAGTGTGCATTCCCAGCAGGTGTGCAGGCAGTTTCTGTGCCCTGGGGCTTCAAGACAAAGCTAGTGCCAGAGCCACCCGGCCCCTGGGCATGCGGGCAGTTCTCTAGGGCGGCTCCCCCCCAAGCCCCAAGGATCCAGGAGGCCAAAGACGTAATGACCAGACAAAAAACAGAAGCAAAGTCTCTTTCTGGCCACCCATCACTGCCTGGTCAGGTGGCGCACCCCCCTCTCTCAGACCAGCCCTGCGCTGCAGCCACCCCTGGAACTGGGCCCTTTTGATCGTCATGCCTTCTGTTTCTAAAGGCCACGGTGGCAGGATTCTCACAGGCTCATGTGGGTTCCTTTGTGGCCCAGAGTGTACAGGGAGTTCAACAACTAACGTGAGCAGATAGGGAGTGCTTTCTGGCCTAATTGGTCCAGCTCTGGACTAATGTGTGATCTTGGGTAAGTCACTCCTGTGCCCACCGTCATAGACTGTGTCTTAAAATGTGGCCTCTCAGCTTCTCTAGTCCTTTCCCTGCAGCCACCCAGGCAGCCCCGGCCTGCCTCAGGTGCACCTGGCCAGTGGGTCAGGCGAGGGATAGGGCCCAGCCTGCCTGGGAGGCCCCAGCAGACCCCAGTGAAGGGGGTTCCAGGGTGAGGTAAGCCTGGGGTGCCCCCCAAACATGAGACTACAACAAGGGGCGCAGATTAAAACCACTGGCCACACTCCTGCGGGGCCTCTGTGTGTTTCCCTACACAAGCAATGAAGGCTGGGCGTGTGTGCCCTCGAATCCTTCAGTTCGATCTAAAAAGCACACCGCCAAAGGTGGCAAAACATTGTTTTCTAATCTGAAAGTAACACTTGTTTTCTCTCTTTTTTGAAGATAAAAACATTCCCGGTTGATCCAGTGACCTCGTTTCCCGAGCCTTTCATTGCAGGGCCGCAGTTTACCGTAAGTAGCTTAATCCAGAGAACCCGTCTACACTCAAAGGCATTGTTCCCACGTGGCATGCTGTGCTGTGGGACGCCAGGAGCCGTGCCAACAGCTGCCTTTGATCACTGTCAACTCTGACTTTGGAAGGAGCTAGGGTCTGGGGGGGTGGGGGGGGTCCCATCTTTTAGTTAGGAATTACCTAGATCCAATCTGTGGGAGGAGGAGAGGGTGCGGGCATACTTGATCTGATCACAAACATAAAATTAACCATTTTAAAAATATGTTTTTATTAATTTTTAGAGGGAGAGGAAGGGAGGGAGAGAGAAACATTGATAAGAGAGAAACCTCATCAATCGGCTGCCTCCTGCATGTCCCTTACGGGGGATGGAGCCTGCAACCCGGGCATGTATCCTGATGGGGAATCAAACCAGTGACCAACCACTTAGCCACACCGGCTGGGCTAAAATTAACCATTTTAAAGTGACAACTCAGTGAAAGTACATTTAGAACCGTGCAACTGCCACCATTATCTAGTTCCAAAACATTTTTATCACCCCCAAAGGAAACCTCATACTCACTAAACAGTCACTCCCCATTTCCTGTCTCCCTCTGGCCCCTCATAGCCACCAATCTGCATTCCTTCTCTATGGAATTCCCTAGTTTGGATATTTCATATCAAAGGAATCATATGACCTTTTGTGTCTGGTTTCTTTCACTCAGTATGTTTTTGAGGCTCGTGCACATTGTAGCACGTGTCAGTACTTCATTTCTGTTTATGGAGGAACAATATGCCATTGTGCGTACATGCTGCAGTTTGTTGATCCTTTTATTCATTGATGGGTATTGGGGTTGTTTCCACCTTTTGGCTATTATAAATCATGATGCCCTGAACATGTGTAGACATGGCATTTTGTTTGAGTTCCGGTTTTTTATTCTTTTGAGTTGGATCTGCATCTTGATAATAGTGTGATTTTAGATACGTCACTTGACCACTCTGAACACCAGTCTCCTCTTATTTAAAGCAGACCCAGTAATAAGAATATCCTCCCTGTATCCGGTTGTGGCTAGAATCAAAAGGGATGAAGAACTTGAAAATACTTTACTGGCCACAGACCATCCCACAAATGTCAAGTGTGATTGTTGTTTCTCAAGGCTGGAGAGGCGGGTGGTGTAATTAACAAGAGCCAGGACTTGTGACAACTGGCTTCCAGCCATCACCTCTCTCTGTGTTGCTGGGCAACTTCTACTCGCTGCCAACGGTTAAAATGCTTTTTAACATTTAAGTGTTGTAGTTTCCTCATCTGCAGAATGAGAGGGTCTGATAATTTCCAAGTTTCTTTTCAGTTGCTCAGTTCTTTTCTTTAAATGAAAACGGCTGCAGGAGCTCACTATATCATGGGCAGCTGTCCAGAGCACAAACGGGGAGTCCAGGGTCCCTCCTCTTTTGCTGTCACCCCCTCCTCCCAGGGATCAGATCTAGGTAATTCCTAGAACCAAGTGATTCCTGAGCCTCCTTCCAAAGGGTTTCTGGCCCCTCTGGGGGATCTGTGAGGTGGGCTGTAGTGACCCTGGGGTAGCTCCAAGTGCAGTCTCATGAGCTGGATGATGGTCACTACTTGAGGTAGTTTGAGTCACATGGAGAGGGAAGGTGTACACAGTCCAGGCAAAGGCAAAAACAGGCTCCCAGAACATCCATTTCTAGGATCATGAGCTGTTGCCAGCGCCTGCCTTTTAAGAACGAGAGGACAGAGACACAGGGGCTGGGCCAGGCTGTTAAATATTATTACTCCGACGTTCATCCTACCCCTGCAGTTTTGCTAGGCACAGTTCCCCAGCTGGAAACTCTGGCTCCTCTTCCCTCAGCTGGCCATAATGGGCACTCTGGCCTCCTTCCCAGCCTTGGCAGTGCCATGAGACACCCAGGGAAGCCCTTCCTGAAAAGCTGGGGGCCAAGACAGAGCAGGAAACCAATGTCAGAAACCACGCTGGGACTTTTAAGAACTGGGCAAGAGTGGCTTGAAGGCAGCTGGAGGAGGCAGAGGGAACAGCATGAACATGGGGCAAAAGGGATCATCCCATGTTCAAGGGACTGAAATGAAAGCAAGAAGAACTAAAATGCAGAGAGCAAGGGAGTGGGGCATGAGAAGAGGAAGGGGAGGAAGGAATAAACACTCAAGGGGCAAAAACATGCTTCATTTAACAAATATTAAAAAGATGAGTACTCAGGGTTGAGATTTAATAATATTAGTAAATTTTGCTGCTCCCCAAGGTCATTCTTAAGTGAAGCTAGCTTTTTTTCTTTCTACGTGGAGTGCATGGCATTGAAGAATATAATGGCTGCTACTATAGTTTGGTGCCACTGCCTTGATTCATGCTAGCACTTTCACCCAACATTGCCTTTGTGCCATATTTCCCCCTTTTCCAAGAGAGTATAAAAAGTGACATTAAAAGCTCAACCTCCACCTAGATCACTAAAACAAAACAACTTTTTACTCCAGCTCCAGTATCAGGATGAGCTAAGTCATGCTTGAAAATGACAAACTGAATTTCCTGCTCATGCTGTATGTCCATCATGGATGGGCTGAGGGTGTCATCCTCTTTCTGGGACCCAGGCTAATGGAGCAGCTGCCACCTAGAACATTGCTAGTCACAGTGGCAGAAGGGAAAAAAGAGGCAATAAATTGCACACTGGCTCTTAAATCTTTCAAAGGAAACAAAATATGGCACCTCAACTCACATTTCCTTGGCCAAAGAAAAGCATGTGGCCATGCCTAACTTAAAAAAAAAATATATATATATATATATATATTATTGATTTTAGAGAGGAAGGGAGAAGGAAAAAGAGATGGAAACATCGATGAGAGAGAAACACTGATCAGCTGCCTCTGGCACACTCCCTACTGGGGATCTAGCCCAAAACCCAGGCATGTGTCCTAAAAAGAATCAAACCATGACCTCCTGGTTCATGGGTCTATGCTCAACTATTGAGCCACACTAGCCTGGAGGCCATGCCTACCTTTAAAGAGGGTTGGGAAGAGCAGCCCTACCAGGGGCCTGGAAAGAGATGAGCCAGAATTATCTGGTGGACCACACATATGATGACTACAGCCCAACATTTGTGCAAGCTCTTTGTGGCAAACACTACATGCTGGAAAATGTCTGATGCTCCCTTCTTCATGGTCAATTCTTCGGCATTGCTCCATTCCAGGCCAGGTCAGTTTTCCCTCTGGAGACAGGTGTAAAACAAAAAGGAGCTTGTGATTTTCAGCAATAGCCTCTCATGACCTCTCAAAGATAAGCCTCTCCCCATTGCTCAAGCCAAATATATCCTTACAGAACAGTAGCTATACTTGGGTTTTTTTTTAGAGATTTTTCATGTTTTCCTAGAAGGGATAAGTTATCTTCTGTCTAAATGTAGTGCTCATTTGATGGTCAATGCCTCTTCTTTAGAAAGCCAGGAAATAGTGTGAAAAATCAAGTTATAAGATATGAAGCTGGCATTATCTAAAGGATATAAAACAAGCAAAAAGCATGCACAGAAAAAATACAATGAGGATGTATACTGACAACAACAGTAAAGGATTATGGAATTTCTTCATTTATTTGCTTTTATATGTCTCCTAAGTTTTCTATATAAAAGTAATAAGCATATCATGCCTTTTAAGGCAAACAAAAACAACCAGTTATTTTCTGCAAATGAGGCAATATTCTCTAGACCAGTAGTTTTCAAACGTTCCCTGGTTTCAGAATTATCTAGAGGCCTTGTGAAAACACGGACTGCTGGACTTCCCCAGACATTCTGGTTCCAGAGGTCTTTGGTGGGGCCTGAGAACTTGCATTTTTACCAAGTTTCAAGATAACACTGATGCTGCCAGTTTGGCGACCATACTTTAGAACCATTGCTATGGTGGTGGAAGCCACCAGTTATGGAGCCAGATCACCCTGGTTCTAAATACTGGTTCTTAACACACCCTGTGTGACCTTGGGAAGATTCTTGACCTCTCTGGAGCCTCACTTTCCTTTTCCATAAAATCAGTTCTAAGATGCACATTTTTTTTTCACCTTTTAACATCTCTGAAATAAAAAACTCATTACAATGGGGGGTGGGACCAAGTTTGATTGGTCACATTTTTCTTTCTCGGTGGTGGCACATGGAAAAATGGTGCATCTTACAATGATGGGGTCTAAGATGTGATGAAATATGATCTCCACCTTACAGCATTGTCCAGAGGCAATGTGTGTCAAGTACTTCGCATAGTGTCTGGCACAAAGTAAAATCATTTAATGACAATTGAGTTTAGCTGTTATCAAAAAGTAACAGGAATTGCATGGTATGGCTTAGGGAGCAGCTGACAGAGTGCAGGGAAACCTAGACTGAGATGGCTTTCCTCGTTCCTGTTTCCTCTCCAGGCAGACTTTAGAGACAGTAAATTACAGTGCTGCCCTGGCCAGTCTTCCCCGCTGATCCCAGCCGTGACCCTGAGGCCTTTGACAGAGACCATCTCCACAGTGCAGACCATCTACACCACTCGGAAGCCTGTTTCTCTGGCAGCCAGGTGGGTGAGGGAAACCAGGCACACGCCTTAGGTTCACTGTGTTTGTGACGTCTACAACCCAGTCATTCATGCTTTCATTCATTTTTTTCTGGGTTTATTGACATGCCTTCAAAGGCTAGACAGTACTTGAGGTGCTAAGGATGTACAGTGAACAAAGTAGGTAAAAGTCCAACCTTTACAAAGTTTGCAATTTAGTGTTGGGGAAGAGGAGACAGACATTAAATGAGCGTGTGTGTGAGTGTGTGTGTGTGTGTGTGTGTGTGTGTGTGTGTGTACAGTGGAGACAGATTCCATAGATAGGCAACTGGGCCTGAGGGCCAGGAAGTTAGAAGCTATCTCTAAAAGCAGCCAATTTTAATTCATTTTTACTTATTAAAACATAGGAGGGAATTGTAGGAGAAAGTGCAATACGAGACTAATTGAAAGCTTTATTTAAAGAAACCTAGCCCCTGGACATCTTCCCAGTCGCTCAAAGGACCATTCCTGAGAGGCTGCTGTGCACCAGCGCCTGTGCTAGGCTCTGGGGGTTCAGAGATGAATGACGTATATACAGTCTGTCCCCTGAGGAACTCTCAGCCTGGAGGGGGAAGCCAATAGGTAGCCAGACAATTTCAGGTCATTGTCATGCTAGGAAATGTAGGGGGCCCTGAAGGAGCCTGTCAGAGAAAGTCAAGAACTACGACCAAGAACAAATCTGGCGACAACTTCAGCAAGTCTGCTCTTGTGATTTTTGAGGCTTTATCTTACTGTTTTGTCACCTACTCTCTTTTTCAGTGCAGAGACGCTCCGGCAGGAACTGGAGAGAGAGAAAATGATGAAAAGACTGTTGATGACCGAACTGTGACTTCTCCCCTCGCTGCCTGGAGGACGGCATGGTGCCTTCTGTCATTTTCCTTCTTCGGGCTTTGTGTGCTCACTCTAGCACAACATGCAAATGTGTGCTCTGCCTGCCCAGGTCCCCATGGTTAGTTGAAGCCAACATCTGGCTTGACTTTTATTGGAAAAGTTATTTAATGTCTCCTGAGTATTAGAGTTTTTCTTCTACTCAATGTAGTGGAGACAGGATTTGTAAGTCTTGGCGAAAAAAAAAATGGAAAAATGGGGATTCCTTTTCAGAAGTACCTGTGTGTATTCATTGATAACCACAGGGGTTACTAAGGCGCAGAATCCTTTGCTATCAATCTCAATCATGTGATTTTGTAAGATTGAAACTTACACCAAGCTTTGACTGTTTGCTAAAGAGTCATTTTTAATGAGAGAATAATTCTTTATTGCTGGTTTTTCATTTACACTGGTAAATACACAGATCTTTTAAAGTCTTTAACATTCATTTTTATTCAGACACGAGTAGGTGAACTAAAACGGAAAGTTGCAATCACCAGGACTCGAGGTACTTCAGCTTAATCTGAAACATAATTTCACTTGTGACTTTGTTAAATACGATATTATTTGGGATACACAGAATTTATGATCGGACCCAAAGTAGGAAATTATAGCTTAAATTCTAAAAATCCTTACAAGATTAAGGTGATTCATTATCAGGATTCACTGGGGGTGTTCCATAAAAGAGAATTATTTCTAAAGTTGATCAATTCCTATCCTATTGCTAGAACCTTGACCAGAAGAAACTCTGCTCTCTTTTTGTAAGTTTCCAGAAATGTGTTTTTAAATTTTTATTATGCACTTGAACAACTTTGCAGGAATAAAGGAACCCCCTAGCCACAAACTAGCCCTCCAAATTGTTTCCCAAGCTTTCTCAATGAATATGCACACCTTTTTTACAGTGGTAGGATCGGTGTGTACACACTCTTTGGTTGTACTTCTCCGCCTAACACATAACTTCTCTTTTCAATACAGATCCTGCTCTCACCCATTTAAATGTCTTTATATCCTTATAACATGGTTAACCTCACTGCTCCCCATTATTAGATATTTGAGTTATATCCAAGTTTTCACTCTTATAAATAGTGCTGCTATGAATGTCTTTGTAAAAAAATTACCCTTCCTTTGGATTCTCCCCCCGGGAATATCTCCAAAGAGGGATTGTGAGGTCAAAGAGCATGAAGTATTGTATAACTCTTACTTTATTGCCAGATTGCTTTCTAGAAAGATCCAATCTTTGGGTTGGAAGGACCGTAAAGGTCAACCCCCTCAATCCCCTCTGAATGCTTGAACTCCTACAATTTATGATGCCACCAGCAATGTATAAGCATTTCTATTTACCAGTAGCTCTGCCAGTATTGGGTTTTGCCATTTTAATTTATTTTTGCTTGTTTAATAGGTGTGTACAGTTGTCCTTGAAAGGTTGTTTTATTTCATTAATTGCTAGCAAGGCCGAGCACTTTTCCATGTGATGATTTACTAGCTATATTTCCCTGTGTGTAAAATGTCCATCCATTTCTTAAGACCGCTTGTTAAGTGGAACTGATCTCATATATTTGTATCAGAACTGTATTTTTATGTTGTGTTGTATAGTTTGCTCTCCTGTCCCTGTACTTAAAACTGAATGGTGCCAATAATTTGATACTAATGATTATTTAAAAAGAGCAATGCCTCATTTACTAACATTGTTGTAAAAGGAGGCATGTAAGCAAATATTCAGATCACAGAGGATTAACCCCTGAAGTGCTGAATCTTTAAAATATTAATATTTTTTGAGGGAAATCTTTCTAAGCTGTATTACAACTTCCCTGCCTTAGTAAACAGAGTATACCGGAGAGTATTTCACCTTTTCTCGATGAGTCATGGTCATCATTGTAAACATCAGCCCCTTTTGGACTTGGCGTGGTGCAGTAATGTCATTAGAAGCTATCAGGACGTGTGGGGCTTGGCTTTGCCTTTCACAGGCTGTTGTGCTCATCTCATTGATGGCTTCTGCTGTCTGCTCTGCTGGTGAAGCCATCTGGGGCAATTGGGGTATTTGGGACCTTTTAATCCCTGTACTACACAACCCCTGGCTGTACCTTTAAAACAGCTTTCGCCGTTCTTTATCTCGTGCACACGATGATGCCAAATGTGTTTCTGTACAATATGGGGAGCTCTCTGTGTCTGGGCTCGTCAGCTCTTGCCAATCCAGCACCTAAGCTGTTAGCTTTCTGAGTCTTCTGCTCTTCACCTCCTGCTCTCTGATGGGAACCTCCCGGGCAAAACAGGAAGTTCTCTTGCGGAGGCCAGGAACCCCAGTGTCACATGGTGTCAGGTTGGCTCTGCTGCCGCGGAGGGATGCATGGGCTTTCCGGCCGCTGTTTTCAGGAGCCTCTGAGTCTCCTGCTTCTTCCTCCCCGCGTCCCCCTGGGTTCACAGATGTTTCAGAAGGTGGATGTCACAGATGTCTCAGAAGTCGGGTCACAAACTCGTTGGCTTCTACTGTGTATGAAAACCCAGTACCTTTGGCAGCTCAACTCTAATCAGTAAAATCAAGAGGATTCCATTGTTTCAGCAGTTGTCCTGGTTATTTGCCTACGTAAATGTACGACGGGTGCTTGGCATTGGGAGCTGAGCAGAAGACATTGGCTTGAGTGGATTTACAGGGGTAAAAGTGAATTGGTACAGTCACTTCATCTGTTTTAAATACTTAAAACCAAAACAATGGTATCATATGGTCATACAACACACATGTTATGTCCAGGGTGGGCAATCAGCACACACATGTTATGTCCAGGGTGGGCAATCAGCAACACACACATTATATCCAGGGTGGGGAAGTCAGCTTGCTGACATAATCACTCCCGGCCTCCAGAGTGTTGGCCACTGACTCCTGATGGGCATGGGGGTGAGTGCCAGGGGCCTGGGAAGCTGGCGACCCACAGGGTATGTGGACTGTAGACTGTGTAGGAGCATCTTTCTTAGGTTTGAAGAATTTTAAAACTAGGTCTTGGAGCATTCAAAAGATCCCACCTGAATGCACCCCAAATTTCATATTCCCCAAATAGCACAGGAATATTCTAATATCTTTACCTTTCTTTCACCATCTCAAAGATCACTATTTTTTTTAAAAAAATTCGACATTCCATTACCATTTTAAAGTGTACAAATTCAGTGGTTTTTAGTATATTTGCAACGTTGTGCCAACATCACCACTAAATCCAGAACATTTCCATCATTCCAAAAAAGAAACTCCATGTCTAGAGTCACAACCTGTCTCCCATCCCCTAGCAACCACTGATTTACTCTCAGTTCCTAATTTCTGCCTAAGGATTTGCCTATTCTGTACACTTCGTATACATGGAATCACACAATATGTGGTCCCTTGTGTCTGGCTTCTTTCACTGACCACAATGTTTTCAAGGTTTATCTGTGTAGTAGCATGCATCAGTACTTCATTCCTTTTCATGGCTGAGTAATATTCCATTGTATGAATATTACACCTTTGTTTATCCATTTATCAGTTGACAGACATTTGGGTTGCCACCACTTTTTGGCTATTATGAATAATACAAACATTTGTGTACAAGTTTTTGGGTGAACATATGTTTTCCATTCTCTTGGGTGTATAGCTGAGATTGGAAAAGTTTGGTCACGTGGCAACTTTTGTTTAACTTTGGAGAAGCTGCCGGGATCACAGTTTTTACTCCTTAAGCCATCAAAAATGGAAAAATCACATTTATTACTAGACAGAGCATGGGCACATCCATTACAGGTCAGATACTGAGATGCAGCACTGATTTGGGGAATTTTTATAACGGGGAAAAAAAGTTGTTTTAGTGAAGTGGCTTTGACGAGAAGAGAAAATAAAAATAAAGGTGGTTTCTTCTAAAAGTGAAATTAAGCTCAGGTTCATCTCTAGGTCCTTGTGTGAGTAGCTGGCTCTTGCTCAGCCAGTGGTCTCAGAATATTCAGGGAAAGTTTCCTCCCAGAAAATGTGAACAAAAGAGAATAAAAGGGGAATAAAACAGCAATAGATAGCAAGCTCAGGTTCCCAAACCAGAGAATCAACACTGAAATCAGAAATGTGTTTGTTTTTGGTTTGTTGTGGGTCTTTTTCTAAATGTTGATCAATTTAAAACTGATTATACCTTCCCTGGTGAACAGGAGAAGAAAAGAAAGGAATTTCAATTTTTAAGAAGTAGGGTTTTGGTGTTCTGTGTTTTGTTTTTTTGTTTTGTTTTTTTAGCATTACATGTTTATAGATTTTTCAATTGATTGCCTTTTTTGTAGTTTAGAATTTTATACATTACAAAGCTGTTTTTTGGGACGAAGTCTCTTTGTTTTGATTGTTAAATAGTTGTAGTTCATCTTACCTTTTTCAAGCAATAAATCTGACTTCTTGCAACAGCTGGTCTATTGGGAGACCTCGAGAAGCCGAAGGGTTTCATGAATTATACCTGATTCACCCGTCAGGATAAGCAGGTTTAAGCTCTAACTGAACATCCCCCGACAATGTCAGCTGATACCCAAGAGCAAACACTTGACCTCTGAGTCTCACAGCACTTTTCACTATTTCCACACCAGCACTATCTCCCATCTCCCCTGCAGTCACTAGTTTCTTTTTGAATGTTTGTATTTTGCAATCTTATGTGTTCATTCATGCCACTGGTAGCCTGGAACCCTGTTCATTCTTACCTATTTTATCTGATTTAAACCCCCTCGTCATCATGGAGGTCACTATCACCACTCCACACAAGCGGACATCTGGGCCTGCATTTGGAACCTCTCTGTGCTTTTCTGTCTCCATCATTATTTTATTTGTTTATGCAAGAAAATATAACAGAAAAAAAAAGAAAAAGCAGGCAAAAATGCTGACTCTGCAGTACCATCATAAAAAGAACTGTGTCAGTGTTTTCTAACGGAAGACAGCTTGGTTTGAATATGTTATCACTCCAAAACCACCATTAGAGGTGAACTCCGGGAACTGGCACGCAGTTAAGTGCTTGGTGTGAATACAGGGATGGCTGAGTAAACAACCAAAGGGAATTGCAAGCGGCAGGAACGGATTTGAGAGAGCTGAGCATTCAGCGTGGCCATCAGGCCTGGTACAAAGCTTGCTGCGGGGGAACCAGAGTACACCGGCTGCCTCGCTTTGAAGGGGTCGGGTTATGCAAAGTCCCCAGCAGCCTCTGAGGGTTACACACTCCAAATGTCTGGAGGGGAAGCAGGTGCATCCAGCCCAAGGAGCTGGCTCTGGTGTCCCCTGGCTCTGAGCACCTAACTCAGTTCACCTAGAGTGGGGATCTTGCTATTTCAACTTCCTCCTGTGATGATGCCAAGACATCATGGGTACAGGCAGTGCTTTATAAAGGGTGTCCCAAAATGCACGCAAGATTTGAATTTTGTGGGAGCATTAACAACAACAACAAAAAACAAAAGCCTAATTTTACTTGGTTTATTGCATCAGATTCTAATATCTGTTGCCCTTTGATTTCAATCCCTTCAATTTGATAAGCATTACCAAGTACCAATTATGGCCCAGGAGCAGGGACAATGAAGACCAATGAAGACCACGGCTTTGCATATGTGCCAGCATACCCGATGTGCTATTCCATACATAACCCTATACTGTATACTTTATGGATCAATAAAAAATTGACAATTTTTAATTATAAACCTGTGTTTTCTATCAAAATCACTTCTTGCGTGAATTTTTGGGACACCCTTCATAAACCAAAAGGTGTCTGAACAAGGTGGGGGAGGCAGCAGTTCTGCCCAGGTGTGTCCCAGGTAAACCTTCTTAAACCTGGGCGAGCACTCGGGGTCTCTGGGGGACGCCGGTGAAATGCAGACCCTGACTCCCGAGCCTGCAGCGCGGCGCGGTTAGTGACGCTCACAAACTGGGGATGCTGAGCTGCTGAGCTGAGGACTGCGGTCTAAAGAGCAGGTGCAGAGGGGCCACCTCTGCGTCCGCGGGAGACACGCGCAGGGCGGGGAGGAGCAGCGGGGAGGCCGGGAGGAAGGACGGGGGAGCGAGAGGAGAGGCTGGGAGGGAAACGGGGGGCGGCGGCCCCGGCGAGGATGCGCAGACCGAGGCGGCTCCGCGGCTGCGCGGGCTGCGGGCGGGGGACGGGCCGGCGCGGGCTGGCGGCGGCGGAGGCGGCGGAGGCGGCGAGGTCCCGGCCCCGCGCCCGCGGCGCCCCCGCAGCGGCCAGGGCGGCCCGGCTGAGGGCTCGGTGCGCAGCGATGGCGCGGCCGCCGGGGCCGAGCCGGGGGGTCTGGGCGCCGCTGTTCTGGCTGCTGCTGGCGGGGCCCGCCGCCTGTGCCGCCAGCCCCGGGGACGACGGCGCGGGGCCGGGCGGCCGGGGACCCCGAGGCCGCGTGCGGGGCGACGCGGGCGCCGACGAAGCGGTGCGGCGCCACGACTCCTCCTACGGCACCTTCGCCGGGGAGTTCTACGACCTGCGCTACCTGTCGGAGGAAGGTGAGGCTGGGAGGTGCGGGGTGGCGGAGGGGAGACCCGGCTGGGGGACGGGGGCGGGGGCGGGAGCGAGGGTGGGGAGTTGGAAAGGACGCGAATGGAGGCAGCTTTGGCGCAGCCGAGGCGAGGCCGGGCAGAGAGCGCAGGGCTCAGACCCCATCCGCCTGGTGAAGGGGCCCGCAGAGCTGTCCGCTTTCCAGGTGGGGAGACTGAGGCCGGGCGAGGGAGGGTGCCAGCCGAGTCCTGCGAAGCTGCGGACAGGTGGGCTGCCCCGGTGTTCAGCACCTGGCCTCCACCCTCTCGGTCAGGGGTCGGGAGTGTGTGGGGGGGGGGGGGGGAAGGGAGGAAGTTGGGGGGAGGGGGCTGCCATCTGGCCTGGGCTGTGTGAGATTGGAGCAGCCGGTGGAAAGCAGAAATCCAGACTTAAAAGAGATGCTGCCTTATTTCCTCCCCGCGAGTATTGACCTAGATTTGCAAAGGCAAGCGCCCTGACCTCTCAGTGTTCTGTACCCAGCGCACCCCCACCCCCCATCACCACTCCCCGTCAGCGCTGGGTCACTGCCCCTTCCCCGCCTCCATCCCACTCCTTTTCTACCCGGCCTGCTAGGGTCCCCTGGTGTGAGCCACCATTGTGGGGCCTGCTGGGCCCAGAGACTGTGGTTTGTCAGCCATAGACCTCCCCGCGGGGATGCTTCAGTGAGCACAAAGCCACTGATTCTGCTCAGAAGGAAGGGAAGCTGGCCTCTTTTTCCCTGCCATTTGGAAAGTAGTCATTTTCATTTTCTTCTGCTAAAAGGAATAGTAAAATTTTATATATATATATGTGTATGTGTGTGTATATATATATATATATATATATATATATATATATATATATATATGCTATATCTGTTGCTGAGGATTAGGTTTAGCTGCCTACACCAAATAGAGATGAGTAGCTTAAATAAGATAGAAGTTTCTCTGTCATATACAGAAATCTGGAAGTAGGCAGTCCAGAACCGGTCATCAGAGACCCTGGGTCCTGGTGGTCTGCTTCTTCACAATTCCTAGCGTGTGACTTCATGGGCCGAAATGGCTGCATGATCTCCAGCCATTACATTCACTCTCCAGGCGGTAGGAAAGAGGAAGTGGGAAGAAGATCACTGACTGTAAGGAGATGATGCCGAAGTCCCATATAACAATCCTGCTTAGCCACAACTTAGTCATGTGGTCACTCATAGTTGCAAAGGAGGCTGGGATGTGTAGCCTTCTAGCTGGGAAGTAATAAGTCCAATTAACAAATTGGAATTATTGTATTAAGGAAGATGGAGAGAATGGATTTGGGAAAATGTATTAGTTGGGCAGAGGCTTAACTGCTGAAACAGAGTCCTCAATATACAGTGGCTTAAGTAAGATGGTTTGTCTCACATGAGTCAGGCTGGTCTGAGCTGGTGGGACAGCTCTGATCTACAAGGTCATTCACGGACTCAGGTTCCTTCCATCTGATTGCTCCATCATCTCCTAAGACTTTGTCCTCCTCTGTGTGGAAGTTGAGTTGCTTGCATGTCCTGTTCAAGCTTGAGGAAAGGAGAAGAAAGGAAGTTCAGGGCAAGCAGTTTCCTCTTAGGCTGGTTGTACAGATCACTACTGCTCACATTCCTTTGGTCAAGAACGTAATTATATGACCTAGCTGCAAAGGAGGCTGGGAAGTGTAGTGTTCTAGCTGGGTAGCCATGTGGCTAGGGAGGAGAGAATAGGGGGAAGGGAGGCCGGGGGAGCACAACAAGCAGATGCAGAATCTGTTACTCTGGAAAAGAATAAATATCCCAAAGTCCATCTGCTTCTGAATGCATCTAAAACATATTTATTCTGTTCCTAGTCAGCCTATCACACTGCCGGGTAACTCAGATGTGGCACATGAAAGCTTATATTCTCATGGGGCACATGGACCTAACAAATGAAGAACAAGGTCAGATGCTCTATGTCAGTTTGTATCTACAGAGAGAATAAGGTTAGTTGTGCAACCCAGACAGTTTTATGAACATGGACATCAGGTGGGCTGCAGCCATGTGAAGGCTTTATAGAGTGAGCTGGGAAGTATGAAAGGCTTTGGTGAGACAGAAGAGGGAGGACATTTAGGTGAGGTGACTGCACAGGGGCAGCAGGGCATGCAGTGTGTATACAGATCCCCAGTGTGCTTGCCCCTCTCACCCATTCTGCATGTGCAGCCAGAAGTTTGAATAGAGTCTTAGGACTTGAATCTTACCAAGCATCCCTCTTTATCTTGAGGTTCTTAGCCAGAATCTATATAGTATTAGAACAACAGTAGAATGTAAAACAAATTACCACGATTATGGCTAAATAGCCCATTCTGGTTGTTCTCTCAAAAAACAAAACAAAACAAAAAAAAACACAACAACACACACACACAAAAAACTGAGCTGGGTGTTGGCTTAGGGTTAAGTCCCAAGTAAAGCTAGCCTCCTGCTCTCTTCTCCCAGCTGCTGAGATCCACAGGCCAGGGCTGAGGAACAGACCCTGAGTCTTTCCACAGCCACATGGGTGATGGTAGCTGGCCTGCCCTTGGGGCCATGGCCTGTATAGGAAGGAAAAGGGGACAACACCATACTTGGTTGCTATCTTCCAGGCACAGTAACTTGTAAGACATGGCCCAGTCAATGAGCTCCTGTCCACGTAGTTCAGACCACAGTTTTTCCTATCTTGGGAAAGAGCTGGTGAGGCAGTAGAGAGAAGAGCAGGGCCTGGAAGGGCAGAGTTCCCTTCATCTGCTTATATTCTTCCTACATCGACTGCATATTGTATGCAGCAACATAATTCATCACCCTACACATAAACATTTGGGATGCAAATGTTACCGCCATGCTTTGCCCCTTTGAGATGCATAGACAGTTACTATCTGAGACTAAAAAGACCACACACACACACACACACACACACACACACTTTTTCATTTATAGTATCTCTTCATTTGTTCTTTGGTTTGAACAAATATAGTATCATCTTGCTTGGTGAAAAAAGAAAAAGTAGAAACACTGTATGTATACTTTTTATGGGCAGGAGATAGCTTATGATCCCTGAATCTTTTACTGATAGAAAAATAAAACAAAGCCCCAAAAAAGGTAAGTAATTTATAAAAATAATCTGTATCTTTAAAGATAATCTATATCTAATTTATCTTTGTATCCACCATGAATCTTCTAGCCCAATAATGACACTAATTGGAGCTAATTGTTAGTAAGTGCTTCCTACTGTGCCAGGCACTATTTTAAGTACCTTTTACATATTAGCTTTACTCTTTACAGCAATACTCTGGCTTTGATACTACAATTTTCTCCACTTTCGAGCGAAGAAAACTGACCCACAGAAAATTTAGATATCTTAGCTAAAGTCACACAGCCAGGAAGCCGCAGAGAGCTGTATGGGATTGTTGACCGACTTTATGAAAAAGGTGTGCAAGCTGTCTGGCCTGCCTGGAATGGAGGGTCCCTGTTGACGTGCTAGGAAATGCAGAGGGACAGGCGGGATGGGGTACTTTTATGAGTGGACTGGAGAAGAGGGGTTTGGCATTGGTAGGGAGGCAGTGGAGAACCGCAGGCTGCTGAGTGGAGGAATGCCTTGACGAACGCTTTGCTAAACAGGCTCCACGTGTGTGTGTGGAGCTTTCCATTTTCCAAAGTCCCAGGACAGCTTTCCTTCATGATGTGACTCTGCTGAGCGGAAACGATGACTCACGCAGTCCAGAAAGAGACAGATGCTGATGCAGTGGCTCTCAGAGATTTGGACGGATAATTTCTGGTTAAAATATCAAGGACTCAAGGACTAAATTAATACCTGAGAGCTGTGATCCAAGCAGTTCATTAGAGGCGATAAGTAGCAAACCAGAAGCCATTAACCACTCAGTGGAGGATGGCAAAACAGGCTCAAGGGATTACAGGAAAGGGATAGATAGTATCTGTGAATAACACAGGGATGGAAACCACAAAACCATATTGAGAACCTGAAAAAAAAAAAAAAACCACGAAAATAAGTACCTCTTGTATTACAGGAATATCCGAAGGGAGAAAAAGTGGCTTAATTGTTCTCCACAACAGAGCAGTTATTGGAAGGTTTTACAGGGCACATGTGAGAAGGAAAGTGGGGAGGTGCCCTAAACCAATATTATTTGGTCTCAATCCAAGTTTTTATTTTAGTGAAAAAGAAAAAAAATAGCACGAAGCCCAGCCGGTGTGGCTAAGTGGTTGAGCATTGACCCATGAACCAAGGGGGGGTTCGATTCCCAGTCAGGGCACATGCTTGGGTTTCGGATTTGATCCCCAGTCGGAGGAGGAGGGGCATGCAGGAGGCAGCCAATTGATGATGTTTCTCATCTATGTTTCTATGTCTCTGTCCTTCTCCCTTCCTCTCTCTCCAAAAATCAGTAAAAACATTTAAAAAAGCTACCAAAATGGAGGGAAAGGAACAAGCAAAAACAAACAAAACCCCAAAACCAGTAGTGAAAAATGGGGGATGGACAATGTAAAGGGAGAAGGAAGAACTGGCCGTGTCTGGGGGTTCTAACCTATGTATCTCAAGACCAAGGCAGACAAGTAAGTGTAGGAAAGAAAGAATGGTGGGGACCGGGGGGCGGGGGGGGGGGGGCGTAACCAATAAAGGTCTTTAAACAGTATTGTGACAAGATCAGTTTCCCATTTTAGAAAGATGGGAGGTGGGGGGAGAAGTGGGAGGGAGGTGGGGGGATCAGATAGGCGATGGTACAGCATGAAAGGGCAGGCTCTGGTTTCTAGGGTGGGAATAGAAGAATGGTGGGTGAGTATAGATAGCAGGTGGAGAAACCCAGGACTACAGTTTCAGGGTTGGAAGACTGTGGTGGGTGGTGGCATTCTTCACGGAGACAGGAAACGTAGGAGGAAGAGCATTTGGGAGGTGGGGGAGCTCAGTTTTGGGCTATGGAATCGATGTGCTTATGGAATATCCAGGTAGAAACCCCGTGTCTGATGGTGGGGCAAAGGTGTAACAGCCACCCAAGCGAGAGGGTTCTTTAGACCGGCAGGCAACTTCATAGACTGTAACAGAATTTATTATATGGCAATTTCCTTCCGGGAAGATTGAGCCACAGGGGACAGACGGCCCAGAATGTAGCACAAATTATTCTCTGCTACCGGACACCTGTTGCAGTACTTTTTGCAATAGTATAACTCAGGGACTAATAATTGACGAGACAAAGGGATGAAGAATGCAGTAGCTCCCAGGGTCGTACCTCCTGGTGGTCTTGTGGTAGATGATTGCTTATAATCAATACTATTTCCAGTTGGCTATTTACCTCTGTTGTCATGCCATTCCAATTGTTACTAATAAAAATATTTATGGCTGCATTTTATGAAACACAGACAATCATCAACTAAAAGGCTTCGATATGCTTGCTAAGGACAGGGAGGTTGGTCAAAGGTCACAGCATGAAACTTAAAAACGAAATGAAATCCAGAACACACAAAGTACATACCCTTGACCAGAATCGAACCCAGGACCCTTCAGTCTGCAGGCCAATGCTCAACCACTGAGCCAAACCGGCTAGGGCTGGAACCTGAACTTTAGATCCAGGTTCTGCTTGTAGGCACTTTTGGTAATGATCTTACCAGTTAGTCATGCTAGAGTTTTAGGATAATGGTCTTGGGAACATAAAAAACTTTTTGCAACCTAGCAGGATCTTAGATACTGGCACATAGTCCCAACTTATTTTATGCAAAATAGATCATTTAATTCCAGCAAAATTTGTAATATTGTAAAATGTGCTTATATTCTGATGCCAACCCCAACGAGTATACTGAAGTTTATTTCTGGTATTAATGACCCAGAGTTATCACAAGGTAAAGGGTGGCCCACAGAAAGACTGTCCTCAATTCAGACCAACTGGCTACCAATTCAGGGGCACCCACTGGAATGTCTCATAGAACTCAGGACAGCACTGTACCTACAAATAGTATCGTTTTGTTATAAAGGAAACACCTCAGGAACAGCCAGCGTAGGCACATGTAGGGCGAGTCCAGGGGACTCCCGAATGCAGTTCCCGAGCCTTCCTCGTGGAATCAGGGCCTGTCACCCTCCTGGGACAGCACCGTAGTGAGAAATAGGAGGAAAAACATTCTATGAAGAGCTCAGCATAGTTTGTAGCACTCAGCAGTTCAATATAAAGAGAAAAACAAAAAATCTCATCTCAGGCAGGCCTTGCCAAGGTATTAGGGGTGAGTTAATTAAATGTTTGACCAAATAGAGCAGGCTAATCTTTTAAGTTTTGTATGGCCCGCAAATGATGTTATAAATATCCAAACGGCCCTAGGCAGAAAAAAGGTACCCCACCCCTGTCCAAAATGCACAGCTGTGTGCCAGGAAAATGCAGTCCAGTGGCTTTTTTTTCCCTTAAAGGATAATTAATAGAACCAAATAAACAGAATCTCACTTAAAAAAATTACAAATAAAAAAGAAAGGACATCAAAATAATGAGAAAAGAAAAACTAATAAACAGTAATTTTTTAAAATGTGTATTTACTTTCCTAATGTTATAGGGTGATTTTATTTATTCATTTGTCAATCATTTATTCAGTGGCCAGTGCTAGGCATGATGCTGGGCATAGAATACAAGATGAATCACACTTGGTTCCTTCGTACACCGAGGAAACAGTCTAGGATAGTGGTCGGCAAACTCATTAGTCAACAGAGCCAAATATCAACAGTACAACGATTGAAATTTCTTTTGAGAGCCAAATTTTTTAAACTTAAGCTATATAGTTAGGCGCATTGTTATTGACCTAATTAGGGTACTCCTAAGGCTTAGGAAGAGCCACACTCAAGGGGCCAAAGAGCCACATGTGACTCGAGAGCCGCAGTTTGCCGACCACGGGTCTAGGAGAAAATTATTTTTGTTACAAACTGGAAGCATAATGCAGGCTTGCCCTTCAATGTACGGTTTAATGCATTATGATGCCAAGTAATGTTACAAGAAAAATACACAGCTGTTAGAAATGATGTGTGTAAAGAATTTAGTGAAATATGAAAATGTTATATGCAGCTTAATGAAAAATGGAAGTTCACAGTGATGGAAAAATTCTATTATCACATATATAAATGGAAAACCTCTAGTACTGAATATATAAGTGGGTCATTGTTAACTTTTTAAGTATATTTTCATTGATTTTAGAGAGAGAGAAAGGGAGAGGGAGAGACAGAGAGAATCATCGATGTGAGAGAGAAACATCAGTGGGTTGCCACACCCTGACTAGAGATCAAACCTGCAACTTGGGCATGTTCCCTGACCAGAAATCAAACCGGTGACCTTTGGGTGCACAGGATAATGCCCAACCAACTGAGCCACACCGGCCAGGGCTATTTTTTTTTCCTCTTAGAGCATGTCTATTGAGTTAAAACTGTGGTTTTTAAGCTCCCGGGTCACAGTGGTGAGCCTGTGTTCATATGAAATTATGCCCCCTCTCAGGGCCTCAGTTTCCTTGCCTGTAAAATGAGGGAAAAGTCACTTATTCTCAGCTAACATGTAAGGCTCAGTTCAAAGATGTGTACCCTGTATTCTCCCCTCATGAAGAGGGTGATTAGGCTTACCCAGGGCCCTTTTCTGAGGCCTTATATCTATATTTAGATGGGTGTGATAGAAAATAGTAAATGTACTTTTTTAAATTCTCATTGAAAAAGTTGTTACTGGACTTTCTAACCATTATTTATTCTCACTGTCCAGGTTACCCTTTCCCTACTGCTCCTCCTGTGGATCCATTTGCCAAAATCAAAGTGGATGACTGTGGTAAAACTAAGGGATGCTTTAGGTTGGTAGACCTGTGCATTGGATAACTCTAAGACTGAGACGTCGCTTTACTTCTCAGGATAGAATTGAAATTGCATGCAGTCCATTCTAACCAGGGGCCTATACCCCTTCAGACCTTTGGCAGGGATATGGCTGCTCTGATGGCCACCCCAGTTTTCAGTCTTCAAGGCCTGGGACACTGGAACATTCTTCACTTTGACTGTGCTGCCATTGGCACCAGTGTCTGTTCCTAACCAATTGGCTGTCTGAAGAAGAATCACATGACACAGAATATGTCCACATTTATGGGGGGGGGGGCATGGCCAGGACAGACAATGATAAACATGTCTGATACCCAATTCCTTTTCAAATAAATAGTCATGGTATATTGATATCTGTATGATACCAACTAGTCATTAAGCACTTGTTGTCTCGTGTGTTGAGGCCTCCCATGATTATTAATAGTATCCTATCATGACATGATGGGCTAGAGCTAGAAAACAGTAGTAGAGACAGTGGGCCTCCCACAAAGATAGCTCTGTTTTGTTGGAAAACTTCCTTTGAATTTTTTATTTTCTGAAACAAATTGTCCTTAAGTAAAGATTTTTTTGATCACTGTTCTAAAGTTCTGATTTATATTTTTTTGGTCCATTGCTCAAGATCTATGGGCGGTGCGGGGGGTGGGAGGGGTGGGGTGGATGGGACTGAATTATAGGGGTTTTGAGCTTTCTTTGGATTACCAGAACATTCTAAGGAATAAAAATAATCCAATAATACTAATATTAAGGAAAATGGCCTTTAATGTATAATTCTGGTGACTAAGGGATATTTTTGAGAAGTGAAGGAAGTACCCCGCTGGCTTCAGGGTGACCTCCTTTCGGGCCCATTCACTCCTCCTTTAGCTGTTCTTAACCTTTTCCACCCAAGTTCCTTGCTGTCTGGAGCTTATATCTCACCCTGGCTGCTCAGAGTCCCTGCTGAGTCCTTGCCTCCCTCCTCCGTCAGCACTTAGTAGGTTTGTGTCTTGTTCCTCCAGATACCTTCCATCTGAATTTAGATGGTCACACCCATTGCTACAACGCTCTGTCATCCTAAAAAGAAAGTTCCTCAAACTAGGGCTTGTCAGTTCTGAAAGGACCACAAGTCCTCTATAAGAAAATTTAAATTTCTGTTTTCAAAAAAGAAACAGATCATATATACAAAGAACAGACATATGGCTGCCAGATGGGAAGGGAGTGGGTGAAAAGGTGAAGGGATTAAGGAGTACAAATTGGCAGTTACCAAATAGTCACCAGGATGTAAAGCGCAGCATAGGAAGTACAGTCAATAATATTGTAATGACTGTAAGGCGCAGGTGGGTACTAGATTTGTCAGGGACATCACTTTGGAAGTTACGTAACTGTCTAACCCTATGCTGTACACGGAAAACTAATATAATATCGAGTATCAATTGTAATTGAAAAATATTAATTTTTTAAAAACATTGCTCAGGCAAATTAAAAATAAATAAGTAAAATAAATTGGTGTCTTTATGTCAATGGTGCTTCTTTAAAAGATCAATGTATGCATAATCTGATTTTGTGGAGAAACACCTTATTCTGCTGTATGCTTTCATGTCTGAATTTGTGATTGTATGAGAACCTATACAGCAAAGGCAAATTTTATAAATAGACCATGCATCCATGCTCAGTGAATACCAGATGAGGTGTTCAGTGGGTGCATTGTTCATGCCAGGGTTTTGCAGCAATTCAGATAAAAGTGGAAGAGAGTGAGTCATGATTAATAGAACATGCTCAGTTAAAAGACGCTGCACAGTCTAGTCAGACATGCCATATGTATGTGAGCAGAATTTCACTTTAAGAGAAACCGTATCATCCATCACATGAACGCTGTCAGTTTAAATGTTCCTGGTTTTGTAGTTTATATATTTATATTTAATTTGCAACTTGGTGTTCATTTAATTGCAAAATTAAAGTAGAAAGAATTGGTATACATTTAATTAACAAAAATAATTTAAATTATTAACTCGGAGAATTTTCTCATTTAAAAGGGATTCAGAAATAATTCAGTAATAACTAATATTTGAGAGATACTACTATAGTGTAGAGAACACTGGCTGGGAGTTTGGAGGCGCAGGTTCAAGTCCTGTTGCAGCTACTGACTCACTATGCAACCTTCCCATCTCTGGGCCCCTTTAATATGCAGATAAAGTGAAGCAGGTCATCTATGAGGTCCCTCCCAACTGAGGGGAACTGTTTTTTGAAGCAAAGATCCAATTTATTCAGTAATGTTGCTTAGCATCCTGCCTGATCCATCAATGTCCTCTTAATTGTATTTTAAATAAGAATATGAAGGAGTCATGTCTGTTTTTTATTGTTTATTGGGGGTAACACTAATTAATAGCATTACATAAGTTTCAGGTGTGCATTTTATAATTACCATCATATTCCATTGTGTGCTCACCACTCAGAGTCTAACCTCTTTCCATCACCATATATTTGACCCCCTTTATCCTCTTGAGTAATGTCTGTTTTGATGTCTCTTATAGATATGGGAAACCAGGCTGCAATGCAGAGACCTGTGACTACTTCCTTAGCTACCGGATAATAGGGGCCGATGTGGAATTTGAGCTGAGTGCAGACACAGATGGCTGGGTAGCAGTTGGCTTCTCTTCAGACAGGAAAATGGTGAGACACATCATGATAGAAACTTATTTTTCTCTTTAGTTTGCTGTGTGACTTTAGAGTTTAGAGAATGGGCATGGTTAAGCTACCATTGCCACTTTTAAATGCAAGAAGCTAATTTCTGGCATTTGGTTGTCTTTTGCAAAGCATCACAAAGCAAAGAAACTCATCAAAGCAGTATAATGAGTATATTAGTGTCGCTCTCTGGTTGCAAGTTAAAATAAATTCAAGCTAGCTTAAACAACCAAGGAAGGGTTGGTTTTGAGAACACAAGATGTTTCATATCTATTGATCAGCTATTTCCACAGACATCCTGCAGGGGAAGTCTCCAAAGCTACATGGTTTTTAATAGTAAGCATTTATTTGTTGCTCATGTGTGTGCATTGGCTGGGGCTCAGCTGGGCTTGGCTCCTGTCCATGTGTTGGATTTAGTTTTTTTCCCCCCTAATCATTCTGCAACCAGCAACTACCAAGGCATGTTATTTTTGTGGCAGAGACTGGAGTGCAAGGGCAATCCAAACTTATTTCAACCTCTGCTCGTGTTACAGCTGCTAACACTCCATTGCCCAAAGCAGGTCACACAGCCAAGCCCAGAAGGAAGGGGCCGGGATATACACTCCCTCTACCAAGAGGCCCTGCAAAGGTCTGGGCGTATAATATAACGACAGGGGGCTGAAGAATTGGGTCTAACAATTCAGTCTTCCACAGTTCTCCTGGGCGAGAACACATCTGGACCTCAGGAAGGACTGTGACCAGGCACAGGCAGGGCACCAGGAACCCAGGCAGCTGCCCATCTCCTGCCTTTGCTCCTCTCTACACCTCTGCTGCCGTCTTCCCTCCTTTCTTTGTAGCCCCGTCATTTGCCACTTCACTGTGCCAGGACTTTTCTTAGGCCTCTGTACCCTGGCGCATGCACTTCTCTTTCCCTGGCCTGTTTGAGATCCAGGCAGTGAGAGGAGGGCAGCTCAGACCAGGGTTACGGCAGGGGTGGTGGTGAGAGGTGCTCAGATTCTGGATACGTTTTGGAGGTCAGATAGGCTTCGCTAATGGATTAGACATGGGATGTAGATGGGTGGTAGGAGGAAACGGAGAGACGGTCCAGGCGGTCAGACCTCCCGGGGCTTTTTGTCCAGGAGAGGTGACCTCAATTCCCAGTCCAGGCAGTAAGACAACAGGGGGTCCCACTGGTAAGATTGTGCAAATAAGAATCTACATCACTTATCACCTACTGGGGTGTCAATAGGTGAAACAGCAGGTATGTGCCATACCGAGGGGCTGGCTCTGGTTGCAGCTGATTATTTCCTGTCCTGGGCTGCGTTTGCAGGCATGGTGCAGCTGTTAAGATGATGGGGCTCGGAGCTGGGAGGTTAAGTGAGGAGCATTCACATTTTATGTTTGACATTTTGCTGCCTAAAGGCTTTTACATTACCAGTTTCTCTTTTCTTCTATTATTTCAATAAGAAGCACAGGTTAAATTTTTTTCAAACCTTGATACACAGGAAAAGCAAAATGGAAACCCTTTTAATAGCCTTTAACTTATTTTGAAATGGTGCATTATTTTTATTAGACTTTATTATTTTTTAATCTTCACCCAACTGAAGATCTTTTTCTCACTTTTATCCTCACCTGAGGATATGTTTATTGATGAAAAAGAGAGAGAGAGAGAGAGAGAGAGAGAGAGAGAGAGAGAGAGAGAGAGAGAAAGAGAGAGAGAGAAACATTGATGTGAAAGAGAAATATCAATTGGTCGCCTCCTGTACACTCCCTGAGTAGGGAATGAGCACGTACCCTGGGTATGTGCTCTGACCAGGAATCAGACCTGCAACCTTTATGGTGTACAGGACAGGGCTCCAACCAAATAAGCCATTGGCCAGGGTTAGGGTTTATTTTTACAGCAGTTTTAGATTCACAATAAAATTGAATAGCGGGTACAGAAAATTTTCATTGACATGCTCAGCCTCACCCATTATCAACATCCTGCACAAAGTAGAACGTTTCTTAGAATTGATAAACACCTTAACATTTTTTTACTTATTTTGAAAAAATTTTAAACCTACAGACAAGCTGCAAGGATAGTACAATAGAAGAATCACCAATTGATAACTTTTTTATTGTGGTAAAATGTACATTACACAAAATCTACCATTTTAACCATTTTAAAGTATACAATTCAGTGGCATCAGTTATATTCACAGGGTGTAACCATTGCCACTGTCTAGTTCCAGAACTTCTTTACAAATGATAACATTTGCCACACATGCTTTATCTCTCTACTGCTTCTACTGCTACTACTATTATTGTTACTATTCACTGGAAACTTTGGAGATTAAATCCATTTACTTATTAAATTCGGGAAGTTTAACATTGATCTGATGGTATTATCCAATACACTGTCCATTTTTAAATGCTGCCAATTGTCCCAATAATGTTCTTTATGGAAATTTTTTTTTTCAAATACATTCTATTGATTTTTCACAGAGAGGAAGGGAGAGAGACAGAGAGCCAGAAACATCGATGAGAGAGAAACATCGATCAGCTGCCTCCCGCACATCTCCCACTGGGGATGTGCCCGCAACCCAGGCACATGCCCTTGACCGGAATCGAACCCGGGACCCCCCAGTCCGCAGGCCGATGCTCCATCCACTGAGCCAAACCGGTTTTGGCGGAAATTTTTATTTTATGACCCAGGATTCTGTCCAGGAACACACACCATTGGTTGTCATGTATATTTCATCTTCTTTAATATTAAATAGTTCCTTAGCCTTTTAAAAAAAAACTTGGTCTTTTATGACTTTTTTGATTATTATAGGCCAATTTTTTCTTTTTTAGAATGACCCTCAATTTGAATTTGTCTGATTGTATTTTTAATGATTAGTTTCTGTGTTTTTGGCAAGAATATGGTATAGCTGGTGACATATTCCTTTCTCAATATCATATCAGGAGGCATTTGATGTCAGCCATTGTGATGTTAACTTTGGTCAGTTAGTGAAAGCTTTTTAATGGCATTTAAAATAATTTTGGGGGTGGGATTTCAAATGACAAAGGTAATGGAATATCCATTTCTCAGTGAAATTTCTGTATTATTTTTTGTTAATCCTCATCCGAGGACATTTTTCCATTGATTTTTAGAGAATGGAAGGGAGCGGGAGAGAGAGAGAGAAACGTCAATGTGAGAGAGACACATCCATTGGTTGCCTCCCACAAGAGCCCTGACCAGGGCTGGGGATCAAGCCTGCAACTGAGGTATGTGCCCTTGACCGGATTCGAACCCAGGACCTTTCAGTCCACAGGCCAACGCTCTATTCACTAAGGCAAACGGCTGGGGCTGAAATTTTTTTTTAGTAGAGAAATTTGCAAAAGGCTGACTTTTTTCTTCATTATTTTCCATGTCAGGGTGGTGACGATGTCATGGCCTGCGTCCATGATGACAATGGCAGGGTCCGCATACAGCACTTCTATAACGTAGGCCAGTGGGCAAAGGAGATCCAGAGGAATCCTGCCAGAGATGAAGAAGGAGTGTATGAGAACAATCGAGTCACCTGCAGATTTAAACGCCCTGTGAATGTTCCCAGAGATGAAACGATTGTTGACCTGCATTTGAGTTGGTATTATCTGTTTGCTTGGGGTCCAGCCATTCAGGGTAAGCTTGCATTTTGGCATCTGGATTAAACATTAGACACCGCTGTCCTGGTGTTCGTTATTTATTGGGCAAGAGAGTGATAAGCACTTGTGATAATATTGTAAAAAAGGAGATATGATCCTACCTTCAGGTTATAATGGATTTATCATTCACACGGACATGCAAATGGGTAAGGTATACACATGCGTAGCTTGAATAATACAAGATAACATATGATGAGTTAAGTGCTGAATGAAACAGATCACCTGACTACTATTTGTGGGGTGTGGCTGTGTTTAATTCTCACCTGCTCCCATTTATTCCTCACCACATCCTTGAGAAGTAAAGGTATTATATTCTGATTCTCTAGAAACTAAGAAACTTGCTCAGGGCACTACCACTAACTAATGGAGAACTAATATTCAATCCTAGGTCTGCCTGGCTCCAAAGTCAGTGATGACTCTTAGCCCTTATGCTCTAAATATAAACAATCAAACACTGAGCAGGAAAGGGTTTCTGGAGACTTCGCTAGAGATTGACAGGCATTTCAGTGTGCTCACTTTATGACTATTCTGATGGTCATAAATCCACCAAATGGTCACAAATCCACCAAATTATCCTATAATTTTGCCCATTACGCCTCACATTTTAACTTGCGTAGACATCACCTGCCTTTATCGTTAAAATGCAATTCAGTGGCCTGGGATTCTGCATTTCTAACAAGCTCCTCATGGATTTGGTCCATTGCTGACCTTCCTTTGGGGGGCAAGGCTCTTCCAGCATCTCCCCAACAAAGACCCGAGGATGTCATGAGACCTTTTAGCAGCTGCTAAAACCAAGTCACGCTGTGTCTTCAGCATTTCCTGGCTGATCAGCCTAATGGCCTGAGAAGCCTGGGCGCGACTTGTCTGCAGTGTTTGTGTGAGAATTCTTCTGGCTCCTGGGAGTTGGGTCTTCCTTAACTGTGTGCCTATCAACTCTATATTGTCCAGTCTGATCTGCCTCCCCCTGTCCCCTTTCAAATTTTTTCCATTGATTGGTCTGGGGCGTTCATAAACTTGTTTTTCTGTTTCTAATTGAAAAAAACATTGGGATGCCTTCAGATAGATTTTGGGACAATTCTCCCATTTGCGTATGTCCAGATTACCAACAGTGATCTGCAATTATGTCTTCCAGTACTTTCAGTAACCTGGGAAATTACTGATATCTTAGCCTAGAGAAAGGAACTCATTTCAAATGATGGCATTTGGCGTCTAAAATGTTGTGTTTGTGCATTGGTTTTGCCCCTTGGTGGCTGTATCTAGCCTTTATCTAAATTCTGAACTCCAATTTCTTTATATCTAAAATGGGGATAATAATAATTTCGACTTTATAGAATTATTGTAAGGATTAGATGAAAACAAACTGGAAAGTGCTGTACTTCAGCAGTTCATCTTCTTACACATTTGGCATAATAGCCAGCAGGGCAGGCCTTCCTGCCTTGCTTGGTAAGATCACTCAGGACTTCTGTTCTTCTCACTGTCTCCAAACAAAACAGGCCCATTCCTACCCCACAGCCAGGCGTGTGCTTTTCCTGTCTCTTGGACGCCCTCTTAACACCTCTCTATCTTCTTTAAAAAAAATTTTAATTTATTGATTTCAGAGAGGAAGAGAGAGGGAGAGACAGATAGAAACATCAATGATGAGAGAGAATCATTCATCAGCTGTCTCCTGCACACCCTCTACCAGGGATCGAGCCAGCAACCTGGGCATGTGCCCTTGGCCGGAATCGAACCTGGGATCCTTTAGTCCGCAGGCTGACGCTCTATCCACTGAGCCAAACCAGCTAGGGCCTAACACCTTTCTATTGATGAAAACTTTTCATGCTCTTAAGGTCTCTCAGTGGTGATAAACTCTGAGCTAAGGTTTGAAGAGGGGCATGGGTTAGAGTTCTCTAAGGAAGGCATGAGGTAGAACTGCTTGGTTAAGCCTAGGAGTCTGCAGGGGACCCCCAAGTGACGTCAGGTAGGGGAGGTGAGGGATCTGCTGAGAGAAAAATCTCGTGCCAACCTGAGGAGTTTGATTTGTGCTAACAGGAGCCAGCATGGACACTGGAGCAGGGAAGTGACATGTCAAGTTCAGTTCAGCTTCCCTGGCAGATAGGACCTTTAAGACACTCACTCTGAGCCCTGTTTCCAAGGAGACCTTTGCTCTGAACTCATCTGCCTTCGTCTCCCTAACCCAGGTTTCATAGGGATTATCCATAGGGTTTACATCCACATGGATTTCATATGGGTTAGGAGGTCAGGCACTTCTAATCAGCTTATGAAGTAGCCTTTAACACAGCCTTTTCCTCTTTCCACTTCTAACCAGGTCAAAAACAAGCTTTCTGTTCAAATATTTATTTGGGCCCTGGCCAGTGTTGTTCTATGGTTAGAGTGCTGGCCTACTCACCAAAGGGTCGTGAGTTTGATTTCCAGTCAAGGGCATGCACCTGGGTTGCAGGTTCAATTCCCCGGCCCCAGTCAGAGCACATGTAGGAGGCAGCCAAATGATGTGTCTTTCTCACATTGATCTCTCTCTCTCTCTCTCTCTCTCTCTCTCTCTCTCTCTCTCTCTCTCTCTCTCTCTCTCTCTCTCCCCTGCCCCCTTCCATCCACCCTCCCTAAAAATCAATGGGAAAAGTATCCTCCAATGACGATTAACAAAAAAACCATTTATTTGGCATTTTAATCCTCCTATGTCCTGTACCATTCCATCCAACTTGGGCAAGCTACCACTTTATGTCCCACAGACAAAGTGAGAGAGGCTTCGTCTATAAGGGAGTCCAGTGTATTCAGGGGTTGTTAATAATTCATATATAAAATACATATTTGAGGAAAACAATTAGTAGCTCTTGCTCTTTGAAAGCATAGTATGGTTTTCCATTTGGTATTAATAAGATAAAACTCATTAGAGACCTTAAAAGTAAGCATTCATACAATACTAAGTAGCAGACTTAAAACTGGGGTGCCGTGGAGAGACCCATAGCATTATTCTGGTGGTGGGTGTGCAGATTCACGAGAACTTGTCTTTTTGGATAAATTTAACTAATTCCTATGTTCTTCATTATATGTACAATTGTAGGGAATGCTGAGAGTTCTGATACCTGATTCCAGATCTTTATAATCACTGCTTACGTATTCAACAAAAAGGTTTTTGTTTTGTTTTTCTGTTGTTTGAATATATCAGTTTAAATATGTGCTTTTCTTTAATTGCCCCTTCCTTTTCATTTCTTTCTTTAAAGGCTCTATCACCCGACACGATATAGACTCACCACCTACTTCCGAGCGTGTTGTCAGTATTTACAAGTATGAAGACATTTTTATGCCATCAGCTGCCTACCAGACCTTCTCCTCTCCGTTCTGTTTGCTTCTCATTGTTGCCCTGACTTTCTACTTATTGATGGGAACCCCTTAATCGCAGCTGCAAAGCCAACACAGTCAATGGATTAGAAAGTCTTCAGTATATATATATTTTTAAAGGATATGTAGTATGATTTTAGCTTCTATTATTTAAAAAAAAAAGACTCATGCTTTCAGCTTTTTGGAAGAAAAAAACAAACTTCTTTTCTAATCAAAGAGGATTGTTTAATAATGACCCCATACTTTTGGAAAATACTTAAAACTTTTCTAAGTTTTCATATTTGAGCTTCACAATATCTCTGAGTTGGTTTGATGAATATTATTATTGCCTTCTTACTGAATGGGGTTTGAGACCCAGAAGGCTGCCTTTTTGTGACTTGGTCAGATAACAGGTAGCAAGGTAGATAAAGAGCGAGGCATGGGATCATGTCCCTAAAGCACCTCTCCTCTTCCAGCTACAGCTCAGGAGACTTACTTGGAATATTACTAAAGAGAACTTCACTGGATAGACATAGTTCACAGTCAGCCTTTTAGGCAGAAGAACTTTCAAATTTCCATAAAGCTTAAGTGCGTTTGGATAATTACACCGCTGATGGGAAGAATGGGGGAGATTACAATGATATGAAAATGGTTCATATTTCTTTGAAATTTCTTCTCAATTAGTGAGTAGCTATGAGAAACAATTTTTTTATTGCTGTTGGAAAGCTTAGAAACAGAGTTGATTGATCCTGAAGATGAAAATTATGTTAATGATAGAAAATATGGGCATTGTTAGCAGTTAGAATTTGACCACTGTTTTATAAATTAAGGTACTCATCTGTGGTTACAGCCTATTCTGTTGCCAGAGTAACATACACTGAGAATGATTACCAGTAAACAGTAATATAACAGACAAATCATCTTAATAAAAATTTAAAGCATTTGGACAATAACGCAACATTTTGCAGATTGTGGAATTTGGCATAGAAACTTTTTTAAGATGAGATTTTTTTATTAGAAAACTAGAGGCCCAGTGCATGAAATTTGTGCAAGGGGATTGGCCCTCGCAGCCCCGGCTTCGTCCGGAAGGTCTTCCAGAAGGACGTCTGGTCTAATTAGCATATTATGCTTTTTTATTATAGATGACAAATGACCCGTAAAGTGAATTCACCTAGATCAGTGTTTGGCAAACTGTGGCTCGCGAGCCACGTGCGGCTCTTTGGCCCCTTGAGTGTGGCTCTTCCACAAAATACCGACTTCTGCGCATGAGCCATGAAGTTTCAATCGCACTGTACATGCGCGCCCGCACGTGGTATTTTGTGGAAGAGCCACACTCAAGGGGCCAAAGAGCCGCAGTTTGCTGACCACTGACCTAAATTATTCATTCAGAATTGTGGATTGGATTGGCAGTCAGCATAATTTATAATAATGCTTTGACTTAATGGAATTCCTTTTTTCAAAGGAACACGAAGTTTCCTTTGTTCCAAATGTCTGTGTTAGCAGCACATTTAGAAGAAAAGAATCTGTGAATGTGGTTCTGCGGCTGAGGCATTTCCATTGTAGAGCTCTGGAGTCCTCTGGCTTGCCTCGTTGCTTTAAAGCTGGTTCCAACTTTGTGGGTTTTTTGATTAAACAACACTGGAGACTGTGGTTTCTAGTGCCATCCTTGGAATTCATGTCAGAGGCGAGAGTCCACCTTTGGAGAGAGCTTTCAAATTCTGAGCTGAACAGAAAGAAGAAAAACATCGAGATTTCTGTGACATTGCACAGTTCACCAAGCTCATCTGAGAGATGTAGGGGAAATAATCCTCGTTGTAGGTGGGGAGTGGTTAAACGACATCAAGTGAGCAAAGGAACTGCGTAGGATTTATGTGGCTTAAGTCCCTGGTTCCACCTGACTACCACTGCCTAACTAAGCCCTCTGGTCGTGGCCAAGGCTGGGTTGTACGCCACCTTCTCAGCTATACTGGTTGTTGAGCAGTGAAGATACTGAGTATGCAGGCACCCACCTTGTAAATAAGAGCCAATATTTTTCTGTTTCATTCGCTTATGTGTATTATATCTAAGCTATAAATAGGTTAAACCTAAAGAGATACTTTAGCTAGTCTCTGTAGCTGGCAGGGAAGCAATCAATTAATGGATTTCCCTTCTGCTTACATTTCAAGTCAAGCTAATTTCACAAATTGGTTCTACCAGTTTTCACCAATTGATTACCAGTTTTGCACATTTGTGCTTAGAACCTTCCATGATTTCTCACTGCCGTTAGTGTAAAATGCAAGCCACTTTGATCACCTCCAGTATCTTCTTTTGTCACCACTCCTCACTTGCTATGACCCAGCTCTCAGTTCTTCAGACCTGCTTTCTTACTTCTCGTGTTCCCTGTGACCACACATTCTCCATCCACTTCCCGTGCTTGCTGAACACCTGCCCATCTTTCAGTCCACAGATTAAGTATTTCTTCTTCCAACCCCCTGGACCAGGTAGATTTAGGTCCCGGCCAAGTGCTCCTATAGCACACGGGGCTTCCTCACCACACTTCACTGTAATTGCTGACTCCTCCTCCCTGTGCAGGGGTAAGCATTTCTTGTTACTCATCATTGTAATACACACTACTACATGGTAGATACTCAACAAACATTTGTTGAAGGAATAAATAAACTTCTATGGCAAGTTTCTTTGGATCAGAAGACTTGTATTTCATATACATTGTCAAACTGGCTAACATTTTTATATTCTTCCACCTGTGATCAAACCATAAGCCATCTCATTAGCAAACACTGAACTCTGTCTTTTGAAACATAGATAGAAAGATGGTTAGTAATAGTGCTGTTTGGCCCTGCAAACATAGTTGACATTCTTACCAATGATCATTGTTTAGAAATAAGAATTTACAGAGCTGGGTTGGAGAACAGCATTTAACATCGTCTCAGAGTCATCAATTTATAGACACACGGGAGTTAAACTCTGTGGACTCCAAGTCCATTCATTCTTACCTAATGTAAGAGAATCAACTTCTGTTTTACCTCCGCATTCAACTTTCTAACATAGTACTTGGTACAGAGGAGATGCCCACCTGTGTTTTTGTAGAATAATCTAGCTATTCGTATTCAGTGCTGTTCTAAGCACTCTGTGTGGATTAACACATTTAATCCTCACAACAACCATAGGAAATAGATTCTATTAATCCAATTATACAGATGAAAAAACTGAGGCTAGTCATTTGGCACAAATTACCTGTGCTGGCAAGGACTTTAGAGACCATTTAATCCAATGCACTTATTTTACAAAGGGGCAGCTAAGGCCTAGGGAGGTGGTAGTATTTCCTACCCATTCATGCCTTCATGCACATACATTAAAACTTTTATTAAGTGGAACCCACTATCCACACTCAAATTAGCTAGGTACTTTGCCCCCCCCTTTTAGTAATTTACAATTACTAATAAAGGACTTTTTATACTTATATTTGGGGGGAAAGGTACATTTTACTTTCTACCAGCTTTTATTTTTAAATTTATCTTTATTGTTGAAAGTATTACAAATGCCCCCTTTGTTTGTTTTCTACCAGCTTTTGTTCTTCTTAAAAATATTTTGATTATTTTACCAGTCATTTTTAGAGCCCTTAATAGTGTTTTTTAAATGAATGCACAGATTGGACAAGACTAGAATGTATTTGTCTTGGTTAATTTTGAAAAGTGGCTTGCCTAAAACCCAGGTCTTCTAACTTGGAGTCTAATGCCCTTTCGTTGCTCCCCAGTCATCTCAAAGGTGGATTGGTAAACATGATTTCAGACAAAATGCAGGAGCCATGTTTAACTGTCTTAAGTTGGCTTTCGTCATGAAGGAAATCAGGAAGTTTGAACAACTCAGGGGTGGATTTCCATCCCGAGGGGTTTTTACTACTATTTCTGTAATTACTGTCTACATAAAGGATCTGTGTTTGAGAGAGATGACCACAGAGGTTATGTATCGTTCTTAGCTCTAGCATAGGGCTCAGCAAGCTTCTTCTATAAAGGGCCAGATGGAAAAGATTTTAGGCTTTGCACTCTGTTTCAACTGTTCAACTCTGTCATAGACCGTGCATCAACCAATGAGCACGGATGGCTGTGTTTCCATAAACCTTTGTTGACACTGAAATTGGAATTTCACCTAATTTTTACATGTCACAAATATTCTTCTTTAGATTACAAAAACATCTAACCCTAGCTGGTTTGGCTCAGTGGATAGAGTATTGGCCCGCAAACTGAGGGGTCACGGATTTGATTCCAGTCAAAGGCATGTACCTCAGTTGCAGGCTCCATCCCAAGCCTTGGTCGGGGTGCATGCGGGAGGCAACCAATCAATGTGTCTCTCTCACATCAATGTTTCTCTTTCTCCATCTCCCCCCTCCCTTCCACGCTCTCTAAAAATCCATGGAAAAATGTCCTCGGGTGCGGATAAACAACAAAAACATCTAAAAATGTAAACACCATTCTTAGCTTGCAAAAATAGGTGGCAGGTTTGTTTGGCCTGTGAACTCTAGGCGTCCCTTGCTCTCAGCCAGGAGACACGCCTATGTGTCAGGATCAGTTGTCAAGTACACTGCTGGTAATGCATTACTGGTTAATTGCAAAAATATTGAAGTTAGTAATTTGTTTATAAAATATAGCTGATGAATTGTTATCCTGATCATGACATTCCCAGGCACTTACATTCTGATAGATTTCCCAGAGTTGATGCGAAAGTGGTGGCAGTTAAGTCAGTGCTAGGTAAGCAGCCGTTTTATTTTACCTAAACTGTGGCGGCCATGAATAACTTTCACTGATGAATGGCTCTTCATGGTGGGGATTACTATGTTTCAGAGTAATTTATTTCCCTGAGACATTTTTTTTTTTAAGTCTTATCAAAATCTGCTGCAGTTGCCGGAATATTTTACACATGTGACAATGTCATCTATCTTATGTATCATGATGGAAAAATGTTTGAGAGCCACCACAATAGGCCCAAGGCTGAGATGTGTATACTTTGTTGTATATAAATGTATGTCTTTTTGTTCTCTAAACAGAATTGGTTATGTTCAGTGAACAGGTTGATTATTCTCGGTGTTTGTATATAGATCTGTACATACAAGATGAGGTCTGTGTGTTTATACATAAATGCCTATATGTACATACCATGACCATCTGAAGGTCTTTGCCAAGGTGGTTCCTGTTTCTGAACTCTTGGATACTTTAAAACCCAAGAGGTAAAACATTGTATGTATTACAGGCAAAATGACCCTGGAGTTTATAGAAACTTAGTTTGTAGAAAGGATTCCTGGATCCTTTATTAAGCCTTGCCTCCTCCAATCAACCTTGTACGAATTGTTAAGAACGTATAAAGTATCATTGTTGAGTCTGACGTTTCTATACTGTAAGCTAAGAAACTGAGACGAGTGTTAACTGAGTACATGGCATGTTGATGCAACCCATACCCGTTTTGTATATAATTCGGTTCTTTCTCTAATTATTCAATTACTTAGTTTCAAGGTGGACTTCTTTGTTTCTATGTTTAATAGATAACTTGAGTGTAAGTTCCTTTTCATAAAAATAGTGGCTATGCTAATGTGATTTCAAGTAGGGCTGCAAATTTAAGTGAATCATTCATCTCTGGAATTTTTCACTTAAAATATACTGATTTTTTTACTAATATTTTCAGCCCACTCCCCGCCCCCCACCCCCACCCCAGATATTTGCTATTGGGCAAGCAGCTGTTCAGTTCCATTTTTCTGGAGAGTCAGCGATTCTCTCGGGTCTCGGGGTGCTGAAGGGGTTGTGGCCTTCGCCCAGGTCACTAGAGCAGTTACCATTCCATCACATAGCAAGTCCTGGCCACCTGGAGGAGTGAATGCAGCTTCTCCACATGCCTTATTCCCACAGCTGCGCCAACATCTGGAACAGTCTGGCTCCAGGAGTATTCACATACTTTTTTGAGATTGTCTATAAAATACTATTTTGTAAAAATGATGCTTTTCAATAGACATTGCTGGGTTATATTTGTTTTATAATAATTATGTACCTAATGTTTGATTGTGATTGATTTTGAGATTTATGTATATTTATAAGCCTGTCCATATGAATTTTTACTCTTAAGATGTGAGGTACCTTACTAATAAAGACATGGATTTCTATTTATGTCAAATAACTGTAGCAGTATTCCTAAATGCTACCTAAATGATTGTACTGTCCATTTGCCATCACAAATACTTTTATCCTTAGAGGATTATGTCACAGTTACAATATATTAACTAGATTTAAACTTTAAAATATAAATTCTCAACATGGTTTGACACTTGTCCTGTTGATATCATTAAAGGTGGTTTATGATTCCTTATTGCTTTGCTCTTTTGGTTTTCTGTTTGTTTGCATTTTTGGTTTTCTGTTTGTTTGCTTTACATCCTTTCATCAGTAAAGTCTCCCCAAAGTTTAGACGTTAAGAAGACGATAGCCCAGTGGTTCTCAACCTTGGCTGCACATTAGAATCACCTGGGAATCTTTTTAAAATCCTGATTTCTGGGCCTCCAGGATGAGAAAAGATTCCCAGGTGATTCTAATGTGCAGCTAAGGTTGAGAACCACTGCAATAGCCCATCTTGTCTGACAAAGGGGAAGATCATGTTGCAGTAATCAGGTGAAAATCACTGTAGAGAAACAATTTGCAAAATAAGTCTGTATATTCAGCTTCAGCTTAATACCTTCCTCAAATTGTAAGTGGATAATAATCCCACTTAAAGTGTTTCGTAGTTAATAGTGCATAACTAGTTGTAAGAATTTCAGTGATCAGCCATATTGGTAACTAAATCATAGTAAGTTTGGTTGTAGAGCCTTATGAATCATCAAAGAGGTACTGAGATTGCAGAATGTAATAGCTGAGCTGCTGGTACTACCAGGGCTAGGTTGGCAAACTCAAGGAACGTTAAAGAATTAGACATGACCACATTCTGCATTATGGGCTCTAATCCTTACCACCCCCCACAAAATATATTTTGTTGGTTTTTGTGTTTTGTGATGTATATTAACTGTTCCCTGTGATATTTATTTTGCAGTATTCTCAGTGGGTAGCCCAGATATCTGTTTTGACCCTAGTTGATGTTTGACTTGGAAATTTCTTAGGGCTCAGTCCCAGGTGTAAGGGCCGGGAGATAGGCGATAAGAAGAGACAGCTGAGATGGAATGAATAAAAAAGTCACCTGTATCCAGGAACTCAAGAAGCTATAATCCCTTGTTATTCATTCATTCAATACACATTTACTGAGAACTCTTATGTGGCAGTCCCTCTGGAGGACTCCAGGAAGAACAGCTCTGGATTTCTGCTTCTAAGAGGTTCACAGCCTCATTAGGGAATCAGACACATTCACACCACGATGATACCTTTTGATGACTGCAGCCATAAGCAAATGCTCAGGTGTGGTGCTGACCTGGACTAGGGACCCTCACCCAGCCTGGGGCAGCCTGGAAAGCAGGAGGTGGTGGTGATGCTGAATCTGAAGGAAGGGCCAGGAAAGCAGATGAAGGGTGTGAAGAAGCATTGCCAAGAAAGGGGAGAGCAACCCCAGAAGAAAGGCCAGCAGGATGTGTTTGGGGACCACTGTCATTTGACAAGGTTTGTCTTCATGTCCTGTTGCTGCTATGAAAACAACAGATCTATCTCTTGCAGGTCTGGGGGCCAGAAGTCAGAATTGAATCTTATGGAGCTAAAATCAAGGTGTTGGCAGGGCTGCTTTCTTCTGGGAACTGCAGGGAAGACGGTCCTTCCTCGCCCCTTCCAGCTTCTGGCAGCTGAGGGCATTGCTTCACACCCATGTCCACCTCTGTGGTCAGATCACTTCTCTTCTGTAGTCTATTCTCCCTCCCACCCCATCAAGATTCTTGCTATTACACTTATGCCCCATCTGTATAATCTAGGATAATCTCACCACCTCAAAATCTTTATTTTATCTGCAAAGGGCCTGTTATCAGGTCAAGTGACACACCTCACAGGTTCTGGGGATTATACCCTGGATATATTTGGGGGCCACCACATTGCTGGGGGATAAAGGACAGGGAGGGAGCAGGGAGAAGGGAAAAGGGAGGCAGGTCCCTCATCTTGGACTTTGGATGTTGTAGTCAAGGGTTTGGACACCGCCCCACAGGGTAAGGAAGCTTTGAAGGGATCAGATGACTAGTATATTTTAGAAAGATCACGCTGGTTGCAATGTAGAGAATTGATTGGAGTGACCGAAAGGGCAATGACATCAGAGTGGCGTCAAGAGGGTACAAATAAGAGACTCTTAGGATTGAAAGCCAGCAGGACTTGGTTCTCAAATGAACATAGTTCATTTATAAATAAAGAGGGGTTGGTCTGGCCAATTTGAAATGTACCCACCATGCTCTGGTTTCCAGTCTTGCTCTGATTTGCAGCAGGAGGCTGGCTGTTTATAGATGACCTCAGCTTTGGTTGGAGTATATTGTTGTGAGTAGAGCTGAGGAAGGGGCGGGCTAAGAATTCCAAATCCTCATTCCTAACTCTTAAATTTCAAACATTCCAGATAAAATGTTCCAGTAAAATCAACCCCTGTGAAGATGAGGAGCCACCAGTAAAGGACACGTAAGGCCAGCCACTTTCCGGGCCAGCAACTCTGGCTTTTAGCAATGATCGTTAATCACAAAATTTACCTTGCAAGTGCCCTTCTCCCTGCTAACTTCCTCCCCCTCTAGAAGAGGAAGGGGGAGTCACTTTGATTGCAGACTTTAAAAAAAGGATTCCCTCCCCCTCCCTCCCCCTGAAGAACTTCCCAAGCTTCTTTTTATTCATCTGGCCCTTTTCTGGATACATGGGTCTCAATTGGGTTGGCTGAATTTGAAAATATTTTCATTGACCCTTTTACACACTGATAACATTGTCCTTGTTGACATAGCTTGGAAGGTTAGCTGCAGCTGGATGGCGCAGACCAGAAGGACAGGAATCTGGAGGCAGGAACTATTTCCAATGTTGTGTCAGTTGCTGGGACACAGAAATGCAGCAAAGCCATGTAAACCACCGACTTTGGCTGCAGTGTGGTAAGTGCAATCAGAGGGTGAGCAAAATCCTGTGGGAACACAGCCTCCTTGTGTTCGGCCATATAAACGTCAGTCCACTTTCTAATGCTTCCATCTTCATTTCTGTTAGAGTTCGATGCTCGACTAGAAATTCTGTTGGAGATGTGTCAGTTCTATTAGAACAGTTAAAATGTTCAGAAATGTTGCCTTTCATTGGGACTTGGAAGCAAAGCACCAAGACAGGGCATTTTTGATTTGCTGAGCTGGGTCCCCAACACAATTTAGGCAACATCCCCCCTCCTGTCCAATGCATATGTCAGTTTCTGTTTGCATGCACCCATAAATGCTTTTATGTAATACTAGTGGCCCGGTGCACAAATTCGTGCATGGGTGGGGTCCCTCGGGATGGCCTGCAGGGATCAGGCCCCAGCTTGCACCCCCAGGCTCGCAGCCCCAGCTGCAGCCCCCAGCCTTGCAGCCTTGCAGCCCCGCCTACCACCCTGCCATGTCACCCTCTCACCTGCTCCACCATCCCACCTGTGGGTGATCAATAGGGGCACTGCCCCCCCCACCCCGCCTCCCTCAGCGTCTGGGAGCCAGGAGGCAGCCCTGCCCCCCGCTGCCGCCGCTGGTCACAGTCTGCGGGGTGATCAGTGGTGTGATCTGGCCCCACTCGCACCCACCTTGGCCTGGCACCGCCCTCTCACCTGCTCCACGGTCCCGCTCTGGTTGGGGCCATCGGGGCCTGTTGCCGATGCCCACCACCCCCTGGTTGAGCTCCCAGTCGAGTGACCGCCTGAGGGGACAATTTGCATATTAGGCTTTTATTATATAGGTTGGGATCTTTTTGTAATTAGAGGAAGACAGCAGAGTCTTTGGTTGGAGGAGGACAGAGGTGGGTGGTTTAGTCTTTGTTCCTTCATTAACCCCTTGGATGGGTTTTGAGACTCTGTGGTTAGAGGACTGAAAGTTAAACATGGAAGGAACTCTTCATGACAGGAGATATATAACATTGGGCACAAGTGACCTGGCTTAGGGCTTGGGTAACAAAAGAGCAAAGAGTATGCAAGTCGGGGAGAAGGACTTCCTCCCCATCTGTGAGTGGAACCCAGCTCTGCTTTGGAATCCTGAGGATTAGAAGTTTGGAAGTATCTAAGATCTGGGAATAATGACACAGGCTCTGACAATCTTATGACAGGCACTGAACCCAGTGAGCTGTGTGGGCAGCAGGGTGGACACAGGATGGCTGGTGGTTGACTCATGTTTCTGGGTATATGTGAGGCATCCCTTTGAGACTCCCTAGAAATTACTGAGGATTTTTTGAGAGGGAGACTGAGGCATTATTGTTATATAAATGGGAGTTTGAATCAGTGTAAAATGGATACTGAAAGCAAATGTGACCATAATTTGTAATCATAATCTCAGCAGTGCTATACAAAGTAGTTAAGAAGCAAAGCAAAATGTAGGACAACTGAAGCAAAATATTTACAGAGTAAGTCAGAGTCCAAAGACCACTTGAAAAGCAAGGATTGTGGCCTGAAACCCAAAAATAAAATGAAAGGAATTACTTTTTCTTTTACTTTAAGACTTATTGAAAACAGGAAAGGGTAAACTTGCAGGGTTTTGAAGCACACACATATTGGGTACTCAGTAAAGGCTTCCTTATTTGCTCTTCCTTCCTTCCCTTCTTCTTCTTTTTAAATAAAAGTGCTGTATGAAATAGGGCCAGTAGACTTGGATTGTAAGACATTCCCGACAGAACAGAAGCACCTTGCCCTGCCCCAGAGCTTCCTTTTTCTCTTCTGAGACAAGAGCTTCTATTATCACTATACCCATGTGACTTGGGGGGCATGAGGGGGGGCAGGGAGGAGAGAATGAGGTTGGGGGCTTACTTGACCCCACTTCAGGTCTCAAAAAGAAATAGTGGCAGTATGAGACTCTGATCTAGAGCTCTTTCAGGAGTTTAGATTGCTCCCGCACTGACACCTGCACCAATAGTTGTCAACAGTAGTTGCACAGTACAGTTCTCTGAGGAGCTTTAAAAAATATGCCAAAGGATCCCTGTCAGACCAATGAGCAAAGTAGTTAAGATAATAGACGTAGGAGCCAGATTCTGAGTTCGAATCCTTCCTCTGTCACCTCCCAGCTGTATGACCTCGGCAAGGTACTCAACTTCTCTGTGCTTCAGTGTTCCCCTTTGTAAAGTGTCAATAAGAACACCACCTTTTTTGTGGGGTTGTCCTAAGGATTGAGTTAATAGGAATGAGGCGATTAAAACAGGGCCTGCCATCTGGTAATCGCTATGTAAAATCCTGCCAAATAGAACCTGGGGATCAGTTTTTTGTAAGTACTCCCCCTCGGGATTCTAATCTGCAACCTGGGTTTTCAATCTGCGAATGTAGTGCCACTTTTGGGATTCCGCTTCCCGAAAAATTGACATTAACCAATCGGCGAAGGGAGCTTTTTTTTTTTTTTCTTTCTTTCCTCTTCCTCCAGTAAGATTTTGAGCTCAGAAACCTGTTACCTGGATCCAGCGGAGCGAAGCGGTTTTCCCTATGCTCTCTGGGAGTTGTAGTTTTCCAAAGGTCCTGTAAGCGCTCGGTGGCCAGAGCCGAACTACAACTCCCACAACGCCGCGCGCCCCCCGCCCTGCTTCTCGTTGGTGGCTCTCGCCGGCTTCCCAGTACCGCCTCTCGGCGGCCGCAGCAGAGGCACCATGGCCGACGGCAGCGGCGGTCCCGGCGAGGCGTCGGGTCCGCGAGACTCCCCGGGCCGGACGCCAGCCGCACGCGCGGTCGAGCCGGGTGGCGGCGGTGGCGGCAGCTGCGGGGAGACCCCGCGGACGGCGGTGCTGGCGCTCCGCTTCGACAAGCCCATCAAGCAGGCCTTCTACAACACCGGGGCCGTGCTGTTCGTGTGCCTGTGCTGCGGCGCCGCCGTGCTCGTCTACTTCATCCTGGAGGCCTTCCTGCGGCCGCTGCTGTGGGCCGTGCTGTGCGGCACCTTCCTGCACCCCTTCAAGAGCTCGCTGACGCGCCTGGGCCGCCACTGGCTGCAGCGCCTGCACCGCGCGCACACGCCCATCCTGCTGGCCGCGCTGCTGCTGCCGCTCTGCTTCGCCGACTACGGCGTCGAGGCGCTGGGCGAGCAGGCGCTGCGCCGCCGCCGCCTGCTGCTGCTGCTGGGCGCGGGCGGCCCGCTCCTCTACGGCCTCTACAGCCTCGGCAGCTACCTGGGCGTGCAGGTGCTGCTGGCGCACGCCGGCGTGCTGATCTGCCGCGGGCTGGACTACTTCAGCAGCCTGTGGGTGAGTGAGCCCCGGCCCCGGCCCCGGCCCGCCTGGGTCCCGGCGGGCACACTGCACCCTTCTCTGCAGCCCCAGCGCCCTGGGGTGCGACTCTGCAACTCCTCCTCAAGGTGCAAGGGCGGCCAGAGTTCCACACCTGTGCGGCAGCGGCAGCCTCCGCTTTCCTTCCCACGCATCTGCGGAACTGGGCACACTTCCTTCCGACGGGAGGGCGGGTGTGGTTTGAAACGGCCTCCCTGCCTTCCCTCCCCCGCGCCCATCCCGGCAGATTCTCGACTTAGGGGGACGCGCCCCCAGTTGGGAATCACTGTTCCGCTTTGCAGGTGGGGGTTCCAGAGCATCAGCAGGTGGACTTGAATTTACTCCTGGTCATGGGGCTGGGGGCAGGTGAACTTTTCTGGATGTCAGAGCTGGAAGGGACCTTAGAGTTCCTCGTTTAACATGTCGTGATAGGAGAGGTGACTTCTGGCCCGGCTATGGCTAGTTAGGGACAAGCTGGGGACTAGTTGATTCTAGTTTCTCAAGTCCTGAAAACAAAGGTTTCTTCCTAGTCCGGGGCTGCCTCTCAGTTCAGGTGATTACTCTATACTTCGTGCCAGGCCCTGGGTGCTGAGCCACCTCAGCCTCTTCCTGACCACACTCTACTTCTTGGGAACTACTTACATTGTGCAAGCACAGCTGTACCGCAGCACATCTCCTCCTGCTGGAGTACTTAAGCAGACTGGGTGGAAGAGAGGTAGATTCCTGATCCTTGGATCACCCTGGGCTTATTCTTAGAAAATTGGGGAGCTTTAGAATTGGAAGGGACTTCAAAGAGAATCGAGTGACACAATTCCCAACTCAGATCAGATTGTAGACCAGTTAATTCAAATATTTCACTGGGGACTGTTAAAAAACAAGTGGATATTTAATGCATAAGGATGCCAATTTATCAATAAAGAGTACCATTAAAAATTTTGTATTCACTTTTGTCAGTGTTCATCAAGGTGCAAAACAATTCTCCTTATCTGTCCAGCAGGGTTTTGACTTGCTCGAAGTTATTGGTAGAGTAATGATTGATCCCAGAACTGCTGTCTTCTCTTGCTCTATCAATACCACTTCTCAGGTCAAGTTAAAAGTCAATTATGTTGGCTGGTGGGCTTTGTGAAGGGTTTAAAAGCAGTAAGATGAAGGCTCTGACTTCAAGGTGCATATAATCATATGTGTACATAATCTAATGGAGATGATTGACTCACAGGTATACATATGTTCATTACCCACCAATTATGGGCCAGCAAAGTATTGGGGAGCATCTTATCCATAATTTTGCGATGCTGCCTGTGCGTGCAACAGCTAAGTGATTAGACAGAAGCTTTGGCCTCTAAGAGGCCTGGACTGTTTCAGTTGCAGGAGGGAGGGATGTGCAACAACCCCCTCTAACTCTGGGGTCTTGTGGTTGTCAGGCAGAATGATCCCACAGTTAAGTTACTCTTTCCTGCCCGGTGCCTGCTTCTCCAGGAGAGGTTTCTGAGGTCCAGAGAATGTGATTGTCCCAACGTCACTCATATTGTGAACAAATCCATGGTTCACATTTATGGAGCCCAGTTCAGTATTTTTTCTTCTTGTTGCACAGTTAAGTAAAAGTCCATTGAATGCCTCTTATATAGAAAGCAGAATACTATATGCTGTTAAGAAATATAAAGATTATTTTGGCCTGATTTCTATATCCTCAGGAAATTCAATCCTGTCAACAGTCAGACACGTTTATAGATTCTGCCAACAGTTTTTGACTGATGCTATTACAACTTACTGTAAGTTACTGTAGCCAAGGCCAAATATCTTATCCACTGTACTGAAGGAAATTAGAAAAGAAAGGCCTAACTAACATGTGGTGTGCTTTCATAGAGTAAGAAGTTAAATACATGGGTAAATTGGCATGATTAGTGGAAAATGAAGCATTTCTGTCAGTCACTCTCAGATAGTAGAAAGAGATGAGGAATTAGATACTTGTAAAAAGGTGTTCTCAACTCAGTGTAGTATATAGTTTTGAGTATCGTTTTACTGAACATAAACCCTCATCTTTGTATTGTACTTAAATGCCCTTGTGTGGTTTGTGGGTGAGCAGAAGAGAAGTAAGGGCCAAGGTTGATTAGGCTAGAGGGAGGGAGGAAGGTCAAGCCAATTAATGATATACAAAAAGGCTTGAAACTCAGCTGTTTGGCTATAGTAGTAGGGGCAAGGGAGGAGAGGAGGGTGTAAAAAGACCCCGCCATTATAAAAGACAATATGAGATCATTAGACGGGAGTAGGGCCCTAACCAGTTTGGCACAGCGGATAGAGTGTCGGCCTGCAGACTGAAGGGTCGCAGGTTCTTCTGGTCAAGGGCATGTACCTGGGTTGCGGGCACATCCCCAGTGGGGGGCATGCAAGAGGCAGCTGAATCGATGTTTCTCTCTCATCGATGTTTCTAACTCTGTATCCCTCTCCCTCTCCCTTCCTCTCTGTGGAAAATCAATAAAATATATATTTTTAAAAAGACGTGAGTAGGGAGTGGTAGAGGGACTAAATTGAAAGTGAAGCCAGAGGTTGATCTGAGTTTGAGAGAAACGGGCTTGCAGTTGTGTTTCAGCACTGGGGTGGGGGGTTGCGTGGGGGTGAGGTGTACCTGGGAAGCAGAGACAAGGAATTTTCAGCTCTCAGGCAAAAGTGCTGATTAAGGCCTGACATGACCTGAAAATAGGTCATGTGACTGGGCAGGGGTCCCACGCTGTAACTTTTCTGTCACATAGTTCACAGTCAGTTTGCGTTTGTAATCCCAAGCAGGGCTGCCTGGTAGAGAAAAAGAGTCTTTATGCTTTTTGGACAACTTGTAAATTTGAGCCTGCTGTAGGTATAGATGGGAAAGGTTACATTTAAGCTTATCTACATTTGGTGAGTTGACAATGCACACAGTTGAGATGCAGTTTTTGAGCCATGAGCCAGGCATTGGATTAGGTGCTTTTGTGTGTGTTATTTCATTCTCACAACAATCCTGTGCAGTAGGAGGGGATTTCACAGGTGAGAAGACTGACTAGAGATTAACTTGTTCTTTTTAAAAATATATATTTTTTATTGATTTCAGAGAGGAAGGGAGAGGGGGAGAGAGATAGAAACATCAATGATGAGAGAGAATCATTGATGGGTTGCCTCCTGCATGCCCTCTGCCCGGGATCAAGCCCACAACCTGGGCAGTGCCCTGACCGAGAATTGAACCATGACCGTCTGGTTCATAGGTTGATACTCAACCACTGAGCCACACCGGCTGGGCTATTTGTTCTGCTAGTAAATGGTATTCAACAGACCTGTCAGCAATTGAAGTCCCTTTGTCATCAAGACCTTCATGAGGATTTTTAAAAGTTTTCCTCCAATACGTTGTGTTAGCTTTTTAGTTTAATTTTTTAGTATGATTTGATTTTAGTTATTAGAGAAAAAACGGAAGAATATCAGGGATTGGACTAACCACATGTGTTCCTTGAAAGACCCCTGGATTCTAGTCATCTAGAAATCTTAGCCATCTCTCTGTTCTTTGCTTTTATCCTTGTTCAGTTATTTTCCATTCCTGTTCAGTTTTCCTTTGCAGTGTCTTCAGTGCCTTTATTTTCCTTTGTTCCCAGTTTATCTTTCTAGTTCCATTCCTCTTCCCCTCACTTATCGGCTCTTAGCTCTTTTCCTATGTCTCCTAACATTTCACCCTGCTTACAGGCGAAGTCTAATCATTTATGGTCTGAGTCGTTCTTTTTGAACAGTTTCAAATATATTAGACTATTGCACTGACTTAGTAAGTGATTTCTAAACACTTGGAAAAAATCATTTGTTGCACCATGCTCACATGTGACTCAGACCTTCAGCTACTTGGCATCTCTCCTAGTGGTGGTGTGGGTTTGTCAAGACAAATCTGAAAAGCTAATGGCCTCCCCTGCTCCACCATGTTTCTTTGCTGGGAGTGTCTTGCTTTTCTTCTCTCCATTAATTCAGACTTGTTGGAAAATTTGAAGACCGTTTACAGTGTTTCAGTAGTAATAGGTTTGTTTTCTCAGTGGTCTCGAATCGCATTATTCTCATTTTACTTCATAAAGAAGCATGAGGTGGAAAGAATAGTGGCTGAAAGATGAGAAGAGTGTAAATTCTAAACTGAGCTCTGTCAATAACTTGCTTCGTGACCTTGAACAGACCAGGGCTCTTCTCTGGTACTTGGAGGATTTCTAAGGTTCCTTGATGTTTAGTTTTACAGCTCCCAAGAGTTTGGCAGCATTGCAGGGGTGAGGCTCTTAGGAAGTGTACATTAGCCATCCAGGCCTACTCCATTCCACTTCTGAGCCACCGGTGCGTTTCTGCTTGTCTGGCAACAGCAAGATTTCCAGTGCTTAGATTCTTTCAGTGAAAGATTTCGATTTTATAAGATTCTTGACTCTTTAAGTTCCCAGACCACAAAGAGAACAGTTTTCAAGTTAGCATTAAGCTGTCTTAAAAGAGAATGAAGTACTTGAAGTAATAGTGGAATGGGGCTGTGATTTAGGACTGTGGCTCATAACTTGGGAAGAAGTCTGTTGGTTTAGTCTCTCTTGTTCAAGACCTAGAAAAGTAAGAAGAAGAAGAAGAAAAAAGACTTAGGAGAGTGCTTTGCAGAAACATGCAACAGAAGCAAGCCAACTTGCTTTTCTAGTTAATGCCCAGATGAAAATAAAGAAAACAATGACTTAGTTTAAAAGGTAAAATCTACTTACGGCTTATGCATTTACTATTTTTTTAATCAGAAAAGTACATATGGCCGAAACCGGTTTGGCTCAGTGGATAGAGCATCGGCCTGGAGACTGAAAGGTCCCAGGTTCGATTCCGATCAAGGGCATGTACCTGGGTTGCGGGCACATCCCCAGTGGGAGATGTGCAGGAGGCAGCTGATCGATGTTTCTCTCTCATCGATGTTTCTGACTCTCTATCTCTCTCCTTTCCTCTCTGTAAAAAATCAATAAAATATATTTAAAAAAAGAAAAAGAAAAGTACATATGGATAATAAGTCAAGTGAAAGGCAAATGTGACTTTTTAGTTTGCTTTACTTGTAGTGCATTGCCAGTTTTTATGCAGTCTTAGTTTAATACCTAGCACACATTATGCAGAGCCTTATATAGTGATTCAAAACAAACACTGAATGTATATTTTGAAAAGGACACATTGTTTTAAAGAAAATACACTTGGGAAGTTATGACCTCTTGTGTATACACTTTGCTTATTGATTTATGCTGGGAAGAAAATTCATAGTTGAACAGGTTTGCTCCGAAGCTAAGCTTATCTCTCTGGGAGACAGAGAAATAAAAAACTCTCCTAACGGCACACTTAGGAATCCATACTAGAAATTATGTATGGAATTTGAATGTCCAAACCTTTATTTTCAGTTTCAGTTATTTTAAAAAATATTTAGCAACTTAAAAAGTTGACTCAAGTAAAACATGCTTATTATATTTAAAAAAAATTAAGTAGCATGAAGTTTTATGGTAAAAGTGAATTGTTGTCTCTCTTTTCTGCTACCATTTCCACTACAAATGTTACTGTTTTACTGACAAATAGTCTTCTAAATTTATTTCTATGCCCATGTGGATATATAAAGTTTAGGATTTTTGTTTTTTAAAGCAAAAATGGGATAACATATGTATAAAACTCTTTAATTTATCCTTGGTCTTTAATTTATCCTTGGTCTTTAATTTATCCTTGTATTGTGGATATCTTTCCTTGTTAGCACTTACAGATCATACTTCTTTTTTTAAATAGTATTATTGTGAAGGCCAACCCCTATTCTGTAAAACTACTGTTTGGAATTCTCTGCTATTCTTTGGACGGCCTCTATCTAATTCTGAAAAAGTAACTTTGCTTTCTAGCCTGCTTGAGTAATGGGGGAGATAAACTTAGCTGTCTGACCTTGTAGGCCAGAGACTAGATACACCCAGTGCCATGCCAGGTGCATTTTTTAATTGGATAGAACTGTGTAGTTTTCAAGGCTGCCTCCAGCAAGCGCACAAAGGGAAGTTCTGCTTGTAGCTTTGCTTAGAATTTGGATTCATTTCCCTAAGCCCACCGTGGTGAATAAAGTGTAACTCCAAACTCTCAGAGCGTTGCTTGGTTCTTGTCCCGTTTTTCTGTAACACTATAGTATGCAGACTTTTTTTTTTTTCTAGATGCCTTTTAGAAAGTGTTCCTACCAGGTTATATTAACTCTGAATCTGTATTAGGATAACCTGATAAACATTTTTAAACATCGGTCATTGTAAAAGAATGGTTTAATAGGAACTCTAAAGTGTTTTTTATAAATGGCCATACTTTTTGCGCTAATAATATTCTGTGACTCTTTTCTGAGGAAACACTTCAAAATATTGAAGGGAAAGAATCCAAAATAAGGCCAATGTGGTTTTTTTTTTGTTGTTGTTTTTTAACATTTTTTTTAAAAAAATTTTTCTTGTTGTTCTTTTTTTTTTTTTTTAATATATTTTTTATTGATTTTTTACAGAGAGGAAGAGAGAGGGATAGAGAGTTAGAAACATCTATGAGAGAGAAACATTGACCAGCTGCCTCCTGCACACCCCCTACTGGGGATGTGCCCGAAACCAAGGTACATGCCCTTGACCGGAATTGAACCTGGGATCCTTCAGTCCGCAGGCCGACGCTCTATCCACTGAGCCAAACCGGTTAGGACTAACATTTACTAGCTATAAAAGTAGTAATCCTCTTAGGAGAAGATTCAATATTTGAAGAAAAGCATAAAGAAGCAAATTAACCCCTGAAATCCAACCAGCCAGAGAGAACATATTTTTAGCATTTTGAGAGTATATTTCACCATCATAAATTTGCACTTGCACAAATTTATAGTGTATCATTGAATATAGATATTCATCATGTTTTTGAAAGTCTGAATAATTGTTCCATTTTTGGAGATACCATTATTTAAATAGGCCTCTATAAAATGACATTTAGCTTGTTATCAATTTTTTAATATTTTAAACTGCCACAGCATTTTTATATCTGTCTGCACAGTGTATAGTGCTTCTGTAAACAAAATTCCTAGAAGTGCAACAGAGGTGTCTGTTTCAGTGGTTATTTTAAACTGGAATGAGATGATCTGTGAGTTTCAGGTTTACTAGGTGAAAACACATGCTTCACTTTGCACCATGAATTTCCCTTAAAAAATCTGAAATATGTAGTCTGTTATTTTTTTCTCTCCCTAATAGTGATACTGATTCCTAAGTACAGATAAGGAACAAAAACTTCTTAGAGATTGGTTTTAAAGTATCCTAGACTTAAAATCTGAAAGTTTGTACCTTTTGCGATCCTCTAGTTCAGCTTCTCACTGAGGGGCAGATGTTCCTACTTCGTCATCCCTGACTGATGGTCAGCTCTTGCTCAAACACTTTAGTGGTGGTAGCCTTATTCCAATTTAGATTGCTGTAGTTTGTTAGAAAGACTTATCCTCAGATTGAGCTGATATGTGTTGCTTCCTAATCCCACCTAAATTTTCAGAAAATTGTCTGATGCTTTCCCCAGATGAATTTCCTCAGCTATTTAAAGATAGCTATCAAATCTTGACGTTTCCTTTTCTAAGATAAAAGTCTCCCTCCCCCGAACTACATCCATATTTCCAGTGTTGTAGTTTCCATGTCCTTCCCCTCTTTATTTATTTATTTTTTTTTTAGCACCACTCTTCTTTCTCCTGGTTAAGAAAGCAGACTCTGGAGCTAGATTTCTGGGTTCTGATCCCTGCTTTGTCACTTTTTAGCTGTGTGACCTTGGGCAAGTCACTTCCCTGAAGTCGTAGTTTCTTTAATCTGTAAAATGGGAATCATAGTACTTATTATTTTAACCTTTTCTTGTTTTCTTTTTTAAACATACATTAATCTATAGAGAAAACTTGAAGAATTCTGTAAGAATTCCATAAACTCTTACTTCCGTGGCTTAAAAATGAAATATTTTATCTTAAGGATCTTTATGCATATAATAGTTTTTGAACTTTAATATATCTTAAATTAAAACTATATGTATTTTTGTTTAAAAATATCTAAATAACATCACTACATGGGATTTTAAATGCCTGTTTACTTCAAAACTTGACTTACCTGAACAGGGGAGGAAAGCCTGCACCTGCTCCTTTTAGCAGCGTCTGCCTTCACCTCATCTGTTTTGCGACCACAGCTCTCATGCGGTACAGATGCTTGCACATTTTGTACAATTGTATGTATTTTCATGTGTATATATTTTACAACTGTGTCTATATTTCATTTAAGATCTGGACGTTGGTAGTTGGCTACGTGTTGGCTGTTTCATTCAAGTGGAATGCAAGCACTGAGCGCTACTTGAGAGCAGTTTCAATTCCTGTCTGGATTATATTGCTTTTTCATTTAGGTGGGTCACTTTTTCCTAAGAAAGTTTAGCTTAAGGTCAGCAACGGCAGACCACACAAATCAAAGTGATTTTTTTTTGTAGTGTTACATTTAAAATTCTTTAAAGTAATCTTTAGAAATAATGTTCTGCTTTAATATTTTATTAATATTTAATGAAAATGTTATGCATTAAAATGTCTATCTTTTAATTATATTGAATGCTGATTTACAAAAAGGCCCTTTAAAACTAACTACATCTTAAAAAGTAGAGCACACTTGGGCTATCATGGCTATTTCTGAGTGTCATACTGAAGAAGGATATAGATAAGCAGTCAAGTATGATAAGAGGTGCTTAGAATCATATGTGAGAAACAATGAAAGGAGCCAGAGATGTTTACTCTGGATAAAAGAGGGGACTTGGGCTGCCGGGGTGGGGAGAAGTGGAGGTAAGAAGGATATCATGGAGGCCTGTCCTGTGAAAGTGGTTTAAACATGTTGGAGAGAGTTAGAGCAGTGAGTAGCTTCAGAGGGAAAACTCTCTGTTCAACAGAACAGAGATCAGTGTCAGAGCTGCACAAAATAGTTCTGTTATTTGGGACTGCACTGTTAGCTGAGTGACTACTAGGTTATTATAAAGTGAGTTTTCAGGGACTCTTATTTCCAAGTCTGAGTCTATGGAAATATTTAGTTCTAATTTAAAAACAAAATTAGTAACCAAGAGCAGTAGGCAGCCTATTTAAAGTAGTTTTTAGAGCTACTTATTGTTAAAAGTTGGAAAAAAAAAAGTTGATTGAGAAAATAGGTCCCTGCTTAGAGTCCAGAGTTGAGGGGAGCGTTACTCTCTAACTTTGCTGACTAGGAATGCTGGAGGAGTTTATCAGCAAGACCGCCTAGTACATGACTTGACTCATTTTGATTTGGAGGAAGGCAGAGGAGGGAGGCAGGCAGGTGTAGGTCCATAAGGCTCTAGACCAGCGGCTCTCAACCTGTGGGTCGCGACCCCTTTGGGGATCGAATGACCCTTTCACAGGGGTCGCCTAAGACCATCGGAAAACACATATATAATTACATATTGTTTTTGTAATTAATCACTATGCTTTAATTATGTTCAATTTGTAACAATGAAAATACATCCTGCATATCAGATATTTACATTACAATTCATAACAGTAGCAAAATTACAGTTATGAAGTAGCAACGAAAATAATTTTATGGTTGGGGGTCACCACAACATGAGGAACTGTATTAAAAGGTCGCGGCATTAGGAAGGTTGAGAACCACTGGTCTAGACAAACTCAAGGAACTACACATGGCTAATGGGTAGACACTTGTTAGCAGTTTTGCATTATGCACTAGGGGAGGATACGTTGAAGGTTTTTGCAGTGCTCTTTTGGGTCGTTACCCCCTTTCCTGAGACAGTTCACATCTAGTAGTATTGTTAGGAAAACAAGTTGGGCCGCATGACTTTAGGATCCATGCTTTATGCAGATACCTGATGCAGGTCATTCTGGGATTACTTGGGGGTTTTGAGTTCGGAATAGTCTTAAAAGCTGGATGTGCTTCAGAGAGGACTTGGTTCCTCAGGTGATACAAGCCTATTAAAGGTAGCTGGTGCATACCCAATCCTTTGGGCCAAGGGCCTCTGACAGCAGAACTAGACTTAAAGAAGTCCTGTATTTAGGTTTCATCTGTCTGATGGCCTTTTTTTCTTTTTGTAATTTTCCCTGTGAAACAATTTTGTTAGCATAAATGCCAAATTGTTCTTTTCAAGTGTTGGGTTCTTTTTTTTTTTTTTTTAACTAAAAATGTTAACTCTTAATAATTTGCAGCATCTCTGGCTGGCTCATGGAGAATTCCAGTATTCCTGGTTATTGTTTTCCTGATGTCTGTGGGCACCCTCTATGAAAAACAGAATGGAAAAGAATCTTCTGGTAAGAAATGAGGCATTCTATTAATATTACTCTTAAGAAATATTGGGGAGAGTAGCTTTGTTTAAAAACATGCTATGATGAAACAGCTTTAAATATACTTAAAATCCTATGGTGTTTTCTGAACAGTAAATTTATTTAAAATATTTTAGGTTATTAGACTATACCTCATGCCCCCCCCCTTATTTGCATTTTTTATTGAGGTATAATTCATAAAAGTAACCATTTTAAAGTAACATTTAGTACATTCACAGTGTGTGCAACCATTACTGCTGCCTGATTCCAAGATATTGTCATCACCCCAAAAGGAAACACTGTACCCATTAAGCAACTAACTCTGTAGTTAGGTTATTTGAGATCTTTGTGTTTTCTCAATGTAGGCTTTTATAGATATAAATTGCCCTCTTAGAATTCCTTTTGCATCCCATTCATTTTGATATGTTGTGTTTCTATTTTCCCTGCGTAAAAATACTATTTGATTTCCTCTTTGACACATTGATTCAAGTGTGTTGTTAAATTTCCACCTATTTGTGAATTTTCCAATTTTGTTGCTGGCACTAATTGCCAAATCCAAGGTCATGAATATTTACCTGTGTTGATCGTGTATCCTGCAACTCTGCTAAATTGGTTTATTAGCTTTAATAGTTTTTTGGTGCTGATTCACTAGGGTTTTGTATATGTAAGAGCATGTCATCTGCAAATAGTTTTATTTCTTCCGTGTTAATTTGGATGCCTTTTGTTTGCTTTTCTTGCTTGATTTCTCTGGTTAAAACTTCTACTACAATGTTGAATACACCAGGTTCTTTTAAAGATTATTTTTGGCTGTAAATGGTTTTTATTCAAAAACAGTTTGTTGAAGATATGAATTTCTAATGAGTTGTAAGGGGACAGCTGAGGGTGGGGGAGCAATAGTGCTCAGGTCATCAGACTGGACTTCCTAGTTGACCAGCCATGTGGAGGCAGCTGTGCCTGGAGAGGTAAATCTGAAGAGCACACAGTCATTACAGTGACTGACATTTGTTCCTTGCTTCTTTCTGATGGTTATACTTTCTGATGGTTATTCATAAACTAAAAGAGCAAATAACTCTCATTCCAGTCTGCTTCGGAATAGGTTATTCTTGATCTAGATCTTTTTTATGGACTACTAGTCTAGACAGTCCTTATCATAAAATAAATCTTTCAAACATTTTTTTTCCTAAATTTCTCTCTTGTCCCTAGAACCTATTTCTTTTATGCATCAGAACTCAAACCATCTAGTCCGTACTGGGACAGCCTTTTCCTTTTATTATGGTCAGTTCCCTCCGGTAGATGTCACTGTGATGTAGTTAGGTACAGGACTGCTTCAGTGTACTGCCATGGCAGTACATGCATTTATTCCTCCCCGGTCATTTCCACTGTCCCACTCGTTGCAGGACCTGCTCTTGTATCCCAGTCACCTGTACAGGCATCTCTCTCCGTGTCTTCTGAGCTTTGAATCTTTTGCTGCTGTGGACGCTTTTATGATCTGTGGTTCACTGGATTCACGGAATGAATCCTTTGGATTTCATCAGAATTCATTACCTCCAGGAAACTGTTCTTGTGAATCATTGCTGAGTTAGTTTTAGAGGCTCCTTCTGAATCCAGGGGTCTTACTCAGTATTTTCTCTTAGGCCTTGAGAGCTCTTTGTATTTCCTGGAACCCCCAAGATAATGTAGAGAAAAAATGTTAAGTATGTACCATGCTTTTAAATGTAGTGTCTTTTTTTAAGAATGGTTATCTCCATTCTGCAGGTGAAGACACTTCATTCCAGGGATTAACTGGTGACTGGTGGAGCTAAGAGATAAACCCAGGGCTTGGACCCTAAGCCTAGTGTTCTTTCCCTTCGCCAGACTCTTTGCACAAGCATCAGTCATCCTGGAAAGGTACTGACTGCTGATCCTCTTGAACTCAGTTGTGATTGCCGGCTGCTTCAGTCTTTTATGTTGGCTCTGCTGGCTTACCACAGCGGCAGGACCCAGTGCTCTGTCTCCTGGATCCCAAAGTCTCACTTGGTAGAAACTTGGATGTGTTCCCTTAGCCTGTGAGAAAAGGGGAGCACTGGCATTATTAGCAATGACAGTATGGGCAAGGCCCTGGTAGACGCTTTAAACATGTCTCGTGTAATTTTACTCATGTAAACTTACTCTGAATATGAGAAGTACTTCTTCAAAAGCCAGGCAAACACATCAGGTGTATCTTTAATAGCCTGGACACCCAGCTTGAGAAGTATGGGCAAGTGAAGCTGGATCCGTTCCTCCTAACATTGGTAATTGTTTATAAATGACATTCTAGAACTCTCTTCGCAGGAAGACTTGGTGGTTGCCTTAATTGTTTTAGGACAGCATGCAATACGAGTGAAAACGTTTGGTCCAGTTAAGCCCAAATTGGAAAAAGAAAAGGAACAAACTAGATTTTTTTACTGCTTATCTTCCACTCCCTATTTCTGACACTGTCAGTTAAATAGACATAGAGAACCTCCTACTGGTACATCTACGCATCCTTATTACTGACTAGTAGTACAATGAGATGACACTGGAAGCCATTGAGAAGGAAATGTATTTTCCACATTAGTAATGGAAACACAAGAATAAACTCTCGTTTAGATTGGTTTCAAAGTATATTTTCCCCTGATTTAAAAACATGCTATTCTGCCCTAACTGGTTTGGCTCAGTGGATAGAGCGTCAGCCTGGGGACTGAAGGGTCCCAGGTTCGATTCTGGTTAAGGGCATGTACCTTAGTTGCAGGCACCTCCCCAGTAGGGGATGTGCAGGAGAAAGCTGATCGATGTTTCTAACTCTCTATCCCTCTCCCTTCCTCACTGTAAAAAATCAATAAAATATATTTTTAAAAAATGCTATTCTGCCCATTGCTTATTAACAGATAATATTTGAACATGTGATCTGTTATTCTTTTACGATTTGCTGGATTATGAGTTCCTGTTCCCTGGAGCTAGGCTGCTAATGTCAGTGGCCTGCTTCTTTGGACTTGCGTAGATCCCTGTTATTTGGACCTCTGAATGCTCACCCTATCCCTGGGTAGATGGACACTTGAAACCTTGGATGCTCTTTCCTTTCTTGATTATAGTTCTTGGGCCCCAAGATTATGTTCCTTTGTCTATATGTCTATTTTTAGCTGGGACTTTTTGCCAATACCATGACTTTGTCTAGATTCTCAGTCCTGGAGTTTTTCTGTCTAGTTTGTCATCCTTCTGCCCCAAACCCTTGGGGTTTTTGCCGTGTAGGAGGATATCACTAAGACAGAAGTCGTCAGAATGCCTGTTTGAATAAGATCAGTTTCCTAATCTTACCTCGATAGTTTTCAGGTACTCTGTGTTGATTTTCTGTGTACTCTTCTTTTTATTTCTTTCTATTATTTACATTCTTTATTATTTAAAGTATTACGTAAGTCTCCTTTCCCCCCATTGACCTCTCCCCAGCTGCTCCCACCCCCCAGCATGTGTGCCCTTCTTTTCATTCCTTTATGAAGTTCAGGCACTCTAAAAACTTACTAACTAGGATGAGATTGCATAGTTTTCTTTGATTTAGCTATGACTCACTGAATATTTACTGTGTGTTTTAGTGACATCAGCAAGTTGGAGAAAGAGTATTTGTAAAGGTTAAATTTATTGGATATGTGTAGTCCATTTGGACCTGAAATTCATTCGCTTGGCCGAATTCTATGTTAATCACATTGAGTATTGGCCTAAAAGTAAGGCCCCAGCTATATGAGTGTGGGTGTATGATTTGTTAACTAGGAATGGTCAGTGTTCTTAATTGTGGACAATGGAATCTATGCTAGCTAGTCTAAATAGAAATAAGTTCTGATTGGCATATAGAATATTTGCATATAGAATTTTTGGAAAGACCAGACGATTAAGCTTACCATAGATGCAACACAGGCAGAAATAACGCAACCAGGAGAAATGCTCATTGACACCCAAGGACTGTTTGAGTAGAAGTGCCATCCTGCTGCTGCCTGCCACAAAGTTAAAGGTCAGATAGCAGAACCTCTGGAACTTCTGTTAAGTCCCTGTGGATAAGCCATGTATGCCTCTGTGGCTGTGTTTGACATGTATGTGGCTTCCAAATTAAAGTGAGTTGCTTTGGTCTTCAAAGTCTTACACAAGTGTGCCTGCATGGTAGAAACTGCATCACATATGGGACCTTAGCTGCAAGGGAGTCCAAGAAATATAGTCTTTAGTTTTCTAGTCTCTACAGTGCAGGAAAGTATGCTAGAATCTGGTATTGTGTAAACTAATCTGTGTTGTCTGCCATAACAGATTAAAGGCTGACAATTACAGACAGACCTCATTGGCCAGTAAACCTTTTTAGTCTATTGCAAATTTAATCTTGATGTACTACCTGTTAGGAACTTAACATGGGCATATATAACATGAGACAGAGTAATGATATTCTTTTAGATTTTTAAGTGGTGGATTTTGACTACTGAATTATGTGCTATATATATATATATATATATATATACACACATACACACACATATATACATATATATGTATATATATATATAGTTTTGCATAATGCCCATACATTTGCATATTCATTTGTGGAATGTTATAATTGAGAGCATCAAGTATGGACTGTGCCATATTGTACTCCGGGCTAGTAATATAAAAGAGAGTGAGACAGTCTGTGTTCAGGAAGCTCACAGACTTGGCAGTATTTTTCAACAGAGATGTGCATTAAAATTTACCTGTGAAGTTAAAAAAACTACCTGCCGCCCTGTCCGGTTGGGCTCAGTGGATAGAGCGTTGGCCTGGGGACTCAAGGGTCCCAGGTTCGATTCCGGTCAAGGGCATGTACCTTGGTTGCGGGCACATCCCCAGTGGGGGGCGTGCAGGAGGCAGCTGATCGATGTTTCTCTCTCATCGATGTTTCTGACTCTCTATCCCTCTCCCTTCCTCTCTGTAAAAAATCAATAAAAAATATTTAAAAAAAAAAAAAAAACTACCTGCCACAGGTATCAATCATCAGCATGAAGTTCCCCAATGAGAAAGATAGAGTCCAGGAACCTGCATTTTTAGCAGACTTCCCTGTTGATTATTAAGTATTCTCCCTTGGCAAATAACCACTGGTCTGGTGGGTCATTAATAACCATTTTGTTTTGCCTGGCCTGCGTGGCTCAGTGATTGAGCGTTGACCTATGAACTAGGAGTCACGGTTCAATTCCTGGTCAGGGCACATGTGTGGGGCATGCAGAAGGCAGTAGATGAATGATTCTCTCTCATCATGGTTATTTCTTTGTCTCTCTCCCTCCCCCTTCCTCTCTGAAATCAATAAAAATATATATTAAAAATATTCTTTTTTATTGCTAGTGAAAATTTTTAGGACTACTGTGTTTCAATTTGCAAGTTATTTCTCACTTTGTTCATTTGCTTTAAAAAGTTTTAAAAATGCATCTTGTTTTACAGGGGCAGAGTTGCCAGGGCAAGTTATCTCCATGGCTGCTTCTACTCTGGCAACCTTGGCCATCTCTATCACAGGGTACGAATCGAGCACTGAAGACCAGCCCTCTACTCAGCCTGCAGGTGACTGACCTTATGAAGGAACTAGTGGCCTGGTGCATGAATTAGTGCACATTAAGAGGAAATTAATAGAGGAAATATTTTCATATTGCTATTCGCCCTTTCTCTATAATAGAAGTGTCAACCAAGTTCATGATCAACAATGACAGATGGAAACACATGCATGTGATTGGCACCAGCGAGAGCTTTGTATATATAAGGCATGGGCAAGTCAACTTAGCCTTTTAAGGATATAGAACAAACTTGCTTAATTAGACCTGTTTTCTGATTTAGCTAAACCCTTTTCAGCCCAGTGAAGCACCTCAACTTCTCTTTCTGGTAATTGTCAGCAGCACATCAGTAAATATCAACGGAAGCAGATTATTATTGTAGACCACGAAGGGAGAACAAAGGGTAAAATATTTAACTGCAGCAGTGTTTGACTATATTCTGCACAGTGAGAAAACCTGAAGTCATTTTCAAGGTCCACCATTTCTTCTTTTCAGTCGGGTCAAGTTCCTAAACTTTCTAAATCTCTGTTTCTGGCTAATGAAAAGAAAATAGGATTCCACCAAGTTTCCTATCTACCTACTTCAGGACTTCTGTGAGGATCAAATGAGATGAGGCACGGGAAAACACTTCACAGATGTTTCGTTAAAGTGTAAAATGTTCCCCCCTGGCTAAAGTGTTCCTGGGCTGAAGAAACTGCAAGGAGGCTAGTTGTCGCTAGGGAGAGGACGCTGGGCGTTGCTACGTGACGTCATTACCCAGATGGAGGGAAGGACACTTAGCATAATATCCTTTTATATAGATAGATGCCTTCAAAATTATTCTGGAAAATGAAATATACATAGAATATAAAATTAAGGAAGACACTAGCATTACAAAATGCTACCTACTGGTCCTTCATTTTTCTCTCTGATTCCTATTTTTACATCTGCGCCCCCACCCCCATCTTTGTTCTCACATGTCACTTTTTAAATATATTTAATTATTTACTTTCTTAGGTTTCTTGATTCTTCATTTTGTACCGTTTCTCCGGCATTTCTTTCTTCTCAACGTTTGCTTTGAATGCCTCATGCTCTTAATATATTGGCCATTTCCCTTAAAACAGACCCCTGTGGTTGTTCTGAGTTCAGTACTCCCGAGAGACCCAGCTGGGAGGTTTATGTGAGCTTTAAAGTCACCATGCTCACGTGGAGGTCAGGAATGTGAAAGGCCACCCTGCCTGTGCCAAGGGCCCATGAGAGTCAGAGGTTTGGGAGTTGAGGGATATTCTTAGCTTTTCTTGAAGAATTGACTTTAGAAAAGCCTGGAATGAAGGGGTCAGCTAAGAAAAAGGCATCTGGGATAGTAAGACAACTTATTTTTCTTGCACATTGAATCATGTTTTCAAAGAGAAGATGGTGTTTTGATTACGGACTTATTATTCTGTCTGCCACATCCACCAACATGAAGTTTCCAAATTAGAAAGATACTCAGAGAGCACAAACAGAAGCATATGATAACTAGCTTTGGCGTTAGCCCCAAACCTCAGGGTAGAATGTTAGTTCTGTGAGGTGGGCTGGCTTACGATGGTGCTGTTTCTGTCAGTGGTAAAAATTTTCTCACAACTAAACATTTAATGTTAAAAGGAACACTAAGGAAATTATGATAGAGCACTGAGAAGGTTACTGTGTAGTTGCCTATGAAAATTTTGAAATAATAGGCAAGGCATTCTTTCAGTAAATATTTAGTGAATACCTACTATATGTCAGGTACTATTCTATGTGCTAGGATTTCAGTGGAAGGAGAACAAGACAGACAAGGTGTTAGCTCTCTTGGAGCAGACATTCAGCTGAGGGGAGAATGTGGACAAGGCTAAGTGGAACATGGTACAACTATGCAACACTGGGAAGACCATGGGGCAGATAGGGCGCTGGGACTATGGGTGTTCTTGTTTCTTTTCTTTTGCTAGACTTTCTGAAATATGACATACTTTTGTCATTAAATTTTATTTATGGCAGGCAAAATACAAGTTTTAGGATCTTAACGCATTTCCATCATCATGGTACATACCTGTGGTTAGCAAACTGCAGCTCGCGAGCCACATGTGGCTCTTTGGCCCCTTGAGTGTGGCTCTTCCTAAGCCTCAGGAGTACCCTAATTAAGTTAATAACAGTGTACCTACCTATATAGTTTAAGTTTAAAAAATTTGGCTCTCAAAAGAAATTTCAATCGTTATACTGTTGATATTTGGCTCTGTTGACTAATGAATTTGCCGACCACTGGTATATACTAAGTAATACTGTTTTAAGAGTTGTATGATTTCAGATACATATGGTATGTGGTGGTAAAACTAGGAAACAGAAATAATATAACCTTATATTAAAACATAGTAGTTGCCTTATTAGAAAATAGTGCATAATGTGAAATAATTTAGTATGATTTCCTTTATTTGAAAATTCCTTAACCCCCAGAAATCTTGTTCTGTGTCTCATTCTAAGAGGAACACATGTTTCAAAGTCCTGGGTTCTTTTTGTAAGAGAGGTTGGCTCCATTTTAGTTGAAATGACAATGAAAAGCCACATTGTGTCAGAAATATCTATATAAGTGCATCTAATATCAAGTTATATTAAAAGAGGACATTTTAAATGTAGGGTTTATATACGTTAATGTTTGCTGCTTCATATGGTTTGAATAATTTTCATGGATTAATAATAATTCTCAGCTATTTTGCTATATTTTTCTTTAGTTTTTTAAATGGTATCTATATTAATAAAGATATATCATAAAAAGCTTAAACAGTATAAAGTACCCCCCCAAAAAAATTTTTTTAATTAATTTCCCTAGCTGTAAACACTGTTGGTATTGTTAATTCATCACATATTTTTCAGTGCTTATGCAAACATACATCGAAATCTTTTTTTTTTCACCCAATGTAATCATACTGTTAGTCCATTTTGAAGGCTTAAAATAGAGTAGCTTAGCCAGTTACTCTGTATTACTGTTCACTGATGTGGACTATGATGGTGGGTAATTCTTTTTTCTTTCTCTCTTCAGAAACCATGGACAGAGGCGAACCCCCTCCAACATTGTCCTCATCTTCGCCCTCTTCCCCTTCGCCCACGCTGCGCAGGCAAAGGCCTGAGATCGGAGCGTTCCCCAGAAAGAAGAAAACTAGCGATTTCTACTTCGTGACCCTCGTCTGGGCCATCATTGCCGTCCAGCTCTGGTTGAACCTGTGGATCGTGCAGCTGCTGCCAGTGCCCATTGCAGGTGACCGTTAATTAACATTTTGTTTAAATGGTTTCCTTTTAGATTTTAATACTTGGGATCATTTTACTCTCTTTTTAAATTAAATGATCATATGTCTGCATTTAAATAAGCATTATTTTGGAAATTTGTTACTTGATTCCTCTCTAATATTTCTTTTTTCTGTAGAGGAGAATGTTAGCAATCTAGGTTTCGGGGTTTATGATTGAATTTTGAGAGCTGCTCTTAGTGAAGTGCATTTTACATTGCATTTTTAATTCAGTGGAAATGTGGGTTTTGAAAACTATAATGTATGCAAAATCATGATTTGTTTTTATTTGAAAATTAAGTTATATGTACATGTCATATGTTTTGTATCAAAATGGAATCCTACGGCTTTTCATAAATCATTAAAGCTGGATCTTTGTACCTGAATACCATGATTAAAAGACACCTTTAGAGAGGACAACACAATAGAGGTGGGCCTTAAATTACCATGGTATTCAGGTACAAAGACCTAGATTAATGATTTATGAAAAGCCATAGGATTCCATTTTGATATGATCCATGTCCTATATGTGTACATAGAATTTAATTTTTTCTCAAACAAAAATAAAGCCTTCTAGTCCCACTACCTTCTTAGTTGGCCTTTACGGGAAGCTTGTCCCCTGCGCGAAGGGCCACTGCATTGCCTAACTGCAGAGGGCACATTCATATTGTGGTCTGTGAATGGTCCCCAGCCTCGGGCCGTTTGTAACAGCTCTGCTTGTACCTAAACTGCTTCTCTTCTGAATCCTGGTAAAAGATTCAGATGTGTAGCACAACATCACTTAAAGAAATAGGAACATAAACGAAAACGTTACCTGAAGTGGTATAAAATCATGATGCGGGTGGAATACCTTTACTTTTCTGGTCACTAAACAAAAAATCTAAGGAAAAGAACAAAATTTGGCAACAGCAAGTATAATAGCCAAGGAGATTAGAACATGTCAGGGGTTAGTATTCTTTACCCCAGAAGGGGTATGGTATGAGGGGCCTGGGTCGTAGTCGCTGAAATCTTCATGATCAAAATAGGCTGTAAAATAATCCCTGACTCCTCGGGGATTCAGACTCCACAAAGAAGGTGGTATGTATGGGAGCAAGTGGGGATTGTGTGAAAAGTTGCTTGTCCCAATACCATCATTTTGGAATACCTTGAACTTTCTTCCCTCCTCTCCTTTTTTAAATTGATCTTGACTTAAATACTAGCTCTACTGTTTTAAAAAGGTCACATGGAACTAAGGGACCTTTTTCTGTGATAACCTTGTAATCTGCATTTTGTTCATACATGTATTTCTTATCCTCTTCATAGTCTGGATACTCAAAAAGCTCGTCATTCACTTTGGAGTTGTGGACTTCCTGGAGAAGCGCTGCTCCGTGTGGTGGCGGGTCATGGAGCGCTTCCTGAAGGACCGGCAGGAAGCGCTGGCACCATGGCCAATTGTCGGACTTGGGAAATTCTTGTTAAAAGTTGATAGCAAGGTAATGTATTTTGAGAACTTGGGGTGTTTTAGTGGAATTTATCCATTTCATTGTCTGAAATATTCCATTTTATGGTGTTTATACTGGAATTTAAATATCATTCTGTGGTGGAATTTAAAGTTTAGAATTATGGTTTATATAAGGATAGGATATAAAAGACCAAATTGAAATCCAGAGGGTTAAGTGACTTGCCTAAAAAATTATAGCCAGGTAGTGGCTCAGTTTAGTGAATATTTTTACAGTAATTCCCGTGTGTCAGATATTGTGCTAAGTCCTCAGGAAAAAACAGATGAATCAACAGAAAACTAGATGCAGAATTTCTGTGTAGGGAGAGACAGCGGTCCATTAAAATGTAGAGACAGTGGTTAGAGTCAGAGGTTTAGTGGTTCACAGCATGGACTCTGAGTCCAAATTCTGGTTTCAGATCCCAGTTCAGCTACTTATTAGCTGTGTGACCTTGGATGAGGTTCTTAACCTTCCTGTGCGTTTGTTTCCTTATCAATACAATGAGTGTACGAGCATGTACCGCATAGAGTAGTTTGTACTAAATGAGTTAATACATGTACAGTTCCTCTGTCAGAGCCTGGTACACAGTAACCTCTATGCGTTAGTCGTTCTGATTTGTGGAGGAAAATGTGTACAAGATATAGTGATAGTACTCAGCAAAAAAGTGACTCAGTGTTGGTGAGGTAATGGGAGAGGGGCGGTTTTGTAGAGGAGGTGATGCCAGGGCAAATTCTGACGCACACATAGGAGTAGACGTGGCAAGAACAGCAAATGGATGGACAGTGCAAAAGCACAGAGACTTCCACAGCATGAATTCTCAGAGAATGCCAAGGAACTGGTTATGGCTGGACTTTGTGAAACGGTGCTTAGTGGGAGGGAAGCCTGGAGGTCAGGTGGGACTGGATCGGGAAGGTCTTTTTGTGTGCTCTGTTGTGCGAGCTCGACTCTATCACAGAAGCTAGTAACTGCTTCCTTTAACAGGTGTATTCATGACTTAGGTTGAGAAATGCTGTTAAGTGAAACCAGCATAGGTATTGGTGAGAATAATAACTGGAGTGTGTCAAGGGGGAGGAAGTGAATCTTTTAAATGCTTATTGAAATATCCAGGGTCAAAGGAGAAGCAGGGGATATATTTGCTTGCATAGTGCCTGGCTGTCTTCCAGAAAGTTTGTCAGTTTTAATTCCCACCAGTGCACCATGTGAAAATACGTATTTCCTTGAGCCCTTGCCACGGAATATTATAGTGCAACAAAAAGGACTTTTTATTTTTATAAAAAGAAGTATCTCACTGTTGTTTTAATTTGAAATTTTAAAAATTAAAAATGAGGCTGACCATCCTTTTCCATACTTACTGGATATTTATATTTTTCTTTTGTAATTTGCCTATTTGTGTTGTTACTAATTTTTTTTCAACTTTTTAAGAACGAATCTAAGACTTTGCATAAATTTCAGCATATTTATCACATCTCCCTTGTGTTAGGGTGAAGCTTTATCTTATGAGAACAGATTCAGCACGTCCAACTGTGTAAAGAGGGTATCTTATTTTCAGTTAATGCTTTGTCTTTCCACTGTCAGGATAGAGACTAAATACTATTTTCAGTGTTCTAATGTACTTGTATTTGAACCCTTTATTTAGGAAAACTGTACAGTTGTGTCAGTTGAAGTTCCAGGCATCTAAAAGTATTTGTTATGGGTAGCTTTGTAAAAATTTGTCATTTTTATTCTAACTTGTTTGCTGATCTGTTTTTCTTAGGGAACAGAGACAGTAAAATGAATAAAACTGGCTTTTTCTGCTGTACAACAATCAGAATAAATGGCTATTGCAAACTGAATATTTGTTTAATTATAATTGATGCCAAATTCATGTTCTGTCTAGTATAATAATATGTATGGGCTGTTGCTTTGGGGAGTAAATCTATTTTTCATGTTTCTATTAATTTTAATTGATTGGACCAGTGTTTCTGAAATGATTCATCTACAGAGGATTGTTTGGAGAATACCTAAACGTGCTTTGGGTATACTTCAGGGAAAACGCTGCAAAGAGCATTTACAGTCACTGATGAAATTACACTTTTTATTAGCCTTTATACTTCTTATAGCACTAATAATGCTCTAAATTCTGTCTTTACCGATTTTTAGGTTATGTGTCCACTAACTAGCATTAGTTACTATAGTGCTAAATATTGTGAGGTTTGGATGAAGTAACATTTATGTGAAAAAAAAAAAGCAAGGTAATACTTTTGCTTTTTTTGTAGAAAAATGTGTGCCTAAGAAATTGGGGTGGAAGGAAATATACCATATAGTAACAGAATCTTAGTATGGCCTGCTGTTAGCCAAGTGTCCTCTATTCCAAATGAGCACTAGAATGTTTTTTCTCTTTAAAACATGTGAAATAACTAATACTATAAAACTGCAACTACAGAGTTCAATGAAAATGTACTATGGGAACATAAATTGGTTTATACAGGGACTGAAAATCCTTTTGGGGCGTGATATGTGAAAGGATCTTAATTATTACTCTCATCTTTGGAATTTGGTGTGGCTATTTAGGGCTACAAGCTTTCAGCTTATTTTATGTATTTTTAATTGTTGAGTTGCCAGCAAAGCTTGTGCTTATCATCATCATTATAATCATTGTATATCTTAAAGGAATACTACATTCACTCGATTTATATCTTTGTAATGCAATGCAGTTTTTTTTTCCTTTCTAGTTTTTCTTTTGTTTGGGATAATTTCCTCCCCATGTTCTCAGTGACTTTCTTTTCTTCTCATACTGTTATTGCATTCTCTAATGATATTCCACTGTTCTTCTCTTCTCTTTCTCACCTTCCTCCCCATCCCCAAGCTCTGGCACTGGCTAAATAAGAAGGTAAATGAACACACGGATGTTGGTTTTTGCTGTTCAGTTCTGTAACTTCTCTCTCTCTGTATCTCTGTTCTCACTTTTTCTGTCCGTATGTCAAACTAAGTTTTTGTTATTAAAGTTCTAATGATAAGCTATGGAAGGTCATGAAGCATTGAGACTGTCCCAGTACAATTTGCTAAAAACCCAAAGCTATTTTATTGAGGATATTGGTAGTGTCTCCTTGCTCAAGTGTGTGTAAAAAGTTCTGTCTTGTAGTCCTTTTGTCCACTGTGATTTCCATTCCTTTTTCAGCCCTATAACGTGGCTTAGCCTGATACTCTAGTCTCCTTTGATGTGTGAGGGCACATAGGCAATAAGTTACTAAAAAGGAAAGAGAATTCTTTGTTGCTAATTTTTCAATAAGTGACACAGGAAGATTTCAGAAGATAAATCTGTGAAGTATTTGTGTAATTTCCTAGATTGGTAATTTTAGGTTTTGACTAGTATTCCAAAATTTTATATTTAACTTAAAAAAGATGGTAGTCATGTTCTGTGAAGTCTAATTTCATGTTTCCCAAGATATAGTTTGTGTCTGTGGTAAATGGTTTCCATGACTGGCTTGGGATTCTAAAGGTACATTTTTTAAAGACTTTAATAACTTTAATAACTCCAGATATATTAGGAGAGCTATACCTCTAACAAAGTCTGCATAAGTAGTTCTAGATGTAGTTTCATTCAATACTTAGGACAGATAGCAAAAGGTGACATCATTTACATGTATTATGTTTAAACACAATAAGACTAAAAGTTTTTAGTGGAAATATTGTTACAGTCTTTAAGAAAGATGTGGTACTTGGAAATAGGTCCGAATGACACTTTTATATGTAGAGATTAGGGTTTCAATTTGTTGAAACGGGAAAGGGGAGACTTTTGACCTAAACTTTGGATTGAGAATAAACATTGTGTGGAGTATAAATAGATACACACCACAACTGCACGTATATCTACACAAATAAACACACACACACACACACACACGTATGGATGCATATACCTGTTTCCTACAAAACTAGTGTAAGTAAATGAGTATAATCCTTGGCAGATGATAGTGCTTCAGACATATGTCACATTTTCTTATTTTGATCAAAGCAGTGGTTTAAATGTATTTTCCTAATTTGTATATGTACAGGGTGTCCCCCCAAAATGTGTATATACTTTAACATCTGATAGCTCAACTTTGAAAATGAAATGTATTTTACTAGACATTGCCTTTATAATTATTCAAAGTGTGTGTATACATTTGTTGGGGACAACCTATATATTGAAATGAAATTTTCCTCAAAAGACGAAAGGAGACCTAAAGTCATTAGGTTTGATTTAAAGTTAAAGTTAGATTACATAATTCATGAGCCAAATTCCAGCTGATGAGTGAGTTTTAAAAGATTCCTAAGAGATTAAGTAGCTTTTGTCTTTTCCTTGCTGATGCCATGTAGCATAGATAAAGCATTGGTGTGGAGCTGGAGTAACTGCTTGCAGTTCTGAGAGTGTGTGCTCTAGGAAAGGACTCAAATAAGTTGAAGATCATTTCATTACATTACATCCAAGGTCAGAAATTGCAGCATTAGGTATTTAGTATTCCAAGCTCAAGTGGAGTGAATTAGGAAAATGAGAAGTGAGGGTGAAAGAGGACAAATCTTACGGTTAACTAAAATTGCAACCGATTTCTCAAGGCTTAATTTAGTTAAAGAAAGCATCATAAAAACCTACATTCATGATAGAATAGAAACGTAAGTAGTGGCAGGACACTTCTTAGTAGCTTGATAAATGAGGCCAGTGAGTTTAGAAATTTGAGTGTCTTTGATATAACTATAAATTCACCAACATCTCTAAAGTTTTACACTTGAAACACCCAGAATGTCACTTAAAGTTTTTTTCTCTTCCCCTTTTAGAAAATAAAGTTTAACCACTAAAATGATTTCTCAAAGCCTAGAAGACTGGGGAAAGTTCTAGGGACTGCGATTTCCGTGGGCAAGGCAGTGGTGACCGGGTGTGGTTCCCTTTGCCCCACGTCGAGCAAGGGCAGGTCAGCCTCATGGGACAGCGCCCCCGGCATTCCTTCAGGCTTCTCCTCCACCTGCCCCTTCTCCGTGGCTTCCTCTGCGTGCTTCTCCTCCTGTGTCTGAGTTTCTGTTTCCTCGTGAGTCTTGCTCCACGCGTTCGCTCTTTCAGGGAACTCTTTTCCTCCATGTGAGTTTTGTGTCCGTTTTGTTTTTCTCTTGGGGCCTCTGTTCTCGGTACCAGCCCCTCTCCACGTGTGTTTCTTCTTTTTCTTGACTTTTCTTTCTTTCTTTCTTCTTGTTTATTTTTCTAGGCCTATCCCGAGGATATGTTTCTTTAATTGATTTGAGAGAGAGAGAGAGAGAGAGAGAGAGAGAGAGAGAGAGAGAGAGAGAGAGAGAGAGAGAAAGATGAGAGAGAAACATCACTTGGTTGCCTCTTGTATGCGCCCTGACTGGAATCAAACCCGAAATCTTGTGGTGTATCGGATAACACTCCAACCAGCTGAGCCACCTGGCCAGGGCTTCTCTCTCTCTTTTGCTGTCTCTTTTTGTCCTGTGTTTTGTTTTGTTTTTAAATCTAATCTTAACCACCCATAATGTGAATAGAAGCTCCTCCAACTTCTTTTAGCTTATGAATTGAGGTTCCTAAACGGTTTTATTTTAAATTTTGAATGAAACAGATAACCCTTACTGTTATTCCTTGAATATAACTTTTTATTTAGGTAACCCTTAGTATGGATTTTTTCCCACCCTTAGTTATACAGCTTGTGATAGGAAAATTCTACCCTGGTTGAAAAATATAACATTTAATTTTGTAATGTTGATGTACATAATGTGTTTGTGAATATTCCATGGTTTATATGTTAAAAATACCCAGACATAAATTCATTTATTTATTTATGTATTTATTTATTTTAATATATTTTTATTGATTTCAGAGAGCAAGAGAGAGGGAGAGAGAGAGAGAAACATCAGTGATGAGAGAGAATCATTGATGGACTGCTTCCTGCACACCCCCTACTGGGGATCGAGCCCACAATCCAGGCATGTGCCCTTGACCGAATCGAACCTGGGACCCTCCAGTCCATAGGCTGATGCTCTATCCACTGAGCCAAACCATCTAGGGTTAAATTTAGATATTTATACTTTGTAAATAGAACATCATTTATGTTTAAAAATACATTTTAGGATATGACTTTTCTAAAAAAAAATGGAGGCTCTCAAGTTATTTTCAGAAATTATAATTTGTGAATACAAATCTGGTCTTATTTCTGAAATTATTTATGCTTGCCTTTTTAGGTATATATTAACTGAGCACTGTTAGGTTTTGGGGAACAAAGAGGAGTATACAACACTAGCCCTTTATTCAGGAAGTTGTCTCAAGAACTATGTGTAGAGTTGGTTTCTGATTGTGAAACTCTTCAGTTTCATTGATTTTAGAACTTATATTCAAAATATGACATTGACCTTCCATATCTTAGAAACCTGTTACTATTTTTTTTTTAATCTCTGCATTGTCTTCCATGCTTTGGTGGCATGCACTGAAAATTAACTCTTCTGTTTGAAACTGTAACAGTCAAGATAGAAGATGAACTTTTTATCTTTGAGTTTACTGTAGCATTGATCTCTTCGTGACAGGATTCTTCATGAAAGATAAAGGGAATGCAAGCTTGTGAGCCTTGAATGGAAATTAATTTTTTAGAATCATGTTATTTTGTGTTGTTTTTAATAACCATTCTTTGCTTTTGGATGTTTAACTTACTGTTTGGAGAGCATATTTCAGATTTAAGTGAAGAATAACAATCACAACATTGTAGTTCATGTTAGAGTTGAGGGTTGCAATGTGGTGTTTCAGCAGTCACCAGCCTAATTGTTTGTATTTTTGAAATGTTAAATACTAGCTTTGCATGGCAAGAATTCTACATATTTATCGGAATGATATATTCTGAAAATAAAAATTTTTATATGTGGGATTATTTGTGATTGTGGAAAATGAGAAAAGTTAAACTCAAAATAGAATGTCAAATAGCATTGAGGGAGAGCATAATTTTAATTATTGATTTAGGAATAACCACTACATTAATGATTATTTTTTATTTGCAGTCAGTTATAACTTGTCACAAAGCTTGTATTATAAAAAAAGTATAGAAATTTCCAGCAGAATACCAGATTTTTATGAGTATTTTATTATGAATTATTTTAAATAGTAAAAGATGTGAAGAATACCCATGAGACTACCCTCCAACTTCATAAAACATTACTTATATAATTTTAGCCCATTTTGTATCCCTCCCTGACCCTTTCCCCACCCAGAGTAACTATTATTCTGAGATGGGTATTTATCATTACTGTAACATTGGGCTTTTATTATTGGTTTTGTAATCCTACTGATATCAAAAGGAAAACATGTATTGAAAGTAATTCCTATTTTAATTTGCTTCTATTTTATCTATATATAATTTAGGACCTATTTTTATAAAAGTCACACTTTTTCTAAAGTCATCTATATTTGCTAATTGACAGTAAAATTTCAAAAGATTTGAGGTCAGCTAATTGATTATCATTATTTTGTTTAGAAATATATACCAGATTGTCCTATATAATAAAAGGCTAATATGCAAATTGTCCCCTCAACCAGGAGTTCAACTGGGACTTCGATCAGGAGGCAGCGAGGGTTGGCCAACTGCCCACGGCCCCTTCCCCCAGCCAGCCCAGCCCAATAGGCCCTGATCGGGGCAGGCTGGCCAGACCCCACCTGTGCACAAATTCATGCACCAGGCCTCTAGTAAATTATAATTTGAAATGTAAATTACCATAATATGACAGTTCAGTCATAATGATTATGTTCACTTTGACTGCTTTTTCTTAGATGTGACAATAAAAAGCTCTTTATATACTAGTAACAGCAATAATTAATACCTAATTTTATAAAGTTGCTTACAGTTTTCACTGCTTTAGTTATTATTCCATAGTTTGCTTTGCAGTGTTGAATATCCTATTTTGTCTTCATTATATTTGAATACATATGTGTTTTTATTAAGTTGTACTTTACAGCTAAGTAATCCTCTCTTTTATTTCTGTGCAGATTATCATCTGGTTGGAGAAGATGTTAGACAAAATAATTAGCATTTTCATCATATTTTTGTTAGTAATAGGAACCCTTCTTTTAGCCCTACTCCTGACTGCAAAGGTAGAGTACAATAATTACTATTACCACTAGTAAACTCTTAATTGTTAGAAGTGTAGTATGGATAAGAAGCTGATAGACAGTATGGAAAATGTCATTTTGCTTGTAAATATGTATAACTGCTATAACATAATTTGTATTACTGGTTTTGCCATGAATTTTTTTACCTAGTATATTTTTACATGCATTATTATTTTATTATCATCAAATCCTCAGATGTAAATACAGATACAAAAATTGAGATACAGAGGGACAAGTGGCTTCTTCTGTCAATAGGAAAACTATAGTCTTATGGCTCCTAATCTAGTTAGTACCTTGTTCACTAGATCAGAATTTTTTGACTAGCTCCTTCCTTCTTGCCTCATTGGTCTGTCTGCTGATATACCATAGGTCTTTATTTCTCACTCTGCAGGTCCTTCCAGTTTACATTTCCTCTCCCCTTCTTTGTTCAGACTGCTATAACGGAATGCCATAGGCTAAGTGGCTCGAACAACAAGGATTTATTACAGTTGTAGAGGCAGAAGCCCAGATCAGGTGCCAACGTGGTTGAGTTCTTGGTGAAGGCCTTCTTCCTGGTTTGCAGATGGCTGTTCTTTTCTTTGTATCGTTATATGGCAGAGAGAACTGTCATCTGTCTCCTGTACTGTATAAGGGCCATTCATGAAGGGTCCACCCTCATGATCTAATTACTTCCCAGTGGCCCCACCTCTTAACCATCACAATGGAGGTTAGGATTTCAGCAAATGAATTTGGGGGAATGCAGGCATTCAGTTCTAACACTCCTCGTTCATCTCATCAATGAATATCATTGTCCCAACTAAATGGTATCTATAAAGAGATACATTTTAAATTCAAAGGCATTAAAAGATTTGATAGTAAAGGGATGTTTAAAAAGATACACCATGAGAACTATAAACATAATAAATCTGGTGTGGTTATATTAATATCAAGCAATTAAAACAAGAAATCTCACTACACACAAATAATGATAAAACAGTACTGCAGTAAGATACAACAATTATGAATGTGTATATTCTAACAATAGCTCTAAAATACATGAAGCAAAATATTCAGAATTAGAAGGAGAAATAGACAAATCAAAGATTATAGGTAGGAATTGACTAATACTCCTCTTGCAACAATTGGGAGAATAAATAGGTAGAAAATTAGTAAGAATAAACAAGCCTTGAAAAACAGTATGACCTGACAGTAGCAGAATCGTGTTCTTTTCAAGTAAATATGGAATACTCACTAGGATAAATCATATGCTCAGCATGCTAATTTAAACAAAGTGAAATCATATACAGCCTGTTTCCTGACATTGGCTTGTTCCTTTTTTTAATCCCTCATTTTGCTGATTATTGGGCAAGGTAAATTTGGAGTAGTTTCTGTTGTTTTGTTTTTTTTATTACTCAGAAACCTTACTCAATTGCTTATATTTGCCTGTGTATCTTGCATTGTATTATAATTCTTTAATCTCTTGTAGTGTTGATACTGCATATATATATATGTGTGTGTGTGTGTATATATATGTACATACAGACACATATGCATTATATGGATTACACATATACTTACACTATACACACGTGAACTATATTTATTTATTATTGTATATATGTGTATTTGTATGTATCTATTTACATATTTTTTGCTTAAGTAAATTGTTGAGCTTCTTGAAGGCAGGGACCTATTTTGTACATTTTATTTTCCATAGTGTGTGTGATAGAATATTATGTAGCAGCTGTTCAATGCATATTTCTAAATTAACTGCAACTAAGATGTATAATTATCTGACTCAAAAATATTGCTCCAGTAATAATTGGGAGAATAAATAGATAGAAAATTAGAAAAATAAATGTAGAAGGATAAATGTTTAGTTGGGTTTATTTTTTATTGAGATTCTTTTTTATCTCATTTGTGATGCAGGTACATCAAGAAAGTGTGCACATGATTGAAGTCACAAGTAGTTTGATTAATGAAACTCTAGCAAATCACCCTGAGTGGGCAAAGTAAGAATATTGTTTTACAACGACAAAAATAGAGTTGGATGACCTCGGTTCAGTATCTGTTTGCATGAAATAGTCTTCACTGATGCATTGCCTTGGAAGAGAAAAGATAGGGTTTGCCAAAGCTTTGATGAACGCTGTTATTTTTGCAAAAGAATTGCCTGTAATCTGGGAGAGGGGTTGGTGGGGAAGTGCTTAAGATTTTGGAAACAATTTATAGTAAATGATACCTTATATCTGAATTGAGAGTTACACTTCATAGCATGTTTATAATTTACAAAGTCCTTTCACCTGCTTTGGGACCTGTCTTCCTCCCAGTGACTGTGCAGTAGGTTGAAGAGATTATATCCATTTTACAGATGAGGAAATAGGATTGAAGGTTAAGGAACTTGAAATTATAATCTACCAGCAGAGTCAGCCCTCACATCCAGTGTTTCTGATCAGGTACCATTCCATGTAGGAGAGTTTTAAAAAGCTGTTTCATGAAAGGTCTGATTCTTTTGCAGCTAATTAGTGAGGACGAATATGCATTAATAGTAAAGGCTTCTTGCACATCTCAGTATTTGGTAGATTCCTGTCCTGATGAAGGCGATTGACCTTGTGAGAAATTCTGTGGATATTCCTAGAGGAGATACAGTTAAGAGTCCATTCGATATATTTTCTTCCAATATGGAGCACATTTTATAAGTCCTGTGTAGGTGCCCTGACTTCCTGTGGCTGTGCTTGGTGAGCTGGTGGATAAATTATAAGACTTAGGGTAGGGTCACCCTAGCAGAGCTTCAAAGAAAATGCAGTCAGATCACATCTTCATTCTTGTCTTGGACAATTCTATTAATCTGGAACCCACTTTCTACTTTCTACTGACTAGAAAGTATATCAAAACTTGAGGGGCCACATGGTATGTTAGAAAGTTCCCTTTACTTCTGTATACTTGTTGGGGCTGTTCTCTTGGAAGTTCATATTGTGAAATAGATTAACTTTTACCCAGAAAGGTGAGGGCAGGCCAGTCCAAAATGTAAGAAGTTGGTTTCCACTCAGAGTAGAATTAATGATTGACTGAGGTAGTGACTATCCTAATGAAGGAGTTCAACATAGAGGCTGTGGTTTAGCGGTTCTCAACCTGTGGGTCGCGACCCCTTTGGCAGTCGAACGACCCTTTCACAGGGGTCACCTAAGACCATCCTGCATATCAGATATTTACATTACGATTCATAACAGTAGCAACATTACAGTTATGAAGCAGCAACGAAAATAATTTTATGGTTGGGTCACAACATGAGGAACTGTATTTAAAGGGCCAGAAGGTTGAGAACCACTGCTGTGGTTGGTGTACGATCAGTTGGTCCCAAGATTGCTCAGGTGTTTGTGGCCCATGTAGTGTTGATACTGCATACACACACACACACACACACACACACACACACACACACACACACACACGTCTTTGACTTGGCCTCAGGATAGCTCCACTTATCTGTTGCTGTGATGATACCTGTGTGAGTACATTGGTCAAGTGTTTCCACTGAAACCAGCAAGACTTGTTATCAGGCCTAATACATGTTTGTTAGTTATTAAGGACCTATCTGGATGCCTCTACAGATCCTCACACTTTCGAGTACCTCTACAGGATAAAATCTATAATAATAAAGGCATAATATGCTAATTCAGTGGTTCTCAACCTTCCTAATGCTGCGACCCTTTAATACAGTTCCTCATGTTGTGGTGACCCCCAACCATAAAGTTATTTTCGTTGCTACTTCATAACTGTAATTTTGCTACTGTTATGAATCATAATGTAAATATCTGATATGCAGGATGTATTTTCATTGTTACAAATTGAACATAATTAAAGCATAGTGATTAATCACAAAAAGAATATGTAATTATATATGTGTTTTCCGATGGTCTTAGGCGACCCCTGTGAAAGGGTCATTCGACCCCCAAAGGGGTCGAGACCCACAGGTTGGCAACCCACAGGTTGAGAACCGCTGTGCTAATTGGATTGGACGTCCTTCGGACGACCTTCTGGACGAAGCCAGGGCTTCGAGGGAAGCCTGGTTCCCGGGTACCAGAGGGAAGCCAGTGCTGGCAGCCAGGGGAAGGAAGGCCTACTCTTGCATGAATTTCGTGCATCTGGCCTCTAGTTTTCCCATAAAAATGTAGTACCATATAATTTAAAGTGTTCAACAGACCCTTCAAAACACTTTAAGTCTGTAAATCCTAGAGTAATTTAAAAGCTACTTAAATTAATTTCTCCCAAATCACATCTCTTTAGAGATTCAAATTTCCTGTTCAGATCCTTATACTGTAAGATTATTACATTTATAAGTATCTCTAAAGTTTTACTTGCTGAGAAGTACTTGAACTGACTGAGAATTTGCAAAAAGCTTCACAAATATTTTGTTTCTGTGGAGTGTATGATGAACTCGTTAATATTAAAGATTCAGACAAATTTGTGGATGTCAGCATCTCTAGTACATAACATTGTGAGGAGCAGTTAAGAGAATTGTTTAGATACAGATTGCTGGGCTCTAGCCCCAGAGTTTCTTTTTCAGTGGGTCTGAGTTTAGGCTGGGTTTCTAAGCAGTTGTGATGCTGCAGGTCCGTGGACCACAGTTTGAAAACCACCATTGTGCATTCCAGATGCTGACCATCATTGTCCCAGAACTACTTCCTCTGGTGCTATGTGAATAAGGCAGGTGACCCAGGACTGGAGGGACAGAGAAACCCGGCAGAGCAGAATGAGGGAGAGGTTGTGGGGGAAGTGGGTACAAAAGATAAGGAAGGCTTGACAATAAATCCCGAATATTAGAATTAGGCCAATTAGGCCTGTAAGTCAAGGATTCCTGTGTGTGATTCATTTGTATTTCTGTGTTAATGGCTGTTCATGAGTTTGTCAGTTCCTGATTGTTCAAGTACATCAGGTTCAAAAAGTTATGGGTGCAGTACACTGAAAGTGTGCTAATTGTTCATTTTCTTTCTTTATTTAAATTAGTTGGCTTCCTGAGGCTCAGGTAGTCCAAAGAGCCCTCAATTCTGCAGCTAACAATGTGTATCAGTATGGACGAGAATGGATAACCCACAAGGTAAGGGAAGAGCCTCTCTTTGTGGATTTCTCTTTGCAAGTTCTTCATTGGCAATGATTTCTTGCTTCGATAAAGCATAATTTCCGTTTGCAAACAGGTTTATATCTACAAGTCGACAAGCAACATACAGTGAAATTAGCCTTCTCCATGATCATACTGAATAGTGCTAGTAGCCTGAACAAGCTCAGAAGTTGGCCATTGCTTCTTGTTCGAGGTGGATCTGACTCATTATTTGTGCACTAGGAAGGAATGTCACTAAGCTTGGTAGTCAAATAAGGTTCTCAGGGGCAAAGAAGACAGAAGGAGTAGCCTGTGAGGTAGGAGGAAACCCAAACTGTGTGTCACAGGGGCCTAGAGAAGAAAATGTTTCAAGGAAGACTTAGCCAGCTAAGGCTTCACACAAGATGAGTACTGACTTGTCATCCCCATTTCATAGGTGAGGCTATTCGCCTTCAGTCAGTCAGTTCTCAAATGGCATTGTGACTGCCCTTAATGCTTTACTGTTCTTCTTGGGCAAAGAGCATGTCACAACCCACCCACAGTATGTGTGCTTCCGTGATCCTGTTAGTAGGATCCTTTGGCCCCGTCTTCCCAGTTTTATAACATGCTATAAAATTGTGCTGAACTCTCCTTTACTGTTATAGTTGTGTTTTCGTTATTCTCTGTCGTGCTTGGAGTGAGCCTGCTGAAGGAGATGCCAGTTAGAAATGGTTCTTTATTGCAGTAAAGGCCACTGTGCCGACAATCTAGAAAAGGGGCTGTCAGTAACCTAAATTGTAGAACTCTTCTGGTTCCAGGGAGACTTCACGGCCTGATAGGAAAGTGACAGAAAGAATTGGGAATAGAAAGTCTGTGAGTCCTTGACAGTCATACTATGCAAAAGACACATTTAAAGAAATGAAAGGAAGTTAGCCTAGGGTAATTGTGGTTTTTAATTATTTCGGGTAATTTGCTCTATTAGGTGTTCTTTGTTCGTAGGTTATATAGGCTTGAGTTGAAAGACTATGAGAGAACTTTTCATCCTGAATCTGCCACTTGTCTGTGTAACTCCAAGCCTGTTATAGATCCTTTTTAAATCTGTTTTCTCAAGTGAATAAAGGTGATGCCAAAACTATTTTCTGTCTAACTCATGGAGTTGTTGTAAAGATCACATAACGTAGGTGAAAGCCATTTATAAATTGTACAATGTGATGAACAGATGAAGGCTTTGATATTCACAGAGTTGTGTTTGAATAAATCAATTAAATATAAAGAACAACATTGGGCAGATGTATTTGCATCAAATATGTCTAAGAACTGGTTTAAGCATCTATAAGGCCAGCATCAAGTGGGCAAAAGGTATGAATAGGCCACACTAAAGGAAATACACATTGAAAACCAAAATGGAAAATGGTCATTCTTGTTGCTAAAGAAGAAAAGTATAAATAATCAGTTATCACTTCACACCTTTTAAATTATCTAAAAATCAGTTATCCATAAGGCTTTGGGAAAATTGGTTCACTTAGACCAGTGGTTCTCAACCTTGGCTGCACATTAGAATCACCTGGAAATCTTTTTAAAATCCCGATTTCTGGGCCTCATCCTCTGGAAATTCTGTTTCTTTGTTACTAATGTTGTGGCCCCACCCCATAACAAAGAAACAGAATTTCCGGAGGATGAGGCCCAGAAATCAGGATTTTAAAAAGATTCCCAGGTGATTCTAATGTGTAGCCAAGGTTGAGAACCACTGACTTAGACAATGTTGGAAAGTGTTAATTGGTATGATCCCTATATTTAACAATGCAAGAACCATTAAAAATGCTCATTTCCTTTGACTCTTGCACATTTGTCTTACTATTAGAAATAAGGAAAATATTGTGTATTGCCGGGGTTCTTGTCCCAGCATCAAGAAGGGTTCAGCAATCTGGAGAAGGCTGTGCGTAGATTACATAGGAGTTCAGAGACGAATAAAGAGTCCGGAGGCGAAATATAATTTTGTAAGGCATTGGGGGTCAGAGGAGCTTAGCTAAAGGAGCTAACATCCAAGATCTTAAGTCTAAGGTCTTAGGTTCTCCTTGTCCCCAGAACCCCATGCTTTTTATTTAACACAACTTGTCCTGAGGCAAGGCTGAGATATACACTTCAAAGGGTCAGGGTTTGGTACAGAGTCCATTGTCAGAATGGGGGAATTAGCCTACGGCTGTTCAGGTGTTTGGCCAGTAGGAGGCAATAACATGTAGATTAAGATGCCCTTTAACTGTCTGGCAGCCAAGAATCAATTTAATGTATCCTATTAAGGTTTGGCGAAATGCCTTACTGTGAGATCCGACATCTCTCAGCAAACTAACGGGCATATTTGCGTTTATAGCTAGGGTTCTAAAATGTCACTTAAAGTTCTGTGGCAATTCTTAGTAATATGATAAATGTAACATGAGACTTCAATATAATGGGTGGGCACTGGGGTCACATGGAAAGATTTTCCTCTGTGCAGATATGATCAGAGATGCCCGTAGTCATGGCTTTATTTGTACCCTTCTTTTACAGTTTGAAGTAACTCTCCTTGAGACCTAAGGATAGAGGAAAGAAAAAAGAAGCAAAAGATGAGAGGGAGGAAATTTACTGGGAATATTGAGGAGCAAAGTTTATGAAAAGAACATTGTGTGGCTAGAGGCAATTAAATAGTCTGGAGCATTTCAGTTTGATTTGGAACAAATGTAAAGATCCAGCATGTATTCATTTTACTGGGTTATTGCCTGGAATATTAAATCAGATTATATCTGTATTTCTTCCAGCTTCATAAAATTCTTGGAGATAAGGTGAACAATACTGCTGTGATTGAAAAGCAGGTACTAGAACTTTGGGACAGACTGTATCATTCTTGGTTTGTAAAGGTAAGTTATTTTAGCTAAGGATTTCAATGGTAAACTAATAAAGTCCTTTTATTTTATAGACCCAATGACTAAGTAGGACTTTAGTAATACTGGAATTTCACTTATTGACATTTTTAAGCTACAGGGTCTTAAACCTTAGGCCACAAAAAGTCAAAGTGATTGATGGTTAATCTCCATGGCAGAGTCCACCAGTCCCTCTGCTGTATCAGTATTCTGTCATCTGTTCGTTATCATCTACAGCCTCTCATCATCTAAACTAGCTCTGGGCAGGAGAAATGTAATGCAAGCCGCCTAATGTTAGTTTTTCTAGTGGCCGTGTTAAAAAAACAAAAATAAACAGGTGAAATTCTTTATTCATAGCTCTTTCAAACCTAGTTATTCCTGCATTCCTGCCAATGCAGTTCTCTTCTAGACAGATAACTTAGACTTCCCTCTTGTTTCTTTTTCATATTCTTACCCCCCCTCCCCCCACTGCTTTATTGATAGATAATTGATACATAACATTGTATTAGTTTTAGGTGATCTTTTTTTCATATTCTTTCTGTTCCCTCTGCCCTCTTTATCTTGTACAGAAGATTAATAAGGGAGAGGAGGGAAGGAGGAAGAAAGCAAAAATGAGAGAGCAAAAAAATAAATAAGTAAAAAGGCAGAGGGATTAAAAAGGGGGGAAATAATAAAAGTAAATGCTCTGTTTGTGTACAGTTGAATATACACTGAGGAGTAAAGTGTGTCCACAAATGTACTAAGGAGAAAAGCACTCAAGCTAGACTCAGTAACTAGCATATTAACAGAAAAATACTATCTTTTATGTCTTTAGGTGGAATTCTTAATTGATTTCTTAAATAATGCAAAGTTTTTCACTTTTGTGTATTTACTAAAGTGCTCAGGTGGACCTAAAACAGAAGAGGTTATTTATACTTTCTGTTCTTGAGCTTAAGATGGAGGTTTCACGTCTGAACTGTTTTTTCCATAGAACGTAACGCACTCTGGGAGGCACAAAGGACACAAGATGCATATAAACCGTCAGAACAGCTGGCTGGGAGACATTCTGGACTGGCAGGATATCGCGTCCTTCGTCCACGAGAACATCGAGACATTTCTTTCTGTAAGAAATAGTATTTATAGTTAAACTGGACTTAGAAGTAAAAACAGAAACACTAATTTTCAGTCTTCTTTACCCACTTAAAGGTCTTTATTTACCCTGTTTTTAATGCCACAACATTTGACGTTTTGAAAATTCTAAATGCTCTAGAAAGATGTCCAAAACCTGTAAATCTCAGGTGTAGCTGCCCTGATCCTGATGCCTGGAGAGTAACCAAGAGATGCTGACCAGGGAGCATATGCATGATGCTGTGGCTCTCAGACTCTGAGCTAGGTATCCTTCTCCCCATAGGATGCCCAGAATGGCCCCAGCTGGACCACTATAGGGGGAGCTGCCTTTTTGGTGGGTGAAGCCCTTTTGGCAGCTGGATATATGGTTTTCTCCCCCATGCACCATCCACCTCTGCCTTTGTTTTTTTTTGTTTGTTTTTTTACAAAAGGTTAGAAGGTGGCAAGGAACAGTTAGCAGTGCTGCGAAGTTTTAATGACTGCTCTTCATTCCGTAGTGTACTTTTTGGGGAGTCAGCCTGTGGCTTTTCACAGAGATGAGAAAAATGTTACTGTGAAATAACTTGCACCAAATGAAAAAAAATCGATATTTGCAATGCTAGATTTTTTCAATTTAATTTTTATCCAAATAATAGATGAGTATAGTTGAAAAGCCAAAAATGCTTTAAGACTTATTTTAAATGCTTTAAGTTTTTAAGTGAAAAAAAATAGCAATTTTTTTGTGCTTCTCTACTTCAGCCTCATTCTCCAGAAGCAGTTGTCAAGTCTTTTATTCTGTTTTATTTTATCATTTTATTTTTAAAATATATTTATTGAATTTATTGGGGTGACATTGGTTGATAAAATTATATAGGACTCAGGTGTATAATTCTATAATACATCATCTATAGATTGTACAGTGTGTTGTGTTCACCACCCCAAGTTTAGCTTTTTCTGGGTGTTTACCTCTGAATTTCTAAAATCCTGTTTACGCTGCTCTTTCTTGGTTTTGCACTTTTAGATATTATCTTTTGGCTTTCCAATATGGAAGATGAAGGTAAAGATGTGACTTCCTTTCGAGTCCCTCGGTGCTCTTCTACTCCTCCTTTGGGGTTTTCGTACAACTCCTTTGGTTCCTCCCCCCATTCCTGCACTCACACTTTCCCTTCCTCTCATTCACCTAATAGAGCTATAACAGTTTGAAATTGAATGTATCTATTTCTGCCATCATACTTTGCCCAACAGCTCTTTCTTATATTCTAAACCTTCCTTCCCAATCCTCTTGAGTACACAGAGAGGTTACTGTTTGATCTTGGCAACTATCAGTCTACAATTAATGAATTCAGTTAATATCTTAAGAATTACCACAGGGCATTTCCTATCAGTGTAACCTAGAAACTATTCAAAACTTAAAAAAAAAAAAATTCCAGAATGACTGAGGCCCCCAAAAGAATGCCTGTCAAAATCACAAGTAAGGGCATTGTTGGTTTGTCTCTGGAATCAGTGCCATTATTCATTCATTCCTTTACCCCGCAGGGTCAAACAGTCAATCATGCATATTTTTGTAGGCATTGTGAAACATTTTCAAGATTTTATGTAAGGAGTTTTTGTAAATGAGACCAGCCTGCCAAAGTTCTCTTATGAAGACAGAGCTGAGGTTTGCAAGAAATGCAGAGGACAACAAAATGTGCTTTAATAAATGGTACATTTGAGGTAGGAAAGGAATGGGTAGGCCTTTCATAGCACAGATGGTGTAACTTGAACATATGACAAAAAACAGCTGCTGTTTTGGAAAGGGTAGGCACCAAAATAAAATCAGACGTTATGAGTTCTGGTCTCAGCTCTGGTTCCACATATTAGCTCCCTGCCCTTGGGCAAGTGTTTTTTTAAAACTCTGGGCTTCAGTTTGCATATCTATAAAATAAAGATGGTTTCATCTGCATTTCTTCCCAGTGTTGTGAGGTTTATGGGATGAAAACTAAGGATATTTTTTTAAAATTTTAAGTTTTTCTGGTCATTTTGCTTCCATGTTTTATATTACTCAGGGAGAACAGAATACACATTATCATAAAGGAATTAAGTTTATGAAGAAATAGGGAATAGAAAACATAGAGGTGTGCTATTGGTAATATACATCTCCCTTTAGTAATATTTAACATATATTAGTAAACTTTATTTTAATATCTGGTTCTAATAAAGTTGCAAGTGATGAATCAACTGAACTCAGTAGTTCTTAATAGAAGGGTCATCGTTTATGTGAGGAACGGTTTTCAGCTGCAGAGCTCTGCCCCTGACCCTGTCTGTTCATTTCTTTTATTGTGATTTTAGTGAAGATGCTCTGGTAGTTGTACATGAAGTTAAGTTGAAGGTGGAAAGAGGGAAGGAAGCCAATAAAACAAACGCTAGATTTTCATGACCCGCACTTGTGAGCCTACAGCTAAGGTTGCACTTTAACATATTCTCCTATCGGTATTATTCCTATGCATACCATTTTCACAGTTATAATCATGCTATCTATAAAATTTTCCTATCCTGCTTTTTAAACTTAGCATTATATCATAAAATATGTTCCAATTGTCATAATAGAGGTGATTTTAATGGCTGCCTAATATTATTTGGAGTAGATTCATCATAATTTGCATAATCATTTTCTTTCCTAATCAATATTCAAATGTTTTCAGATGATTTTTTTTTCCAGTTCTTGCCCTTTCAGTTTATGGTACTGTATTAAAAGCACACAGATACCTGGAGAAACTCCTTTCCCGAGGATTAGTTCTGATACTCAGCTTTTCCTCCTCGCAGATCTTGGAGTCTCTGTGGATTGTTATGAGCCGAAACGTGAGCCTGCTTTTCACCACTGTCACCACGCTCCTGACCATCCTCTTCTACAGCGGCACGGCCCTTCTCAATTTCGTGCTCTCTCTGGTATGTACCTATAGATAAGAACACATCACAGTTCCTTCCACAGTAATGCATATTCTTGGCGCCATTGGTGTTTCCTTCCTGTAGTCTCCAAATGTGATTTTTTAGGAGATACTGTCCTTTGTTTTGCAGATCATTTTCCTGACCACACTGTTTTATCTGTTAAGTTCCAGTGATGAGTACTACAAGCCCGTGAAGTGGGTGATAAGCCTGACACCACTGTCTCAGCCAGGCCCTTCTTCTAATATTATTGGCCAGTCTGTGGAAGAAGCTATCAGGTAGGGATAAGATTCACGCTATTCTTCTTTTCATGAGAAGCCCGTTCGGTTTCTGTCTTGAGCCTTCCTGGTAACGTTCAGTGCTAACCTAATGAGGGAACTGCTGATGTTTAAAACAAAAAAAATGTATCTCCTTTTGAGAGGATAATATAAGCAGTGAAAATGTTGATAAGAAAAAAATTCCAAACAATTCCAATATCCTACTCTCAAGCCCATGGTTTACAAAGATTCATGGCCTGTCCCCCTCGGCTTTTCCTTCGAAGGCTCTTGCTCTAGGTGCCAATCATCACATTACTTGCTCACTCATATACCTCACCTTCTCTCAGAACCCTCCTTCTGTTCTCAGGAATTCCAGCTCTGTTCTGGGAGGGCGTCGATGGCTTCCCGGTGTCTTCCTCTCCCTCCGCAGCCAGGCCGTGCATGGCTAGTTTGGATACTGGCAGTGCAGCGTTTTGGGTTATCTTTAAGTCATAGTCTCTGTGTACATTGTAGGTTCTGGCCAGAAACTTCCATCGTGTTTTCTGGGATCCATGTATTGCAGGCTTGGTTTCTGAATGAGATGCTTCTTCAGCCTTTGTTTTTCACATGCTCTTTCCAGGTCACAGGCACCTGCCCCCCCCCCCCCCCCCGGCCCCTTTTCTTTTTTACCATTTCCAGTAGGGAGAGGCCTTTTGAAGCCTCGGCCTTGTCCCTCATTGCTCTGAATTTATCATTAATACTTTATCACATTTTTACTTTTTTTAAAAAAATCTTTATTGTTGACAGTATTACAGATGCCTCTCATTTTCTCCCTCTCTGCCCCCTTCCACCCAACTCCCACTCCGCCCCAGGCCTTCCCCGACATGTTTACTTCCTATGACTAGCTGCCCATGTTAACTCCTCATGGTGTCCTTTTGAGCTCCTTTTTCTAGTAAGTTATTGGCCAGGTGTTGTAAGCTTCTCTTGAACAGTGAACCTTTGGCTGGCATTTCTCATACTTGTAAAATATACCATTGCTTGGAACCAGTCTTCTGCAGAAATCTTGATTTGACTGATAATCCTGTGTGGCTGAGCTTGGCTTCTTTTTTTAATGTATTCATGTACCAGCTAGTGAAGATACCCCTCGGATCTTCAGAAAACCCTCCTCATTTAAATAGGATGGGTGCTCCTCAAATATCTTCTCTCTGGAAACTTTGGTAGATTTTCTCCCTTTTCCTACTTAGCAAGGCCTGAGTAAGGTCTTCACCAGTTATCTTGAATCCTTGATTAGAAATCCAAGTGTTTTTTTTTTCATTTTGGATAAAAACAAAAACAGTTCTTATCTACTGTGGTGCCCTTGGGTATCCGGGGGGTGGGGGAAGGATTCATGTAAAGGCTCTAAGTTTGGGAGCTTTCATGGTGAAGCTGTTTCTTGGGAAGAACCTCCTGGCCTTAGCAGCCTCCTCGGCCAGTGCGACTCTTGGTTATCATCTTTACTGAGTAAACGAATGATGAAAACTCCAGCAATAGATTAACTTTAGTTTATCTAAATGCCATCTATCTGCCAAAAAAATTTTTTTTTTTTTTTTTTTTTTTTTGCCAAAGAAGAAAATAACATTCTATCTTCCCAGTAGAATAAAGCTATTGAATCCACCATCTCAAAGAGTGGCAGAATCCTCTAGTCAGTTGACTTAAGCCAAGATTTACCAAAAAATATCTACCTTGTCCATAGAGAACTTAAAGAAATATGGTAGTTTATTTTCCTAAAGTGATCTTTATTAGCACTGACTCTTTTTCTCACAAAAGCTTTTCTATCTTCAAATCTCAGTTTTTGAATTTTCCCTTGTTCTGCTTTCTTAGTGAACCACTTGCTGACCGTCCTCTGAATGTTGGTCATTGAGTCACCTTTTTTTTCTCTCTCTCTCATGAAAACCAAGTTGCCCTTTGCTTTAAACTCCATTCTCTAATGTCATGGTTGCTTAGAATTGATAAGCAGAGCTATGTTTTGCTCCAGGATAATGAAAGCCCATTTTTCTTCTGGTATTCCAGGAGGAGCCGGTTCGGGGAGAAGTTCATGAGTTAACTTTGTGGTTCTGTTGAGACTATTCAGATGGACACATGAAGCTGATGGCTGAAAATTCAGGTCTTTGGCTCAGAAGGGAATTTGAGATTAGAAGAGTAGGGTCATCTACAGAGATATGAGGAAATCAGTTTCTTTCTACAAATGAGATTTGCCTCATCAACTTGAGTTTGCACACATTAATCATGCACTCTAATAGTAGCCCATGTCTTGGTTCCAGAGTATACTTGGACAAAACCCGTTCATTTTATCATCTTATTTTTAATACAGAAAATATTTTTTTAACAATCCTTAGTACCATCCTAATGGTCTCAAAACTGACAGGTTTTTGTGAGTCTGAAAATAATGGTATAAGACTAGAGAGCTTATTACAGCCTGGGCCATTTTCCTGTCCACAGCTATATCAGGTTACATAAATTAAAGGTGGTAATTCAGGATGATTTTTAGCAATCTTAAGTGCTTTCGGTCTATTTTTTTTTTTCTGGGTCAAATTCAAGACTTAAAGAAAAATGTATGGGTTTTACATCGATGCGATGCCTCTGAAGATCCTTCTCATGTGTATGAGGGCAGTGGGTTCTAGTTCTAAGGGCTCCTGTCGAACTTTTCATTCTGAATGATTGTCTTCAAGCTGGAACATAGCTCTTCATGGAGAAAAATGTTAAGAGGAAAAATATTGTACAGATGATTATGAAAATGCTATTAGAATGTGCGGAGAGTGTAGTTTAGTCTTCAAATTATCAGTGATTAACAGACTTCATAAGCATCAATCATTATTCATCATCGATGCTGCAGTTAAGCCGCTCATTACACTCATTTTATGTGGTCCATTAATAACTTAAAGGTGGAATTGAAATTGGGAGTTAATTGCATGACCAGACAGTGAACATGTCTTTGTTCTTCAGGCTTTGCCTTTCAAAATATGTGGTTACTGTATAATCACCGTCTCATTGAATTTTTGAACCTTAATTGTTATTCGCAATTCTGAATAAGCAGTCTAAATTAAATGCATTTGTGGTTGGGTTTTCATTTCATGGATTTTTGAGTCAGTGGCATGCATCCTTCATTCCCAAACCATTTTCCTCCCCTTAGAGCATGTTGTGTCCTGAATGTTTGCATCATACCCTTCTTCCCTGATGCTCCCATTCTGCTTGCTCTGGTGGAGATATTGCACATTACTAAGTTGCATGTTCCACGGCCTCAGTGCAATTTAGTGTGTGTGATATTTTCACATGAGTGCATGCACACGGGTATGGCTCTTGCTTGTGGAATTGCAGCTTTTCAGTGCCAGTGGGTAGGATGTACATATTGTGAGATTTTCATTTGGAAAGTGAACATGCTTCCCATGTCTATCCCCCAATTTTGGAGGACTAACAGTATTTGGGGATTTTTAAAAAAATCAGTGTTGATCATTTAGTAAATCAGCACTTTCATTTTTTACTTGGAGCAAAGTGAATTTTCATTGGAAAGAAATTCTCATGATTTAAGGTTATAAACATGTATTTGAAATGTGTAAGGGAGAATTTAAAGCTGTTAGAAAATGTATTTTCATTTATTTGAAGAGATATCTCTCCTAATACTGGAATAGAGAGACAGACTTTCTTATGCATAATTGGGAAATTAAATTAGCTAGTTCTTAAATAATAACCAAATCAGTAAATGTAATGCCTATTTAACCTACTTGGTTAAAGATTGGTCTAATAAACCTAACCATTTACTTCTTTAAGTTTCCAAGGAAAATGACCTTAAAAAACTTTGTCTTGTATTTAGTTTCTCATTGTGTTGCTTTAAAAATTGCTAAATTTATTTTAATAGGCTTACAATAGAACTGGTGTTGAGATTCAAATGTTTGCTATTTGCCTATATAATTGAAGCAACCCCTTGTTAATTTTTTAGTTAGCATCTTCCTATCTCTTTTTCTCTCCTATTTCACTTCTGTCCTCATGTCTCCTTCCCTGACTCTCCTGTAGAGAAGGCAAAACTGTAGTGACAGAAAGCATATCCAGTGGCTTTCAGAGACCCAGGTTTAGGGAGGGATTGACTATAAAAGGGGATGAGGGAGCTGTTGGGGGTGATAGAAATGTTTTATGTCTTGATTGCAGCAGTGGTTATGAAACTGTATAAATTTATCAAAATTTACTGAATTATGTACTTAAAGTTGGTGAGTTTTACTGTTTATAAATTATAGTTCAATAAAGCTGAGACAGAAAAAAGAGAGAAGAAAAATGGCTAGGCATTTCAGGGAGTTAAAAATGCTCTTAGTAAATGGTTTTATAAAGCTTGTGTATCAGATCAGAAGTAATACTTCCGATAATTCCCCCAATAGGGGGGAATATATTGTCTTTTCCTCCCTCATTGAGTTGCATAAATATGTTTAGTAACTGCAAGCAATATATAATGCATTTAGGGTCCACAAAACTACTTAAACAGTGCTTTAGTGAGAAAATTACGAACAGTCAATATTTAAAGACAGAAGAAAGAGGGCTGTTCTGTTTCCTGCAAGTGGTCCTTTTTGGGTTGAGTGTTGCCTCCTTGCCATCCCGGCAGATGATTCAGTTGTGATATTCTGTTGCACCTTTGTGTCAACTTATTTTTGGCTTAACATTTCGTAAATAATATAAGGTTGATGAAAGCACTACAACTATATCTTTTCTCATTGACTCCCCCAGTTCTAGTCAAATTCTGTACTTTTTTTCTTAGACGTTATTCTCATTAATTCTCTGTGGTGGTTGATCTATTATTATTCCCTTCTTGTCAAAAGCTTCTTTCTCCCTGCATCTCTGGGAATACCGCCCTGTAGTGATTTTCTTCCTACTCCAGAAGTGATTGCGTTATCTCTGGCTGGTGTAGTGTTTGTCTGTGGGTCCTTTGAGAACGCAGTCCATTGGCCCATTTTCTCCAGGCTTTCCCCTTGGGGTAGCGTATCCTTTTCTGTGAGTAATCCCGTCTGGCGTATCTCTCTTAGGCCTCGTCTCTTATTTCCAGCTACCTCATCTTCCTTTTTTTCCTAACCATTGCCCAAACTAAATGTATTCCCTTTTCTTCCATGTTCCCTCCGTTCTGGGCTTCTCCATGTCTTTGAGACACTGCCATGCTTTCCCCCTTTGCTGTTTTCCTTTCCCTCTGTCTCCTCTATTCGGTTACTATTTACATTTTTTATATTTCCTGTGGGCCATCTCCATTCCTTTCAGTCTTTTTGATACCACTTTAATCTGTGTCCTTATTGTCAGAGGTCTCATGGCACTTTTAAGACATTCTTGAGGGAAAGCTGCTGGTCAGGGTGCCAAAGAAGGTTTCACATTTGGGGAGCCACTTGTCCCCAAATCCGTGTCTCCAAACCCTATGAAATGACTGAATCAGTAGGTTTCAGAGCTTGACTGTGCTCTGACAGGAAATCTCTTGGGCTACTTTGAAAAAGCTTGGTGTTTCTTTTTGTGGGTTCAGTGCCACCTTTGCTGCGACAGACTCTGCTTTTTCCATTGCAAAGAGCTTTTCCTTCTCATGAGCATGTGAGCGTGCCTCTCCTGTGCCCTCCACAATCCCGATGTTTGTAATTTTGTGATGCCTTGTGATAGCTTAAAATTTGCTGCTTCTGACACAGTACTGTCTTAATAATTTCCACTTGAAAAGCACAAATGAAGTGCCTGAGACTGCACTTTTTTTTGTATTTCATTCCTATTAATCACCGAATATGAGTATCTGTTTTTACCCCTCTGTGTGTGTATGTATGTATGTGTATATAATGTTTTTAGGGAATATGACTTAGGGAGGTTTTATTTTTCTTTTTTTTTTTCTTTATTGATTAAGGTATTACATATGTGTCCTTATCTCCATTGCCCCCCACCTCTTGTATTTTTGTCTCTGATTTTACTTTGGAGTTAATATGTTTGGTTTTCTTTTTCTTTTTTCTCTCTTTTTTTTCATAAATTCTCTCCCAATGACATGCATTCTTTGATAGTTGGCATTTGCAGAAGTTACTTTGTAGGCTTGGTTGAATAGTTGAAGAAATGTGGGAAATTTTGTCAACAGAAGTGAGGCTGCCGAGCACAAGTTCTGTTATCCCTCCCTTGCTCTTCCCAAAGGGGAGGGCTGGCCACAGCCTAGAGATCTTAGAGTTTAAATGTATCCTCAGAAATATGATATTCACACTTGATTTTCCTTTCACCTATTTTGGCAGTAAAAGATCTGCTTTAGAAGTGAAAAGTTGATTAATTATCTCAGTGACTAGGGTATTTAAAGGTGTTCTATTCCACTTATCTTTTCATCAGAAAGAAATGTAAAGAATAGTTTAGAAAACATTTCTGGGTTTTAAAAGAAGTCTTTATGTTTCTATAGAACAAAATGAAAACTGCATTCTCAGGCAATGGAAAAATTGAAGCTGTTATCAGATTTGTAAGAAAGTAGCCAGAAGCCCAGAAAGAGGGATTTTTCTGAATCACAATATACTATGTTCATTTACTTTCCCTTTTATCTTTGGGTCCTCTAGAGGGGTGTTTGATGCTTCCCTCAAAATGGCTGGCTTCTATGGATTGTACACCTGGCTGACTCATACTATATTTGGCATTAATATTGTCTTCATACCATCAGGTAATAACTATGTCATAACTTTCACTGTCCTCTATTTAAGGAAAGTTAAGCCATTTTACATACATTGGGAAATGTCCTATTCCCCAAATTAAAAATATTAAAAGTTTGAGATCAAATCTAGTTCAAATGAGGAACAGAAATACAATTTTTTCATGTTAATTTATTGCTGTATCCCCAGTAGCTAGAATAATACCCAGCATATAGAAAGCACTGTGTACTGTTTGTTGAATGAATGAATGTCCTATTACTAAGCACAACACCTAGCCCATAATAGGCACTCAATAAGTGTTTGAACTGAACTGACTGGCAGGAAGCAGTGAGTTGATCAAATAGCTTTGCCCCATGAAGGAGGTTGTCCCATAGGCAAGATGAATGCTTCTGAGGGCCCATAAACCGTCCCCACACCTCTTGAGGTCTATTCTGGTAATACCCACATTCCATACGCACCAGGACGGTTTAATGACCATCTTTTACTTTCCTCTGTGTCATCTCTGCTCCTCTCCTTCCACTTTTTCTACCTTTATTTCCGTGGCTGCTTGTCTTCCTAATATATCTGCCTTCCACATGTGCCTCTACCACCAGTTTTTTCCACTGTGGTCTGTGCTCCCATCCTCCTTTACATTCCCAAGTTCATTCAGGTTCTTCCCTACGTTGTTTTCCACAAAGCCATCCTCCGACATGCAAGTACCCTGAGTGCAGGGACGTTGATCACGACAGCCCTACGAGGCAGGCAGGGCAGCTGATGTCCCATCATAGAGATGAGAAACCTAAGTGTTCCAAAGTCACAGGCCTGGTTCATGGTTAGGACCATACTGGGATCCACGTCTGCTTGACTTTAATCAGGAGAGCCCAACTCTCTGTAGAGTGCTTTCATGTAATGTTCTGGCAGGAGACAAGCTTGAGTAAGATCCTCAATAAGCTGGGTGTTTTGTTATTTTTAAATTACATTTCATTTTTTTATTAGAAAGAATCAAGGTAAAGACTCATCTCTGAGCTATTGAAACTGATTTGGCTTTGGACTCAATACAAATTTTGACCAATGTTCTATAGTTACGTTATAGGAGTGTATATTAATTAACTACCATTGATTCAAAATAACCACAAGACACAAAAATTTAGTTGCTAAAGAATAGAGTCATGAAGTAGACACACATTTTAGAAAGATTTTCAAGATCAAGTTTTAAGATCTCAGACCTTCATTTAACTAGCAAAGTTAGTTAAACAAGGACATAACATTCCCTGAAAACTTGAGTTGCTATTTAACTTGTTTTGGTGGAAATTTTCAAATGGGAGGAGCTGCTTAGATTCTGCTGTTTTGCTGATGATGTTCAGTTGCATTTCTTAATTAATCTTTTACTAGCTTTAGCAGCAATCCTTGGAGCAGTGCCATTTCTGGGGACATACTGGGCAGCAATACCTGCAGTTCTAGACCTGTGGCTTACACAAGGCTTAGGATGCAAAGCCGTCTTACTGCTGGTTTTTCATCTCTTGCCAACATACTTTGTAGATACTGCCATCTATTCTGATATTTCAGGGTAAGTATACTATAGAGCTTCCAGGACTCATGTCCAGGGATTTCTGTGGCATTTTTAAAGGAGAGTTTTTATATTCCTTTTGGAGATGGGAGAAAGGACAAGGGGTGGGAGTTTTTAGTGAAGTAGCCTTCTGTGATACCACTATATAATCAAAGTTTAATTTAACATAATTAATATTGTTTTCAAGGTATTTTGGTATCATGTAAGTATACTTTATCATAAATAAGACCGAGTTAAAACAAAAATATGAATAACATAAGAAAGAAATGTTACTAGATGTACATAAAATATTCAAAGTAACAAGTTTGTGATTATTTTCAGAAAGTCTTTGCTTTTGGAGAAAAGACATTATTAAGTTGTATGTCTGGTGATTTCCATGTAAAACCAAATCTAATCAAGCTAAATATTTGACAAACAGCTCTCTTATTTAAGATGTTAGATAGTATGGTTCTTTGATGGGTACAGGTTAAATTTAAGACAGAAGCCAAACTTGAGCTACATGATATCAAAATATATATATACTAGGAGCCCAGCTCGCGATTGGAAATCGCACAATGCTGCCCACCCACCTGCAGCCCTGCCTTGACACCCGAACCTATCCATGCAGAGCTCCAGCGAGCCTGGCCCAGCCCCCAAACCCTCTGGCCTTCTCTGGCCACTTCAAGCCCGGCCCTCAGTCCCTCGAGTCGCCTCGGGCTGGTCCCGCCTTCTCTGGGCGCCTCCCCACTTCCGCCCCGTCTCCGGAGCAATGTGGCGGCTCCGTCTGCCCCGTCATGGCGCCGGAGGAGAGCGTGGAAGCCTCCTGCCTGCTGCGCTGTCCTCCTTCCCCTGGCAGGTGGGCTGCAGGGCACTCAGAGTGTGAGCAGTGGGTGGCGAAGGACTGTTGAGGGGGGCGCTATGGGCTCTCACCCCTGCCCTCCCCGGCACAGGATGGTCCCACTTCCTCCGGGTGCCTCCCCGCTTCCACCCCGTCTCCGGAGCAACACCCCAGCTAATATGCTAATGAGCTGGTCGTTACCCGTTACGGCATGTTGACCATTAGCATATTAGCTCCTTATTAGTATAGATACATTTTGTAGATTTTGATATTTATTTTAGAACTGGCTTGATTTACTTAATAAATCAAGCCAAGTCTCATTTAGTTACATATTCAAATTCACACTGTTTATTCGAATCTGGGATGTCACCAGATGTTGAATTTTAATCAACTTCTTAAATTCAGGATACAGCCTACTGAAGCTATCATACTAGTTGTAAGTTTTCTTTCAGTAAAACTCATCATCACAATAAGGTTAGATGTGGTCTGAGTTTATAGAAAGAGTACACCCTTCAGCTAATTTGAAATTATATAAGGACAAATTCTATGTCCTTTGTTTTCTCTCTAGTAAGTTAAAGTAGAAAACAAATGAAGTAGAACTACTCTGAAGCTCCAGAGGTCCAGAGCAAAAAGCAACAAGCAACTCTATACACAAGCCTCCTAGGAGCTTTAATGCCTAAAACTTGAGAGAGAAGATTAAAGATAAGAGAAATCAGAGTGTGGTAACTAGTGCTTAACAATTGATATGTAAATAGTAGGAATAGGTACACAGTTTATATCAAAGAGCTTTCATTTCTTTAAACTTTACTGCATGGTTTTTTTGTGTGTTTTTTTTAAATATATTTTATTGATTTTTTACAGAGAGGAAGGGAGAGAGACAGAGAGTTAGAAACATCAATGAGAGAGAAACATCGATCAGCTGCCTCCTGCACATCTCCTACTGGGGATATGCCTGCAACCTAGGTACATGCCCTTGACCGGAATCGAACCTGGGACCTTTTAGTCCGCAGGCCGATGCTCTATCCACTGAGCCAAACTGGTTTCGGCTGCATGTTTTATATTAGGTAAAATTTAACATTTATATGTAAATTTTTTCTTAATAATAAAATAATACCTTATTTAATCAGCAGTATTAGGACATGAAAGGTTTTGCATAAATTAAGCTTTTTCTTAAAAGCTCTCAGGACATTTTTTTTAAGCAGTAAGCATTTTTGATAGAACTTTACTTAAATGTATCATTTATTGACATAACATACATGGAATACTGCCCTGTATCCTTTTTTTGGAAAAAGGAAGACAAATTGTGAATATAATGTATTGGGTTTCTGAAGACTGGCTTATTTCACATGTTACTTATTGAACTATAATATAATATAAAACATCCTTCGAGGGTATATAGTTATTTGCCCCTTACTGAATTGTTGTAGTCATGTGTGTTTAAAAACTAGAAACAAACAACATACCTTTTTCCTGGTTCCCCTCATGTCAGTGGTCCTTGTTATCATATCATTGTGCTGTGCTGCTGTAATCTACCTTATTTTGTTCCAGTTATGTAAGTGATACTGTGATATGCTGGAGGGCAATTATGACTCTCCTGTGAAATACAAATCTTGGATTTTCTGACAGGTCTTTTCCTCATGAGGCCTTTTAGCACTACCTACACTAAAAACTACTAGTATTCTTTTGGGGGTTGTCAGAAGTCTAACCTATGAGGAACAGGGATGCTATTGTATTGTCATCATCTTATAAAAGCATAATTAGTTAATTACATGCTAAATTGGGCTCACTTAATTGTCTTAATGGAGGTAAACCTAATAGGTGACTGATATAACCAATCCTAAGCCGACATTAACCCACTTCAGTTAGCCATGTAATGGGTGCTAGGTACCTGTTAACAGCACTGACTTCACTCCTCCAGTTGCTGGACCTATATGAAAGGCAAAGGTCAGACATGATATGTAGGCAAGAAAATGCTTCCATCTCAATGTTATTACAATATTCAGTTATCCACATTGAGATAATCTGAAGAGAGCGATAATATAGTCAAAAGCCTGGTGTATTGGAGAATGACCATTGTGTTAGAGAATGTATTTCAAATTTACTCCAGGGTTTATGTTTGTTAAAAGTCATGAGCTAATCTGTGTGCTCTTTATTCCAGAGGTGGCCATCCTTACTTGACAGGCCTGGCCGTGGCTGGCGGAGCATACTACCTGGGCCTGGAAGGAGCAATCATCGGGCCCATACTTCTCTGCATACTTGTGGTCGCTTCCAACATCTATAGTGCCATGCTAGTGAGTCCCACGAACTCAGTGCCCATGGCAAACCAGACTCCGTGGCCTGCTCAGAGTCAGCGGTGAGTTAAAGCGGAATGATCTCTGCCTTCTTGACCCGAGTGGTCTGGCAGGATAGAGGTGTTTCAGCGCCTACACTCTGCTAAAGGTGGTAGTAGACACTGAGTAGAGAGAAATCACTGGGTTTTGTGTACCAGGAACATTTGAAAACTCAGTTGGGTCAGAATTTAGTTAATGTCATGAATGACCAAAAATAAGTGGAAAATATAAAAGACTATTTTGGGACATGGTATGCCAGATTAAAGATGCAAGGTAGAAGATCATCGAATGCAATACATGGATCTGTGATAGGCAAGCATGCATGGCAGGTCAACTTGGGGACCATGCATGTCTGAAGAGGCTTTTCCTGAAGTCGTAATTGATAGCTTGCCTGTTTAAAAATGTTTCTCTTTAGATTGTTATTTCTTCACTGCCTTCTACCTCCCACAGTTGTTAAAACTGTAACGCAATTCTGATTCCCAATTCTTTGTAATTCAACTGTTTGAAGGCCTGTAGGATCTTCCTTTTTTTTTTTTTTAATCTATTTTTTCTGTTGTTCTGATTGGCACTTTTATTCAGTGCTTTTGTGACCATTAAAACTAGAAATTGCCACTCCCTTCTGGCCTGCATGGCTCCTGTTGAAAGGTCAGCTGACGGTCATATGGGTACTCCCTTGTAGCTCAAAACTGATTTGAAGGATTAAAATAAGAAATCAGGGGAGAAACCAAGATGGCGGCATAGGTTTACGCCGGAGATTGCTGCCTCGAACAACCACTTCAAAAAACAACTAAGGTTAGCCTGGAGGTCAAATCACCCCCGGTATTGCCGACAACAATCAAGGCTTAACTACAACAAGACTGCGCACAAAGACCACTAGGGGGTGCACCAAGAAAGCATAAAAAATGCAGAGACAAAGAAACAGGACAAAACTGTCAATGGAGGATATTGAGTTCAGAACCACACTTTTAAGGTCTCTTAAGAACTGTCTAGAAGCCGTCGATAAATGTAGTGAGATCCTCAAGAAATCTAATGAGACCCTCGATGTTATGATAAAGAACCAACTAGAAATTAAGCATACACGGACTGAAATAACGAATACTATACAGACTCCCAACAGCAGACCAGAGGACCGCAAGAATCAAGGCAAAGATTTGAAATGCGAAGAAGCAAAAAACACCCAACCAGAAAAGCAAAATGAAAAAAGAATCCGAAAATACGAAGATCGTGTAAGGAGCCTCTGGGACAGCTTCAAGCGTACCAACATCCGAATTATAGGGGTGCCAGAAGATGAGAGAGAGCAAGATATTGAAAACCTATTTGAAGAAATAATGACAGAAAACTTCCCCTACCTGGTGAAAGAAATAGACTTACAGGTCCAGGAAGCTCAGAGAACCCCAAACAAAAGGAATCCAAAGAGGACCACACCAAGACACATCATAATTAAAATGCCAAGAGCAAAAGACAAAGAGAGAATCTTAAAAGCAGCAAGAGAAAGAAACTCAGTTACCTACGAGGGAGTACCCATACAACTGTCAGCTGATTTCTCAGCAGAGACTTTGCAGGCCAGAAGGGAATGGCAAGAAATATTCAAAGTGATGAATACCAAGAACCTACAACCAAGATTACTTTATCCAGCAAAGCTATCATTCAGAACTGAAGGTCAGATAAAGAGCTTCACAGATAAGGAAAAGCTAAAGGAGTTCATCACCACCAAACCAGTATTATATGAAATGCTGAAAGGTATCCTTTAAGAAGAGGAGGAAGAAGAAAAAGGTAAAGATACAAATTATGAACAACAAACATGCATCTATCAACAAGTGAATCTAAGAACAAGTGAATAAATAATCTGATGATCATAATAGAATCAGGGACATAGAAAGGGAATGGACTGACTATTCTTGGGGGGGAAAGGGGTGTGGGAGATGCGGGAAGAGACTGGACAAAAATTGTGCACCTATGGATGAGGACAGTGGGTGGGGAGTGAGGGCGGAGGGTGGGGCGGGAACTGGGAGGAGGGGATTTATGGGGGGGGGAAAAAGAGGAACAAATGTAATAATCTGAACAATAAAGATTTAATTAAAAAAAAAAACTAGAAATTTATGTTCTGCAGTTCTGAAATTGTTCCTGAAACATTTTGTTAATGATTTCCTTCTCTCCCTATCAGAAACTTACTTTTATTTAATGCTGATCCTCATACACTGGACATGTCATTTTGTCATCTTTTATTTGCTCTTCTATTTTCTGTCTCTTTGGCCCTATTTTCTGGCTGATTACTTTATCTTCTAAAACTGCCATAGAGATTTCCATGTCTGCTATTGTATTTTTTTTTTCAGTCTGGTTTATTGAGGTACTATTTTTGTAAATAAAATTGTATCTTTTTTAGTATACAAGTCTATATCAGTTTTCTATAATCCATAACAAATTACCACTAATTTAGTGATTTAAAGCCACATACGTTTATTATAGTCATCCCCAGGGGTCAGGAGTCCAGGCACAACTCAGCTGGTCTTCTGCTTGGAATCTGACAAGGCCACAGTCAAGGGGTCGGCTGCAGCTGGGGTTTTTATGTGTGGATTGGGGTCTTCTTCCAAGCTTGTTTATTATTGGCAGAACTGAGGCGTGCAGCTCCTGTAGGCCACTTCTCCAGGCTGTTCATACATGGACGTTTGCTTCCTCAAGGCCAGCTGGCCGGTATTTTTCTGACTTCTGTCTCTGCTAAAACCCTTTATTAAAGGGCTCACCTTATTAAGCCTGCCCCACCCAGCATACTTTTCTTTTGATTAAAGCCAATTGATTAGAGACTTAATTATATCTGTAAAATCTCTTCATTTTTATAGTATTAACACAACATAATCATGATATCAGAGACCAGATATTTTTGGCTCTTGGCTCATATTAAGAGTGTGACACTCACTCAGGAGCTGTGAGTGGGTTTTGTATGTTACTGTGATATAATCTGGTCGGGCCATTGTCTTGTGCAACCTTCGATGACAGTGCTTTGGCGTTCCCTTTTTGGGCTAGTAAATGCCTCAGAGAAAGATCTTCTAACCTCCTGCCTAGAGGTTGATGGCATGTTCAAGGTGTAAGCATTCACTAAATGACTCTTGACTGCATATTTGTCTTTTCTTTTCCCGCTAGACTGGTTGCTGTGACTGCAGGGGCCATGTCAGTTTTAGTTACTGGTGTATCCACAGCACCTGTTAACTAGTGTTTTTGTACTTGGAATGTGCTCAATTCCTAGTTGAAGGAACGAATGGGCTGTGAAGGAATAGTCTCTACTGAGGCATGAGCTGTGGAACATTTGGCTTCTCCTGGAATTCTGACCTTATACTGTGAATAGCGGTGGATGGTTGCATTTCATTAGGCACTTGAGGAGAGATGTAGGAGGGAGAACTCCCTGCCCATAGTGGTGAATGCAGTATGAGCTGGTGGTGAATGTCGCAAAGCATTGGGCTTCCCACAACGTTGGGCTGATTCAGTCAGCAATCAGAACCTCTTTCTCTTCTCTGTTAACACTGGGGCTGTTTGAAAGGACAAAAACGCTCCTGCAATCATATGGCTTGGAGTACTTTCTTGATATTTGGACAGGATAATCAGACTTGATTTGATGTACATATTTCACTCCTACCAAAGGCTGAGCAGCCTCTGAATATCAAAGCTCAGAAAAACCTGTAAGGCGGAAGCAGGACTGTCCCAGGAACTCTTCCAGGAATGCCATTCTCGGCATCGTTTTCCATTGCCCTCTGTCACACCTTTATACCCCCAAAGGCGACAATTGAATGTGGTCCTTTAGGAGCTCAGGTGTATCTTTCTCTAGGGAAGAGTTATTACAAACTCCTTGCTGTTTTGAATAGTTATTTTTTTTTCCTGTTTCTGCAAAATGAGATACAAAGATGTTCTCCAAAAACATTACCGCTCCGGCAGACCTTTACATTAAACCTCAGAATTTCAGTTGGGGTGTACTTCCCATCATCCTAGTTTGGTATAATGAGGGGGAAAGAGAGAAACCTGGTTACTAGAGAGCTACTAGACCAGGGGTGGGCAAACTTTTTGACTCGAGGGCCACAATGGGTTCTTAAACTGGACCCGAGGGCCGGAACAAAAGCATGGATGGAGTGTTTGTGTGAACTAATATAAATTCAAAGTAAGCATCATTACATAAAAGGGTACGGTCTTTTTTTTTTTTTTAGTTTTATTCATTTCAAATGGGCTGGATCCGGCCCGCAGGCCGTCGTTTGCCCACGACTGTACTAGACTCACCCTCTGCTGACTGTTGCCTCTCCTTTGACTCTGTTGCTGGCACATTTCTTGAATCTGTTCACCCCTCTGTGTTCCCTGTGGGGTGACCCAGTGCTGGGGTTACCCTCAGGGGTCTTTTCTCTAGCCCCTGCCCCTCTAGTCTGGCTCTCTCCAGTCTGCTTTCCATAGTGCGGCTAAGAGAGACCAAGTTTTACCACCCAAAATATACCTTTTGGGATATTGATTTTAAGCTGGTTATTAAGAAACGGAAGACTCAGAAAGAACTTTTGACTTTTCCTCCTTACCTATCTAAAGGAATTTGGATAAAAAAATACCTGCTTAAAGGAAAGGAGCATCACCTTAGCATCTTATTATAAACTAAACGTGGCAGACAGGTAGCAGTCCAGCAAAGCCTGTGTGTTGAGTTTCCTTCTGTGCCCCATTGTCTCCGGGTGGCCCAGCAGGAATTGGTTTACAAGGGGTTTGCCCCCTCTCAGCTGCCTATGAATTGCCTACATTTCCTTTGAAATCCCAAACCCCTGCCTCCCCTCTCCTTTGTCCAAAGTGGCATATAATCCTCAGGTATCTTTGTCCAATGTATCTTTGGGTCTCATATCTTATGACACCCCAAGTGTACACCTATAATAAATTGTAGACATGTTTCCTGCTGATCTTTCTTATGTTAATTTGATTGTTAGTGCAGCTAGAGGAATTTAGAGGCGGGAGTGTTGCCAGTGGAAATGGGGTCCTCTCATGGACTCACAAGGAAAGCATTCCGGGTGCCCACATATGGGAGGGTCAGGTGTAGTGGTAGGATTTATCGTAGAAGCAAAATCGTTGTGAAAGAAGGCCAGCCTTGTCTTCATCAGGCTCAGAGCAAAGGCCAGCATCCAGAGGGAGATGCTTCCTCTGTGCTACTTGTTCCGTCCAGTTCAGTCCCTGTCCCCATCCCCCTAGGTTAGCTTCTGTTCCCAGCTGTGCCCTGGCTGGTGCTTGTTGTCCAGTGGCTGTGGGGCCACAGGTGGCTGCTAGGGCTGCACAGCTGCTATGGAGAGAGGACCCTGTTATGGAGAGAGAACGTGCAAATAGGGCGAGTGTATGTTGGGGGCGGGGGTGAGAAAGAGAGAGAGAGAAGGAGAGAGAGAGATCCCACATGCCCTTGTTAGGCTGATTATATTATCTCCGGCTTGGGAAGGACCAGGCACCCTTTCAAAATAACCAATCCACTTCCCAGTCTTTCTTGGGCTGGCACTGGGCCCTCCCCTTAACCAGTCCATCTCCTTAGGTCTTCTGGGGTGCTGTGTCCCTCATCCAGTCCAATCGTTTTCCCAGGCCAGGCTCTGCGGCTTTGTGATCACCATCTTAGTTCCTGCTGTGCATGCCTCAAAGTGGAAGCACCTCCCCCGTGCCACCTGGCTTCTGCGCTTGTACCCAGCAGAGCCTGTACCTAGCAGAGGAATTTCTCCTGCTCTTTTTATTCCTCCCCCTTCCCTGGTAACTGTAGGGATTAGGTCCCCAGGGTGTAGGATGCAGAGGTTTCCTGCGGAGCCTATGAATGCCGCAATTTCCTAGTGAAGCAGGCTTATTATCTCACTCAGCTCCTCAGTACATGATGCCCAATAATGTCTGATTCCCTTTGCTCCTTCTCTTTATTAATATCTAGCTGCCTATGCTAACATGAGGAAAATTATTTTTGCACCCCCACAAAGCCTCTCTGGTTTTCCTGAAGCATAAACGTTATGCTCCTCTGTACTGAAAATTCCCACAGTGGCTTTACATGGCCTTCAAGATAAAATAGAAACTTTTCATGGCTTCTTTCCGTCTACCTCTTCAGACTCCTCTCTCTGCTGCCCGCCTTACGTTTTACTTTCTAGCCATCTTGAACTTGTTTTAGTTCCCTGAAGTCAGTGTCATCTATGCACTTGTTTTTCCCTCTGTAAAGAATTCCACCCCCTTTCTAGACAAATGCAGTATCATGGTCTACTCTATACCAGTGGTCAGCAAGCCGCGGCTGGCGAGCCACATGCGGCTCTTTGGCCCCTTGAGTGTGGCTCTTCCACAAAATGCGGGCGTGCACGTACAGTGCGATTGAAACTTCGTGGCCCATGTGCAGAGGTCGGTTTTCGGCCTGGGCGAGTCTATTTTGAAGAAGTGGCGTTAGAAGAAGGGGGGGGTGTCGCTCTGTTGTATGACGGGAGACTGGGCGCAGGCAGGCCACGGGATACGCAGCGCAGGGAGGTGCGCGCGACTCGTGCACGAGTTGAGTGAGACTGGCTACAAGACGAGTGTGGAGGGAGAGTTGGAAGGGTTGACCTCAGCGAACGTACCTCAATCACATTGAGGACGTTTTTAGCAAAGGCCAGCTTAGGAGTACCCTAATGAAGTTAATAACAATGTACCTACCTGTATAGTTTAAGTTTAAAAAATTTGGCTCTCAAAAGAAATTTCAATCATTATACAGTTGATATTTGGCTCTGTTGACTAATGAGTTTGCCGACCACTGGTCTATACTTAAAGTGACTTTTTAATGGAAAGCATTGCTGGCACTCACTAGACTAGGTAAGATGCCCCTGCTGTGTGTCCCCATAGCATGTTGTACTTGTCCTATTGGAACTTAATACACAGTGTATAAATGTGTGCTTCATTAGTTGTCTTTCTCGCTAGTTGGTAAGCTTTCTGAAAGTAGGAGCTGGGTCTGACTTCTTTGCCACCGTTTTACCATTGCTAGCATGGTGTTTGGCACATAGAAAGTGCTTAGTGAAAATTTGGTGAGTTAATAGGTTAGGGAAACCAAGAGAAGATTTGATAAAAAGGGTATTGCAATATAACCTTGAGGTTGAAAAAGACAGACGGAACATAGTAAACCTCCACCTTAGAAGTTTGTTCCATATCTGTTGGAAGAGAAGGGATGTGTATAATAGTGATGAGATGATAGTGATCACAGGTTTTGTACCTATGTGCTGGGGAGGGTTCAGGAAATACACACTCAGCTATGGCCAGCCAATGGAAGTTAAATTAGTCACTTAATGCTTTTTATTGGTTTTTTATTTTCAGATGTTCAAAGTTTATTCCGTATCTCTGGGAGGCCAAGAGTCAACAGCTCTTGAGTTGTTAAATCAGAAAAGATTTAAAGGTTTACATAAAACGGAATCTTCATAAAAATCGCATTGAAACTTTAAAGGGAAGCAGATCCCCAAACATTTTCCAAGGAGCTAAGGCTTGTGCCTGGGAAACCACACTGCACAGTGCCCGTTGCCCTTAAAGGGGCTCTAAATGCTCACAGCTGTCCTCTGTCCCCAGCTCATCCTGCATTTTGCTTGTTCCGCCACCTGGTTCTGAGGAGCATAATCACCCTTATAGCTCGGGAAAGAAGACTGTAATTTGGTAGTTTAAATAAGACATTCACCATTTTTAGAAATACTGTCAATGAAGTCTTTATTTCTTTTTTTCTTCCTAATCTAGAGAGTTGCAGTTTTATGAGCCCTCGCAATTACTCAGCTCTGTGCCTCTTGATGAGGCCAGAAAGAAACCAGGGAAAGACAAGTCCCTTGTGACTTCACTCACATGCAGAGTCTGAAAAAGAAAGAAACCGCCCGACTGGAGTGGCTCAGTGGGCTGAGCGCTGTCCTGTGCACCGAAGGGTTGCCGGTTTGATTCCCTGTCAGGGCCCATACCTGGTTGTTGGTTTGATCACCAGTTGGGGCACATATGGAAGGCAGCCGATAGATACCGGTTTCTCTCTCCCTTTCCTTCTCTCTCCCTTTTTCTCCACCTCCCCCCTTCCGCTAATAAGCATGTCCTAAGGTGAGGATTAAAAAATAAGTCCTCTTAAAAAATAAATAAACCAAACTTACAGATACAGAGAACAGATTGGTAGTTGCAGGGGGTGGGACAGATGCAGGGCAAGTGGACTGATTTTGTTTTGTAATTTTAGTTTAAATAAATTCAATTAAAATTTTTTTAAAGAAATTATTTCTGCTTCTCTAGGTTATGTAGTTTGTTTTCCAGGAGAAAATTGGAAGTTGGTTTAATATCAATGTTATGTCTATAAGGTTTTACACACACGTACCATCTTCACCAACCTAAACATCTAAAGAAGATACAGTGTTGAGAAGAAAACTCTCAGTAACTGTTTTCTCAGCTTGCTTAATTTTATTTCCTTTCTTCTGAGTGCATTTGGAGGCTTGCTTGGCCTGGAGGGAGCATTGAACAGTAGGTATGAATTTCAACATGAAAGCTAAGCTTACTTGTCAACAGAAGGCAGTCACCAGGCCAACCACAGTCTTAATCTTATTTCATGCCTCTTTGCCTGAGGCAGGACTTTTCATTCATAGTCTAGAGAAGTGGTTCTCAACCTTCCTAATGCTGCGATCCTTTAATACAGTTCCTCATGTTGTGGTGACCCCCAATTTCATTGTTACAAATTGAACATAATTAAAGCATAGTGATTAATCACAAAAACAATATGTAATTATATATGTGTTTTCCGATGGTCTTAGGCGACCCCTGTGAAAGGATCGTTCGACCTCCAAAGGGGTTGCGACCCACAGGTTGAGAACCGCTGGTCTAGAGGAATTGTCTCATTAGAGATTCAGACTTGCAGGTAACTTAGAAATTTGAAAAGATGTCAGAGGATGAATTTAGAAACTTGTTGGGTGTTGGAAATGCTTTGTAGTATTGGTCAGTTTTTGATTATTGGTTGTAAAGCCTTTCCAGGGGTTCCCAGAATTGAGTACTGCCTGGGATTGTCATCTGAGACATTTGGTAGTCATCTTAGCCTCTCTACAGGTGTTAAAACACTAATTTTGGTGGCACTATGAAAAGTAGGTGTATAAATAAATAGCTATCTAGAGCAATGGTTGTGGAGGGGGGTAATTTTGCTCCCCTTAAGGGACATTGGGCAATGTCTAGAGCAGGGGTGGGCAAACTTTTTGACTCGAGGGCCACAATGGGTTCTTAAACTGGACCGGAGGGCCGGAACAAAAGCATGGATGGAGTGTTTGTGTGAACTAATATAAATTCAAAGTAAACATCATTACATAAAAGGGTACGGTCTTTTATTTCAATAGTTTTATTCATTTCAAACGGGCCAGCCTGCGGGCCGTAGTTTGCCCACAGCTGGTCTAGAGACATTTCGATTATCACAACTACTAGGTAAAGACAGGAATGTGGCTAAACATCTTATAATGCACAACAATGTCAATAATGATGCTATTGAGAAACCCTGATTTGATTAATAGACAGATTGATCGATAGTAATATGTATAAAGCATCTATAATAATAAAAGCGTAATAAGCAAGGGAAGCCCGGGTCCTGGGTGCCGGAGGGAAGCCGGTGCCAGCAGCCCGGGGAAGGAAGGCTTCTAGTGCAGCCGTGGGCAAACTACGGCCCGCGGGGCCGGATCCAGCCCGTTTGAAATGAATAAAACTAGAAAAAAAAAGACCGTACCCTTTTATGTAATGATGTTTACTTTGAATTTATATTAGTTCACACAAACACTCCATGCTTTTGTTCCGGCCCTCCGGTCCAGTTTAAGAACCCATTGTGGCCCTCGAGTCAAAAAGTTTGCCCACCCCTGCTCTAGTGTATATATATAAACCTTAGTTTGGGGGAATTTTTCTCAGAGTTTAAAGTTATTTAAGGAAACAATTCATTTAGATTCCTAGGCCCATCAGCATATATTCAATATGGTGGCTTTGGCCACGTCACACATAAACCCTTTCAAAACCGCCAGAGCCCAAGCCAGGAAGCTCACCCATCCCCCAAAGCTGTTCCTTTGGGCGCAGGGCTGTGCCGGTTAGAGGCACGCTGGTTCAGAGGCATAGGGCACCATGCACTGAAAGAGCCTTGAGACAAGTGGGCATCCCTGATGCAATCTCCACTGTACCATTCTCCCTGTGCCCCCTTGATTTTGAGGTACCCCCGGCATTGCACAAAAGGGTTAGTCTTTAATTGACCTCTGCCCTCTCTAGCTCACCCTCCTAAGTATTTATATGAACTGAATATTGGGAAAACAAAAAATGTAAGAGGTGGCATGGATGTGAATTGCACCTAAAGTTCAAAATTATTTGCAATTTTTAAGTGATTTGTACCTAATGACAACTTTTTGTTCTCTTTTGTTTCCATAACTATGAGTGATTCCCTAAAGTTTTGTAACACTTTTCTTATATTCTATTTTAGGTCTATTTCTAATGAAAAAGTTAATCTTTTTCATTATAAGGTATGAAAATAAAATGGGCTTTATTTGATAAATAATATAAGAAGGAACAACGTGGTGTAGTGATGTGGCTACAATTAATAAAGTATAGCTTGAAGACTTTAAAATTGTTTTGAAAACTAGCTTTTGATCTCAGATGTTTTTCTGTTGGTCCTAATTGGTGATACTGCTGTAAAGGAGCAAGGTAACTTCTAGCTAAAAGGATGGCAATGAACTTCTGCTTCATACTTGTACCCTTTAAGATAGATTTAGCTTCATGTAACCCAAAACAAACAAACTCACAAAAACCACTGTCAGTAGAACTCAAATGACTTAAATGAGCTAGAAGTTGATTTCTCTCTTCTCTCTCGGGTGAAAGCAGTCCAGAGCAGGCATTCCAGGGCTGGTATAACTGTTCCACAAACATCCAGCCGAGCCTCCCTCCTTGCTGTTCTGCTAGCCTTGGTGTGAGGTCTTTTCCTCTGAGATGGGTGATTGAGCTCATGTTCATTGATAAACTCTGACCTTGGCAGTTGGCTGCCAGCACAGATGCAGGTCTGACTGGGTGACATAATCCTAGCTTGGGCATATAAATTATGTAGCAAAGGCAAACTAGCTACTACAGTCCTGCGGCAGGCGCCTCATAGGTGCAGCACACCACTTCTATCCAGCCTGGATGTTACCTGCAGTTAGTGATCTGCACTTAGCTTGCCTATGTGGGTCAGACAGTTCAGTACCAGGCAATTTGGTGAAAAGACATAACCTCATTTCTCCTGCCCTGAACCATATCCCTCAGAGCTTGGGCTCTGCTAGGTCAGGTTTCCTCTTTTGTAATAAAATGTATTCACTTGGCTTTTGATCTTTGATCTTCTAGTGTTTTTCTCTAATATCCTTGTGTACACTTTGCAGCCGGTGTGAAGGGGGAAGGGAAGATCACCCTTCTCTTTTAAGGACACTGCTGAGAAGTCACACTGCTCTTCCAGTTATATCTCATTGGCTAGAACATAGTCACATGGTTGTTAATTTCAAGGGAAATAGTTTTTTGGATGGGAGATAATGGACTCAGCAAAAAAAACCTCTGGAGTTCTTGTTACTAGCACACTTTGAAATAATACTCAAAATGCTAACTCATGATAATATTAAGAAAAACAACTATATAACCTCATCAAGGCTCTCAAATTGTAAAAATAAGTTATTATTTATGGCATTTAATTACTGGTTAGGTGCTGTTTTTCCTTTCTTTTTTTAGTATCTCTGTGATTTCATTCCTCCCACCTCCTCATTTCCAAAAGCAAAACGAATTTTATTTTTTCTTGTAGGACTTTCCATGACATTTCTGAAGATCTGAAATCTTCAGTAGACTGACGTGGCTTCTGCTTCAGTGATTTCTCTAGGAAGTTCAACCTTGACTGTGAGTTCAGCTCAGCTGTGTCTCCTGTCCTTTCGGCTGCGCCTAGCACGCAAAGGCGGGGGAAGAAGCAGAGTCTCCTGGCCTTCCTACAGAACGCGTGGACAAGAGCCAACTTGCTGTGAGCTGCTTTGCATTCTAAAGCACAGCTTTAGAGCTCCGAGATGTGGTTTGCTCACCTAACTGTTGCTCAGATGGCTTAGTTAAGAGTTTCAGTGTATACACTGGTACCATGGCTTGAAATTTACCCCCTTTGCTTATCTGTATTATTATAATATGTATTTATAAAGTTATTTTTAAGAGCCCTAAACTACCTACTGTTAAAAGGACATACATGTAATTTTTCTCCTGTTTTAAGAAATCTGTTCATAAACTTTTCTACAACAGTCACTTTTCAATGAAAAGGGCTTTCACTTTTGAGTAGGTAGTTGCTTGAGCAGGAAAAATGTGTCTTCTACCCTTTTCCCACAATGTGTGGTCCTCTCTAAGGAAGAACCAATCTTCCGTGTAAGGGCAGGTGGCTCAGTTCAAGTTCAGTTAGTTGTGTGTTGCAACCAAAGGAGAGACAGACTGACTGAGGATCTCTCTCCCCTTTCTTCTGCTCCATCCCCCCATTACACTGTTGCCAAATTTCTAAAACTTGGCAGACCAGTGGCATTGAAGTGAAATACATGTCAGCTGCTATTAGTGGTAACAATATGATAGAATTCATGTTGGGGTTTTTTTCTTTCCAAAAGTTGCAAGTGAAAAATCTCAGGTGCACCAGGACTCTGATTTGTTAAATGTATCCCTGTTTCACCATTTGGAATTCTGCCACTTGGTTACTTACAGACCAGAGTTTTATATTTACGTAGTATTTTCCCATCACTTAGCGCAGTGCCTTGCACATGAGACTGAGATGAATGCCTGTTGAATTACATTGTAACTTCTTAAATTTATCGGATATCACAATAACCAGCATAATGCTTTACATTTTATAAAGTCTCTTTGCCTGTAATTATTTCACAACTTCACATAACCTTTCATACAGCATTATGCTGTTTTATAACAGTTTCACACATAATGAAGCTAAGGTTTAGAAAACTGACCAACTGAAAGTCATAAAGTTTAGTAAGATTTGACCTCAATCTTCTGACTCCATAAGTCTGCAAACTCTGCTTATGCTGTAGTGTTTCTTCTACTACCTTACAGTTTTCTGTGCTGTGAGAATAGGTGTCCTTGGACTTGTCCTCTGTTCATGAGGGCTGGGACTAGAACCCAGCTCTTAGCTCTGTGCCCTTGCCACCGGATAAAACAATCCTCAGGCTCTGTCTCTGCCCCCAGGGGAATGTGGAGGAGAAAGGCTTCGTAAGAATCAGAGATCACCGGTTTGGAAAACACTTAAAAGTAGAAATTACTTTATCTCAAACACTTTTTCACTAAAGCACAGTTAGTATGACTAGCTTAAATTTATTCCGATATTAAGAAAAACTCCATTTAGAAGAGAGGCTACCATGAAGTCTTTGTTTATACAGTAGACTGTGCACATCTCTAATTTTTCTTATGAACCCTTCAACATTATAATTTGATATAACACCAATGTTACATTTGGCCACTAATTACTTTCTTTAGTTAGTTGTTTAATCATTTATTCAGTAAAACATTTGCTAAGAGTTTGCCAAGCTCTAGGCCCAAGCCAGGCACTGTACAGGTTGCTGTAGGGGATAACTCATAAGCAGGCCTTTTTCGGTAAATCTTAGCCAGATCATGTGTATTGCTAAGATAAAAAGATTTGCATTAAAGGGGTTAAAAAAGAATTCGGGTTTGTATTTGTTAATTGTATACTGGTAAGTTTATAACTGTAATTTGCACGTATTCACAAGAGGTAAATGTTGTACACAATGAGTTGGGTGCCTATACAGATTATGTTCTTTCAAAGTGCTGGTCATAATTATCCAGGCTGTTAGAGGGAGGACTCTGAGCTCTGAGAGACGAGGTTAGAGCTGCCAGAATGAGCAGTGACGTAATATCACCCCGGAACAGCAGGAATAGAGGTGCCCTAGTGCTACCCAGGCCTGATCAGGAATGGAAGTGCCCCAGCACTCCAGCCGCTGCATAAGGACGGGGAAGGCAGGCTGGCTAGGAGAGGTCTTCCTGGAACCCTCACAAACATGCCCCCCAGGTAGAGTGAGGGTGTGCAGAATCTCCACAGAGCATAGGGAGCAGGTGGTATGAAAAGGTAGGAGTCTCACGCTCAAGTTTTAAAGATGACCAGCCCTCAGATTCTCAGGTCGGATCTGACCCAGGAAGAGGGAGAAAATGCATTGAAAACTGAGTTCAGAAATCCTACCACAATGCCTTGCCTTCTACAGCTCGGTTAAAGGTTAGTTTTACGTTTGCGGTCACTATTCGGTTACAAACTAAATGGAGGAGATAAAAACTCCCCACACAAACGCGCTCCTCCCTTCCTCAGAGAACAGGCGCGTGGCATTCAGCATAAACCCGTATGTCAGTCCTGCTTCAGTTCCAAACTTCTCACCATGCTCTCTGTTCCTGGGAGTGGCCTCTGTCAGACTGCTTTAGATACCAGTCTTATTTATTTTTTTCCATTTGCAAGGAATCCTAGCACGCTCTTCCATAAGAGGTGGTGAGCTGGCAGAGTGTTCGCTTGACCTCCGAGACTGGTGTAGAGCGACCCTGGGCAGTGGGAGGATATCCAAGAACTGTTATGGAGATGCTGTATTTAAACAAACTCAGTAGCTCTTGGAAATGGCAGCTGTTTATTCCAGTTAAAAAGGGCTGCTCCAGGGCTTACAGATAAAATCCTCTGGCCGACCTTGGTCTTAGCAGGAACCCATCAGTGACCCTTCAGGACTTCCTAGTACCACTAGTTCTCACTTTCATTGTATTTAGCGTTTCAGGAAGTGTCCCTGCTGGGCAAGAAGTACTCAGAAATTCAGGCCATGAGGGTTACGTTAGCGCAAAGTAATTTTAGGTGAGCTATCTGTGGCTTTCCACCGCAGGTTTATAGGAAAAACCCCTTCGGAACTTCCCATAGTCTGGTCCTGACCTGAGGGTCTTACAAGAATTTTACAGTAGGCACTTCACAGTGGAAATAGCCTCTGAGAATAAACTTACACATGCTAGTTCCAGCTAAAAAGAAGTACTTTTGTTTTTATTGTTGCCTTTACATAGTTTCCAATCAAAATATATTCATTTTATTAATTTACTGAGGACCTGCAAAAAAATGTGCATACTCCCTGAAACACTGAGCAGTTATTTTTTGATAGACCCGATTTATAGTTCTTTTATTTTTAAACTGTCTGTCTATTGGCATCACAGACATTCTGTGCTGGAATGGGCCTTATATAATTAGGTGGTTCTGTCATTTTCTAGAGAAGGGAACAAATCCACAGGTCCAAGCGGCTTTTCTAACACACACAGCCAGTTAGGAACAATTCAGAGTAGAGTACAGTTCTCTTTCTCTCCCAGTCCATTGTTCTACTTCTCTTTCCCTTTTCCTCATAGTCGAGTAGCTCTTGGAAAAACATGTTTCTTGTAGCAGTTGTTCAAATGGATGTTATGAGATGGTATCAGAGAATAAAGTGTGCATGGGGGAGGGGACGCCAAGGTCAATTAAAATTGAGAAATGCTGGGTTTGTTTTCTTCCGGTAGGACTTCTCAGAGTTTTTGACGTGCTAGTCTATATTGTGAATTTATGAGAGGGGACAAAGACTGTGTTCACTTAGACTTATTTGACCTTAAACTGCGGCCCCATCCTTCTTTTTCTCAGAGCATCTCAAAGTACTACTGGTCCTTTGGGAAACATAGCTCTACAGTAAGTTTACAGCTTTTGTAGAAGACATCCTTAGTGGAATTTCTGAAAGGTAAATCTGTTACCGTGGTACCCTGCAATCGTAACAAATCTCAAAGTTTACTGAGAATACTAGAAAGAAAACATATTTGCCCTTCGGAGCTGTATGTAAAGTATAAGGAGTCTTACCACCTATGGTGCATAAAATCAGTATTTGTGTTCAGTTTTGCAAGTTTTTCAAGGATCAATTAATGTGCAGATACAGTGGTGATATATTGATACTACATTTTAATAATGCTTTTGTGTGGCACTTTATCGTTTTCAGGTTGCTTTCATAACAACCCTGTGAGAAAGGCAGGTGTTAAGTATTATCAGATGAGGCACTGGAGGCTCAGAAAGGTTTTTGTGATCCCCCCCCCCCCCCCCCCCCGATATTATAACACAAAGTAATGGAGCCAGAATTCAGTTTCAGAATTTCTGACTCCAAGTCCAGAGTTATTCACACCTGGTTTCTTGTTTTCCTTCTAGCTTTATATTTTACAGTGAAAGGTGTGGAAGCAATTCTTAAAGTAACATCATTTTGGCTATTATCAAACACTGTTTCTTCTTTATTGCAGTGACTCAGAATTTAACGAGCATTACAGCTGTCCCAAAGAAAACCCTCCTTTTGTCCCTTGCACTGCCAATTTGTTTAGGTGACTGGAGTGTATAACGGGCACCATTTGATTTTGAAACCAAGATTGGATATGTAATTGTGATTGCTTATGTAATTTTGGAAAATGTACCATCTCTGCATTCTCCGGCAAAGTGGAGATGAGATGGTGTGAAAGTAAAAAAAGAATATTCAAATACAATACACCTTTGTTCTCTCACAAATGCTGTTTCTTAGCTTTAACTTGCTTTGACAACCTACTGATGTAAGTACTTTGTAAATGTAAAATATTTATATTTTGAAATAAAATAACTGGTGTTGAATGAATCAGGTGGTAAACTTAGTCTCGTTTATGTTGAGAAATTTTATCTTTAGTGAAGTCACAAATACACTGTCACTTGGGTCTTAAACTTCTCCTTTGGCACCAGTGCTTACACTGAAGTTTTATGAAATAAGGGTGACTTATATGAAATAAGGGTGACTTACAAAAGGAAGGTGTATGTGAGGAGTGGATGCTCAGCACCTTAAAGAGGTAAAAGGATCCAAGCTGAGGTTGGAGCCCTCAGTACCCAGGATAAGGTGGCCTTAAGCTGGGTGGATAAGGAAATGATGAGGTGGATGGCTGAGGAGTAAGAAATCAGAGGAGGGAAAGTTGTATAAAGGAACTGTACCTTTTGAATGAACAAAATAAGCCTAAGTTATGGCTTTATTCAATACCAGAGACACAGGTGCAGCCCTGGCACCTATGCCCAGCAGCTCCAGCCGGCAGACAGCTGAACCCACTGTGGGAGTCCTGTGAAACACGTTTCAGTGATGCTTGTGAAAGAGCTTGCTGACACCTCGAGTTGGCGGTGTTCAGCTCATCAACCTGACATTATGGATGGAGAAAGGATCCTGGCTGAGCTGTAAGGGTGGACTAGCCAGGCACACAGTTTTTCTACTCTCACGGTTTCTTGTTGGCAGAGGATGCCTGTTCCCAAAGCATTTCTTCGTGCATCTCAGTCCGTTGCATGAGGCTAGACCCCTGCAGAGGGAGTGTGCTCCCGACAACCTCCTTCGGCTTTGCCCTGCAATCCGCAGGCAAGGGGTATTCAGCTCCCCCATGCCAATCCCGCAGGGGCTGTGCTTCTCAGCCTCACCCTTACCGAGTTTAGTCAGAAGTGAACACTAATGATCTGTTCCGGCAATGAACAGCCTCTAAGAAACTGTTCTGTGCTGGGCACCAGGGGAAAAATAATTTTGAAAAGTGGTTTTAAAAAGTAAATAGTATTGAACTGTAGGTGAAGCTTTTCCATATGCTCTATTTAATTTCCTTTTCAAGAGTAATTCTGAACAATAGCCTGAAAGCTACCCAATACTCCTTAATTGCATAATCAAATATTTCATCTTCAATCCAGCTCCAAGTATTGTGAGAAAGGTACAGTCGCAAAAGGAGCCGCGTGGCGGGGAAATGGGACCTCAGAAGCGCCATCACCAGTGGAATTCCCGCCGCAGGGCAAACGCCCTCCCTTGAGACTTGACTCTGGTTCTGCCCTCCCAGTTAGTTTCAACCCCAGCGCAGCTTCTGCAAATCGTCGCTGAATGGGAGTTAGAACGAGTCATCGATCCCAGGACCCCAGGACGGGCAGCTTTGCTGGGGACGTTTGTCCTTGTCGTGGTCAGAGGCCACGGGAGGCCCTCGGGTGACCTATTGATTCCAGTGGGGCGAGACGTGCGTGGGAACCACTGAAGAGTGGTCTCAGGAGACAGACGAGGCGGGGCCAGGGCTAGGGGCGGGGCTGCGGGGCGAACCCCAGACAAAAGCGTGTCGGTGCGGTGGGGGCGGGGCTCGGCGGCGGTGAAGCGGGACGGGATGGGGCGGGGCCGTGCCGGGGGCGGGCCGGGCGGGGGCGGGGCCTCCGGCCGCGCGGGTGCATTGCCGCCGCGGGCGGGCTGGCTGGCAGGCGGCGGGCCCGCAGTGGCTCGGCGTCCAGGCTGTGCGACCGGGGAATGGCCATGGCCGCCTCTCCGGGCCCCGCCGGCGTTGGCGGCGCCGGGGCAATGCCAGGCTCCGGCCCGTCCAGCTTCGGCTTCGACTCGGGGCTCGAGATCAAAACTCGCTCGGTGGAGCAGACGCTGCTCCCGCTGGTCTCCCAGGTAAAGTGGCTCCCGGCGCGGCCCCTCGTCTCCTGTGTCCGCGGCCCGCGATGGCGGCGCTCGCGCTGCGGGGCCGGCCGGCCGGAGGCAGCCGCTGCCCACCTTCCGCGCCCGGTCCACGGCGTGCGTGTCCGACCTCCCGTCTGGGTTGGGGACCCGCTTCGGCGGAGGCGGCGGGAGCCGGGACCCTCCGGCATCAGGAGGCGAGGCCGAGGGGCGCGGATCCCGGTGCGGACCGAGCGCCGGCCAGCAGGTGCGCCGCCGGCCTGTCCCACGCGACCCGCTTCGGGGCTGCGGCTCGGGCGTCCGGGCCCCGTGAGCCCCCCGCGGAGGGAGGGCAGCCGAACCCTGCGCCCCGGAGGCGAGAGGAACCTGGCCGTGGCCCCCTGGCATATAGGGACCCTCCTCGTCGCCCCTTTCTGACCCGCTGCCGGCTCACGTTGCATTCCCAGCTCACACCTGGGCTGTTGGCCGCTCTGGCTGGGGGTTCCTGCCCGCCCCCCACTCCAGCGCGCTCCCCGCCGCCTTTGTCCCTTCCCCCCGCCGGGGTGCGTGCGGCTCGCCCGGCTCCCATCCACCGCGGCCGCCCTGCCCCTTCCCCTAACCTGCCTGCTCACCCACTGGGAAGACTGAAGTGAAGGACTGTCTGATAGTTAACCCGGACACACACCTTTTTTTTCTTTCCAAATTCCACTTGGGATTTATGGTTTATTGTATTTGCTGGTCCTAACAGAAGTCTGGAATCAGCTCATGGATGCGCTTAGTTTTAGAGAAGTTTTCGTTACCGTGAGCCGAGCTGTACGCCGCCCGAGGGCTCGAATTCCTCACCTGGATCAGTTGTGCGCCAAGTCCTGGGGGTGTGTGTGTGTGTGTGTGTGTGTGTGTGTGTGTGTGAGTGTGTGAAGAATTCTGTGCCTGGGGGAGCGCGTTGGCGTTGTGTGACTCACAACTAGGTTGCAACGTCCTGATGACTCACTAGTATTGCCGAAATTTTCGAGGTAGAGGGATTCTTCAAGAATCAAGACTATACCTGACTCTAATTTTTTTTTTTTTTTTTTTTTTTTTAGAAAAATCCTTTCTTACAGCATCCTTGACACCTGGTCGCCAGTCCCTTCTTTAAACGTGCTCAGTGATGGGAAGACGGGAGCTGGTCCTTAGAATTTTAAATGCCATCTCTTCTCCCTCCCACTCCTGCAAACACTGGAAATGAGCAGTCACACGTGTCCCTAGATTCCCGTTACGCTGATTAAATGAACAGCTCCATTTTCTCCCTCATTTTAGCCTGGCTAACAAAACAGGTAATGAATACACCTGACCAGCTCCCCTCCCCCCACCCTTTCCATATCTGAGAGAGGCACTGACCAGTGGAAGGATTGCTAGGATCACTTAGTTATGTCTGCACTGCCCCTCCCCCCAAAAGAATACCACCACCACCACCAATACAACCACAGCCCCAGGAGACACAGAAATAAGAGAGTGGTGGAGTTCAAGCTGACAGGGTTTTCTTCGTTTATTTAACATTGACTCTACGACAGGCCATGTTCTGAGCACTCTATAAATATTAACTCATTGTCTTAACAATCCTGTGAGGTAGATAGATGTTTATTCTCGTTATATGGCCGAGGGAACGGAGAAAGAGTGAAGTGAAGTAACTTGTCATGGGACTGAACTATAAACGTCAAACTGGGATCTGAACCCAGGCAGCCTGGCTCCGGGGTCTAGAGCGGCTCTCAGCAACTGCCTGTGCTGCGTCCTTTCTAGAAATTGGAAGCAGTGACGAGGTCAGCTAGTAGTAGGTCCTGAGAAGAGAGTCTACAGTGGAAAAACAAGCTCAGGAAGGTTGTAATCTGAAGAAATGGTAACTTTTTCACAGTATCAGTGCTAAAAACGGACCAGTCCTACAGCTGTGCCTTGTGTAATTCTGGGGTAAAAGAGGGTGGAGGGAGGAGGAGAGCGGAGGAGGAATGTATAAATCGCTGCTGAGAGTTAACTAGAGGTCAGTGCCAAAGAGGGAAATGCCAGTTTTTTTCCTTCCCTATTAAAGACTCATTCAGGCCCATAGCTGAGGTTCTGCATCCCACACGTTCTATAGCCACGGCAGTATCTTTAGCACAATACCGTGACTGATGGTCCTAATGATAGACTGTACTCAACAAGAAAAAACTTAAATTATGCTTAAAATGAACAAACAAAAAATATAAAAGCATGGCCAGAACGCTGTTAACAAAACAGGAACGTGTGGAGTACAATTAAACATGATTTTTGCTGGCCTGTGTGGCTCAGTGGTTGAGCATCCACCCTCGAACCAAGAGGTCACCACCAGTTTGGTTCCTGGTCAGGGCAGAAGCTCAGGTTGCGGCCTTGGTCCCCAAGAGAGGGTGTGCAAGAGGCAGCAGATGGATGTTTCTCTCTCACTGATCTTTCTACCCTTCTCCCTCCCTCTCTGAAAATCAATAAAAACATTTTTTTAATAAAATGATTTTTAAGTTTCAGTAAATGTTAGCAGTTTAAAGCTGCAGCTCTCTAGAAAACTCATGTCCAAGAATCTCCTTTTCTAAGGATGCTGCATTATTATGCAACTCATGCTTCATCATCTTATCCAAAAAAATATTTCAAGCATTTTAAGGAAGCATTTGTTGTGTGCTTGCTAGTTGCTGCTTTTTGAGGGTCTTGGGAGACAGAGGTGTACAGAATAGCACATCAAATGTCAAATGAACATTATCAATAGTAAATGCTCTAGCCCTAACTGGTTTGCTCAGTGGATAGGCTGTCACCCTGCGGACTTAAGGGTCCCGGGTTCGATTCCAGTTAAGGGCACATGCCTGGGTTGCGGGCTTGATCCCCAGTAGGGGACATGCAGGAGGCAGCCGATCAATGATTCTCTTTCATCATTGATGTTTCTCTCTCTCCCTCTCCCTTCCTCTCTGAAATCAATAAAAATACATTTTTTAAAAATAGTAAATGCTCTAAGAGCTCAGAGGAGATGTGGATGAGTCAGGAACAATGCCATAGAGGAGCCAGTCTTGAGGTGAACAAGTTGGGCTGGCATTGTACAGTTTAGTGAGTTTCTACTCTGATACCTTCTAACCTCTCTGACTCTCTAAGTGAAAAGTTCTGGATTACTGGCCTTATTCTAGGAATGCAAGGTTGAGTCAATATTAGACAACTACATACAATTTTCTGCATTAACATATTAGAAAAGATGTATTTTCTTATCATTAGATGCAGAAAAAGCATTCAGTTAAATTCAACTTCTAATCATGATCAAAAGCACTTAAGAAACCAATAACAGAAGAAAACTTCCTTATTCTGATAAAGTGTATTTGCAGAAAACTTACAATTAACATCATAGCAATAAGTAAAAAAAAAAAAAATTTGTAGTCCTCACCAAGGATATTTTTTATTGACTTGAGAGAGAGAGAAGAGAGAGAGAGAGAGAGAGAGAGAGAGAGAGAGAAAGAAGAGGTGAGAGAAATATTGGTCAGTTACCTCTCCCTGACTGGGGATCGAACCCGAAACCTAGGTATGTGCCCTGAAGGGGAATTGAACCTGCAGTCCTTTTGGTGTACAGGACAATGCTCCACCCGACTGAGCCACCTGGCCAGGGCTCATCAGGATTTTTAAAGGTAGAATTTGGTAAAGGTAATCCTAAAATTTATATGAAAGAGTAAAGAGCCAAGAATAGCCAGAAGAGAAGCAGTGTGGGTGGGCTTACTCTACCAGATTTCAACAGTTATTACAAAGCTATAGCAAATTAAGGCAATGTGGGTATAAGGATAGAGATGGACAGATAGAGTAGTGAAACAGAATTCGAACCTAGAAACAGATCCACACATATGTGGAAACTTGGTAAATCACAGAATTAGCTCTGCTGGTCAGTGGGAAAAGGAAGAAATTTTATAAAAAACAGGTCTGGACCCTGGCCAGTGCTCTCAGTGATTAGAGCATCAGCCCTAGCACCGAAGGGTTGCAAGGTTGCTTCCCTGTCAAGGGCATGTTCCTGGGTTGCAGGTTTGCTCCTGCCCCAAGTCAGGCTGAGTGGGGGAGGCAACCAGTTGATGTGTGTCTCTCACATTGATGTTTCTCTCTCTCTCTCTCTGAAAAAGCAATGGAAAAAATATCCTCAGATGATGATTAACAACAACAACAACAAAAATAAAAAATAATAGGTGAGGGGCAATAGGTTATCTAAATAGAAGCACATGGAACTGGATCCATAGAGAAACTCCTGTGTGTGTATTAGAGACATGGAGTAGAATTTTGGTTTTTCTTCTTCTTTTTCTTCTTCTTCTTCTTCTTCTTCTGCTTCTTCTTCTTCTTCTTCTTTTTTTTTTTACTTCTATTGGCCCCAAACAGGAAACAATCCAAATGTAGGATGTTTAAATAAATTGTGCTATGTTCATACAATGAGATCCTCTACAGCAGTGAAATGAATGAAGCATGGGTATAATTATCTATATGGATGGATCTCAAAAAATGTAGTGTTGAATGAAAAAAAATTAAAGGTTCAAAACCTAGCAAAACAAAACCATATATCATTTAGGGATATAACACTTGTACAGCAGTTATAATAAGGGAAGGATGAGCACCAGATTGGGACACTGTTCTTTTCCGGGGGAGGGAATGATTTAGAAAGGGAAGGGCCCACGGGCACTTGGGTTGTCCGAGGTCCTGACTGTTCTCTTCAGCTCATCGTGGCTGCATATGTCTTCCTTTCATTTCTTTAAACTGTACGTGTGTATGTGATACGCACTCATTTGTTACATATTTCCTAACTCAGACCATTTTTTAAAAAGCTCTGGGCTAAGTCCCAAACATATTTCCTGCAGAACAACTCCCCACCTCCTTTAATAATCACTTTATTCTTCCTGTCAAAGCTCCCACTCCCAGTCTTAAACTGTTTTTATGCAAGGAAGGGCAGGGGGGACCTGCCACGGAGCTCCACCCTGGTGTGGAATGTTAGCCTACCACCCACTAGACTTTTCCTGTCCGTGACAGATTTACTTCCCTCTCCATTGTGCAGACCCCTCACAGTTCTGAGGAGCTCGCCCTGTCTTCCCATTTCTCTCTGCAGTGTCCTGGAAGCTTTTCAGGATCCTTGTCTCACTAAGCTAGAGATAAACGGGGTACATAGGGGGCCCCCTTTGCTGATTTGTGTATGTGAATATATGTGTGTGTGTTGTTTTTTTAAAAAATATATTTCATTGATTTTTTACAGAGAGGAAGGGAGAGGGATAGAGAGTTAGAATCATCGATGAGAGAGAAACATCGATCAGCTGCCTCCTGCACATCTCCTACTGGGGCTGTGCCTGCAACCAACGTACATGCCCTTGACCGGAATCGAACCTGGGACCCTTCAGTCCGCAGGCCGACGCTCTATCCACTGAGCCAAACCGGTTAGGGCTATGTGGGTTTTTAATTGCAAAGATAAAACACACAAAATCCAAACGCTACAGTGGTGGATAAAGTAAGCATAATTGCTCCTTTTTCTTACTCTTAAAGCATCTCCCGTGGTTTGATGTACTTTCTCCCATATTGGTTTCTGTAGTCGATTAGCTGATGTTTATGTCTAATGATTTGAAGCATTTACTGATTGAGAGTCGAGGGAAGAATGTCCAGCCTGAAGAAAGGTCTCGTAGGAGTTTATTTGAGTCAAAGTGACGACAACTGCCAGGAAGCCAAACCTCAACAGATTGAGGAAATGCTCTGGAGGGTGGCAGTTTTGCAGCTTATTTTATATACAAAGAACCAAAGGAGACACAAGCGGGTGTGGGGGTTACATGAAACCCACGGGTTGTAGATTAGGGAGGTGGGAGAAAGCAAAGTAGGGAATCTGAGATTAGATAAAAAAGCAAGACAGAGACACGTACTTCTTTTCCAGCGGCGGGTACAGGACCGTTAACACAGCACAGAAGGTTATGTGGGCAACGAGATAACAATGTGGTCTGTGCTTGTGCCTGTGCTTGTGCCTTCGGGCGTCCGGAAAAGATTTTCTCACATTCCAGAGGTCTGTTATCTTAGATGCGCAAAGACAAGAGACGAAGAAACTGTCTCTTGTCTCTTGTCTTTGCGCACCTGAGATAACAGACCTTAGGAATGCTACACGTGACTACCCACCGTGACCGCTATGAGTGAGGAATTTTTACGTTCAGACCACCCTGCCTGGGTGTGTAAGGCCCGCCATGCAGCCTTCCCCTGAGCTTGTCAGGTTTAGTATGAGGCCCAGGAGTTAAACCCAGAGACAAACTTCTCTGTCCTGGGCTGGCTTTTTTATTCTTCAGGTCTCAGGGAATTAAGTCTTTGTTCTTTTATATGGGCTACGGCCATTTTTTTTTTTTCTTCCTGGTCTTTGCTTTCTTGCCTCCCCACAAAATCAGTAAGCAAACGAAGAAAATCGATTTCAATCAAGAGATGACTGTTAGTTACTCTAGGAAATAAAATAACATCACAAGCCCGAGGGAAAAACAGAGATTCTAGAAGTGTGGACAGTGTCATACCTAACCATTATGAGGTGTTGCACTGTTTTTACATTTACTAGTGTATCCCCCACGGTGCCCTGGTGGGATGGGTGCTCATCCTATTCCTGTTTTCACAGGTGAGAACACTGAGTCATAGAAAGGTTAGATGGCTTGCCACATGGCCGAGCCAGAATTCAAACCCAGGCAAGGGGACACCAGAGATCGGGCTCTTGTGCAAGTTTATGCTTTGTTAGAGATTGGTACTTCTTGACACTGTTGGTTAGAAGGTATCAAGTAAGCCCTAGTTCTTACTCTTTTATTCCACAGCAGAGTTCTTCATTGTATCAGATTCTCTTTCTCCCCCAGGGAGGCCTTCTCTGCCCTTTTCTCCCCCCCACCCCCCATGTGTTCTCCAGGTTAGTGTCAGGGCAGCTCCAGGTTGTGATGCCCAGTATAAGATGCCTCCTATTTTGCAGAACAATAGCTAAAATATTTTTTGGCACATTATATAATTTACAAGGCACTCTCATCAGCTGTCTTTCCCTTGATCCTTAAGACAATCCTGGAGGAAAGAGCAAGTGTAGTGATTAGGAGTGGAGGCAACTTATTGTGACCTTGGGCAAATACTTATCCTCTTCAAATTTTAGGTTCTTTATCTGCAAAATGCGGGTGGTAAGAATATCTACCTCATAGAGATATAACCACTCAATGCATCAACACATGTAAAGCACATAAAATAGTGCCTGCTACTGTTGTGCTTAATGTTACAGGTTACCTATTTTTATTTTTTTGCACGATGAGGAAATTGAAGTTTGATCTGAATTTTGTAAAACTGTGTTTAAATGTGTATATAAACAAGACTGAAAGAATTATGCCAAAATGCTCACGGGATAGTGGAATTATGGGGGATTTTTATTTATTTAGGCTTTTCTAATTTTCCCATTTTTTTTAAAACAACATGAATAATTTTTGAACCTGCCTTTTCAAAAGTTTGGTCATGATTCTAGGATATACTAGTAAGTAGACCTCGTAGTAAGGAATTTTATAAATTGACTTGGCTCCTCTGTCAATTTTAAGGGCATACCTCTATTTGGACTGTAACATTTTCTAGACTGCTTAGAGTAAGAGGAAGTCAGCCAGCCACACCTAATTATGCACCTGGGAGGATGCTTGTAGTGAAAGCAAAGTGTGTGTTTCAGAACTGAACAATAGTTGATATTTTAGCCTAATTGCAGGATCTTTTCTTTATGATTGAAAGTTTAAAGCTTTATGTAAATGAAGGGTTTGACAAACTGAGTCTGTTCCCAGGTGGTTGTTTGGAATAATCAGTGGTGATCAAGCCCTGGGTTCTCCAGGTGGCCTGAAGAGTTCCCCAGTCTATCCGATTTGGAGGAAAACTAAGCTGATGCTAAAGGATTCATATTGTTCTCCCTGCTTCCCAGCAGCATGGCCCACAGTCACCCACAAAATTCACCCACAGCAACTCCTCTTTGACATGATAACCTAATGGCTTTAGGTAATATTTTATTTTGAAGACAGTGTTCTGCCACCCTCAAAAACAAAAAAACAAAAAAATCAGGAAGGACAGCACTGGGTGGGCTTTGGTGTCAGACAAACTTGGCCATTCTAAACTAGGCCACTTTTTAGCTGTGTGAGCCAATACTTCCCTTCACTCAGCCTCAGTTTTCTTATCTTTAATAATACCTGAGAATTAAATAAGAGCTAATTAGAATATATACCTTGAGTGCTTGCCATAAACTCGGTACTTTGTTAAACACAGTATGTGGATCTTTTCATTTAATCCTCTTATCAGCATCATAAGGCAGATAAGGCAGCATGGCTAACTGGTTAAGAGGCTAGGCTCTGGAGTCAGAATGTCTGGGGTCAGAATGTCTCCTTGATGTCCAATTTCTTTACTCTTCATGATGTCCAATTTCTTCGTTTGTAAATACCTGCTTCATTGGGATTTTTTTTGAAGCATTATGGGGTAGTAGTACCCTGATATCAACACCAGATAAGGACACTACAAAGAAAGAAAACTATAGGCCAGTATCCCTGAAGAATTGAGGCAAAAAATTATCAACAGAATACTAACCAACCAAATCCAATAGCACATTAAAAGGAGCACACACCTGATTAAGTGGGATTCCTCTCTGCAATGCAAGGATGGTTTAACACATGCAAATCCAGAAATGTAATGCACCACATTAACAGAACGAAATGAAAAAAAATCATACGACCATCTCAATATATGCATAGAAAGCATTTGACACAATTTAACATTTTTTCATGATGAAAATGCTCAACAAATTGGGTATAACAGGACCATATCTCAATATAATAAGCCCATAGCTAACATCATCTTTAATAGTGAAAAGTTGAAAGATTTTCCTCTAAGATCAGGAACAAGACAAAGATGCCCATTCTCACTCACCTATTCAGAATAGTATTGGAAGTCTTAGCTAGAACCATCAGGCAATAAAAATGAATAAAAGGCCCTACCTGGTTTGGTTCAGTGGATAGAGCGTCAGCCCATGGATTGAAGGGTCTGGGGCTTGATTCTAGTCAAGGGAGTGGACCTCGGTTGCAGGCTAGATCCCTGGCCCTGGTTGGGGCATGTGCAGGAGGCAATCAATCTTTGTTATGTGTCTCTCTCACATTGATGTTTCTGTCTGTCCCCCTCCCTTCCAGTCTCTCTAAAAATCAATGGGGAAATATCCTCAGGTGAGGATTAACAACAACAAAAAGAATAAAAGGCATTCTAATAGGAAAGGAAGAAGTAAAATTGTCTCTATTTACAGATGGCGTGAGCTTATATATAGAAAATCCTAAAGGCTCCACCAAAATACTGTTAGAACTAATAAACAAATTCAACAAAATTGCAGGATTAAAAAAAATCAACATACAATCAACTATTAATAAAAATAAAAATTTGAAAATAGAAAATAAAGGTAGCCTGTCATCCCTTGCTTGAAGATTCTTCTTGGTTTCTATAGTAATAGAAACTAGACTTTTGATAGTGACCATGCAATAGAGTATACAGATATCAAATTATAATGTTGTATACCTGAAGTTTATATAATGTGATTAACCAATGTTACCTCAATAAATTTAATTTTTAAAAATCAATATACAGAAATCAGTTTTTTAATTTATCTTTTCCTTTTATTTTTATTTAAAAATATTCATTGTTGAAAGAAACCAGTTGTTTTTATATGCTAACAATAAAATCTCTGAAAAATAAAGAAAACCATTCTATTTACAATAGCATCAAAGCAATAAAATAGTTAAGAATGTACTTAACCAAAGAGGTGAAAGATCTGTACACTGAAAACTCTAAAACTTTGATGTCTTCACAACAGGGCAACTGGCTCCCTAAAGTGAATCATCTCAGAGTGGGAGTGAGACGGGAACTGGAGTATCATTTTGACCTGTCCTCAAAAGTAGCATGTTGTCGCTTCTGCTTTAATCTAAGTGCTTAGGGAGAGAGGAATGAGGCTCCAGATCTTGAAAGGCGAAATAGCAAAGACTCTGTGGACACTAGAGAGTCTGTCACTTTCCTGCTTCTGTCGCACTTACAAGAAAACACAAACTCTACTCCAACTCGTAGTCTTCATGGCTGGTCTGTGCCTACCAGTTGGATATCAGTCTTACACTTGCCCTCTGGCCCACCCTTCTTTAACCACTTCTGGTCTTACCTCATTCCTTAGGGACCCCCCTCTTTTTGAAAACAATGATTTCTTTTCCCTAGAATACTTTTTCCCTGATGTTGGCCAGCCTGGCTACTTGATGTCATTTACATTTCAGCTTAAATATCATTTTCTCATGAAGGAAGATAAATGACTTTCAGGTACACATACTTTCTATCCCATTTTCCTATTTTAATATTTGCATAGCATTTATATATATATATTTTTTAATATATTTTATTGATTTTTTACAGAGAGGAAGGGAGAGAGATAGAGAGTTAGAAACATCGATGAGAGAGAAACATCGATCAGCTGCCTCCTGCACATCTCCTACTGGGGATGTGCCCGCAACCCAGGTACATGCCCTTGACCGGAATCGAACCTGGGACCTTTCAGTCCGCAAGCCGACGCTCTATCCACTGAGCCAAACCGGTTTCGGCAGCATTTATATTTAAATTCTTTTGTTTACCTAGTTGTGTGATTATTGTGTTGTGTCCCCCGACATTAGAATGTAAGTTCCATGAAAGCATGGGCCTTTCTTGTTCATTGCTGTTTCATCATTGCTTGGAATTTTATTTGGCGTATGATAGGTGTGCAACAAATATAGTTTATTTAATTCAATTATTGTTAGTTCTACTAAACAGTTAACCAGACGGAGGCCGGATTGTAATGGTCTTGTTTACTGATGCATCCTCAGGGCCCAGCATCTAGGAAGTGTTTAAAATTTGAAAAACAATATTATAGATGAGGACATGTAAAGAGATTAAATAGATTTCCCTAGGTCCTGTAGCTAATCAGGACAGAGCCAAGGCCCACACCCAGGCCTTCCTGATTCTAAACTATTAATACCATAACATAGAACGTGCTTGGCACGTAATTATTGGCCAGGCAGTGATTCCCTTCCTGTTCCCTTAATTCTCTATCTGGTCTTTGCTACTACATTTATACAAAACACTTCTAAGTCATGTTCCATGGCCATCTACTATTTAGGATCTATATTTTATGTAACATTCTTTAAATATTTTTATATGTCAGCAAAGTTCACATGCTAATTTTATAAAACATTCTGAAGATTTATCTTTGTTTCAACCAGCTTAACTTGTTACCTTTTGTATTTTATTTCAGGGCCCAGAACCAAGTGTTCAGACTCTTGGTTATTTCATTTACTTTGAGCTACAACAAAACTCAGGGAAGCATAAAACATAGATTATAAGGGTCATTCTCAGTATCTATTGAATTCAGTAAACATGTATGACACCATTTTGTACAAGCTATGAACTTGTGCTAGGCAGTGGAGTGGAATGCAAGGTGAAGATGCTGTCTCTAGCCCTGGCTGGGTGGCTCAGTTGGTTAGAGTGTCGTCCTGATACAATCAAGGTTGTAGGTTTGATCCCTGGTCAAGGCACTTACAAGTTTCAGCCAATGAATGCATGAATGGGTGGAGCAACAAATAGTTCTTTCTCTCTCTCTCTCTTTCCCTCTCTCTCCTTCCTCTCCCTTCCCTCTCTCTTGAAAATCAGTAAATAATAATAAAAATGCTTTCTACTCATAGTAGCTCAAGTCATAGCAAAAGAAACTAGACCTGAAGCGCTTTGATTTTCTGTGGATTCTCTGAATGTAATGATCTAGCCTTCCCTATTTTTCTCCTGTCTTGAAGATCTGTTGAAACACCTGGAGGGCTTCTGGAACTGCATGCCCCAGCTACCTGCCCTCTCATAAACTTGGAATTGTTATCAATGGGAGCATTGTCCTGAGGAGAGATGCAGGATGCTTCCTGGTTGCCTCTGGGTTGAAGCATTAAACTATGAATTTGGTCTGTTAGGTTATCCAGGATGCCAGGATTAATGTACTTGGCCTTTGTGATATAGCTTCAAAAAAAGTTATTGCAATAAAACTTAAACAAGTTGCTTTTGTCTTTTATTCTTAGATTACCACACTTATTAATCACAAAGATAATACCAAAAAGTCTGATAAAACTCTGCAAGCAATTCAGCGTGTAGGACAAGCCGTCAACTTGGCAGTTGGAAGATTTGTTAAAGTAGGGGAAGCTATAGCCAATGAAAACTGGGATTTGAAAGAAGAAATAACCATTGCCTGTATCGAAGCTAAACAAGCAGGTATGTGGATGTTGATATCGAAGTGTGTTGATACCGATTGTATTGCTTTGGATACGATGACAAATTATTGTCTCATTTTGAGTAAAGATGTGCACTGTGATTTAGCCCAATGAGTACAGGTGCCTGGGACATTAAAGGACAGGATTGGCTTCTAGGTCTACTGAACTTCTCTTGGCTCAAGTCCTAAGTCTGAAAGTATCATTTATTCTTTTAATAAATATTTTTTATTGTTATTTTTTATCTTTTAGAGAGAGAGGTAGAGGGAGAGAAACATTGATATGAGAGTGAAACATTGCCCAGCTGCCTCCTGCATGCCCCCCACTGGGGATCGAGCCCACAACCCATGCATGTGCCCTGGCCTGGAAGTGAATCAGCAACCTTTTGGTGCATGGGACAAGGGCCAACCAAGAGCCACACCAGCCAGAGCTCTTTTAGTAAGTGTCTACTGAATGCTGGCTATATGCCAGGTGCTTTTCTAGGCCATGTGTATCTAGCCATGTATAGATTAGTCAAAAGTCTGCCTTCATGGAACTCAGATTCTGGTACAGTAAGGGAGACATACCTCTGTCCAGACCATAAACAAACGAGTCAATAGGTAATAATGTCGGTTAGTGATAGTTATCATGAAGAAAGTGACAAAGTGACAAAGCACAGGAAGGGTTAGGAAACCTATGGAATTGTATGTTAGAGAGGGTAGATGCCATTGACATTTTGGGCTGGATAATTGTTTGTTGATAATCCTTTGTTGGGGGTAGTAACCCTCCATTGTCGACTGTTTAGCAGAATCCCTAGCTTCTATCTATCAGCTGCCCGTAGGTCCTCTCTGTCCCCATTGTGACAACCCAAAATGTCTCCGGACACCCCCAATTGTCCCCAGTTGAGAACTACTGAGTTGGGGGGTCAGGAAATCCCTCTAAGGAAGTAACATTGGAGCAGAGACTGTGGATTGGAGCAGAGCTATGTGGATACCTGGGAAAAAGAAGGATAAAACCAGGTCTGGCCTTCTAGGCAAAGGTAGGAACCTTGGGTTGTGTTGTAAGTGTAATAGGGGAGCTAGTAGGTTTTGTGTAGGGTGGTGATCTGATCTCATTTATATTTTAAAAGGATGACTGCTGGCTTCTGTTTGGAGAATGGGTTTTAGGAGGTAAGAGGGTGAAATCACAGAGACCAATTGAGTGGCTGTTGCAGCAGTTAGGTGATAGATGGTGGTGACTTAGACCCGGTGATAGCCTTTGGGGTGGCGAGAAGAGGTTGCATTTGGTTATATCGTCAAGGTGACGCTGACAGGATTTTCTGACAGTTTAGTTGTGGGATGTGACGGGAAGAGTGTAGGTGTGGAGTGTGAACAGCTGGGTAAATGATGGTGCTGTTTACTTCCACGGGCAACCCTGAGCGGGGAGCAGGTGATTTGGAGAGTCACCATGGGGGAGAGGAAATGGGGGAGATAAGGCCAAGTAAACACAGAGAGGCCAACCAGATCAGCCATGATTCTGTATGTTACATGACTGACTGCGGGTATTATTCCGCAAATGATCATTTGAGGAATTTTGAGCCAGACGAAAGACACGTCGTTTTGTGTTAGGAATCTTCCTGGTAGTATGGAGGGAATGAACAAATGAGGGCTTATTGAGAGAGAGTGGAGACTAAAGGCAGGGAAGGTTTTATAATAAACCAGGCTAAAGCAAGGCAGGGTCCCGGTGATGTACAGAGCAGGAAGAACGCACAAAACACCCACCAGCGTGGTGAATAGCCAGAAGTCGGCCGTGGATTAAAGGAAAGGGGGCTTCTGGGTCACTCTTGGATTTCTAGCCATTCATGGAGAATAGATGCAACATTAGCTAGTTACACATAAGTTAAAGATGACAGCCATGAAGCTATAAGAAAGCTTTGTGGCTTTTTCAGGGAACTGGTTTCTGAACAGTCTACACTTGGAACGACTTTAAAATGTTAAGGGAGCACCGAACCTTGGTGGTGGAGCAGACCAAATGCTACCAACGCACGTACTTTGAGTTCAATGCCAGGGGTTTAGTCAGAGAGGTTGAATAATGCCATATGTGCAGGCTCATGTGTGATATTTTCGGTGATTGAGAGCCACAGGAAAAAGTAACATTTTCCAGAGGGTCCAGAGGGAACGTTTTCATCCTTCAGCTCTTGCTGTTAGAATGCAAACTTAGACTTTTCCTCCTGCCCCTTTCTGTGTGTATGAGGTTTAATTCTAAATGTTTTTCTCTGTATATTTTGCGACATAAAACTTTGTAATAGTTCCCTATGGCTGTGTAACTAATTACCCCAAACTTAGCAACTTAAACTGCAAACGTTGGTTACCTCACATGGTTTCTGAGGGCCAGGCATCAGGGAGCGGCTTACTGGCTGGCTCGGGGTCTGTGTCTCAGGAGGCTGCAGTCGCGGGATGGGCTGAGCCTGCAGTTATCTGAGGGTGGACGCTGCAGGACCTGCTTTCGAGCTCCTTCTCAAGGCCGTTGGCAGGCGTCACGTCTTTGTTGACCATGGACCAGAGGCCTCAGTTTCATCTCATGAATGCCTCTCTGTAGTAACAACTGCCTACAGCATGGTAGCTGCCTTCCCTCCGAGAGAGAGAGAGAGAGAGAGAGAGAGAGAGAGACCAAAAGGGCTAGAGAGAGAGGTGGGGTGGGGGTGGGGGGTGATGCCTAATAACCCCACTTGGAAATGACATACCATCATCCTGCCATACCACACCTCGTATGATGTGGCGGGACAGACGCAAGGATGTAGATCCCAGGAGGTGGGCGTCCCTGGGGGCTTGGCGATCACAGGCTTCACCTATTAGTAGAGCTTCAGTGGTTGCCATGGCATTTCAGCATCCATATGAAGTGGCTTATCATTTGGGCTTTCCTGTGTCATTTCAAATTCCTGTTGTCTGACACTAAATTTATCATCTCCCTTCCCACGCCCTTCTGATTTTAAGTAATTTAGGTTCACAACCTTGAAGCTATTTTTATTTTTCACTTTCCTTTCCTTCATATCAACTGTTCAGGTACTAATTTTATATTTTATTTTCTCAGTATCTCCCAAATAATCTTTTTTAAAAAAAATCCTCACCTGAGGATTTGATTATTGATTTTAGAGAGAAGAAGTGGGTGGGGGAAAAAGAGAGAGAGAGAGAGAGAGAGAAACATTGATCAGTTGCCTCCTGTACATGCCCTGACCAGGGATCAAACCAAAAATCTAGGTATGTGCCCTGATCTGGAATCAAACCCGCAACCCTTTTGGTATGAGGGCCAACACTCCAACCAACTGAGCCACCTGGCCAGGGCCAAATCATCCTTCCTTTTATATTCCTATGGCTTCCATCCCAGTAACATCCTTACTGCTTCACACCCACAGTTGAAAAAGCAGCTAGTTTAGTAGCCTGACTTTAAGTCTTTCCTTTCCGGTGTATTTTATATGTTTCCACGAGGCCTAACTTGACTTTCATTATGTCACACTTTTACTCAGGATCCTGAGCACATAGGCTGGTACATTGTGGGTGTATGTAATGTTATTGACAGAGTGGATTTGTGAGAAAATCAATCTGTTATGGACTCAGGTTTATTTAGGATTTAAAAGATTACCTAGAACATTACAAGATAATTAAGTTTTGTGTTTTTTTAATACTCACCCAAGGATATGTTTTTATTGATTTTTAGACAGAGAGGAAGGGAGAAAGAAAGAGAAACACTGATTGGTTGCCTCCCGTACGTGTCCCAGCCAGGGATGGAACCCACAACCTTTTGGTGTATGAGATGACACTCCAACCAACTGAACCACCTGGCCATGGCAAAAGTTAATTTTTCTAATCTTGTTAAAATAAGGTTTAGAAACAATTACACACTGCTTTCATTTTTGAGTAGAACACATATTTGTATTGTTTTATAGATTGATCATTGCTATTAAAGGTCAAAAGGTTTTTAAAAAAGAAAACAAATACATATACAGTTTTTGGTAGCAACAGTGAAGAACGTTTTCCAGAGGGTGGGGAGTTCACGTGGTAGAATGGCTCATGCTGGGAATCATAGGCAATGTCAGTCAAACAGAAGCCTGAGGGCGGGTCGGCCGGGGGCTGAGTTCCAGGAGGGATTCTCTTTTAGTTTAGTTTTCCATCCAGAGCTCAGGCGGGCCAGCAGATGATCTCGCTTATTGTTTCCTTTTGCCTATGGATGATTCTTCTAGGCCCCCTTTTCACTGAGGGTGCCTCTCCCTGGGGCCCAAAGCCTTGTCTTCTCTGCCTGGGTGTCCATGAAAACTCAAGTGCCTTCAGGTTATGGAGATGGGCAGCGTGATACCTTCAAGAGACGAGAAAAATCTGGATTTTAATTTAAAGTGTGTCTAATTCCCAGTTTGACATTTCTTCCTTGCCTTTCTTGTTAGGAGAAACGATTGCAGCACTTACAGATGTAAGCACCCCGAATCGCCCCGAATCTGGGGGCCAGATCACCATTTTTACAGACAAAACAGGAGTTATAAAGGCTGCGAGATTACTCCTTTCTTCAGTGACAAAAGTGTTGCTGCTGGCAGACCGAGTGGTCATTAAGCAGATAATAACATCGAGAAATAAGGTACTTGCCTTTCGGTTGTTTCTATACTGGGTCTTTCAGGGTTGTTCACAAAGTTTGTTGTTGTTTTTAGGTTAATTGCAGGTAATTTAGCAATGCTTGTCCACTGAACACCATGACAATGTATATGGTAGAAACCTAGGTGATAAAAATACTGAATTTCTCAATGCCCTTTTTTCCAAATCAGAGAGTAACAATTTAGAAGCGTAAGAAAACACTCCATCACCAGAAACCACAATTATCCACACTATAGAATTTTCCTATGCAAAGTTCCTAAATATTACTGAAAAATTGCAAACCTTTGAGAATAGATTTAAACTCTTCCAGTGTCTCAGATAACAGTGCTCCTCAGTCATTCAGGAAGCCGGGGAGAGGGGGGTGGGCCACAATCACTTGTTTCCCTGGATCATGCACTAGGCAAGGAGGGCACTCAGCCAGGGACGGGATGGGCCCAATCGTGTTTAAGGGCCAAAGCCACCTGACCAGTGTGGAGTGATTCAGAAGGGTAACTTTAAAGAGAGAAAGAAATTGGAGAGGTGACTGGATCGGGCAGTGCTAGAGGAATGAAAACCACCTTCCCGTCTCTGAAAGACGGACGCTCTGCTCGGTGGCGGCAACCTGCCTTATCTGTGGAGTCGCCGGGACTTCCTGAGCTGCCCGGGCAGATTAACTGGCCGAGTATCCATCACATCCTCATTAGAGAGAAGGAAACACAGGATATCTGTGTTTTCGTTACCAGCTTGGTGGGACTAAAACTAACCCAGCAGTGTTGTTTTAGAGAGAAGTATTCGGAACACTGTTTCACATCTATTTACTTTCTTTTTTATTTTTATTATTTTTAATTTTTTAAAAATTATTTTTTTAATCCTCACCCGAGGATATTTTTTTTCATTAATTTTCAGAGAGTAGACGGAGGGAGAAGGGGGAAAGACACACACACACACGCACACGCACACGCACGCACACACAAGTACATCAACTGGTTGCCTCCAGAACTCACCCCATCAGGGACTGGGGCCGGGGATCAAACCTGCAACTGAGGCACGCGCCCCTGACCTGGAATCCAGCCCACGATCCTTTAGTCCGTGGCCTGACACTCTAACCACTGAGCCAAAGCAGCCAGGCTGTTTACTTTATTTCTAAGAATATGCATGACATTTTCTGTTGCCTCTCCTACAGGCTCATGCTCTCTACTCACCCCTGGCTACCCAAAGCTTCTTGGCAGTGAATTCATCTAACACAGCCAGTTCCTGACCAATCCACCCTGTTTCCTGCTCCTGAAGTCCCCACGCCTCCCTCTCCACTCCTCACTCTGCGGATTCCTTCCTTCCCCCGTCCTGAGAAAAAGGGCGTTCCCACGCCTGGTTGACTACACCTTAAAACATGTACTGTCTCTTATCTCATCCCTCCGGGTCCTCCGAAGATTAGATTACCATAGTCCTACCCATGCTCACCTTCTCCAGAATTCGCTACATACACGATTTCTTCGCTTGGATATTTTCTTGAATATTCTCTTGCATATTAGTCATTTCCTTTTTGCTTTTTCCTTTTGATTTTCAAGTGAGCCCAAGTCTCCCCATCCTAAAAACAACTTGTCCCCTTGATAATTCTCACCTTTGGATCTGCCTCTGCTTCTCTGAGCCCCGCGGTCCCCGCAAATGAAAATTTCTCTTTCCCTCTCCTCAGTCCTGACCTCTTAGTCTCTTCCATGTCTACACCTGAGAATAAAATATTCTTTGGTTTGCAGGTTCTTGCAACTATGGAAAGACTGGAGAAAGTGAATAGCTTTCAAGAGTTTGTCCAGATATTCAGTCAATTTGGAAATGAAATGGTGGAGTTTGCACATCTAACTGGAGATAGACAAAATGTACGTATTTACCGCAGGTTAAAGTTTCCAAGTACACGCATACTTTTCTGGTGCACAAGTCACAGTTATTTGTTCCGTCTCACACCCTGGGGAAGGTCAGACTCGCCTTCAAGGCCCAACTCAAGTGCTTCCTCTTTTGTGAAACATTCCATTTCATGTTTCGATCAGGGCTCGTTATTTATTTGCATTGGCTATGTGTTAAGTACTTAATATCCATGATCTCATTTAATTCTCAAAACATCCCTGTGAAGTAGGTATTGTTATTGTGAACGTGAGGAAACTGAATCTGAGAAAATAATAAGCTTTCCCACGGTCACTCTTCTAGCAGATTGGGCTCAGTTATGTCTGCTCCTAAAACCTGTAGTTTTCAAACGAAACCGTAATAGAAGTTCTTTATAGGCCTGTGCCCCAGTTCAGACTGCACGCTCTGAAGTTTAGGAAGGTGGGAGACCGTATTATATCCAGGACTGACGTTTCCTTGTGAGGGTATTTGTGCATGAGTGTACCTTGTAAACAGGCTGACTGTACAGTAATTGAGCTTTCCTTGGGGTGCTTTGGTGTAGCCCCACAGGTGGTGGTCTGGGGCGTGAACTCTCAGGCTGTAGCTGGAGTTGGGAGGTGGGTATTGGGCTGGGAAGTGCCAGACCAGATGGTGATGCTTCCCGTGGTGCTTCTTGGACCGCCTGGGATTTATGGAGGCCTCTGTTTCGTCCTGTGGACCAGCCCTCTGAGGTTGAGATGCCATCTTTGCCCATCACTGGCCATCACCACCCACTGTATGATAGCGTGTGTGGCTTACAAGTGTCTTGTGTGGCGCACATGCTTGATGCATTGCCAGCTAGACCCACAGGTTGTTCTGCAAGAAGTCCTGTTTGATATGTTAAAGACAAAGGGGAAATTTAGAAGTGACCTCAACTTTTACTTTTGATATTCGTAATGGAGGATATTCAGAGGTAGGGATCTGATCTTATGACGTAAATTAACGTTTGGTTCAAAGAAAGCTATATTGGGATGCAAGTGAATGAGTGATATTATAGGCATAACTTTGATTCTACTATAATAATTTACTAAAACAAATAAAAGGCAAACCATTCTCAAACTTTGAGTCTTTGTTTTTTGTAAGAAAGGGCTTGTCACTCAACTCAGAAATGAAGACAGACCGACTAATGTAGCAGGTGGAAATTTTATGTACTTTAAATGTCAGTGTCTACAAATAACAATTTATTGGAGCACAGCCATGCTAATTTGTTTAGGTATTATCTGGGACAGTGTTCACACTACAGTGACAGAATTAAGTAGTTGTGACAAAGACCACCATATGGTTCAGGAACCCTAAAAGCTTATTATCTGGCCTTTTATTGAAAATACATGCTGACCTCTGAATTAGATGGTCATAACCAAATCATTATGAGGAGTAGTTGGTTCCAGATGGGATAAGTAATATTCGATACTTCTGTGATAAGCACACATTCCATCAAGGGCTCTATGCAGAGAAACCAAAAGAAAAAAAAAATTCAAAATCCAGTTCTTGCTTCAGAGTTCATAGTCTAGTTGGGGAAGATTATATATCTACGAAACAGCCTAAGAACATTTCAGAGCAGCAGGTTGGTTACATGTAGGACAAACCAACCTCATATTATGGGAGATGAATTAGTACTTAGATGGATTAATCAGACATGGTCCCTGGAAAGAGCTGCCTTCTAAATATCTATTTTGAAGGAAATAATAGCCCACAGGTGCCCAGTAAATAAGCCACTTTTATTTAAGTAAAGCACGGGATGAGCGTTTCTGGTTAGGAGTGAGGTGTGTCCACGAGGACACGAGAACGCCAGGCGTGGCAGGCCACCAGAAAGTGAGCACGTGGCAGCCTCTCCCGGGGCTCAGCCCTGGCTCTGCCGTCCTTACTAAGGGCAGCTTCTTACTCCCCTCTGTTCTGTGCATCTCGTCAGATTGAAGAGGGGACACTTCGTAAAACTTCATTCTAGTTTTTTTCATGTTGTCACTTTTTTAACCTTGTCACTTCACTGTTGAGTATTGTCATTATTGAGTAAATGATTTTTCAAGAAATTGGATTGTCCGCATGATCCTAGCATGCTCGGCGATTTCATCCTCTTTTTAGGATCTGAAAGATGAAAAGAAAAAGGCAAAAATGGCAGCAGCGAGGGCAGTTCTGGAAAAGTGCACAATGATGCTTCTCACAGCTTCAAAGGTAAGAGCACTTTTTGTTTCACTGTATTGCAAATTAACTAGAGAACCTGATTAAGTGCATCTAACTTATATATTGTCCATTTTAAAAATGATCAAAATGATACATTGGAATATAGGCTCTCATAGTTGAATCTCAGTTGTTCTTTGGCAAGAATGCTAACTTTCTTCCCTGGTTCCAAACAGCAATTCATCTAGGAGTCAGCTTTGCTTGAGCAACTAAGCAGAAGGTGCTGTATTAGGTGCTGGGAATGGAGGCCTGTCCCACATGGCCACTGCCTGCGGGGTTTTGCCAGTCTCGTTGGGGAGCCAGCACACCTATCTCTAGCACAAGCTAGGCAAGTTAGAATCTGTTAAGTAACTGGAGAATTAAGTCAGCCCTTAGTTTGTTTATTCTGGAAAGTCATATCTCTAATTCCTTATCCTACTTTAAACACAATTGTCAATCAAGAGCTTGTAATTCCAAACTGCGCTTGGCCAGCAAATTGGTACAATTCAAGAACGAACTAGTCAGCATCTCGTTAGCAGTGTGTTTAGAATTGCCTTTTCTGCTCAGAATATTTATTGGGATCCATAAAGCCACAAAAACAGGTATCTCTGGAGCCCAGATGGAAGCCTCTGTTAGTATCTGGCCTTTGAGTAGTTTTGCATTTACATCGTTTTTTAAAAAGGCAAACATACATCCACAGTCATATCTCACCTGTTCATTTTTCCTCATTGTTTTTCAGTTCTTACACACACAAGACAACATTTAAAAATATTTTTAATCATGATAAAGGTATAGATAGGGTGGGTTTTTTTTCAAAAATTTCAAGTAATCTGATTATTGAAGTATAAAGATATAGTTTTGCACTCTGCCTTTTTCACTTAACCTTGCTATCGCTTTTTACTCATCCTGCTTCCACTTTTAGTGAGGAGAAGCAGCTGGGTGAGCCAGGGACCCGGGAGATTTTGGTAAAGAACCATTTTTATTAGCATGACATGTTCTCTGTAAGATTTTGTGTGTTAGGATTTGGATCAAATCTTAAAATAAAAAGCTTCACTTGTTTTGAAGACATGTCTCAGGCATCCCAACTGTGAATCGGCCCATAAAAACAAAGAAGGGGTATTTGACCGAATGAAAGTGGCACTGGATAAGGTCATTGAAATTGTGACTGACTGCAAGCCCAATGGAGAGACTGACGTTGCAGCCATCAGTATTTTTACTGGAATTAAAGAATTCAAGGTGAGAATAAAGAGAATATATGTCTTTTTTTTTTCCATTTTAAAGGAGCATTGCTTTATGTAATATCTTTATTTTTGTGTCATATTTTAGAATAGATGCTTCACAAAAGCAGATATTTCTCTTTTAAAAATGCCAGCAAGTACAAACTTAATAACCAGTAACACTTGGCTTAGTGTGGAATGTACAAAGAACACTGGTCTTGGGTTATCGCAGCTACTCTGGCCCTGGGTAGCTGTATGGTTTGGCAGTAGCCTCCTGTCATCTGTTTAGGAGCGTGTCCCTAACCAAGACTTTGGAGCAGTGCTTCACCATCCATTGATGGTGGCAGACAGCGAATCATTTTTGCTGGAATGTCTGCTCTTCCCTGGGATATAGGACTTACAATTTGAGATGGTAGTAGTTGTAATAGTAGTAATAGTAGTAATAGTATTTATGATAACTAAAATTTTAAAATGAACAATAATACATTGCTAACATTTATGGAGCACTTACTGTGTGCCAGCCCTGTTCCGAGTCCTTTAAATGTATGTGTAAGTATAATTCTCACAAGAACTACTGTTCTTATCCCATAGACCAGGGATGGGAATGTCTGGCTCGTGGGCCATATCAGGCCCATGAAATCATTGGTCTGGCCCTGCCAAGGCATTAGGGGTGAGTGCCTTAAATGTGTGACCAAATATAGCAGGCTAATTGTGAAGTTAATAATTTTGTATGGCCCGCGAATGATGTTATAAACACCCAAATGGCCCTTGGCAGAAAGAAGGTTCCCCACCCCGACACAGACTGTTGGGGAAACTGAGAATCGGATTAAGTATGCCTGCCAGCTGGGAAGTGCCAGAGTTGGGATCTGAAACTAGCAAGTCTGACTCCAGAATCCCACCATTTTAGGGCAGAACTTCTCATCAGAAGTCAGAGAGATGGTGAAGCTGCTCTTTGGCTCAGAGCTGTGTCTGAGTCAGGGAGTCCCTAGGAAATCATCTAGCACAACCCCTTCCTTATTCAGCAGATGGGAAAACTAGGGCCTAGGAAATTAGCTAATTTGCCTAAGGGTTGCCACCTCTCTGATCAGCAGGGCTGTGACAGGACAGGAATGGCATGGTTTTCATCTTACTGCACTTTCACTTTTCGGGTTGATTTTTCTATGATTTAGTTGTATTTCCACTTTGGTTCTGGGAGGAGGTGAGTGTAACTCCCACCTTCTCCACTGCCATCCTGGATCCTCCACTTTGAGTTTTAATTGTGTGAAGGCCTAAGTAGGAACATGGGGTGAAAGGGCCTTTATTTTTAGGGGCTGTGCTCTTAATAAATATTATTTAATCTCTAACATCCTTTTTAGGTGAATATTATTATACCCATACTTTTTATGTAATATTTTTTAAAAATTGATTTGAGAGAGAGAAAGAGAAACATTAATTTCTTGTTCCACTGACTTACTGTATACATTCATTGGTTGCTTCTTGTATGTGCCCTGACCGGTGTCAAACCCGCAACTTTGGCGTATCGGGACAGTGCTTTCACTAACTGAGCTACCCGGCCAGGGCCTATTATATCCACATTGTTTTAGGAGAAAAGCTAATAAGTGGTGGAGTCCTTTTTTTTTTTTTTTTTTTTTTTAATCCTTTATTGATTCCAGAGAGGAAGGGAGAAGGTGAGAGAGAGAGAAACATCAATGATGAGAGAGAATCATTGATCGGCTGCCTCCACATGTCCCCTACTGGGGATCCAGCCCGCAACCCAGGCATGTGCCCCCGGCCGGAACCGAACCCGTGACCCTTCAGTCCACAGGCTGAAGTTCCATCCACTAAGCCAAGCTGGCTAGGGCTGGAGTCCTTTTTTAAAAGCAGGACTCTCTATTCCCAATGTCTGTGACCTTCCAGCTTATACCTCTGGTTTGTTTATATGCTACCAGTCCTGCCCTAAATCCCTCCCCGAGGGGAAGGGAGCTACAAGGAAGGACCATTCTCTTAGAGTTTTTGAAAGGGACCTTAGAGATTATTATTCTAATCCCCTCTTTTTATACAGGCCAAGGGGGAGCTGTCTTGTCAAAGGTCAGAGGATAATTAGGGAAAAAAGTAGGGTGGAGCCTGGCCTTTTGCCCCTTGACACTGCATTTCTGCCGCGCTCACTCGGGGCAGTGCTGTACCTGTGGCCACGGAGACTGCGCCCGCTGCTGACCCTCTCACCGCAGGCATCGGAGGCAGAGCTGCTATGAATAGACTCAGTCTCGCTACCAGTGGTTATCTTTTTGGCATCTTACCTATTTTCAGATGGAGAGTATAATCTGTAGAGGGAATATGGACAAATCTTCTGAAATCATACAAATGAATGGCCTTCAACAAAATAATTTTACCAAGTTACTGTTTAAAAACGCATCGTAATAAAAAGAAAAGAAGGGGGCGGGGGAGGAGGGGGTTCTAATATGTGGTGACAGGAGAAGACTGACTTTGCGAGGTGGGCACACGGTGCAATATACAGATCTTGTAGCATAGAACCCACACCTGAAACTTATATGTTCATGCTGACCAATGTCACCTCAATAAATTTAATAAAAACAAACAACAAACAAAAAAACCACACCTATATTCTCTCTACGGGGAAAATAAAAAAACTTAACATAAATGCTGTGGTCAACATGGGTGATTTTTATGAAATTCTTAGATCCTCATTGTCAACTCCATACCTCACTTTTATCCATGTTCTTTCCTTAAAAAACATCCTGTCCCTGCCGATGTGGATCTGTGGTGGAGCACTGTCTCATGAACCAGGGGTCACAGGTCAATTCCTGGTCAAGGCATGTGCCCGGATTTCGGGTTCAATCCCCAGTAGGAGGTATGCAGGAGGCAGTCGATCAATGATTCTCTCATCATTGATGTTTCTCTCTCCCTCTCTTTCTCTCTCTCTAAAAAATATCAATCAAAACATTTTAAAAACAATCCTGTCCACATATGATGGAGAGATACTGGAGGAGAAGGGGCAGCAGGCAGTCCCCTATGGCTCTAGATCCTCCTAAGTCTTAATATTGTAAAGATTAACCTGAAATCGTATGAGTGAAAGGACTTTAACGTGCTAAACGTGCCATTTCCCTCAGCACCTTCACTGTGACACAGTCTGGATCATCAGCCCTTGCTGCCTGCTGGCCCCAGTTGTTTCTGTGATATGTTCATGAGCTACAGGTTGGGGTGGCATAGCGTATTTAGGAAACCGACAGGGAGGAAGGCTGTCCAGGGACATTGTCACAGTGAAGGAACTCGAAGCACCAGGTGGTGAAGTGAGCGTGGGGGTGAGATGACTATTAGAGAGGTATATGAAGGCAGGACCCCAGAGGGTTTTGTGTTTTACCGTAGAGGTTTGGGCTTGATTTTATAGGTGGTGAGGAGCCAATTAGCAAGGGGTGGCGATATCAGAAGCTTCACCCTTTCAGAGGGATCATCCAGGCCACCTGGCCGAGGATACTGGTCAGGGAGGTGCTGTTGGGGACATAAGACAAAATGGTCGAGTTTTGCTGAATTAATTAAGGAAAAATTGAATCCTTTCCCAGTCCTTCCCACACCCGCCACCCTCCACACCCTTCCCCTGGGCTCAGTACATTTCTCTTTTTTGGGTGTAGCATTTTCTAGTCTTTGCGTCAGCATTTTCTCAGACGCAGATCCTTTACGTGGAGGCGGGTTCATGTTTTCTGCCGGTTGCTACATGATCATGCGCTTCCTGCCTTCGCCTTCACTAACCTCACAGGAATGTTGCATTAACAGCGATGGGAGCGAGGCCCTGCATGGCCGTCGGGGGCTCCCGGGTTAGTGGAGAACGTAGTTGTCACTGGAGGTTGCATCCCCCCTCGGCCCCCAGACCAGGCAAGAAATTGCTCGTGACTCCCTGCGCACTGCTAGAAACCACAGCCCATTTCTGTTAAGTGAGAACATTGACGCGTGGATGTACGTTGCTTTTGTTCTCAGATGAATATCGAAGCTCTTCGGGAGAATCTGTACTTTCAGTCAAAGGAGAATCTCTCCGCGACGCTGGAAGCCGTCTTGGAGCGCACGGAGGACTTCACCGATTCCGCCTACACCAGCCACGAGCACAGGGAGCGCATCCTGGACCTGTCGGCCCACGCGAGGGCGGAGCTCCAGCAGCTGGCCTCCGTGTGGCTCCAAGCTGTAAGAACCTGCTTCCATGGAAGTACCCTTTGTCAGTAGCTCGCCCCTAAAGTTGTGAGAGATGGGGACGCTGACCCCATCAGCAGGAATGTGGATGTGGTCCAGAGGGAGACGAGGGCGTCTCATTCCTCGTCCCCCTCCTGCTTGGCCAAAGTACCCTTACCATCCACGTGGCACTCACAGGCTTGACATCCCAGCCTGTTTCCCATCCTGGCCAGTCTGGACTCTGTGCCATCCTCACCATCACAGTTCACCCTGTTGTCTCTGCTCTTCCACCAAACTCACCTCTGGAACATTCCTCCCCAAAATGCTTCTTCAGAGTGGGGAGCAGAGGAGACCCCACCTAGAAGGTCTCGGGACCTGAGTCTTACCAGAGGCACTCAGATGTGCACAGCTCCTCACTCTGAGGACAGCTGGTTTGCAGACACAACGATTTAGGAAGCTTATGGAGGTCTAGATGCAGTGAAGACGGTAGATCCAGCTGCCAGTGGAAGATTTCTCACCCTCACACAGATTCCTGGTCTGTGGGCAGACTCTTAAAGAGCCTTCATAGGCTAGTGGTCTACGTAAAACATGGGCAGCTCTCTGGGCAGGAGAGGTAAAGGCTGGCAGAGGCGGGACAGCACAGGAAGCAGGTGCCAAGTTTCTTATAGAGGGTGGGTTACAGCACTGAGAGACGGAAGCCTGAGGTGACACTGGCACCTTTATTTACTTCTTAGTCTTCAGCTGTGTCAAACGGTATTTAACGTGGATTTCAACATATAGCATGGAGTGAACAAATCTGGAACATATAGCATGGAGAGAACAACTCTGGACATCTTAAAGGGAACGCTTTGGCAGTAAAGATGAAGAGGAAGGGTGAATGTGGCTGGGAATGGACTGACCAGAGCAGAGCTTACTTCCTTTAAGACATTGATTTATGAATGAAGAGTAGATACGAATGACAGATTTTGCTCATATTTCCTTGGCATCACAGCATGGCAAATGCTCACATTAGCAGGAAAACGTCACCTAGGGTAGAGTAGTGTCAGGGATGGAAGCAATGTTTTCTGTCTGGTTTGAATGATCTGTGCGGTATCTAATCTGAGGTATAGATTGCTTTGTGTTAAATATGTAAGCCCACCACTCAGGGAAGAGCGTTTCTGTGAGGAAATGCTGTCTGTGTTGGGAGTCTGAGTCTATCAGTACTTAGATTTGCAAGTAGCACCTTTCACATATTTCATAAGCACCGGCATCTTGGATTCTGCATTCCAGGTGTATTATTCATGCATTCATTTATTTCCGTTGTTACCATGGGCTTTTTATATGCCAGGCACTTGAAATCTAAAGATGAAGAAGATAAAATCTTTGCCTGCAAGAATTTGCAATGTAGAAGAATGTGGGGAGGGGTGAGGCAGTACAGAAAGCTATGTAAGCGTCCAAAGAGAAGGGACAGACCATGTGCTGAGAGGATTTGAAGGGGGATGGATTTTTATTCAGGGAGAAAAATGAAGACGGCTTCTTGAGGATATTGACATTTAACTTTGATTTATTCATTCAAAGAACTGAACACTTCCTTCCTTCCATTTGCTGTGCCAGGGATTATGGATTCAGTGGTGAGCAAACTAAATATGATCGCAGCCTTCAAGGGGCTTACCAACGCCTAGTGGGGAAGACAGACATTAAACAAATAAAAAAGTAAACATGTAATGGCATACTGGGATGACGACTTAGACTGAGGGTTAACGTGGGTGAGAAGAGGGTCTCATTTAGGTTGTGTGATCTGAGAAGGTGTAAGGACTTGAAAAGGATTCGTGTCTTAATTTTTAAGTAGGTCAAGAATGATGATGAGCATCCTAGGCACAAGATAAAATAGTTTAGTCTTAGATATGATAAATTTATGTAAGAAAGTTAGATTTTAGAAATTAACCCATTTATAGTTAGAGTGGGAAAATATAACTAAATACTTAAAATTCTACTTTCAGTTCTAACCATAAACAGATAAATTTTAAAAATCTACTTTTCTTATAGTGCACAGAATGATATTAAAATTTATTATAATTTATAGTTCAAGTAAAATTGGAGTCATCAGATGAAAAAGATGAGGTAACCCTATGTATATACTTTTTTAAATTTGTTAGCAAAGCAAGAGAACAAAAAGCATCGCCGAAGAGCTGGAACTCAGTATACTGAAAATCAGTCATGGCCTCAATGAACTTAAGAAAGAAGTAAGTATAGTTTGAAATCAAGCCTCTTTCAACTCTTTGCAAATTTTCATGTTGTATATGGTACGTAGGAAATGCATTAGTATGTCGCTGTGCACAGAAAATAAGTTTTTAAAGTTTTCCTTGGACCTACTAATTTTGAAGCCACCAATTCATTGGTGCCATCAGTCTTAAAGCTTGTACATGAATGTCCACAGCAGCACTACTTATAATGGCCCCAGACTGGAAAAAACCTAAAATCTCATCAATGGGAATTGATAAACAAATTTTGGTATGACTAAACGAAATATTGTTCAGCAATAAAGATTATATACTTGGTGATCTGTTTCACATCTTACTTGGTTCCGGCCTCTTTTGAAACCTTCATTTTCACATCCTATTAAACATAGAAGGATACCATTTTCTATGGTTTAAACAAACCCTACCCATTCCCCCCATCCTATTCAATTTCAACTGAACTATTGTTAGAAATGTGACTATCAGAAGAGCACAAAATCCCTGAGGCGGAGTGGTTTTCCACATGCTTCATTTTTCTTACCTCTGAAATGGGTGTAACAGCAACCACCTAGGGTTTTGTAAGAATTAAGGGCGATGACGTCTATAAAGCCATTGTCAGTACATTGCACGGAGCAGGAATTGGTGTTATTCTCCCTTCCTCCCTTAGGGTTGGTCATAAGTTGTCTCTAGAACCATTTGTAAAATTTATGTGGCCTTGGACAAGTGACTCCACCTTTTCATAGTCTGTAAAATAAAGGGCTGGCATTAACTATTCTCTAAGGCCCTGGTGGCTAAACAAAGTCTTTTAAAATTCTCATGTGATATTTTGTTTCCAAAAAAAGGGCATTTTAATGTCTTTGTTTCTGACTAATTATTCTCACTTGATTGTGTGAATGTGGACTGCCTATTGTTAATTTCGTAGCAAGCCCTGTAATTTGAGTTGACATTGGATTACTTCCAAGGGGAAAAAAATCACTTCGTTCAAATAGGCTCCACTCCAGATCAGATTTTTTTCTGGGGACAGTGTTATTAAAAGTAATCTCTTTCTGGATAACCCCAAAAGAACCTTTCTTTTAAATTTATAATTTTATTGATTTCGGAGAGGGAGAGGGAGAGAGAGATAGAAACATCAATGATGAGAGAGAATCACTGATTGGCTGCCTCCTGCATGCTCTCTACTGGGGATCAAGCCTGCAACCTGGGCATGTTTCCTTGACCAGAACCGAACCTGGGAGCCTTCAGACCACAGGCCGACACTCCATCCACTGAGTCAAACTGGCTAGGGCCTATCACATTTCTTATTTTAAGGTCAGGATAAGAAGACTTTGGAGTTAATAGTACCCAAAGATATCCAGTGTGAGTGGGCCATGCTTAAAATGCACTCCAAAGTCAAATATAACCTTGGAGGTTTTGTTACTCTTTTATGTATCATTTCTCCTGCGACCCAGGTGTTAAGAATAAAGTTCTGGGTAACAACTATAGATGGACTGTAACCCCGCTGAGGGGAGGGTTGTGTCCTATTTGTCACGTGGGCCCAGACTCTAACCCAGTGCCTGCCATGATGTAGGTGTTCAATCAAATTGTGGCGACTACCTTATTGGCTAAATCCCACATTGATCCTTTTTCAAAAGTCTGGTAAAAAGCTGGCTCAATGGATGAACACGACCTATGAACCAGGAGGTCATAGTTCGATTCCTGTCAGGGCACATGCCTGGGGGCATGCAGGAGGCAGCCAATAAATGATCCTTTCATCATTGATGTTTCTCTTTCTCTCTCCCCCCCTCTTTCTCTCCCCCCCCCCTTCGTCCCTCTCTTCCTCTCTCTCTCCCCCTTCCTCCCTCTCTTTCTCTCTCTCTCTCCCCCTTCCTCCCTCTCTTTCTCTCTCTCTCTCCCCCTTCCTCCCTAAAATTAATAAAAATATATTTTTAAAAAATGCTCACTTGTGCCCTAACTGGGTTGGCTCAGTGGATAGAGCGTTGGCCTGCGGACTGAAGGGTCCCAAGTTTGATTCCAGTCAAGGGCATGTACCTTGGTTGCAGGCACATCCCCAGTGGGGAGTGTGCAGGAGGCAGCTGATCGATGTTTCTCTCTCATCGATGTTTCTAACTATCCCTCTCCCTTCCTCTCTGTAAAAAATCAATAAAATATTTTTTTTAAAAAAACACTCACTCGTGATGACAAACTACCAATTGATTTTTTTTCTTAATACTTTGGATACCATACTGTAATACTGTTCTATTCCTTGAAGAGTAGCAGAAGTATTTTTTAAGGTAAGAGAGGAGCTGTGTGGGAAAGAGCTGATTGATAATAGAATGAACAGGGGATCGAGTTCATTTTCTACCAACGGCATTACTGCCCACACAGGGGCCTCGAAGATGTTCCTATCACCCGCCCAGGTCTGCACAACTGCTACCGTTACCAAGGGGGACTGTGCACTTCCCCCGAAAGGTTCCACTGGGACTGTGTTGAGGTCACTGCTCTTTGGTCTTTAAAGTGATTCTGAGGTGCTTGGCCACAACATCTTATGGTTTGTTGTTTGTTTCATCACCCTTCACCCCCCACATCTGCAGCTTCACAGCACAGCAACTCAGCTGGCAGCAGACCTGTTAAAATACCATGCCGACCACGTGGTTCTAAAAGCATTAAAACTTACGGGAGTAGAAGGAAATTTAGAAGGTTTGGCTGAATGTGCCTGTAAATTCTCAGAACAGAAAGAGCAGCTTGTCGAGGTGAGTGATCGGCTTACTTGTTCAAGAAATGGTGGTTTAATGGTAGCTGTATATCAGCAGGGAATGTTAACGCAAACGCAGTTTCCGGGCACCTTACGTGAGCATTTTCTCTCTCGTTTGGAATTCTAAAGGTATTATGTTTATCTGTCTGACCTTACAGCAGTCTGGCTTCTAAAACAAAACAACCCAAACTGCTGGAATCCACAAATGCACTTCTTGTTAATCTTCTTTTCCTTATTCCCCTTGAGAGCTCAGTCTCAGTAGTGCTGTGGGTCTCAGCAGGAAAAGAATGGCACACTCAAATTTGGATCATCTAAAGATGGTTTAATAAAGGAGCTGTTTACAGTGACATACATGGGGGATGGGGGGGCGGGGGAGGAAACCATGGGAGTGCAGTAACTGGGGTGAGTGAGAGCGGAGCTGGTACCACCCCCATGCCCACACTGACAGGAGGGAGTGGTTTCTGGAGACTGGAAGGGCATGGAGTCTTCCAGAGAGACACCGTGAGAGGTGGTTTTAGGACTAGACATAGAGACAGTCCAAGGTGACCCTGCAGGGAAAGAACCTGGGAATAAAGGCCCTTACTCTCCTCATCCCTGCTGGTCTATTGCTGGGGGTTCCCATTGGCCAAACATAGCTGCAGACCATGTAGGTCAGTGTCCTGGGACAAAAGCAGATTTGAGAGAGAAGGAGGGTAAATATGGAGGGACAGGGAGAAGCCATCCAGTACAAAATGCCTTCTCTGAACCTCTCCTATTCTTCCCAAATCTCTGTTACATGTTACTGATGCTTACCTGCCACTTTTGCTATAATTCCAATTATTAATTGAGTAGAGGCCCAGTGCATGAAATTTGTACACTGGTAGGGTCCCTAGCAGCTGCCAGCTGCCAGTGGGGTCTCCCTCCCTTTCCCCGGCCGGCCCCGCCCCCTGGTTGAACTCCCAGACAACTCATGGTTGAGGGGACAATTTGCATACTATGCTTTTATTATATGGGATATTCTAAGTCTTCCACCTATTAAGAATGTCTGACATCTGATCTGCTAGTAAAAAATACATACTTAAACCATGTATACCTTCTATATAAAAGGTATGACTTAGTCCACATGCATATAAATGCACAAATATGAACCATCTAGCTGTCTTTAAATTATCTCATATACCCTGCTCATCACATCTCAAAGACTAAGGGCTGAAGAAACCTTTAGGCCAACTGGAATTGCTTCCTCTCCTTCATTTGATTATATCTTAAAACTGCTAAGGAGCATTCTTTTTCTTCTTCTTCTTTTTTTTTTTTTTTTGTCAATCCTTACCTGAAGATATTTTTCCCATTGATTTTTTAGAGAGAGTGGAAAGGAGGGAGGGAGAGAGAGAGACCTCAATGAGAGAGAGACACTGATTGGTTGCCTCCTACATGCACCCTGACTGGAGCCGGGGTTCGAACCTGCAACCCAGGTACACGCCCTTGTCTGGGAATAGGATCCGAGACCCTTTGGTCCAAGGGCCGGCGCTCTAACCACTGAGCCCCCGGCCAGGGCAGGGGCATTCTTAAAATGAGTGTAGCTTCATCTCCTTTTAAAACAGTTTTGATGCTGTTTTGTTTGTAAGCCAAATATTATGACTGTAAGCAAACTTGGTAATTATAAGATTCCTGAAGCAAATCTTTTTAAAAGATGAAAAAATATTTTTTTCTAATTTTTTGTTTCAAGCCTCAAGGTTTTCAATAATTTTTGCTGATATAGGTAAGTTCTCCACTCATTACATCGGTCTTGCCTAATCCGGTGTTATCTCCAATGAAAGGTGTGTTAATTAATTTCCCATGAAGGAAAGTGGTTTTTGTTGACAGGAAGAATGCTTAGTGTTGAGTAATTGACCTAGTTTAGCCTAGAGACCTTGGGCAAGTCACTTCTCTGAGCCAGGTGTCTTCACATATAAAATGTGTGGGCACTGCCAGATCCTTTCGAAGGCTCCCCCTGGTCCGAGAAGTCTGTGAGCACCTTGCCATGATCAGATAGGACACAAAACCGATGCTCTGTACCCTTATTTGTTCCTCGAGACTCTGTTAGTAACCAGTATACTATTATAGTTTCTCCTTGATGTAAAGACTTGTTTGTATGGGTTTTCATGTTTTGTTGTTGCTATAAATTATAAAATGAGCCTGTCTTGTGAAAAACGGGAACGTGGAAGTTGAACTGTGGAAATGCTCTCTTGCAGACCTGTCGATTGTTGCGACATGTATCTGGGACAGAACCTCTTGAAATAACCTGCATCCACGCAGAGGAGACATTTCAGGTGACCGGCCAACAGGTACGACCAACAGCAGGTTGTCCCTTCTATAGTAAGGCTGGTCTGAGTGTCATAACAGATCGTGTGCAAGCAAGAGAAAGTGCTTCTGCATAACTACAGGCCAAATCTCCCGAGAGAAACGCACACTCCGGAATTTTCCGGTACAGTGCCGGAACATAGCTGACATTCCACTGGGTTATCTGGTCATCTGCCAACCTGGAGATTGGCCCATTCAAGGGAAGCCTAGTTTATATCTACTTTAATGAAGCTGTTGACAATGTGGGTTGTTGTAACACGTTTGAAAAGCAAGCTATCTCTATGTAACAAGCCATAAACATATTCACATTTTGGCTGCGTAATTCTTAAGGACATAGGAGATAAACAACAACAACAAAAAACAAAGAAACTGAAAATTAATGTTTGTTACAACATTACTTATAATAAGATTCCATTGGAAACAAAATAGCTATCTTAAGTTAGGTAAATAATATAACTTAAAATAATAACTAGAATTAGCAACACTGAAAAATGTTTGGTTAAAATGTTGGGGCATAAAAGCATTATTCAGATTTGTATATGTACTATAATTGCTGTTATATAAAATGTATATCTATGGGAATATGCAGAAATGAAAGGTCTTGTGTTTATTTGAGAAAATTGTGTTATTTTTTCTTGAATTTTCTGTACTAATTTTCAAAGCCTTTTAAACATTTACAGCTCAATTAATACTGTCCCGTCAAATCAATCTAAAGGAAAAAGTGAGGGACAGAACTTCCTTTCTAACCCCAAATTCCAAATACCAGGTGTGCTTGTTTCCTTTACCACGGTCAGCCAAAAGGGCTTACCTCTTACCTGCAACAGTGAAGATAGATGCCAAGTCCCTGGATTTATGGTTGACAACAGTGAACGCGAGTTGGTGGTACACGCCCTCCAGCAGAACCACGTTGGCTGTTGGAGGGATGAGTATATGCCCTCCTGTAGGGAACAGTGGCAGAGGCTTATCATAGAAGCAGTAACTACATCATTATATGTGGATTTTTGAGTGTGCGGAGGTCAGCGCCCCTAACTTCTGCATGGTTCAAGGGACAGCTGTATATGAGTGGCTCTCAACAGTGGTCATCTGCTGACATTTTATTATAACCAGAGGGCCTCTGTTTATTGGGAGACACCAAGGCTTCATTATTTGCTGGTGCAGCTGGGAGTAATCCAACTAGCCCTGGCTGCAGTGTATTTCAGTAGAAGTAAAGCATGTGGCCCTCCTGTGCAATCAGCTGGTCGCAGTCCTCTGTTACTGTTTCTACTGCAGCAATGGTTAGGAAAAGCCAGATTTTCTTCCCCAGGATGATGACAGAGCCTCTTGTCAACTTCCAAACTTGAGAAGCTTTTTCTGTCCCCATCACCTTGGCCTTTACCTAGTCTTTGCCATCTGTCAAAGGGATCACTTTAGGAAATAGAGCATGCCTCTTGGATACTTGATATTTATTTCTGGAGCTCTCTGCTTTAGCAATGCCATTTTTATATTTCCTTTGAAGTGTTAGGTCACATCCTAGGCACAGTGAGCAGGTTGCACGCTGTTCAGTGGCTCCAGGGAGGAGGGCAGCAGTGTTGAAACCTGGCTGGCCAGCCAGGGGACCACCTTCCCTGCAGATGGGAACTCTGTTCTGCTCATAAGGCTGCCACCGGCTTGTCAGTCCTGTGCCCGTGGGACTGTGCCCTCACAGGGAAGCATCTAGTTCTAGTTTCCTGGAACGTAGCATAACTCCCATATGCCAGTCTCTGGAAGCTCTCCAGTGACTTTCTTCCTTGCTCAGAAAGTCCAGTCCTAGCTGTGTAGGTTTCGCCATCGCATGGCCACTGGTAACCTTCCTTTTCCTTAAATTTGATTTTTAAAATTTTTTATTGATTTCAGAGAGGAAGGGAGAGGGAGAGAGAGATAGAACATCAATGAAGAGAGAGAATCATCATTTGGCTGCCTCCTGCACGCCTCCTACTAGGGATTGATCCTGCAACCCAGGCATGTGCCCTTGACCGGAATTGAACCCGTGACCTCTCAGTGTGTGGGAGACGCTCAACCAACGGAGCCACACCAGCGAGGGCTGTTTGTGTGTTTTTGAGGATTAATATTAATGTATGTCAGACACCTAACACGATATCTCAAGAACATATCTATAATGTACTCATAGGTGTGTGCATATGTTACTACCTCTACCACTAATAATATCAATACCACTACTACCACCACCACCACTGCTATCTAGCTACAATTACTACTCGCACTACTATTGATACCGACACTCCTGTGCCACCACTGTTATTGCCAGCACCACCAATGCTACTGCTACTGCTACTACTACTCTTAAGGTCCCCACCAGACTGGCAACCCGCGGAGCAATGGGCAGTGGCAGCTCGCCCCAGGCTAACCCCCTAAATCTGCCCCCAAATTCTCCTTTTTTCTGACTCTACAGTGAGCTGACAGCAGCCCCGCCTTGGATCTTGGCTCACTTCTTTCCCGCAACCTGTCTAGAGAGCCACAGCAGCTCCATCCATTCTCTCTCCTGTGGCTTCTTCCATCCTAGGCCCTTCCTGGTTTCACTGTCCCCACTTTAATAATCGTACTCGCGAAATAAAAAACAAAACAACCTCCAGCCCCCCCCCCCAAAGATAACTGCTCCCGGAATCAAGGTTTGTATAGAATAACACGTACTGTTTGTCTGTAGACAGGGTTATAAGAAACAGTAGGTTTTGTTCCGCCATGTATCTCCACATTGGCCAACATGAGGCTTATCTGTAGAAATGACTCCATAGTTGTTTATTGAGTTGGTTTGGACAGTACAGACTTAAGTTTGTTCTTTCATGTGATTCTAAGAGCTAAGATTTTAAAAATCACACTTGTTTATATTGTATTTCTTTAGATAATTTCTGCTGCTGAAACATTGACATTGCATCCATCTAGTAAAATTGCTAAAGAAAACCTAGATGTATTTTGTGAAGCATGGGAATCCCAAATTAGTGACATGTCAACATTGCTAAGAGAAATCAATGATGTGTTTGAAGGAAGACGAGGTGAGAGACTGTCCACATATTGAAATATATTATTATCTTATTGTAACGCTATTAGCTTTTCAATTTCACACTTGAGATGCAAAATGAATTATCTTGTCATATCCTGAGTTATTTTTATAGTAAGATATCTTCCACAAAAAATTATGAAAATAATATTTGTCCTTTATTTAGTATCGAAGGAGTAAAGTTCGTTGTACAATAGCGTAGTAGATTTCTTTGAATTAATATTAGCATTCTAGTTTTCCTATTGACAGTAAGCCATTTTATGTTTCTTCTAAATTGCTTTTTAGTTTTAGTACAAATTTCTTCTGCAACACAGTGATTATCTGATTTATTTCTACTAATTTCATAATGAAATGAATGTAGTTGTTTGATTTTTGAATTGCTTTCCTTCCATTTGGATGGAATCGTTTTCCTTGATGACTCCTGACCTGGGAATATTTCCTATGGTGGGTAAGTTCATTATTTCTACAACATGTAGAATAACACCGTACAGTGTGCAGGAGGGCATCATTTTTACTTTTTATTTTAACATCAACTGGGGTTTTTGTTTATTTCCCATTGTACTGTGTGTCCTGTTATTTGTATTTTTATATATTTTCCCCTTCAAATGGCCTCTGTTCGTGTCAAGCATGCTTAGTTTTTAAAATAAAATGCATTTAAAGTCATAATAACATCAAATTAGATATTTTTCACTGACTAAGGACTTTTAAACATTTCATATTTTTGAAAATATTTCTTTAGAATAATTGCTGATATGCTTAAAAATCAGGGAATGGTATAGACTTCATAGATATATCATAATTTGTAAAGTGTAATAAAAGTTTACCATGCTTCTACATTTAAAGATTTCTGTGATGGCTAGCCTGAATGGCATATCATTTTGATGCTTTGATACAGTATTTATGGTTCCATGGGCTTTTATGTGAGGCAAGTTTCATGCATTAAAAGGTAAAGTGATGTAACTGATCCGCCTTTACAGGAGAGTGACCAGTTAGCCCTAGGACTTGGTTAGGAAAGGAAGAGAAGTGGCCTCCCAGCCTTTCCTGGCACTCGCACCCTCAGCGGATAGACCAGGCTTGAAACAGGAAAAGGCGTAGACCTGTTTTAGACGACATGGTCACTGCAGTTTCTTTGACTTTCAAGCTGGATATTATGTAAATGACCTCTTCTTTAGGTCTTCTTTAAGTTTGGGTATCCTATCCTAAAAAATTCACGCTTGCCCTGGCCGGTGTGGCTCAGTTGGTTGAGCGTCGTCCCATGCACTGAGAAGTGGCTGCTTCAGTTCTGGGTTCGGGCACATGTCCGGGTTGCAGGCTCGATCCCCAGGCAGGAGGCAGTGATCGATGTTTCTCTCTCTCATCGATGTTTCTCTCTCTCTCTCTCCCTTTCCCTTCCTCTCTGTCTAATATCAATAAAAACGTATTTTTGGGGAAAAATTCAGGATTACTTTCACCTCCTTATGGCGGAACAGGAATTTCTTTTTAGGAGGAAAAACTCTGCTGCATTCTATCAATGGGATGCCCACCGTTTAACTGGTAAAGACATGAGATGCCATCTTTATTTTTTTAATATATATTTTATTGATTTCTTACAGCGAGGAAGGGAGAGAGATAGAGAGTCAGAAACATCGATGAGAGAGTAACATCCATCAGCTGCCTCCCACACACCCCCTACTGGGGATGTGCCCACAACCAAGGTACATGCCCTTGGCCGGAATCGAACCTGGGACCTTTCAGTCTGCAGGCCGATGCTCTATCCACTGAGCCAAACCGGTTAGGGCGAGACGCCATCTCTATGTGGGGTTAATTGAGACAGAGCTGGTTGATTTCTTACAGTGCCTTTCTTTATCCTTGCTTTTTATCATGAAGCTCATAAGAAGAGCTTTTTCCACGAAGCCCAACTCTGAGTTCGCTGTTGTCGATTGGGCTGAGTCCATGTCACGGTGCTGCTCTCCCTGCTCTGTGTGGTTATGACAGCCCTGCCTGTCAACCTTGCACCTGCACTGCTTGCCACCCAGAGCACCGAGGGCATTCTTCCATCCCGCTTCTCTCTGCCACTGTCATAACTCATGTTATAACTGTCATTGGAAAGCCTTTGCTGTATTCTAGCCACCTTAGCTCTGTCCTGCATATGTTGGCTCTCACAACTGGGAAAATTATCAGATATATTTGCAACTATCTTGGAACCAACCAATTAAGTGGCAAACAACATGCTAAGCAATGAGAAAGTGTTCTCATATTTGAAGTCATCCTGGGAGTTTGGTCATTGTTCTGTTTACTCAAGACACTCACATTTCACAGTCGGGCCTCATGGGATTGTTTTAAGAACTCGAAAATCAGCCCGACCAGTGTGGCTCAGTGGTTGAGTGTTGACCTATGAACCAGGAGGTCATGGTTCGATTCCCGGTCAGGACACATGCCCGGGTTGTGGGCTCAATATCTAGTGGGGGGCATGCAGGAGGCAGCCAATCAATGATTCTCTCTCATCATTGTTTCTGTTTTCCTCTCTGAAATCAATAAAAAGATGCTTTTAAAAAAAGAACTCAAAAATCAATATTTGTCTTCTGGCCTTTTGTCTTTTCACCAAACCTCCAGCGAGGCCATAGCCTTCATATTAGAAGGGACCGGATAAAGAAGACTTCACTTTCCCTTAGTGATGAGTATGTAGCAGTATTGAGAACTTGAGATTATTTTAGACAGATGTCAGGAAGAAGCCTTCTCTCATAGTTTGCAGACTCTATCCCTCCTTTAAGGAAGCTGAATTTCCTTGCTTCTGTTTGACCCACTTTAGAGTTCACATGACCAAACTCGTGTTTAAGGATGTGTGGTAGCCCTGTTTCATAGCCCTGCATGTAATTCATCACCTGGCAGGTCGGATGCATGGGTGCTGGTCACTGACATGGGGAGTACAGGAAGAAGAACATGCTTGTGGATAAATACAAGTTTATTTGGGGAACACATGAGTCTGGAACATGGAAGTGATCCATCCAGACAAGAGATGATGGTGCGAGGGTAATAGAAATGGAAATAAGAGGACTGATATCAGAACAATCTTACAAATAATATTGGTAGGATTTGGTGATTGAATGTGAAAGTAAAGAAGAGTTTGAGGTTGACGATTGGGTTTGGATTTGAATCTGTCAATCCCACTCCTGAAGTTAGCCAATAATCTGCCTGTCCTTCAGTGGTTAGGGATTCATTTTAAGTGGGTCTGGGGACATGGTTTCTTTTCTGATCGAGCATGTCATATAGAGCCCCTCTGGAACCCAGAAAAGCTAACTGAACTTCTCATAGGGAATAATGTAGCACATCTTCAGTGAAATGAAATGATGAGGCTTCTATGTTCCTGGGGAATTTGTTTTATTTTGAGGAGATGCAGAAAAGCTCTGAATATTGAAAACGGGAACAGTACTTCTCAATTAGGTTTTCAGAAGAAATCATTTTTGGTACTCTCGTAAGATGAGAGGGCCTTTGGGACTTAATGGTGAGCTTAATTGATCTTGAAGTATAAACTCAGAAATAAAGATGGCACAATTGTGGTTTTGATGTAGGGGGTATTAAACAAAGGATTTAGTGCTTTGAAAATAATCCTGTAAAACAAATATCTGTACCAAGTATGTGCTCCCCAAATATTTGTTTTTCCAATTATTCCTAATGTTTATAACATGTTTTCATCAGAGACAGCCTCTTTAATTTGATATAATAGCTAAACATAATTGAGTCAATATATCCTTGCTCTGCTTCAAATTAATGGCAATAATTAGACTTGTGTGGAAAAAACTATAAAATTAGAAAATGATTCAGTTTCATCTTTTTTTTTTTTGTATTTTATCAACTTACTTGGCTAAGAATGATCGGTTTTGCAATGATCATCAAGCATTCTGAGTCTCACTGAGGGCTAGGAATGGGGAGCAAAGCCAAGTACAGTACCTGAAAGAGGTCCTCAGGGAGTGGACTGCTGGCGACTAGGGACTGGCGAATGGGAATGTAGCAGACCAGACGATATAGGCTCTCTTATGGATTTATTTCTCCCTACCTTCTGGTTTCTTTAACTCTTTGTACCTTGGAGAAATAAGAAATACTGAAACAGTTGGCTATTTTTTCCCTTTTGGAAAGTAAATGTGAACATTTCAGGGTCATGGGCACTACAGGGGATCACAAGGGTAGATAACACAGGATTGCTCACCTAAGCTAATTATCTTTAAGTAATGATTATGCCCTCTTCTCTGGCTTATTAAGATCACTTTTAAGAGGTACTATGGACAGGATTCACACTTTGAATTAAGATAGATGGTGAGTTTTGAGGTCTGAGTGACTTGAAGACAGTCTTCTGTTAATCTCACAGCCAAATCTGGCACTTTTTACATCAGGGTTAGGAGACAAGGCATGGAAATTACTACTTCCTCTTTAAAGTTTTATTTTTCTCTCACAAGTCTGAGACCAGAAAACCATTAATAAAATCCCCTTACAATTCTGACATTACAAAGAAATGGTTTGAATCATAAAGCTATTTCCAAGTATCATTAAGGCTGACCTGTAATGACAGGTCATCTTCTAGATCAGCTCCGTTCAATGGAAATACAGTGCAAGCCACATATGTAATTTAAAAGTTGTGGGAGGCAGCCCTAACTGATTTGGCTCAGTGGATAGAACATCAGCCCACGGACTGGAGGGTCCTGGGTTTGATTCTAGTCAAGGGCATGTACCTTGGTTGCAGGCTCGATCCCCATTTCGAGATGTGCAAAGGCAGTGATCGATGTTTCTTATCAATGTTTCTAACTCTCTATCTCTCTCCCTTCCTCTCTAAAAATCAGTAAAAAATATATTTTAAAAAATTGTAGGAGGCACAATAAAATTTTGAAAAGAAACAAGTGAAATTTATTTTAATACTATTTTTATTTAATCTGGCATACCCAAAATATTATTTCCATTTATAATCAATATTTAAAAATTATTGAGATCTTCATTTTTTTCTTTGTATTATTTTTTTTAATTTTATTGCTTAAAGTATTACAAAGGGTATTACATATGTGTCCATTTTTTCCCCCCCGCCCTAGACAGTCCCCTAGCCTTCCCCTATCCCCCAGTGTCTTATGTCCATTGGTTATGCTTATATGCATGCATACAAGTCCTTTGGTTGATCTCTTACCCCCCTACCTCCTGCCCCCCAACCTTCCCCGGCCTTCCCGCTGCAGTTTGACAATCTGTTTGAGGCAGCTCTGCCTCTGTATCTATTATTGTTCAAAAGTTTATAATGGTCTCTATTATCCATGAATGAGTGAGATCATGTGGTATTTTTCCTTCATTGTGTATTATTTCTTCAAAATCCAGTATGGATTTTACTTACAGCAACACATCTCAATACAGACTGGCCATATTTCAATTGATCAATAGTGTTATGTGGCTAGTGGAGTCCATATTGAACAGCACAGTTCTAAATGAAAATTTAAATACGTTATGAACAAGTTTGCCCTATTTGTGTAATAGTCATTCCATAAGGAAGGGTGTGATTTACTGTTTTTACATATTACAGTATTGCCTTTAATTATGTGGAACTATATGAAATTGCTGTTTTTTATTTCAAAGTTGTTGAGTATCAGCAATCTTATATGGTTTCACCTAATATATTATGGCTGAACACAATTTCCTTGAAACCAAGAAGAAATCACTGTTGAAATCTTACCTTGAATTTTTGTCCCAGATATAACAAACTAGCTTTAAAAAAAAAATCTGTCATTCATTGTAACCTGACTCTATACATGACCCAGAAGCCAGAAAAATGAAAGGGCAGGGATGAAGTGGGCGTTCCACATATCCTTTCCTTAGTAGTTGTGCTTCCTGCCACACGTCAGTTCCCAGCAAGTGTTGTTTGCGCTTTCTCATCTTCCTATCTGTGCCCGAGAGCTAGCTTCTTCCCTGACTGGGAGGACATGCGGTGGGGGTAGCTGTACATGGCTTGGTCTGGTGCTTGCGGAACAGGAGGCAAACACTGATAACTGGTCCTGCAGATCGGGGTCTCATTAAGGCCGGCTGCCGTGGAAGCGCTCACTGTGAGTGACATGGTGGCGGTGGAGGAGCTGGAGACGGCCACATAGGTACCTCACAGATACGACTGCTGACAGTCTCTGTGTTCACCATCAAGTTACATGTTTATTGCTCAATCTTATGTGATTAATAGACAAAATTTTAAAAATAATAGACTGACATTCCTGTTTATTTAATAATATTTTAAAATTAGATGTGAATAATGGAAAATTTGTTTTAAGTTATATATGTTGTTTGTAGGAGAGAAGTATGGCTACCTTTCACTTCCAAAGCCCATGGTAAGTAGTTTTGTGCATTTCAGAATGTTTTTTATTCAGAACTTAGTTACGCTCTTGCTACCTGTTGCTACCCAGCCCCCAATAATTGACATTAAAAAAAAGGGTATTAAATGTTGATTGTTCATAGTTGTTATTCTGAGTAAAATCTAGTTTCAGTTCATATTATGATTATTTGTGTTGGCTTTGGAGTTTGAGGGAATAGGTAACAGATTGCATGATTAATAAGAAGCTATAATCTGAAGTCAGAGGCCTATTTGTTCTTCATGTCTTTTATCTAATTCACATTGTCATGTTGGAATCATTTTCTACAGATGAGGGACTTTCTTAGTGTTTCCTACCTTGATGAGATTATGCCATGCTATTTATATTTAGAGACTTGAAATGTACAGCTTTACATAACTGAAGCTGATGTACCTGACTGCATTTCAAAGTAGTGTCCACTAGGTGGCAAGTTCGGTTGCATGATTAAAATGGTTTCTGTACCTTTTCAAGCAATTCGCTTCCTGTATCTTCATAAAATATTTTAATAATAATTTGTAAAAGTAAACCTAAAAATAATGAAAACAGGACTCATTTTAAAAGGAAACATGGAACATAAAATTCTAAATTAAATAAAACCTAAAAACCTGTAGGTATTCTTATCTTTTTAAAATGCTTTATTAATTGCTTTGTAGACTACTAGATTAAGAAGATACAGATGATGCAACTTTACAAGGAGGAGCCAAAGAGATCATTGGTCATCTCCGTTTATTTTCTAACGAACATAAGAGGCAGCTGGTGTGTGTGTGTGTGTGTGTGTGTGTGTGTGTGTGTGTGTGTGTGACCTTATAGTTTCCCTGTACTTAGTTTCTGTCCTTGAACTTCTCCCAATTCTTCTATAGCAAAGAGCATTAGAAAATCTCAAAAGGACTATATTAAATGGCAAATATAAACTATGGAGTAGAAAAAAGGGAAAAGTTGAGGAGGTTTGGCTCTACAGTAAAACTGGTGACACAGTAGCTGGCTAGAAGTAATAAGTCATGGTAATAATGAGGCTACAAAAAACGGAGAGGTACACCTATACCTCAGAGGTGTTGATGGTGACTGTTTCTTAAGTGGGCACATGAGTGTTTTGTTTTATTATAATTTATACTTTGTATACAGAGAGAGAGAGTCTATGTATATAAAAGGCTGATATGCAAAGTGTCCCCTTGGGAGGTCGACAGGGAGACCAGAGTTCGATTACTCGCTGTGACATGCGCTGATCACCAGGGTGCAGCGCAGAACAAAGGAAGGCCCTGTCTGGCAGCTAGAAGGCCCCGATTGGCCCTGATTGCTGGCTAGGCCTAGGGCCCTACCTATGCACGAATTTTGTGCACTGGGCCTCTAGTTCAGTGGTGCTCAACCTTCCTAATGCCACAACCCTTTAATACAGTTCCTCATGCTGTGGTGACCCCCAACCATAAAATTATTTTCATTGCTACTTCATAACTGTAATTTTGCTACTGTTATGAATCGTAATGTAAAAATCTGATATGCAGGATCTATTTTCATTGTTACAAATTGAACATAATTAAAGCATAGTGATTAATCACAAAAACAATATGTAATTATATATGTGTTTTCCGATGGTCTTAGGCGACCCCTGTGAAGGGGTCATTTGACCCCCCCCAAAGGGGTCACGACCCACAGGTTGAGAACCGCTGCTCTAGTTGTTTAAATAAATGTTTCCTTAAAAAAAAGTTTCCCTGCATTTCCTGGACCCTTTATGTCCATGAGTCTGGCTGTTCTGGAACTCCTGCCCCAACCATGGGAGCTCACAGCAGATCTCAGAGTGAGAGGGATGTCCAACCTGGGCTGCCATCGCTGAGAACTTCTGAACATATTTTTCAAAGGATCATTGGTATGGGTAATGCTTTCTATCCTTCTAGGCCAGTGGTCAGCAAACTGTGGCTGGCGAGCCACATGCGGCTCTGTGGCCCCTTGAGTGTGTGTGGCTCTTCCACAAAATACCACGTGCGGGCATGCATGTACAGTGCGATTGAAACTTCGTGGTCCATGCGCAGAAGTCGGTATTTTGTGGAAGAGCCACACTTAAGAGGCCAAAGAGCTGCATGTGGCTCTTGAGCCGCAGTTTGCCAACCACTGTTCTAGGCAATAGGCACCTGCAGGCAAGCCTGGTAACCTAACTAGTGGGGGAAATAGATTTTGAGTTCCAAATAGCTCACATAGAAACAGACTTGCTGTTTCAAATATAGGGGTGTGTCCAACATGTTGGTTCAAATATTAAACCCTAAATTCTGGATATAATCTTCCATACAAGCTGGGTGAAAGATTGGGAATCCGGATATCAGTGAAACAAAGGTGCTGAAATTTAGCCCTCAAAGGGCACATTGGGTAAAGGCGTTGAATTGCAGTCATAATATTAGGATCAGATGGACATCTACAGAGGGTGGCTAAATTTATTATATCATTTCAGAAGAATAATTATAATAACGACTCTGGGAAAATGCCAGAGTCCTTAGGTCCTTCTGAGACACTGCTACGTTTCTCTCGCCAGATTTCTACCTACCTACCTGTTCCAAGCTGAGCTCACATACTGGTAGAGTACTGGTAGAGTTCTTTGTTTTAACTTAACTTAATATACTTTAAGTATGTGCTGAAAATGTTTAGGTTACAACTTTATTACAGGTGTTTTATTATGCTTCCTAGTACTATTGTATTCCTTCACAGTGACCTTAATCTTTTATTTTAATGTCACAGAAGAATAATGCAAACCTGAAATCATTAAAGCCAGAGAAGTCTGACTCTGAGGTAAGACCTTTTTCTTTGTCATAATCTTACTTCTAATCTCCCTCTTATATCGGTAATAACAAAATTGTGTGATTAAAATATCTTCTCCATATTTTATAGGAGAAAGCCAAGATTGCAAAGCTTGGACTTAAGCTAGGATTACTCACCTCCGATGCCAACTGTGAGATCGAGAAGTGGGAGAATCAGGAGAATGAGATTGTTCGATATGGGCGGAACATGTCCAGGATGGCCTATTCTCTATATTTATTTACTAGGTAAACATATTTTGATCTTTTTAAATCAATTTAATATCTAGTGTAGAGAAAAAATGCCATGTGAAATCATTGGTAGGTCAAAGTCAGTTCAGTGTGCATGGTAAAAGCCTATATATGTCTTCTTGTTTTAAATAAGTGAATGCAACAAGAAGACATTCAATTAAGATTAGGTGTAGTAGAGACCCTCTTCTAGGTTTATATCCTATTCTTTTCATAATTTTGCATTTTACTTTTTTTATCCTATACATCAACCCAGCCAGCATCAGTAAGTTTAGAAAACATGCCTTTTAAATCGTTATACAAATGATTGAATGGACACGGATCAAAGAATAGAGCCATTAGGCCTACCACCTCAATAGAGTGCCAAATCTCTGTGAGTCACTGTTGGTTGTGTAGCACAGATTTTCAATAACTTTGCCATTATCTGACCTACATTCTTCATCTTGTTCACATCACAAGACTCTTGAGCAAATGCCTGTTGAAGTCAATGTTGATCACATTCCCAAATCTTCCATGATAATAATCTCCCTATATGGTAAAATAATGTATATGTATATATGATAGTAATACCATGTTGCTAAATATCAGTTATCTGCTCAATAATCTGTTCTAGAATTTTCTCATGGAATGACTTCAAACTTTTCACTGATTTTCTGAAATCTTATCTTTTTTATTTTTGAAAACCTGGAAAATACTTGATCTATCCAACATTATGGCCCCTCTTTTACTCATTTTGATTTTGAAAATATTGTCAGCAGTGGTTCACACCTGCACGTTGTTTCAGTATTCTGAAATGTAATCCATTTAGTCTGGAATCTTAAGCTCGATTAAAGTAGGTAGGATCTCTACTACTGTGCGGGCATTGGGGCTCAATAAATGGCACCCTTTCCCTACCCAGCTTCTGAACAAAACACAAAAATAAGCAAAAGACTAGGCAGATGGGGGGCAGTAACATTTATACCGGTAAAGCTGATATTGGACAATGTAATTTATATCCACAGGCAGGTAGGTTTTTAAAGATGATCGCTAGAATTAAGAAATCTTACTCCACAGAGACAGACTGTGTCTCTTAAGACCCCTGAAAGAACAGGAATCTCCCCAAGGTAGCTTTACTTTCAAGAGAAAAAGTAAAGAAAGAGCTACCATGTCCAATTTATTTCCAGAAAGTCTGAGAAGATAAATGGCCACCTCTTCAGTGGGATGGGGACGTGAGGGAGGGATGCGTACCAGTGGAAGGAATCTGAGGACTCAGCATTCATTAGGAAGAGCATTCATGTCCCTTTTGCGTGTGTCTTCTATTCCTTCAAGATAAACCATTCTCCTGGAGGGCGAAGGGAAAATGACAGTTGAGCTATTTTTTTCTGTGCTGAGCAGTCATTTGTTAACACCTTCCCATATTTTCCATTATTGGTGACCTTTCCTCTTTGGTGGTTTCCTTCCTTTGTTCTTAATTGTTTTAGCAAGCTTCTCCTGGGATTAAGTCTTTCCAGCACTATGACCTTCCTTAGTTCATATCTTTTAAAAATCTGATGAGTCAAGTCTACAAAAGAAAGTAAAATGGAACTCTTTTGTTTTCTCAACAAGAAAATGTGCCCAGATTAACTCTAATAACAAAGATCTTTACTTTTGGCTGGCATCATGCTAGTCATCTCATGGTGATAAAAATCAGGTCTTTTAAAAAAACTTTATTTTGACTGATAAAAACTGGAGAAATACATTACTAATGAATATAGTCTGACGTATAAAATCTGCCCTAATAAAAGTTTCATGAATAGATTTGTTCCTGTTTGTCATTCCCCTTTTATTTCTTGTTTCTTACTTCAGAATGTTTCAGGACGATATGGTCAGCATTTTTTTTTTGCTTCACAGTCAGAATAGTGGGTTTTGATAAAGGATGACACGCACCCCACAGAGATGGGAAGCATGGGGTACGGGGAGGGGGGGGGGGGCGGGCATTATGAGGGGTAGGGAAAACTCAAGTTCTGTGGAATGGGACTTGTTGCTAGAAGATGGTTATTGGACAGGAACACTGAATCTCAGGACAAGGAAATCCGTTTCTGTGATGGATAACTCCTCGTGCTGTTTGGGCAAGTCTTGGTAATAGAATTGTAAAACCTCGAGCTGGCTTAGTTTTCTACCAGCGTATTTAGAGGCCTGTTTTTTTCTCCAACAGTCTTTCCTGTTTTCCCTTAAGACTGTGGTTTACCAATCTCATCTAGTTGCTTCTTTCAGAGACTTATCTGTTGGACCTCACAGTATCCAGTTTTGTAGTTTTCCTGGGTAATTTTATAGCTCTTCCTCAGGCTATTGTTTAATGTTGTCCTAACAGTTTAAATAAATTTCTTAATAATTTATATATAATTAATATTTCTTAATAGTTTATATTTTTGCATTTTATAATTTTCAAAAATTTCAGCTTTACCAGTGCATTATACATTTTTTGTTGTTGTTGTTTTTAATCCTTACCGGAGGATATTTTTTCCATTGATTTTTTAGAGAGAATGGAAGGGGAAAATGAGGTGAAGGGAAATAAGGAAGGAAAGAGAGAGAGAGAAATATCAATGTGAGAGAGACACATCAATTGGTTGCCTCCTGCACTTCCCCCTACCGGAGCCTGGGATCAAACCTGCAACCCAGGTACATGCCCTTGACAGGGAATTGAGCCCGTGACCCTTTGTTGCCCGGGCTGACACTCTAACCACTTAGCACACTGACCATTGCAATGTGTTATAGTCTTTACAGTGGTTCCTGCTTCATAATTTCATTTGATTCTCACAACAGTTTGCCTGAGAACAGGAAAAATTTGCTCCTATGTCATAGTTGTTAGGAGGCAGAACTGGTTGCTACTAGACTTCAGATCTCCTGACTCATGCCTTTGAGTCCAGATTCATGCATTGTGTTGCTCTTTGTGGCGATTCACTGTTCATTTGTAGGGTCTAATTCTTCTTGGTGGTTTTCAATCTGATACTCCCTAACTTTCTGATGAGGGAGGTACACAAATATTATTATGATTATTTTACACACTCAGAACTGAAACTTAAATAACATACCTCATCAAAAACAACTGAACTCCTCCCTTAGTTGAAAGTGGAATGAGAAATGAGAAAAATAGTAAAAATAAAACTTTAATATAACTTGTGAGATTTAAATTTCTTTACATTGTAAAATTAAGATGTTTAATGTTTATTTAAAAATTTAAAAAGTGTCCAAGAAGTAATAATTAAAGTTGCTTTAAGAATAAAATCATAATATTATGAATCTATTCCACAGTCTTCAAAATTTGGGATCTCTCAATGTACAAAATGCTTTATAACTTTAATATTGCAAAACTAATTCCCAGGCAATAACTTTTTCTTACTTTCTTATTAATTCATTTCTTTCAGGGGAGAGGGGCCACTGAAAACTTCCCAGGATTTAATTCATCAATTAGAGGTAAGTTTTATTTCCATGTTTTGCTGCTACTTCAATTCTGGGCTAAATTCTCCTCTCTTAGGTAGATGCTTTAGACAAGCAGATGACAAGATTCATTCTTATCTTCCCGACTCTCCTGTCAGTCTGCTCGCCCCTCCAGAACCAAGAGCATTCTTGCATCTGTCACTTTAATCACCTGTATACCATTGTCTTTGGCATTCCCATGCTTCCACCCGGGCCTCTCAAGGGAAGGGAGGTGCAGCTTGAGAGGATGTTTGTCAGCTGAGTCAGAAGAATTGTAGAAATATTTCTCTGGATTTTTCTATACAGTTGACTATAAATGAGCTTTTTCTCTTGAAACAGTTGGAATAAATTCTAGATTCATTCCAAGTCATACCACAGCATAGTGGGTATTTCACTGCAGAAGATCCACTACTCGCCTTCTTCTTGTGTGAGCGCGTTCATGACACTGATGCCTGCTGAATTGCCTACAAACTGATGAACGTAAACTGTTCATCAAATATTTATGGAGTTTGTACCATGTGTCAGACCCTGGACACATGGGTTAGACCAGCCGTGGGCAAACTACGGCCCGCGGGCTGGATCCGGCCCGTTTGAAATGAATAAAACTAAAAAAAAAAAAAGACCGTACCCTTTATGTAATGATGTTTACTTTGAGTTTATATTAGTTCACACAAACACTCCATCCATGCTTTTGTTCTGGCCCTCCGGTCCAGTTTAAGAACCCATTGTGACCCTCGAGTCAAAAAGTTTGCCCACCCCTGGGTTAGACTCTATGGACAAAAGTGAACAAAACAAAGCCCCTGTTCCCATGGAGCTTACATTCTAATGGGAGGAGGTCGACAATAACGAGTATATAACGCCCATACGTAAGGACTTAGAGATGAAAGTGTGCAGGATAAGAACAGAGAGGGGATAGAGGGGCCATCAGAAAAGACCTCTCGAAGGAGATAACATCTTCATAGAGACATTGAGAAAGTGAGCTGGATGCTTACCTTGGGATTGACTATTTCAGGCAGACAGAATAAAGGCCCGGAGGTATGAAACTAGGCTGGGGAATCTGAGGAACAATAAGGAGGCAAGTGTAGATGCCATGGAGTAAGCCGGAAAGAAAGTGGTAACATCCGACATCTCTGTAGCCACTAAAGGACTTGTATGCATGCATATAAGCATAACCAATGGACATAAGACACTGGGGGATAGGGGAGGCTAGGGGACTGTCTAGGGTGGGGGGATAAAATGGACACATATGTAATACCCTTTGTAATACTTTAAGCAATAAATTAAATAAATAAATAAATAAAATAAAAAAAAAGAAAAGAAACTTTTTCCCCCCAAGTATGGAGGAAAACTCATTGGGGGTTTTGAGGAGAAGTAGCATGATCTGACTATATTTTAAAGCTTTTTTAGCTTGATCAAGAGGGAAAATGGTAGTGCTATTTGCTGAGATACGGGACACCAAGGGACTACACCAGATCTACAATGTGGAAATGGAGCATTATTTTGCTGAAGACTGATATCAGGGTAGTTCAGGAATGGAGAGAGGGGTTTGGAAGTCATCAGTTTTATGGTGGTTTTAAAACCATGACACACTATGAGACAGATGTGGATCTTGCCCTTAAGGGGTTTACAGGCTACAAGGGAAGAAGAGATATGTAAAATAGAAAGTATTCATGTAGAATGAGGAGGAATATATGAGTGAGTCAATCCATTGGGTTAGAAGCTCCGTATAAAACTCATTGGTTTTCCTTTTAAAGGGTAGGGAAGGATGCAAAGGATGATTTGACCTTGAGATCAGTTTATCTATGACAGCAAGGTGTTAAGGCTAATGGACAGGGGAGTGATGTTATCCCTAGAAGTATTGCCTCCTTCTTCATCTATGGTAATTTATGACCAAAACCTGTTTTTTAATTCACAAATCATTCTCAGATTGCCCTGTTCACTTCATTCTTACTGCTGTCACTTAAAGTTAAGTCTTCATTTTTTTACTCCCCTGGAATCTTTCACTTATACTGAATATTCTTATCAGTCCAAATCATTTGTCACTGTTTTTTTCCCATCATCCTGGGCCCCTACTGCAATGGTTCTCAACCTTCCTAATGCCGCGACCCTTTAATACAGTTCCTCATGTTGTGGTGACCCCCAATTTCATTGTTACAAATTGAACATAATTAAAGCATAATGATTAATCGCAAAAACAATATGTAATTATATATGTGTTTTCCGATGGTCTTATGCAACCCCTGTGAAAGGGTCGTTCGACCCCCCCACCCCGCCAAAGGGGTCGCGACCCACAGGTTGAGAACCGCTGCCCTACTGGGTTGTGAAATGTGTGGTGAATAGGCAAAACCAATCTGAATTGCTCCTCTCGAGTAGCTGGTTAAAGAACGTGTGTGGGTGACAAACAATCTTGCTTGGCTGGAAGTGGGGATGTTCTAAGCCTTTTTGGCTCATGTTCTAAAATCCGTCACCTTTTATAATTGGGGCTATTACAAGGTGAGCTTTGGATCCCTCCAGAAGCTCAGACACAGTTTGTATGGCTAAGCATCATAGGTCCATGGACCCTCAAGTACTTGGAGGCGTCCAGGTGTAGAGGAGCCTCCTTAGGGATGGATGCTGCCGCAGGTCGGGGAAGCCACCTTCTGAATACCATTAAAACCTTGCGTTTTCCTGGGCGCAACAGAAAATGTAGGTGCACCATGACAGGCCTTTTATGAGCATTTTTCCTTCCAACTATCCAGAAGACATACATCGAAAATAGTGATATTTCTTTCTTCCCACCAGGTTTTCGCTGAAGAGGGCTTAAAGGTTGCTTCAAGCGCACAAGCTTTCTCAAAACAGGTAACGCAGGCCCACCTGCCTGATGTTGGAGGTGATGTCATGAATGCCTACTTTGTGGTGTATTACTAAGGTGTAAAGGTATTTAAGACTGAAAGATAGAGTTTGCTGGAGTTGTTATAACTTCCCAAATTACATTTCAGCTGAAAGATGACGACAAGCTTATGCTTCTCCTGGAAATAAACAAGCTAATCCCTCTATGCCACCAGCTCCAGACAATAACGAAGACCCCTGTGCAGAATCAAGGGCTTCTAAAGGTAAAAGTGAGGGTGGGTTATCCGGGTAGGCACTTGAGACTTTGACACTTCTTTAGCAGATTAGCCTCCAGCCCCCTTTTCTTCAAATAAAGAGCTAATAACCACAGAAGAGCAATTTATTTCCATTTTTCTTGGCATGAATTCGAGTCACCTATTATCTGCAGTTATAAAAAACCCAGGAAGCAGTAGGTTCACCAAATAAATTGGCTTTTTGACAGGATTAATTCCATAGCATTAAGTCACTTCCCTTAAATCCTAATGTCAGCACATGCCTAAGGCACAGACTCCTGAGTAGGGACTCCATTCATAGGGAATTAATTGGAGTGCCACCAAGCAGGGTGCCGGAGGAATTGCAAAGTAGGGGGTTCACTGCCACTATTTTAAATGCTTAGAGGAGCCCCAAAACAGCCTAAAGTAGAACGGGTAGATTTTCCATCCATTCTTGGGGATTCATGAACTGGGCACGAGAACCAGCCACAATCCTTGCATCTGTGTCCTAGGGCCACAGGTTATCAAGAACCCTTAGAGTTCCATAATGGAGAAACGTTATCATTGAAAAGTAAATGGTGATGAAGTCTTCTGAAGTACCCCTTGCAAAGGAGTTTGATTTGCTCACCTTTTGTCACTATAGGTCGATAAATGTATTACAAAGACAAGATCCATGATGGCTATTTTGGTCCAGCTTCTCTCACTTTGCTTTAAACTACTGAAGAAGGTGAGATAGTTTTCTATCTTCCACTCACATTTTAAAAACAAGTTTAAAGGACGATGCAAAAGAAAATAGTTACTTAATTTTTATAAATTTTACTTTGAGAGTAAAGAAGAAATTAACTATGTTAACTCTTTGCAGCTTCAGATGGAAAACAACAGATGGGTCTCAGTCACGAATAAAGACTCTGTGGATGGTAAAACTTGAGAAGTTTTTGAGAGCAGATCTCGGGAACACCATATGGCAAAGCTGACATTTTTAAAAGCAAATGATCCTTTATATTTCTTGAAATTCAGTCATTTTATAAAGAAAGTAACATTGAAGTACTGCTTTATTTTCTGATCATGAAACCAATTGTGGCTTTTTGACAATTAAGTGCTGTGGTAGTTGCTAGAATTCTAATTGCAGTGTGATTTTAAAATGAGACATTGCCAGCAATATTCTTTAAAAGTCAAGCCAAATATCCCAGCTGTCTTAATGACGGTTTAATCCAAAGAAGCTACTTTGAATATGTGCTCACCTTTGGCATATTTTACCTTCCTGTTTTCCGGTTGTGATTTAAGCTTATCATCTAGAACACTAACTTAAGCAGGAAATACACAGTAGTCTGGTCGAAAGCAGTTTTTCTTAAGCCTGTGGACTCTCCTTTAATCCCTCTGTCCACCAAGTGTGAGTGGGCCTCTTGGCCACCCGCTGTCACAGATCATCCATGCGAGGAGCACACATTTGTTCTCTAACGAGCATTTCACAGGCCAAGGCCATCTGTTGTGATGCATATCCCTCCCCCACCCCCAAAGCTGGGTCATGGAGCTCACGCCATGGAATCCTGGAGGAACTCACCGGAGAAGGCTTTTAGTTCTAGTTGTAGCCGAACAGCCTGTCTGACCTGAACACTAGCTGGAATCCTAAACCTATTATGCTGGCTTAAAAAAAGTTTTTAAACTGTCTTCAGTAGTGACCGATGGAATGGAAGATGGAAGACAGAGAATGATAGAACTAAGAAGCTGTTTCAAATAAATTCTGAATCATACATTTTATATATGTGCCTTTGGAAAGTTCATTGTAAAACAAATAAACATCTTTATTCTTTTTAATTTCGGGGCTTAGAGCTTTTCTTGTTTTTGTGGGGTGGGATTTGATGGAAAGGTCTGGTTTATAGGCCCTGCCTACCTGATATAGTGCCATTAACTTTGGTTTGGACTTGTGATAGTGCTTGTATCCCAATGCTTTGAAACCTTAACAGGACATGTCAGTTGCCAATTGCCTATAGTTTTATAAGCTTATCTGATGACTCTTATCTGGGTTGGCCATCACAATAGTCACAAGATTCCAAAGACCCACAGTACCACCAATTAGGAAGTCAGTATTTTATTGAAGGAAACTTTAATTGTATGGGCCTCTTCTTTATAAAAATCATGAAGCGTGATTTTTATTCCCTGAAACCAAAATATTTTAAAATTACAATAGAAATAATGGTGAATGAGAGGTAGTTATATGTAAAATAGATATAATTTTTTTTTACTATCATTGTGCTGCCCAAACTGGGGGCCTGCTGGTTTGTGATACATTCTCAGTGCACAGCACTGTCAGCGTAGATGCTTGCAGAGTTACTACCTAGATCATGTCTGGTGGGTATACCTGGGGACAGTCATGCTGGCACTTAAGTTACAAGTTTTTCTTGTGAGTTGAAAATAATTTTTCAATTTTATTTACAAAATACTTTTACAGACCTGAAATGAGAATATTCTCTTATTTAAGTTCAAGTGGGGGTGGGGAAGGGATGATTTATGACTTCTACAGCATAAGATAGGGAACCAAAGGAATTTACATGTCAGTTGATTTCTTTTGTACTATTGTTTGGATTTAAAAACAAATATTTAAACATACATGTTTCAGTCCTTAAAAAAATAACAATTTTAAAGTCTTTTATTTAAAATTCAGTATGAATAAGTATACAATCTTAAAACATAAATTCAGTTTGTTTTCTAGTTCAAATGATGTGAAAGCTTTTGCTCTATTCAAAGGCCTCTGTCTTTGAATTACAGTAACTTCTTTCTTGTTACCCTGTAGGTAGTGTGAGACTGTTAGAGTGACTCTAATGTATGTACTGTATTATAGTGCTTCCATACATTAGGAAAGCCCTTTGCATTTTTCAAAGCCTTTTCATGTTGTCCCTCATAGAAGCCACAGCGTTAGAGTTCTGCTTTGTCTCAGAGAGGAAGGCCCTCCTGCGGCATAAGGACTAGAGAAGGTACATCTACACACAGCCTCTTCCTACAGCCTGCAGAGGACTTGGGGCAGAAGGGGTGGGACCAGACCTTTTGGTAGGGTCACACTGAAGCACACTGGGTAAGAGGTCAGCTGTTGTTTCCTTTACCGTCAAACTGATGGAAGTATGAGCAAAAACAATTAGCCATGCCATCACATTCAAAAAGAAGTATGTCAAAATGTAGTATTTACTAATGAGTTATAGGAAGGGTAGATTATTTTTACTTGCTACTTTAAAACTTGTGTCTTTTCCAAATTTTCGCCAAAATGCTCTGCTTGTTTTTAATTAGAAATGTTGTTTGCCAGTTTTTAGAAAGAGAAAAGCAAAAGAGGAGCAGGCTCGGTCCGTGGCAGGGCAGAGCTGAGAAGCTGAAGACAAACGGGAACCAAGGCTTGTCTTGCAAGAGAAAGGGGAAAAACCACAGGCTCCCTGCAGAAGGCTGGCTGCGGAGTATGCTTCTGCCATACGGTGGTACTTCCTCAGTGCACGGATCGAGTGCCGCACTGCTTTTTATGCCATCTTAGTCCTCACGATGTGGCTGTTGTGGCATTACTGCGTTTTACCACAACTTCTTCATATTGTTTTTGTGTCAGTAACCCTTCGGTTATGCTTTTACTTTCTTCAAATTTGGGCAACACGACTGCAATGTAACCTTCAGTGGCTGGCTAGAAAGGAAATAGAACATTTAGTACTGTCATATGACAAAAATCAGACGAAAAGTAAGTGGATGGAATCATACTTCTCCCCCACCCCCTTTACCTTCTCTTGAAGAATAGACGGCTTATGGAGAATATTTTCATTCACTTCCATCAGCCGTCCTCTAACACAGCTATTGAAAAAAAGAACTGTTTTGAAGAAAAATATTATCTCCTTTTTTATCTCCTAAATTGTGGTTAAAAAGTAACTCACCTAGATATAGTATATTCTTCCCCATCTGAGCAGTAAATCTTACACAGAGGTGCAAGTTCTGTTAGAAACTGTGCTCCCTGAAAATGAAAGGGAAGAAGTAATTAATTGATACACATTTTCACTTTCCTTTGAGAGGTAGCCCTCAGTGTCATAGGATATATTCATGGAATTAGTGTTTTAAAAACCATTTATTCAAACATATAAGTGCCTGCTATGGGCCAGGTACCAACCTAGGTTCTAGGGAAAAAGCAAACTAAGACACATGTGATAATAGGTAGTTTAAAGATTAAGAATATATTTTATGAACTTCAAATGAGAAAGCTGCATATAGCTAAGTATAAAGATTTCAACAGTATAGGAAAGTCCATCAATAAGCAATAATAGAAAATTCAACATGAGAGTGTGACACCAATATTGTACAAAGTTAACTTCATTAAGATTCCGACCTTCTCTAAGACGGTTTGAAAAAGGGATGTTTTTCCAGTTAACAAGTAATGAACTTGGAGGAAAATTTGGAAAACAGATAAGTTGTAAGTAGCAAATAAGAATCATTTACCCATTATCCTATAACCCAGAAGTAAATACCAAATTTTTTAAAAAATATATTTTTATTGATTTCAGAAAGGGAGAGGGAGAGAGAGAGAGAAATATCAATGATAAGAGAAACTCATTGATTGGCTGCTTACTGCACACCCCTACTGAGATTGAGCATGCAAAAGGGAATCGAACCTGCGACCCTTCAGTCCACAGGCCAATGCTCTATCCACTGAACCAAATTGGCTAGGGCAATACCACATTTTTTTTTTAAATATATTTTATTGATTTTTAGAGAGGAAGGGAGGAGGAGATAGAGATAGAAATATCAATGATGAGAATCATTGATGGGCTGCCTCCTGCACGCCCCCTACTGGGGATCGAGCCCACAACCCAGGTATGTGCCCTTGGCCGGAATTGAACCTGGAACCCCCCAGTCCGCAGACTGACGCTCTATCCACTGAGCCAAGCCAGCTAGGGCGCAATACCACATTTTGACATATCTGTTAGAATGCTAAGGCACGTTATTGTTTCATGTACTCCACACTCTATGGATATATCTGGGGAGTTTCTGTCAAAAATCTACAAGGAGGCTCATGGGAACTGAGGCAGGCATGTCTCGTGTTGCTCCCCCGCCCCCCCCAGGAATTTTTCCTGGAGTGGACATAGGCATTTGAAGTCAAGATGCTCTGCCTTATGATCTTACCCTCAACACATTATCATACAACATTCAGACGCACCACATTGGCTTCACTCCTCCGCATGTGGATACTGTACTTCATTTCAAAATACTAGTCCGTGGGACTCCCCGCCTTTAGGAGGAAGGTGTGGGTACTCATCTCAGAGGGTTTGTCTACCACTGGGACTATGTCAAAAGAGCAGAAGTGTTTTGACTCCTTTTTTCACCTCCCTTGGAAGACCAAATGACTGGCAGTGCTGAGATGGAATTAAAACTTATCTTAGTGGCTTCTATTTGCAGGTCTCTCTCTGTTCCTCAGTAGGAACAACAGTGTTACTATTTTGGATAAAGATTTATCACAGGACTTTCACAAGCACTAAGTGTTTTTACTTGTAATTTGCAGACTTTGTCTTTTAAGAATGGTCCATGCTTTTCTAAGTCCATGTTTCCTGAGTGAGGAAAAAAATCAATACTCATAAGCCACATTGTTAGGGGATTTCAGGCCAACAAAGGGCAGTATAGACAAGGGTCTTCTAGAACAGTGAGGATTGTTGGCAGAAATTGTTAGTATGCACTCAGCACATGAAAGACCTAAATCGTCCTCTGTGACAGATGCACTAAAAGTGATCCTCTCCTTTAATGTGTTCATCCTGCTAGGGTTGTAGAGGGTAGAGATAGCGCTGTGTACAACTGAGCATTCTGTGGAAGTAGAGGGTGTGGCTATATGGGTATGAAATCGGCAATGGAAAATGCTAAGGAGCAAATACTGTATATTTTTTAAGATTGCCTTTTTTTTAATATATTTTTATTGATTTTTTACAGAGAGGAGGGGAGAGGGATAGAGAGTTAGAAACATCGATGAGAGAGAAACACCGATCAGCTGTCTCCTGCACACTCCCTAGTGGGTATGTGCCCGCAACCAAGGTACATGCCCTTGACTGGAATCGAACCTGGGACCCTTGAGTCCGCAGGCTGACGCTCTATCCACTGAGCCAAACCGGTTTGGGCGAGATTGCTTTTTTTTCACACCTCAGGGAATGTTCTTCTTTTTTTATTTACTTGTGGAAATATATGGTAGAGTTGGTTACTTAAATTTCACAGAACTCAAAATACTGGTTTAATAAAACTGGAAGGGACAAAATATCTCATTATCGTGGTATTAAAGTTGTCCTTTCAAAGGCCCACCTTCCCCTTCATCCTGGGGATGACGGGTGGTGATACAGAACCTGAAATGACAGATCCTATACCTCCTGAAATACCTCATTTTTTTGGTCTGAGTATTTCTCTAGGGTCAATGTTTTCTTAAGATCAGCCTCTCAATCAGCCAGGGAAGGATGCTGAGCATACATCACTGGATTCTTAGACTGAGTGGACCTATCTTTACTATGATGTAGACGATTTAAGTAGATAATCATAGGAACATACCCGTTTAAATTTCCCAGAGACCTTGTTCTGAAGTCTGCTACAGTTGGTGCTGATTTGATAGGAAATGCTTTTAATTGTTTTTCCACTTTGAAGAACTGGATGAGATTCTGCCAATGTGATGACACATATTCTATAAGGAGCAAGAATTGGTCCTGTATTACTGCTTGGCATAATTTTTCTTCAAATAGCACAGTATTCCTCCTGACAAAAGAGTATCTGAACTGACATTTGTTTAATCAAACTATCATTTTCCTCTGGTTACTGTAGACGGGAATGCAATAATAAAATAGGAGAAAATGGGATTTTACATACTTCCCAAAGAGAAGAGTACCAGGTCTTCAGATAGCACTGACGTAGAAGAGAGTAGTCAGGCATGCCCATATGTAGTATACAGGATACCACCTAGACCTCCACCCTAGCCTTCTCCATGGGCTCTGGCAATTCACTGGTTAGGCAAAGGCTGGTTACTTCAGGCAGTAGTAGCTGACTGAGGGCATGGTGGTCCATTTGGATGTTTGGATAATCACATTTGTATAACGTGAGTAGGCACTGAAAGGCTCATTCTTGTCAACCTAACTCCTATCATAAATAATACTATTTCAACACAGTGAAAAATAATCATTTATTGAACATTAGTTCAATCCAACACCATACCAGAAAAAAATTTTTTTTTAATTTAAAATTCCCAATTTGCTTACCGGTTAGAGTGCTGTAGTATACAGTGGTCCTCACAGGGTTTTCCTTTGACATCTGGAAGAATGAACAGGTCAGGAGGTTGTGGAGCCAACATTTACTACTTACTGGATAGCACTTTCTTTGGTTCATAGAGATAGTAAATTATGAAGATTGTACACATTCCAATCACTTGTATCCTTTGATTACTCAAAAAGATATACCTAAAAGGCTTGCTATAAAGCAGTGATGGCGAACCTTTTGAGCTCGGCGTGCCAGCATTTTGAAAAGCCCTAACTTAACTCTGGTGCCGTGTCACATATAGAATTTTTTTGATATTTGCAACCATAGTAAAACAAAGATTTATATTTTTGATATTTATTTTATATATTTAAATGCCATTTAACAAAGAAAAATCAACCAAAAAAATGAGTTCGCGTGTCACCTCTGACACACGTGTCATAGGTTCGCCATCACTGCTATAAAGCAAAGAGATGTGGCCTGGATGGAATCATTCATTCATCATTACAGTGATTACCCTTTGCTCCATCTTGCTTTAAAATAAGTACACATTATTTCTATTAGAAAAATGCGACTAGCAATGCATTCTTTATATAATACAGTGTGTATGTTTTAGAGGGACCAACTCCTGGTTTGCCTAGGACTGTCCTGATGTTAACACTGAATGTCTCGGATTCCGGAAAAACCTTCAGTCATTGGTAAACAAGGACAGTTAGTCATCCAAAATGTGGCTAATAATACCTATGCTACAATATTTTTAAAAATGAGTACAACTGTTACCCCTGAATGCAATGGAGCAAGTATGGGGTGAGAAGAAGGTCCCCGGCAATGTTTCCACTACTGATACTCACTGCATACACAAACAACGGAACACCCAATTATTAAGTGGCAGATGTATACAATACCAGCGGCTTCTCTTTCAGTAACACTGTTGGATTCTGGCTTGCTATCCCTTCCCCCACAGGCCTGACCTAAACTCTAAGGGACCTCAGGAGACTTGCACCCAGGGAAGCAATGGGCAGTGGCAGCTCACCCCCAGCTAACCCCTGGACCTGCTCCCAAGGCCCCCGTTTCTCTGGTCCAGTGAGTGACAGCACCTGCCTAGGTTCACTTCTCTCCGGTAAGGTTTCTAGGGAGCCAAAGCAGCCCCGCCTATTCTCTCTCCCGCTGCTTTTATCCTAAGCCCTTCCTTGTTTCCCTGTCCCCAACTTTAATAAACCTACTCTAAAAAAAAATAAAAGAGCAATACACAAAAGCACGCACAAGATGTTAGATTCTGTTTTCTAAAGGCCTCTAGTCTAACCCACCTTCTCCCCATCTCCACAGTCTCTACCTCAGTTCCGACCAGATCATGTAAGTCATTTTCTGCATGGCCACTCTCTATAGGATTTGCAAGGCCCTTGGGCACTCCAGGAGACTGCCGTCCCGCCCCTGCCTCCCTTGGTGCCTCACCTTAAACCATCTTCCCGCCAGCAACCCACCCAGGAATTCGCGCAGCGCTCGCCAGCCCCAGAATGCGCTCTGCTGGCATTTTAGCCTTGGCAAATACCCATTCCCTCCTGTTTTTAAAAAAGCAATACACAAACACACACAAAATTGTTAGATTCCTTCCATCGTGGGGCTGGCTGAAGCGCCGGAGAGAGCGCGCGTGGCTTCTGATGTGTCACCGTCGTCCCTGCTGCATCAGGCCTATACGGCCCCGGAGAGACCGACATTATTCCCCACTTACCCGCTTTGTACCAGCGAGTGAAGTAACGATCCACAAGTGACGGCGCCGCGGACTCCACCGCCACCGGCTCGGTAGCCATGGCGACCTCGGGCGCCGCTCCCTCCGCCCTCGGAGACCCGAGCGCTTCCTCCATGTTGGCCCGGAGGAGGCGGTCCTTCCGGCGCGCGGCCTGCGGCGTACGCATGCGCACTGCAATACTGGCCCTGCAGGCCCCGCCCACCGACGCCAGTCATTGGGCTTGGGGTTGACGTCAACGTGGGGATCAACTACAATAGCATTTCTCTGTCTGTATGGGGCCGCCTGCGGAAAAAGCCGGTCACGCCCCTTCGGCCGAGTGACGTCTTTCCCGCGCCACTCTGCCCGTGTCGGGCCTGCTTCGCTTGCAAGTCGTTGTCCCATCCGCTGCCGCTGCGCCTGCTTCTGCCGCTAACTACCTCGGGGCTCCAGTGGCCCGGAGGCCCAGTGCGCCCGCGAGAGCTCGGAGCCGCGGACGGAGAGGCGCGTGCGCAGCCCCGGGCGGACTCCGGGAGGCCGGCTGCGCGTGGCCCGGGAGGCGAGGGACGCCCCGTTGTTTGGGAGCGAGCGCGGCGTCAGGTGAGCGTTCCGGTAACTCCTGGGGTGGGGGCGCGCAGCCCGGCCCTGACCCGCCAGGTCCTGATGCCGGGAGCCCCGCGCGCGCACCTCTGCCTGGTGCAGGCCCAGGCGTGGGCGCTGCGTGACCACCTCTGCCCTCGAGCCTTAAGTTCTCTTTCTGCAGGTTTGCCTCCGCCCGCGGCATTGGGCACGGGGAGGGCCCTGCTCCCCGGCTGCACGCGAACCACGCCTGCGGATGAGCCTGCGGATGCCTTGCAGGAGTGGGCAGGACCGCTGAAAGCGAATCAATTAATGCGCCACAGAAGGCGATGGTTATCACAAGTTCCCAGACGGTGGCGGGTCCCTTCCCGGGTCTGGGACTTTTTCGTGATGCCCCCTGTGCTTCTCCATCTAATGTGGGGTATTATGTGGCTCTCTATACCGTGGAGGCAGGGACTCGGAATCATTTCTTGTCTTATTGGAGCACTTACCCGGTTCTCATTCCATGTGTTGTTTTGTTTGTAATCCTCACCGGAAGATATTTTTTCCATTGATTTTTAGAGAGGGGGAGGGGGGAGAGAGAGAGAGAAACAAACATCTGTGAGAGAGACAACATTGATTGGTTGCCTCCAGCATGCGCCCCAGCCGCGTCCAGGAGTGAACCTGCGCCCAGGTACAAGCCCTTGACCGGGAAAGGAACCGCGATCCTTCCTTGCGCAGGCCCATGCTCTACCACTGAGCCACACGGCCAGGACTCCTCCCGTGTTTGACGTAGGCCGCACACCAGTGATTGGGATCGACTGGGTACTTACTGTATAAAGGATTCAAGCTGTATACTGACTGACAGCCACGCAGGTAACCAGTGAATAGTTTAGAACGAAAAGTGTGAGCAAAAAGTAGGCCGTTTTCAAGTTGGAACAGAGAGAGTAGAAGTGCCACGTCCCCAAATAGGGAAAACGTGTGTTGGGGAAATAGCAAGTGCTTAACTTCATTTTCCAGGTTGCATTGATGTGTTCGTGAGGCATTCTTGCGGTAACATTAGGAGGTTGAAAACGTGGGTTTAGTATCCCATGTCGGGAGGGTCAGGGCTAGACGTTTCCATCTCGGCAGCATATTAATGATCTGCCTGGTACTTGTAGTCAGTCAGGGGTTTCACAATTAGCTAAGAGACAGATGTGAAAAGGAGCAAGGGAAGACAATGGAGTTGTCAGAAATTTGGGCGATCAGGATTGATCTCTAGAGTAGAGCGTTCTTTACTACATTTAAAGACAGAAAAGTCGAATCATCGAGGGCTAGGAGCTGGAGATTGCAGATGTAAAAGAAAGGGTACGAATAAGTTGGGGTCCTGGGGGAGTTTGGAGGATACTCCTTTGCTGTCCTTGCAAATTGTGGGGACACTTGAGAAGATAAGGGAGTCAGGATGATGGGCGTGGACATTTAGAGAAGTTCTTTTTGAGACTGGGAGAGTCGGGGAGGGGGGAGAGGAGTGATGAGCTCACCTGGGCAGGTGATTCTGGAAGCTCAGTGATTTGAGAACTCAGGTCGTTTGTTGCATTTGTCAGTCAGGGTCCAGTTGGAAAAGTTGAAATCACATTATTATTTGAACAGAATTTAATATGAAGAACTAGTTAAATAGCTGTTGGAGGAACAAAAAGCAAAAGATAAACTGATGGAAGTAGGTAGCTACAACACTTAGCTAGGGCTGGGGATCAAAACAAGGGAAGCCCTTGGGATTATCATGGCCTAAACTTGGAGCAGAGGCTTTATAAAGCAAGGACTCAGACCTCTGGAATTCAGAGGAGGAGCCCTCCTATTGCTGGATTTCAGACCCCTGGAGGGGGCCTGCCTGGTTATTGCTGGTACCTCCAGGGATCGGGGAGATGAGGCTGGTCATGGGAGTACTAAAGACTGGGACCAAGGGCCCCTGCAAGGATGAAAGCCCATTGCTGGGGCAGCAGTGATGGAAACAGTAAGATAACAGGAAATAGTGAGTTCCTCGCAGCTCTCACTGCCTTTACCCTCCAGATTCGTATCCTTCGGTACATGGACCTCAGGGCTCCACGGGTTATTGGTGAATATTCACAGGGAGGGGATATGAAGATATTTTGATGATCTGATCGTGGCAACAGTAACAATAATAATTATTATTAGGTGAACCAGAATGAAAGAACCTGGAAACTATTCATTTGATCCCCCTCTTGTCTGTCCTTACCTCTTTCTACTATATCTGTATCACCTCTTTACTCCCCTCTAGTCAGACATGCCAGGCAGTCTCTCATCTCAGATCTACCAGTCCTTTCAGATCTATACCAGTGGTCATCTCTATGTTTAAAGAAAGATCAAGGATGTAATTTTTATATGCTTTGGAAAGCCTAAACTTTCTGTGTGGAATTAAATTTAAAACCTTTATGGTATAATACAGGTTCAAATAATTCCTAGAAGTTCTTGAATATAAATATCACCTAAGCTTATAAACCATTGTTTACCTTGATTTTTTTTCTTGCTTCCACCATGCATGGTTTTGCCTTTCTCTTAAACCACATTTTATATGTTATCCTTCATATTACACTTAACGTTATCTGCTGTGTAGGAGGATTACCTCATCCTTTTCAATGTCATATGTATGAAATGCCAAGATGAGAGAATTCTTTTTAGAATATGGTGGCTTTAAGGGCACTGTGGTTTGTGTAATTGCCACTCCTAACATAACTTAGGGATTTCCAATTATAAACCTTAGAGGGATCAGAATATAAATACTCAGCACATTAATATTTGTTTTCCTCTTACTTAGATAATATTATACATTAAAGCAAGTCTGATTTTGCCAGATTGAAGTAGGTTTTCTATTTACCATTCTTTTCTCACCTTACTATTACACTGGTAAAAACCAGGCCAGGAAAGCTGAATTACATGAAGTAATTATATCAAGTCATTAAGCAACTCAAACATTGGTTATCATTTTGAAGTAAACTGTTGTAATTTTACAGGTCTTATTTTCCCCCTGAGAACAGTACATCCTTATATTCTACTTTTGATTTAAATTTTAACTTTTTTAATGGAAGTATATCCCAGTTTATATATAAATATACCTAGTGATATTAAAGTAATTTCATTCCAGATTTTCTTCAAATATTTATATGGATTTCACATGATTTTATAAATCTATTGGATTATAAAGTTATCCTTATATTCAAAAATAAAATGTTTTCCCATTCATTTTGTTTACTGAGGAATTTACTGAGGAATAACTGATGTTAAATCTTTTTTTGTCTTAGAAGTGAGTGTTTCATCAAGGGATATTTGTACTTTTCTTTCAGGAATAGCTTCACCATGAGAAATCTGAAGTTACTTCGGACCCTGGAGTTCAGGGATATTCAGGCTCCAGGGACACCTCAGTGCTTCTCTTTCCGAACTGAGCGGAGCACAGTGCTCATTGGCTCAGAACATGGACTGGTAGAAGTGGACCCTGTCACAAGAGAAGTGAGTTATTGATTGAGAATGCAAGCATTTGGCATGACCGCTGACTTGTTTTTTTCCAAACTTGCTTCCCCAGATAGTCTTTAAATCATACTGAATTTTTATATTCCTAAATGAGAACTTCCTTTGTTTTACAGTGATGTCATATTAGGTGTAATTTAAATTGTAACCTACCTTTAACTTTGCTACTGTTTTAAATATGAGTTGGCAAAACTCTGACCTCATATTTTATGTCGTACCCTACTTTTTACCCTTTCTACCTTGTACTTTTTGTAACAGTGGTTCTCAACTAGGGATGCAATTGAAAATTGCCATTTTAAAACTGTTTCAGCCTCCATCTCATACCAATTAAATCAGAATGTTCACTCCAGGATCTTGAACATGTGTGTGTGTGTGTGTGTGTGTGTGTGTACATATATGTATATATATACATATATATTTTATATATGGTGGGTCAAAAGTAGGTTAATGATTGTGTATATGGAAAATAATACAATTAATAAATAATAATACAAGAATAAACTCTGGACGGAAGAAAGACGGTGGAGGAATAGGAGGATCTTTCTCTTACCTCCCTACCTCCTCCCAGAATCTAACTAGAATTAGAACTACAGTGGGAAATATTCACCCTGAAATACCTGCTTTAGACAGAGGGAAGAGACTTTTAAAAAAGGAAGGCCAGAAACCACCTCTAGACTTGTAGGAAGGGCAGGGTCGAGAGAGGCCTTTGGCTGAGCTGTCAGGAGCCATGGGCCAGGGGTGAGGAGGGTTCCCTGGGAAACAGGCTAGGACAGCCAGAGAGTTGAGCCACTGGGCAGTAGCTGCCCACACAGCAACCGGAGGTGCATAGTGTTAGGTGCTTCTAACAGAGCGCTGAGCAGCTTGGCAGTAGCCACCCACGTAGCAACCAGCGCCTGGCTTCTATCAGCCAGGGAGCCAGAGCTCAGGAATTCCGAGCCCAGTCTCTCACCCAAGTTTTGTTGGAGTGGGAGGTGCATAGTGGAGTTGCCTGAGGAGAGACAGGGGTAGGAGCGGTTGGGGAGCGTGGCAGGGAGGACAGCTGCTGGGATACCTGTGCTGTCCCTCCCATTTTCCCATATTACAGCAGTATTTCTCCTGAGACGCACAAGCCCCTCCCTATACCAAAAGCCTGGGAAAGGGCAATTACCCCGCCTCTTGGGATACAGCTCAGGAGGCAGCAATCTCAGGGAGCATCGGTGGCTGACTATCTTGCATGAGTATTTCCCCCCTTTTTTTTCCCTTTTCTATTATTGCTTAATTTTTATTTTATTATTAGTAGTAGTATTATCTTTTTTGTTTATTCTTGTTGTGTTGTCTTTTCTCTTTCCTAATTCTCTTTTCTTTGGGGTTGTTTTTGCTGTTGTTGTAGGGTTCTTTTGTACGTTTTGTTTTGTTTTGTTCTGTTCTGTCAGCACCTGCACGGCATGGTCAGGCTTGAGCATCACAGTTATCCGACCTGAGAGGAATCTCACCCATGAATGGGAAAACAGTGGTCAAGACCCAATTACAACAGAAGAGCCCAAATCACAAAAGGGTCACTACTAGAGCATGCAGCTCAGTAGTTCAGGGAGTCTGCACCACTGGGTCCAACATGACATTTACTACAAAAGACCACCCCTGCTAAGACTAGAGTCATAGCAGGTATTTTAATACATAAAAACAAACTCAAAGATACAGCTTAAAGGGGAAGACAAAGAACCCCTAAATGAAAGAAAAGGAGGAATCTCCAGTAAAAGATCTAAAAGAGATGGAGGTAAGCAATTTACCAGACATAGAGTTCAGAGTAATAGTTATAAAGATGCCCAAGAAACTTAGTGAAAACTACAAGGAACTTAGTGAAAACTACAAGGAACTTAGTGGAAACTACGTCAGCATGAAAAAGACTATAGAAACAATGTATAAGAACCAATTGGAAATGAAGCATATTGTATTTAATATCAATAATACACTGGGAGGAATTAAAAGCAGGATTGATGAAGCAGAGGATTGAATCAGCAATTTGGAAGACGAAGTGGAAAGACACTCAGAGAAACAAAAGGCAAAAAACATTTAAAAAGCATGAGGAGAGGTTAAGGGAACTTTGGGACAACCTGAAACAGAACAACATCTGCATTGTTGGGGTACCTGAGGGATAAGAAAGTGAGCAAGGGATAGAGAACCTGCTTGAAGAAATAATGACAGAAAACTTTCCTAACCTGGTGAAGGGAAAAGTTACACAAGTTCAGGAAGCACAGAGAGTCCCAGTCAAGAGGAACCCAAAGAGACCCACACCAAGACACATCATAATTAAATGTTAAATGTTGCACTAGCCAGTTTGACTCAGTGGATAGAGTGTTGGCCTGTGGCTAAAGGGTCCCGGGTTCAATTCTGGTCAAGGGCACATGCCTGGCTTATGGGCTCAATCCCCAGTGGGGTGTGTGCAAGAGGCAGCCAATCAGTGACTCTCATTGATGTTTCTATCCCTCTCTCCCTTTCTCTGAAATCAATAAAAAATAATTGTTTTTAAAACAAAGGCCATAAGAGACAAAGAAGGTCACTATATAAGGCTAGATGGATCATTCCAACAAAAGGATATAACCCTGTTAAACATAGGCACCCAATATAGGAGCACCTAAATATATTTTTAAAACTACTGGAGACTGTAAAGGAGAGATAGACAACAATACAGTCATAGTAGGGGACTTTAACACCCCATTGACATCACTGGATAGATCTTCCAGACGAAAAAATCAACCTGGAAACAATGACCCCAAGTAATGCACTAGATCAGATTGAGTTAATTGGTATTTACAGAACATTTCACCCCAGAGCTGCAGAATATACATTCATCTCAAGTGTACATGGAACATTGTCAGAGATAGGCCACATGTTAGGACACAAAACAAGTCTGGACACATTCAAGAAAATTGAAATCTTGTCAAGCATCTTCTCAGATCATGATTGCATGAGGCTAGACATCAACTACAATAAAAACACCCCAAAACATTCAAATACATGAAGGCTAAGGAGTATGTTATTAAATAATAAATGGGTTACCAATGTGATCAAGGAAGAATTAAAAAACATCCTGGAAACAAATGAAAATGAACAAAATCTAGGGACACAGTGGAAGCATTCCTGAGAGGGAAGTTCATAGCATTACTGGCTCACCTCAAGAAGCAAGAAAAAGCTCAAATAAACAATCTAACCCTACAACTTAGAACAATAAGAAAAGCCCAGAGGAAGGAGAGGGAAAGGAATAATAAAGATCAGAGTGGAAATAAGTTACATGGAGGATAAATATACAATATAAAAGATCAATGAAACCAAGAGCTGGTTCTTCAAAAAGATAAGATTATCAAAAAGATAAAAAAGATAAACACCTTAGCCAGATTCATCAAAAAACAAAGAAGTGATGACCCAAATAAAATCAGCAATGAAAGAGATGAAGTAACAACTGACACCACAGAAATACAAAGGGTTGAAAGAAAATACTATGAACACCTATATTCCAACAGATAGCCTCGGTGAAATTTACAAATTCCTGGAAACATACAGTATTCTAAAACTCAATCAGGAGGAATCAGAAAACCCTGAATAGGCTGGTAACAATTAATGAAATTGAAGCAGCAATGAAAAAAAACAACCTCTCAGCAAACAAAAGACCTGGCCTGGATGGCTTCATAGGGAGTTTTACCAAACATTCAAAAAAGAACTAACACCTATCATCCTCAAACTAGTCTAAAAAATTCAAGTGGAAGAAGGCTTCTAAGCTCCTTTTATAAGGCCAGCATTATCCTAATTCCAAAACCAGATAGAGACACTACAAAGAAAGAAAATTAGAGTCCCATATCTCTAATGAACATAGATGCTAAAATCCTAAACAAAATATTAGCAAACCAGATTTAGCAATACATTGAAAAGATTGTACACCATGAGCAAGTGGGATTCATTCTGGGTATGCGAGGCATGTACATTATTCACATCTCAAATGTGTTATGTCACATAAACACGATGAAGGATAAAAATCACATGGTCATATCGATAGACTCAGAGAATGGATTCGACAAGATCCAGCACCCATTTTTTATTAAACACTCTGCAAAATGAGAATAGAAGGAGCATACCTCAAAATATCAACATAATAAAGGCCATATCTGACAAACGTACAGCCAACATCATATGCAATGGGCAAAAACTAAAATACGTTTCCCCTAAAAATAGGAACAAGACAGGGTTGTCTGTCCACTTTCAGCGCTCTTTTTCAACATAGTACTGGAAGTCTTAGTTATAGCAATAAGACAATAAGAAAAAATAAAAAGCATCCAGATTGAAAGAGGTTAAGTAAAACTTATTATTCACAAATGACATGATATTGTACATAGAAAACCCTAAAGATTTTTACCAAAAACTACATTTATTTCTGCAAAGTAACAAAATTAACATCCAAAAATCCATAGCATTTTTATACACCAATAAAGAACTCTCCAGAAGAGAAACTAAAAAAAAAAAAAAAAAAAAAAAAATCCCATTTACTATTGCAATGAAAAAAATAAGAAACCTAGGAAAAAATTTAACCAAAAAGGTAAAAATCCTGTACCTCAGTAAGCTATAGATAATTGAAAAACAAAAACAGGAAAATACAAATGGTAGAAACATATACCTTGTTCATAGATTGGAAGAATTGATCATTAAAATGCCCATACTACCCAAAGCAATCTGTAGATTCAATGTAATCCCCATTAAAATACCTTCTGCTTATTTCACAGATCTAGGACAAATATTCCAGAAATTTATACAGAACCAAAAAAGACCTCCAATAGCCACAACAATCTTAAGAAAGAAGAACAAAGTTGGAGGGATCACAATACCAGATATCAAACTATACTACAAAGCCAATGCAATAAAAGCAGCCTGGTACTGGCACAAGAATAGACATATAGAGCAGTGGAACAGAGCAAAGACCCCAGAAATTAGCCCAAGCCAATATGGTTAATTAATACTTGATAAAGTAGGCAAGAGCATACAATGGAGTAAAGACAATCTATTCAATAAATGGTATTGGGAAAATTTGACGGGTACATGCAAAAAAAATGAAACTAGATTATCAACTTACACCATACACAAGAATGAATCCAAAAAGGATAACAGACTTAAATGTAAGTTGCAAAAACCATAAAAATCCCAGAAGAAACCATAGGCATCAAACTCAGACATCTCAAGTAGCAGAACTTTTGCCGATACATCTTGTAGAGCAAGAGAAACGGGAAAAAAATAAGCAAATTGGACCATATCAAACCAAAAGGTTTCTGAACAGCAAAGATATCACGAAATGAAAAGGGAGAACATATTTACCAGTGATACATCTGGTACGGGGTTAATTTCCCAAATACATAAAGAACTTACACAAAAAAAGGAAGACAGTACATTTTAAAAATGGGTAAAAGACCTGAATAGACACTTCTGCAAAAGGGACATACAGTTGACCCAGAGACATGGAAAAATGCTCAACGTCACTAATCATCAGAGAGATGAAAATGACAGTGAGGTACCATCTCATACCTGGCAGAATGGCTACCATAAAAAAAAAATCAACCAATGCTGGTGAGGATGTAGGGAAAAGGGAACTGTAGTGGAAATGCAAACTTGCGCAGGCACTATGGAAAACAGTATGGAGAATCCTCAAAAAATTAAAAGTGTAACTGCTGTTTGACCCAGCGATCTCACTTCTGGGAATACATTCTAAGAATCCCAAACACCAATCAGAAACAATATATGTACCTCTATGTTCATAGCAGCGTTATTTATAATAGCTAAGCTCTGGAAACAGCCCAAGTGCCCATAAGTAGATGAATGGATAAAAAAGCCATTGTACATTTACACAATAGAATACTATGCAGCTGTACAAAAAGAAGGATCTTTTACCCTTTGTGACAGAATGGAGGGACCTGGAGATTATTATGCAAAGTGAAAGCCAGTCAGAGAGAGACAAATGTCATATGATTTTACTTACATAAGGAATCTAATGAACAAAATAAGCTGATCAAAAATAGGTCCAGAGACATGGAAGCATGGAACAGACTGGCAGATCTCAGAGAGGAGTGGGGGGAGAAGTGGGAAGAGATTAACCAAAGAACTTGTTATGTATAGCTAATGGATACAGACAATAGTATGGTGAAGGCCTGGGGTAGGGTGGGAGCCAGGCGGATGTGGAAAATGGTGGGACATCTGTAATACCCTCAACAATAAAAATTTTAAAATAAAATAAAAAAGAATAAGCTGTTTCATGTACTCAACTATAAACCTACTTTTGCCCACCCCTGTATATATTTAAAAGCTATTTGGATTGATTCTCATATCTTAATTATATTTTGCTACTAATGTATTTTAGGTGATTACATTCTTAGTCCCCTTCCTCCATTGATAGAAATCTTAGAAAACTATAGTCAGAAAAAGAAAGAAAAAGAAAGCCATAGTTATTAGCTTTATGTTTTATTGGATATTTTTTAAGAGACCAGGCTTTTTGCTTATATTTTGTGTTTGCTTATCAAAAAGGTTGCATTAACTATTTTTCTTGTTAAAGATAGTAGGGTTATGAGAGTCCTTAAGTGAAAGTTTGGATTTTTATCTAGAAAAAATATTTTTTGAAAGCTTTTATATTATAAAAGAAGCATTAAAAAGCATTTTATTTCTGGAAATGTTGTGAATTGTTCTTATAAGTAGATTGGCTTAATTTGCTTATGTGTTTGTTTTGATGGAAGGTGAGAAATGAAATTTCTTTAGTGGCAGAAGGCTTTCTCCCAGAGGATGGAAGTGGCCGCATTGTTGGTATTCAGGACTTGCTGGATCAGGAGTCTGTGTGCATAGCCACGGCTTCTGGAGATGTCATACTGTGCAATCTCAGCACTCTCCAGGTAAGTGCAATATTCCTTGTGGAGGAAGTCTCAAGCATCCTGCAACAGGACTTTCTTTGCGTAGAAGTTTAAAAATTCAGGCGATGTACTATTTAAGCATTTTACAAATTACAGTCGTTGCAATATATATTTCTTTACAAAAAAATTGTTGGTTTGGCTTCAGCTATCTTTCAGGATTCTTCTAAAACTCAGTTTTGTCTACTGCATTTGTTAATCAGAACAATTACAACCTGGCCATTCTTGTGTGGTGTAGTTCACCTCTTATCAAAATCTGATCCTGAGTTGTAACCTATATTTCTCAATTAGAAAGTCTTTGAAATATTTATGATTGCCAAAGGAGATAGATTTCAACCATTAGCCTCTTTCTCTATTCTAGCAAAAGACTGATTTTTGGATTTCTATCCTTACCTTTTTAACAGCAAGAGTTTCACACTAAAATAGTCTAAGTCTTTTTAAAGTTCTTTGATTACTACATGAGTTGTGATCTTTTTAACATTGATTGTGCAATGAGACTTATAGTATTACTAATAATATAATGATAGTAGTAGCAGACATTTAGTCAATGTTTACAATGTGCCAGGCACTTTGTCAAGTGCTTTTCAAGCAGAATTTTATTTAATATTCACTACAATCTTATGAGATAGAGTGTTTTCCGATTCTTTAGAACTAGAGGAAATTGGGGCACAGAGAGCTTAAGTAACTAGGCCAAAGTCATACAGTTTTCAGAGGGGATATGAACCCTGGCAATCTAAATCTGATACCTTTGCTTTTAACCATTGCATTTAGTGCAGTAATAAATCTTACTTTCAGTTTATGGTAAGAAATATCAAAGACATCAAGTACAACTTAAATAGTGTTTCTCACATTTAAAAGGTATGCTTTTATTTTCAAAACTTTCTGTAGCAATTTTTCCTGATTGCTGAGCTCCTCCTGTCCATTCATTTAATTAAATGGTGCTAATCCTCCCTATTTGTGGCTTTTCAATGTATGCAAGACAGAATCCATGTTCTTATTGTACCTTATAGAACCTTTCATATGTGTTCCCCAAATTCTTTTTAGCCTCTTCCCTCCCCCATCATCGTGTGTGTGTGTGTGTGTGTGTGTGTATGTATGCCTTATGCTCTACTTGCAGCTGTTATTTAACTGCTCTTTTTTTAATTTTGTGCCTCAATATTGCATTTCCCCCTGATGTCTTTTTCCTGGCCCTATTATCACCCTTCAAGGCACCTTTCCAGAAAAGCTTTCCTGAACTCCTGGGCCACTAGTGCTTTCTTGCTCTGAGCCTTCACTTAATTCCCAGAAACCTCAATGATAGCTCTAATCCCACTGTAGAGCCATCTTTTCATCTCCTTTGTGAGATAACTCTGGGAGGAATGGCGTGTCCATAGTCACGCCCACTTCCTGTGCCCTGTGCCATGCCTAGTCTCTCAATACCTGATACTGAATAAATGTTTATTGAATATATTCACAGTTGTGTGTTTTGTTTTTAATTATTTTGATTATGGTTATAGTAAATTTTCACTGAGACAGTGGGGTTTTAATCTCTCTTACTTTTTTTCTGTCTCAGCTGGAATGTGTAGGGAGTGTAGCCAGTGGTATTGCAGTCATGAGTTGGAGTCCTGATCAAGAGCTGGTGCTTCTTGCTACAGGTAAACTTGTTATTGATCTCATCTGACTTTTATAAAACACTAGAGGCCTAGTGCATGAAATTCATGCACTTCAGGGGGTCCCTCAGCCCAGTCTGCACCCCTTGCAGTCTGGGAGCCCTTGGAAGCTGTTAGTCTGACATCCTTAGAGCTGCCACAGACCCGCCACCGCCACTGAGCTCACCAGCCGTGAGCCTGGCTTCTGGCCGAGCAGTGCTCCCCCTGTGGGAGCTCAGTGACCACCGGGGGCAGCTCCTGCATTGAGTGTCTGCCCCGTGGTGGGCAGTGCACATCAGAGTGAGCGGTTGAGCGACCTTAGCATATCATTAACGTATTACACTTTGATTTGTTGAATGGACAACCGGACCCTTAGCGTATTAAGCTTTTATTATATAGGATGGCTCCTAATGTCTCACAGGGTTAAGCTGTGTAGGTTTCAAATATTTTCTTTGAACAATTATACCAGTGTTACAATTTAGAGAGGACTTTTATGTTAGCTTTACAACATAAATAGCTGAGAATAAGCATCACGTCAAAAGCTCTTTGCTTTTATGAGAGTCAAACATTTAGAATGAATTCTGTCTGTCTTGTTCTGACTATAAACTCCTTCACACCAGCTCTGTAGCTTACGGTGCCATTGTTACTTATGGAATGGCAAATTTGTTGTATGCAAATGAAATCATTCTTGTTTGTGCCCCTTCAAGGTCAACAGACTCTGATTATGATGACAAAAGACTTTGAACCAATCATGGAGCATCAGATCCACCAGGATGATTTTGGTGAAAGTGAGTTTAGCTTTGTTTGAAATGTCTTATGATCTGAGTTCCACTCAAGTTTGATCATTGTCTTGCGCACTAATCTCCATGTCATAACCCAAAGGACTGTAATGTTTGAACTTCCATTCATTAAGTGTCTGATTGCCCAGTTCCTTTGACCCACTTCTGATCTTGAAAGGCATACTTCAGTGCCTCTCCCGGTCTGAGAGTTAGCTTTGTCAATAATCTGGGGAATAGAAATCTATGCTTAGGGTCATCTTGATAGTTGTTGCTCAGGAAAGGGACTACACTAGCTAGACCAGTGATGGCGAACCTTTTGAGCTCAGTGTGCCAGCATGTTGAAAAACCCTAACTTAACTCTGGTGCCGTGTCACATATAGAAATTTTTTGATATTTGCAACCATAGTAAAACAAAGACTTATATTTTTGATATTTATTGTATATATTTAAATGCCATTTAACAAAAATCAACCAAAAAAATGAATTCGCGTGTCACAGGTTCGCCATCACTGAGCTAGACAAGAGGCGGGGAATGTCCAGCTATAGGCTGTATATAAGGCTACAAAATCATTTGGCCTGGCCCTGCCAAGACATTAGGGATGAGTTAATGTTTGACCAAATATAGCAGGCTAATTGTGAAGTTGATAATTTTGTATGGCCCTTGAATGATGTCATAAATATCCAAATGGCCCTTGGCAGAAAAAACGTTTCCTCACTTCTGAGCTAGAATGAAGAGGGCATTTCTGGGGTACAACTTTGGGGAGAAAACAGGAAAGATTTTTAATTTTTGCTGAGGTCTAATTTCATGCCTTCTTATTCCACCAACTCTGAGAAGTCATTTAGAAAATGGCTACTCATTTATTCATTCAAAAGTAATTTATTTGTTCAGTAATAATTTTGGGGTTGGTATGAACCCAGCAGTGTTAGGTGCTGTAGAGAATTTGGCTTTTCTCTTAAGGAGTTCCGTTAGTTCACTGACAACTAGAGTAGCATAAGGGGAGGAAGGGAGTAATGGAGAGGGAAGACTTCACAGACATGGCTACTGCAGTTGGTCTTGGGTAAATGAGGGGGGCGGGAAGGGAAGTGGACCAAACAAGTGAGTAAACCCATTCCAGGGCAAGGTGTTTCCCGGAAGCCTTTGACACATCGTAACTTTTTCAGACAACTGTGAATACTTAAGCATAGATGGTTGGCAGGACATGAATGTGGAATGAAATAAACAGGATGGATTTTGATTACGTTTGGTAGGAAGGGAATTTGAACATTGAGTTATAGGTGATCAGCCATTAAAGGTTTTGATGATGCAAGATTGAGTGATTGGTGCAGAGGGAAGAGGAAGGGTGACCTGGCAAGAGGTTGCCATAGGAATGTAGGTGAGGGATAAAGAAGGTAGGTAGTGGGGCCAAAAGAGGGAATAAATTCAGGAAAAGTTTGATTCTCAACGAGGATGGGAGTACATTGTTTGGAATTATCTGAGCAACTCTTTTGGAATATGTGTGCATGGTTCCTCTCCTGCCCTAGCTGGTTTGAAAAATACCAGTTTAGAAAGTACAGTTGTAGGCTTTGGGTATGTAGGTGAAGAAGAAAGTTTAATGTAGTGGTTCTCAACCTTCCTAATGCCGCGACCCTTTAATACAGTTCCTCATGTTGTGGTGACCCCAATTTCATTGTTACAAATTGAACATAATTAAAGCATAGTGATTAATCACAAAAATGATAAGTAATTATATATGTGTTTTCCGATGGTCTTAGGCGACCCCTGTGAAAGGGTCGTTTGACCCCCAAAGGGGTCGCGACCCACAGGTTGAGAACGCTGGTTTAATGGGACTCCCGCCTGAAGCTCAGGTGGTGGGAATAAAGGTGCCAGGATTGGAGAGGGAAGGTGGGAAGTGCTGGACTGTAAGGTGTAGGTGGTGAGTTATGTTTTTGGTTTGTTTCAGGGGTACATGGTATCACTATGTGAAGTAGGCAAATATAAGGGGCCAAATCATTGGCATGCAGGAATCTTTACAATCTTGGGAGTAGGTGAACTTGCTCAGGGAGCAGGTATGGTCCTGGAAGAGTGAAGGATCCGGGATGGGTCTCTGGGGCGTTCAGCTTTGAGGACAATCGTAGAGATAGATAGTAACCAGCACACCTTTGCATGGGAAAGTGCCCTGGGCCTAGCTAATCCCACCTACTTTTTCATAATGTTGACTGCTGGTCAATTTATTGAGAGGTCTCAGAACACCCAAGTAATTACAGTCCCCAACTTCTTGAAACTAGCAATGAAACTGCTTTTATTTAATTTCATTTAGCTCACTGGTTGTCTTGCATGTTCTCAATCATTTGTTCTCTAGACAAGTTTATCACAGTTGGATGGGGCAGGAAGGAGACCCAGTTCCACGGATCAGAAGGCAGGCAAGCGGCCTTTCAGGTGCAAATGGTAAGGTTGATCTGATGGATAAAGACGCTTAGAGGCTAATACGGGACAGATGTCTTGTGCTTTAGTAAAGCTGATGATGTTCAGAAAACCTCAGGGAATGAGTCGTCCTAGGAAGATCCTTCTTTTTTAATGCCAGTTGCTTCACCTTTTATTTTTTCAGTGTATGGAATAATTATAATCAATACTCAGTGTAAAAAATAAACCACAGATAGAAATAAAACACTTCGTGTATCTCTTCTTGATATGCAGAAGAACTGTTTTTATACTTTCCTACATATGTAGATATTAGATATTTTTTCCTGATTTTTCCTTTCGGATGAAACTTATTTTCCTTCATTCTGGATACATTTTGAAGGTAGAGCTACAAGATTTATTAATAATGGATCAGGTGTGGGGTGTGAGAGAGTGGAATTAAGGATGATTTGGGGCCTGAGCAAATGAAAGCATTGTGTGTATATTATATGTAGAAATTTCCATGAACTGCCCTTATAGGATAAATGAGTCATGTACTGCCTGCCAGGCACATTTTTCATCTTTCATTATTTCTAGCTGCATTTTGTGAATCGTATTTCATCTCTTAACCCTGCACCTGAGGAAGTTTGTGTTCTCTGCCATGGTTTCGTTTCGCCTAGAATGAACCTGGTTAGGCTGCCAGTGTATTCCCTGGGGTGCAGACGGTGGCACCATTCTGACTTAACCTGTCACAGGAGTGGATGATGGCTGCTCAGGCGGAGTGTTCCCCAACCCCGCAAAGTTGGTTTCTGTCTTGAAGGCCATCAGGATTGAGATGCAGGTGGCACTGGACTGTGTTCATCATCGCTGCTGCCTTTGTTACCTCTGGCTCCGCTCTTCTGTGCACTGTTGTGAAGCTTACACAACAAATAGAACTCTCTCTCTGTTCTGTTTATATTTAGACAAACAACATTTATTTTCTTGTTGAAGTTACCTGGTAGATTCCTCAACTCATTGGTGTTAATATCTCGATCAGTAGCTTTCTTCCTGTTGCTTGAAGGCCTTTTTTTTTTTTTTTAATGCCCAAAGAAGGATTTTGTTTTGTTTGAAGTTCTTTTCTATTAGTGATTTCTGCATCTGAGGATCCTTTCATTAGAAGAGTTCCTGAGGTTTCTGTGAAGCTGGCTTTTTCTAGGTAGCTTAATATCATATGAAAGATTGACATTTAACAGCCTGAGGCTTGTTTGATTCGGGGCATTTAAGGCACCCACTGACATTTGTCTTTCCTCATCTCTTTAGATGGAGTCTGCTTTGCCCTGGGATGACCAAAGACCACAAATCACCTGGCGTGGTGATGGACAGTTTTTTGCCGTGAGTGTTGTTTGCCCAGAGACAGGTATGGAAATAAATTGCGTTAAACAAACAAACAGTTTATCTTATTAAATTCAGGAAAGTTTATTCTCTTTTTTCTTAGGTGATACTCAGCATTTTAAAGATTTTTTAAAAATTGATTCTTAGAGATAGAGGAAAGGAGAGGAAGAGAGAGAGAGAAACATCAATGTGAGAGTGAAACATCAATCTGCTGCCTGCTACACAATCTCCACTGGGGATTGAGCCCACAACACAGGCAGCCTTTTGGTGTATGAAAATCCACCTGGCAACATTTTGTTGCATGGGATGTCGCCCAACCAACTAAGCCACACTGGCCAGGGCAATTTTTTCTTTCTCAGTGAGAGTTTTCTTTTATTACATAACTAGAGGCCCAGTGCACAAATTTGTGCACGGGTGGGGTCCCTCTGCCTGGCCAGTGATCAGAGCCATTGTGGGGAGGGACCGTGGGAGGTTGGCCGGCCACAGGAGGGTGGCTGTGGGAGCACACTGACCACCAGGGGGCAGCTCCTGCATTGAGTGTCTGCCCCCCTGGTGGTCAGTGCGCATCATAGCAACTGGTTGTTCAATCATAACCATCTCTTAGGCTTTTATATATATTGAAGATATACTTTAGATGTTAATGAATTTAGAACTAAGAATTAGAAGAGTTCTTTGAGGCTATTTTATCCAGCCTCCTCTGTGTTGGACACAAATTTTTACCAAGATTAATCTAATTTGTTTGTAAAACTATGGCAGTTTTTGTTAATAAGGGGGGTGTTTGAAAAGTTTCAACTTGACAATACTTATCATAATGCTTTAAGTTTGTTTGTTTGTTGTTTTGTTTCCTCTGTACCTACTGCATAGGGGCTCGGAAGGTCCGAGTGTGGAACCGTGAGTTTGCTTTACAGTCAACCAGTGAGCCTGTGGCAGGACTGGGCCCAGCTCTGGCCTGGAAGTGAGTGGGAGAAGAAATCTTTTAACTCCTTCCTCAGAATTCTTGGAACTGAGGGTGGGGGTAAGGGGAAGAGATCAACCAAAGGACTTGTATGCAAACATATAAGCCTAACCAATGGACACAGACACCAGGGGGGTGAGAGCCTGAGTGGGGGGATGGGGAAGCAATGGGGGCGGGGGGGAGATAAGGACACATATGTAATACCTTAATCAATAAAGAAAAAAGAATACAAAAAAAAAAGATTCTTGGAACTGGGGTAGAGGTGGTATCTATTGAATGTGGGTGTTTATATAACACAAAAAGAGAATTACTTTTTTTCATTTGGCTGTAAGCCTTTGTTTTTTTCTTTTTTAGTTCCCTGAAGTCTGACTTCAGTTTGAATAGTAGATTCTGAGTTTCTTCACAGATCTCGCAATTCCGAGGCTCATACGTTTTGTAGGTTATAGGCAGGGTCTCCATGAAGCCATTGTATAAAACAGAAAATGGTGCTTAGCAGGGAAGTCGCTGTATGCACAGCTCTGTGGGCAGTGGAGCTCTGGTGAGGACTAGGGAGAGGGCTTCCTTTCTGTGCACAATCTCCCACACCACGGGAATCTGTTTGCCGAGGAACGTGCAGGGTGGATCCAGCCTGATTCTCTTGGCCCTGCACCCTTGTGTGGTCACAGCCTGCTTGTGATTGTGGCTGCCCTTAATATAGATAGAGGATGTGTCTCATCCACTGTCTCAGTAGCATCTGTTATATGCAAAGCCACGAGGTCTGTGGGTATTAGATAGCTCATTTCCCACCAGTATTTGAGTAGCAGTTGGATGATAGAGCAAAGAGAAAAATGTATTTGAATTAAAACCTAGAGATGAGGTGATTGAGAAGTCTTTAAAAATCCTGCCTGAGCATGGAATACTTGCTGAAGTTATCTACTTGAAGGAGAAATAGGTTATGGTGTTATGGACATTATACATGCAATGATTTAAATAAAGTATTGGCTTTTTAAAAAGTCACCCAAGTGCCTTCTAAATCTGAGGCTTTGGGGGCAAGTGGAGGCTTTGTGCAAATTAGGAAAAGGCACTCTTTCCTCTGGGCAGGCATAGTCTCTCACTAGGGTGACTGCTTACCTAGTGACATGGAATTTGAAACTTCCTTGGATGCTTCTTTTTGTTTTTGCTGAAAAAAATAATTTCTCCTGATTTTATCTCGTTTAAAGCCAGCTGCATGTACTTTGGGGCCTTCTAACACCCTCTGTTTGCTTTAAGGCCCTCGGGCAGTTTGATTGCATCCACACAAGATAAACCCAACCAGCAGGACGTGGTGTTTTTTGAGAAAAATGGACTTCTCCATGGACAGTTTATGCTTCCTTTCCTCAAAGATGAGGTGAAGGTAGGTGCCTGAGTTGTTTCAGAATCAAATTTAGGGACTTTCCACAGCTATAGAGAAGGTTTATATTGGGTATGGGCGTGTGTGTAAATAGAAGCTCCCGTGTACGTAGTAATAGAAATAGTGGCTTCTTATAACTAAGTTTTTTTGTGGGGTTTTTTCTTCTTAAAAAACGAGAAATTCTTTTTCTTAGAGATTTTTAAAGAAGAAATGGTATTTCTTTCCCACCCTACATAAAACATAGACAGGAAATAGAAATGCTAGTTTTTATTGTTTATTTTGACAAAAGTACAATTCTTCCAGCAATAAAGATGCCGTTGATTCATAACATTGAAACCTTAAGCAGCGTGTGCACCATTAGGATCTTTGTTGGAGCAGATACACATCCAATGGTAATTTTAATTAAAGACACTAAAAGTGGAGAGAAGAGGTGGATGACCTCCCTTGTACCTATTATTTGTAAGATACCAACATTTTGCAAAATTATTTTATCCACCTCTCTCTGGCCCTCACACACAAACACACATTCACACACATTTTTATTTTATTTCCTAGGGTTGTTTTTTTTTAATTGTAGGAAATGTACTTTTAATATTTTTTTCTAACAGTTAAGAACATTTTTCTTTAAATAACCATAAGTAACCACAATTACATTATCATAGATTACAAAATTAGTAATCATCCCTTAGTATTATCTAATCCAGCCGTGGGCAAACTACAGCCTGTTTGGCTGTTCTATCCAGCCCGCGGAGCCGAAAGAGCGGAGGGTTCTCTTGCTCTCCCCTCCGCTCCTTCACCAGCAGCAGTGTTAACATGGCAACGTCGGGAAACACGGCCGCAGCTCCTTCTTCTGAGTCCAGTTTAAGAACCCATTGTGGCCCTCGAGTCAAAAAGTTTGCCCACCCCTGATCCCTAGTCCATAGTCAGATGTCTCTGATTGACTAAATGTCACTTGCATTTGGTTGTTAAATCTCTTTTAATCTTTAGGCATAATGCATTTTCTAGAGTCCTCTGCATATGAGGACAGACTACACAGATTTGTTTAATGACTCTGTAGGTTAATGATTTATAGCTAGGGCTCTGCTCCAGGAGAGGATTGTTTGGTTTGTGAGAGCAGAGAATTCTGGTATCATAAAGATTTTGAAGTAAATACATAGTTAAAGGACAATGACAGGTCTGTTTTCCCTACTAGGTCAATGACCTGCTCTGGAATGCAGATTCCACTGTTCTTGCAGTTTGGTCAGAAGACCTTCAGAGGGAAGAAAATTCCACTCTAAAAACCTATGGTAAGACAGCACTGTTTCAGCCTTTTGCCCCATAAAATATAGTTGTAAGTAGATGTGGAGTTGCCTTTATCCCTTCTACTTAGTCCTGCAGTGGAATAAAAGTTGGTGGAGAGGGGTCGGTGGAGATGGGCCAGTGGTTAGGTTTAGATTATTTATAGTTTCAGTCATGCATCAGTCACGGGTCTTTAGAGAAACAGAATCAGGGCAGGCCAGCAGGCTGGCAATTCAGGTAGGGCTTGATGTTTGAGTCTTATCTGAAATTTATAGGACAGGCCCGCAGTATGCAGACGGGCAGGATCCTACTTTACATTTTTGAGGTAGAATTCCTTTTTCTCCAGGAAACCCTTGCTCTTTAAGGCCTTTAATTCATTGGATGAAACCTGCTCATTGTGGAGGATAATATGCTTTATTTAAAGTCAACTGATTGTAGTAGGGCGAAATGGGTAAGGGAGATCAAATCTGTGGTGACAGGTGGAAACTAGAATTTGGGTGGAAGCACTCTACAGTATATATAGATATCAAATTATAACGTACACCTGAAAAATATATATTACTAACCAATGTTTACTCAGTAATTAATAAATAAATAATTTCTTTAGAAAATTGAAAGATAAAAAGTCACCTGATTGTGTATGTTAACCACATCTACAGAATACCTTCCCAGCAATATCTAGACTAGTGTTCAGCCTGGCACCATGGCCTAGCCAAGTTGACATATAAAATTGACCATTACAGGTCACCAGTAATTTCTTAGATGGTTTTGCTACAGGAAGTCACAACGCTGACCAAAGGAATACTACACTGTGAAAGTGAAAGGGAAATTGGATTAGATACAAGAATTGTCTCTATACCTTTTAAGTTGTGTAAATAGGTATTTTTTAGTGTATACGTAATAGGTGAAAACATTACACAATAAAGATGAGAAGGAAAATAGTTAATCCATAATTCTGTCTCTTTAATAATCACTGTTGAAATTTTCTCATCTTCCAGATTTTATGGATATGTTTCAGTATAGCCATGATCTCATTTTTGTTATGCATATAGATAGGTATGATGCATCAGTAACTTACTTTTCTACTGCCACATACGTATTTCCACTTTAGATAGCCATCTATATTATTTTAAATTACTGGATAATATTCATTTGTGCTGCAGTTTATTAAATCCCATATTGTTAGACTTTTAAAGTTTTGTAATTCTTCATTATCAATAATAATGCACTGAATATTTTTTCATTCACTCATTCATTCATTTGATGCAGTGGTTTTTAACACTGGCTGCACCTTTATTTTTTTTTATTTTTATTTTTTAAATATATTTTTATTGATTTCAGAGAGAAAGGGAGAGGGAGAGATAGAAACATCAATGAGAGAATCATTGATTGGCTGCCTCCTGCATGCACCCTACTGGGGATCGAGCCTGCAACCCGGACATGTCCCCTGACTGGGAATTGAACCATGTTCTCCTGGTTCATAGGTTGAGCTCAACCACTGAGCCACACCCGGCTGGGCAACCCTGGCTGCACCTTTAGAAAACAAAACAAAACACTTTCCAGGCCTCATCTTATTGGATTCATTGTATCGGAATGAAAACTATCCATATTTAATTTAAAAGCAAAATGCTTCCAGATAACTTTTAACATGCAGCCAGGGCTGAGAACCACGGTGTCAAGGGCAGGCAAGGCACTGATATGCTCAGGATATGTGTTACATAAGAATAGCCATGATTCCTGTTATCACAGCATGAGCAGAAAGTTTAGCTTACCAACTCACTGCTAGGGAAATGTATTGCGAGAGCCAGGTGAGAGAACTAGGTTAGATTTGCTGTAATCACTGAATTAAGAATTAGTGAGCTGGGAGATAAAGGAAATAAATTTCTTAATATAATCAAGACCTTCATTTATTTGTGTCATCTGTTTAATAAAAGTTGTTTTGACTTGACATGATTAGGTCTTTTTTTTAGCTTTATTGAGATATAATTGATGTATAACTGTGTAAGTTTAAAATGTACAATGTATGATTTGATACATGTATATATTGTGAAAAGTTTACCACAATGAGATTCACCTCACATAATTACCATTTTTATTGTTGTTATTGTGAGAACATTTAAGATCAACTCTCTTAGCAACTTTCAAGTATACGTTACTATATTGTTAGCTGTAGTCACCATGCTGTACATTAGGTCCCTGGAGCTTACTTATCTTGTAACTGAAAGTTTGTACCCTTTTACCAACATCTCCCCATTTTCCCCACCCTCCAGGATTAGGTCTCTGCTTTTAATAGATGTTGGAAAAGATAATTGCTTGCTAATCTCCCTCAGACAGCTGAATCCTAGTTAATACCAGAGAGCCTTGCACCCAGTTGCATGCAAAGCACTTGGGAGAAAGTAATAAGCAACTTAAGCTTAATAGAACATAGTGGTGCTAGTCCAGAACTTCTGGATTGAGTGTTTTAATACTTTTAATCTTCTTTCTAATTCTTTATGAAAAAAACAACTGACTAAAACACTGTCTTGTCTTAGCCTTCCATCCTCACGATTGAAAAGTTTGAAGGTAGAGGCAAAAATAAACATGTGTTTCTGACTTTATTGAGCTTGACATTTTGTCTTCATGGAAAATTGCCTTTTGCCAATTATTGTTAATCTTATTTTAATGGAGAGGCTGAGCAGGAAGGATCATTTGAAAAAGAAAAGTTTGTCCCATCCTCCTCTAGCAAATGGGATGAGGTCTTGTCCTCCAGCCCCTGAGGCCTCCTTTCATTTTCCCTTGCAGTTCAGCTCTGGACTGTGGGGAACTACCACTGGTATCTCAAGCAAAGTCTGATCTTCAGCGCCTGTGGGAAGAGCAAGGTTGTGTCTCTGGTGTGGGACCCGGTGACCCCGTACCGGCTGCACGTTCTCTGTCAGGGCTGGCACTACCTCTGCTATGACTGGTGCTGGACGACCGACCGGAGCTCGGGGGATTATTCAAGTGACCTGGCAAACGTGGCTGTCATCGATGGAAGTAAGCAGCTAGAAAAGGTGTCTGTGAGCCTGGAAGGGGCCCCTGAGCCGGTGCCTGCAGATGTGGTGGTTTGGCTAAAACAATGGGGAATATTTATTTGGTTGGTTGGTTGGTTTATCTTTATTTATTTGTTGTTTTGTTTGGATGAGAATGCCCATAGATGGGGCATGTACTTTCCTGAGGACCATAGTCCCTCCTCCCCACATCCACCTCCCACCCCAATTCCTCATTGTGCTGCATCCATGGTCTTCACATACTTACTGGTCTGGCCTTTGAAGACATTGAAAATTCTGACCCTGGCCAGAGGAGACAGTCGTGTTAGGGTTTTAGATGTGTTTGCCTTGTCTTTTGCCCTGACTCAGATTTTCATTGACCCTTGCTTCTAAGATTGTAATGGGAGCTGCTGTACTAATTCATGTTCTGTGTAGTGGTCATAATACTGATTTAATAATCATATGATCTGAGTAGAGGACTTAATCATATATGCCTTATTACCACATCCATGCGGAGGGAAGTGCTTCAAGGATTTTAAAGACATTGATTTCCTTGCGTTAGCCTGGCTTGGTTGCAGCCAAAGCTAGAACTCTGATCTCTTGACCTTGTCATAGCTCCTGGCTCCTAAAACCTCCAAGACCAGAGACGGACTTCTCCAGGTCTGGAGGGGACAATAGCCTGATATAGACATAGTCCATGATATTTCCTCCCCCTACACGATGTTTATTGATGATTAAAACACCAAAAATTATTTTAAAGAATTGCTGTATATCTCCTACCACCATCATTAGTTAGTGGTACTGTGCTGTTCTGATGCCTTATTTCACAATTGAACATCCATGTGTCTGATCCTCCTTCTCCTTCTGTCACATGCAGACAGGGTATTGGTGACAGTCTTCCGGCAGAGTGTAGTCCCACCTCCCATGTACACCCATCGAATGCTGCTCCCAGAGCCTGTGAATCAAGTCATGTTCTCTGCGTGCCCTGAAAGGAGTAACGACCTCGCTATCCTTGATGCCAGCAACCAGATTTCTGTCTATAAATATGGTATGTTCAGAACTGTTACAAGATGTTCTGAGTCAGGTTTCCCCTCTAAAAAGCAAGTTATAGTTTGATGTTGCCTTCGCTCTAGTGCTTCTAAAAATTTTAAAATTTATAATTAATACCTTTATCATCTTATTTAATTGGCTTGTGGGGGGGTCTTTTTGAGGGAATTTCAGTCTTATAAGAGCTATTCCTTTGCTTTGTTGAACTTGAAGAGTCAGTTATTTAAAGAATAACATTCAACCCTGGAAATAGGATGGTATCTTATTACACCTGTAACGTGTTTTACAGTTTTCATTGCCTTTGCACATATTTTCAGTTGATCTCACAGCACTCCTAGGAGCTGTGTCACAGATGGACTTTTTTGTTTTTGTTTTTTTACGTTTTTGTTGATTTTAGAGAGAGAGGAAGGGAGAAGGATAGAGAGATAGAAACATTGATGAGAGAGAAACACATCCATTGGCTGCCTCCTGCATGCCCCCTACTGGGGATTGATCCTGCAACCCGGGCATGTGCCGTGACCAGGAATGTAACCAGTGACCTCTTAGTTCATGGGTCAACGTCACTCCACCACTGAGCCATACTGGTTGGGCTGGCTTTTTTCTTTTTTATAATGAAGGATAGAATGCCAGCGGGTTTGCAATTTGCTTCAGGAAGCATGGACAGGGAGTCCAACTGAGGTGTCATAGCTTCTAATCCAGTTGTTTTCCACAGCCCCATTGCTCTCAGTTCCTAGTTGCTTTCCTGATGGGCTGGGGAAACCCGACACTTGTTTTTAGTTGTGAGTTCTATGTTCATGTCATGAATTATACAGGCAAATGGCGCTGGTGGCCTTGTTTTCAAATAACTTACGCATTCTCAGAGAACAATTTAGCTGCTAGGATAGAATAATCAAAATTAATTTATATTGGAATTCCCTGCTAATCAGTGTTTCTGTTGAATCAGCAGGCTTCTGTTTATACTAACAATACAGTAGGCCCTCCTTTTGTTCAGTGTCATTTTGTTGGAATGTTGATGAGATGCTGTGTAGGAACTCTTGTTTATACCAGTTACCTTATGATAAAATAGATTTTGTTACATATCATTTTGTTTAAAGTCACAGAACCCATTGACGGTATTAAGTAAGGACTTACTGTACTTGGATATGTCTCCAGCTACTCTGATTTTAGTTTCAATCTGTAAAATGCTATAACAGTTCTCCTTAAACTTTTTTATTCTTAATAACTTTTAAAGAAGTAATTTGTTCATTGTTAAGGAAAATCAGAAAAAGCAGAAATTAACTTCTTTTCAAAGTAGACTTTATTATCAACCTGTAATATCAAAAGTAAATAAGTGATTGTCTTTATACTTGACTACTGTTACTGCTGGTTTTCTTAGCTTAAAAGAATCAGATGTAGAGTAAGCTTTTGTGGTGCTTACTAGATGATACTAATTTAAGATTGTATAATTGTTTATTGTTTTACTATGTACAGAATATTTTATCCTACATTCACTTAAAAAATAACGTTATTCACATCACTCATCCACTTAGGGTATACAGCTCTATGGTTTTTAGTATATTTGCAGTTTTGCAACCATCAACACAGTCAATTTTAGAACACCTCTCTCCCCAGAATGAAACTCTGTAGCACCCTACATTCATGATCAGATAGGGCAGGTTAGACCTCCGCTCCCTGGTGGTGTGTCAGGTGGCTGTGTGCGGGCAGGCCGTGGTGTGGGCACGGGGAGGCAGACATACCAGTGGGGCTGCTCAGAGTGACTAGGCAGGAGATGGTGAGAGTTTGAGCCAGGGAAATGTCTGTAGAAAAATACAAAGTGGGGAGCTGGAAGCCTTTGAGAGTGGGGAGCATGTTGTAGCGTATTTGGGTATAAAAGAGTCTGGGAAAAGGTTGTAGGAGTTGTTACTAAAATGTAGGATGTATAGATTAGGCTTTTTTTAAAAATTGTTTTATTGCTTAAAGTATTACAAAGAGTATTACATATGTCTCCTTTTTTTCCCCGCCCTTGACAATCCCCTGGGAGATTAGGCTTTTTAAACACGGCGCAATTTCAGACGATGGCCCTGGTGTGAACAGCTCACCTGCGCAGGGAGCATAGCAGGAGGCAGGGGGAGTCAGGATTGCTGTGTAGAGCAGCGAATGTCAGCTGTTGTGCAGGTGACAGTGAATGTTGAGGAATAATGCATTTTATTAGGATTAAAAGGAAAGAGGAGAGGAAAGATTGGAAGTTGATGTTAAAGTCAGGATATTCCAGTTTGAGGTCTCAGAGTGGACAAGTCAGAATACTGATAAGGGCTACTGAGCCGACGAGAAAGAGATTGTGATACAAACGAACAACTTGGAGGCGAGTAGTGCACCTTTGCGTCCAGTGGAGACAAATTAGATGCCAGAACTTGCATAGGAGACATTTGCTGTGTCCCGAGTGTTGCTCCATGTTTATTGATTGTCTCTTATATGACACCTTTTATTCTAGTCCATATGATTGTGGAATTTATCTTCTAGTTGGGGAGAAGTATAGTAAATAAAAGTTGAAGTCTATGAGATGGTAAATGCTGTGGAGAAAAATAAGCAAAGTCAGGGTATGGGAGAGCATGAGGTGGTCAGGAAGCCTCTATGTGAAGGTGACATTCAAGCAGAGACCCAGTGGCAATTGGAGAGGGAGCCATGTGAATCCTGGGGTAAGAGCATTCTAGGCAGAGTAGAGAGCAATGGCAAAGGTGTTTGTCTGTGTAGGAAAGAGCCAGGAGTTCAGGGAGGCTGCAGAGGGGGGAAGGGGGGAGGGTGGTGGGTGGAGTCAGAGAGGTGACAGGAAACAGTTCTCGTTGGCCTCAAAGGCTCTGGTAAGACCTCAGTGTTTATTCTGTGGGAGACAGGAAGCCTCCGGAGGGTGTAGAGCAGAAGAGCGTGGTGTTCTGACTCAGTTTTTTAAAGGGTTGTATTGGCTGCTGTGCAGTGAATAAACTGGATCAAGAATGGAAAGAGAATATCTTTTGATGAAGGATGCCAGGTTGGTGAGAGTGGTGGTGGAGCAGTGGAGGAAGTAGCACTGGCGTGAGAGGGCAGCCCTCCCTGGTCTTGCTGAGGTACAGCGAGGATTGTGACTGGTAGTATGAAGGGGAAAAAAGATTTGGTTAAGCCTGAAAGGTAGGCAGAGATTTTAAAAAGAGATTGAGATGTGACTGCTTTCTAGATTGCTTTGTTTGTAAAGTAGTTTGACTTCCAGAACCCCATAAACTTAGTATGAGGAGAAGTGTTCATAGTTTGATATAATTGGACTTGCAATTTTGTTTTCTAGGTGATAGTTCAAGTGTGGATCCTACGGTGAAACTGGGAGCTGTGGGTGGAAGTGGATTTAAAGTTTCCTTTGAGACACCTCATCTGGAAAAGAGATACAAGTAGGTGGTTCTTAGTTATCGGAACGTCTGGGAACAGAAGGAGCCAGCATTTACTCCTAAATTACCCAGTTGGTATCCTGTGCTTGTTGCTGAGTGGAACAAGTAGATACCACACCTGGGTGCTGGTTTTTCAGCCCCGTTGGGGAAGCCACTTACCTGGATTTTGATCCATGAAGGATGATGGGTGCAGGAGAGCCCAAGTAATAAACCAGCCTAAAACCCATTCTTCTCAACAGTCCTTGGTTCTCCAGGGAAACATTGCATGGGAAGATGGAGATGAATTGACAGGGCAAATTGCATTCATGTACCTAAATGGGGATGTCTAGGTTATTAACATATGGCTGACCTATAGCAGCCTCTGTCTTTGCCTCCACCTACACTCCAAAACCTCTGGGTGCTATGTTTTGAGGCTTTCAGTTTGGAAATCAGAATACATTTTCCCATGGAAATAATACTAGAAATGACTGGGTGTAATTGAAAATCTCAGGTATACTATAGGCATTATAAAATGACCCAGAAGCCAATTTATAAATTATAATGCCATTCCTGTGAGAATCCAGGATTTGAGTCTATTCTTGATGAGTCTATGCTCTTAATTCCTGCTCTATTCTGTCTCCTGGGAGCATTTATTCCTAAATTAATAGTAATAATAAACTGACTAGAGCAAATAACTGAAAGTTTCTTAAATATATGCAATATATTTCATAAATGTATATATGTATCTAACCTGTGTATGATTTGGGGGCTGCCTATATATAATGCTTAGAAGTTTTCAAAGAACATTTGTATGGATGATTTTATTTCACAGACTTGAAACCACTAGAGGAAGAAAGTGTAAGGCAATGTAGAATATAGTTTCATTTAGAGAAGTCTTCATGAGGGACGCGAATACTTATCTCAATCCTTGAAGCAGGAGTAGGACTAGGTGAGGATTGCAGAGGAGGATTGGGAACATTAGGTGTGGCGGGCAGAGGAATGTCAGCAAGAACCAGGTGGGGGTGCTCCTGCATGGGGCTGCGTGCAGTGGAGAGGCTGAGTCCTGGGAGCTGGTTGAGGAGGAAGATTGGGCTAGATACCCGCTCCTTCAGTGCACGCCGAGGGTTTGCTGCTCGAACTCAAAGTCAAGAAGTGGCCATTATGAGTCCTGTATGAGGCAGCAAAAAGTGCTGTCCTCTGCTGCATAAATGCCACAGAAGAAGATGTTAGAGGCAGGGAGACTCTCAAGTTAATGTATTCATTTTGGTATGAGATGCTTGGGAAAGGACCCATTCTATTGAAGTCCAGCTAGCTGCTGCAGTTTGGTTTGAATGCTCGTAAGTGGGACAGTGGAAAACCTCTGGGTTTATTAGTGTAGGGTCAACCCAGGGCAGGTAATTTTCTTGTGTGGTCAGATTCATAAATCTAAAGCTCTCAGAGAATAAGAAACAATATTAAATAAACAGAAACCACATTTTAGAACCAGACAAACAGTATTTTGAGGGTTTTTAGTATTTGACATCATTTCAGGTTTTGCCTCTACATATAACCAGGTGTTGCCTGTATACAGGGTGCTTCATTCTTCCTTCATTCAGGGAAATCTCAGTGGTATTAAAGTTTCATTCTTGGATATTCTTCAATATTTAAAACAGAATTCAGTTTGAGAATAGTGAGGATCAAGAAGTAAATCCACTGAAGCTCAGCTTTCTCACCTGGATCCAAGAAGACGTCTTCCTGGCCGTACGCCACAGTCAGTCCAGCCCACAGTCCATCATTCACCATCTCACCGTGGCCTCTTCCGAGACAGATGACCAGCAAGGACAGCTCACTATTAGGTATCACAGCCCTTCTGTGTTCCATGTGGTAATAGAGTTATGCTTTTCTGTTTTGTCGTTATGAGCATAGGACTTTTTTCGGCTTCTAGTGAGGTAGTTTAAGAGGCAGTAGCTTCCTTGTTAGACACACTTGGGATGAGGTTAGGTCTAATTTTGAGTCATGTCAAAATACAGGCCGAAAATGTGTCAAGAAGTGGTGAAAAAGAGGACAAATACCAACAGATGAGGCAAAACATTTTGAATTGTGTTAAAATTTTTAATTGAGCATATGCTTATCTTCCAGCAAGGCAATTGCTAGCCCATGAGAATCAGTCACTCTGATTACCCTTGTTAGTTATTAAAATCAGTTATGTTATAAGATCTATTTATATGTGCTACATTTTGATGTCTGGCCTCTCTTTACGTTCTGTTTGGCACATGATGCATTTACTACTGAAAAGTCTCTATTTTTCTTTTATAAATCATCTTTTTGTTTTTATTTTTTAACTTTATAGTTTCATTGAGGTATAATCAACACACAACAAATTACACAAATTTGTGTATACAATTTGATAACTTTTGATATCTGTATGCATCCATGAAGCCATACAATCAGGAAATAGAACATATACTTTCCCCATAAACGTTTCCTTATGCCTCTTTGTGACATACCCCTCTGTGTCCGCTACCATTCCCAATCAGCCAGAGATCTGTTTTCTGTCATGGTAGATTGCATTTTATAGGATTCCTCTATTTTTCTTTGCTAAATTTCACTGCCCCCTAGCCTTGAGTTTCATTTTGATCCCTGACTGCGTCTTTGTCATGTAACAAGTTCTGGTTCATGAATGCGGTTTTCTGTAAGGCAAGCCCTGTTGTGCAGTAGATAGATAGCATTGTCTGGGCAGCTCTGGAAAATCCTCATGTTTCCAGTGTCACATTTGGCTCCTTGGGCATACACTGATATTACTCTCTAGCTTCATTTGTGATGAAAGATCTGCTTAGATTTAAACTCTGAAAACCCTTATTGCAAAATTAGGATCCTTTCCTCATTGTATACATCAAACATTCTGATGCAGTCATTAACTCCTTATCTTTGATTCATAACTCTTTATATTTTTAAAAGCTTTTTGTGAATATGTCTCGATGCAGAAAATGTTGTAGCTACATGTAGCACTTCAAGATAACCAGGAATTTACTTTTGAAAAGCAAAGCAGTTTTCATTAGACATGTCTAAATTATGAAATTTCTACTTTTCAAAGTTTAAAATTCTTTTTTTTAAGAATTTTTTTTATTTTTAATTACACTTAAACTATATTTCTGGTGTACAACATAGTGATGAGACATAAAATTTAAAATTATTTATAGAAAAAAAAGCTAGAGGCAGTCATTTCATTTACTGAAAAGGGAATGAGAAAGTCATTTTAAAAATATTTCTGTTGCTTTGACCTTTGTTTCTCAAAACAAGACTGTTTGTTCATATAAAATATCAGTGTTTTTGAGGAATATAAAGTCCCTTGATTAGCTTGCAGCTCTTACTAGCTTACATATTACAGTTCGTCTTTACAAAAGGTACTCTTCTTAGTACTTTACCAATATTACGGATGTCTCACAGGACCTCTTTGGAGTATGTACTGTTAGCGTTTTACAGCTGCGACAGCCAAGGCACAGGGCATGGTAACAGCTTGCCTGAGATCCCAGTCCCAGCAAGACTAGCTCCAGAGTCTGTTCTCTTAACTTACAGATAATTTATCCTCACAGAACTTGGGACATTTTGGTATTTCATAGATTGGTTTAAAAAATCTTAGACTAAATGTTAGCATTGGAATCATTTTTTTTAATCACTATCTCTTTAAATTCCTTTAAGACATATCTAGTCTCTTTAAGATGTATACGTTCATTGACTCAGGAAAAAATACAATGGCAACAGCACATTTCCCCTCTCCCCATGAATGAAGACCCACAGATTTCCATGAACGAATATGATAGTGATAGAGAGTGTTCTATGTTCCTACTGACTCACTGCTTCATTAATGTAGTTTATATTTTAAGAAGACAAAAATATTATTCATACCAAGTATGTCTAATGAAGGTGGTAAGTTGCAATAAGTTATAATGAGTTGCTGGCCAGAATAGGAATGATAACTTCACAATGTAGACTCCAGCTTATTTGTATTGTGGAAAATAGTGTGATGTGACAGGTAATCGCTTAATCTGGGCTTGTGATTGCAATAGTTTATCGTGTGTGTGTGTGTGTGTGTGTGTGTGTGTGTGTGTTGTGTATATTGTATTGAAATAAGCAGAGTAGCACCGAAAGGAAATTGCTTGTTTCTTTTTCTGTTTTGCAAAATCTGTGAAATGTCACTGCTTTTGAGAAAAACTAGATCTATTCACATCCCCTCCCTCCCTTTTTTTAATTTTGTCAGTTCATCTGTGACAGTGGATGGGGTCATAATCAGCCTATGTTGCAATTCCAAGACCAAGACAGTAGCATTGCAGCTAGCTGGTGGCCAGATACTGAAGTACCTTTGGGGTGAGTATCACAGTGAGGAAAGCATGTTTATGACTTATATGATGTTTCATTGTTAAAAACATGACTTGTATCTTGCCTGTGCCACATTGACTGTTAGGTCTTTTAACTACTCTGGAAAACCCTAAGCTATAGCAAGGATTTGCAGGTGTTTTCTTTTTTTAAAAGAATTTTTATTGATTTGTAGACAGACAGGAAGGGAGAGGGAGAGAGAAAAACATCATGTGAGAGCAAAACATTGATCAGTTGCTTCCTTCACACCCCCTACCAGGGATCGAGCCTACAACCTGGGCATGTGCCCTAATGGGGAATTGAACCAGCAACCTTTCAGTGCATGGGATGATGCTCCAACCAACTGAGCCACACCGGCCAGGGTGGCAGGTGTTTACTACCTGTTTTCTCTTGTAATGAATTGGAATACCCTAATGAGTTTGCAGAATACATTTGGAAAATAATCCAAATTGCATGTTAAGTGTTTTAGTAAGTATTAATGGGACAGTTTTTGTACAAAGAGCAGACCAGCTCTTGGTAAACCTCCTCTGCTAATCCTGCAGAATCCCCTTCTCCAGTTGTTGAACCCTGGAAGAACCCGGGTGGATTTCCTGTTCAAATTCCTTATGAATGCACACAGACTGAATTGGCCGTGATTGGAGGGAAGGTAAGTAATCACAGGGCAGAAAAATTTACCACTTAAAAGTAGGGACCCAAGATCTGATAGCATTAGGTACAAAGAGTATGGGCTTTGGAGGTGAGCCTGGATCCACTAAATCGTAAGGCAACATTGAGAAGGCCCAGTTCCCAGAGCCCCAGCTTCCTCTGTGAGATGGAATTAAGAGGTTGCCTGGCAAACAGGCTTTAGTTAATCCCTTCCTCGGAGTTATAAATTTAAAAATAGAATGCAGTTAGCAAACTTTCATCCCCAGTTGTACAGAACAGACACAGTTAGTTTTATTAAATTCCTTTTGGGAACAACAGAAATGTAATCTTGAAAGTAGTATTCTGTAGTTGTCATTCATCAAATATTAAAATGCCTATAATTGTGGTGGGTGGTAGGATACAGTTGTTATAAAGCAAAACAGCTATTCAATCCCTTGTTCTTGGGACTTTATACTCTATCAACAGATTATATGATTAGCCCCTCCAACGGGAGAATGAAGGAAACAAGCAGGGTGTAATGACAGAGAATGGTGAGGTGCTGGGGACTAAGTGGAGGAGGGTAGTTGTGAGGACAGGGGACCTACTTTGGTGGAAAGCTCTATGGTGTGGTGTGTGTACTGAAGAGAAGTCTCCCCGAGGAAGGGAGAGTGTTCCAGGGACAAGGAACTACACATCTTGAGCTTGGAAAGAGATCAGCTTATTCAAGGAACTGAATGGAAGCAGTGTGGCTGGGACTCAATGAAAGGCCATAGGAAGGAGTGTGGATTAAGATTATTAGTAATTTTAAATCAGCAGAATAATGTGATTTGCTTCATGGTTTGGAATGTTTTCTGGCTGCCGGGTGGGGAGTAGGTTGGAAAGGAACGAGTGTGGAAGTGACTGTTGGAGTAGGGGCAGTGAGGGCAGAAAGGTGGCATATTTGAGATGCAGGTAGGAGATAGAAATGTCAGGGCCTGCAGATGGATTGGATGGCTTCTGGACCAACCACATCTAACATATCTATTCAGTCCTGATTACAGAGACTTAGATGTGAAATCACAGGTCAGTAGAACTGTGTGATTGAAAGGTTAGGTTAAACTAGTTTGGTTAGAATTGTTTATAATTTCAGTTTTATTTCTTTGCAGGAATATGTCCTTGGTCTGACTAACAGATGTCGCTTTTTCATCAATGACAATGAGGTATAAAGGCGTGGTTTGGTGACGGATCTTCTTCAGTGTTGTCTCCAAGTAATAAAGCTAAATTTCCCCTTGTCTCCATTACCTTGTAGGTTGCTTCCAATATCACGTCATTTGCAGTATATGATGAGTTTTTGTTGTTAACAACTCATTCTCACACCTGCCAGTGTTTTTGTCTGAGTGATGCTTCATTAAAAAGTAAGTTCTCAGTGTATAAAATAGAAAATGGTCCCTCTTCTGCTATCTTCTGTCCTTTGAGGTCTTGATGACTTCCAAGTTCTTCACCTACTTTGGCTTTTGACTGTGGAGTCCTGGACAGGAGAATACCATTAGAGTTTAGTTCCTTCGTCCCTAATCTCAGCACAGCATCGCAGTTCAATCATCCTGCACCAGTTAGCAAAGACTTCCAGAAAAGGAAGTCCTTCCTTAAGCAGAATATTCTGAAGTTAAACAAAAATTGTTCAGGGAATTTCATTAGTTAACTACTTTAGTATTTTACTTTGAGTTACCAGTAAATACCAAACGAGCAATATGCAGTGACTTCTTTGTAATCTTTTCTCACTGTGCCACCCTCCGCTGTACCCTCTGAAGGACTTCATCTGGAGTTTGTAGGAAATTGGCTGTTTTTTCTTCTATTCCATGCCCACCCAGCCGCTCACCTTCAACCCCACCCCCCTGTGTATGTGTATTTTCCTTATTCTGAAAATCCCCATTGGAAATGGAATCATTCCCTGGTATGATTATAGTGCTAAGAAAGAGAGAAGCTGCCCATTCTCCCTGTGCCTTCCAAGTCAGTTGATGAGCTGTGTGTGAGAATATGCATGAAGGCTCTGAGAGAGGGCAAGTTCGAGGGATGAGACTTTATCAGAAAGGCTGATGGTCTTGAGGTTGAGTGGGAGAGCAAAGGAGCCTGGTTAGTAACTGCTCTCCTGTATTTCAGGTAATGTGCGGTTTCAGCTGCAGGTAATGGAGAGTGCCTGGTCATGACAGTGATTAAGGCCCATGTTGTCTCTAGCATTACAGGCAGGTCTGAGCAGCAGTCACGCGTCTAACGGGGAAACGCTGCGGATGGTGGAGCGGGGTTCACGCATTGTCACTGTTGTGCCCCAGGACACAAAGCTGATACTGCAGGTAAGCTGATTTTCCAGGCTGTTTCTGATTGCCATTGGACAGTCAATACCAAACAGTTCTTGCAGATTGTATTTTAGGCTCTCTTTTCATTTGAGTAATTTATTTAAGTCTTTCCTTGCCAGGTTCTGTTAGCTTTATTACAAAGCAGTGTTCATACAGGCTCTGCCCAGTAAGGCTAAAAGGGAAGCTTTTCTGGAAAGTCAATATAAATATTGAGCACAACTAGATTCTGCTAAAAGTGTGCTCATTTTACCTCGCGTGGTAGTTCACTGTGAAGTTAGGTAAAGTTGTGTAGCCTGGGTATTTAAATGTTTTCTATTTAATTTAAAACATTATTATTTTGATTTATATATTTTAAGATGCCAAGGGGAAACTTAGAAGTTGTTCATCATCGAGCCCTGGTTTTAGCTCAGATTCGGAAGTGGTTGGACAAGTAAGTACCACGTACAGGACTAGTTAGCTTGTTATGACTTACATGTGAAGATCATAAGTATCCTTTTAAGGTTTAAAACCTAAAAGTGGAAAACCTTCATTACAGATGTCAATCAGATTCTCAGAGGCTTTTTTTTTTTACACTTTGATTTTTCTTTTTAATCTTTATTAAATTGATTGTGGTGACATGGTCTACACTGATTTTAATGCCATATAGTATAGTGACATTTCCAGCAGAAGGGATCATGAAGCTCATCGTGTAAGTCAGGGCTTCCTAGCCTAAGGGGACCCTCATGGCTTCAGATGGGACACTGCACCAACTGACTCTGCATGTCTTTCTAGGCAGGAGGCCCGAGGCTTTCTGGTTCGCAGGGGGCCTGTGACCCAAAGTGCCTGAGCCACTGTTAGGAGGGAAATGATCCATTGTCTGACTCGGTACAGGAGAAGCTTTGCATTATTTTGTTAAGAAAGACCTAAGTCCCATGATGAGTGTGTCTGTGAGGATGTAGTCCTCATCCTGCCATGATGATTAAATCATTCCTTTTCAGAAGGTAAATGAATTTGGTAGCCGATTTTTTATTCTGTGATTTCAGACTGAAAATCCATTAGCAGTTGTTTGGCACTTGGGCTGTAATCTCATTAGAACTGGTTTGTATCATAATGAAAACGTGCTGGGTCCACGGAGCTTAGTTTTTGTGAAATGCCTTCTTTATCCATTCTCTTCACAGGCTTATGTTTAAAGAAGCATTTGAATGCATGAGAAAACTGAGAATTAATCTCAATCTGATTTATGATCATAACCCTAAGGTAACTTTCTCACGCTGCTGTGTACCCTAGCTTACTTTAGACTTGAACTAACGTGATCTGAACTAAAATGTTTTGTCCTTTTTTTTGGGTAGGTGTTTCTTGAAAATGTGGAGTCCTTCATAAAACAGATAGATTCTGTAAATCATATTAATTTGTTTTTCACAGAATTGAAGTAAGTATTTTGAATAATTCATGAGTATCATAGTCATGATTTTCTCTCTTCTAGTTAAGGAAATCAAATAGGTAGAGGAGAAAAATTAATGTCTAGTATTTTTTTTTTTATCACTATAACTTAACCATATGTACTGGATCTTTCCTTTTTTAAAACAATCTATTTAAAATTAAGACTTTAAGTATGTAGGTCAGAATTATTATTTGACTTTATTTTTAGGTAGTCATATAAAGCTGTTTTTATGAGTTTAAAAGAAAATGGTGTCTTCTTATGTCTGCATTGACCATTTCTCCAACTTTTTAATGAGAAATTTGAAACATAGAAAATTGAGAGAATTGTCACATGAGCATCCTGTACCTCCACCTAGATTCTAGAATACATATTTTTCTATATTTGCTTTATCACTATTTGCCACCTGTTCATGCATCATCTATTTTTAGACTAATTTCAAGGTAATTACATCAGTGTACCTGTACCTCAGTATTTCATTTTGCATAGCACTATCTAGAGTGTATCTTATCGTTTGCATATAGGGTCCTGCTGTATTTATAGTGAAATGCCATGATCAGTGTACCTTTCAGTGAGTTTTGACAAATGTATGCTTCCATGTAACCTGAACCTCTACCAGGTTCCCCCCAGTCCCTTCTCAGTCAGTCCCTGACCCCTAGGCAGCCACTGTTTTGAGTTTTACACCATGGATCAGTTTCACATGTTCAGGAACTTTATAAATGGACTCAGAATATTTATTTTTCTGTGTAAATAAAGCTTCTTTCCCATAGTGTATATTATCTTGAGATTCATCCATTTTACATGTATTCAAGATCCATCTTATTTATCACTCAATAGAATGCCACTGTATAAATATACTAGTTTGTTCATCATTCCCCAGTGATGGACATCTGGTCTGTGCCTTGTTTGGGCTCTCAGGTCTTTTGTAGACATGTTTTCATTTCTCAATAAATTTCTCCATTTTTTATCCTATATGAGTATTTTTATAATTAAACTTTTCCAATAGCTTTTTTTTTTTTTAATAGCTAGCTATTTTTATTTATTGTCTTATCAGCACACCTGGGTTTATGTGAATGGTTTGAGAGGGGACACAGGTTCAGTTAATGACCTTTTAATACACACTTGTTCTTAGGGAAGAAGATGTCACAACTACCATGTACCCTCCACCAGTTTCTGACACTGCCCCACAGTCCAGGGGTCTCGAGGGGAGTAAAGTAGACCTTATCTGCGATGCCATGCGAGCTGCCATGGAGAGCATAGACCCTGACAAGTACGTGTGCCGCGTTAGGGGCATCTTGTGAATGACACAAGCACATAGCTGTCCTTACTCTGTTCACCCTTCTCATCCTGTGTTGCTCTTCGCGTCTGACCTCAGGTACTGCCTGTCCATCCTCACCTCTCATGTGAAGAAAACAACCCCAGAACTGGAAGTTGTGCTGCAGAAGGTACACGAGCTTCAAGGTAGAGACCCGTTCACAGGAAGAGTGTTTTCGGGGCCTGCTTGTCTCAGCCTTCCCAGCTCGGGAGAGCACGCTGACCAGGACCAGGGTCACAGCACGGATTTAATGTGTGGCCTTTGAGGGGCCATGTTAAGATCTGTGTCATTCTTTTCAGTGCTGCATGTGCAAAAGGATCAGAGATATCTGTCTATTGGAAAATGTGTTTCTTTGTCTTCTGGTTATGATGCCAGGTGTGTGGGTTTTTGCCCAGATGGTTTTGTTCTGTTTTGTTTTCTGACGCTGACAGGAAGCACTACCCCTGTTCCTGATGGTGTGAGTGCTGAAGAGGCCCTGAAGTATTTGCTGCTGCTGGTAGATGTGAATGAATTATATGATCATTCCCTTGGGACCTATGACTTTGATTTGGTCCTCATGGTAGCTGAGAAGTCACAGAAGGTACGTGGAGTTGCTACTTTGCCATCTTTTTGGTTCTCGTTTATGTAATCATGGCAGCATGAATCCCTCTCCTAATGGAGCAGTGTTCTGCCCGATACTGTCCTGGGAGCACAGGGCTGGAGGCAGATCTGAGTCTCCGGGCCCACGCTTCTAAGTGCCATTCTCTATCATAGTTCTATGCTTATCAAAGTGTTTTGATTGCTAGGTTGAGCAAGTGAAATAAAATTATGTGGTTATTTTTAAGATTATAGGCATCTGTGTGAACAAATTCTCCTCTTATCAAGGAAATAGAACAAACGAATCCTATTCCAATTCAGGTCTCTATTTTGTAGCTCATTTTTCTAGTGGAAAGTAGGAACATGGAAAATAGAAAGGTTTGGTGCCTCTGCCCCCTTAGCATGCGACAGTCAAAATGTTTGAGCGCCCCTGGCCTGCACCTTGTTCATCTATTGTACAGCCTTGGTTTCATCCCCTACCATCCCTGTCTTTGCTCTTGTCCGGTGACCTTTCCAAAAAGGAAAACTTGATCCTTTATTCCTCTGTTTTAAATACTTTATAGTCCCCATGGCCCCAGCATGAAATTCAAAGGCCGTAATATTACTTAAACATCCTCTGTGATCTGTTCCCTGTGTATCTCTGTCCTCGTCTCTTCACGTTGTCCCCTTTTCTCTGCCCGTGGAGGAAAGGCAGTGCTTTTGTTGCCTTAGCCACCACACACCTTTGTGGATAACATGACTTCTGCCTCCCCCCTCAACCTCCCCATTCACCTGACTAATTCTCACTCATCTTGGTCAAAGGATGCCAAGGTGGCATCTGCCCAGTAGACCGTTCTTTTTCTTTTTTGGTGCCCTGATGGGATCGAACCCACAATCGGGATGACGCTCCAACCAACTGAGCCACCTCAGCCAGGGATCCCAGTAAGCCATTTTTGCCTCCCTGCCCACCGCCCAGGGATTGGAGGAGCTGGCCCCCATGTAATCCACTGCACCGTGTCTACCCCTGCAGCCCAGTCTGTCCTCTTCTAGACTATCTTTCCTGAGGTTCAGGGTTATGTTGCATCCCTTATACATGACTGAATGTTTTGGCCTGTAGTTATCTCCTACATCACATGCATGAACACTGATTATTTACTCTCGATTTTTTTCCTGTATTGTTCTTATGTGTCTGCCAGTGAAATTGAATTAAGAACAGGAAGCATCTCTTCTTCAGGAAGAAAATAATTTTTTTACGGGGCATGGCACAGAGCTGGAGAGTATCAGTGCCAACAAAAACTTGGTTGACAGGTCCTCAGAGTTTTGTGTCCAACTCAGTATAACTATGCCTTTGCAAATGGAGGGCTTGACATGTCGTGGAAACAGCTCTAAACACAGTGCCTTGCACTTTTAGGAGAAACTTGGATGCATTTGTTGAATATCTTACAGATTGGAACCTTGTTTTCCTTTTTAGCCTATGAAATAAGTATCTATTGTGAGACTTAGGTAAGAAGTAGTCATTATTCCTAATGAAAGCTAATAACACCCATATGTTAAGCATTTTCATCAAAAGTATTATGGTCCTAGCTGGTTTGGCTCAATGGATAGTGTTGGCCCTCAGACTTCGATTCCAATCACGGGCATGTACCTTGGTTGCAGGCTCGATCTCTCCCCCCCCCCCCCCCAGGTCAGAGTGCATAAAAGAGACAACATTGGTGTGTATCTCTCACATCAATATTTCTCTCTGTCTCTCCCCATCCCTTTCACTCTCTCTAAAAATTAATGGAAAAAATATCCTTAGGATTAGCAAAACAAAAAAAAAGTTGTATTATGTAGTTTAGCTTTTTCTATCTATATATTTGTAAAAGGCTAAGTGTCCATCTGACCGGTAGCTATGACATGTACTGACCACCAAAGGGCAGATGCTCAACACAGGAGCTGCCATGATGCACACTGACCATTTAAAAATAAATGGCACCACGGACCTGACGCCACCAAACCAACACTCAGCTTCCCCCAAGTGGGATACAGGCCCTGCCGCCACCCTGGAGTGACACCCCACCAAATGGCAGCCAGTGCTGCTAAGACCCCATGGCACAAAATGCAGTCCACAGCACAGCTTGGAAATGGTCACTGTGGGCACTGGGTAATGACGTCACATAGCAACGCCTGGCTTCCTCTCCCTAGTAACTAGTCTCCTTGGAGTTTCTGCAGCCCAGGAACTCGACTTGCTTTATAGCCAGGTGCAAACATTTTACAGTTTAACCAAATGTCTGTGAAGCTTTTTCATGTGCCTCATCTCATTTGATCCTCACAGAAGTCCTGGAGTAGGTAGATAGGAGACTCGGTAGAATCCTATTTTCTTTTCACTAGCTGTAAAATGGAGATTTAGAAAGTTTAGAAACTTGACCCTACTGAAAAGAAGAAATGGTGGACCTTGAAAATGACTTCAGGTTATCTCACTGCACAGAATATAGTCAAACACTGCTGCAGTTAAATACTTTACCCTTTGTTCTCCCTGCGTTATCTACAATAATAATCTGTTTCTTGTTAATATTTACTGCTGTGTTGCTGACAATTACCTGAAAGAGAAGTTGGGGTGCTTCACTGGCTGGAAAAAGTTTAGCTAAATCAGAAAGCAGGTCTAATTAAGCAAGTTTATTCTATATCTATAAAAGGCTCAGTTGACTCGTGCACACACAATACATATAAAGCTCTCACTGGTGCCAATCACACACGTGTATTTTGATCTGTCATTGTCAATCATTAATTTGGTTGACACTTCTATTACAGAGAAAGGGCAAATAGCGATATTAAAATATTTCTTCTAATTAATTTCCTTTCAATGTGCACGAATCCATGCACTGGGACACTAGTATTACATAAAAAGTAATCAATGTATTAATATGATACCTATTCTTAAAATTATGTAGCTTTGGATTTACTGCTATAATTATTATATGTTTATTTTTATAAGTAAATATCATAAGCAATAAAGTTCTATTTATAATTTTTTTTAGGATCCAAAAGAATATCTCCCATTTCTTAATACTCTTAAGAAAATGGAAACTAATTATCAGCGGTTCACTATAGACAAATACCTGAAACGGTATGAAAAAGCCATTGGCCACCTCAGCAAATGTGGTGAGTATGAGGATTATTATGCTCATTTCCACTTCAGATTTTCTTTGTAAGTAGGCAGGGTATAAATTTAAAAAAATGTTAGTTTAAACACACACTGCTTTCAATTTCCACTCCTGAAATCTTTAACAATTACATAAGTACACCTGATTTTATATGTTCTGAGAACTGAGGATAAAGCAAGTGTCTTTTAAAGAGCTGAGGGGCTCTGCAGCTAGGGAAATAGAGGTCCTTTTTGGGTTAAGAATGATTACCTCCTAAATTCACTTCAGTGTCTCAGAATCAAAATTAGTAGATAATTCGCTGTTCTCATGGTGTTTGCAAACACCTGAAGGAAGCCTGGCTTGTCTAGAGCGAGGTGCCCACTGCAGTGCCCTGGAAGCCAGGCTTACTCATCAGTGATGGGCTGGGCCAAGCACTGTGGCGGGTGCTCTGCTCCCAAACCCCTCCTCCCACCCAGCCCTGGCCTGGGCTGCAGCCTCTGGCTTCAGCAGTTGCGATTCCTTCCTGAGGGCTGGGAGGGAGCTGGAAAGAGTCACTAGGGCGCTTGTTAAGCATTCGGCTGATGGCTTCCGTGGAGAACTGATTCAGTTGGGCTGGGCAGTACTCGGGTGTGTGTATGTTTAATACACATCCCAGGAGATTCTTATTAAGGAGGTTGACCCAGTTGGGCTGGATGGTCATTGATCAGGGGTAGTGTGAAAAAGTTTTGTAAAGTAGAACTCTGACCCCAGGCATTGCTTCTAATACCTCAGAATCTTAAAATTCAGATTCCCGGATTCTCTTCTCCAGATTTTCTGATTGTGCAGGTCTTGGAATCGCCCCTGTTGATTTTGTTGAGAGATCTTTGGTAAAAATGAATCCTTTCTCCTTCCAAGTCTTAAGCTTGTGTGTGTATGAATCTTATTCCTGCAGGACCCGAGCATTTCCCAGAATGCTTAAACTTAATAAAGGATAAGAACCTGTATAATGAAGCTCTGAAGTTATATCCACCAGACTCGCAGCAGCACAAGGTGCGTGGTGTATGAAATGTGGCACTCCTGGTTTTGCTTTGTGCCTTAGTTGGAAAGGGTGAGGGTCCCGAGTCCATAACACTCCTTGGTTTCAAGGTTCATCTTCAGACAAATTAGCCTCACCTTGAACTTCTTATCTGAGACAGTGGTTCTGACCTGTTCCTACTCTGAAGAACTTGCGAAGGCCAGAAACCTAGGCATTGTCCCAGATTCCTTGTGGGGAATACCCACACAGCTTCCACGTGGACCCCTGCTTCCACCGCCCTCTGCAGCCTGGCCTCTCTGCCCCATGACTGATCATCCTGCAAAGTGCAGATCTTTCTCATTGATGAGCTAAATATATACGTCCCATGAAAACGTGATAGCGGTGTGCACAGTTTATAGATGAGGAAACAACTTACCTAAGGACCTGGGGCTGGGGCTGTGAAGCGGCTGACCTAGGCTACGGATCCCATGCTGTTAACCACTGCTCCCTGTGCCATCATCCATCGCCATCATTTCCAGTTCATCTGCAAATTGCTCACATCTTTCTATGATCGGGTTCCTGACCACCTCTTCAGCGCCCACTGCATCTGCCAACCCTCTGCCTTCCCCTTCCTTTAGGCCCACTTGTTCTTCAAAATGTTCAGGTCTCCTCTGCCAGGAAGCCCGTGCTCTCTCTGCTTGTCACACCAGCCTTGTGTATTCCTCTTGTGTATTCCATACATGTTCCTGCCCGGTGGCCATGGTGCCTTCCATGCTCTCAGCCTGGAACACTCCCTCACTCTTCATGTGGCTTATTGTCACTGCGCCCTGGGCCTTTACCGCTGCAAGTCCTTACTCTATTCCTAGAGCAGGAACTTGGTGGTGGTTCTTGTTCCTGTTTGGTTTTTTGCTGGTTTGGTTTTATTTTTGCACTGCAGTATCATTGTCACTGTCCTGAATAGTACCCAGTAATTATTTGTTAAGTGAATAAATGGCACATCATCAGTAAAGTTTTGAATGGAAGAATGATTGAATTCACTGATCAACCGTAGGACTTTCCTAAATTCAAGAGTTTCAAGCATAGCAACTAAGGCAGCATATAATGGAGACTTAAACATCGATTGTCACCTTTCCTCACCAACCCTACATCTCTTGTCACAGGATATCAGCATTGCTTACGGGGAACACCTGACGCAGGAGCACCTCTATGAGCCAGGGGGGCTGGTGTTTGCCCGCTGTGGTGCCCACCAAAAAGCTCTTGATGCCTTTGTGGCTGCTGGCAGCTGGCAGCAGGCTCTCTGTGTGGCGGCCCAGCTTCAGCTGAGCAAAGAGCAGCTGGCTGGCCTCGGCAGAGCTCTGGCAGGTAAACACGCATGTAGGTTCCCCAAAATGAGAACTTCTCCAGAGGTTTTTTGTTTCTTTTTTTGATTGTTTTATTTGGCAATTTTGCAAAGGAATTTAGGGCAGCATACTTTAAGGTAGTCTCATACTCAATAAAAATTAATTTGGAATGCTTTACTAAGTAGAGTAAAGGTTAAACTGCTACAACGGGAATCCTAAGATGCAATGGTGTAATAAAGCAATTTCTCTCTCATCTGACTAGTCCTTCCACTGTGTGGCTCTGCCATCTCTTGGGCAGAAAGCTGTAGCTGGGTTGATCTCATCTCCACTCCATTCCTTGGGGTGCACACTTACCTTTAAGTTGGAAATGACCTACAAGTTACACTGTCACTTCTCCATCTTGTTCACCAACACTAACATTATGTGGCCACACTTAGTGGAGTGTAACTGGATGGCCATGTGCTCTGTATAAAGCTAAAGATGATTTTTGAGGTGAGGCTATTCGGTATAGACAGTAGATTGTTGGAAACCATAATAGCAGTTTTCAGAAATGAGGTAAAAGAAGAGGCCAAATGCATAAGCATTTGCAGTTTAGAAACGAAGGCAGTTTAGGTGTTTCAGGGTCTAAGAACTGATCGGACCAGAGGCGAGGCTATACCAAGTCTGACTTCTTAGAGCGGAGGAAAGGTTAAGGTCTGCCTGTGAGAAGGTGAGGAGAGGGTCTGGTCCTCTGGCCTGTGCTTAAAGAGATTGATTAGTATGTTATCCCCTTACCCTTTCAGGAGTCTTGTACATACTACTTCTTTATTAATTATTATCTCTAAGGGGAAAAACAAGCATTCCTGAAAAACCAAATTATATCCTGTTAAATGTATGTACATATTCTCATTTGAATTATTCTTTTCCTTGGGATTATAAAAATGTGTAAGATTATCACTTTTCTTTTTCTGGCATTTTCTGGTTATTAGATAAACTGCTTTATTATGCCATTGCGTCTTAGGACTCCTGTATGTAGGCTCTTCATTAAGCCCTCTCAATTTCCAAGCTGAACTCTTTTTACAAGTGTGAGAATTTTTTATTTTAGCCCTTTTAGTTATTCATTCTGGCTCCATTGTTACTTCTGCTGTAGAAACTGGTGTTATTGGTAGTTTACTAGTATATCTTCTAGCTCTATGATCTATGATCTGTGATCATTTTTTTTATTCTTTACAACTCTTAGTTTGCATTTGCCTTATGGTGGAAAACACCTAGTCCTCCAGATGTTTAGCAGAAAATGGTGGGGAAGGCAGTGGCCAGAAATATTTGAGAAATATTATATAGTGATATTTGAGAAATGTTATATGGTAGAGTCATTTCATGTGCACATGAACTTGATTAATTTACATGAGCCAGCAAAAGAAAGAAAAGATAGGTGACTCTGTTTTTGTCAGTGACAATGTGGCCTGGAGTTAGCCTGAGATGGAGGCATGAATCTGCCAGCCCCTTAGTCAGCCTCGGGTCCTATGTGCCTCTTGTAGTGTGATTATCTCAACTGGGCTGACTATGATTCTAGGATCTAATAAAAACACCGCATGACCCCAAATATAAGCCAACTAGCTCCACCTAGTGCTCAACCAAGCAAATAGTTTCTCACAATACAAGACAAAATGAATTAGAGCTATTAGGTCAGTTTCCCTTATCCATGCCTTTGTAAGCATTTTTCATGGCTAATTTTGATTATACATGATTTTCACATCTCATGCTAAATTTAGATTGTAAATTCCATTCAAGATAAACTCCATGGTATTCCTGCCTCTTTCCTTCAAAGAAATTCACAAAGTACATAGTTTGATACATAATGAAGACATAGTAATGAAACACTGCAGCAGAAAAATCTGTTGCACTGTGTTTTACCCAAAGCTTTCTAAATTTATTTGATCTGCGAATGATTTTTTGGTACCTCTTTCATTAACGTCTGCAACAGTCTTAGCACTTATGAAATGCTGTTTTAAAGCAGTCAGATCTGAATGTATACTTGTACTCTGTAGAGCTCAATCTCCAATTTGTATGAGACCATTTTTATTTAAATAGTGCTACCCCAAACCATTTCAACTTGGGTTGTGGTGGAACTGTTGTTCTTAGCAAGCCAGCTATGGTCAAATGCTTCTTGTTGCCTTTGCAGGAAAGCTAGTTGAACAGAGTAAGCACAGTGAGGCGGCCACGGTTTTGGAACAGTACGCCCAGGTAAGCTCAGTTCCTCCTTTCTAAAACTGCCCCATTATCCAGCAAGGACTTTCTAGTTGTTCCTTATAGATCATGGAAATTTAAAGAACTGTGGGTAGGCCCTGGCCAGGTAGCCCATCGGTTAGAGCATCGCCCCGATATGCCAAGGTTTCAGGTTTAATCCCCAGTCAGAGCACATGTAAGAATCAACCAGTGAATACATAAATAAGTGGAACAACAAATTGATGGTCTTCTCTCTCCCTCTCCCTCTCCCTCCCTCCCTCCCTCCCTCCCTCCCTCTCCTCTCTCCTCTCTCCCCTCTCCTCTCTCCTCTCTCCTCTCTCTCTAAAACCAATCAGTAAATTTTTTTAATGTGATAAAAAAAGAACAACTGTGGATAATTAGGACGTTCAGAGACACTTTGCCCTAATGTCTTCCATCTTGCTGACTTGACTTGGAAATCTAAATTCAATATATCTCTATATAAGTGCTGGGAGGTAGAACACTAACGAGCTCTACTATAATATGTTCTAGTGGTTGACCTTGGTAGAAAGTACTAAATTTCAAGGGAGTCGTACTTTTTATGTTAATTTGGCAAAACAGAGTGAGAAAGAACCATTCTCAAACAAGGTGATTGACTTTAAATACCTTTTTGGCTTTTACACTCATTCTCTGTACGGGAAATATCTCTTTTACCTCAGCATATTTTTATCTCAATACAACACACACACACACACACACACACAGGTCAAACAAAACACATCCTACTATGTCCCTTTGTGAACCTGTTAGTGTGGCACATGCCAGATGATCCATTGGGGTCTGTCTGGGAAGAAGATTTTTATTTTATCTTTTTAATTAAAAGTAATTTATTTTATGCACCCTGATGAGGGATCAAACCTGCAACCTAGGTATATGTCCTGACCCAGAATTGAATCCGAAACCATTTTAGTGCACAGGACAACGCTCCAACCACCTGAGCCCCTGGCCAGGGCGAAATGGGCTTTTTTAGCAGATCTGTTTGGTGGTTTTAATGCTTAGGGAAACAGGGAGATGATACTTACCTTGTGCTCTTTGCAGAATGCATGCCCTCCTTTGTGTTTCGGATCAGTATGTATTAAGCATGTGCTCTAGGCCAGGCAAGGGATAGAACTGGGACCAGAGGATAGCTGGGAAGGCAGAGGGGCTTCTGACATGCTTGCTCCCTTAACCTGCTGTTTGCCTTGATGTTCCTTTGTCAGGATTATGAAGAAGCTGTGCTCTTGCTGTTAGAAGGAGCCGCCTGGGAAGATGCTCTGAGACTGGTAGGGGAATGTTTACAACCCTCCCCGCGTTAGGTGCTGAGCAGAGCAGAGCAGGAGTGTAGGGGGGACGGTCAGCTGGAGTGCCTTCCCTCTGAGCTCGTGAAGTGAAGTGGTAGTTCAGTTCCCACTCTAAGGACAAGCAATGATTTTTAAACCATTTAAAAATGTATTCTTGATGTTGGGAATAGTTGTTCCTCTAAGTGTGAAATATTGTTGTATTCTACTGAAATGAGTTGCATTTCCAATGGTTGTCTTATAGGAGGCTCGCTCCTCTGAAAAACACCCGGGTCACCTGTGAAGTAATCCACTTCTTTCTGAGTGTCTGAACTCTGGCAACTTGAATGTTTCCTGCCTAAAATTACCGACTTTTTCCTCTTAGGTTTACAAATATAACAGGCTGGATATTATAGAAACCAACGTAAAGCCTTCCATTTTAGAAGGTGAGGGTTCCATTTAAATAGAATTTCTCATTTGGAAGTGGAGGGGTGAGGTGGGAGAGGGTTCCTGGTGTTATTACATCCTTGGCTCGTGTGTTAAATGGAGTCCGTCAGAATTCTTCACTGGTGTAGCACTTAATTCTGACCAGGGCTTTTCACAGGCTAACCATTTAGATGGTAGTACATGAAATACTTGAAGGTTAAAAGTCTGTGATAAGATAGGAATGAGAACCTTTGCATTTGGGAATAGTTGATTAACTTGAAAGGAATAGTATTGTATCAATACACAATTTCCACATTTAATCATTATATTGTGTTTATATTAGGTAATATTAGATAATGTCTTTATTCTTAAGAAAGAGCTGCTGAAATACTAAGAAGGGGTCATATCTGCAACTTATTCTCAAAAGTTTCTACAAAAAAATAATGGTGAGAGAGAGTGTGTAGAAACTAGAAGCCCAAAATATGGCAAAATGTTAAGAAATGGTAAATTGAGGTTATGTGTAGGATTTATGTATGTATATTGAACTATTGCAACTTTTCTGTAGGTTTGAATTTTTTTCGAAATGAAAATAAGAACCTTCGCAAATGAGGTTGCTGGTTCCTAGCGTAGATATGTGTTTCCAGGTTTAGAGTACTCTGGTGGTCACAGCGACCCTCCCAAGCTCAGCTGAAAAGAAGGACATCAGCTTGACTTGTGGAAATCTTTGGGAGTGGGGGGTTGGCTTCCACGCTGCCATTTTTAGGGCAGTCTAGGTGTAAGTAAGGTCTAGTCTTCCCGACATTGACATGTGCTCACGTTCCTACCCTGCCTGCTCCCTTTTCCCATTCTAATTAAAACGAGGAAGGCTCTTCCTGTACCTTCACTTTGGGTACCCGGGTCTGGGTACTGAAAGCATCCTTCCTGGCCCCACAGCATCCATTACAGCTCTTGCTTCAACTTTCTCCACCGTTGAGGATGTAGGAAAACGCTGACAGTTCATCTGCATAGGCCGCACACCTGTGTTTGGGAAGCATGTCAGTGACTTTCCTCCTGTTTGTGTTAACAGCGGCCTGTGCTCTCCTTTTGTTTGCCAGTCCTGTTTGGGTTAGGCATCAAGTCTGTTCAGGTGATTTTGTATGTTTAGTGGTAAGAGTATTCTAGGATGATGTCGATGAGTCCTAAGATCTGGAATCTCAGTTTAGTTCATTCTCCTAAAACGGTGTAGGGTAATACTCATTCGGAAAAAAATCTTCCTTGGAAAACCTAGTAACCTATTTCTTTTTGGTAAATTCCAGCTCTCACCTTTCCCCTCTAGCTTTCTCTCTGTGCTTAAACATCATGCTGACATTATTTTCTATCTTTACACCCCCAGCCCAGAAAAACTATATGGCATTTCTAGACTCTCAGACAACCACTTTCAGTCACCATAAAAAACGTTTACTGGTGGTTCGAGAGCTCAAGGAGCAAGCTCAGCGTGTCTATCTGGGTGAGTGTTACATGGAAACCATCGGTGCTGGGATGGGTGGTGGTGGGTGGGGGTCGACAACATATCACACTTTGTCTTGACTGCTTATTGTACCTCCTGCGGTGTGGGAACTGTGTCGTGGGGAGTCTAAGCCTCTGTGAAAGTCCTTGGGGTATGTGTGTATGTGTGTGAGAGAGAGAAAAAGAGAGAGAGAGAGAGAGAGAGAGAGGGAGGGAGGGAGGAGGGGTTGGGAGCAGCACCGAGCACGAATGGGAAGAACTCTGGCAAACCTCCCCCTCGCCCCACCCAGCCAGAGTGTTTGACCACTGTGTTTTATAAAATGAGTCTCCTCATTTCTAAAAGTTCTTTTGCTGTAATAAAAAGGAAGAAAAGACTAAAGTGGTTTGGTACTGATGTACTGGTATACCAGTATAGTAATAAATGTATTTAATATTATCTCATTTCATTTTGAGATCAACTTTGTAATAATATTCATCCATCCTTAGCTATGCCCTGGTTAACTATAACCCACCTACCCCGCTGAAGGTAAACCCACATTAGCAGAAAGTTTTCATTTCGCATCTCGTTCTTTTCTAGATGATGAGGCGTCCCGCGGTCAACAGTCTGACCTCTTCTCTGAAACTAGCAGTGTCATGAACGGCAGTGACATGAGTGGCAGATATTCCCATAGCAACTCCAGGATATCAGCGTATGTATCATGTTTATCCATCACACCCACCGTACCCTGGGCAATGGAGAAAGTCCAAGTAAATGGGTCAGTTTTCTAGCAGGATGTTGCTGCAGGAGCTGGAGGACATTCAAGGCCACGTGGAAGTTGTGCAAGGCCTGTCCCAGCACATCCAGTAGGTTAGACTCGTGTTCACATGTTTCCGCTGCAGCTTCATGGCCTGTGTGCTTACCCAGTGCCCACACAGACCTCACACTGCGTACTCAGTTCATAAAACATCTGATTTTATTCACTTAATAAATATTATATGACTATAAGGGGTGGGCACTGAAAAAATAAAAATATTATAAAGAAAAAAGATTTTAGGCTTCTTCAATTCAAACAGGATTGGAAGAGGAAATAAATATGTCATCACACTTTTACTCAGTGTAGCAATTTGTTGAAGTGTTACTGAACGCCTATATGCTAGTTGTAGTGAAGGTGGCAGGAAACTTTTAAGGAGATCTGAGTTGTAAGAGCTAGAGCCTTACTGGGGAGACCGAACAATGCAAGATTATATAATTTAACTGAATTGATCTTGAGGATGTGGGGAGTGATCAGAAACTGTAAGAAAGGCGACTAGAACTGGGCTTTTCAGAGTTGGGGTGAGCCCAGCCGGTGTGACTCAGTGGTTAAGCGTCAGCCTATGAGCCAGGAGGCAGGTCATGGTTCCTTTCCTGGTCAGGGCACATGCCTGGTTGCAGGCTCAATACCAGTAGGATGTGAACAGGAGGCAGCTGATCAATTATGCTTTCAGGCTGGCGGGTGACTGAAGCTCCCAACCGCTCCTTTATTTATTTATTTTTTTTATTCTGGGCCAGCTTTAGCTCTGGCTCCAGCTCTTAGGCCTCCGCTGCTGAAAGCAGGTATCTGGTTTGTTTGGGTTCTATAATCGAAACACTGTTTCAACTCCAGGTCTGAGATCCCGGCTGGCTGAAAGCAGGTTTCCGGGGTTTTGTTTAGCTTCTATATTTGTAACAATGTGTGTGACAGGGTACAGAGGACATTCAAGGCCTTTTACTGACCAGCTCTCTCTTCCTCCCCTTTCCTCTCTGAAATCAATAAAAATATTTGGAAAAAAAGTTGGACTGGGAGAGCCCCAGACAAAAGGAATGGCATATTAGTGACCTAAGGCAGGAAAGACTATTGGATTCATATAGATTTCATTATGTTCAAATTCCAATCTAGTATGTCTTTATCTTCTAATTTAAGTTTTATTTTGTTGCCTTTGAATTTGTTTTTTATTATAAAATTCAAGTTCATTGTTGTTCTGTTTATTGTTTAGCTCTTATTATCAGATGTGACCTCATTTTAGTCTGTACTTCAATGAAAGCATCAAGGCCAGATAATACTTTTTAGGGTTTTCCTTATCCCTGCCTGCAAGACTTGCCTCTCCAAGTTTTGGGGCGGGCTTAAATCACATTTAACACCTCATCACCATTTCTCCCAAGTACAGATACCATCTGTAGATGCCTGGTTTCTCAGAAAGTTAGTGGCAACAGGTACATTCATTTTAATATATTCAGCACAAGGAGAGCCCTTTATAAATCTCTCTCTAATTTCTAACAGGCGATCATCTAAGAATCGCCGTAAGGCAGAGCGGAAGAAGCACAGCCTCAAAGAAGGGAACCCCCTGGAGGAGCTGGCCCTTTTGGAGGCTTTGAATGAAGTGGTGCAGGGCGCTGAAAAATTGAAAGGTATCGGCTCAATACTGACTGACGGGTCCTGCCCTCAGACAGATAGTAAATGGACAGCACAGACAGACAGAATTTCTCCAACTAGAGGAAAGACTAGAACCGTCAACAGGAAGTGTCATTTTAGGGCGCATTCCTGAAACAGCCTTGCCAGCCTGTCACCAGAAGCCTCCTTCTATTGGCATCCCAGTACCTGAGCTGGGAGAGCTGAGCCCTGAGGCAAGATGAAGGGCTGTGGGACACTGCTTCCTGCCGGGGCCCTTGGTGTGTATTCCTGTTGTAGAGGATGTGTCGGATTACTCCAGCATTGGGGAAGGGAGAAGAAAGTGTGGGAGATGACAGCTGTAGTGTGATAGTAAATGTTTTTATATGAGCGAGAAACTGGACACAACTGAACGCTCCCTCACGTTTCTGTCCTAGATGAAATACACTGCATTTTAAAGGTGCTCTTTCTCTTCGAGTTTGATGAGCAAGGAAGAGAATTGCAGAAGGCCTTCGAAGATACCCTGAAGCTAATGGAGAAGTCCCTTCCAGAAATTTGGACTCTCAGCCACCAGCACTCAGTTACGCCTGTAAGTTTTCCTCAAAGACAGAAAGTGCATTTTATCATCATTTCACAGGTTATGTCACTCACACAATCTCTTACAAGTCAAAGCAAAAGACTTTCCTGTCCTTAAAACATACTTTGCCAGTTATCTGAGACTTGTGTTGACAAAGTGGTCGCTAAGATTTTCTTTGACTGTCCAGTGACTGTTACACCATGGCTGAGGTTGCGTTCCCTTTTATTTCTCCTCTCTGCATGGAACACTGCCCTGCAGAATATGGGACGGTCAGACAGTTGCCCCTGGCCTTCGATGAGCTTGGAGTAGGGGTGGGAGTGTTCAGACTTAGGGGTGGTATCAGAGTTCTCTAAAGGAAGCCCAGACAACTGCTCTTCCTTTTGTTTGATGTTAAATCTGACTTGTTACTTCTGTGTAGTTATGATGAGCCTTGCTGATTGTGCTGAAGGGTGTTTGTGTCCCATCAAGAATGACAGTAACCGTGGGAAACTGCTGAAAGAGCAAGAGGGAGAGTTTGTGGTTGTTAGGATTTAGAGGTTCGCAAGCTGGGCCCTGCCGAGCTGGTTCCTGACCCTCTGTGAAGAGGGTGCCAGCCAGCTGGGGCTGGTATTTCTGAGGAGACATGATGATGCCAGTTCTCTGTATTGGAACGAACTAACACGAATGAGCAGCTGCTGATGGTGTAAAGAGCTACTGTGGAGTGAAAGGAAGCGGACACAAGGAGCAGATTCCTCCTCCCTCCAGCCCTGCTCTCTCCCTCTGGTGGGGAGCAGCTGACAAGGGAGTTTTCTCAGGCTCCCAGCCCCAGCAGTGTATGGGTGGGTGGGCTTGGGGCTCTGGGAGAGGTTGGTAGAAACACAAGTGTACTGGGCCTCGACTCCTCACAAAGGGATCCCTGTGCACCTTAGGGTATGTTTTGAATGTTAAATAAGAGGAGAGGTGTAAAGGCATCTTACAAACCATACAAATAAAAGCAACTACAAATCATTACCCTCACAAATATTTGGCTTTACTATAATAGGTATTTCCTAGAAGAAATGTGATCACCTTTAAAACTCTAGTGATTTCAAAGCTAGCAGTTTATAATGCTTCTCTTCCCCTCTCCTCCCCTCCCCTATTCAGATCATACTAACTTCTAAGTCACCAAAATGACCAGGAATATTGTGGTTTGGTTTTGGTTGCTAAAGTATGACAATGGCATAAGTGCAGGATACTGTGAGTCACGTAGGAGTGCTTGGAGCACGTCATTGCTACTCAGGGTGCCACTTGGGGGTGCTGCCTGCACTGCACCCTGCAGAACTCGTGGAGGCAAAGCAGGGGGCCTGGCATGCACACCCTCAGGCTTGTGCAGCTCTGGAAGTCCCTCGTTTACCTTGAACACACGCAGAATTTTCACTCTGTCCCATGGTGCGCACCTTCTTATCTTAGTGCAAGAATTCCCACAAATCTCTGAGTACAATTTGATACCCTGTGTATTCTATAGCCTCTTGTACTATTCCCTCTCCCTCGGGGTCTGGCTTGCTCATGTGAAAGGATCAGGCGCATATGTTGTAGGTTTTCTTTCCTTTCTCTTTAGCAAGAGAAAACAACCAAACTTAATACAGACATATGTATGGGAACCCTGCACACATGAGAGAGTCAGACTCCACATGCAGGAGAGGTACCTAGATTTTCTTTTCTTTAACCCCCATCATTACCTTGTTCTTCTGGTAGAAAGGAGATTTAGAGGTCTGAGTTGAAAATGGAGAAACGGGGATTAAATTCTCATAGGAAAAGAGAATTACTGTGTTTGCTACCACCCAATGAAAATGACGGGCTATTTCCTGCTGGCAGAGGTCTGGCCTTGGTACCACAGTTGTCAGAAGTATAAGGTCATCTTTGCTGATACAGTCTACTTTCTGCTTAGGTTCTGGGTCCCAATTCTACTTCCAACAGTATCATGGCTTCTTATCAACAACAGAAGACTTCAGCTCCTGTTCTTGGTTAGTATTTTTCCCTCTGAATTACCACAGTACTAAGCAGGAGTATCTTTCTGTATGTGTGTTGAGAATTCAGCAGTTTAAAGTGAGAATCTAAGACTGCATCTTTAGTAAAATAAGTTTAATGCATCTAATGGTGGGAAGCTGGAGGGTGGGGAATCCAACATGACTTTAAACGTATAGTGTGTTTTTTTCAGTTGTTCTATTGTACACTTAATACAGTGGCATATTGTCTGCATGAGCACACCACAGTTGAAATTTGAGTCTAAACGGTTGAATTTACACATACAGTTTAAAGATTCTTCTGAATCATAATTTTTGGCGATTGGAGTTTCACAGTTGCAACTTTGGGATGTTTTCATAATCCTTAAGAGCTGGACCTTCTTGATCATCTTTAGGGTTGACAGTGTAATTTGAAAGCAAATCCGAAGACCATTAACTAGAGGCCCAGTGCACGAATTCATGCACCAGTGGGGTCCCTCGGCCTGGCCTGTGGGATCTGGCCGAAAGCAGCTTTCAGACATGCCTTGAGGGGTCCCGGATTGCAAGATGGTGCAGGCCATGCCGAGGGACCCATCGGTGCACAATCAAGGCCGGGGAGGGATGCAGGAGGTTGGCCAGCCAGAGAGGGACTGCAGACGGGATCCAGGACGTGTCCAGCCTATCTCGCTCAGTCCCGATCAGCCAGACCCCTGAAGCAAGCTAACCTACCAGTCAGAGCGTCTGCCCCCTGGTGGTCAGTGCACATCATAGCGAGTGGTTAAGCGGCCTTAGCATATCATTAGCATATTGTGCTTCAATTGGTTGAATGGACAACCAGACGACTGGACACTTAGCATATTAGGCTTTTATTATATAGGACTAGAGGCCCAGGGCACGAAATTCGTGCACTCGGGTCCCTAAGCCCGGCCTGCACCCTCTTGCAGTCTGGGAGCCCTCGGGGGATGTCCGACTGATGGCCACTCCCCACAAGGAGCAGGCCTAAGCCATCAGTCGGGCATCCTTAACACTGTCACAGAGGAGGGAGAGGCTCCTGCCACTGCTGCTGTGCTCACCAGCAGTGAGCCCAACTCAGGGCTTCTGGCTGAGCAGTGCTCTCCCTGTAGGAGCACACTGACCACCAAGGGTCAGCTCCTGCATCTGCCCCTGGTGGTCAGTGTGCGTCATAGCGACCGGTCATTCCGCCATTCAGTCGATTTGCATATTACCCTTTTATTATATAGGATGTTTTGTTTGATGTGGGGGAGGTGATTCTCAGTTAGATTACATATCCATCAAAGTTAAAAGTCCTAAAGGCTTTCTTTTGAAAGTTGAATGGAAACTTTTGACATATCGATTTGGTACCTGAATATTTGCCTTTCAGGTGGATTAATCAAGGATACCAGTCTCTTAGCTTTGAAAGGTTAGAGATACGTTTAGAATGGCAGTTTTTATTATATTTTCTAGCATGTGACAGGCAGCAGTCCGAAAATTTTTCAATTAAATGCCGAACTATAATAGCATTTTGATGACATTTGAAGTAGCCTGTGAGGGTTCAAATTAAGTTTAACTTTAATGGCGTATGTTGCTACCGTTCATCCCAGCTAATAAGCACGTGTATATGGATAGTACCACTGCATTCCTGGCAAGCTGCTTTTGGTATTGATCCCAAAGCATACTTATTTCTGAGCTACAAATTCATCTTAGACCTGAGGCAGTTTAGTAATTACTTAGTTTATACTGTGACTAATCCAGTTGTAATTTCTGTCACATTTTCCTTCTTGCCGTCCTGATGCTGACCTGCAGGTCACGTCAGTCACCCCTTTCCCTGGAGTAGTCTAGGTGGTGCTCCTTGCAGAGCACTTCCCTTTCCAGCTGAGCAGTTTGAGGCTCCTCATTATATGAGTATTGTCTATGTCCTTGTGGCTACAAGATTATGTAGGAAAAGAGAAGATGAACTACTCACAAAAGTAGTTCCACTCAAATATTTGTCAACGAGTCCTCTCCAGTACATTCATACATCCCAGTGGGACCAGTGGGGCATTTTCTCTAATTGTTTCATGTTTGCAACACAGTGTAACATCATGCAGATCGATTGCAAGTGTTGCAAAAGTTCACGATTTTATAAAATGGATTCAAGTGTTATTGGAGGAGTGCTTAAGTCATAATTTAGTTGAACTTGTTAAAATTGATAACAAAATAAGTGCTTCAAATGAGAGTGATTTGACTTTCAAATAATTTAGAGAAGTCCTTGGAAAAACTGATAAAGCCTTCAGTGTATTTTTGTAAAAGTTTCTGTGAAATTCAAACGTGAAAGTCATCATATCCTGCTGTCATACACTTTGTCAGTGTAATTATTTTCCTCCAGATTCAGTACTTGGTATTTATTCTCAGTTAAGTCTAGGAATCAAATATTATTGTAATGCCTAAGTTTTTAATAAGATAGAATATATTTTCATAACTTTTTTCTTCTTTAAAAAAATAGGTAAAATCTAGTTCAAAGTTTATTAATCACTATTTAACATGAAATTATGGGCCTTGTTGACAATGAACTTATTTAAGTAGCCTTTTCCAATACCTATTCTTAAATGAGTAAAACCTTTTATGGTCTTTGTATCTATATAGTTTTTGTTTGGGGGAGTAGAGAGCAGTAATTCTGTGTGAAATTATAAAAGTGATATGATTAGTAGAGCAAGTCTGGGTTGTACAGAAAAATATATTAAAGAAAATTAAAATTTGATGATTTCTAGTCATGTGTATACATACATATATTTTGTATAATATGAAACCATGTTTTTAAAAACTTTCTTGAGCATTTTTCTCACATTGTTAAACATTTTTGAAAATAAGTTTTAATGTCTGAATGGCTTATATGTGCAGATGTACTGTTGGAAGTTTATCACGAATCCTATATCTCTGCTTCCTGTATATGATACTTACTTAATAGATTCCACAAATCTAACTGGAAAAGGGTCTGGGAGTTTCATCTAACAGTGACAATGCTCCCTCACCTACCCCCCCCCCCCCCACGTACACACTTTTTTTAAGTAGGGACATTTTTATCAGTCAGTGTGCTTGTAGAATTTTTTTTATCATAAAGTATTTTCTGTGCAGTATCTTTACTCATTGAATACATGCCCCATGTTTCTTGACTCTTACAGTTGAGGTAAATTTTACGTAGAGTAAAATGTACAGATTTTAGGTGGACGTAGTTTGATGGCCTTGTGACCACCACCCATTTGAAATATACGACCTTCTTTCACTTGGAATCACTTGGTGAGCATTTACCTGCTACTCCCCCATGTGCATGGAGTTGTAATGAAATCCCCCCACTGCATTTGCTCTGATCGAGGTTGGAAGATTACAGAAACATGAACTCGCTTCTGATGGTCGTCTTGTAGTGGCCCAGTTTTAGATTAGAGTTACTGCCTCAGCTCCCACCACCAAGAAAGAATGTGCCCTGTCACCGTCTCTCTCTTTTGTATTAGATGCTGAGTTTTTGATACCACCGATGATCAACAAAAGAACCCAGTGGAAACTGAGCCTGTTGGAGTGACAGCTCCTCGTTGGGAGGGCTCGGCAGAGAAGACGTTTTCTTTCCACCTTCAGTCCTCCAGGCCTGGCTGCCGAGAACCGGGAAAGGGAAGACTATGATCTACCTTCGCATTGCCGAGAGCTGCTCCATGCAGCAGACCTCTGCACACACCACGCAATTCTATTTTCTTTTATTTTGCATAGAGTTTTAATTCACTAAACTTTAATCTTTAGTCAATATAGCATCATTTTGTCAGGTTTAGTGTTCTTTTATTTAGTGTTTTTTGAGAGCATATTTCTGGTATTTATGATAAACAGGAGCTGGGGTTTCATGCCCAGTTGCAGGTCTAAGTCATATTGGGACCTTAGACAAGTCACATAATTAATTTGTGCCTCAGTTCATTGAGAATAATGTTTCATGGTTTCTACCTCAAACATGTGAAGAAATGTTTTTAAATTGCTTTATGTTCCTGGAAGAGAGCATTGTATATCAACAACATGGCTGTTAGTGCTACCAACAGTTAGTCACATTTCGTCACTTCAATGGCTTTTTCACCTTGAACTAAAGCAGAATGAAAAGCTAGCTGTATCCTTTGAAATACAAAGCTTTTCCCTGCTAACAGCTGTTATTTTGCAGTATCTTACCTGATTATGTGCTCCCAGTTATAACTGGGATAAGCCTTCCATCACTACAGTGTCCACAAGGACTGTTTTCACTGCCTGTGAGTTTTCTGCTAGAGACTTAGCAGAACAGAGTAGAATTTCTGAAACACATCATGCAGTTTGTTATGGTGAGCTGTGTTCATCAGATGGCATGCACGGTTGTGAGTTACTCCTTTTTCTCCAAATACTGCATCTTTTAACAAAATGTTTTTGTCAGTGTCTAGACCATTTCATTTCTTTTTTCTGTATGGTACCTAACTGACCTCTGTCTTTTAGTTATTTTCTTTGAAAGAACTGAGAATATTTTCTCTTTTTGGTCAGTCTAGAAAAAGCTCATGTCATGTTGATGCTAGTTTTGGGGCTCTTAGGTAAGATTAAAAATTTCTTCCATGCCTTTAGTGCCAGACCCAGATCTTCATCACTATACATAAACTAACTGGAAATGCTGCTTTTGATTCTGAGTATAGGTATATCCAGAATTATAATTTCAGACTTTTCTTAATATAGCAAAATGTAGAATCTAGGTGTGTTCCTGTGTAATTCAACTTTTCTGTGTGTCTGAATATTTTCACAAAATAAAACAAAAAAGAAGAGATAAAGATATGTATATCCTGCTTAGGAGAAATTGGCTTTTTGGTGCATACCCATATGGATTTGCTGTAATTAAGTTCTCAACACTGAAAGGCTAAAAGTGCTTTGTGTCTCCCCTTTGGCATGGATAAATGAGCATGATAACTGCTATGACATTTCAATAAGTTTCAGTGCTCTTGATATGGGTAATAGTATAAAGGGACTTGCTGATGGATTGGAAATACAAGTAAATGTGTTTTGATAATGGTGATTTTGTGGATGGTCAGTTTTCTTAAAATAATGTAATGAAGCAACAAGAAAGAATTTGTGTGAATTCTTTCAATTCAGGTTACTATCAATTACTATCTCTCTCATCGGAGCAAGATGGAATTTTGTTCACTTTGAGAAGTAGCAGGCGGGAGCAGACCTTCCAAATTCAAGGTAAAGTTGAGGAATGCAGTATGGGACCAGGAGGAACTCCTGGGAGTGGTGAATGCCTCCTTCTGGGGAAAGATTCCGTGAAGTTTTAAAAAGAGTATATAGCTCTTCCCCCCCAATTTGGACTGTGTCCCAAAGCAAGTTCATGCCACAACCTGGGTTTGTGCTCTGACTAGAAATTGAACCCACAACTTTTTTTATGTGGTTTACAGAATGACACCCCAACCAACTGAGCCACCTGGCCTGGCCAGCCTTGGCACTTTTGACACTTTGGGGCATATCATTCTTTGTAGGGAGCTGTCCTGCACATTATAAGTTATTTAAACAAATCCCTGGCCTCTACTCTCTAGACGCCAGTATTTCATACTCCCCACTCCTGTTATGACAACCGAAAACATCTCAGACATTGCCAATGTCCCATGGGGGTCAAAATTGCCCCCCGTTTGAGAACCACTAGTCTAAGATGATTTCCAAATACTTAGTAAAAGTATTCACCTCTTTCTTTTTTTAAAAAAAATGTACTTTTATTGATTTCAGAAAGGAAGGAAGAGGGAGAGGAGATAGAAACATCAATGATGAGAGAGAATCATTGATCAGCTGCCTCCTGCAAGCCCCCCACTGGGATCTAGCCCTCAGCCCGGGCATGTGCCCTTGACCGGAATCGAACCTGGGACCTTTCAGTTCGCAAGCCGACGCTCTATCCGGTTAGGGCAAGTACTCACCTCTTTATGAGGAGGATTCTTTTTTTCTACAAGGCTGATTGTGTAAGGATTCATAAAAGTGCTTTGGAAAAGACTCTGCAGTTGTTTAGCCTTACATTTTTTCATTTTAAAATACAGCATAATGTTTAGGCCTAGGGAGGCCTGGAGAGTCCCATCCTCCAGAGCTACCTCCCCTGCCTCCCCTTCATCAAGACCCTCAGTCTCTGGGGATCTTGACTTTTGTTCCTCGACCCTTACAGGATTTGAAGATAGTGTATTTCTATATGATTGCTTTCCTCTGTGATCCTATTTTATTTTATGCATTTAAAAATATTACTTAGAGAAGGGTACATAGGCGTTATCGCCCTGCCAAAGAGGTCCAAAGGTTGGTTAAGAATTAACCAAACTTCAACCCGCCCATCAGTGAACGTTCATGCAGTGTTGACACGTGAGTGGTTTGGGCAGAAACTGACATGAGCAGGACATAGCTCTTTCTCATGTCAGTGTGCCCAACTCCTAGCTGATTCCCAGTACTGCAGGGTAAGGCTGTCATCCTTGCTGAACTGTAGGCACTCTAGGTGCCCCTCAGGGGCTACCTGCTGCTCTTACTCCAGCTTGCTGGTGCCAGCCAGCAGTGCTTCCTCACCAGGCCGGGACCCAGGGTCTGCCCTGCGGGTCTTTCAGGGGTACCTAGGCTTGGAAGGTGGTTCTGGAGAGCTTCTCCCTGGGGGTGGTAGAGATACCATAGCTCTGCTGTGAGTGCTTGAATGTGTGCCTTTGTGGGATGGGGGTGTGGGGACGGTGGGGGTTACAGGACACTCAAGACCATAGTAAGACTTTGGGGCTTTTGTGTAAGAGAGAAAAGTTTATAAGATAATGCTAGCAACTCTTGTGATCCCCTCCTGGAGGCCGGACACTGGTGTTTAGATGCTTTGTGGGAGGCTGAACCTTGACAGCATCCTTCCTATTAGTGTTCATCAGAAGGGATCTTTGTGAACTTAAATGCATATATGCATAGCCCACGGACACAGTAGTGCAATGAAGGCCTGAGATGGGGCAGGGACTGGGTGGAGGGAGGCAAAAGAGGAAATGGGGGACATCTGTAATGCTGTCAATAAAAACGGGGGATCTTATATGTCACAACAGCATATAATCTACCATCATACTTCCCCTTCCAAGCAGATCTTAACAATACAGTAGTTCCTAAAGTGGGAAATACACAAAATAAGAGACAGCACCATTTTAGAGCTAGTCCCTCCACCCCCCACCTCCCTCTTTGTGTTGGCAAATGTATATTTTAAGACAGAGCTGCATGTATGGAGTTCTCCTTAAGTCAGGAAATCGAGAGACACACTGTGGAGGGGAATGGAGTGTTTAATGCTGTCGGAGTGAACGTGCTGGGCCTATGTGTGGGGTGGGTGCTCACCCAGCAAAGCCGATACCTGGCAGCCAGAGCGACCATGCTTCATCCGCGTTCAGAAGCACCTTCTGTAGATGAAGAAAGGCCCATGTTCCTCATACTCGAAGCGGTGGACCCACAGTGGCTGGAAGCCATGGAGCGACGCCAGGATGGAGCCACCCGTCCACACTGCAGTCTCTCTCTCGGGCAACACGTTTACCTGGGGGGTGTCATTGGGACACAAGCTGCTCAGCTCCCTCTGCAGACGGTTAGGGAAACCCCTGAGCATAGTGCTCCCCCCGCAGAGCAGGATATTCCCCATGAGGTCCCGTTTGAGGGCGATGTCGCACTTGTTCAGGCAGGACACCGTCTGGGTGTGGAGGCCCAGCTGCATGGACCTGATCAGGGAAGGCTTGAAGAACATCTCGGAGCAGAGGAACCTTTCCTGGCCCAGGTATATCTGCTGCCCATCCGGCAGGGTGTACGGGATCATATGCTTCGCCTCTGGGACTCTCTTCTCTTCGATGGGGTCCAGGGCCACAAAGCAGCATTTCTTCTTGATGTCCTCCACGATGCCCTTCTGGGCCTCGGTGAAGTGTTTTCCCGAACTGTTCATCAGGCCCATCAAGTAGTTTGTCAGATCAGAGCCCGAATAGTCCAGCCGCCCCGTGATGCTGGGCAGAGGATAACCTTCGTAGATGGGGACCACGTAGGACACGCCATGGCCCACCTCCACGACCAGGCCGGAGGTCCTTCCATAGGAGTACATGGACAGGCGGGACTGGTAGGCGATGTGCATCGCAGGAGTGCTGAAGGTCTCAAACAGCATCTCGGCATACTTCTCTCGGTTGGTGTGTGGGCTCAGCGGTGGGTCTGAAACCAGGACCGCGTGCTCCTCTGGGGCGATCTTCATCTCTTTCTGGAAGATGTATTCCCAGATGCCCTGCACCGAGTCCCAGTCCACGATAACGCCGTGCCGCAGGGGATTCACCAGCTTGAGACGAACCTCCGGGTTGATGAGCTCCTGCCCCACGAAGGTCTCCTTGCGTTTGTCCCCAGTCTTGGTGGTCTCCATGTAGGGCTTGCCCACTGTCGAGGAGATCTTGTGGGTGGGCCTTTGCAGCCCGGCGAAGCCGCACTTACAGTAGCCAGTGCCGAGGTCCACAACCACCGCTTTGGTCACCTTTACCTGGGGCTTCTCCCTGGCTTCTGCTGATTTCGTAGGCTCGCCTGGCTCCAAGCGGTTCCGGTGGACCCACACCGCACGCTTCGCTGGACCACATTTTAGGGAGGCCGTCTGGAGGGCCTCTGTGTTCAGGGAGGCCTGTTCGCCCTTCCCCTTGCCAGGCCCATCCCCTATGATCCCTGCCTGCGGAGCCCACAGGCGAGCAAGAGCCATCTCGCTCTCAGAAAGTTCCTTGATCCCACAGGCTTCAAGGTCAGAAAGGCTGAAATCAGAGGGCAACTTGAGAATGTCCCCAATGATGACATCACCGATTATGACATAACTAGTGACCTGGGGCTTTCTAGATACTGGAAAACTTTATCCCAAAGCAGGGTTGATTTGGGTAGTGTTTTATGGAGATTTACCCTTTTCTCGATTTTGTACTACACCGGAGTCATCCAGTCAGTATTTATTGAATGCTTGCTGTGTTCAGGCAGCTGAAAATACAAGGCAGAGTAAGAAAAAGAAAATTCTCTGCCCTTTTAGAGCTTATATGCTAATCAGTGGGAGTTGTGGAGACACAGACAATAAGCAAATTATATATATAAAATAAAGGTCCTGTTTATTAACATACATTTCATTTTCAAAATTGAACTACCAACCGTTAAAGTGTGTCTACATTTTGGGGGGACACTATATATGTAAGTATATGTATATGAAGATGTTAAGGGCAAAAGAGAAAAACAAAGCAGGGAAAGGGGGTGGGGAGGGTGGCTGTGTTGTGTCTGGGCAGGGCTCCCTGAAAATGACTGAGCCCTGAAGACCTGCAGGAAGTGAGGGAGAATGCTGTGTGCATATCCGAGTGGCAGATGTAGAGGACTGGAAGCAGACGTGTGTCTGATGCGTTAGAGCAGGGGTCAGCAAACGGGCCTGCAGCCTTTCTTTGTAAATTTTTATTGGAGCACAGCCACTTGTCTATGGCTGTGTTTGTTGAGTCATGGCAACAAAGACTGCAATGGCTTGAAAAGTAGAAAGTAAATATTGACCACCTGGCCCTTTACAGAAAAAGCTTGTCAGCCCCCAAGTTAGAAGATCCCAAAAAGATGTGTGGCTGGAGTGGAAAGAGTGAGGAACTGTACATGAGATGGAGGAACTAGGGCGGTAGGGAGGGCCAGCAGCTCACATTGGGCCTCATGGGCCAGTGCTAGGACTTTGGCTCTGGTTCTGCATGAGGTCAGAAAACACTAGAGAATTTTGAGCAGGGAGTTGACACCATCTGACTTAGATTTTAGCAGAAATAATTGCTGTTGTGGTGATTGTACCAAGAGCTTATGTCTCATATGTTCCATGGGACAATCTGCAGAGGAATAATTTTTGTACACATATTTGTACACATATTTATCCTTCATGAGGGTCTTTGGTTCAGCAATGAAATTTGACCCTACAGAGTCCCACTGATGACAACATTGAGGCTCTTAGGTGTGTAATTCACCCAAGGATGGTCCAGCCAGCCGTGGCCAAGCTCCTAACTACGACTTCTTCCCAGGAGTGTGCTGTGGACACATCTTGATGGGACCCGACATAGGTCTCCCATGCCATCTCTGAAGCTGGGCATGTTGGTGCTGCCACCTGCCACCCTCAAGGTACCCAGAATCTAACCTTATGTTGTGCAGCCACATGCTTTTCATAAAAATAGAGGCTGTCTTTACAGTGGTGGGCTTTCTCCTTTAAGATGGTTACTGGGGTGTTCTTGGCTCTTTGTGGGCTGTGTGTGAAGAAAAGGACCAAGTCCAGTCTTATGAGCTTATGACTACCTGATGGAGGTGACTAAACTGTCATCTCAGAAACAAAATCTCGGCTTCTTAGTTCATTGAGTAGAGGGTGTAAGCATAGAATTTTGAAAGGATAGGAAAGTGCTTTTCTGAATGCCTGGCTACCTGAAAAATAGTTTACTTGCTTCTGCTATTCAGGGATTTCCATGGCCAACTTGGATTGTTTGACTTTATTTCAGAAGAACTTGCATGATAAAGCATGTTTAACCTAGAACAGCCGTGGGCAAACTACGGCCTGCGGCCCGATCCGGCCGTTTGAAATGAATAAAACTAAAAAAAAAACAAAAACCGTGCCCTTTTGTGTAATGATGTTTACTTTGAATTTATATTAGTTCACACAAACACTCCATCCATGCTTTTGTTCCGGCCCTCTGGTCCAGTTTAAGAACCCATTGTGGCCCTCGAGTCAAAAAGTTTGCCCACCCCTGACCTAGAATGATCTGTTTTCCTTCTCCTCAATCCCCCTTTTGAATTTTGAGAAATCTGTAGCTGCTTAGCACATTTCACTGTCCTGGGTTTCTGGTGGGGCCTCTATTGCTGCTGTAATGAATGATCACAAATTTAATGGCTTGAAACACAAATTTATTATCTTATAATTCTGAGATAAAGGTCACAAGTCCACAGTTAGTCTTAGTGGGATAAAACCAAGGTGTGGGCAAAGCCCTGTTCCTCTGGAGGCTCTAGGGGCTCATTTATTTCCTTGTGACCCCTTCATCTTCAAAGACTTCTCTGACTTCTGCTTCTTTGTCACATCTTCTCCGACCTGACCTGACCCTCCTGTCTTTATCTTATTAAGATCTTTGTGATTCCTTTGAGCCCACCTGGGTACTCCAGGGTAGTTAACCTCCCCATCTCAAATCCCTTAACTCACATCTTCAAAGTCCTCTTTGCCGTGAAAGGTAACATACATAGTCACAGGTTCCAGGGATTAAGGATGTGGACATTTGGGGAGGGGGGGGAGCCATTATTCTTTCTTCCTCACTCTTCACATCTGATCTGATAATCTAATGTAATGCAGTTGTGAGGCTAGAGATGGCACAGGAGCCGACCAGAAACTAGGCCTCAAATGATAGAGTAAGAGCTTGGATTGAATTGAGGATAGTTGGGGAACCAACCAGTTAGATTCTACCTTCTAAATGTTTCTAGAACCTGTCCCTTGTTCTCTTCCACGTTATCACAGCCCTAGTTTAGGCCACCTTCGAGTCTTACGAGAATTTCTTCAATTCTCTTTTCAGGTCTCAGAGTTTTGCACCTTTATTTTATCGCTGAACACAGATCTTTCTAAAATTATCTAGAAGTTAAATCTGACCACTCCTCTGCTTGGAGTCTTTCTAGTTTCCAGCTGTCTTCAATGCAATCCAAGCTCCTATTCCTAGCATTTGGCCCTCCCTGGTTGGCTCCATGACCCCGCTAGCTTCATCCATTTTTCCAAACACCTGAACTACAGGCAGTTCCCCACCATGACCCCCTCTGAGCCTTTGCTCAGTCTGTCCTCTCTGCTGGGGATGCCTTTCCCTCCTCTTAACTACCTGACAGATACCCACGTATCTTCCAGAACTCGACCTAAGCATCACCTCTAGGGAACCTTCTGACTGCCCCCCTCCCATGAGTGCTCCCCTCTGTGCACCTCTGCTCTCCCAATGGACTTTCACCTGCAAACTCCTCTGCATCCATTCCATCTTCCCACCTTGACTGGGCTCTGGTTGTGGCTGAATTCCTCTGTCACCAGCAGACTGTATGGGCTGGACCCACCACAACCCCTTTAAATGTTGGAGGAATGAAAGTGCTGTCGGGGCCCTCACACTCTAGGAGACTTGGTGCATTGAAGTTGCATGAACTTGGGTTAAAGTACAAACACTCCAAGAGCTGTCTGTTCATGGGCAAGTCATTGGAGTTCTGAGCCTCGATTTCCTCAGCTCTGCCTACCTCGTGGGATTCTGTGAAATAACGTGTGTCTGGTGCAGTGCCTGGCTTACTGTAAGGGCTCAAATATGCATCACCCTTGCAGCCAAGAAGCAGAGGAAGCAAAGGTGTCCAGTCAGTGAGTAGGAGAATAGGAACAGGGAAGTAAGGGAGTAGGAGCAGAAACCTCTGAGACCCCAGTGTGCTAGTGGCCACTTAGTGTGTCCTGAGCAAAGTCAAGTTAGGCAGATGGGGTGGGATGGCAGATCATGGGTGCCAAGGCCAAGCCTCCCCTGACAGCTGGAATGGACCGGCCTCCAGTGACATCACAATCCTGAGTGGCCGCTGAGGCACTGCTGGAGGTGGACCCTCATTTCTCTCCACTGAGCTCTAGGATGTGGAAGTGAGAAAGGTGAGCAAGGAAGGCAGATGGCAACGAGGAACAGCTCAAGCCCCATGCCCACGGGCACGGCTCAGGGTGACCCTGGAGAGGCAGGAACACTGTCAGCTCCAGATACTGGCATTCGGGACAGTTCAGCCACTCAGCTGAAGACGAAGCCCAAGTATGTGCGCAGGGTCAAGGCGCTCATCATCGACCTGGGCTCGCAGTACTGTAAGTGTGGCTACGCAGGAGAGCCGAGGCCCACCTACTTCATCTCCTCCACAGTGGGCAAGTGCTGCTCCCAGATGGGCGACACCCGCAAGAATACCTATGTGGGCCACGAGCTGCTCAACATGGAGGCACTGCTGAAGCTGGTTAACCCTCTAAAGTACGGCGTTGTGGTGGACTGGGACTGCGTCCAGAGCATCTGGGAGTACATCTTCTACACGGCCATGAGGATCCTCCCCGAGGAGCATGCCGTGCTGGTCTCCGACCCCCCGCTCAGCCCCAGCAGCAACCGGGAGAAGTATGCGGAGCTCTTGTTCGAGACCTTTGGCATCCCCGCCATGCATGTGACATCCCAGTCGCTGCTGTCCATCTACTCCTATGGCAGGACCACAGGAATGGTGGTGGAGAGCGGGCACGGCGTCTCACACGTGGTCCCCATCTCAGAGGGCAACGTGCTGCCGGGCCTGGTAGGCCGCGCAGACTACGCCGGGGGTGACCTCACCAACTACCTGCTGCAGCTGCTCAACGAGGTGGGCCACAAGTTCACGGACGACCACCTGCACATCGTAGAGCACATCAAAAAGACGTGCTGCTACTCGGCCTTGCAGCCCGAGAAGGAGGTCTGCCTGGCCCTGGAGGAGCTGCGCGTGGACTACGAGCTCCCCGATGGCAAGGTCATCACCATTGGCCATGAGCGCTTCCAGTGTGCTGAGATGCTCTTCAAGCCCACGCTGGTGGGCAGCAGCCTGCCCGGCCTCCCCGCGCTCACAGCCACTTGCCTGGGCCACTGCCAGGAGGCGGGCTTGAAGGAGGAGATGGCCGCCAACGTGCTGCTGTGTGGCGGCTGCACCATGCTGGACGGCTTCCCCGAGCGCTTCCAGAGGGAGCTGAGCCTCCTGTGCCCCGGGGACAGCCCCACCGTGGCTGCGGCTCCTGAGAGGAAGAGCTCTGTGTGGACGGGTGGCTCCATCCTGGCCTCCCTGCAGGCCTTCCAGCAGCTCTGGGTCAGCAAGGAAGAGTTTGAGGAGCGGGGCAGTGCAGCCATCTACACCAAGTGCTGAGCGCGGCCCGCCAGGCCAGGCCTCGTGGGCAGGCGACCTGAGGCCACTCCATACATTTACAGAGTTTCACATAAACATTTAACACAACGGCTCTTGTCCAGTCTGGGTTTCTTGCTTTAGTCTGATAACAGGAGGTGATGGGGAGTTGGGTTTAGAGGTAGCAGCACCTTTTGCTCTGCTGGGTGGGGAGCAGCAGGGATGGGAGGCCCCTCTCCTCATGAGGGTGACATCATCTCAGAGCCCCAACTATGGCTTCCTGTTCCATTAGCTCCTCAGGGTTCAAAACCCAATTCAGCAGACACATGGCTTGCTCATCTGTCCAGGGACCACGTGGGACATGAAGGCTTGGATTAAGGGACTAGTTTGGGTTATGTAAAGTGGTGGGGGGACACTCATAAGCAGGTGTTGGCTTCATCTCCTGTCACCTGCCCATAGCTGCATCATTGCTTGATTGCCCCAGGCCCCCTCCCTGCCCTCCCCTCACTGCCTGCCCTCTTCAGAGGTGCAGCCCATAGGTGTGCATCTCCTGAGTGGGAGGGGCCATTTCTACCCGTCCGCCTTCCAACTTCAGCCAGAATTGCAGCTGTTTCTGCAGTGACTGAATCCAGATGTCAGAGGAACCAGAGAGTCCTTTGGAAATCACGTGGTTCTCTCCCTCCAGTAGAGGTGAGGAAACAGGACCGGGAGGATGGGGGCCGTGGCAGTGGATGAGTCCAGGTCTCCTGACCCAGGGCGTAATTATTTCCAGAAGGGCAAACACAGTTACTTTAGTTTGGGCTGCTATAAAAAAAAAAAATAGCACAGACCAGGTGGCTTATAAACAGTAGAAATTTATTTCTTATAATTTTGGAGACTGGAAGTCTAAGATTAGGGTGCCAGAATGGCAGGGTTTTGGTGAAGGCCCTCTTCTGGGTTGCAGACTGCTGACATCTTGCTGTGTTCTCACATGGTGGAAGGGATGAGGGATATCTCTGGGGCCTCTTCAGCACTAATCCCATTCCTGAGGGCTCCACTCTCATGACCTAATCACCCCCCCCCCCCCAAAGGCCTCACCTAATACCATCACCTGGGCATTGGGTTTTCAACATATGAATTTGGGGGGAGGAAGTGGGAGACACACATTCAACCTATAGCAATGATTTCTTTTTAAAAATATATTTTTATTGATTTCAGAGAAGAAGGGAGAGGAAGAGATAGAAACATCAATGATGGGAAAGAATCATTGATCGGCTGCTTCCTGTATGTCCCCTACTGAGGATCGAGCACACAACCTGGGCATGTGCCCCGACTGGGAATCAAACCGTGACCTCCTGGTTCATAGGTCTACGCTCAACCACTGGACCACACCAGTCAAGCTAGCAATGATTCTTAATGATTAGTCATCATTAAGCACTTACCAAGCATCTACTATGGCTGAGGCTCAGAGCTGGAGACCAAGAAATGACCAGAATGTGGCCCTCCCCTTGGGATCACTCAGACCCAGCCAGTAGGGATTCGGTGGACAGCACATTGGTAAGGAGACGAGGCCTGAGCTCAGTGTTCTTGGGGTGGGAAGGTGGAGGTGGTGTGTTGGAAAGCTGTAAATGGAGAAGTGCTAGACGTGGTGGCCAGTTAGTGACTTTGGGGCAGAGGGAAAAGTTTCCGAGTCTTGTGAGATTTCAGCTGATGATTGACTATCTACCACCCTCACCTCCTGATGGAGCCTGTGACCAGGGGCCCATCACCAGATGTCCATGGGAATCACACATTGGTGAGCTGTGTGACCTGATGGGCTACCAAATGTCTCTGAGCCACCTCTGACCTTAGACCTGCTTGGGGGCACTCTGAGGTGCCCTGTACTGGGGGCTGCAGGCTTGGGAAAGAACCAGACACAGTCTTAAACGCCTAGCCCAGTGGTCGGCAAACTGCGGCTCGTGAGCCACATGCGGCTCTTTGGCCCCTTGAGTGTGGCTCTTCCACAAAATACCACGTGCGGGCGTGCATGTACAGTGTGATTGAAACTTTGTGGTCCATGCACAGAAGTCGGTATTTTGTGGAAGAGCCACACTCAAGGGGCCAAAGAGCCGCATGTGGCTCACGAGCTGCTGTTTGCTGACCACTGACCTAGCCCATTGCCCAGAATTGGGCTTCTAAACTGGAGTCTGAGATCCCCTGGGCTGGCAGGAACTTGGGCTCTTTCCAGTAGAGAGGGGTGCAGACTGGAGGCCTTCAGGCTGATGGTGCCAGTAGACATCTTGTTTGGCCAGCATAGCATATAAGTTTTTTTCTTGAATGCAATTTTTTTTCAGGGGGGCCTACTCCTTCAGGTTGCCAAAGTCTCTACTACCCCAATGTCTTCATATATACTTGGGGCTTCAGCCTCATTTGCTTAATTAGGCAGCATTCATTCTATTGGTTGCAACCTAAGAACCGCTGAGCAGTACTAATCCTAAAAACCTGATGAGGTACAGACAGGGAAACAGAGGTTTATTGAGGGGAAAGGGATGTGCCCCAAATCACACAGGCAGAAAGAGCTGCAGGTAAACCCTCTTCCACACGCTGGGCTTGAAGAGGCGGTGCTGGCACAGGGTAGTGTAGGGAGCCTATGAAGACCAGGTATGAACCTTGCCTGCGACCCTCTGTCCCGCCCCTAAACCTCGAGACATGCTCAGGCCCAGCTAACATTCCCCAGGTGGAACCTACCGTTCCTGCCTCCATTTCCCCTCATTCCTTCCCGGCAACTCCCAGTGTCTTTATGGGCATCAGATGTGGTCCAGGGCTGACTGCCACGTGAGGAGCATGTGACTTAAGCTAAGCCAATCAGAGCAGCCCATCTGTTGGCCACATGATTGGCTGGGGGTGAACATGTGACTTCAGTGCGCCGGTGCAGAGGAAATCCCAGGCTTTTTACTTGGAAGGTGGACGTAAGATTGGGGCGTGTGGCCTCTCACTGTTGCAACCACATTTGGTACCAGGACGGGAGCCAGCTGGAAGCTGACCCACCAAGGGGTGTAAAACTCAGCCGGTACCCTGACGACAGTGACGACAGGGACCTCGGAGTGAAACCGCGCTAGGGCGCCCTCTCCTGTCAGACCTTGTGTTTCCGCCAGTCCTCGCCTTCACCCTCATGGCTCACCACGTAAGTGTGAGTCCGCCGCTTGCAGCTGAGCACTTTGTAACTGCGTCTGTTTCTTTCTCAACAATGGTATTCCACCCGAGCAGTTTCCGATGCAGAGGGACCAGGCTTGGAGAGGCCTCTTAATTGAAATATTAAGGCCAACATTTCATTTATTTCTCAACAAGAAAGCTACTACACATGACGAATTTTTATCAAGGTATTAGAGAGTGTCAGATATCACACTAACGCTCAAGTACAGAAACCTAGCTAAGAGGTGGTCCTGTTCTCTTGTTTAGATATTTGTTCCGGAGGTTGGACTTGGAGCCTCTTAAGGGCAGGAGCTTTGATTTCCTTGTCTTAGCCTTCTTCGTTTCCAGTGCAGACCCTGGCACAGGGTTGGATGCTTAGTGCCCAGTGCAGACCCTGGCACAGGGTTGGATGCTTAGTGCATGCCAACTGAAACCACCTACTCCCAATCTGTGAGGCGGAAGTCACAGTGTTTTCTCCCATCTATATGTACAAAAGCCTAATATGCAAAGTGTCCCCTCAGGAGTTTGATCGCTCGCTATGACGTGTGCTGACCACCAGGGGGCCTCTAGTATTACAGATGAGGAAACCGAGGTCTGCAGAGGTTAAGAATCTTGTCCATGTTCACCCACCTGGGAAACCAGTCTTGTGCTAAATCAGAGTTTTGTGATTCCAAAATGCCTCTTTGCCCTTGTTGCCTCTCTTTCTGAAAATTAGCGATCTCTTTTACAAGAAAAAAAAAAAGACGTAAAAAATGCTTTCAAGTCATGAATAACAAGTATGATGTAACTTCATAATCAGCCCGAGGTATGAAAGTTAAGAATGCCAGTGTTTTAGCAAAGGAGAGACTTATCTTGCGCCAGATTTCCAGACACATAAGTAAGCAAGTATTAGGGTGACCTTTTGGTGACGTTCTACCATTTGGATATGGCAGGAGGCCCGTTGTCCTCACTGCCTCTTTGGACAGCCTGATTTCTCTCCCCCAAGTGTTTATTTACCAAGTTTTCTCTAAGAGTTATCTGCATAAAGTGGGCTTAAGCAACTAATGAATTAGTTTAATCACAATACCAACTAGTAATGGTGTTCTATTTGATGAAAGGTGCTGCTTTTTTTTTTTTTTTTTTTTTTTTTTTAATATTCTACATTTTCTTGGAATGTAATGGTTCCTAACCAGTGGGAAGAGGGGAGTGTGGGGTATTGGTTATGCTGTGGCTAGTTCTTAATAGCTCGTGAGAGCCTGCTTTTAATATTCAGGAATCTTGCAAGCCAATTGTTAAACCATGTTATAGCTTGACATTGGCCATGGTGGGAGTATTTACCCCCACAGAAACCAGCAAGAATTACAAATCATGTCCCCCTAACCCTGAGAATTTGTTTAAAGGGGGAACAGGGGAGATGGAGAAAAATGATGGGCAACAGAATCATCCAGGAGCTATTTCAAAACCCAACCCAACCCATGTGTACCTTCTCCCCAGAGGGAATCAGTAGACTGGGAAGCACCGAGGACTGCGATTGGTGAGTTCCCCAGGTGGTTCTTATAGACGCTGTAGTGAAGAAGCGGCTCAGAAGAGTGCTGGCGCGTACTGAGCTCTGTGTGTGTGTTCAGAGTGAGCCAGAAGCCGCGGCATCGTGTGGGACAAGCCGTGGCATCGTGTGGGACAAGCCGCGGCACTGAGGCTAAGCGGCTGCTCCTTTGGGTCAGAATGTCTGTCACTGCCTATCTCAGCTCCACTCATCCTTCAAGGCGCCGTTGCACAGCTGCGGCTTTGCACGGCTTTGCCTTGGCTGTCATTGCCCACCCCCCTTGGTGGGAAGGACGGAGACTGTGTCTTTCCCTCTTCCTGTTCCTGGGCAAGCTTGGACGCGGCACTGAGCAGGTGCCCGAGGCAGGGATGCTGCGTTTGTTGTTCCTAGGCTTCTTGCTTTTATGTCCTAGTTCTTGCCTTTTTGTTGTTCTTTCTTCCCAGAATTCGGCAGGATCCCTGGTTCTTAACCCTTCAACCCTGGCTGCCAGTCAGACTCACCTGGGAGCTTTAAAAAAATCCTGATGCCCAAGCTCACTCCCAATCAAATCAGAATGTCTGGGGGGGGGGGGGGCGCGAGATGGGAGCACCAGTGATTCTGATATGCCCCTCAGGTGAGACCCGCTGCTGGGGGAAGCCTCAGGGCCCTTCATCATGTTTCATTTTCACGGTCAGGAATGCCAAACAGCCACTAGGCAGTGCTCAGTGTAGAACAGTGTTCTTTTCCCGAGGTAGAGCTCTAGAATCTGCCCATGTTCTGAGCCTTTAGTGTTCCAGAGGCCATGACACTGCATCTGAAAGAAGTTCTAGCCCTCTGGGCTGCTTCTGCATGTGCACAAGTATGTAAAATAACAATTAGGAACCAAGTGAGTCACAGAAGAAGCAATAGAACTCTGCTTCATGAGTTCTGGGAAAGTTAGGCAAGAAAACGGTGCTTTAAGGATGCCTCTTGGGTAATTGCATAGAGACTGAGCGTTACCTCCCTGGTTTCAGACAGGAAGTGTCCACAGAGAAAACCATGAGAACCAGAAATGGATCAACAAGATCTTGACTCCAGACCCAAGGCTTGAGAACACCCCTCCCACTTTTTTCTGGCCAAATAAGTGGATATAGAGTTGAATTCAACCAAGTCCCCTTTGTTTGTTCACTAAAACAAAGGCAGCTTGGGACATTTCTGTGGCTCTAAGCACTTTCTATCTTCTTGAGGGGACCAGGCCTCTACCCTCACCGGGGGGGGGGGGGGTGTGTGCATACAGACATACATACATGTACACACACCACAGAGCCAGCAGTCTGTTTAGAGCAGTGGTCGGCAAACTGCGGCTCGCGAGCCACATGCGGTCTTTGGCCCCTTGAGTGTGGCTCTTCCACAAAATACCGACTTCTGCGCATGGGCCACGGAGTTTCAATCGCACTGTACATGCGTGCCTGCACGTGGTATTTTGTGGAAGAGCCACACTCAAGGGGCCAAAGAGCCGCAGTTTGCCGACCACTGGCTTAGAGGAATGCCTTTCTTTGTTAAGGGCATTCAAACAGTGGAGGGCAAGGTTCTCTTCTTGGCCTTGTGGTTCTCAAATTTTGTTTTATGTTTGAATCACCTGGGGAGCTTTGAAAAATCCTAATAGCAAGGACTTCTGGTTCTGCCAAGATGGAGAAGCCTTATTCTGTCAAGTCCTCCCTCTTACAACTAAAAACCCCTGGACGTTGGCAAAAATGCTCTCCTTGACCAAACTCTAGCCAGGCTCCTCTGAGCCCCTTCTCAGGTAGGCCTCAACCTTGACCCATAAAGACTTGAACAAACACTAACATAGTGTCTAACAGCTCAAGGATACATCCCTAGGATGACTCTATCACTCCTTAAAGTGACTGCCTGAGAAACGCAAAGATGCCAAAGGAACTTACTGTTTGTTCCAGCCAACACCTGAAGGAAGATGGGGTCCCTGTCGTAGTCTCCCCCGGCATCTGTGGGAGGGGAGGAGCCTACCTGAGTCCTGCTGTTTGTAATTTTTCACTTCCCTGACTCTACTGAGCCTCTGCTCACGCCACCCCCAGGCCTCGTTCTCCCTTTAAAATGCTCAGTCATCTCTGTATAAAGTGAAGTGGAACTCCCTTCCCTTCTGTAGTGGTATTTTACTGGTTAAAACCTATCCTTACCACTTTAACTAGTATCCAGCTTTATCTTTGATAACACAACAGGTAAGCATGAGAAAACTCCAAAAAGTGAAAGATGTGCTCAGAGCAAGTTGTCATAACCTTTAGAAATTAATTATATTAACTGTATTTTTAAATTTTTTAAAATTTTTTTTGTAAGATTCCCAAGTGCCAGAGCATCAAGAGCACAAAAAATAAGAAAATATAGTTAATATAATTGGCCCTGCAATGAATGGATTGGCCCTGCCAAAACAAACACAGAATCTAAGGACACACAGAATAGGTTTTCATGGGGCTGAGGGAGGAGTTGCTCTCCCATCCCGCCCTCCCACTCCATGGAAGTAAGTCCATGCTCAGAGTCCCCCAGTGGGTAGTGTTGGGTGTCAGAGTCAAGCTGTGCCTCCATCCCCACCCAGCAGCAACGGGGCAGAGTAAGGGGACGAGAGATGGGGCTAATTGGCACTTTCCTCCCTCTTCCTCACCTCTGGGGACAGTGGGGCTCAGTGGGGAGCTGATCTTCTACCCAATTGGAGGCAAGTAATTTTTGGATATCAACAATCTGATTTAAAGTTTATATGGAAAATTAAAAGACCCAGAATAGCCAACACACACTAAAGAAGTTGGAAGACTGACACTAAATGACTCAAAGACTTACTAGGAAACTATAATAAACAAGACAGTATGATGTTGGGGAAAGACTATTCAGTAGAGAGAGCTCCAAGATAGACTCACACAAATGTAATCAATTGATGGTTGACAAAGAGTAAAGGCAATTCAACAGAGAAAGGATAATCTTTTTAATAAGTGGAGTTTGAACAATTGGCAATCCTTTTGCAAAAAATTAAACCCAGACACAGACTTTATCTTTCACTCATTAACTCAAAATGGATCATTGACCTAAATTTAGAATGCAAAACTATAAGACTTCTAGAACATAACATGGGAGAAAAATGAATCGATAACTTGGACTGAATTAAAATGACAAACTTCTGCTCCGTGAAAGACACTATTAGGAGAATGTAAAGACAAACCACAGAATGGGAAAAAATACTTGCAAAACACATCTGATAAAGGGTTTGTATCCAAAGAACTCTTAAACTCAACAATGATAAAACAAACACCAGTTTAAAAACAGGCAAAAGATCTGGACAGACATTTCATCCAAGAAGAATACAGATGGCAAATAAGCATGTAAAAAATGCTCCTCCTGCCCTAACCGGTTTGGCTCAGTGGATAGAACGTCAGCCCCTGGATTGAAGGGCCCTGGCTTTGATTCTGGTCAAGAGCATGCACCTTGGTTGTGGGCTTGTCCCCAGTGGGAGCATGCGGGAGGCAGCCGATCGATGTTTCTCTCACTGATGTTTCTAACTCTCTATCCCTCTCTCTTCCTCTCTGTAAAATCAATAAAATATGTTTTAAAAAATGCTCATCCTGCATAAAAGATGAAAAATGGTACATCCATCCTGAAAGGAAATTTGGAAGGTTATTTTAATTTTACCAAGTTAAAATATTCTTACCATGTGATCCAATAATCACACGCCTATGTATTTACACATTTGAATCGAAACTTAAAAACCTACACACGAATGTTTATAGCAATTCTGTTCATAAAACTGGAAGCAACTGAGATATTCTTAAAAAGGTAAATGGATAAATGGTGGTACGTCTGTACAATGGAACATTATTGACAAATAAAAACTATGGACTTGAGTTAATGTGTCCACACCTGTTTATTAATAATAACAAAAGCGCCAAGCTAATGCAAGATGTCAGTATTAGGGGAAACATAATGGGCACAGGAGAAACGAATGAGAAGGACAGAGCTGTCTTTTCCCTGCAATGACTGCTGAAGTGTTCCAAACAAGAGCAGACAAGCAAAGGTCATGGGCAGCTGGGGAACTGGAACAGGGAGTCTGGAAAATGATCTGGTCAAAATGTTTTGAAATGAGAAAACAGAGGCCTAGGGTCGGGAAGTGACCTGCCCATGTACATAGCTGGTGATTGGAGGAGCTGAGACCATTGGGAGATTTCCCAACATCTGGTCCTGCACCCTCGCCATACCATTGGAACTGCTAGTTCAGCTACGTGCAGTGGGGCACATCCAAAGCCCTTGCACTGTGTGCTCTTTAATCCTTTAAGACTCATTTAAAGAGGAACAGACTAGCCTGCAGATGCCAGTGACCTGGCAGGAGCACACTCCTTGCAGGAACAATGTTACTGTGCTCCCTCTGCAAAGATCAGGGATGCATCATCTCCCGTAACAGCCAAGCCATATGGACATAGCTCTCTCTCCTGATACTTGGGGGGAAAGTCCCCCCACATCAAACCCAGATCTTCAGAAGAGATGGCTGGTAATCTGGGAAGAGCTCCCTTTTGAGGCCCAGCTTTTCCATTAGCATTAGGAAGCCCAAGTGGCCATTTATATCTCACCAGCAGGTCTGACGGCACTGATGAGCCTTCCCCCAACCAAGGCCCAATTTAGTAAAAGGCAAAGGCTTACAGCTAGATGAAGAACAAGCCAAGCTTCTTGTTGAAGATGAGCAAAGCGGAAGGAAGGCTGTGGCAGAGAATGATAGTTGTCCAGCAAAACATTTCTCTTCCTTGATAGGATTTGTATGTGGACAGGTGGCGACTATACTTACCAGCCTCCCTTGTAGCTAAGTGTGGCCAACGATATGTGAATGGAAGTGCTGTGTGCAACTTCTGGATCACTTGCAATTTAAAGGAAGATATCTTTAAAGGGAGCAGCTCTGCCTTTCCTGTTCCCTTGAGCCGGAACATGGATGTTCCTATGACCCAGCCTTGACTGTGCAGACAAGGAGAATGCCCTGGGTGATGGCAATACAGTCAATGGAAGGCACCCGGGTTCCTGAATGGCTGCACCAACCTGGACCTCGAGCCATGAGTGACAGAAACAAATCTCCATGGTCTTTAAATATTTTGGGGGGTCTTTTGGGTGTAGAAGCTTTCCTCTGACATAATGAGGAGAGCACAATAGGAAGTGGATGGTATTTTGAGCAAAACTGGAAGGACTATAGGGCAGAGCAGGTAAAGAGTCCCATTCTTTGGGAGAATGAGCTGTTCTCTATCCCTTTTCCTTTTCTGGCAGTTTCCTAAGAGGGCAAGTCAGCTTTCTCATACAACCCTTATAATAATCCTCTGAACAGGGTTTTCTCCCATTTTACAGTTGAGAAAACAGACTGAGAATGGGGAAGTCATTTGCCCAAGTTCGCACAGTTAATAAGTGATGAGACTCTGATCAGATCTCAGGTCTCTGAGACTCAGAGCCTGGATGCTTTGCTCTTTGGCACGCTGCCGCTCCCAATAGGCCATATGTTTCTGAGAATAAGTGTTTTCTATGCCCTGGTTGTTTTAATGTCTTAGGATCATAAACAGAAAGGCCGTGATGGTTTCCTACAAGTAGAGGCTGGCAGGAGGCTATAATTTCAGGTTGTACCCAATTTATAAATGACCAGTGATCTGACAATTCATTTACACTCCTATTGTTTGGAACTCAGATCATGTTTTTCATAGAATCAATATGATTCATGGTGACACATGCCCAGGCTAACTCCCAGTCACCTCTGTAACTCTTAGCCTGAGGTCTGGGTCTATGGAGGAAGGCAAGAGTCAGGGTAGAGACTGTGATTCTTGATCACCAGATACCCCTATGCTTCTAACCTGCCTTGCCTCCCAAGTGTCACTTTCCCTACTTTTCAACCAAATCCCCCAACTCCTCAGTCTAGCTCATTTCACATAGGAATAAATAAATCAGTGTGATCGAGCTAATTTACACTAACATGATTGTTATCTAAGAAAAGCTATGCCATTCACTATGGTGGACTTAGAAAAATGTGCTTTCTATTTAGCACATTTTATTACAGTGCAATTGTAGTCTACAAGCATGGCCAGGAATATTTTATTGACCACATTCAACTATTTTTTTAATATATATATTTTTTATTGATTTCAGAGAGAAGGAAGAGGAAGAGAGAGCTAGAAACATCAATGATAAAAGAGAATAATTGATTGGCTGCCTCCTTCACGCCCCGCTCCTGGGAATTGAGCCCCCAACCTGGGCTTATGCCCTAATGGGAAATCAAACCATGACCTCCTGGTTCATAGGTCAGCGCTCAACTACTGGGCCATGCCGGTCAGGTTTGAGGAGCTAAATTTTAAATTTATTTAATTTGAATTACTTAAATTCAATTTTGCATAGCCACATGTGACTAGCAGCTAGTGTTTTAAATAATGCAGCTCTAGAAGGAGGGTGGAATGGAGGTTGAATGAGCCCATCCACAGTAGCCAGAACACTGATTGAAATCCTTTCAAATAGCCGTGGAGGATAACGATCATGCCTCTGATTCCTCACCTGTAAAATGAGGATAACCACGTCAAAGGATAATGTTACAATAAAGTGCTCGGAAACAGCTTATGGTTAGCAATAAACTCAGGTCTGTGAATACCAGGGGGGGCTTGGATGGATAAATATACTAGAAACTAGGGTCTGTTACAGTAAGTACTCTTGACAACTCACAGACTTTACAAAGTGTACCTTTCCAAGGAGAAAGCTACTGATATGTGCTTGGCAGAACTTGGCTTCTCTAGTCCAAACTTCTCTACTGAATTCCGTATCCACATATCTATCTACTGCAGCGGTTCTCAACCTGTGGGTTGTAACCCCTTGGGCGGTCAAACGACCCTTTCACAGGGGTCGCCTAAGACCATCCTGCATATCAGATATTTACATTACAATTCATAACAGTAGCAACATTACAGTTATGAAGTAGCAACGAAAATGATTTTATGGTTGGGTCACAACATGAGGAACTGTATTTAAAGGGCCAGAAGGTTGAGAATCACTGATCTACTGAATGGCTTCACCTGGATGCCCAACAGTCACCTCAGGTGCAACACATTTATCCATCCACCCATCGGTCCACCCATCAGTCCATCCATCAGTCCTAGTCTGTCCTTTCATCCATCCATCCATCCCTCCACCCATTCATCCAACATCCACCTATATTTATTATATACTACCATATGCAAGGTAATGAGCTAGACACTTGGGGTATAGTGTTGAACAAAACAGATAATACCTCTCTATTAGAGCTTGAAGTTTAATAGGTAAGAGAGAAGTAACAGTGGAGTAAGTGGAAATACAGGTAGCAGTAGGACTTCCTTGGAGAAATACCAGACCTATGCCTGGAGGGCCTATACCATGTCAGAGAAGGCTTCTTGCTAGTCTGCCTCACAGATGCCATCCAAACAAATCTGGTATTTTTGGTTCTAATAGTTAAAGTAGTTGCTTTTCTATCTCTTCAGATAGGGATTTGTTTAGATCTTCTGAGCTCTGTAAATTATCATACATTATTTCTACAGTATGTAAAAGGATTTCTAAAAGGACACCAAAAATGCATGTTGGTCAAAAATTTAGACAAGTAGGTCTAAAATTTCAAAGTCTCATTAATCTCTTAAGATATTCTGAATAGCTCTCATATTTTGACTATTTACCATGAACCAGGCATTTAGCATGTTATCTCATGTAATCCCTAGAACATTTCTGGGAAATGGGCATTATTATTCTCATTTTTATGTGAAGAAATCTATCTCAAAAAGTCTAGGAAATGCCCAAGTTCAAACACTAAGTGGGTTCAAACCATAATCTTTTTCTACAATGTTTCTGCCCTTTGCTCACATTCCTTCTACATCTTTTTTGTTGTTAATCCTCATCCAAGGATATTTTTTCTATTGATTTTTAGAGAGAGTAGAAGGGAAGAAGGAAGGAGGAGGGAGAGAGAAAGAGGAACATTGATGTGAGAGAGACACATCAATTGGTGGCCTTCCACACACTCCCCTACGAGAAATTGAACCTGTGGTCCTTCTAACCACTTAGAAACATTGGCCAGGGCCTTTCTATATCTTAAGAGAAGAAATGTCATCATTATCCCCAAAAGTGTTGGAAGTGAGACTTAAGAATAATTTATTTTTTTTTAATTTTTTAAAAATATATTTTATTGATTTTTTACAGAGAGGAAGGGAGAGAGAGATAGAGAGTTAGAAACATTGATGAGAGAGAAACATCGATCAGCTGCCTCCTGCACATCTCCCACTGGGATATGCCCGCAACCCAGGTATATGCCCTTGACCGGAATCGAACCTGGGACCTTTCAGTCCGCAAGCCGACGCTCTATCCACTGAGCCAAACCGGTTTCAGCAAGAATAATTTATTTACTTTTGAATTTTGAACTGTATAAGTGTTTTATATTTTTTGAAAAATAAAATCAACAGGGAAAATAAAGCTAACCCTAAAATTGAAACTAATAATCTTAGCTCTATCAAATTGGTTACATAGCCACACAGAAAATAATTATTTCGGCTTTGAACAACTACTTCAAAAGTGAAACCAAAAAACGGAAGGGACATCACCCAGAACCACAGGAACGCCGGCTGAGTGGAAGTCCTACAACTAGGAGGAAAGAGAAACGCATACGGACAATCAGAGGAGGCGCAGTGCTGAAGTCAACTTCTGAGGTGCGGAGTGCGCGGAGTGGGCTGGCGGCGGAGGGCGCGGTTGGCGTTTTCAATCGGGAGGGAGTCGCAGACTCTGAGCTCCAGATCCGGGCGAGTCTTTAGGGACCCAGACTCAAACGGGAGAAGCGGGACTGTCTGGCTTCGGTCAGAGCGAGTGCAGCTTTCTCTCTGAGCTTTGCAGCGGGTGCTGGGACTCAGAGAGGCAGAGCCCCTGGGGACAGGACTGAGAGCCGCCATAACTGCTCTCTCCGGCCCACCCTGTTGATCCTGTGCGACCCGCCCCGCCCAAGCCCTGCACTGAGGCATTTGCCGGATAGCCTCAGGCAAACGCCAGATTAGCACCTCCCTAGAGGACAGAAGTTCTCTCACTGCTGACACAGCTGATTCTCATAGCCACTTGGCCTGGAGGTCAAACCCTCCCTGGAATTAGCTACAACAATCAAGATTTAACTATAAGACTGCGAACAAAGACCACTAGGGGGTGCACCAAGGAAGCATAACAAAATGCGGAGACAAAGAAACAGGACAAAATTGTCAATGGAAGATATAGAGTTCAGAACCACACTTTTAAGGTCTCTCAAGAACTGTTTAGAAGCCGCCGATAAACTTAATGAGATCTACAAGAAAACTAATGAGACCCTCGATCTTATATTGGGGAACCAACTAGAAATTAAGCATACACGGACTGAAATAACGAATACTATACAGACTCCCGACAGCAGACCAGAGGAGCGCAAGAATCAAGTCAAAGATTTGAAATGCGAGGAAGCAAAAAACACCCAACCGGAAAAGCAAAATGAAAAAAGAATCCGAAAATGCGAGGATAGTGTAAGGAGCCTCTGGGACAGCTTCAAGCGTACCAACATCAGAATTATAGGGGTGCCAGAAGATGAGAGAGAGCAAGATATTGAAAACCTATTTGAAGAAATAATGACAGAAAACTTCCCCCACCTGGTGAAAGAAATGGACTTACAGGTCCAAGAAGCGCGGAGAACCCCAAACAAAAGGAATCCAAAGAGGACCACACCAAGACACATCATAATTAAAATGCCAAGAGCAAAAGACAAAGAGAGAATCTTAAAAGCAGCAAGAGAAAGAAACTCAGTTACCTACAAGGGAATACCCATACGACTGTCAGCTGATTTCTCAACAGAAACTTTGCAGGCCAAAAGGGAGTGGCAAGAAATATTCAAAGTGATGAATACCAAGAACCTACAACCAAGATTACTTTATCCAGCAAAGCTATCATTCAGAATTGAAGGTCAGATAAAGAGCTTCACAGATAAGGAAAAGCTAAAGGAGTTCATCACCACCAAACCAGGATTATATGAAATGCTGAAAGGTATCCTTTAAGAAGAGGAAGAGGAAGAAAAAGGTAAAGATACAAATTATGAACAACAAATATGCATCTATCAACAAGTGAATCTAAGAATCAAGTGAATAAATAATCTGATGAACAGAATGAACTGTTGATTATAATAGAATCAGGGACATAGAAAGGGAATGGACTGACTATTCTTGGGGGGAAAGGGGTGTGGGAGATGCGGGAAGAGACTGGACAAAAATCGTGCACCTATGGATGAGGACAGTGGGTGGGGAGTGAGGGCGGAGGGTGGGGCGGGAACTGGGAGGAGGGGAGTTATGGGGGGGGAAAAAAAAGAGGAACAAATGTAATAATCTGAACAATAAAGATTTAATTTAAAAAAAAAAAAAAAAAGAAAATAATTATTTCAAGTGATTTTAGAACATGTTCTTCTGGTATACATTGTTGGTGGGGTATATTCCAAGGGAAAAAAGAATTGCAAATAATTTCAGTCTTCACTCAGTAGTTTTATTATTAGGAGTAATAATTGCATTATAATTTTAAAAATACTTTATATATTAAGATAGATTAAGAACATTAATGTTATTAAGATCCAAAATTTGCATTGTGAGAAAAATAGGATACACACACAAGTCAAAATTAACACTGTGTTAAGTTTGAATTATACATATTAATATGAACTCATGGTTTACTTTTCTTTCAAATATAAGAGAACATTTATTTAGAAAGTTACATAATCTATCTATATATAAAAGGCTAACATGCAGAATGTCCCCTGGGGAGTTCGACCGGGAGACTGGGAGTTCAGTTGCTCGCTATGATGTGCCCTGACCACCAGGGGTGGTGCGGGATGAAGGAAGTCCCTGGCTGGCAGCCAGAAGGAAGGCCCAGATTGGCCCTGATTGCTGGCCAGGCCTAGGGACCCTACTCGTTCATGAATTTCATGCACCAGGCCTCTAGTGTTAACATAAAAACATTCAAACCTGTAAAGAATTTTTGTGAGTTTGAGCCAATCTGTCAACAATTGCCTGGGAAGCAGAACCTCAACGAATTGAGATAATGCTTCAGAGAATGGTGGGTTACATCTGTATTTATACATTGCAATCAAAGGAAGGGACGTAAGTGGGTTATATGAAATCCATTGGTGATAGACTAAAGAGGCAGGAGCAAGCAAAGTGGGGGTAGGGGGAACCCCTGGGATTGGATAAAAAGTAAAATGATAGACACATACTTAGGTGGGTGCAGGAACAATTAACATTATAACAATGAAGGAATTGGGGTATCTGTCCTGGCGCCCAGGCACATTAGGTTGTGCCCCAAGGGGTCCAGAAAAGGGGAAGTTACAAGTTACCCAGACATTTCAAGGGTATGTTATTATAGATGCAAAAAGACAGATAGGCTCAGTTAAGGTAAAGGTTGACCTTATCAGTGAAGAAACCAGCCTAGGATGTAACTACCCACCATAACTGCTTTTAGTTAAAGTTTCATTTCAGACCATCCTTTGTGGTCACTTTAGGTCTCTGAGTTTGCAAGACCGCCATGCAGGCCTCCCCTGAGCTTGTCAAGTTAGCATGTGGCCCCTTTCGTCCACAAAAGTTAGTAGAAGTGAGTCAGCTGGGCTGGTAGGCTCAGGAAACAAGTTACAGAGGCAAAAAGAGCCCTTGGAGCTTAGCAGAGAGAAAGGCAAAGGTAATGCCCTGGGGGGGAGGGGAGTGGGGAGAGGCGTGGCATGTTCCTGAGAGGGAGAGCGCTAATTTATTATTTTTACTTTCTCTGTTTACTGAAAGGACTTAAAACCAACAATAATATTCCAGTAGCAGTGTTAACTGAGAATCTATCCCTTTGATAGTTTTGCTGCCATTTCTGACAAAGTCTGGTTGTAGGGGTGGGAGGGGATTGGGTGCCCTGGGCCAAGACTGTTTTGGGGAAGGAAATAGTTCAGTGCTTAATTCAGCAGTCACAAACTTTTAAGTTGTCAGGGGTGAGGCCTTCACCCTCCTCACAACATCTTTTGTAAAGGCTACATTGCTCACAAATGCTTTTATGTGCAAGTGGACTCTTTTGAGTGAACGCGCAGGTGGGGTGGTGTCCTGTGTCTGGGTTGACGCAAGGCAGAAACCTGGACTTGAGAACAGAGGAAATCCTGAGAATGTAAATCCCTGGGAATTAGCAAAAATTCCTGGAAGAACTTCACTTTCAAAGGCGATATGATTGGTAGGATCACAGCTGAAGTGACCAAGTGGGCAATGAGCAACTCAGTATCTGGGCTGTGGGAGGAATGACTAGCAAACAGCACTATTATTTAGGATAATAGTGTAGAAAGGATAGAATTAGAAAATACTAAGGCCCAGATGGAAGGACCTGGAAGGCTCAGGGAGGCATGCAGGGCTCTGCTTAGCTGGAGGCTGTGAGGAGGGATTGTGGGTTCAGCCTCCTCTTTCAGGGCCTTCTCCGTGAGGGGGTCCTGGTACCCTGATGGGCAGGGCAGCTTCTCAGTTCTCAGCTGTCAGAGGCTGATACCCACATGCCCTGCAGATAACTCTGCTCTCAGGTGCATCTCAGTGAGTTGGGGATGCTAGTTCCATTTGATACTTTCTGTGTCATATGGGGTTCCTGTTTCTGACCCTCTGTTTACCAGTAGTTGAGAAAAATGGGTACATGAAATAGGTGAATTCCCTGTAGACATTAACCGATCTTCTTCTTCCTACTTTTCTAAATCAATTATGTTGACACACAGAGCCACCTGAGATGGGAACTCTCAGGAAAGATTAGAATGCCATCAAGGAGAACAAGGCAAGCGTGGGAGTGGGAAATGGGACTAACTACTATTTGAAGTTCACAGACCCTCTCTCTGGGTTTGGTAGAGGGCTCCATGAGAAAATCCTGATCACAGTGAGCCACAGACCATGGGTTGTGTTATTAAGAGAGTTCAGGATACTCGTAGGAGGACAGAATCCCTCAACTCTAATTCATCAGCCACAGTCTCAGCTCACATGGCTCTGGGCCAAGGTGTCTCATATCCCCGTGTTAGGGCTGATATGGTGAACAATGCTCTGAGCCTTTGAAAGCCTGGACTCAGGTGCTGGAGCCGAGCTCTGTCAATGAGCATGACATACAGAGAACCCTCCTTCAAGTTCTCAAAGAAGGAAAAATAGGCAACATCTGTATCCACTTTAAAGTGAATAACAGGGATGGATCACAGAGCCCCATTAATTCAATATAGAAAATCAGATTATTTATGAATAAAGAATGTCCACTGGTGCCTGTAGAAAAGACAGAGAAAATACAGTCCTGGCCACTCACTCTAGTCTCTTAAGTACAGAGCCCAATACAGGAACAAAAGTGCAGTATTAAAAGGTAAGATTTGGGCCTGGTCAGTGTGGCTCAGTGGTTGAGTGTCGACAAATGAACCAGGAGGTCATGTTTCGATCCTGATCAGGGCACATGCCTGGGTTTCAGGCTCGATCCCCAGTAGGGAGTGTGCAGGAGGCAGCCAATCAATGATTCTCATCAATGATGTTTCTCTCTCTCTCTCTCTCCCTCTTCCTCCCTCCTTGAAATCAATAAAAATATATTTAAGCATTTTTTTTTAAAAGGTAAGAGTTTGTCTGCTCAGCCCTGGGCTACCCAAGATTTGACCTTAATCTGACCTTTCCATGAGGGCCAAGGTCCAGTCTCTGAGAATGTCGGTCCTAGAACAAGTCCTTTAGAAAACAGCTCTCAGAGGGCTGGCTCACAGGAAGGATTCAGATGCCCTCTTGTGCCCAGTGCCCATCCAAATAAAAGAACGATGAAGCTGTGGCAGTGTGGAATGTATTGGAACCACTCTTGGTTTTGGAGGCACAACTCCCGGGTTGTGATTTGGGACTAGCTGTTGAACTTGGGTCAGAGAGAGATAGGATATAAGAAGAAAGAGAAGGGTTCAACCCTCCATTGCTGGCTTTGAAGGTGAAGGATAGGGGCCACAGGCCAATGAATGTGGAAACCTCTAGAAGCTGGGAATGGTTCTTCCTTGGTGGAAAGCAAGGAAATGGAGTTTCAGTGCTACAACCACAAGGAATTGAATTCTGCCAACAACCCAATGAACAGGAAACAGATTCTTGCCTAAAGCTTCCAGAAAGTCATGCAGCCTGCCAACACTGTGATTAGTGAGACCTACACTGGACTCCTGACCCACAGATTTGTAAGGTAACACATTGGGGTTTTAAGTCACTGCGTCAGAACCCCATGCTCAGGTTCCCCCTCAGTGGCACACCTGGCCTCCATACCTCACAGGATTGTTGTGAGGATCAAATGAGATGATGTCTGTGAAAGGCCGTACTACTCCCGTCATGGACTATTTTGTATGCTAATTTGGGTGCTTTCAGAGTCTTAGAATCCTAAGTCTCCCCAAAGGACATTCCACACAGGCTCCTAAGACACCCTTGGCTCCTGTCTCACCAGGAGTGGCCCAGGCTCTTGGGTTCCTGGTTGGAGAGGTTGACTAAAAGACCCCATGTAGCACAGGACAAGCTCTCCCATCCACCAGGAGACATGTCTCTCTCCCCTCGTTCCCAGGCCCCTCGTCCTAGGATGGCTCTTCTGGGGCCAGTGCAGCCTGGGCTTGACCCTGGGGAGGAAGCCTATGGGACAGGGATGTGAAAGAAGCCTATGGGACAGGGATGTGAAAGGAGGAATTAGGGAATCGTGAGGTCTGGGATGAAGGGGACATTGTGTTTCCGGCTCTGCCAGGCCCCCAGCTCTGCCTTCTTGTCTTTAGCTTATCCCCTGTCCTCTGCAGCCTGCTACAGGCAGTCGGTAGCAACCGTTCTGTCAAGGTCCCCTCTGTGCACTGCGTGACACCTGGCTGTGGAAGCTGACCTCCTCCTGGGTGGAGTGCCCGTGGGAGATGCCGAGTGTCATGGCTCCCGCCTTCCTCTGAGGGGCCAGCCTCTCTCTGACCCTCAGAAGACCCATAACCATCCCCTCTCTCAGCCCCTGTACCTGTGGTTTCCACCTTCTCACTAGATTTTGTGGACTCTCCGAAACACTGGCTTCCGCCTTCCCCGGGGACTCTCCAGGGATGTGTTTACCTCCGGGGCCTCTCGGCCCGAGTACCCCCTGGGCCCATCTGCCTTCCCTGAACTCCGCATCCTTTCCTGTTGTGTCCTGTTTTCTCAAAGCACCTCCTTTCACCCCCATCCCTGGCTTCCCTTCTGTGATGACTTGGTTGGAAGTGCTAAATGTCACAAAAGGTTTCTGAGCGTGGTTACTGTTTAGGACCGAAACCTTTCTTTCTGTGCGTGACATGATGGGGTTTTGGAATTCTGATATCTGGCCAATTACACTGTACCCCAGATCACTTCTTGGTTGAGCCTCATCACCTAGGAAATCAGCTGATTAATTCCATGAACTTGCTAGCAAAGGAGGTTGGGTGGCACCCACAGGGAAAGGAAGTGCAGACCCAACACTGTGATTGCATCCTGAAGCCAAATGGTGAGCAAACTGCAGCCCAGCGTTGGACTCAGGGAGGAATGACTCAATGAGTAATAAGGATTACTCAAAGAGGTCGTGTTAATCGATAAGAAATGTCAGCAATTTAAACCTTAACCCTGCAGAGAGTAAAGAACAAAGAAAAAGAACAAAAGCACATGCAGATTGAAGCCCCGCGAGCTGGCTCTGGTGGTCTTGTCTGGTGGGTCCTGGGAGAGGGGGATGCGTCCTGGGGCCACCAGCTTGGTCCTGGTGGTCCTGGGTGGAAGGTGCCCTTTCCGGCAGTCACCTGTTTTGGAGGTCTCAGCACAGCCTTGCAGTGATTTTGAGTTACTTATGTAGGTCCTTTGACTGGAGGCAAGAGTTTCATTGTTGTGTTAGTTGTTAACAGTACCTGGGGCAAGGTTTTTCTCCGAAGTATGACCTAGCAACTTAGAAAAAATAAGGAAATGTGTTAGGATTCAAGAGACTGACAGAAGAAAAGAGTTAGCAGAATATTTTGGTGATTCAAAAGAAAACTCTATTATCTAGGTACAAAATAACTGGTCATTTTATGGAAGGAAAACCCTAATTTTACTCTTTTTGTGTATCACCTATACACATTACAATCTGCAGTAAAAGATTTGTAAGCCTTTTCTGTGAATAAATCCATTAACATGGAATACAACTGTGAATTTATTTTTCTGTCATTTATAGAATTAAAATAATATACTTTTATCTTTTATGTCTTTGTAAATAAATACATAACACACCTATAATAAACTTTTAGTTTCAAAATATAATTTATATTAGCATACTGAAATAAATGAATATATTACATTTAATAAACAAATCATTAACAGACAAGCCATATTCATTATCTTGCATATACATTCACATTCTTCTGTAATTATTATACAAAGTATTATCCTAATCATTTTTATTAATTATCACATTTAGCTAAGGTACCAATTTTTGTTTTCTCCAGACAGGGAAAACTATAAGGCAAGACACCAAGAACTGCCTAACTTAAATTTTTAGTAGTATGTGTTTTAGATTACCTTTTACTTTTTTAGGAGGCAGGATAAATACATTATCCAAAGGCATTTACACTTTCTGTTCATCTATAGTCCTTTGTATAATGTGTATGAATAAGGTTATATTAAAACTACATATATATAATTTTTTTTTACTTAGAAACTGTTCAGGTATCCAAGTAATATATATCAAGTAACTCAACATTTTCTAAAGTCTTAGCATTTTTTTTTAAAGTCTTAGCATTTTAATTAACTGTTTGGAAATTATAATTTTAGCTAGAACATTAAATCCTCATGATTTGTAGTATTATAAGAGTTTTACAAGATCAAAACTCTTTAAAAAACATCTGTCTTATGATTTCATTTAAACACAATTTTATATTTTGTTCCAACAATGATCTTTTTATTGTCCCATAAAACCAATGTACAAAATTTAGAAAGTTTAGGTCTTTAAAAGTTTTAATCTTGGTCTTATATTAACTAGAATATTGTCTTAGCATTCATTTTATATTAAAAAACTAGGCAATGTAGACATACAGTTGTCTTTAATAAACATGATTAATTCATTCCAATTTGTCCAAAATTTATCATAAATATTACAGGATACTTTAAAAATATACTTCATAAATTTTGTATTCGTAAAGCAAAATTTAAATAATCGTAAATGATAGTAAAGCTATTTTCTTCTTTCATAGCTATAGCATTAAGTCTATTTAAATACATTTGTCTACATTTTATATTGTAAAATACAGTTTATTGACACTTTTTAAAAAATATATTTTATTGATTTTTTACAGAGAGGAAGGGAGAGAGATAGAGAGTTAGAAACATCGATGAGAGAGAAACATTGATCAACTGCCTCCTGCACATCTCCTACTGGGGATGTGCCCGCAACCCAGGTACATGCCCTTGACCGGAATCGAACCTGGGACCTTTCAGTCTGCAGGCCGACGCTCTATCCACTGAGCCAAACCGGTTTTGGCTATTGACACTTTTAAAAGACATTTTCAACTATTTAGTATGCAAAATAATGACAATGATTTTTTTTCTGAGTAATTAATGTTTAAAATTTTCCAAGTGAGGGAAAAAGAGACAGATAGAATAGCAAATCAACAGAAATGTATAAGAGATACAGTTTTAGACAAATATGAAATGACCACTGTAAAAGGTTATCATCACTGTTAGGAGAAGGGAGATGGTGTAGATGCAGGAAAATCTTTTTCATATAGACAGATATACAAAAGAGAAAGCCATTATAGCTGGTTTCAACAGTAACTCAAGGCCTGTCCTGGAATTTTATCAAGCCATGCAATTAAAAGCCAATGCTTATTAATCCCTAAAGCAAGGAAATGGAGGGGGACTCTCTGGCACAACCACAGGGATCTCTCTCTTTTAGACAGACCAGTTATACAACCTCCTCTTGAGAGTTCCTTTTCCTTTTTTGCCCCAGGCATTTCTCAAATGAATATTCTTGTTCGTGTCAAAGTTCCCCAGGTGGCCACTAGAATTCTGATTTATCCTCAGTGAAGTTAGGTCGGGAGGGAGCACAAGCTTATTAGCAAAGCCCATGAAAGAGTGCTTGACTGTTGATCAAAGGTAAAATTTCACTTGTGTTTTGAGTTCTCAACCCTAAAGTTAAACCGCCTCTACTTGCTGACCTGAGAAATCAGCAGCCACCCGACTCAGGGACTCAGGGAACGTGTGGAGAGCTCTTTCCCAAAGCCAAGTTCTCATACCCCGAGAAGGTGGGGGAAGTTCAGAGACAAAGGATAGTGGACGCATGGAAGACAGGAGATGGTGTTAAGAGCCGGATTTCACCAGGGGACACCAAAGACTGATTGGAAAACAAAACTTCCAGGAGACAAGTAATCAATTGATGTCAAAGGACCGGAATCTAAATTCAGTACCAAACCACACACTGAGAAAGGGACCTTGAGTGTCTTGAGACTCAAGAAGTCTCAGGTATGCACATTATTACTGAGTCAAAAAGGCCAGTCCTTGGTAGGGAGAGTCTTGACCGAAAAGCAAGAGAACCTCTAAATGTCCCAATCAGGACACCAGGAGCAAAACGTTAGTGTGACAAAGTCATTTATTGGTGACAAGGGACATTACACACCAGAGGAACCATGGGGTATGGCACCAAGAAAGGAACAGTTGTAATATGATTTTGGGGAAGGGTGGCAATAGGTGAAACTGATAGGAAACAGTATTTCGATAAGTTAAAGCAAACAGGGCTGCATGTAAAGGGGTAACATCAGGTCTCGATGCCAAAGTAGACTTTTCTTAGAAACTGTAAGGTAGGATACATGTGGAATATTATATCCCAAACCCTCTTACCTGATCTGCAGCTGGCTTGGCCACCAAGGCAGCTGCTCTGTGACAAACTGAATTAGATCCTGCAGGCAAGAGCGAAAGGTTTTGTTCTCACTGAAATGATTTCAAAAGCAACATTTCTGATAAACTGTGATTTTAGGAAACAAAATTTCTCAGAAGCAAAGCAATAAATAGTCTTGCTACTGGGTATCATTAGGAAGGACACTTTGCGGATGGAGTGTTTCCTTGGGAGAAATGTAATTTTCTGCTAACTTCGCAGCTGGCTTTCTGTGTGTTCTGTGGTCTGGTTGCCCAGTTTGATGAATGAATGCCGTGGTGGATTTTTATTTTCTCAGGCCAAACTAATTTTCACTTTTTCAGCATGTTACCCAGTCTCATTTTACCAGCTTGTGGAAGTTGCTAGGAAGAAGCTGTGGTGGCCTGGGACCTTTTCTGGAAGTGATTAATGTCTTCCCTTCTTTCCTATCCTCTACTTTCTAGCACAGGCTTTGCAATTTTAGGGCCCCAGTGCAGACTCGATTGCTCCTGAAGGAGGAACCCACAAGGAGCAGAATGAAAGAGCAAGCCTTGGGATGAGGGACAAAAAAACATGTGTTATGAAGTCTAAGACGTGGGGGAACGGCAAGGGGAGGCGTGCTTCAGGTGCCCTTACTCTTGCCAGGCCCTCTTGTTCCTGTCCTGTTCCTGGCTGCACCTTGCAGCCCCTTGCAGTTTTGGTAACTGCTGGGTCAAGGTCTGTGCAGGGAGCGTTGGGAAAGCATGTGGAGGCCGACCTTCTGCTTTTGGGAAGCCGGTGAAAGGTGCTGCTTCCTCTGTGTCCCCTTTGGTTCCCACTGCTCTTCTGCCTGAGCCCTCTTGAACTCTGGCCTCCATCCTCTTACCAGACCTTCTGTCTTAGCTCTTTCACTTCTGGCCTACTTACCAGCCTCTCTTCTCAGGACCCTACAGTGTCTCGTCTTTCCCTGCTGTGCCCCATCTTGTGTCTGACACTTGCATAGTCTGTGGTGTTCTTCTTATTGTGCCCTGCCCTTCACAGTGGGTCCCACTCTCTCACCACTCTTTTCACCCCCATTACTGGCCTGCTCTCTGCCACCAGAGGCTCTGCCATTGTTCCCCACATCTTCACTCATTGCTTTTTCTCCTCCTACAATGGCTTTGTCTCCCCTGCCCGGGAGTCCTCCTTGCCTTGGCCTCTTCGAATCTTTCATTTTTTCTTATTTCACCCCCACCACCAGCTTTCTCATTTTTTCCACCAAGGTCCTCTCTGCCAGCGCCTCCCCCTATCGTCCCCCGCCCCCATCCCTTTATTAAGTCTAAACACTGGGAACCAGACCCCTTTTTGCCTCTGAGCTACAATCTTTTTAAAAAAATATATTTTATTGATTTTTTACAGAGAAGAAGGGAGAGGGATAGTTAGAAACATCGATGAGAGAGAAACACCGATCAGCTGCCTCCTGCACACCTCCCACTAGGGATGTGCCCACAGCCAAGGTACATGCCCTTGATTGGAATCGAACCCAGGACCTTTCAGTCCGCACGCCAACGCTCCATCCACTGAGCCAAACCGGTTAGGGCTCTGAGCTACAATCTTAATGGGCCATCTTGGACCCCCATCATTTATCCTTCTTCTTGTTCCCTAGAACACACACTCAGACGCTAGACCCTCTTTTCTAGCCAGATTCCACCTCTTCACATGATCCTGCTCTTTTTGCCAGGACCTCAATGTCTGATCTCTCTCAACAGCTCATTCACTCCATGAAGCCTACTGATTCATTTGCCTGTCATCTCACCACCAACTATACCCCACCATTGCCAGACCCTACTTTAACAATGACTCCATTTAGCTCGATTTCAATCCTACTCAACGCTGTCCCATAAGACGGCGTTCGTCCTCAGAAAACCCCTTTTGCCTGGCCTCTTCTATAGCAACAGAAGGCAGCAAGTGCTCCAAAAACCTGCCCATTTCTACCTTCTCCCGGTGGCAGGTGTGTGCTGAGGACTTGTTTCTCCCTCCTTCTTCCTACTGGGATTTCCAGCAGGAGCTTTATTCTTTTCGTCCACTGAGTTCTGTCTCTGGGGAGATCCTGCAACCAGACCTGTGGAAGCAGGTAGACTCTCTTTCCTCCGCCCAGAAGCGCCTGGAGAGACAAATCGCAGAGAGTTTGGATGTCTAGGTTTGGGAGGAGAAAGTGAAGGGGTCATTTCTAAAATAGTGGGGGGCATACTACCAATGCGATTCCCTTAGCATCATCTGCTATTGAGCACTGCTCCGCAGCCCTCCGAGCCTTCTGGAGATAGGAAGGCCAACCAGAGTAATGGCATAGCCCTTACGAGCTCCCAAATCCCCAAACCCGGGGAAACCAGCAGAAATGTAGCTGGCTCTTCAGAGGGTTCCCTTCTCTGCTGGCTCTCCTATTTTTTGATAGCCTTCCTCCACCAGCCTCCCTTTTTCTTATTCAGTTTCTAATGGCCTCCGCCCCCAATCCAAATGCAGATAGTAAATAAATCCCTGACTGCTTCCCAAGGTCTCAGACCTTGCCGGCACCTTCACGCCTAACGCCAGCCCTTGGGGGAAGGAGCTCACCAAAGAAGAGCAGTATCTTCCCTGCTTTCCACTTTAGGAATTTGATGATGGAGATGAATTTAGGAATTCTTTCCAGTGTTAAACAGTCCAGGGAGATCATCAAGGTTAAGGAATCCCCAGCCTGGAGCAGCCTGGGTCAGCAGAAGCTCTGTGTTGCTAAACTTCAGGCCCCAAGGAAAAGCCAGAAAAAGAATATCGCCCCCAAAGGATGAGAGAACCTTGGGAGATCCAAAGCAGAAATGCATCAGCGAGGGATGAGGGACCTTCCAAGTCAGTCAGTCACCCTCACAGACCAGGATCTTAGATGATACCTGAGTGAGCAAGACCCCCCCCCCCCTCCCCCGGAATAGACTTCTACAAAAAGTCACTGGGGGAAAAAGGATGCGATGCTTGCTTGTTTCATTGGCTTTGTCCCGGGAAACAAGACAAAAGGTAAAAAGGTCACTTGTAATCAAAGTCTGTATCAACTCTGCATTGTCCACATCCTGTTGAAACCGGAGGGCTCTTTGGTGAAGTATCATAGTCATTGTTCCAAGCATCTGAGACGCATTAGAAAGAGAAACAAAGCCGCCTGCCCTGTGGAGCTTCCATTCGCTCCCGAGTCAGCTCCCTCTCCTGCTATTCAACACTATCAAACCTTCATTGTTCCGAAGTGCTCCTCCCACCCTCTGCTGAAAGGAACCACAAGCCTCCAGATGAGAGGTTCTCATCATCAAATCTTCAAAAGCCACGGTATCCCACCCTCCTGTCCCCTCTACCTACAGCTGCGTGAGAGAAGGTCCTTGTGGGAGGCCTGCAGCAACCCTTCCGAGGAAGAGATCGGTGCCCATCACAACTCTCGGTACACTGTGCTGTACTTTTGGGCTATTATCTAGCGTCTCTGAGGGCTGGGCGCTTCCCCATCTTCCTCACGCCTGGCCCGGTGTGTTGCACCTAATTAACGGTCATAACCGTAGGCCCTAAACTTTAAGGGAATGAACATGCAGCGCTGGACAGAATCTTTGGGGGCGAGGCCCCGCCCATCCCGTTTGGGGGCGGGGCTGCGACTTGGGGGCGGGGCTGCGACTTGGGGGCGGGGCCACACCCGGGCCTGGACCTACATTGGGCCAGAGGTTGGGTCTGCGTCCTGTGTTTAGGTGGCGTCGTGCTCCCCCCCCTTCCAAGGAACCTGCCTCCGGAAGCATGTGCTGGGGTTCACCCCTGAGGTTGCGGCGGGACTTTCTGGCAGCCTTTGGGGCCTTTCCATCTCCCTTGCCTACGGGAGGGCCAGCTCCCTTCGCCTCAGTCTACCCGGCGTTGCACTGGGGCTGCGAGGACCAGGGCTGCGGAGAAGCCGGGAGGCCCCGAGCGCGGGGCTGGCCCAGGGACGGTGCTGCAGTCGCTACTTGGACTGGGCCAGGTCGGCATCTCACGCCCCTGCAGGACCAGTAGCCACACCATGGAGGGTGCCCACTGCCCGCTGGGAACTGTTTTCAAAGGAGCTTCCAGGAAGGCCCTGGTGCCTTCAGCAAGGCCTGGGAGATGGTGCGTGAGAGCCCCCGGGCAGGGCCCCGCAGGACAGCGTGACCCTGGAGGAGATGCCATTCCGGAGGGGCAGGGGCAGAGCCCCGTGCGGATTCCAGGGCCGCACCTCCTCGGGCCATGCCGAGGCCTCCAGCAGGCGCGGAGCTGCAGGCGCTGTCTCAGGTATGGACACCACCCTGCGTTCATTGCGAGCCCCCTGCTCAGGTCCTGTGTCAGGCCCTCTGGCGATGGTGGGACTGTGGCCGTCACTAGAGATGGAAGGAAATACCCTGTTTCTTTAGCTTTATTTTGTGTGTGTGTGTGTGTGTGTGTGTGTGTGTGTGGTGGTGGTGGTGGTGGTGGTGGTGGTGGTGGTGGTGGTGGTGGTGGTGGGGGGGAGGGGGCAGGTTTTCTTGCCTAAGTATTATATCGCAAATTTGCAAGATGTAGAATAGTAGATGGCAGTACCCATAGGGTCCTAACCTCAAAACAATATTAACATTTTGATGTTCAGGATTTCTTTCCAGACGTTGCTATGCATATTTTACAGTGTTTAAATAATATGTATGTTTAAAAGGTAACCGCATTAAACATTTTATCATAAGCACTTTCTGCGTTATTGTGCACTCTTCCTAAACAATCTAAAGGTCTTCCAGATTAATTTAATCATTCTATTTTACTTTGATATCTAGGTTCTAAGTTTCGGACAATTTAACACATTACTTAACATGTTTGTGCATAATTGTACTTGCTTATGAACTGCCTGTGACAAAATCAGAAAGCTCTTCCTGAACTTCAGTTTATTTTTCTAATCCAGGGTTTTGCCCAAGCCAGTTCTCTCTCTCTCTTCTCCTCCCCCCCCCCCATAATCTCTTTAGGTGAGATAGCTACCCATGCAATAGATTATCTTAGTGCTGACTTCTTCCCTTTGCTTCAAATTTTTGCAAGCATCAAATTTTTGCAAGCATCAAATTTTTGCAAGCATCAAATTTTTGCTAAGCATTTCCCACCCTTGATTTCCCACAGGTGCCCCAAACCTAAAGTCTGTATATTTAGCCCATCTTTCTTTGCTACCAACCACTCTTGCTCTTTACTTCCAGTCTCAATTAGTAACATCTGGTCTCTAAGCCAGACACTTAAGAGCCTTTCTGTGCTCCTCCTCCTTCGTGCAGATTAATTAGCCAATAATCAAGTTCTGCTGATTCTTTGTGCTATCTATTTCTCAAATTTTATTCCCTCAATTCTTACTACCACCCTAGAAGTTCAGGCCCTCATCATCTCTCACCATACTCTGCAGTAGCCTGTTAACTAATCTCTTTGTGCGCCCACCTTTGTCCTTCTTCAGTTCTTTCCCCTCATGACTGTCAGAGCAATCTACCTAAAACAGATGTGACCACAGCTTTAAATCCTTCACTGACTCTGCTCCCTACCACTCGAATCCTGTGCTTCCCAACGTGGTGAATAGAGGCCTCTCCTTACTCAGCTGTCCTTTAGCTGTTTCTGCTACTCCCTGCTATGCGTTTTCTACTCTAATAATATGCCTGTTTTGTTCAGTGCTTCCATGTCTTTGCTCATGATTTACCTAGAATTCCTTAGATAGGTCAGCGCTGAAGTTCTCACAGTCTACTACAGTAGGGCAGGGGCTGTATTGTTTGTGAAGGAATTTGTCCAAGTTGTTGAATTTATTACATAATTGTTTATAATGTTTTTTTATTAGTCTTTTAATGTTACTACATCTGGTGATGTCCTCCCTTTCATTCTTGACATTGGTAATTTGTTGATCAGTCTGACTAGAGTTTTGTTAATTGTCTTTCAAAAAAAACACCAGCTTTTGGTTTCATTGATTTTATTTTCTGGCTTTTATTTCATAGATTTCTGCTCAGATTTTTATTTTCTTCCTTCTGTTTGCTTTAGGTTTATATTGCCTTTTTTTTTTTTAGTTTCTTAAGGTGAGTACTTATTAGGTCATTGATCTGAGACCATTCTTCTCTTTTCAATATAAACCTTTGTTTTTGATGTGAACATAACCTCAAGATTTTATTGCCTTCATATTAAAACAAAAGATGAAACTCAGAACTGGATCATTTGGCCCTTTCTCTTGTATCCCTGCCCAGTTCAAAATGCATGCATCTCTTAATAGCCAGCATTCTTTTAGATATATAGTTGGACTCAATGCGGTCAAGCCGCAGCACAATCTTCTTTGTAGTTGTAGCCTTTTTCTGGAAAATTGGCTTAATCTGCTCACCATGCCCACTCTTCTTCTAGTAGTAAGATTGCTTTCCATGGACACACACGAATCCTTGCTCTTCTTGGACTGTCCCATTTTGTGGGATTGTGCTTGCCACATTTACTATACAAAGTCTAATGGGTTTTAGGAATATATAGCATGTTTGCGGGGGCACTATTGCTATAAACTCTTAATGCTATGAATTTTCCTGTAAATGATGATTTATCTGTAACCCAACAAATTTTGATATGCTGTGTTTTCATTTTCAATTCAGATTATTTTATAATTTCTCATGTGACTTTTTTCTTTGCGTTATTTAGAGGTATGTTTTTAAATTCCCAATATTGAGGAGTGTTCCAAATACATATCTATTCTTGATTTTTAATTTAATTCCATTGTGGTGAGAGAACATACTTTGTACAATTTCAATGTTTAAACGGCTGAGATTTGTTTTATGACCTAGTATATATTTTATCTTGGTGACTGTGTCATGTGTACCTGAAAAAAATGTGTGCCCTGCTGTTTGCTGGTTCTTCTCCAGCGTGCATACCTAGAAGGGGAATTAGAACACGCCAATAAGAAACCAAGTGGAGAGCAGAGTTGGAAGTTAAACCTAGAAGGTTTTAGGGTTGCACTAGGGTTAGTGGGTGGGGTAGTGGCTGTGGTAGGGATGTGACAGATGACTTAAAGCCTTGGACCATCCTTGGTAAAGTTTTATAGTAATGACATCACATTTGGAACTCAGGGATGTCTATGGGTTGGTCACTATTTCCATGCCTTGGGTATAAAGAAGTAACTATTTCTTCATCAGAGATAGAAAAGAGAAGACTGTGACTCATCTGGATGGTCTTTCAGAGGAGTTAAATGTCTTGCCCAAAGTCATATGGCTAGTAAAGGGCTCCCAGCGAAATGAGTGACAGCCCAGTGACCTTAGGAAAGTAATTGAATGTAGAGATCACCTGGTTATACACCTTCACTGTTCGAATGGGAAACGGTCTGCAGAGGGAAAGGCTTGCTCAGGATCCTCAGTGCTGCGGCTGTAGGGGGCAGAAAGCAGAAACAGGATGGAGTTAGCTTGGCGCAGCAGGGGAAGTGGTGTGGGGTCCAAGGAGACAGAGACGCAGACAATATTGCCACCTACTCCCCCTGCAGCCCACTCTCTTCCTTTCTCCAGATTCCTGCGGACTTCTTTCTTTAGGGGCATCAAAGAAGTCCAAAAAGGAAAACTAAACAATCCAAATTACAGGGTAGAGAAAAAGCCCATTTCCATGTAAATGTTACCATTCTGCAGCAAAACAAACATAATAGAAATAACGAGACTTTGGTTTGGATCTGCTATGTGGAAGATGGGCATAAATAGTCTCTAAACCAACAAGTGGAACCGCAGTAATTCTCTCCTTGACGGTAGAGGGCTGGGGGCTGGACACACCACCCAAACACAGCGATTCAAAAAGTGGTCTTGATCCTCTTGCAGTAAGCATTAATTCAGGCAGCAAAACAAAATAAACAAAAACCCAACCAAGTGTACAGTGGATGGATCATTAAAACAAAAAAAACTGGACACACAAAGGACAGCAGGAAAGTTGTGGAGGTTGGATTTGAAACTGCCACCCGGCTCTTGCCCACTTTTACAGCACAGGGTCTCAAATGGGCCCGTCCACAAGTCAACTTAGGATGCCCATGGAGAAGGGCGGCATCTTGGGGTGCTGTTGTCTGAGTATTCTGGGCACAGAATATGCAAGAGGGGAGTTTCCCCTAGAGCAGTCTCCCTGCCTTGGGATTCCTGGGATATTTTTAAAAAAGGCAAATTCCTAAAATACCCTACCCCAACTCCCCCGTAAGGACTAGTATGGGGATGGAACAGGAATGTGCATATTAATTGATCACCCAGATCCATGGTCGGCAAAGTGCGGCTCGCGAGCCACATTCGGCTCTTTGGCCCCTTGAGTGTGGCTCTTCCTAAGCCAGCCGTGGGCAAACTACGGCCTACAGGCCGGATCCGGCCCGTTTGAAATGAATAAAACTAAAAAAAAAAAAAGACCGTACCCTTTTATGTAATGATGTTTACTTTGAATTTATATTAGTTCACACAAACACTCCATCCATGCTTTTGTTCTGGCCCTCCGGTCCAGTTTAAGAACCCATTGTGGCCCTCGAGTCAGAAAGTTTGCCCACCCCTGTCCTAAGCCTTAGGAGTACCCTAATTAAGTTAATAACAATGTACCTACCTATATAGTTTAAGTTTAAAACATTTGGCTCTCAAAAGAAATTTCAGTCGTTGTACTGTTGATATTTGGCTCTGTTGATTAATGAGTTTGCCGACCACTGACCCAAATGATTCTTGTGCTGATGTTTATCCCTGAATGGGCTTGTCCAGTCATTCTGCAGTTAGAAAGGAACTGTCTTTTTGAAGATCTGCATCAGTTGTGTTGAATCCCTTTGGTAATTTCACATGATTCAACCTAGTATCTTTGTTTTCATTATATTCAACTGTGTTCCAGAAAAATGAGTTTTCTAGATCTTTGATTTGACACACTCATGATGAGGAGAATTTCCAGAATGCGAACATTAACAAACAAGTGACCCGAGGGCAGAGGTTTCTAATTTAGGGGCCATTTTAGAATTCTTGTTTGTATTTGGAGCCATGAAGTTCAAGGACATATCTTATGATCTAGCAGTCTCTCTGGTTTTAAAGTTACATTTTTAAATATATATATTTTTATTGATTTCAGAGAGGAAGGGAGAGGGAAAGAGAGATGGAAACATCAGTGATGAAAGAGAATCATTGATCGGCTACCTCCTGCATGCTCTCTAGTGGGGATTGAGGCTGCAACCCAGGTATGTGCCTTGACAGGGAATCGAACCATGACTTTCTGGTTCATAGGGCAGCGCTCAACTACTGCGCCACACCAGCCGGGCTAAAGTTACATTGTTATTTATGTTTCAGACCGAATCCCTTTTTAGGATGTCTACAAACACTTTGGGAGAGTTTCTCAAAATAGAGATAAGGATGTAAGGCTGCCTCTTCTGGAATAAGGCAAGTGTGTCAACCCAATAGTCAATCAAAGCTAAACTGCCAGTGGTGCATTGACTAGGCCGGCATCACAGACATAGGGGTTGGGAGAATTAGGCTTTGAACTTAAGTCTTTTGGAAGCAACCAAGTGCTTTAAAAAGAGTCTGAATTAAATTAAATTTGACCTTAATTAGGGTTGTCACTTACTAGTCAGTTATGTGATCTTAATCAGATCAAGTAACCTCCTTGAGCTACCTGCATCTCTAAAACAGGGAGGATGACGTTGCGGAGCTGGTGGGGTGGGGTGCTGTTGTTGGGGAAGGTGTGTGAGTCCCTCAGCACAATGCATGCCCATAGGAAGTGCTTAGTAATGGTTATGGTTAGGGAATTCTAGGCTGACGTTTTTTCCACAGATGCACAACAGCCTCTCAGGTGAGAAAAGCAAGTCGCAGTGCCTTTTAGACCAGTTGCAACTCTTCCTCTCCTCCTCCACCATCCCCTTCACACATACAACTGCCCTGGGCATTTACCCTCCTGGGAGAAAATTTCCTCATGAAGGTGGCACATCTACCATTGGCACCAGCAGGTGCCAGCACAGGCTAAGCTTTGAAAAGGGCAGCTTCATTTGATTTTATCATTCTGCATCCTTCAGTGTGACTCATGAAAGCCCAGACTTCCTTTCCTTTCATTTAGAGTGATTCCTATCTCTCCTAGGCTTTCTGCGTGCTACTCTGAGCCTGGGAGAAAAGGCCCAGTCTTGCATGATCAGCTGTCAGCGAAGAAGAAAGACCTCCTGTTTGGAGGATCCTTGTAACAAAACTAATAGCACCAGTGGCTGCATTTGGGCCGCACTTTACAGTTTGCAGAGGGGATATAAAATGGTTTTCAGAGCCTAACCATTCATTGGTCAACCTAACAGGTCAAGGCTCACTTTCTTCATTTTCACACCCAAATCCTTTCCTTCCAATCCCCTGCCTCCATACCCTCCTCTGTCTCACTCCCCCTCACACAGCCTACACTGAACTTTCCTTTTCCTGCCCTGTACAGGTCGTCTCAGGCCTTTGCATATGTTATCCGATCTTCCTGAGTCCTGGTGGATATCTACTCATCCTCCCAGTAGCCTGACTTCCTCTTATCTCTGTGCTCCCAGTCTGCTTTCTGTGCACCTTGGTTACAATGGTTGTGTGGACTGGGATTGTCCCTTTCCCTGTCTGCTCATCAGACTGTGTACTCCCTGGGTCAGGGACCATATCTTACCGTAACCCTGTGCCTGATGTCTAGGAGGTACCAAGTAAATGCTGGTTTGAATGAACAATTGTTGTAGAATTCATCATTCCAGGTAAAAGGATCTTAGGTAAGCATCCAAGTCATCGAGTCCAGATGCTGTGGGCCAGTGAGGGAGCCCAGACTCCAGTTCTCAGTTCCATGTTCTCTGGGTGCTGCTCACAGTGCCTCACAGAGTGGCCTCCTGACATTGCTGTATATACTGTTCTGATCAAGTTGGGCACAGAAAGACAGAAATGAATGATATGAAAGCATGGGACTTCAGACTGACAGTCCCAGAAGAGATTTCCAAATGACACCAAGCAGCCAGTGTGCAGAGGCATGCTTTTAATGTATCAGAAAAGACAATATTACAGTATGCCTGCCTTTGATGTGCTGTCTGTTTCGTGTTTCTGAATAAAAGGGAAACTCTGGCTCCAGGCTGATTTTCAATTGCAAAAATAGACTAAATTCCAACCCTTAAATTATCAAAAGTGCCACATACTTGACAAGCAGCTTAGCAGAGAGCAGAAACTACCAACTTAGTAATTAAGGAGCTTAAGTGAAATTAACAGAGACAGACATTCTTGTCTGGCGGTCAGAACAGAGGCCTGGAGAGCCCTGGATCTGGCCCTGTTCCTGCGTGTGCCAGAGTCAAGTACTAATGTGTAGTCACAGCTGCAAAGGAGAGACCTGTGGGCCCCCCATCTCCAGCTGTCTTCCTGTAAAGGCTCCCAGAGTGGGAGGGGGGGTGTGTTCCCGTTGAGAGATGGGATGGGGAGGGTAGGCCTAGAAGGAGTCTGGAGGAGGCTGAGGGGGTCGTTCCTCTCCATTTCAGAATTTGTTTGCAAATATTATGAGGCTGTAGAAGATTTAAAAAAAAAATTTTAATCCTCACAGAGGATATGTTTTCATTGATATATATTTTTTTTTAGAGAGAGAAGGGAGAGAGAAACATTGATGTAAGAGAGAAACATCAATTGGCTGCCTCCTGTATGCATATCAACTGGGGATCAAACTTGCAACCAAGGTATTGTGCCCTGACCAGGAATTGAACCTGCAACCTTTTGGCGTATGGGACAATGCCCCAACCAACGGAGCAACCCAGCAGGGGCTGGAAGATTAAAAAATAAATAAATAAAGTGATTATGTCTTAGGAGCTCTTATAAGTATTTTAATATAAATTATTCTTTCCCTCAGAATATTCTTTCTCTTTGTCCCTACAGCAATGGATAAAGCGAAGTCCTAGCCTTGGATCACTGACATGGTAGGGGAAGGCCAGTAATGAACAAGCAAATAAATGTCTAGTATTGCAGGTGGCTGTAAGGGCCATGAACATTATAGTGAAAGGAGGAAGATAGGGAGTTCAGGAATAGGGGAGAACAGAGTATGGGAGAAGGGGAAGATGGAGTTGCTCCTTATATTAGGCACTTAGGGAAGACTTTTCTGATAAGGTGATATTTGAACAGAAACCTAAAAGGGAAGAGAATTTCCAGGCAGAAGGAACAACAGTAAGTACAAATGTCCTGAGTTGGGAGAGTGCTTAGCATATTTAAGGACAAGCAAGGAGCCCAGTGTGGCTGGATCAGGGCAAGCCAGCGACTGGAAGTGATGTTTAAAAGAGATTAGGGGCTATCAGCCGTGGGCAAACTACGGCCCGCGGGCTGGATCCCGCCCATTTGAAATGAATAAAACTATTGAAAAAGAAGACCGTACCCTTTTATGTAATGATGTTTACTTTGAATTTATATTAGTTCACACAAACACTCCATCCATGCTTTTGTTCCGGCCCTCCGGTCAAATTTAAGAACCCATTGTGGCCCTCAAGTCAAAAAGTTTGCCCACCCCTGGGCTAGATCATGTAGGCATTCTAGGGACAGTGACCTTTCTGTTAAGTTAAAAGTGGGCTCATTGAAGGATTCTGAGAAGATCTTACATGATTGGTAGACTATAGAGAGACAAGAGCAGAAGGTCTGTTATGAGGCCAGTACAATAATTCATGGGAGATGCAATTATAGCTGAGATCAGATGGTGGTAAAAAGTGGTTAGATTCAGAATAACTTGTCACAGTAGAGCTTGCAGGATTTACTGATTGTTTGATCTGGGAGGTAAAAGGAAGAAAGGGTTCAAAGATGACTAAAGATTTTGGCCCAAGTAGAATGATGGAGTTGCTATTTAATGAGATTGGGAAGACTGGGAAGAATAGGTCTGGGGGATGGAAATCAATAACTTATCTCTGGGCATGATGATTCTGAGATGCTAGTTATGCCATTATACCAGGTATAGTGTAGAAGCACAGTCCTGGGGATCAATCAGGAGGCAGTTTTATTTTTGCCTTCTAATGACCCTTTAACATTTATTTGGTGGAGGAATAGTTTTCCGTTATTGGGTGAAAACTCTGTCAGACACCATGATCAATCACTCTTAGGTATCAGAAAGCACCACTATTCTCTTTAAGTAGGAAACCATATTCTAGATTCAGAAATAAGAATGTCCAACACAGCCCATTATTAAAAGTTATGTGTCTTTTGCTTCCACCTTCCTTCACCGTCAAACCTCTCAAGCTACGGCCCGCAGCAGGTAGGCCATCCCCATTGGGGAGGAGGTTATGGTTGGCTTTTTTCTCTTTCATGCTGGTCTTCTCATTTGCTGTGATTTCGACAGTTGGAGACCTTAAGGGTAGAAAGAAAAGAGATCAGGAAGTTCTTACCAGGCTGGGACTGTCCCAGCATTTCACTTTCTCCCCTTGGTTCTTTTGTGGATTCTGTGGCTGCTTCCATGCTGTGGCTCCTCTCTCTGCGACATCCTATTCCTCCAGCTGCCACTGGTTTCCCTGCAGCTCACTCCACACAGGATTTCTCACAGTCCCATCACCCCACCTGGCAGAACACTTGAGCAAGAGTGATAAGGCTCTTGCTGGCTCTCCTCTTGTCCATGGGGAGCACACCCTGTGCCTTAGCTGATCCCCAAGGGAATCATCTATTCTCTGTGGGATACCACCCCACCCCCTGCTTTAGCAAGTCTCTCACCTTCAGGTTCCCTATGGGAGTCAGACTTCAGTGAATTTAAGCAGCTTCCCCCATCCCTTTTCTCCAAACTGCAGGGGTCACAATATCAGCTCTCCATTCTATTCTCCAGGGAGAGGAGCTATTCACAGCATAGCTTCCTTCAAAGAAAACCTTCCACAAATCCTCCCTCCCTTCAATTTCTAGTAACCTGACCATTTTATGACCTTGATTACAGTGAGTGGTCCAAGATAAACTGTTGTCAGATATCCCACCTTGAAAATACTGATTTGTATTGGCCCCATACACTAGTATTTGATATCTATTGTGTTGGAGCCTTGGCCTAAATGCTCATTTAAACATCTTGCTACACTCTGAAAATCTGAGAGGCAACTGCATATGAATCATACTCCAAAAGCCATGAGATTAGAGGAAATCGCCTGTGGTATGAACTGCAAAAAGGTCTAAGGACTGAGTCCTGAGACTTTCATAAATTGAAGAAATGACACAGAAGGAGCAGTCAGAATTTGCCCAGTTTTTAGATTAGTCAAAAAACACACAACCCCTCCCCCCCAAAAAACAAACAAAAACAAAACACAAACAAATAATTAACACTTCAGACCCTTAGAACTCATCCTCTATTCTGAATTATAATCAACTAATGGCCTGGTGCATGGAATTGTTCCCTGTGGGGTCCCTTGGCCTGGCCTGCGGGGATTGGGCTGAAACCAGTTCTCTGACATCCCCCGAAGGGTCCCATATTGCGAGAGGGTGCAGGCCAGGCCGAGGGACCCCACTGGTGCATGATGGGGCTGGGGAGGGACCGTGGGATAGCTCTACGGTGTGTCTGGCCCATCTCACCCAGTCCCGATCAGCTGGACCCCAGTAGCAAGCTAACGTATTGGTTGGAGCGTCTGCCCCCTGATGGTCAGTGCATGTTATAGCGACTGGTGGAATGGTTGAACACCTCGGACACTTAGCATATTAGGCTTTTATTATATAGGGTACTGTACCAGTTGTCTTTCCCAAGAGTGACTTTCCCTTCTTCATGATGCCATCGTCATATGTGTCTTTGACATTCACACAGTGTCCCTTATCTCATTTCAACAACCCTGTACTCCTGTGAGGAAGGTTCATTACAGATGAGGAAACTGAGGGCCAAAGAACTTTAAGAGGCTTTCCCTGGGTCCAAGAAGTAAGAGGTAGAGGGTGGATTTGAATTCAGGTGTTTGGTTCTAGGTTCTGAGCTCTTTTTTTCAGTCACATCAGAGATGCTCATAATAATCATAGTTTTTTTAGGCTTTTGCTAGACTATTTAATAAAATGAAAGCAAAGGTTGCATTGTACATGCCAGCAGCCATGCATTAGTCAGGGTTACCTGGAGAGTTGTGTTGAGGTATAGTGATGTTCAGCAGGAAAAGAGTACCTTGATTTATGAGTGATGATTGCCATTTGTGTGGGAGGGTTCTGGTGGTCTATATGCCATGCATTTGATATCACTGATTTAATTATTTCTGCTGTGTGTGTGTATGTGTATGTTGTTCCCTGGAACAGTTGTAGCTTCTCAGAACATATTTAAAAAATGGGAAAAGGAAGAAAGAGCAGCCTAAACCCACATGGGGTTACTGGATATGACAACATTGTGTACATACATTCTGAGAGCACACAGTTTTAAGATGTGGCATGAGCAAAGGAGACATACTAAACTCAGAGCACTCTTGCAGATAAATAAAACAAGCCACTGTTCTCCAGCATTTTTCTCCCACATTTTTATTCAGAGAGACTTCAAGCCAAGAGAAAAGTTAAAAGACCAGTAGAATAAATGCCCTTATATCATTTTCCTAGTTTCATCCATTGTTGACATTCTCTCACTCTGCTTTTATCCTCAATTATTTAAAAGTAAATAAATAATTCATGACACCAAAGCATTCATCTCTTAAGAACAAAGATATTCTGCATAATCCTAATATCATTATCATACCTGCAAAAATAATATATAAGCCATATTTAAATTTCCCTAGTTGCCCCTTACAGCAGGACCAGATTAAATGTACTGCTTTTGACCCTTTTATTTTGGTAAATTATATATGTATCATAAGACTTTTCATCGATAAAAAGCCCTTCAAAAACGAGCATGTCATTTTATTACCTGGATATAGTAGACTGTGTTTTACCAGCCCTTTACTTTTGGGTATTTACTAGTAAGTTTGTTTTCTCCTTTTTGATTGCTCTTTGTAAATGCGGCTGCAGTGAACGTTGTGGGGACATGGTGGATTGGCCTTAATACATACTCTGACCTCTTTCGAGGAGGTTTCCTGTACTGAGAGACTGTTTTTCCCAGCCTGCCTTACAGTTTGAGTTCTAGATGTAATTTGGGTTTCACCAGTCGCTTGCACTTAACCTAAGATTTGGAAGGCAAAAGCTCTTGCTGCTCCTGTCTTTCTCTTGGGAAGCATGGTCCATTGTTATTATTTTTCCTGCACCGTTAGGAGAGGCTATAGAAAGCCATTGGAGAGTTGAGGGGGGAGGCTTGGCAGGATCTGATTTAGTTTTTGACATTTCTGGCTTTTGTGTGGAGTTGGTTGTAAAGGGGTGGAATTGGAATTGAGCCAGTTAGGAGTGAGTCTCTTGTTGTCTGGTTGAAGATGATGGTGGCTAGAATAGGATCGTATCTATTAGTAGAGGTGGTGAGAGAGAGCTGGATGAAGAACATATTTTGATTCATCAGAATTTGCTGCTGGATTGTATATGGAATGTGAGAAAAATGATCATCGACTCCCTTGTAGCTAGAGTTCTGGATGTAATTCAGCTTCCACCTATCAGATGACCTCACAAGATTTGGACGGCAAAAATGAGGTAGAGATCTTGCCTTTGCTATTTCTGACTTAATCCATTGCAACTGGCGGGAAGGCTGTGTCCAGTTGTAGGGAAGATGGTAGGTTTGGTGATGGGAGCATTGGCAGGTTGTCTCTTGTTTTCAGTTTTCTCATGAACTAAGAAGCAAGGACATCAACTGAGATTGGGGGGTTCTGAGAGGAGGGGCTGGGATTTATTGTTGATCATGTGTTACTGCCTCCTTGCCAGGACTCCCCACAGTGCCTGGCCCCGAGAAGAGAGCCAGCTCACTGTTCACTAAACAATTCTCCACTTTCACAGAAAGACTTACCAATAAGCATCAGCTTTGACTTCAAGATAAATCAGTGCAGTAAACAAAAGCAAGGAGAATCTCACATCGTTCAAAGAAGAATCTTTTTTAATATTTAAACCTCGGGTTTCAAACAGTCATTGTCTTTGAAAGGCTGCAGGTTTAGAAATGTTTTCTGATTCTGACTTACCCCAAAGGTCTGTACCTTTTCAAGAAATGCCTGTCTCCTCAGGAGCTGAAGATGTTTTTCTTGAAGGGACAGTAGCACCTATATTTTAAAACACTTAAGAAATCTCTGGTATTTTTCCCACAGTCTTGAGAAATACTTTGGTAAACCTGCCTTTAAAACTTTGTGTGATAAAATTGGTCACTTCTCTTGTGGTCAGTATTTCTCTTTAGAGTATGTTGGGGCTTTAATTTTTTTCTATCATCTTTGTTATATTAAATCCTCATTTATTGATTCAAATTTCTTTTCTTATTTTTTTAAAAAATATATTTTATTGATTTTTTTACAGAGAGGAAGGGAGAGGGATAGAAACATCGATGAGCGAGAAACATCAATCAGCTGCCTCCTGCACGCCCCCTACTGGGGATGTGCCCGCAGCCAAGGTACATGCCCTTGACCGGAATTGAACCTGGGACCCTTGAGTTCACAGGCTGACGCTCTATCCACTGAGCCAGACCGGTTAGGGCCAAATTTCTTTTCTTTACTTAACTTCTGAGTGTTCTCATATTGGAGTTGAGTGTTTAGATTTTATATAAGGTAACAATGGTGGAAAAAGTATTTAATTTGGAGTTGGAAGATACAGTTTTGGGTCCTTCCTCTACAGTGGCCTGGCTGTGTGGCTTTGAGTTATTAAATTCTTGAGACTGAATTTTCTTATTAGAAAACAAGGATCTATCCACGTCATATAGTTGCAACATTTCTGTAACTTTCAATCATTTTTCCATATATTGTCTTATTTGATCCTCAGGCCAATCCCATGAGCTCAGTAGGGCATAGACTACCAATCTTTGACATACCAAAAAACAAAACAAAACAAAAACAAGAACAGAGGCTGGACAAGGCTAATGTGAAAGGTCAAGTAGAAGATGTCAGAGCTGGGATTTGAGCTGAAATCTTTTTCCTATCAAAGACTGTATGCCATCTACTATATTTCATTGGGTTTATCTAGCATTTTATAACTCTCAAAGCATTCTGCAAAAGAATGTATTATTATTTCTGTTATGCTGCTCTCTATTCCTGAGTGGGCGTTCAGTAGAGGTTCTGTTGTGAAACTAGTCGGACATGCAGTCTGATGAGCTAAAACTGCGCTGTGCATTGTGGGAGCCGATAGGCACATGTAGCTTTGGGTACTTGAAGTGTGGCTGATATCACTGACGAACTGAATTTTAGAATTGTGCTTAATTTTTATAAATTTAAATTTAGAAACTGATAGTCATTTCAGTTACTGGAAAACTTTATATATGTGAAACAGTTTGGGTATGTGAATCTGTTTCTTTTTTTCAGCTATGAATGTTATGCTCTAAATACTGGTAAGTATTTCCATTGAAAATTTAGCCTTGATATTGAGATGTGCTATAAATGTAAAAATACACTGGGTTTTGAAGACTTTGTGTGACAAATGTGAACATTTCACAAATAATTTTTATATGGATTACATTTGGAAATGATAATACTTTGGATATATTGGGTTACATAAAATATGTTATTAAAATTAATTTTATCTGTTTTTCTTTATTTTTAAATGTGGCTACTGGACCATTTAAAATTAGATATGTGGCTCCCATCATATTTCTCTTGGACAGCCCTGCTCTAGAATTAGCCATGAATGAACATTTGTGTTTTTCTAACTGGGGATTTCCAGATTAGACCAGTGCAAATCATAGTTCAAATTCACATTTTCTCGCCAATAAAGAATTTCTGGAGCAACCTGTTCTGTATATTAGACACTGGTTAATTGCTTCTCCTTTAAAACCTGTTGAGACTCTGTGGGTGCTCACTGAGGTGGGTTTAGACCTTCTGTGAAGAGGCTTCCTAGTTCCACATCTGTGCTTAGTTCCAGCAGCCAGATGGGGGGGGGGGGAGGGGTAGGTGGGAGCGGCCTCCCAACTCTCCCTCCCTCCCTCCAGGCTTCCTGGGTTTGTGGACTTAGGTCCCACTTTGACCTTACTTCCTGCTGGTTCTGCCGGTTCTGTCTGACTTTATCCAAGCTTGGCTTTGTGCTTCTGGGTCAGTGCTGGTTTGGATTTCCTTGCAGTGCCCACTGTGCAGGACACGACTGGACACAGCTATGGGAAAAGCTGGATTGCAGGTGACTCCTTACTTTGATACATGCCCACATTCCTGAAAGCTTATGTGAAAGTTCAACACACCCCAAAATAGACATTTCAGCTGTAAGATGAAGACTGTAAGCCCAACAGCTGACATAAGTCTTAAATAATGCCTTGTCTTTTAGCCACAATCTTTGCTGCTATCTTTCCAACATAATCATAATGCTCTATAATTTTGTGATGGTATTCACAGTTGAAAACACAATTATAAGCTAACTGTACCACTAAGTCTAAAGATGCACCACTTTTAACACCCCTAACAAGTGCACTCATTTTTTTACAAATATATTAAACTAGTGGCCTGTTGCACGAAGAGATTCGTGCAATAGGCTTTCCCTTCCCCTGGCTGCCAGCACCGGTTTTCCTCCGGCACCTGGGACCCAGGCCTTTGCTCCGGCCAGAGCCGCCTTTGGTCTTCGCGGCTTCGCGCCTACATATGCAAATTAACCACCATCTTTGTTGGGTTAATTTGCATACTCTCCTGATTGGCTGGTTAGTGTAGCAAAGGTATGGTTGTTTTGCATGTTTGTCTATTAGGTAAGATTATAAATCCCACACTTCTTAGTATTGTTAATATTTTCATTTTTTTCCACTGCACATTTAAAAAAAATATTAAGGGTAAAGAAAACTATGCTTTTCGAAGAATTTTTGTCTTGGAATTTTTGCCTTTATCCAAATGAAACTTATGTGCCAGCCCAGTAAGGAAGGCAGAGCATTGTAACATGCTGTGGTTGGAAAAGGGGAGACATGTGCATAGAAGGGAGAGAGGGGTCCAGGGTTTTTAGGGGCATGGACAGATTGCTGCAACTCGACATGTAAAAAATCACAAAATCACTGAAATAAACTCTTTGCACAAGGCAAAGACCCTTTTTTGGGGCAAAGATGCTGCTGAAACTTGTCTACTAGATGGTCCCACCGGGATGTTTTTGAGCTGATGTGTAAGAGCCTGAAATTGGTGGTTGAAAGGTGGTTTAGGGTTGTGACAGTGTAATGTACAAAAGTGGGGGTTGTTTACTTGAGGCCTGATTGGTCCCCACTAGATTCTTGAATCCCATACTGGGCGGTGCTGGAGGGAGGCCATGTGTGTTTTTTCCTACGAGAACATGTCTATAATTTGAGGGCGGCGGCGGCGGCAGCGAGCTACAGATAAAGGCATTTTACTCCATGCTCAACAGTCTGGTTTTATTCCCGCAACATGCAATTCTCTGAAGATCATGGATGATTTTCCTGGCCGAGTGTGCCTCATAAACCAAGACAGTGAGGTGTATGGGACACTTGCCAAGCATGTGAAAACAGTCTGTAAGTTCGTGAATGCCCTCCTTTCCTGCTCCCTCCTCCCTGTTCCCACTTGGTGACTGGCCTGGTGGTGGGGAGGGAACAGCTCCTGCACCTCAGAGTGACACATGTTAATAAATGCGTATTCTGTTAGTGGTAAAGAAATTCCTGCTTTTCCAAACAAGACCTGGTCTCAGTGGCAGAGCAGAAACGAAGATTCCTGTGCAAGTGAGTGCTTTCAGAAGTTGCCTTGTAGATGAGAGCAGGTACGCAGTTGATCAGACCCCATCCTTCTCAGCATTCAGCCTCGCTGGTCTGCGCAATGGCCTTCAGTTCTCAAAGAACCCGAGAAGAAGATGGGAAGGGAGATGCCGGGTTGAGGTTATTTATTGTATGATTAGCTCCCTGCTTATGTTTTAAACAGTTAAGTTCACTGAATTTCCACAGTAGTTCTCTGAGGTGGGATCTATTTTTCCATTCAAATATGAAAAACCCAGGTCCAGGAGGTGTAGAGTATTTGCTGAAAGTCACACAGCTGGTAACTAGGCATTGCTCTAAAACCCATTTACTTATGTAACATGAGGAAAACACCTCCAACATTAGAATTAACAATTCCCACAATGCCCTTAACCCTGTACACACTGGAATACAGTATCACCATGATTCTTGTTAATGCGCCCATCCTTCTCCCTCACTGTATACTATGTGGGTTCCCTGAAGTTAGGGCCTGGGAAGATAATTTTCTTTCTCCTCCCGTCAGCCATTCCTTTCCTTTTTTTTTTTTGCAGGTAAGACTTATGTCATTGACCAGAATATAGTCACATGACCACACTTACTAGTAGCTTTAAGGGGAGCTGGGAAATGTAGTCTTTTAAGTGGGCTATTTCTGCCTAACTAAAAATTGTATTCTCTTGGTAGGAAAGGAAGGATGTTTGGATATGGGGTACTACGCTAGCAGTTTCTCCTTACAGTACTTTTAAAAATGTATATTTTAAAGTACCTTTAGGAAGAGCTCATTTTTCAGAATGCTTTCTTCTTTGCCCTTTTAACTTGGCTCAAATCATACATTTGTGTTGCCCATGGGCACTGAATTTGGAAGAAACCTCCATTCTGGTGATTTCCAAAGACTTCTTTAGTTGTTTTCCACAGGAAATGTAAAAGCACATGTTTAATTTTATTCATTTTGAAATATTTCAGGAAAACGGATCTAATGTGTAAATAGGGAAGAATGTATAAATAAGTAGATGGATAAACTTTTTTTGATTCAGGAAATGAGTCATTTGATGTTGCTTTACTGAAACCCAGTTGATACTAATCATGCCTACCATTATTTGAAGTTTAACTGTCTTTTGGAGAGGTCAGGATGACTGAGTAGTGTGGCCCTGTAGGGCAGGGCTACGGCATTTGATTCATTTTAGTCCTTTTAGTAACCAGCACAGAGATTAGCTTAGCCAGGGGCCTGGGACATATGTGTTGAATTGATTGGGCAACAGTAGAGTTTCATCGGACCTAATTGATTCATGTGTTAAAATTTTGAGAACATTATAGATTTCTGGCTGCTTGCAAGTTAGTTAATTAGCTTCACATGTATTATTGTTCTCAATTCTAATTGTTTATGAGCTTTACACAGATGGTTTTGCTCTGAATGAGAGAATTAGTGCCCATAAATAAATGAAAATGTTAGACTTTTCTGTACTCTTTATGTCTCTGTAATGTATATTATAGCAGGATCCAAGGCTGATAAATTATTTTGACACAGAGAATTGTGATCAGGAACTTTCTACCTAAGTAAGGATATACGTGGTCTTCCACAGTGGTAGTAGAAATCGAATTTTGAATTTGTTAATTGGCAAAATGGGTCATTTCCATCAGGTCAGTCTTATAGCCAACAGGGCAACCTTTTTACTATTCAGTTAAAAACATCAGCAATTAGGAACACCTAATGTGAAATAATGGAAAAAATATATATTGGTTTCTGCCTCCGGTTCTTGGCACAGAGCTTCTCAACCATTGTAATTTCCTAAATGCTAAGAGCACCAGGACCATCTTGGTTCTAATATTTGGTCTTTGACGCTGATTCCTGACACAGAGCTCCCAAATCCCTTGGAATTTCCTGCGTGATAGCAGTGTCTTTTGTTTTAGTGAGGTGACTCCTGGATGGGGGCTGGTCACCAAAAATACTAGGTCATGATTAGAAGCTTGGAATTTTCAGCTCTCCCCCTCTCATTCTCTGGAGAGGGGAGAGGCTATATCTCCGTAGGCTACTTCTGAACTAGGGTTGGGGGGCGGACTTATAGGACTGAGTCCTTAACCTGTGGGATCTGATGCTAGCTCCAGGTAGATAGTGTCAGAACTGAGTTAAATTGTAGGACACCTTGCTGGTGTCGTGGAATTACTTGGTGTGGGAAAAACTCCCACATATTTGATGTCAGAAATGTTGTGAGTGTGATATATATAGCGTGAGAGGAAAGGAGAAACACAGGAGTAGGGTAAGTTTTCTTTATAGGTGCCTATGAGAGATAGCTGAATTTGCCACATATTTGAAACACTTCTTTATTAAAGTATAATTAAATATAGAAAAACATAAAAATCGTAAGCGTAGGGCAGCGGTTCTCAACCTGTGGGTCGCGACCCCTTTGGGGGTCGAACGACCCTTTCACAGGAGTCGCCTAAGACCATCGGAAAACACATATATAATTACATATTGTTTTTGTGATTAATCACTATGCTTTAATTATGTTCAATTTGTAACAATGAAATTGGGGGTCACCACAACATGAGGAACTGTATTAAAAGGTCGTGGCATTAGGAAGGTTGAGAACCACTGGTGTAGGGTTTGAATTTACAAACAGAACCCACTCATGTAATTGGCACTCAGATTAAGAGACAGAACATGAGTGGTGCCAAGGAAATTCCCGGAAATTCCCTCATGCCCCCTCGCAGTCTGCCACAGTTTTTTCGAAGTGCACCCTTTTTTTGGGCACAGAAGGAAGGAAATCTCTCTTTGTTTCCATCTATTGTTAATACTATCCAAAAGCAAATGAATTCTACTAAAGATAAGCCATTTCTTGAATTATTCCTAAAATAATAATATTAGGCTGTTTAATGGTAGTTTTATATTTCCATTTGTATTACTTTAAAAGCAGGTTTACATTGATTTTCTCATTTAATTTTTACAACTGCCACCGAGGTGTAGAGATGATTGTCACCCTTTCTACCTGAAGAAGGGAGGCTATGGAGGTCACACAGAGTTCAGGGGATCCCAGGACTGAGAGACTCCAGGGTAGGGTCATTGATGTTCCATCAAGAGTAGACGAAATGTATGATCCTTCACTGACCAGAGTGTATTGTGGATTCAAAGAACTTGAGAACCTCTGTTTTATGTGACTCACGAAAGGAGACGCCTTCATCCATCATTCAGAGACATTCTAAGTATGCAGATAATTCAGAACAGGGCTGGGGAGAGTTGCTGTCCATTAATCCAGTAATTCATTCTTTCCTGATTACTCTGCCGGTCGCTGCTACAGGATACAGCACGCAGCAAGACAGAGACTGTCCTTGTTCTCTCTTGGTGCTTTTATTCTAGAGAAGGATACAGAAAATACATAAGTAAACACCAACACAGACAAGCTAGTTGGAAATAGTAATAGTGCCATGAAGACAATAAATAGAACTAACGGGAGATTGAGAACCTGGAGAGCATGGGGTGGCCAGGGAAGGCTTTTCTGAGGAGGTAACTTATTTTGTCAAGACACGTTTTTGTTGAAGTATAGCATTGCATACAACAAATGTGCAAATCGTAAGTGTGCAGCTTGATGAATTCTGAACACAACCCTATAACCACCACCCAGGCCAAAAAGCAGAAGATTGCCAGCACCCCAGAGGTACCCTCCTGCCCTGAGGAGGTGACATTGGAGTTGAGACCTGCGTGCGAAGTACATGGCTGTAGGTTCAGAGTGTTCCAGAAAACAGGACTACAGTCAAGAGGGCCAGGGGAGGAACAGACGGAAGGCCAGTTTGTCCCAGGCTGTTGATTTGGCATTGCGATGTCTGAATTATGTGCTTGTAATGTGACTCTGAGCGGGGACCTGGAAGGGAAGCAGCACTTTGACTGTAACTGCGCTTCCAGCCCATCAATCAGTAAGCTGGGCTCTTAGGATTCCAAAGTAAATTGGAGCAGAGTCTCAGCAGGGAAGTGGAGATTTTGTTGATGCTGGTGTCCACCACATCCAAGGAGGGCAGTATCCTGGCCCATGCCCAGCTCAGAAATAGAGGCTTTCTCACCTTACAAGAATTCTCCTGGATTCCTTTCCATTTCATCAGCCTCCCTTCACCATGGGAACCCATTAAACGTAAGAGTTCCTCCTTGTATCTTGTCCAGGGCCCTGTTCTTGACATTTGATATCCCACCATTTCATCATGACCATGGCTTGAAAATCCGAAGTTGTGTAAACATTTGAATGTAGGTCGGGTTGATTCCTAAGAAAGGCTCTAGGGAATTAACAGAGGTATTGGGAGGCACTAACATGACTGGGGATTACAGGACCACTGGGGAAGGCATTCCACAAAGATCTGCTACTGAGAGCTCTATGTTCGGAGAGCATGTCAAATTGTGGCAGTGAGGGCAGTTTAACAGTTTCCTGCCTGCCCTAGTGAAATTCGAATCCTACTGTAGCAGGAGACAGTTCCATCGTTTTTAACATTTCTTTGTATGAACAACATTCATTTAGAATTTGACAAATGAGAGCTTTGGTGAGGAAGCAGCCCTGCCTTCGCACAGGGACACAAATTAACCTACTTTGGCCCCCGACTGCCTGTGCAGAGGCTCCGTCTGGGCCCCCAGCAACACTTCAGGGGGTTTCCCATGAGCTTGGAGCGTGTCCTCTGCTCTCATGTCCACACCATGGCCATTCCTGTGGTGGGCATCACTGGTGTACAGTAGGCAGGGCTGGGCACACCGCTCTGCGTCAGTCTGTAACTGGCTGTGCTGTTGCCTGCAGTTCTTCCCTGGCTGCCACCGAGCCCTCAGGTGCCAGGGGTGTGTGGAGGAGGACTTTCTCCTCCACCTCTGCTACACAGTTCCAGGTGTTTCCACCTGGAACCTCTGACGTGAACCTCATGGGGGTGGGGTCAAGAGGCACATTGGAGGGGCAGACCCTTGGTCGAACTCAGATTCTCCATCCTTAGGCCTTCATACAGCCTGTCAGGGTCTTTTTGCCTTTAGGGCAAGTTCCTTCTCAGTGGAGTCCTTGGCAACTCTCCATGACAGACATGTGCCAGGTGTGCCGGCTCCTGACTCCCCAGCCTGGACAGAGCACCAGATCCTTCTCAAGGTGACCCTGTAGCCCATCGATGGGTCACCGGAAGCCTGAATCGTGCAGCCTTGAGCTGGGAGCCTCCACCCTTTTTTAAGCTGCTCAATGCTGTTTTCTTTTCTCAGCAAAAGCCTGATTCTGGTTTTGATGAGTCATATCGCAACATGAGAAAGCGGCACTTGGACTTGAACTACCTGTATATGTGAAGCTCCTGGGTGTTTGGTTCTTTTCTTTTATTTTTTTTCTCTTAGTGAAGAAGAAGGCATTGGGCTCCTAACAGATGTCTCTGACCAGACTCACCCCTGTACTTTATCTGCTTGCGTGGGGCCACTTGAGTGATCTTGTTAAAATGCTGAGTCACACCCCTGCTCTCAAAACTGTTAATGCTTGCTCATCACTTAAGGCCAAGTTCTTCACCATGGCAGACCGGGCCCTTCCTGATCCCTTGGCCACCTTACTTTTGCCCTGTTTCCCCACTTCCCTCTGCATGTGGCACCCCCAGTCACAAAGGTGTACTCCAGGCCTGTATCCTTCCTCATGCTGGTTCCTTTTCTGGGTACCTCTCCCCACTCTCCTTTTCTACCCAGGACATTACTCATCCTTTAGGCCCAGCTCACAGGTTCCCCTCCACAAAGCCCTTCCCTCCTGACACACAGGCTGTCCTCACTGCAGAGCAGGACGAGCAGGGTGTGGCTGGCAGCTGTGAAGCAGACCAGTTCTGCCTGGGGTTGGTCGTTCCTGAGGCCTGGCGTGCCTCTCTACACGGCATGGATTTGCTCCTGGTGAAATGCACTCTCCTTATTTGGCTTCTGGGGCCCCGTGTGCCATCCAGGAGCACATCAGGGAGTTGCCTGTTCGTGCGAGATCATCAGCCCCCTTAATCCTCCTTTGTAAGTGGATTATGTCAGACTTCAACATGGGCCTGGAGGCTTCCTATGGGTCTAATTTCAAAATAACAGAAGTATCATACTAACTACCTCCAACTCCCGTAACCGTGTATTTGTTTTAGAAACAATTTAATAGAATAATATCCAGGAAGAAACAGGAGCAAGAGGAAAAAAGAAAAAACGGCTCCCAAATGCACAAGGCAGCCAGTGCACTAAGTATGTCAAAGGGCTCTGAGCTCCTGCCGGAGTCACAGCGCAGAGAACCCAGTGCTCTTCTCCACGGGACAGGTGACACTGCAGTGGGCTGTTAAGAGTTTGTTAAAATGTTAGCGCTTTTTCTATTCTCTTCCTCCACAGAGGGTCTGACAAAGGTGCACAATTCTTGTTTCCTCCCTGTGGCAGGGCTTGCCACTTTTTGGAATTCACTTCTCCTGGTTGCCTTGTGACCTCAGCCCTCTGAAAGGCTCAAGGGAAGTTATGATTCTTCAGATTGTCTGTGTTTCTTTCTCTCATTGTTGGGGTGGGAGTTATGCTTTCCTGTGGCTTTCTACCTCTCACTGTGGTTTTTAATTTAAATTTCTTCCATCCCTAATGAGTTTGAGCACCTTTAATTATAATGACCTTATTTTGCTTTTTTGTGCTGCACTGCCTCCATCTGAAATGCCCTTTCCTTTATTTTCTGCCTGTTCCTTCAAGGGTCAATTCAAGGGTTTCTATACAGCAGGCTTTAACCACCTCTTAGTGAAGGTGGTTTGCAACCCCTACCCCCAAACCTTGCTCTTTTGCTCTCTGCTTCCCCAGTATTTTGTACTATTTGGACTAGGCAGCTGGGAGTTGGAAAATATATACCTTTATTTCTGGTTTCCATCAGGTTTTTCTTACAGTGATGGGGAGAAGTGGAGCAGGCGGCAGAGCAGGCAGTGAGAGGGTGGTACAGATGTCCAGGGCCTGGAGGGAGGAATAGAGAGGATTTCTTCCAAAACGGTTAAGGCTGCACCTCATTCCCCCAAGGTGGTGGGCACAGTCTGGGAATTTGGGGCAGGGTCACCTTACAGCTGCCCTGGAAGCCTACTTCTGGCTTTGGTTGTCTCTTTATTCCTTGCCAGGCACTATTCCTGCCTAATTGAGACCAAATTGCTGAAAACAAACTTTCTTGGGGGTTATCCTCATCCTGTTGGGTATCAGCTTTCCCTAAAACCAAAATTGCTGCTTCGTCTAGACCTGCACGTTTATTGTTCTATTTTAAGAGAGGCCCAAATCCACCGCAGAACAGCAGAGGTGGCTGCTCATGAAACAGTGCCTTTCCCTTCAGCCTCTGCTCGTCCCCTTGACAGAGGGTATCTGTCCCTGGTGGCTTCTGGGTGACTTAACTGCTTTGGTCCTGTCCAGGGCAGCAGTAAGGATGGAAATAGCACATCCAAAGTGAGAGGGGAGGAAAATAGGATAAGTGCTTTTCTCAGGCACAGAAAACAAGCCTGAACCCTGACGGTTAACCAACCACCTGTTGATTAAGCCGTGTCCAGGCGTGCAAGGCTGGGTACCCTCCGTCTTCCTTTTCCTCTGACTTCATGCACTGCATTTTCCCTTTTCATTCTGCTTCTATGCCTATATTTCCTGGAGGAGCTGGTGAAGCACTTTAGTTTTCTGTGATTCTCTCCCACTGAGACCTCTGGGCAGTGGTGTGCTGGAAAATGTTTAGCAACCAGCTCTCTAGGAGGAAAAGCCCTGGTTTGCAGTGTTTGTCCATTTCCATAATGTAAACTAGTGGCCTGGTGCATGGATTCGTGCACATTGAAAGGAAATTAATTAGAAGAAATATTTTAATATTGCTATTCGCCCTTTCTTTATAATAGAAGTGTCAACCAAATTCATGATTGACAATGACAGATCGAAACACATGCATGCGATTGGCGCCAGCAAGAGCTTTATATGTATCGTGCATACGCAAGTCAATGCTTATTTTTAAATTGCCAGTGCACGTCTAATGTACCAGCTGGTCGGTCAGTCGAATGGTTGGATGGATGTACGGTCAGTCACTTAGCCTTTTATATATATAGAATACTCCCACCATAGCTGATTTTAAGTTGCCAGAGTGATATCACTGACATGGAATTGGAGAGAGATACTCAGTAGTACATAACTATATAAGTGAAATAGATGTGAATAATGCAAGGGCTTAGGTCAGTGGTTAGCAAAGCATGGCCAGTAGGCCCAATCTGACACATGGCCTGCTATTATGCAGCCCATGAGCTAAGATGGGTTTTTACATTTTTAATGGTAGTATTTGTCCCATTATAGAAAAAATTTGCTGACTCCTGGCATAGATAATATTATAATGTAGTAAAATAATTAGGAAGTGATGAATTTTGAGTATTTTTACTCTTGGGTTTTAATACAATTTATTTAACTGTAAACGTGGGTAATATAATTTTTATAACAGCTGTGTTTAGCATCAAGCTCACAAATCTCCCTGAATTTAACAGTCAGTTCTCATGATGCAGAAAGAACTGACTTCAGCACACCACTGCCTCCAGGGTCATGGCTGCAGGGACCACAGGTGTTTGGTTCAGTCCCTTCACATTATAGATGGGGAAGCTGAGGCCCAAAGGTGAGAATGATGCACTTCAAGGTCACTTGGTAAATTAGTGGCAGAGCCAAGTTTTCTACCCCCAGTTCTATTGTCTTTGCTCATTTGATGCCACCCAGTAAATAGCCATGGTTCCCTTTGTGTTGCTTTTACCTGTTGCTCCCTGATCTCTCCTGAAGTCTGAGCTGGCAGAGTTGGCCCCAGGTTGGTGCCCCCAGCATTGTGCAGCCTCAGACCAGCACAGTGAGAACGCTCCCCATGAGTTACCTGTGAACCTGTTCAGTTTACTGGCATTTGTTTTTCTGTGCACTTTGAGAATGAATTTTCCTTTTCTCTCTCCTGCACTGTTGTCCTGGGTATTTTCACCCGACTTGTTACCCAGTCTCTGGGGATGGCTGTACTGGTACCAGTCTCCTGGACCACCAACCTCCACTTTAGGGTTTGCACTGAGCACTCCTCATGTTAAATCTGTGCTCCTTTACACTGGGACTTGGACTATTTTGAAAGAGCCTGATGCTTTCTGAGGGGGCAGGGGTGAGAGAGGGGGCAGAGGAAGCTAGGCCCGAACAAGTAAGGAAAATGCTGGTGTCAGGATCTTGGGAAGGGGTGGCTGGCTGGGGCTGTATCTCCTTTGAGTTTCTGAGCGAAGAGCAAGGTCCAGGAGAGAGACAGAGAGAGAGAGACAGGTGCTCTGGGTTCTGTGGCTTTTTTAGTCCCACAAGGCTGCCCTAACTTCCTGTAGTTTGGGGGGTATCTTGGATATATCTCCAGTAATCTCATTAAACTCCCACATAATCTGAGCTAGTCTAAGTGGACTCCTGCTCCTTGTGACCAAACAGTCTCTGGTTAAAATACTGGAAATCTCAAAATCTCTACAGACTGGGAGCAGCTGAGGCACTGAGAGAAAGTGACCCCGTGAATGAGGAGGTGCCTTTCCTCCATCTACCTGCGAAGCTATGGCAAGGGGCCCCTTGCTTTCTGCTGTTTTCTCTTCCTCTTTTCGCAGAGTGGTTGAATACCCCACAGTTGTTATAGCACCATTAATAGGATCAAAACCAGGGGCAATTATAGATCTTGGACTGATTTTGATATAAGGTCCCCAGAGAGAAAGTGATAAATTATAAAAGATCTCATATTAAATATGGAAATAAAAAACTTAGAAGAAAGTTTTCATTTTTATGTTTATTTCTGTAAAGTGAAACTGAATTTGTTTGAATCAGCACATTGATACTTTGGGATAAGACAACAGATTATTGGGAAAGAACGTGCACCTGGCATTAAAAAATCAGCAGGGAGCTCTCGCTGGTATGGCTTGGTTGGGTGTCACCTGTGCACTGAAAAGTTGCTGGTTCAATTCCTGGTCAGAGCACATATTTGGGTTTTGGGCTCAATCCAAAGGAGGCATATGATCACATTGATATTTCTCTCTCTCTTTCCCCCTTCCTCTTTCTCTAAAAATCAATAAAAATATTTTAAAAAATCAGCAGGGATGTTGAATGATGTTTATTTTTAGGACATCATAATGGAACTATGAAGCACCTGTTAGGAAAAACTCACCCAGAATTCAGCTTCCCTATAAATAGTGTTTTCATTTTGCCTGACTTTCTCCTATCCTTCTTTACCTAGGTACACTTTTGCATATGTGTGTTCATAACATACTTACATATATTTTGAGTTATGAAAGTTTCTATGTTGCTGTAATATAGCATCATTTCATTTCTAATGGTTGAGCAATATTTTTCCATTGGTTTACCACAGTGCAATTAATTATTCTTTTATAATTAATTATTTAGATTGTTTGTAATATTTTCTATCATCATCAACAATGAAACGGACACTTATTTTTGATTTTAAAATTAAAAAGTATAATTCCTCAGTGCGGTCCCCTGAAGGGGGAGGCTGGCTTCATGGCAGGGATGCTGGACTTAGAGTCGGAGACCTGGGATTGTTCTTTGATCTATTACCAGAGTGATCTTGGGCAAATTACCTCATGTCAGTGAGCTACAGTTTTCTCACCTGTAAACTTTTTTAAAGTTGAATTTATTGGGGTGACATTGATTAATGCAATTACATAGGTTTCAGGTATACAGTTCTCTAATACATCATCTTTATATTGTTTTATGTTCACCACTCCAAGTCAAGTCTCTTTCTCTCATCTGTAAAGCTGATTTATACAATTTTATACCTTGCAGGATTTTTATGAGGATTAATGAGATATCATGTAGATATTAGCACGTGGCATACTCGGCTGAGTGAGTTTCAGCTACAAAAGGATAGACATTTTTATCCTGCTTCATCCATGTCACCAAACTCCTTCTCAGAAGATAGAATCACCAGGGACTTAATGAGAATATGCAGGTTTGAGGGCAAACTCAGCAGAGTGTATTTTATGATTTTTAGGTCAATACAATAGACGTGAATGATATCAAAAGGTACTTAGGGACAGTCCAAATGTGCAGAAGAAATGCTTAGATAGTAAAAAGGAAAACAAAGATTATAGCAGCAGGCAAAGCTCAGCATGGCATGAGATGACTGAAATAAGAGAAAGAATCAAAGAGATTGGGGTGGGGAGAGGGCATTGGCAGGAAGCTGACTTTTCCTCTGCGTCCCTAACCTCTGTCAAGTTGGCCCATGGGTGGGCCGCCGGGAACATTCAGCATTTTCCTTTCTTCTGGATGGGCAGTGCACGGCTCTCTCCCTGGTCCCTGGCAGATGCTCCAACCCAGTTCTTCTCTGCCCTCCACCCTTAGGGGAACAGATGTAAGGCAGGGAGGGAACAATGCCCACATTGTGAGCCCAGCTGTCACACAGAATTCCCTGCTGCCCTCCCCACTAGGGAGGCTGCCCCCCATGCTGCCAGAACCTCCAGCCCACTTCTCTGCCCACTCAGGCCCAGCTCTGCCAGACAGCAGGGGGCAAACAGTGCCTGGCTGTTCTCAGGCATACTGATCTCCAGGCAGAGCTGCCTGTGGCCCATCTCTGTCTCAGAAAGGAGGGGTTCACTTTCCACTGCTGGGCCCTTGGTGCTAGAGGAAGGGCCAACATACTGAAGTTCTGAGGGACCTGGTTGAAGTGACCTGGGTCTGTCTCATCATCATGAGGCTTAGAAGGTCTTGATCATGAACTGAACTGGAAGCATCAGAACAACTCTGGTGAGCTCCATGTTCCAGAGCTGCTCTTCTGGAAACTTCTCTGGTCTCTACAGCAATGGTCTGTACAGGGACTCACACCACGGGTGGGAAGAAATAGCCATGTCCGCATCAGGCACTTGTTTTGAAACCAAGTACAGTGGGGCCTTGACTTACAAGTTCTGAGACTGAGCTCGTTAAGGAGCTCGTTAAGGAGCTCGTTAACTCAAATTACTCTATCAACTCAATGCAAAAAATCGGCTGAGAGACAGCTGGTATCTCAAAAAACTCGTTAGTCAGGACACTCGTAGGTCAAGGCCCCACTGTATGAGAAATGTTCTGAGGAGCAAGGAGGACTTCTTCCCCTTTAATGTGCTTGCCATTCCATCAAACCTTGTTCTCATCCGATTCCTTTGAGGGAGGCAGAGCTGCAAATGGGAAACTGAGGCCCCTGAGTGGAGGGCAGTTACTGTGTATGGGACTGAGGCTCAAAATCTAGTCATTGATCTCCTGGTCAAAGTTGTGTTTTTCTCGGGGAAAGCCACCTGGGACAGTGTGTGTGGAGTGCAAGCGCACAGGACTGGCTCTCAGATTTCTCCTGCGTTTCGTTGACACTCCAGTTCCTTTGTGGCTTCCTGCAGTACTTCCTCTCCCTGGGTTTCTTTGGCTTCTAGTAGGACTGAGAGAGCTGCTGTGAACTGAGTATGCCTAGGGCTTCTGATGCGTGAGCCTTTGTGAGCAACCATGGACTGGGGGCGGCTGCTCAGCACTGGACTTAAACAGCTGGTGGATCTCAGGTTACCTCAGTTAGAGACTGAGTCTGTTTCTCCCTACTAGGCCATCCTATGCCTCTCATGGAGGGTGACTATTTTAAAATCCTCTTGCTCAATGATTCTAACGACTCTTACTCCCTTCCCTTCCCCCAACTTCCCTCCCCCTTTCCCATTCTCTCTTTCTTTTTTCCTTGTATTTAATACATTTTATTGGATGCCTACTGTATGCCAGGCAACATCCCAGAGTCTGGGAAAAGCTTTTGGTGAGAATAATGTGTATTTTGTTGTCTTTTCTTGCCCATGTCCCCGAGGGAACTTTGAATTTGTCTATATGACTTATCCTCAAATGACAGGCCCAGCAGATCCGGGGAGGTGGATAAAAAGGCCCTGGGAAGAAAAGGGTTTAGGCTGGGTCTGCCTCCCAGATCCCTCCCCCCACCCACAACCCAGTAGGAAGTCTCCACTTGTGATATGAAAATGCCCCTTTCAACAGCACCCTTGTGGAAGCTCAGATGTTTGTAAGAGTTGCTCAATTTTAGAAATAGGGATATATTTTGCCAAGTTGTGATCCCACCGGGCTTTTGAGCAGTCTGAACTTGGAATGAAATCCAAACAATGAGGTCTTGAACTTTTGAAACTTAAAAAAAAAAAAAAAGTAGAGAGTCCAGGTTCAAAGGAAAAAGCATCACCAGGCTCTTGGATGAAAGGAGCTGATCCAAAATACAATCATCCAAAAATAATATTCTGAAGATTTCCTTTAGAAAAATTAGATATCTATGGGTAAAACTTTCTTTTTAACCAAACAGTATAAATAGGTAGAGTGTGGAGAATGGGTCTCCTTTCCATTACATTCAGTCAAGAGTTGTTTTGTGATGTCAACTGCTCAGAGAAAATAAAATGCTTTAAAAAATATTTTATTGATTTCAGAGAGGAGGGTAAGGGGAGAGAGAGAGATAGAAACATCAGTGATAAGAGAGAATAACTGATTGGCTTCCTGCACTCCCTACATTGGGAATGGAGCCCAAAACCTGGGCATGTGCCCTGACCAGGAATTGAACTATGACCTCCTGGTTCATAGGTTGATGCTCAACCACTGAGCCACATTGGCTGGGCTTCTTTTTTTGACTAGGAAAGATCTTCTATGGCTAATCCTATATAATAAAAGCCTAATATGCTAAGTGTCCATTCAACCAATCAAAGTGTAATATGCTAATGATATGCTAAGGCTGCTCAGACACTTGCTATGACGTGCACTGACCACCAGGAGGCAGACAGTTGACGGTTGACCAGTCGCTATGACTTGCACTGACTACCAGGGGGCAGACACTCTGACCTGTAGGTTAGTTTGCTGCTGAGGTCCGGCCCATCAGGACTGAGCAAGATGGACTGGACACGCCGTGGAGCCCTCCCACAGTCCCTTCCCGGCTGGCCAACCTCCCACATGCCTCCCCAACCCCGATCATGCACCGGTGGGGTCCCTCGAACTGGCCTGCGCCCTCTCGCAATCCGGGCTGAGGGACACCCTCCTCCCCCCCCAGCTCCCCGAGTGCATGACTTTCGTGCACTGGGCCGCCAGTGGATTTATAAGTTTGAATCCTATTTATATTGCTTGCTTCTGAAAGATGGAGTTCACATTTATCCTCTTCGGGGGAGGCGAGGAACCCTTTAAATGTTAGACCATATATGCATAACCCATGGACACAGACAATAGAGTGGTGAAAGCCTGGGAGGGGTGGGTGCAGGGCACAGGGGTCAATGGGAAGCACACACACACAAAGGGGACATCTGTAATATTTTAAACAGTAAAGATAGATAAAATAGCCGAAACCGGTTTGGCTCAGTGGATAGAGCGTCGGCCTGCAGACTGAAGGGTCCCAGGTTCGATTCCGGTCAAGGGCATGTACCTGGGTTGCGGGCACATCCCCAGTGGGAGATGTGCAGGAGGCAGCTGATTGATGTTTCTCTCTCATCGATGTTTCTAACTCTCTATCCCTCTCCCTTCCTCTCTGTAAAAAATCAATAAAATATATTTTTTTAAAAAAAAAGATAGATAAAATAAAAAAGTTAGACCGAAGACTGTTAGCGTAGTTCAAAGCTGATTTGGCTGATCATAAACTGGGATTATGAACGATAGTTATGCTGAGGGGAGATTTCCTTCTCCTCCTTTGGGATGCACTGAGGATTTTAGCTCCTCTGTAAAGTGTTTCTGTACTTTTCCCCTCGGCCTGTGTCCCTCCACTTTCCCTGGCCCATTTCCCTCCTAATCTGGCCAGCTGCCTCCTGCCCCAGGTGTGTGGTCTGTCCCCCAGAGGCTGCTGGTCCCGCCCCCTACCCCAGTCTGCTGCCTTCAGAACCCACACCTTGGCCCCTCAAACATCTGAGATCTTTAGGAGTAGAGTGCTGGTGGGGAATTGTAGCCATTTCTCCCTAGGAAACCGCTCGGATCAGGGGTGTCTTACTCTACCTGCCTGCTTGCCAGGAGCATGAGGAGACAGAAGGGATATGTTCCCTGTACAGGTTCCTGGGAGAAATCCCTGGCTAGGGAGAGTTTGGAGGCACCAGAGGGAAGAAGTGCATGTGCAGAGTCTGTCCTGGGGGGTCAGACATGGCTCACCAGCCTCACTGCTCCTGTAGCAAAGGAGGGCCGAGGGGTTGCAGGAGGCAGTTCTGCTGGCTTGGTGTCTACCGGGACCGTGCCTGTGGGGAGGCCTGGGCCTTAGGAAGGTCTGCCTGGGTGCTCAGCAGGGAGGCTGTGAACTTGTGGTTCAAGTTTATTGCGTTGCATTCGCAGTTGGGCCCATGGTAGGATGGGAAAAGCTTCTGCAGGAGTAGGAACTAGGACCCTGGAGTTTCAGGGGTTGGCAGCTTAATGTGGGGCAAGAAGGGAGAAGCTCATGCATCTGAGCCAGGACCCTCTCTGCTTTGCGGCTCTGGATTCGAGGACCACAGGTAACTCCGAGGCAGGCCCATCTGTGGAGTCCTCTCCTCCAGGAAGCTGCTGCGTCTGCCTGGGCTGAGCCAGAGGAGAAGACACACTCCCTGGGCTGGCAAGAGTGGCTTCAGGAGAGGAATTTCTTTGACATTCCACCCATCAAAAGGTGGAGTCGAAACGCCCCTTGAATATGGGCTGGCTACTGGGATTCACTTCTAACTAGTAGGATGTGCAGAGGGATGCTACCTGACTTCTGAGGGTAGGTTTGAGAAGGCAGTACAACCTTTTGGAACCCAACCCATCATGCTATGGGGAGGCGCAGGCCACAGCGAGAAGCCACGTGTATGTGTTTTAGCCAACAGTGCCAGCTTCAATTGCTAGACCTTGACAGAGCCTTCAGATGCTTCCAGCCCCTAGCCATTGACCCAGCCCAGCCGATGCCACTCTCCACTGTCACGCCAAATTGCAGATTCATGAATGAAATAAATGTTGCATTTTTTAAAAAAGATTTTTTATTGGCTTTTACAGAGAGAGGAAGGGAGAGGGAGAGAAAAAGAGAAAGAAAGGGAAAGGGAAACATCCATGTGAGAACAATGCATCAGTCAGCTGCTTCCTGAATGCCCCCTTTTGGTGGTGGAGACCGAAACCTGGGAATCAAATTGTGACCTCTTGGTTCATAGGTCAATACTCAAGCACTGAGCCACGCCAGCTGGACTTAAGTCACCAAATGTTAAGAACACCAAATCCCTGGCTTCTCTCAGGTCTTTGACATGTAGGTATCCTGTCTTCTGTCCCCCAGTTGGAGAATGAATGAAAAATATAAGCTAAGCACTGAATATATGATAGAGTCCCAGTTTTGTTTGAAAAATATGTGCATATGAAAAGAACTAAAAGGAAACACACCTATATGACGAAGTGGCAGGATTATGATATTGAAAAAAATAATTTCTGTCCGTTTCAAATATTCTATAATACACCTATGCTTGTTTAATAATGAGAAAAAATTGTTACATTAAAAAGGATGATCAGTCCAATTCCTTTTCTCCCAATAAACATGGTGTCATTTTCTTATTCTTAATTTCCAATTTCCAACTATGCATGAGGCGAGAATTCATATTCATTCCAGAAAACAGTTCCAAGTAGATAATAGTAATTGAAAAAACTGTCTTTTTTTTTTCAAAACAAATATAAATTAAATGAGCTTTAGACTTTCAAAAAGTTCATCCTTTCAGTCCTTCCTCTCTCTCTCATTTTCCTCTAATGTAAACTTGACTCCAAGCCATATTTCATCTCATTGGAGTGTCCAAGTCTTCTGGAAACTTCATGCTTTCTGGAACAGTCTCCTGGACCTGCCTCCTTGCCCTGCTCTGATTTCCATTTCCAAACTTATGATTTCTTGCTCCCTGAGGAGCAAGAAATATCTTTTCGGAACTGTTGTTAAAAGGCACATGCGCTATGCTAAATTAGCCTCCAGACCAAAGCTTTCTCTTTCTCTACAGCCCTAATTCAACTTGGTAATCCAGGAGATGGAAATGGAGTCCAAGAATGTTAGATTTGGGAGAAACCCCATAGATTTTCTGATTCTACTCTTTCCTTCCAAAGGGAAGGAACTCAAGATCTAAAGTGTTTGAATGGCATTCCCAAGAACACTATAAGAACATGACAAACCAGTATCGGGGCCAAGTTTTTCCCGACTGGGAACAGTGAGGGTGGTGGTGGTGCCAGACATTCTTGGGTTCAAGCCTTCGCTCTGCCAGTTATTGACTCTGTAAAATTGGGCAAAGTTACTTAATGCTTCCAAGTCTCAGTTTCCCCATCTATAAAATGAGGAGAACTGTGTTTCGTGAAAAAATGTTGTGATATTAGAAATACTTCATCTTCCTTTCAGATGATCACAGCAAACATTGTTCTTGCTGGGCTTTATTCAAGCACGTCATTTCTCCAGAGGAATCAATTCAAGGATCACTAATGGGGACAACTATACACCCAAGACATTTTCAAGGTCCAGACTTTCAAACACTTGAGTTAATGAATACCTTTTGAACACCACCCTCCTCTCCATCTGTCCATGTCACCTCTCCCCAGTAGGTAGCTTGTCACTGCCCCTTCATCTTGTTCACACCCCCGGCTGAACACCCCATTCTCCTCCCGCTGCGCACGGTTTACTTTACTTTTGAATCCATCTATTAAAATAATTCCTTTCCTTCTTCTGTATCTTCTAACATATGTGAATTACCTCAGGAAAATCTCTCTTCTTTTTATATTAGCCATAAATTTCAAAGTTCCCCAAGTCCTGGAGGACACATATACCAGTAATGATGCTTTTGGTCACGATTCACTTGTATGCAGGAAAATGAAATCCACATGTGTTTTTAGTGTTATTAGATTGCAATAAAATATGATTAAAAGTTAAATAATACTTTTTGTCCATTAGAATGGAAAGAATAACATGACATAATGTTAATTATTGATAAGGGTGAGGGGGAATTTGTATTATTATGCACTATTATGTTAACTATGAATTTATGATACATATGAGATACTATATTTGCATCAATAAGTAATTACTGATGCAGCCTTTTGGTAGAGCATTTTGACTATATCTATTAAAATTTAAAAATGTATTTATTCTTTATTTGAATGCACGCACAAAGAGGCATGTCCTAAAACACTTACTAAAGTATTATTTACACTATAAAAATTAGAAGCAAATTAAATGTTTCTAGAGAAATGATTAAATGAATCATGGTTCATTCATTTTATGGAATACTCTGAAGCACTTAAAATAGATCTGTGCCCAGCTAGAGTGGCTCAGCTGTTGAGCATTGATCCATAAACCAGGAGGACAGGGTTTGATGCCCAATCAGGGCACATGCCTGGGTTTTGGGCTCAATCCCCAGTAGGGGATGTGCAGAAGGCAGCTGATCAATGATTCTCTCTCACCATTGATGTTTCTATCTTTCTATCTCTCCCTTCCTCTCTCTGAAATCAATAAAAACATTAAAAAATAGATCTGTGTTTGCCAACACGGAAAGACCCAGTTAGCACTTCAGGAAGAGGGGATCACACAATGGCATGAACACCAGGAGGGGGCAGCCATTGAGAGCCATTTCAGATACTGCCACCACAGAAACTATTGGCTTAGGGAATTAAGAACAAAATCTAAAAAGAAACTTATTTTTTGTCAAGCACCATCGTTCAATTTTAAATGTGCTTATTCAATTCACTTTTAATTTTAATTATAATAATTACTTAAATAGTTTTACACCTTACTGCATTTCTTAATATCTCATATTGGTTAAATACACATTTGTGATGAGCCTGGTATCTCAGTCATCATTTAAGTCCGAGTTCCTACGGGGGAAAATACATTTTGAATTCTGTACAGTACCTCCCCAGATTGTGGGAACATCACTCACTCACTTGTAGACTCTGGGTATAGGAGCACTCATTGTAGAGATGAAAATGACCAGCACATCTTCAACCTCTTTCTCACTTCAGGGTTTGCTTATAATGGGCGTCTGTTTTAGTCAGCATTGCTGTGTAAATACCACCTTGAAACTTAATGGCTCAGAATAACAACCATTTTATTATTGGTCATCGGGTGATGGGTGACTGGGCAGTTCTGTAGTCAGCTGACCAGTCCACTGGGGGGGGGGGGGGCTGGGTGATCTGGGATGACTTCACTCACCTGTCTGGTGGTTTCTCAGCTGGGACAGATCCTCTGTATTCCACGTGGTGTCTCATTCCCCAGTAGCTAGTCAGGGCTTCTGCATGTGGCGGTCTGAGGGCAAATCTTATTGGTCAGTGCAATTACATGGCCAAGTCTGGAGTCAGTATGGGAGCCCTGCTACACTAGGGGCTTTACTGAACGTTACTACCAGAATCCTAAAGTTTTTAAGATGTTTTGTCACTTTCTTGTTCTGCATTATTTTGTTTAACATAGCCACCAAATGGTACGAATCTTGTCAACCAGTAAAACAGGAGCTGGGTCTCACCAGAGAGTACATCTCAGTGAGGTGTGATCCAGCCCTTGTTCAAAGCTAGGCTAGGGCTGTTGCTACTTGAGGAAATGAATTTGAGAGACATTTTATCTATTCCTCTCTGTATTCTAAGCTCTATCCTCATAGCAACTAAGACCAGCCAGCATCAACGAGCATACCTGGGTGGCACTAACTCAGCTGCTTGCAGGAACAAAACATCCCTGGATAACAGCTTAATGTCATACCCTTAACTCATAGTCATGATCACTGTGAGAAATGACCATGGGAATAAATCTGTACACTTTTAGTAGAATCATTGTGGAGAATATTATCAGGAATGATTTTCAGTGTACCGTGAATGAGGTGCCAAGTGATAAATTCCTTTTAGAAATAGTATCAGGAAAGTGCTTGTTTCACCTTACAAAGGGTAATCAACCAATCTTCCTTTGGAAGACAAGAGTCTCATTCTCTCTCCCCGCTATGGATGCTAGAAATACAAAGGTAAATTTTATGTTTTGTTATAGTAACTCTGTTAGCCTGTTAGCTGTGGTTTTTGATACACTTATTTCCCTCTTTCTACCATATGCAATCCCTGTTTTGATGATCTTAAATTTTTGGGAAGTGTTAAGGGTTTAAAATTACAATACATGAACAAAACAATAAACATGTTAAGCAATCTCAGTTCTTCTGCTAACAAGTTGTGTAATCATTTAACAAACAATCATACATAAGTTGCATCATCATTTAAAAAAATAATAATTTCCCCTTACGTATAAAGATGTTGAGATAAATTGGCCCAAGTCCTTTTTAAAGTCCTTTTGGCTCTTAATAACTCCAAAACTGTTTCTCCTGTGACTCCTCCACTCAAACATTTTATACTTTATGAGTTTTTCCAGCTATTAAATATCTTGAATGGCTTAGTAGAAAAAGAGATAAATTCAGACCTGTTTCAGTGTGGTATAAGACTTTTTCAGTTATTTTGTATTTGGCAAAAAGTGAATTACTTGTTGCCCTTGTTGTGTCCCTTGTTGGTAAAACTCAGGTGTGTAGTATTTCCAGGGGAATGTAAAGTATATGGCTTTCATTCATAGTATAACTCACCCACAGGTTCATTAGAACCCACTTTACACCCAAGAAACATATAAAAGCTTTAAGTTTGATTTGCTTTTAAAAATAACTTAGATGGCGTTGGCTAGGTGGCTCAGTTGGTTGAAGCATCGTCCCATATACTAAAAGGTTGTCGGTTCGATTCCCAGTCAGGGCACATACCTAGGTTGTGGGTTTGATCCCTGGTTGGGGCATATATGGGAGGCAACCAAATGAAGTTTCTCTCTCTCCCTTCCTCTCTTTCTAATATCAATAAACATATTCCCGGGCGAGGAAAAAAGAACACACAAAACTCAGATGCTAAAAGTTTCCAAAAGGCAACCAGAGACTCTCAAGTGTTCTTAATTTCAGCCACTTTCCTAATGACAATTACAGGGTAATTTAGCTTTTAGATGTCACTTTGAGGTTCTGTTGTTTAGACTGGCTGCTTTGTCATATAGAAAACTCTTAAAAAAGAGACATTGGCCTGGACAATTTCTAGCTTTTGAATTTAAGTGAGAGACGTATGACTCTTTCTTTCATTGAACACTTAGAGGCTATTGCAGGGTTATTAATTGGCCCAATTTCTTTTAAAAAAATATATTTTTATTGATTTTAGAGAGAAAGGGAGAGAGCGAGAGAGATAGAAACATTAATGATGACAGAGGATCATTGACTGGCTGCCTTCACACTGGGGATTGAGCCCGCAACCCGGGCATGTGCCCCAACCGGGAATTGAACCAGGACCTCTTGGTTCATAGGTTGACGCTCAACCACTGAGCCATGCCAGCCAGGGTGGCCTAATTTTAATGTTGTAGTGCCTCAGGGAAAAGGGAGGCCTGAGGGAAAAAGAGAGATAAATGGGGGAAAGGCTGGTTGATGGAGCAGTTAGAACATACGATATTTATCCATTTGGTTTGCTGCCTTGTATGGGCACTGTTTGTGGTGCCCAAAACAATTACAATAGTCACATCAAGGATCACTGATCACAGATCACCATAACAAGTGTTATAATAGTGAAAAAGTTTGAAATGTTGTGAGAATTAACAAAATGTAACACACAGATGCGAAGTGAACAAATGCTGTTGGCAAAATGGTGCCGATAGACTTGCTGGATGCTGGGTTACCCCAAACCTGGGCTTATATTCTGGTTCCTCTACTTTCCAGTTATGTTAGACTGAGCAAGTTTCTTCACCTCTATGAACATTTTGAAAGCATATTGTAAATTTTTCTGCCACCCTGGCTGGTAGATGAAGAACAGGGCTCTTGATTCAGTCACCATCATAGTTTGCCTTTTCACGACCAAGCAAGCAAGACTCTGATTGCAAGACCTGCACACCATAATAGTTCCTGCTGGCCCCACATGGGGCTCTCAGCTGGGAGGTGCTTGGAAGGCATTTGGGGTTGTTTTGACTGTCACAGCAACAGGGGATGTTGTCAGTAATTAGTAGGCAGGAAGCAGCAATCCCAATTGTCCGGCAGAGCATGAGGTCATCTTATACAGCGGAGAATTGTCCTGCCCCAAATACCAATGGCATCCACTTGAGGAAATGCTAGATTCAAGGGATCTGAGAAGGATCTCTGGCTCAGAGTCACAACATTCAGTCAAGGTGTTTGGGGTGTTACCTCCTAAGCGACTAAAGACGGCTTTGTGGGTGCCACTTTTCCCAAGATTTCACTACTAACTAGCATGGATACTGAGTCTTATCCTTACAGTGCCATACAAATATCACCAGCTTTCCTACTCACATGGCCTTCTTGCTGTTCTATGCCTGGCCACGCTCTCCTGTCAGAGCCTTTGCACTGGCTGCTACTTCTGCTTTGAGTGCTCCCTTTGGGCAGCTCTACCTCACCATGTTCATGTCCTTTCTTTTTTTTTTAATTTTTTTTATTTTTAAATGTTATTTATTTATTTATTTATTTTTTAAATATATATTTTATTGATTAAGATATTACATATGTGTCCTTGTCCCCACGTTACCCTCTACCCCCACCCCCCCCACCCCCGCTCATGCCCTCACCCCCCCGTTGTCCATGTCCATTGATTAGGCCTATATGCTTGCATATAAGTCCTTTGGTTGATCTTTCCCCCTTACCCCCACCCTCCCCTACCTTCCCTCCAAGTCCCGACAGTCCAATCAATGCCTCTCCGTCTCTGGATCAGTCCTTGTTCATCAGCTTATGTTGTTCATTATATTCCACAAATGAGTGAGATCATGTGGTATTTATCTGCTCTCCAGTTCCATCCATGCTGTGGCAAATGGTAAGAGTTCCTTTTTCTTCTTCCTCTTCTTAAAGAATACCTTTCAGCATTTCATATAATGCTGGTTTGGTGGTGATGAACTCCTTTAGCTTTTTCTTATCCGTGAAGCTCTTTATCTGACCTTCTATTCTGAATGATAGCTTTGCTGGATAAAGTAATCTTGGTTGCAGGTTCTTGCTATTCATCACTTTGAATATTTCTTGCCACTCTCTTCTGGCCTGCATGGTTTCTGTTGAGAAATCAGCTGACAGTCGTATGGGTACTCCCTTGTAGGTAACTGACTGTCTTTCTCTTGCTGCTTTTAAGATTCTCTCTTTATCTTTTGCTCTTGGCATTTTAATTATGATGTGTCTTGGTGTGGTCCTCCTTGGATTCCTTTTGTTTGGGGTTCTCTGCGCTTCCTGGACTTGTAAGTCCATTTCTTTCACCAGGTAGTGGAAGTTTTCTGTCATTATTTCTTCAAAAAGGTTTTCAATATCTTGCCCTCTCTCTCCTTCTGGTACCCCTATAATTCTGATGTTGGTACGCTTGAAGTTGTCCCAGAGGTTCCTTACACTATCTTCATATTTTTGGAATCTCTTTTTTTTTTTCTTTTTCGGTTGGGTATTTTTTGTTTCTTTGTATTTCAAATCTTTGACTTGATTCTTGGGATCCTCTTTTCTGCTGCTGGATCTCTGTAAATTATTCTTTATTTCAGTCAGTGTATGCTTAATTTCTAGTTGGTCCTTTTTCATGTCCTCCATGGTCTCACTATACTTATTGAGGGATTCATTAAATTTATCGGCGGTTTCCATAAAATTCTTGAAAAACCTTATAACCGTGGCCTTGAACTCTATATCCAATCGTTTGCTTTCCTCCATTTCTGCCATTTGTGACCTGTTTCTTTGTCTCCGCATTTTGGCAGCTTCCCTGTGTTGATAGAGTGGCCCTGTGCGCCAGGTGTCCTGTAGGGCCCAGTAGCTCAGCCTCCCCAGTTACCTGGGGTGGACACTCTTGGTGCACTCTTGGTTCCTTGGTTGTTGTAGAATCACTGGGAGGAATTGACCTCCAGGCCAATTGGCTGTGAGAATCAGCTGTGTCTAAAGTGGGAGAACTTCTGTGCTGAAGACACCCTTCTGGGGCAAGACTTGCTTCAGTGGGGCTTTGGTGCTCACTGAGTCTGCTCCCTGAGTGTGGCCCTTATGGATCTGAGGAGTTGCAGTCTGGATGGACCCCCTCTGACCACTGGGTGCAGTGGCTCCTGGATCTAAGGAGGTGCTAATTCAGCCTCTGCCTGAGGCCACACAGCAGGAGCCACGAAGAGGCTCAGCTGTGAAGCAATGCAAGCCGCTGCGGGGCCTTGGGCCTTCTCTTGGAAGTTCAGGGTCTGCCTGGTTCGGCTGCAGTTAGGTACATTCACATGCAAAAGCCTCTGCCGCAGCCTGGGTGGGGCGGGGTCTCAGGGAGTCAAAGGGCGGAGAAAGCAGCTATGGCCGATTCTCCGCCCGGAGTCGCGCGTCTCAGTGTCCCGGTAACGGCTGCAAGCACCTCTGAGGGAAAGCCGCCCTCAAGTTCGCTCGCTGCCGGACAGACCAGCCTCTCCCCGTATGAGTCCTGGGTCCCCAGAGACTTCCTGGAACCGGAGTTCAGAGCAGTCAGGAGCTTGTGACTCAAAAAGACAGCCACGTCCTCAGGCGCCACCCCCTTTCCTCGCGCGCGCGAGCCGCCGTACCTCTGCACTTCACCTCCGCAGCGCCTCTGGCTCTCAGCGTGCTTTTCTTTCCTTCTAGTTGTAGAATTTACACTCAGCCAGCCTTCCTGTTGTTCTGGATGATGTTTGCTCAGTCCTTTGCGGTAATTTTCAATTGTTGTGTGGGGCGACAATTTCCCGGTGTTTACCTATGCCGCCATCTTAGTTGCTCTCCCATGTCCTTTCTTAACAACACCTTCTCAGTGAGGCCTACTCTGACCACCCTATTTACGATTGCACCGCCTCCAACACTTCTGGTTTCCTCCAACTTTGCTCCCTCATAGTACTTGGCATCTTATGAAATATTATATTACCTCAAGATTGATCATGTGTATTTTTGTCTCTCTACTAGAATGTAAATTACACAAGGGCAGCGATGTGTGTGTGTGTGTGTGTGTGTGTGAGAGAGAGAGAGAGAGAGAGAGAGAGAGAGAGAGAGAGAGAGTTTAATTCACGAGTATGTTTTAAGCCCCTAGTCCAGTGCCTGGCACATAGCATAGTTGTTCCATAGATATTTGTTGAGTGAATGAATATCAGCAGTAAGAGCTAGAAAATCTTACGGAGTTAGAAAGTCCTAAACAAAGCAATAAAAAATGATTTTAAAAAGAAATCAATTTGGGAAATGCACAGAGCCTGTGTGAAGAAAACTATACTATGTTACACTGAAGCATGAGAAAGAACTGAGTTAAATGAAGAGATGTGTTGTGGGCTCTTGATTGGCAGATTTTGTATTGAAAAGAAAGCCATAACTTTAATGAAATTTCGGTAAACGTTCTCATGAGTTTTTTTGAACTTGACCAAAATGGTCTCAATTCGTTGGGAGAATAAATAATAGAAAAGCCAAGAAACATATAAAAAAGAATAACAAGGAGAGGCATAGCTCCACTTTATTGAAACCAATTCCAAAAATGAAATATTTAGGACAGTGCTATACTGGTGCAAGAGTAATCAGACAGAGCAGCGGAACAGGATAAAAGCCTCAGAGGGAAACACAGGTACGTACGCAGATCTAGATGGGGTAGAGGTAGTATTTTAAATTAATAGGGAAAAGTACAAATAACTGACATTTACTGAGCATTGCTACTGTTTATTTTATTTGCTTCTTACATCAGTCCTAGAAGGCATGAACTATCATTACTTATTTATTAGACGAGGGAATAAAATTCAGGTGCAGTCACTGCCCAGCTTGAAGTCACCCGGTTAGTACATTGCAGAGTGGGATTAGAACCCAGATCTAACACCAAAGTTCATACCTTAACCTTCACCTTACATGAATAAAAAAGATGCTGAGATACTGGCTAAAGGTTTGGGAAAATGTCACATACAGATTTAAATGTAAAAAATGAAATTGTAGCAAAGATTTAGCTTCAAAGATTTTTACAAAACTGTTTTTCTATTAAAAATTTGAAGCCACATGAGTTTCATATTCTATTTAAAAATAATTATATATTTTCAGATTAGATATATCTACAAATTAGAATTCTAGGCAATTGTCAAAAATGAGGTAGAGGAGTATTAAAGTATGTGAGAGCTTATTCAGAATTTGGGTGAAAAATATTTTACAAAAAAGTGTGAAGTATGATTTATTTCTATAAAAGTGTATGTATAAGCATCAACTAAAGCATAAGAAGGACCCCTCATCCCCTCTCTATAATACAGGGTGGGGCAAAAAGTAGGTATACAGTTGTGAGTACGTGAAACACAGAGTTTATTCTTGTATTATCATTTATTATTGTATTATTTTCCATAAAAACAACATACACCTACTTTTGCCTCACCCTGTATACGTTACATGTTTGGAAAAGAAGGCTGGCATGGGAAGAATTCTGTGGCTGTTTCTCTGTTGTGGGATGGTTTTGCTGCTGGGTCCAGACAGAAAATGGCTCCCTGGTGCCTTGCCAAATAGATACTCAGGTCTTCTTTGTCCACAGTCATTTCTTCACCTGTCACTCCTATCAGCCAGCCAAAACAGCAGCCTGACTTTCTTTGCTCAGAGTTCCCACCGGCTCCCTACCTTCCTCAACCCGATATGTCAGACCTTGTAAAAGGCAGACTGGAAGCCTTGTTAACTCTCTTTTGAGTCTTCCTTGACTTGGGGTGTTTGAAGGTTTAGGCTGGTTAATGATGTCTGCTTTTACGGGTACTCAACCCAGGGTCTAGTTCTTACCCAGGTGTCGGGCTGAAGGGAGGCCTTTCTCTAAGCCATGCCCACCGATGAGCAGAGGTTCGGGCACCAGCTCCCTGCTCCCCCGGGCCTTTGGTCAGGGCTACCGGGTGTGTGTGTGTGTGTGTGTGTGTGTGTGTGTGATTGAGACATTGACTGCACTCAGTTTCTGCCTCTGCTAACCGCACTAGGACTCTGTGTTCTGGTTATTTCACATGAGTCGACCTGCCCAGTTAAAATATGTGAACACGGTAAGATGAAATGGCCCAGTAGAGGCTGGGTGTTACTCATCTCTGTGTCCTCAACATTTTGTACTCAGTGTGATGTGGAGGAAGGAGCCTGGACTCTGGGAATTCCCCAGACCTTGGTTGGAATCCTTACTAGCTTGGTAACTCTGATTTAAGCGTTTTCAGCTTCTCCTTTATCATCTATAAAATGTAGTCACCCAGTAAAAGCATTAGTGAAACGATGTATGTGAAGCCACATATCCCAGAGCCTGGCACATGGAAGGCTTTTAACTGTTGTCCATTGACCACAGACAGGGCTAATGGCTCCAAGTGGGTGAAGATGAATCCTCCCCTGTAGTAATCCAGCTTTCCCAGTAGGAGGCGTAGGAGCTCCATGATTGATTTCCTTTCTCATTCAGTTAGTTTGCGAAATTCAACCTCTGTATCTTTAATTTTGATTTATTATTTATGAGTCTTTGAATGGCCTGCCCTTGTATTCCTTTTCTATTCAAATTATTGTCATTAAAATTAAAAACAGTGTAGCCGGTCAGTAAAACATTGACTCCTTTTTGTCTGTGGTTTTCTCTTTTTTCTTTTGCTGATCTCCATTCGGGGTACCAAAGCCTTGTTACTTCGGTACCTAAAGCTTAGCCTTCATTTTGTCCTGTGTGTACTTAACTCCCTGGGCTGACACCTGGTGTCTTGGTCTGAAAGTTTGAACTATTGGGGGAGAGGTTATGAAGCCTGTCTTGATCCATTGTCTTTTATAGAACCAAGAAGGGCCATCTCTGGCCCCCAAAGTGCTTAGAAGACACATTCTCAGCTCAGTTTTTGTTTATTGTCTCTGGTTGTGTTCCCTGTGCTCCAGCAGTCACTTCTGGTCTGAAGCTTGAGCCTTGACGGGGCCTCAGCCTCACAGAGGTTAGATTAGGAAGAGCCTTCAGGGAGGAGTGAGCCCACGATGCCCGCGGATGGGGAGACTGCGGTGCTGATGGGAGTGGGGCTGGGACCTTGGGTCTCAGTTTCTTTGTGGGTAAAAAGGGGGATGGGCTGAGTATTTTCTAAGACCATTCTAACTCATACATGTCACACGTCCAAGCCCGGAGGCCAGGCGCACCTGAGGTGTGAATTCCGGTAATGAAGAGCAGAAAGGTATGTTGTAAGCCTTAGATTTATGGATGTTGTGGCAACCTAGCCCTCGGAGCCATGCCGGGACTTTCTCACAGTTGACATTATGCCTTGGAACAGGCTGTTCTGATGAGCAACACAAGGACACATCAAAGACTCCAGCGCCCGTGCTTGGCTCTGGGACCCAGGATTCTCCTTTTTATAGTCCTGTGACGTGGGGACAGCGTTAGCATTTACTTCTGTTTGCTAAGCAGGACAACGTGCCACAGGAAGGCAATAGTTATGAATATTCTCATGGAAGTCAGTTGAGCCAGGAGGAGAATTCAGTTTTCTGACATATCGTAGGCATTGGCATCGACTGCAGTCAGAGTGCAGAGGAAAGAGCCCACGTCCCAGAACAGAGCCAGCTTGGGTTTAAATCCTGCTGTGTGACTTCAGGCAGGTAGCCAAACTTCTCTGAGGCTCACTTCCCTACCTGTAAAATGGGATAATAATACCACCCACTGTGTAGGATTGAGAAGAGGGTATTTCTGTAAGGTGCCCATGAAATATGAGGTTATTTTTATTTCTTTCATTTTGAAGCACAAGAACAATGAAACATGCGTTTACTCTCCTGAAAAGGGAGTTCGGGTAGGGTTAAACATGGGACAAAATAACTTGAAGGACTTCAGTGAGCAGCAGCAGAGTCTGAATAGGGATAACTGAAAATTAAAAGAGTGATGGGAAAAACACACAAGCCCTGTGGATGGCCCTGAGCTTCTGAAAGAAAGGAAGCCAGGAATCTTGATTTATCGGGAATTCCAGAAGGGCCAGACTGCTGAGCGTCACATCGGCCTAGTGACCAGGGCTTCTTATCTTCTGGTATCAACTCCTGGAATACGTATCCTCTTTGTGACCCTCTGCCTCATCCGGCCATGCAAGCACCTCTTGAGCACACATCCCGAGCCAGGCTTGTGTCACTGCTGGGGGCACTAGGAGGCCAAGGGTAGGTCCTGGACTCCACCGTCTGATAGGGAAGGCCCAGGTGAAGAGTCAAGTTCACTGTCCCTAGAGCAAAGGGCCTCAGTCGAGGTCCACCTGCCTCAGCAAAGAGGGAGGCATGGGGAGAGTCCAGCTCTGTCTTCCAGACACGGGCCAGAGAAGACCTGGCTGAGGAGGGAGTGCCTGGGCTGGGGGTGGGGGATAATGGGGACTGGCGAAGGTCACGAAGGGGCCAGTGAGGAGAGAGGAGAGAGCCAGCCCTGAGGAGCAGTGGGGGGAAAGGGGGGTGCTGCTGCTGCCTCCCAGGGTTGGGAGGAGGAGGAGGTAAGGATTGTTGGAGGAGGCTGCTCATGCTGTCTCCTTTCTGCTCATGCCCAAGGCAAGGGCCCAGGTTATCCCAAAGAGCAGACTGAAACTTGGTGGGAAAGCCTCCTTCTGAAGCCTTTAGTTCCAGGAAGACCACTTAAACCTACCGTGTCCCATTTTAACTCTGACCCCCAGGCCTGACAGCATCGCCTCAGGTACTGAAGGAAGTAGCTGAGGGAGGATAAGACCAGCAGGGAGCAGGCACAGTAACATCCACAGCTTCTCTCAGGGGCTGTTGTGAACTAACTGAATCGGCAAACGTCTGGGGGGAAAAAAGGTTAACACTCAAAGCGGACGAGTTTCTGTTGAGAATGACTCGTTTGCGGTCTCTAGCAGCACGAACAATATGGCAACATGTAGCAACAGCCATGACGATGTGTGTGTCCCTAGGCTGCTCCTCGCCCTTAGTTCCATTCCCCTACCCCCGAAAGGAACTGAAGAAACCTGCCCCAAGGCAGCAGCTCCCCTGCGTGAGCCGCCTGGGCTGCGGGTGCACCTACTCCAGGGCTGTCATTCATGTGGACACGGGCAAAAACAGCATCCCTTGAGTGGCACGCTGCTGCATTCTGGGAGCAGGGACGGTGCCTCGCTCACTGCTAGAATCCTGGGGGCCTGCATCTGGCACACGGTAGGCACTTAGTAAATACTGCCCGACTCTGTGGCATGCATAAGGGCATGCCGACTCATGAGCCCACTGTCCAGAGATTTAAAATGATTACCATGACGATAACGCGTAAACTCACACAGAAACTTTAACCAGGAAAAAAAAAACACTTAAATATCACTTCTGTGGTGTACTTACCACTATGCAAAATTGTATATGAATGCGAAAACAAGGCCTGGAATGGAATGGGCAAAAACGAAAAGAATTACATTGAGTGTGCTGAGATTATGGGCCATTGCTTTACAATTTTAAGATGTTTTCAGAATAAAGCAAAGTCACATATTTTTTGACTACATTTAAGGTCGGTTTAAGAAAAACAAGGCCAGGCATTTTTAGTAGTGCAATTGGGTGTAAATAACTACTTTATCTCACAACTTCTTTTCTCCCTTGGAGTTAATAAATATTCTTCAGGTATCTGTTATCCATACTTTGTAGCCTCAGTCCCAAGGCAGTAAACCAACTCAAAAGCCAAAGGACTGCCAGGATAGAAAAGGAGAAGAGCACTTTTGTTTTCATTATCTACAGTGAGAATGCATGCAAGCGAGCAATAGAGAACCACAGAGGGAAAAGCAAGCCCTGGTTTGTTGGAAGGCTTACACCCACTAATTATCCAGAGAGAGAACTTCCCTAATGAACTGAGGGTACAGTGAGGGTGAGCAAAGGGGTCCAAAGGTTCCTAAGGCAGAATCGGCTTTGCCGAAGAACATGCTATTAATTTGCCTGTCTGTGTTTCAGCCTCCATTCCTTCTCGCTGTAAAGGATGGATGAGTTTCACAGTGGGGATGGAACCTGAAGCGAAGCTTTCTGGGTTCACTTACCACACTGGACTCTGCATCCTTTTCCATGTCTAATTTTCACAGTCTCTGGCCGGCTAGGAGTGCAAGTTGCCGCTCACTGCACAGAGATGCTGTCTACAGCAGAAGTTTTCTATGTTCGGGCACCGGAATCAACCGGAGAACTTGGTAACACAAGTTCTCGGGTCCTGCCCCTAGAGATTCTGTCTCAGTAGGTCTGGGTGGGGCCTAAGAATGCGATTTCTAACCAGCCCAAGGTGGTGTTGATGCTGCCGGTGGGGGACCACACTTTGAGTAGCACTGGTGTGCGGCTTTCCCAGGTGGTCACTGGATGGTGTTCCAGGGGCATCTGGGTGAGGATTCACCTTCCCGGTGACAGTCCACAACCTGGAGCCCGGGCCCATTGGCACAGGATACAGTTACCAACACCTTTCAGGGAGCCAGCCAGGCTGCTGGGGTTCAGGGCTCTCTCTTTATTTTTATTTTTACTGGATTTAAGGTCAGGAGCAAGTTCCTTAACCATTTACAACCCAGTCACCTGACCTGAAACCTGGGAGGATGATGATGGTACTCACCTTAGGTGGGTTGTAGTGAGGTTTAATGAGGGTGTCCTGTGAGGCATTAAGCACAGGGCCGGTATTCAGCAGGTGCTCAATACGGACTGTTGGAGGATTGGAAAGAAAAAAAAGGAAACTTTTCAAAATTTAAGCTTTATGCCAGCACCGTGCCCACACTGCACTGAGTACTGTCATTACCCTCACAGCCCTCTTTTACGGATGGAGAAGAAATTATGGCCTTGCCCAAAGTCACGTTGATCATAAATAGTGGGGTCAGGATTAGAACTCAGGTCTGAGTGATTCCATGGACTGCAGTCTACCTGGCCTCTCACTGTCATCCTAATGAAACCTCGGAGACCCAGCTCTGCTCTGTAGGTCCTGGTCCCTAGGAGCTGTGATCCGTGGTGGAGGGGCCACAGTTCTGTGCAGAATGAAGACAGCAGCCGTCTGGGCCAGCAGGGAAGGCTCCCTGTCCTGACAGGCTCCAGGCTCCATCTGTCTGTCACCGTCTCCAGCTGTCCATATGGTCTCCATCCATCCTTCCCAGTCTCCATCAGGTGACCCAAGTCATTCCAGTAAGCCCAGCACCTTTCCTCCCAGGGGATCTCCGTTCTAGAAACAAGGACTCCAAGGCCCAGAGGACTGAAGTGACCAGCTAGGAGGTCAAACAAAGGGGAGGCGGCAGAGTCCAAATTCAAACACAAACCAACCGGATTCCCAAATCCACAGTTTTGGCATCACATGAGGCTGAAGGATAGAAAACACTTGGTGTGTGCATGGACTTCGGATTTGTTATTCTTTCAGTTTCATTTTGCACTGGTTTCAGGTGTACAGCTTAGTGGTTAGACAGTCATATCCTTCAGCTTATAGTGTCCTCCTCCATATTTCCAGTACCCCAACTGGCGCCGTACATAGTTATCACAATATTATTGACTATATTTCCGTGCTTTACATACATCTCCATGACTGTTTATAATGGCCAATTTGTGCTTCTTAATCCCTTCATCTCTTTCACCCAGTCCCGCCTCCCCCCTCTCCTCTGGCAACCATCAGTCTGTTCTCTGTGTCTGTGAGTCTGTTTCAATTTTGTTTGTTCATTTATTTTGTTCTTTAGGTTCCACATATAAGTGAAATCATATGGAATTTGTCTTTTTCTGACTGATCTCTCTGAGCATAATACCCTCTAGATCCATTCATACCATCACAAATAAGATTTCATTCTTTTTTATGGTCCATTCCACAGCTTTTTTATCCACTCATCAATTGATGGGCACTTGGGTTGCTTTTTTATCAACTCATCAATTGATGGGCACTTGGGTTGGCTATTGTAAATAATACTACAATAAACATAGGGGTGCATGTATTCTTTCGAGTTAGTGTTTTGGGTTTCTGTAGATAAATCCCCGGGAGTGGAATTGCTGGGTCGTAACATAGATTCATTTTTAATTTTTTGAGGAAACTCCACACTGTTTTCCATAGAGGCTGCACCAGTCTGCATTTAGGGACTTCAGAAGTTAATGAATAGAATTGGGTTGGGTAGGTAGGGTGGGTAGGGTGGGTAGAACAGTACAGTACAAAAATTAGGCTTAAAAGAGAAGTTGTGGTTTAATGAATTATATAAGTTTTTCTCCCTTTCCACTTCCCTTTCTAACCATGAAGGTGCTCTTATGAACCTCCTTCAACATGCTTAAAGAATTAATGGAATAGCGTTTTAGTATCTGTAGACTCTTAAAAGAAATCCTATTAAAACCATAATACCTATTATGAGCCAGGTACTGCACTAGGTATTTTCCCAACATTGTCTCATCTACTCTTTGAAACACCTCTACTGGGAGGCAGCATTAGCCCCATTGTGGATGGGAAAACTGAGGCCCGGACAGGTTAGGTTTCCATGGCCAGGGCAGATTTTTGACCCTGGACCTAATTCTGAAGCTCTTGTTCTTCTCATTCTATCAGGAAATGAATGGGGTTCACGCCACAGCTAGGGAGTAGCTCCTTGGACTCCACTCTTTGATTCCAAGCCCAGATTCCTTTTTGCTTTTCAGTTCCTTAACCCAACCAAGTTCTCTTACATGGCTCTGTCAGCCGTCCAGGCTCAGCTACAGACTCCCTTCAGAGGCCTCTCCTGATCCCTGTACCCGAGGAAGTTCCTCCCCGTCCTCTATCGCCGCGCCATGTGTGTTTTCTTCTTAGTGCCTATGCCATTGACAGCGACTTACTTGTCTCTTTTTCTGATCATTGTCTCTCACCTCTACTGGGCTGTAATCTCCATGAGGGCAGGGGCAACATTGCTTTATAAACTGCCTGTCCCCTGTCTTGTCAATTGCCTGGCAAAGATTTGTCTGAATGAATGAATGGCAGCTACGGTGTAGTCCATTGTTTCCTGCCGCCGCTCTCACTCACTAAATGACTGTAGTTACTCAGAGAATCAATTTCCTCGGCCATAAATATAGAGCCATGAACCCCACCTAGCAGAGATGTTGTGAAGATGAAATCACATAACAGACATGAAAGCTTTGCTATAAACCATATGATACTCCGCACATGTGAGGTGAAGAGGAAGTAGTTTCCTTTTCACTGTGGGACTTTGATGAATATCCAGATCAGCCCCCCTGCTCCCCGCGAGCCTTCTTAAATTTTTCTTTTCCTATCTGATACATGTCTTGGCAGTGGGGAAAACGTAATGCCACCTTAATCATGGAACCTAATGACAGACCACTAAAGTAATTTTAAAGTCATTATGCCTGCAATGGTAACAGAAATTCTTCCCACTCTCTGTAAAAGCATTCGCTGCTTTGTCTTTTAGCTGCAGGGTCCTTGATTGATCAGATAGGCTGCTAAGGAGGAATGACCCCAGAAATTAAACTTCAGAGACCCAGGTTTCATTCTTGGCTCTGTCAGATGCTAGATCTTGGGCAACCTCTTCCCTTCAAGATAGAGACAATATTAGGAAGGGAAGTTAGAGATCCTCTAGGCTAGGAAAGGCAAACCACAGGCCAGTGGGCCAACTTTGTCCCACCACCTGTTTTTGAAAATGAAGTTTTATTGGGACACAACCATGCTCATTTGTTTACATATTGCCTGTGGTTGCTTTCTTGCTACAAAGACTGAGTAACTAGTTGTAACAGAAGACCATATGGCATATGAAGCTGAAAATATTTATTTTCTGGCCATTTCAGAAAAAGCTTTTTGACTCCTGCTCTAGTCCAATATTGCCACCCCTTCCTTTTTAAATATGGAAAATTAATTCCAGAAAGAGAAAGGAACTTTCCCAAGATCACATAAAGAATGAGGAAAATCAGAAAGACAAAAACTTAGGAAAAACTAATGTTAGTAAATATTCTGCCATAGTCCAGAGGCTAGACATATCAATTATTCTAAGATCATGAAGATATCTTTGAGGGGCTTTGCCCTCCCTCATTTTGTATCTGTCTAAATAAGACAAGTATTATCACATTTACATGGTTCCAAGGTAATAAGTGCATTGGAGAGTCTTACAATGAAGGCGTGGCAGTGCGAATCCAACACATTCATCATAATGAATCTACAGCCAAACATCCATTGGCGTTTTGTTTTTGTATAATCTCTCTGATGTCACGAGTCATCTGGACTTCACGAATTTGGAAGTTGTGCTAATTTGATGACATAAGCTCTGGTTAAGTTTATCTTTGCATATTGCCTGACAAAATGCTTTATTAAGCCAATTGATAGTATAGATTAGAATTTTGGGGAGTGGTGTTTTTACATTACTTAGGAGGACAGGCGATTTTTAGCACTGCCAAATTATTTAGAAGTGTTTATTTGAAATAAATGATGACTGGGCAAATCACAAATCATTTTTATTTCATCAGTGCATGTTCAAGGTCCTTCTAATTGGAAAATATTCTGACAATGTTTCCGTTTGGACATTGAAAGTCATTTCTCTCAGGATAGTCTGCAACTCATTTTCCCCCACTAATTGTGGTCATCCTTTCTCTGCAATAGCATCCAAATGGAATATTGGTGTGGGAGAAGACCTTAGAATTATCAGTTATTTTTTAAACCATAGGACTATTGAGATATGGAATCCTGTAGTGCAAAGTTAACTTCATTTTAACTTCTTTCAATTTTTTTAAAAAATGTTTTATTTATTTATTTTTCATCACCATTTATTCTCCCTATACCCTCTTCCACCCTCTCCCTCAATTCTCAAGTGGGTGCTGGTCCTTCTCAGCTCTTTACTGCTTACTAATCTCCTTGCCTGAAAAACAGAGAGCAGACCTCGGGGAGCCAGAGCTCAGCGAGTTTCCCAGAGATAATGAACAGCATTGTTCTGTTTCATTGCACTTACTTGTACGGCTGCCTTCTGTTCTGGCAAGTGATTGTGGTTTCCACTCATGGTAATTCTATCAAGTTTCCTTTGAAAATCAATTTCAAGAAGAAGAAGAAAAGTGAGGAAGCAAGGCAGTTTTAACCAAATATATTATGCAGACAGTGCAGATGATTTGTGGATACAACACAGATCATAACGAGGTGAATGTTGATATGGAAAACATAGTGATGATGGGCTCGTGTGATGGAAGTTTGGGTTCAGATAAACTAGTCCAATTGCCTTACTTTATGGCAGAGGAAATCAATGCCCAGAGAGGGCTAGAGACAGGTCAAGGTCACACAGCCCCGGTGTTAGAGCTGCGGTCAGGCCCCTGACTCTCAGCTCATACTCTTTCTGCCACTGACACCACCATCTTGCACCCTTTTTGGTGTTCCTGTCCAGATATAAGTAAATGTTTGGGAATGCGACCTGTTGTCTGAATGTGAGTGTCTTTCACCAACCCACCCTGCATCAAAATTTTTGCCTCAAACTAGCCTGCCCTGTAGTCTTAAAGAAAAGTTGGCTGGAATGATGGTCAGTTGAATAGGATCAGGCCCACACCCTGTTGTGGTTCTAATTTCTTCTGTGACTTGACTCACACAGCATTGAGGCCACACAATGTTGTCTCTTTGAGAAGAAATGTGGTCGTCTTCTCATAATATCCCAGGAAGTATTTGTGTTCCCCCCTCAGTGGGGAACTCACTACTTAATCACGTAGCTATTCCATGAATGGTGGTGAAAACAGTCCTAAGGATCTTCTGGGGCTGAGGGGAATGGCTCGTAGCCCCAAGACTTCAGATGCCCCCTTCCTTAGAGCTAAACTAGCAGAGATCTTAGAACCCTGATGGGGGCTGTGGGCTGCAGCAATGGCCTTCTCAGTTTCTGTTTCTCCTTGCAGTGGGCCTGGAGGCAGTCTTGCAGGGCGATAGGAAGGTGGTGGCCCTCCTATTCCCCAAGCTCCCGGCCTCTGGACACAGCTGAGACACGGGTCCCTTCCAACATGGGGCCAAACCCATTGGTTGTGTCTCTCTGGCATCCCAGGCATGTGGAGCATGGACAGATGTCACCTCCTTTCTTTGAAAGTAAAGTGGCGAAGGGAACAAAGGCTCACTTCTCAGAGTATTGTGCCAGGAAACATATTTCCTATGCATTTTTCAGATGCCACTTGACCCGCCCGAGCCAATAATTGTTCTGAAACCACATACCCGCTCTATAGCACATGATGACATGGGTTTTCAACATTGGCCCTCTAAGTGACACAGTGATTGGCCAACCAGGAGATGAAAGGCCAGAGGAGGAGGCCGGGTCCACGTTTGGGGGGATGACTGAAGAGAATTTAAGCAGCAGTAATAAGATTCCTACCACCTACTGAGCAGCTGCTTTGTGCCAGGCACTATCCTAAGCACTTTATTTCTCTTGTCCTGTTGAATTCTCTGGAACACTTTAAAAAATCTATATTATAATTCTCACTTTTAGGTGAGAAAATGAGGCTCAAAGAGGTTAAAGTATGTGCCTAGGGCTAGGAGCCAGCATGAGGCAGAACTGGGATTCATCCCAGGTCTTTCTGATGTTGGAGCCCACAGTCTTTTCAAACTGCAGCAGCCTTTATAAAAACGCTGGACTATTGGGACTCGCTGGTCTTGCTCAAATTATACTATTATCTATTTATCAGTGCCACATTCAATCAGAGTCGGTTCCATCATTCAGTGAGAAATACTGCTAAGGGGTCTGGGGAGGACTGATGTTAAAGGAGAAGATTATTACTGGCTGGTGTGAATCCTCGAGGCAGCTGCCCCAGGGTCTCATCCGAGGGACTATGGGTGCTTCCGGTTAGGGACTGGTGCACAGCACAGGGCCTGGCACCCGGGGACTCCCCAGTGAATTGGATTTAGAATCACTTATATCCCTGAGCCCTGGAAGAAACACTCATTGGAGAGAGAGCAAGTCATCAGGAACAGGTGACATTACTATTTGAAAGGTGTTATTGGTAAGTGTCACATTTTTAGATACTACTTCTTTTCTCTCTAATGTTATGCTCTTTTTCCTTCTGATGTGAGTCCTGACTAATTGAGTCATTTGAATGAGAACATCATCTTACACCCAGGTTCCCTGCCTCTAGTTTCTTTTGCAATCCAGTCAACCTCTATGTTCCTGCTAGGACAGGGGCATCTTGCTCAAATGGGATCCTGATTCCATTCTCTTCACAAACCCCTCTGTTCTGCAGAGCCCCCCTTTACCCCCTTGAAGTAGAGAGCCCTTGTGATCACATATTCTCTCTCTCGGGCTTAACAGTTCTTCACGGAGGGTGTTCCCTCTTAATGAAATGTCTTTTCCTTTTCAAAAAAATTAAAACACATTCCCAGTCATTGCCGAGGCTGTCTTGGGTTAGGCTCCTTGAAGCAGGGCCTGAGATGAGGATAGTTTTGCATGTGGTTTATTGAGGGGATGCTCCCAGAGACAAACCTGGACGAGGCAGGATGAAGCCCATCAAAAGGAGCTGTCAGCTGAAGTCTTGTCTCAGTCTGATCCCACGGGAGCTCTGTAGCATGAAGAGTACCCCTGAGGCAGGGGGCAGGCCTTCGCCTCTGAACCAGTCAGCCATTGACTGAGGCTTGCTCCTGTGTGGGTTTTTTCTTTTGGGGTGGCGGGGGCAGAGAAGTATATGAGCTCTCAGGCCAGGTGGCTTCTGTTTCTGCAGTAAATTCTCTGGAAAAGGGTGCAAATGCCAGCACTTAGCAGCCCACCCAGCTTCTAGGCAAATGGGCACCTGAACCAAGTAGAGACTGGCTGGGCTGGGGCCACCAATAGCATCCTGTGAAGACCAAGCTCAGATGTCACTTCCTTACCCGGCCAGTGTGGGTTAGTGGTTGAGCATTGACCTGTGAACCAGGAGGTCACAGTTTGATTCCCAATCAAGGCACATGCCAGGCTGTGGGCTCAATCCCCAGTGTGGGGTGCGCAGGAGGCAGCCAATCGATGATTCTTTCTCATCATTAATGTTTCTATCTCGTTTTCCCTCTTCCTTCCTCTCTGAAGTCAATAAAAATATATTTAAAAAATGTCACCTCCTTTGTGACTCATTGGGGGCAGGACTTCAAACATTATTGCTTTTGACAATCATGAACACAACCGGCTGCCTTGTTCAGCAGGTGAGTTGCTTGCCAGGGAATAAACTGAGGTTTTGGAGCCAGATACATCCGGGTTCTGGCTTTGCCCCTCAGTTCCTCTGGTGCCCTGAACATTGAATCACCTCTCTGAGCTCAGTTTCTGCCTCACAGAATTGTTGTGGCCCCACGTGAGTGATGGGCACACGGCACCTTTTTCCAGAGGAGACTCCAAAGAGTGGACCCAACCAATTAATGAATGAGCGACTTATAATGAATTTCATGCTTCTCAAAGAGTTGTCAGCTCTCACCACTATAATTATCCCCCCTACATGGGTGAAGAGACAGAGCTGAGTGAGCTGGTCACTTGCGGAAGGCAGCAGTCAATAAATGGTGGGGCTGGGTCTTACCCTGGGACTCCACTGAGGAGAAAGAAGCGCAGGTGGTTTTTGCTCTGCTTTTCCCTGTAGTTATGACTTTCAGCTCTGAGGACACCCCAGTGATAAGTAGATTGAGCCACTTGTGTTCGGTTGAGAAGGTGGACCAAGAATAGAACTAATATTTATTGGACAAACACTGGGGGAGGCATTTTTCATGCTTAAGCTCTTCCAGTCTTCATAACATAAATGGAAAATTTCACTCCCACTTCACAGATGAGGAAAGCCACACGTTGACATCAAGCTGTCTTCAGAACTGGGCTGCCTTCCTCAGGGAAGGCGTGGTGGCTCCTGCATTCAACCTCTGCTGTGGTCTGATCTGACAGTGGCTTCCTATTCAGTCCTCATCACGTGCTGCCCCCTCCCTTGGTGTGTCTCCAGCCCAGCCCAGTGTGGCTGCGGATGGTATTTTTATTGCGGTGGACACAGACCTCGGCTTTTCCTGGGCAGTGCCATCTGCCTGCCCAGTGGACACTGGAGGCTCTTCCCAGCATATACCATCCAGGGGCACATTCCATGCCCTGCTCAAAGGCCCCTTGTGTGGGCCTACGTGTGTGCACTTGCCCAGGCATCCCTGCCCCCCTCCCCCCCACCCCACCCCCCCGAGAGGCCTCTGGCATCAGACAGTCTGTCAGAATGCCCCTAGGGAAAGAGGTTGGTGTGGCTGCCCCGTTGTCTGTCAAGAAGTCTGCCTGTGCAGTGCTCTGGTGCTGGGAGCCTTGCTGCTCCGTCCGTGTGTCCTGAGTGGCAATGCCATTCATGCTCTGGTCCACTCAGTCATACATTCAGTCCCCTCTTATTGGACATCTGCTGTGTGTCACTCAGCCTTGTCCCCAAGGAGCTCAGACTCTAATGGCAACACAAAGAAGGCAAAAGACCACTATAACCTAGTCCGTAGAGAGACGAAAATGGTCCACAATTTACTGTAGCTGCTGGTGCCTTCTCAGGGGCGTGGTGTATATCAGGGAGATCCTTCTAGTAGTACAAGGCTTTCCTCGTGTGTGGATTCTTCCTGCTGGGCTTAGGCTCTTGTCCCTTGTAGTCACACCCATGGTGGTAGATGTTACTTCTCTTGTAACTGTCACCATGCTTGTCACAATCTGCCATCAGACTATGAAGAGGACTGGTCCTTTGACTTGTAGGAGAAGTGTGGCTTTGGAAGCAGAGAAACCCAGACTTGAATCCCAGAGCTGCTAGTTATCCGTGCAGGGCCAGGATGAGGGTGAGGAGAGCAAACCACTAACTCTGGGTGAAGATTTAAAGCACCACCAACAAGCTCAGTAATCAAGTAAACAATATTTTAATAAAAAAAATCAACATTAATGCAAAAAAGCCACAATGACCAAAATTTTAAAGACAGATCTGACCTAGAACTTGCATGATTTATCTCAGTTGCCTCTCTGTAATACTGCCCTGTCGTATTAAGTTTTCATTAGTTTGTATTAATTTTTGCGTTAATATTGACAAAAATACTGTCCTCATGGAGCTCATGTTCCAGTGGGGGAGGTAGCTGTGACACAAATGACAATCACACATGCCATAACGGAATGTAAAGCATACCTTTGTGTAAGGCGCAATCCATCTCCTAAGACTGCTGCTGCAGGTAGTGGGGTGGAAGTTGGAAAACATCACTGAGAAGTGGTGACATTTGACCTGGGTCTTGAAGGATAAGAGTTCAACAGCTGCTTGAGAGGTGGATGGTGGAAGGAAAGCAGTGGGAATTGTCTGAGGAGAAACAGAAAAGCATGGGAGTGCTGATGTGTCTGGGGAATGTCAAACAGATGGAGCTGTTAGATCTGGGGAGAGCTATTCTGTTGATAAGAGACATGATTATATCTGTTCCTGATGTGTTGTGTTTCCAAGGTCATTCAAATGAAGTTTTCCCCTGCAGGCAGCTAAAGATCCTGGGAGTGAGATGTGAGGGACTTTGGAGTCAGAGGTAGGGGGAAAGGCATGAAAGAATGTTTCTTTGGGGAATGGTGTGGGCTATCTGGCCCTTGACAGAAAAAGTTAGCTGACCCTAGTCTAGTGCATAGCAGGTGCACATTTATTTTGTCATGTAATTATGTTGTTCCATTCTCACAACAATCCTGTGTGATAGATTTTATTAGTTTATTATCTCTCATGTCAGAGATGAAGACCTTAGTGAGGTTAAATAACTCGTCCAAGATTACATAGTATGGGAGTCACTGGAATGTAGGAAAAGGGTTGAAATCATGGGAAATTGCCAAGGGAGCGATTATGGAGACTAGATCATTTATTCCAGACCTCTTCCAAAGAGGCCAAAAGCCTCTTTGGAAATCTGGTAAAAGCCAAGAACATCCCTCCCCATCTCCCATGCCAAGCATATATCTATACACACAGGCATGTGATATTGTGATTTATAATAAGAAATATATATTTGGTCTTTGTCCCTGTTTCTGGCACAGCTGTTAAAGCCCTTGGGTTTTCTAAATGATAAGATCCATAAAGGTGTCCTTATATTCATAACAAACTCCTCTCAGACACCCCTGAATTTGTTAATGAAGTGTCTTTTGGAAAGCAACCTGAGGTTGGGGCTGATTGACATGAGAACCAACCAATCCCTAACCTGTAGGGAGCGGAAAGAAGCTGGAGGTTGACTAGGTCGCCAATGGCCAGTGATTTCATTGATCATGCCCGTGTAATGAAGCCTCATGAAAACCAGAAACAATAGAATGGTACTTTTTGTTGTTGTTGTTAAACCACGGATGAACCTACATTGACACATCATCATCCGTAGTTTACCTTAGGATTTGTTCCTGGTGTTGTTCATTCTATGGCAGCGGTTCTCAACCTGTGGGTCGCGACCCCTTTGGGGGTCAAACGACCCTTTCACAGGGGTCGCCTAAGACCATCGGAAAACACATATATAATTACATATTGTTTTTGTGATTAACCACTATGCTTTAATTGTGTTCAATTTGTAACAATGAAATTGGGGGTCACCACAACATGAAGAACTGTATTAAAGGGTCGCGGAATTAGGAAGTTGAGAACCACTGCTCTATGGGTTTGAACAAATGTATAAACGGCATATATTCATCATTATAATATTATATAGAGTTTTTTCACTGCCCTAAAAATCCTTTGCACTCTGCCTTTTTAATTCTCCTCTACCCCATCCCTGGCAATCCCTAATCTTTTTATGGCCTTCATAGTTTTACCTTTTCCAGAACGTCATATAGTTGGAATCATATGGTATATAGCTTTTTTAGATTGGTTTCTTTCATGAGTAATATGCTTTTAAGGCTTCTCCATGTCTTTTCGTGGCTCAGTAGCTCATTGCTTTTTAGCACTGAATAATATTCCATTGTCTAGATGTACCACAGTTTGTTTATTTATTCACCTACTGAAGAACATTTGGTTGTTTCCAAGCTTTGGCAACTATGAATAAAGCTTCTATAAACATCTGGTTGCTGGGTTTTGTGTGAATGTGTGTTTTCAGTTCTTTTGTACAAATACCAATGATGGCAGTTGCTGGATTATCTGGTAAGAGTATGTTGAGATTTGTAAGAAACCACCAAACTGTCTTTCAAAGTGGCTGTGCCATTTTTCATTTCACCAATGATGTGTGAAAGTTCCTGTTGCTCCACATTCACTCATCAGCACTTGGTATTGTCAGTGTTCTGGATTTTGGCCATTCTAATAGGTGCATAGTAGTATCTCATTGTTTTAATTTTTATTTTCCTGGTGACATATGATGAGGGGCATCTTTTCATATACCTATTTGCCACCTGTATATCTTCTTTGGTGAGGTGTTGTTAAAATCTTTGGCCCATTTTTCAAATTGTTTTTTTTTTTTTTATTATTAAATCTTTATTGTTCAGATTATTACATTTGTTCCTCTTTTTTCCCCCCATAACTCCCCTCCTCCCAGTTCCCACCCCACCCTCCGCCCTCACTCCCAACCCACTGTCCTCATCCATAGAGACTGATTTTTGTTCAGTCTCTTCGCGCATCTCCAACACCCCTTTCCCCCCCAAGAATAGTCAGTCCATTCCCTTTCTATGTCCCTGATTCTATTATGATCACCAGATTATTTATTCACTTGATTCTTAGATTCACTTGTTGATAGATGCATATTTGTTGTTCATAATTTGTATCTTTACCTTTTTCTTCTTCTTCCTCTTCTTAAAGGATACCTTTCAGCATTTCATATAATACTGGTTTGGTGGTGATGAACTCCTTTAGCTTTTCCTTATCTGTGAAGCTCTTTATCTGACCTTCAATTCTGAATGATAGCTTTGCTGGGTAAAGTAATCTTGGTTGTAGGTTCTTGGTATTCATCACTTTGAATATTTCTTGCCACTCCCTTCTGGCCTGCAAGGTTTCTGTTGAGAAATCAGCTGACAGTCGTATGGGTATTCCCTTGTAGGTAACTGTGTTTCTTTCTCTTGCTGCTTTTAAGATTCTCTCTTTGTCTTTTGCTCTTGGCATTTTAATTATGATGTGTCTTGGTGTGGTCCTCTTTGGATTCCTTTTGTTTGGGGTTCTCTGCGCTTCCTGGACTTGTAAGTCTATTTCTTTCACCAGGTAGGGGAAGTTTTCTGTCATTATTTCTTCAAATAGGTTTTCAATATCTTGCTCTCTCTCATCTTCTGGCACCCCTATAATTCTGATGTTGGTACGCTTGAAGCTGTCCCAGAAGCTCCTTAAACTATCTTCGTATTTTCGGATTCTTTTTTCATTTTGCTTTTTTGGTTGGGTGTTTTTTGCTTCTTCGCATTTCAAATCTTTGACTTGATTCTTGCGCTCCTCTGGTCTGCTGTTGGGAGTCTGTATAATGTTCTTTATTTCAGTTAGTGAATGCTTAATTTCTAGTTGGTTCTTTATCACAACATCGAGGGTCTCATTAGATTTCTTGCAGATCTCATTAAGTTTATCGGTAGTTTCTAGAAGATTATTGAAAGACCTTAAAAGTGTGGTTCTGAATTCTATATCCTCCATCGACATTTGTGTCCTGTTTCTTTGTCTCCGCATTTTTTATGCTTTCTTGGTGCACCCCCTAGTGGTCTTTGTGCGCAGTCTTGTTGTAGTTAAGCCTTGATTGTTGTAGGTAATACTGGGGGTGATTTGCCCTCCAGGCTAACTGGCTGTGAGAATCAGCTGTGTCTGCAGTGGGAGAACTTTTGTCCTCTAGGGAGGTGCTAATCTAGCCCTTGCCTGAGGCTATCCGGCAAATGACTCTGTGCAGGGCTTGGGCGGGGTGGGTCGCACGGGATCAACAGGGTGGGCGGAGCGAGCAGTTACGGCTGCTCTCAGTCCCCTTCCCAGAGGCTCTGCCTCTCAGAGGCCCAGCAACCGCAGCAAACCTTGGAGAGAAAGCTGCCCTCGAGTTCCGACTGATGCCAGACAGTCCCACTTCTCCCGTATGAGTCTGGGTCCCTAGAGACTCGCCCAGAACTGGAGCTCAGAGCCTGAGACTCCCTCCCGATTGAAACAGACAACCGTGCCCTCAGCCGCCAGCCTGCTTCGCGCGCACCTCCGCACCTTTGTATTTTCCGCACTGCGCCTCCTCTGAGTCTCGGTATGCTGTTCTCTTTCCTTCTAGTTGAAGAATTTCCCCTCCGCCAGCCTTCCTGTGGTTCTGGGTGGTGTCTGTTCTGTCTTTTAGTTGTATTTTTGAAGTGGTTGTGCGAGGCAGCAATCTCTGGTGTTTACCTTTGCCGCCATCTTGGTTCCTCCTGTTTTGTTTTTCTTATTGTTGAGTTTTAATAGTTCTTTGTATATTTTTGACAACAGTCCTTTATAGATGTGTCTTATGCAAATATTTTCTTTAAATCTGTTACCCTATGACTGGGACCCTTGGGATTCTGGTCCATCACTGCTCCCCACACCTAGACTTAACAGTTCATTGAAAGTCAGCTGGTTTCTCTTTTCTCTGTTTATGGCGAATCTTTCATTTCTCCCCCAGGAAGAGTTTGCCACTTTCTGGAGTTTAGTTCATTTGGGTTTCTTTAGGTCATCACCTCTGTAATGTGTTTCTGAAAGACTATGATGTTGTAGGATAACTGTCTTGGTCTTATTGTTACAGTGGGAACAACAGTGTCTTCTAACTCTCTCTCTACCCTAACTAGAATGCATCAACTTTTAAACAAATATCCAGAACCACGAGTATTATTATTTTGGTTGAGTTCTTGCTGAAAAATCCTAAACTTTCATTAACTTCAGTGAGTTCTCATCCCCCATCTCTCCTTTCCACCCCATCACTCACTCCATTGCTGAGTCTCAAATGCTCATAGGACATGCCCAACTCAGCTTTTGTGTTGGATGCAGAGCTCTCTCCTCAGGAAAAATACTTTGGTTATTAAACAAAGGAGTCCAGGAAAGCGGATGCTGACATGATGGTCAGGACTGGGTGCCCTCTAATTTGTGGGCTTCATGTTTTGAGAAAGAATGAAAACTTCTAGCCTGTGACACACCCTGTCCAGGACTTGTTAGAGCAGCTAATGTTTATCAGCCATAATATTTCTCCTGTTCTGTTGCAGGCTGCCTATAATCTGGTCCCCAGTATGAGGACGGGTCACAGCAGAAGTGGGTAAAACAGGAGTAATAAAACTTACCCTACAGGGCTGGTAATGACAAAATGAGGTAATGTCTATGACGTGCATGGCATGTAATAGGTGCTTAATAAGTGCAACCTCTTATTACCTTTAGTTAGAAGAAAGGGGCTCTCAGAATTGAGGATGAGTTTCCTGTTTTCATGTAGAGACTGTATGGGACTGTTCAGAACTTGTTTAGCCAGGAACCCAATTTAAAGCTTGTCCCCCAGGATTCAAACCTGGATAGAGAGCTGGTAGGGTGTGCCCAACAGTAATCTATTTTCATCATCCACCATGGAGCCTCCTGTGAAAAGTTCATCCAAGGGAAGAAGGAGGCAGGCGCATAAGCTTGGGCCAGGCCTCCAGGGAAGGGGCCACTCTAATCCTGCTCCCACTTAGCTTTCTCTTCTGCTTCAGCGCTTGTGGATTCCTGCCTTCATCCTGAGAGGAGAGGGTGCAATGTGTAAAAATTGCTCCTTTTTCTTTGGTCTAAAATCATTTTGTGTTGAAATCATGATCTCAAAGAGATATCTGCATCCCAGATATTCACTGCGGCATTTATTCACAACAGCCAAAATGTGAAAACAACCAAAAATGTATTGAAAGATGAAAGGATAAAGAAAATGTGGTGTATGTATACATACAATGGAATATTATTCAGCCTTAAAAAAGAAGGAAATCTTAATGTTGGTGACAACATGGATGAACGTGGAGGACTTTATGTTTGGTGAAATAAGCCAGTCACAGAAGGACAATTATTGCATGGTTTCACTTACATGTGGTGTCTAAATTAATCAAAGTCATAGAAATGGAGAGTAGAATGGTGGTTGCCAGGGGCAGAGGGGAGAAGAGGAAATGATGAGTTGTAGCTCCAGGGGTATAAAGCTTCAGTTATGTAAGATGAAGTTCTAGAGATCTGTTATAACACAGTGCCTATAGAACAAGCACTGTACACTTACAGTTTGTTAAGAGGGTAGAGCTTATGTTAAGCATTCTTGCCACACACACAGAAAGGGACACAGGAAACTTTTGGAGGTTATGCTGTGTTTATTACTTTGATATATTGACAGCATCACAGGTGTATGAATATGTCTAAACACATCAAATTGTATACATTAAGCATGCAGTTTTTCTTAGATATCAATCATACTTCCATAAGTCTGTTAAAATACAGAAGCTCTGTGGTTGTTGCTGAGTCCAGCACCACATAGCTTTGGGATCAGTGCAGTGGCATGTGGCGCGAGTGTGGGCGAGAGGAGGTACCCACTTGGCAGGGGCTGCACAAGACTCTGGGTATCTTAGCCAGGGTCCTGGCAGCGTGGCCAGCATCAGTGGGTGGAGTCAGAATCTTCAGCTGCAGCCCCGTAGTGGCTTTTCAGGACCTGCCGAGCTTAGGGTTGCCTTCTTCCTCTGGGGTTGACTCTTCTAGTTTTAATAACATTAATGGGATGGAAATTTGGGGGCCACTAGGGACAGAGATTGGTAAAGAGTCTCTCTCTCAGGTTTTGCTCACTATCAAATTCATACTCAAGCAATATCTTGCTTGACAGTGGAGTTGTTCAATTGCCTGAATGGTCCTGGCCCCCAGAGCTGATGGGGATGGTCCAAGACAGAGGGGTTACCCTAATGGTAAAGTCTCTTATGGCCAGGATTGCCCTCCAGTAAAGATAAGGGCCTCCTCTGACCCTTTTCTTTTTTTGCTTTGGTGCAGACATTGTGGACTCAAGGAGAAATTCAATTAGACTGTCCTGCTTCACTGGGGACATGGGGACAAGTGTCTCTTTTGTAGTGGAGACGAACGTTCAGAAGAGCACACAGTTCTGACACCAGAGGAGTCTATGTGCGGGCTTAGTGGACAGCACCCTCTTCTCTTCAGGGCAGATACACAGGTGTCTTAGAGGAAAGGGGCTTACCTTAGGGGGCACAATCTTGTCAAGGCTGGTGCCAGGCGTTTTTAGCCCCATTGGGGGATTTTCCTGAGGCCCCCTGGGGCAGTGTGGTACCTGCAGCTTTCTGAGATGGCAGCATCGGGGCATTTAATGGGGACTGACAGTTGCAGCAGTATTAGCAGCAGCAGGAGATGGGCCTGGTGGCTTTATGAGCATCAAGGGCAAAGCCTCTGCCACGGTTCACTGTGTCTGCTGGTGGGTGCTGGCTGCAGGGGGGCAGGAGGCACACTCACTTGACTTGCCACTCAGCAGAGGCCCAGGAGCCGATAAAGGATGCCACAGCAGGAGATAAGGAAACCATGGACATTATATGGTGGAGGGCAGAACTTGCTTCTGTGCCCATGTGTGGTCACTCTGCAACTTAGAAAAGGGTTCCATTAATTTCCTAGGGCTGATGTAACGAATGACCACAACTGGGCTGCTTAAAGCCACAGGGAGATCGTTCTCCACAGTTCTGCAGGCCAGAAGTCGGAAATGAAGGTGTTGGCAGAGCTGCGCTTTCTCCAAAGGCTCTGGGGGACAATCTGTTCTTTCCTTCTTCCAGCTTCTGGTGGTTGTCGGCATTCCTTGTGGCTGCCTTCCCTCAGCCTCTGCCTCCGTCTTCACAGCGCCTTCTCCTCCGTGTTTTAAATCTCCCTTTACCCTTTTCTTATAAGGATGTCATTGGATTTCGGGCCCACCCAGATAACCTTGAGGATGATCTCATCTCAAGATTCTTACTGTGATTATATCTGCAAAGTCCCTTTTCCCAAAGAGGCAACATTTACAGGTTCCAGGGATATGTTGTGGCCATAGCTTTTTGGAGACCACCAATCCATCCCCCTGAGGAGGGTCAGGGTCAGAGGCTGTATGATCTGGCTGATGGGGGGCAGCAGGGTGAGGGGGATGGTCCTTCTCTTCCCCCCCATGTGCCACATATGGCCTCATGCTGTATCCCCGTCTTCAACCAGACAACCACCGTGATCCTGAATGCCAGAGCCCCCTCTTGGCCCTGTCCTTCTCATGCAAATGTCCAATGATGTACCACCCTCTAAAGCCTTTCTTCACCTGTTGATCAAAGAACCATTTGCTGATTCTCAGGATGCCTCAAGTCCTGCCCATCTTTACCAGATGATTAATGTATAACACGTACTTGTATGTGTAACACGTACTTGTGTGTGTGCACTATTTGTGTGTTCCAAGATTGTCCTCTTGTAGCAAATCACTCGGGGGACCATGCCCACCGACTCACTGGCATTCTTCCTCCCTGAGCCTAGGCATCCTCTGACAACACTGGCACTTTCCAGCCTAGACCAGGAGCTGGTGGTGGAAGGATAGGAGGACAGCTCTGGAGTCAGGCCTGGATTCACTGTTGGCCAGGCCACTTGGCTCTGTTGGGGGATCTGGGCATGTCACTGAGCCTCGGTCTCGTCGGCTGGAGAACAAGGATACTAATTCCTATTTATAGGCTTGTGGTGGGGATTAAAAGGGAAAGTGCACACGTGGTGCCTGGCACAGGGGAGGTGCTTAATAAGTTAGTTCCTTTTATCCCTCCGTCCCTCTCATTTGGGTGTCTTGAGAAATCACCTTCCTGTCCCCCCAAAGACATCACTCACTTGTAGTATTTTAGCTCCAAGACAAACACACAAATTGTTCAGCAGCGACCAATTTTGCACCATGGCAACCTGCTGTTTTTAATTATCCGCCTTTACCCTGTAACAGCTGTGGGGCACTTGGCCTGACCAAATGTAATTGAGTCTTGTGACGTGCTCCAGATGTGGAGGTGTTCTGCCAGGTGTTTATTTGGAGGATATAATCTGGCCCTTTAGCACACACAGTCTTTCTTTCCCCATCCCCTCCCTGCTTCACCCCAGATGTTCTTTCAGGAAAGAGGCGCTGGCCCCAGCTTCAGGCCTGGCCTTAGAGCCAGTGTTGTGAGTTTGGAGCCTTGTTATATAGACTTTCTCTCTCTTCTGGGGTCCCCCTGCTCCCCAGACTCACTCTGTTAATTAGGAAAGTCACTGCTACCCTTTGAGAAGGAGCCATGCAGTGCCTTGGGGCTTGCTGGTTCTGCCAGGGCCTGGGTCAAGTCTCTTGGGCTTCCACTTGGCTGGGCCAAGCCTTGTTTGGTGGTGTATCTTCCTGCGAGGGAGGTGGCACCCCCCCGTCAGAATGTGGCTTAAACAATTAAACTATATTATTTAGGACCTAGGACGCCAGCTTGAGCCCAGTCCAGGGGTCTCCCTCCAGCAGCACCGGACTGGAGCACGCGCTTTCTCACGCTGTAGCCACCTGGAGCCCTGCCTGGGCCTCAGTAAAAGTGGGGCAGCCGCTTTGAAAGTGGAAACGTGTTTCTGGAATATTTTTCCCTTTTCCACAATCTTTGTAAATTTGGATTGCTGAAGTTTCCCCCCTCTTTTGCATTTGATCAAAACCTTTGAGGGTAATTTGTTGAAGGAATTGAGCAAATTTGGCTGATAGTGGCTGGTATGAAACTAGGTTTAGGCTATTTAATTCAGTTTCACTTTTAACCCAGTCTAGTCTACTAGAGCAATTATTTTTGGAGCACCTACCATATGCCAGGTACTCCTCTAAATACTGGGGAATTGACTATAAGCAAAACAAAACCCCCTCTCTCAAGGAGCTTACCATCTAATGGGGAGCAAAAAACAATAAGCCAATTAATTAATTATATGCGATTATGTTAGGTACTAGATGCCTGGTGTATGAAAATTCATGCATTGGAGCGGGGATGTGGGGGTGGGGGGGTCCCTCAACCCAGCCTGCCCTCTCCCTCTCACAGTCCAGGAGCCCTCAGGAGCAGGAGGCGACCTGGAGATCAGGGGAAGGCGACACCTTATCACACCTCTCTGGCAACACAAGCCTCAGCTGGCCCTGGTTACCTGTGCCTTGGGCTGGCCCTGGGAGGCTGGGGGGCTGAGGGGACTGGGGGTCTCCAGAGGCAGGCATACAGAGCCACCAGAGGGGCGGGGCCTGGTTTTGCTGTGCACCTGCCACCCCCGCAGGGCTGAGGGACTGGGCGCTGCCATCTTTTAGGGCGGGGCATTCAGTTAGCGTATTCCCTCCTTATTGGCTGTGGGCACCGCCATCTTTGAGGGAGGGACAGTTAATTAGCATATTCCCCCCTTATTGGCTGTGGGTGCTGCCATCTTTGTGATGGTGTGAGGGTCAATTAGCATATTCACTCTTTATTAGATAGGATGTTAAGTACTAAATAAAAAGAAACCAGGGTGAAAGGATAGAGAATGAGCATTTGTTCTTTTAGAAACCCCCAAAGAGTACATTGAATAAAGTATATGTATATTTTTTCAAGCAAAATTAAACAATCCATTGCTGCAAAGCTAGCTTCCAAGACCTACTTCTTTATCCTTTTGTTCTACCATCCTCAATATGTGTGGATTGAATATCATGGCCACACATTGCTGCTTCAGCTCCAGCCATCACGACTGCATTCTAGCAGGAAGAGGGAAAGGTTAAGTGGCCCACTCTTGGAAGATAGTTCTATACGTAACCTCTGTTTTCATCCCTTTGGCCAGATCCTAGTTACATGGCCACACCTAGCTCCAGGAGAGGCCAAGGAAATGTTTTCTCTATTCCAGGTAGCCACATATCTGGCTAAGAATCAGGGATCTTTTTCATAGGAAAAATAGAATTGCTATTAGAGGATAACCATAGTTTGTGAGAGAAGACCTCTCTGAGTAGGCACCATTTGAATAAAAGCTAGAATGACAAAATTTTCATTTAATTCATTTAATTAATCAAATTTCCTGAGTGCCCCCTCTGTGCTTGCTATCCTGTATAATAAAAGCCTAATATGCCTAAGTGTCCAACCATTCGTTTGACCAGTCACTATGATGTGCACTGACCTCCAGGGGGCAGATGCTGGTAGGTTAGCTTGCTGCTGGGGTCTGGCTGAGTGGGATTGGACGAGACAGGCCAGACATGCACTGGAGCCCTCCCGCGTCCCTCCTCAGCCCAATCCCTGCAGGCCAGGCTGAGGGACCTCACTGGTGCATGAATCTGTGCACTGGGTCTCTAGTTACCAATATAAAGATGAATACTAATATATGGTCTTGTCCTCAATGCTTGCAATCCAGAGCAGCAGTGGCAAATTGGTAGTATGAGGGCAGTGTCTAACCATGTCTAATTTCTTTGGCTGATGTATTTTAACAATTAGGAAATTTCATATAAAAAGTCAGATTTCTTGCTTTTAATAAAACTCGGGAAAATTTGGTAATATAGGATCTGCATTTCCACATGGCTAGAGCTGAATAGCAGTTGACCCTTTAAGTTAGTTGGTCAGGAGCACTCTGGTTTGCCCCAGTCTCCACCATTCCCAGTTGTCACACACTGGCTTGTTTCCATCTTTTTCTTTCCTTTATGCTAAAAATCACTTTATTTTTTTCTTCACTATTGATTCCCATTCACTCTTATCTCCAATTATTTGGCTTTTATTATTTTATGGTCCAATCTCCAGAATTCTACCTCAGTGTTCTTTTCACTCTCCCACACTGTGCCTCATCATCATTCGCAGACTATTAGCTTGTGAAGCCCCGAGTTACCTTGGAAATCTGAATTATTCCAATAAAAAAATGTTTTCCTCTTTTTCTTTACCTGCCTGGCCCCTGTAGGCATTTGAGTTAGCAGGAGAGAAAACAATAAAATAATTAAAATAAAACGGGCTTTAGGATGTGGCTTGTTTTACTTACCATTGAGGATCCACTTCTACTTGTCTCTTCCTGAAACCTTGAGTGCTCAAGAGAATTATGGGTGTTCCACTGAGAATTAATTTTGATGTGTGTGTGTGTGTGTGTGTGTGTCGGGGGTGGGGGGCGGGGAAGCAGTACACTTTGAGTCAGAAGACCTGAGTTCAGGTTCTGCCCCCTATAGCTACCTGGGAAAGTAATCTTGGAAAAGTTTCCTTCCTTCTCGGGGCCTCAGTTTCCCTTTCTGTAAAAAAAAGAGTGAGAGTAATCCTTCCTGGCCTACTGAACTTCCAGGAATTGGGAAAGAGCACACAAGCTGATGTAGGTGGAAGAGATTTGTAAAGTGAAGTGCATCGCTATGGCACGGAGAGAAATCTGTTCAGACTCTAGGCTCTGACCTTTCAGAGGTCACCCGAGGGGTAGCAGAGGCATGGAGCAAAGCCTCGCCCGTGGGAATCAGAGCAAGGAACTGGGAAGCCATTAGAAATGGAGGTGCTGCTTGCTTTCTTTCTCTCTCTGGGACCCCATGAGTTCTTTTCATTTTTTTCCTCCTGAGCCGGTCACCCTCTTCTTTCCAGACTGTTGTTTTTTTCTTATTATTATAAGAAAAAGGGTAGCTCCAACCCTAATGCTACATGACCTTTTACCATCAGTTAATGGCAGTCTCTGAGTTTCTTCCAAAACTCAAGCGAAAGATTCTTATCTGATACACTGGCCCAAGTCCAACTACCTGAGACCATGGAAGCAGCGCCACACAGTTCAAAGGTAGCTGCATTCGCAGGTGCTGAGTGGAGTTGTTCTGGGAGCGAGGGATGTGGCCGGTCAAGGACACCAAGCGTGTCTTCTGCGGCAGAGATGTTTAATGATACAGCTATGGTGGTTCTGCTTTCAATGGCTCTGCTGACAGCTCCGGGAAGTGGGGTGGAAAGCTTTTTGTAAAGAGACAAGCCACCTGAGACGACTGTAATGAAAACATGATCATTTCCAGGTATTGGACGTGTGTACCGGGGTCTTTAGTAAAACATGTCACCTTGCTGCTCTGTGCAACATATTTAATCTATAGCTTCTGCTAACTTCTGGGCTCCAAGAGAAGAAACGGTGTGGAAAGAGACGGGGAGGAAAGTAGCAAAGGTTTCCATGGCTACAGGCTCGCGTGTGCATAAGACAAAAGTTTTTGAACGGCAAACATCAATTCATGCAAAATATTTTCCCTCTTCTATTTAACTTGTTTACTTGGTAAGCAGAGAAGCAGAGCAGGGAATGTTCTGGTACAAATACATAGCCTGAGGGATTCAGAAAATTTCCAGCTGCCAGGAACATCTCAAACAGAGCCTGGAGTGTTCAGAAAACTTTGGGGACACTCGGAACCTGCTTGGGTAAATGTGGAGACCAGGAGTTTGGGCCCTGGCTCTGCCCGTCAATAGCTGAGTGATGTTGGGCGAATGACTTTACGTCTCTTGAGTTTAAGTATCCTATCTGTAAAAGAAATAAGTGCCGATTGAATCTGAACCCTGAATTGAGGATAGTGCTAACAACCTACACGAGCTAAGGTTAGATCACCTGCATCTGAAGGAAACTCAAGAGTAATTTTAACACTTATGGTTTTATTTTTTTGAGTAAGAGGCAAGGATGGTGTGATGAAATCACCAAGGACTCATTGCTTCCTGTTTTCTGATCCACCATTCCCAGGGCATGGCCCTCGTCTTCACCGGCCAGATGGCTGGGAGGATGCTAGTAATTATACCCGTGTTCAGGCAAGAGGAGGGAGGTTGGTATATTTCTGTAATCCCCTCCTCGTGAGGGCGGGCTGGACCCAGTGACTTACTTCTAATGAATAGGAACAGCAAGAGTGATGCGATGTCGTTCCTGAGATTAGGTTACAAAAAGACTAGCCTCTCTTTCCCCCCTCTTCTCCCTTTCTATTCCTCCCTCTCCTTTCTCTTCTCTTCCCCTCCCTCCCCCCTCCCCTACCCCTCCCCTTGGAAGCAGATTCTCCAGCCCCAGTTGCACCTTGAGACAATGACAGTCCTGACCAGCAGCTTAAAGGGCAGCCTCACAAGCAACCTTGAGCTGGCGGTATCCTGCAACCCAGCACTCAAGATTCCTGACTCGCAGAAACTTTGGTAGAAGAAATGGTTTTCGTTTTTAGCTGCTAGGTTTAGCTGGAAGTTTGTTATGCAGCAACAGAAAACAAATTAACCCTGCAACTGCATTAGAGGCCTTCCGTGAACTCTGGGTAAATAGAGGATCCCCCAGAGACAGCCTAAGGAAAGCTGGACCTGGAGTCTCAGGTTCTCCCAGGCAGAGTCTGGGCCAAAGCTGTGCTCCATTTCCTATCACATGGACATTTTCCTAAACTTTGCTTAGAGGAAAAGAATGAAACCACCACAAGCACCCATGCATAGAGCGCACTGACCTAGCCCCTAACCTCAGAGCCTGCTTTGTGCACGCCATGATCTGACCCTGTGCTTGGGGGCATGGGGCACAGATCTGGCAGCGATGTGGCACATGGGCAGCACGGACTGCTCACCCTCGCTGGCTCCAGAGTTGCTCAGAAGCAGGCCCTTTGGCTCCAGGGTCTCTGTGGCTAGCGTCAGCCCTGCTCACAGGCCAGCACACAGGGCGCTTTCGTGCACATCATACAAGGGCTCCTTCCTTGGGGGTTGTAGCTGTGCCAGGAGGATTGGCCTGGAGCCTGGAGCAGGCTGGTGTTCACTCCCATGTGTCTCCCTGGCCTTTGCGGGGCACAGCTGTACCACTGTGGGCGACAACGCTCTCCCTGGGGACCAGGTTCATGCACCATAAAGAGGATGATACATAAACCACCTGGTTCTTTTCATAGGGCTGAGCTAAGCTCTGAAGCGCGGCCTCCTAAAAATAAAAGTTTTCTTGATTTTTTCATAGTGTGTAACTTGAGTGGAAAAAAAGATCACACAATAGCATTCATAGTATGATCCTAGTTATTAATAATTATATGTATACACATATAATCATTTCTTGTACTATTAGCAAGAAATGCTAATAATTTATGGATAGTGGAAATTTGGATAGTGTTTACTTTCTTCTTTTTTTCCTGTAGTATTTTATTCTTCTTGATCATAACTATGTATTATTCTTTTAAACAGAAAATAATAACAAATCCTCTTTTCATTTTGAAAAAACACCCCTTTCTCTGTAATTTGTATAGTGTTTTCTCAATTCCCAGCTGTAGCAACTGAGGCTCAGGGAGGTGAAGGGATTGGCCTTTTCATGGAGAGAACTCTCCACCTTTTCTCCCTGCCCACCCAGGTGTCACCTGTCTAGAATTTTATCTGACACCATCAACCTATATACCTTACCAGTGGTCAGAAAACTCATTAGTCAACAGAGCCAAATATCAACAGTACTTCTTCAAAATAGACTCGTCCAGGTCGAAAACCGACTTCTGCGCATGGGCCACGAAGTTTTAATCGCACTGTACATGTGCCCACACGTGGCATCTTGTGGAAGAGCCACACTCAAGGGGCCAAAGAGCTGCATCTGGCTTTCGACCCGCATTTTGCCGACCACGGCCTTAGGCTAGTCACATCCCTTTTCAGTTTTCTCATCTGTAAAAGAAGATTAATAATAGCATTTCCCTCATAGGGTCATTGTGGGGATTAAATGTGATACATAGTGTGTGTGAAGTGCTTAGCACAGTTCCTGGACCCTAGTAATGTTAGCGCTGGCTATTCTTGCATTATTTCAGAGAAGACATTTCCCCTCTCTGAGTCTGTGCCTTGAAATTCAAAGTGTATGGGGTTGAACTTGATGATTATTGAAAATTCTGCATTTCAATTCTCTGGTTCAGAAATTTTGTTGCTATGATTTCAAGATGCAGTTGTCATCCATTCATTTCTCTGCTGAATTAGCTCAAAAATGATTTAAGTGCATGAACAATGAAAAAGAATCTGTGAGAAGGTTATTTCTGGCAGAAGACTAGCACATGCACACCCCCTGGAAAGGCTGGGCAACCTGGAGGGAGTGATAGGGGACCAGGTGCTGGGGGCATAGGCTAGCAGCTCTTTTCAGAACCAGGTTCATTGCCACAGTCCCAGGAAAGGTGCCCTGCTTCTCAGTGAGCCCTCCATACCAGGTTGCCAGGCAGCTGAGGAATGTCATATGTAGGTGTTTTTAAAGGCACAGTATAATTCTCTTAGCACCAGCTTTAAGTATCTTCTTTTGGGCATTTGTTGGACTGGAGAACATGAGAAAAGTGTCAAGTCCATGCGTCTTCATAAATCAGAGGCCTAGCTGTGGCTTTTCCATCTTTAACAAGTCCACTGGGACATCTGTGGGAATTCCCTGCCCTACCCAGATGATGGTGGGAGGTACAGTGGGCCAGGAAGCTGCTGGGCGGAGACATTGTGCAAGTCCTTCTTTGAAGCCAATTAGGGAGGTGCAGCTGCATAATTGGGAGCTTGGGAGCATCTGGGTCTTGGGGAAGTGGGGGTCCATCTAGAACAGGCAGCCAGCCATTGGCATGATCTGGCCAGAGAGCAGTGTCCTGGCTGTCATTAATGGCTGAAGACACACCCTTTGCCATGGTGTCACTGTGCTCATCTGACATAAAAGGACCGGTCAGCAACATTGACTGCAAGTGAAAAGAGTCCTATTTACTCCGCTTTTTGAGGATGGGAATGAAATTAGAAGATAAAGAAAACAAAAGTAAAACAAACAAATGAACAACAACAACAAAAAACCCCAAACAGAATGGAGGGTTGCATACTAGTGAAGGATACTGCCCCCTCCCCATTCATTTCTCTCTCCTTGTTTTCACTTCTATGGCAAAACACTGATAAACTGCTTGCTGTCTGGAGAGGGTTGGAATAATGTGGTCTCTGGCTTTATCCCCCAACTCCCGGGGCATCCCCTACTCATGCAGTTCTTCTAGGGGTGTTGCCAGCACAGGGACCTGGTTACAGTGTTCTTTCATGGTTCCATACTAGGTAAAGCACAGTGCCCAGACGATGTGCAAGGCTGTTCGTGATCTCTTGGTAACCCTCCCTTTCAGCTTCTTCTTGAAGGAATCCTATCCCCTCCATCTGGAATCTAGACGGTCAGAGTTGGAATGGATTTTGTTCTGTTTCTTGCTTAAAAAAGAGAAAGGATTAAAAAAAAGAGAGAGAGAGAAAGAATTTTTCTTAAAATCTTATCTGGAACATCAAAAGAGCCAAGATTGTCTACCTGAAGGAGTTATGGTGGTGGTGGGACTCAGAGGCTCACCCATATTTGCACTCTTCATATCTTCTTCCAAAAACCTGAGTGGCCTCTGAATTTATGAAGGGACTGTAGGGCTTGGTGGAGATGCCTGAAAATCATGGATTTTGTTGCATTCTCTCCTAGGACATAGAGGTCGGGTTGCTTGCCCAGGGTTTCTGAGCTGGTATATTGCAGACTCTGCTCTCTGAGATTCCTGGTAGTGCCCTTGCCTACACATCTTCCCATTCCTATCCCCAATGTTCCTGCTGTGATTTAGGTTGTAAATTCCTTTGAAGTGTTGTTTAATTGCATCTCCAGGCAAAGTTCTTTCCACAAGAAGCAGCTAAAGGAAGGTGCCAAGTAACCTTGGCCATCTATGTCTTTCCTGGTCACTTGGTCTTTAGGATCTTGAGGATGTGAGCAGCCCAATAGCCAGATTGCTTTGCAATGTCACCGAAACCCATAAAATCAAAACAGGGAGCCTCTTCTCTTTTTGAGGGTTTGTTGATGAGCCCCTTGAAATATTGTCCTACTCTCAGGGAATATTTTCTTCCCAAATAGAGTTCTTGACACAGGATCAGATTTACCTTTAGCATTCCATCTCTGCTGGCTTACTTAGCTTTCACATCATTGAGGAATCCTACTCCAGCATCTAGGAATCATAAAGCTGGGAAGGTGCTCGTTTTCTTCATGTCACACAATGGCCTTCGGCATCTCTGGCCTATCCAGTTTCTTGGGGAAGTTGGTCAGAACTGACTGTATCTGTTCCACTCAACCATGCTGGATGGGAGGACTCAGATCCTGGGTGGTAACAGCAAGTGTTCCATTCGTGACCAGCTGATTATGATGGTGTAATAAACAAGACGGGTGGCTCTACGTGGCTGGGAGTAAATCTGATACTCAACTTGAACCTCTGGAAATGGCCTTCGTGACAAGATGATGGCGTTGATGATGATGATAACAGCTGATAATAATTTTGCATTGATTATGTGTCAGGCTTTATGCTAAGTCATTTATATACATGATCTTTTAAATAAGTTCTTATACAGTCCCATGAAGCAGATTCATTTTACAGGTGAAAAAAATGGAAGCTCAAAGAGGCTAGGTCATTGCTCATGGTTGCACAACCAGAAAATGGTGTCACCACCATAGGACGGCACTTGATGACAACTCTATGTATGACGCCATTTCCATGATAAAGTCAAGGAAGTAGCACACGCAATGAAAGAAAGTGACAGCTGAAGGTTGTGTCACAGCCTAAAGAAGAGTGTGGTTACCTGAGAACCCTACTGTACCCCAATTCTTTGGATATGGCCTCTGGGGCCATCATTGGTACCAGATGACCCCCACTCCTGGCTGGAGCTGATTGGTCCAGAGCTGGATACCTGGCCACGGGTGGTCAGTTCATTGCCTGATAAGTAACTTATCAGACGCCCTGTGCAAATTTGAAATAAGTGTGGGAACTGCAGTAAGTTGGTCTTGGGCTGTTGGCCCAAATGATGAGTCAGAGTGGAAAAGAAAACTGAAGTTGGCTTCGCTGTGTGCTTCCTTCCTTCTTGTCAGACTGCTCTCTTGTTCTGAGACCTGGATGGGACATGGAAAGGAGAGCAGGCTCTGAAACAGAGAAAAGAGACTGTGGAACTTGTACGTTATCCCAGAGTCTCTATGATTTTGCCGTGACCTTGGAGAGACTCAGGAAACCGAAACCCAGAGAAGCTGTGACTTGGTTTCCCAACCAGGGGGTGGCAGCAATGGACCTAGAGCCCAAGTTCTACTTCCCAGCCAGGCAGAGGGACACCAGGAAAAGAGGAAGGAAGGTTGTATTTCACATTTGCACCAGGCATTTAGAAGGGAACAATCTGCTTCAAAGAGATAAACCTGGATAATAGATTGCCTGGATCCCATGAAAGAAAGTTCTTAGATCTACTCTAAGTGTGAATATTTCATAGTTACCATTACATTTTTGTCTGATTTACCTGTAGTGCTAGGGATATGCATATCTGGGTTTATAAGCAAATTTATCAGGTTTTTTTTTTTTTTAAGACTTCATAAAGCTATACTTCTCCCAAAACCTGGGTGGAGAGGAAAATAAGGAGGCTGAGACAAAGCAATGATTTCAAGCTGAGCTGAAAGAGATTTCCTTGTGTGTTTGGCATGAATTGCACATCCACCCTGAGAATGGCACTTTGTCCAGTTACAAGTTATTTTTCTCCGTCATTGATGATGTTGGATACCAGCAACTCTGTTTATAATGCACTGTGGGATCACTTACTCTCTGTGTAACAGTCATCATTAAACACCATCATTAAACTCTGGCTTCAGGAAAGCTGGAATCGTTGTTTTGATTTGTGGTTGCCAAGACGACAAGTGGCCCATTGGTCCTGAGTCTCGTGTGTGACGCTCATAGTGTGTCCTCGTTTGTTCTTCTGTTATATCGTTATGTACAGGTAGTGAATTACGTTTCCAATAGCTCACGTCAGAATTGTAACATGCCCAGACATAGTCAGGGAAAGGCTGTGAGGGAGTGGAGAGCCTCCTCAGGGAGAGGGGAAGGGTGAGGCTGGATGGCTGCTGTCGTCAGGCTGAGAATGCCCTGTGAGGCTAAACAGACCGTGTCCCTGCCCCGCCTCAGCTTCTCTACCTCCTCCCAAGCCAGACTCACTGACCTTCCATCTTCCAACTGTTCTTGGCTCAGGTGTTAGATCCCTTCGGATTTGAGTCAACAGCCCCAGCTTCTTGGGCATTTCCTTTTGTCTTTCACTATGGTTCCAATCAAACGTCTGGTCCTGAAGACCTTTTGCAACGTCTGGAACCTTGGTCCGGCCTGGGATCCAGTTTCCTCCTGGGGACAGGGACTGGCGACCTCTCACTGCCACTTCTGCCAAACAGTCTCACCTGTTGCAGTCTGGGCTTTCAGGTGTCTCCTGCCCCATATCTCTTTCTGCCCCTTACTGACACACTGTATGTGGTAGGGACTCCCACCATCTACCGAGCCTTTCTCCTGTGGGCACTGTGCTTCGCCTAGTAGCTGGAATGCCCACTATCACCTGGACCTTTCCCCTCCAGAATCTTCCCTAGTCATTATGGGCTAGCCTGGAACCCAGCTCTGGCTTTTCTCTGCCACTGGTCTTTCAGCTCCTTTCAGACACAACTTGTTTGTCTTCTCTGAAATATGACAACAGACCAGTGGGACAGCTATTGAGTCACCTTAGCTGTGAAAATATATCTCCTTTCATTGGAGGTTTCTGCTGGCTTTTAAAGAAGAATGCACAAATAATGCCAACCCAGCCACAGGTGAGAGCTACAGAGGGGCAAATACCTGCCCTCTCTCTGTCTGAGGATTTTGGAGAATCAAGTGTTTGTTCTGAAAACATACTGTTTTTTCTTTGGTTTCTAAAATAAAGTCCATCTCCCTAGACTTGTCTTCAGCTTCCTCTGCAGCTGGTGGAACTGGTTTATAGGACGACTGAATGCAGTTTGGTCCATTCAGGGAATGGTTGTATTTTCTCCCAACAGCGCCTCCATCCTTGCCCCTGCTCCCACCCTGCATAACAATGGGGGCAGATCCCACGGCTAGCTCATCACTTTCAGCCTTCAGCGATGTCTCCTTTTCCAGTTTTAAAAGCCCAAATTTCGTGCTGGTCTCCAGGCCATGCCACACCAGGATGAACAGTGTCTTATTTTGTTTGGGCTGCTAAACTAGAACACCATAGACTGGGTGGTTCATAAACACCAGGCATTTTATTTCTTATAGTTCTGGAGGCTGGAAGTGCAAGATCAAGGCATGGGTGGATCTGGCGTCAGGGGAGGATGTGCTTCCTGGTTCATAGATGACCATCTTCGCATTGTGTCCTGAATGGTGGAAGAGGCAAGGATGCTCTCTGCAGTCTCTTTTCTGAGTGCACTAATCCCATCCATGAGGATTCCACCCTTATGACCTGATCATCTCCCAAAGACCCCACCTCCAAGTACCTGCATATCAGGCATTAGGATTTAACGTGTGAAACTGGGGGTGGGGGAGGGAGTACACATTCCATCTCTGGCAGATTGACTTCTCTGCCAATACACAGGAGCCTGCACTGTAAGACATTGGGGCATCGGCTGCTCTGCTTGCAGGGTGGTGCTGAGGCCTGCAGAGAAATGTACTCTAGCCTCTCCTCTGGGAGCTGGCTGAAGGGTACTTTTCAGAAAAAACTTCATGCTGCTCACCCCTGAGAGGAAATGAAAATCACTGAGAGTGGTTTCCTCGTTCATTAGCATGTTGCTCTCTTGTCCAGTGGTAAATCAGGTCCTCCCAGCAAATGCTTTTGTTTCTAACCTGGCTCAGAGGAGAGGCCTGAGCATCACCAACAGGCTGTCAGTTTCCCTGGGCTCATGTTTGCTCAACTGACAAGTCCCTCCCACTCCTCACCAGCTGAAATATGCCTGACCTTTATTCTTGGGCTGTCTAATTGTCAGATGATACAAGGCAAGCCTCCAGAAGGAGCTGCTTTATAGCTAGCAATTTGGCCTTTGAAGGAGGTACAATATGCAAAAGAAATTATGTGAGAAAAAAATCTAACACCTTCTCTACTGAGTTACTACACAAGGTCCAGCTATAAGTCTTGTAAAATGAAATCTAAGGTCATAAGCATGCTTTGCACATCTGGAATCTTGCACGTGACAGATATTATAAAACTTGAGATGCCATATTAAAGGAAGGAAAAGAGCGTTTATTGAATACCTACTAAGTGTCAGGCTCTTTTATACTTTACCTCATTACAGCAGTGATTTTCAGCCCTTTCCATCTTAGGGCACAAAAAACTAGTTACTAAAATTCTGTGGCACACCAAAAATATATTATTTTGCCAATCTGACCAAAAAATAGGTATAATTTTGATTCATTCATACCTGTTGTCACTTTATTTATTTATTACTTAATCCTCACCTGAGGATATGTTTATTGATTTTAGAGAGAGAGAGATAAAAACATTGATGTGAGAAACATTGACCAGTTACCTCCCGTATGTGCCCGATCAGGGACTGAACCCACAACATAGGTATGTGCCCTGACCATAATTGAACCCACAACCTTTTGATGCGCCAACCAAATGAGCCACCCTGTCAGGGCTGTTGTCATTTTTTTAATTTGGCAATCGAAAGGAGAAGAGGTCAGTGCCCCAGGTGTTTCATGCTTTAAAAATTCTTGCAGCACACTAGTTGAAAATTGCTGCATTACAGCAACTTGTGAACTGAGGTTATCCTCCATTTACATATAAATAACTTGAGTGAAGATTCAAACTCTAGCTTTCTGACACAGATTCTAAGTGCATTTCTGCCACTATAAGCCAAGCACATCAAAGAATTTTCCAAGAACACCTAATAGTTCCAGCTGGGGCAGAGGAAGGATTCTGGTTCTTCAACATTCTGTGTGGTGGATGGTAGAGAGCTCTGAGCTGAGGGTGGGAACTGGGGTTTAGAATAATGCTCTGCATTCAGTGGACACTTTTACAGTGAACATTGCCTGACTGGCTATTTATAACTCAGTTCTTGATTTGGGTTGTGACTTTGCATTCTCTTCTGATATCCTTTTTTACTTCTGTGCTGGAAGATGAAGAAAACCAGGATTTTTTAGTCTGCTACTTAACTAAGAAGCAGTCTTCTTTCACACGTTATTAGAAATCAGAGAAAAGATTTCTTCCTTTTCCAGATGGATTCCTTACATTTCTGCCTACATCCTCCTGTCAGCTTCTTCGTTGGGATGGCCTTGTTCAGTAGATAGTGGTGCCTTTCTCACTGCTGAGCATGAGTGTTCAGTAGCCCTGGTGCTCATGAGTACCCCTCGAGGCGTCTCTGTGGTTCTCCAACTTTCCAGCCCCTGTGTGTAGGTGGGATATGTGGCCAGTTCTGGCCAATGGTTTTTGTTGGGAGTGATGTTTATTACTGATGTCTCAGCATTTAACTGCTCCTGTCTTCAGCTAGCTAGTTAACCCTTTCAATGCTAAGAGTCTCTAGAACTTTCTCTTCTTTCTGGAGCATTGACGGCCATGCCAGTGTTCTAGAACATTCTGGCTTCTTGCTTCAGCATGGGTCCCTGATTTGAACAGAGAGCTTTTCTGACATCCTGTGATCAACTTGTACTATGAACCAGAAAGAAACATTTATTATTGTAAGACATGGAGGTCCTGGTGTTTTGGTCATCATGATATAATCTAGACTACCTTGGCAGCTACAGAATTATTTACTGAATGGATTAATCCATTCCTAGTTTCTATTCTCACCATTGTAAGTCCTAACAAATGTGACTACATCATAAATTCGAATAGATTTTTCTTCAGTTCTTTTTTTTTAATGTTTTTTAAAAATATATTTTATTGATTTTTTTACAGAGAAGAAGGGAGAGGGATAGAGAGCCAGAAACATCGATGAGAGAGCTTGATCAGCTGCCTCCTGCATGCCCCCCAGTGAGGATGTGCGCGCAATCAAGGTACATGCCCTTGACCGGAATCAAACCCGGGACCCCCGAGTCCGCAGGCCGACGCTCTATCCAAAACCGGTTCGGCTTTCTTCAGTTCTTATTTGTATAATTCATTTGTACATTGCTTTTAGTTGCTAACGTTTAGGGCCCTATTTTTTTCACCCTCCACTTTTTATTTATTTTTTTAGCAAATTCGTTTGCTTATGTGATTTTAACTACTATGTATATTTGTAGCAAACAGCATGCTGTGTGTGAAAGAATACTCGGTTTGGAGATAGATAGGCCTGGGTTCCGGTTCTGAATCTGCCACTTCACAGACGCGGGGTAAAACTGCTTCCTGCAGTCTCAGCTCTGGCATCTGTGACAGTGGAGCCGTGTGACTGCCATGCGTGTGTCCCCAGGTCACCTGTGAGAATCAGATGAGAGAGCAACTTTTATAAACTGTGAAGATTATTCACATGGGAGGAGGTGTTTTAGAGCAGCGGTTGCCAAACTTTCGGACCTCAGGGACCACCAGTGGTTCGCGGACCACCAGTTGACGACCGCTGTTTTAGAGAGACTGAGCCTCCGTGCCAGCAGAGTTCTGCTCTGAACTCCCTCAGGTTCAAGGTCCAGCTTGCCTGGCTGCCTCCCTGCCTCAACATTTGTGCTCATGCACTTTGTTGTGGCTGCATTTCATCACCAGCCCTGTGTCCCCAGGGCTTCCCCCACGCTCTTCCCCCACGGCTGGCCACCTCTTTATTTCTGGATCACTTTTTCCTGATGATTCACCTCCAACAGGTTTCCTGGATCTCACTTGTTTCAACCTGGCCACCGTCTCCCGGCTGTACCCCAAAGATCTTATGACAGCTTGTTTCAATGTGCATCTTCTCCTTTTCAGGCTCTCACTCCTTTGACCTAACTTCCTCTCAGCAGTGAAAAGAAATTACCCCAAGCCTCACTTAGCTTGCCTCACTCCACTGACTCCCAGTTGCCTCTTCAAAATAAGATACACATGCATGCACACACAGTTTTGGTGGTTATTACAAAAGCAACTCGTGCTTGGTGTGCCAAAATAGCAAAATACAGAAAAGCAAATGGAAAAATAAACAGATTGCTATTATCCCATCACTTTAAGATAATCATTGTAAGCATTTTCATTTTTTTGTATTTTATAAAAATGCTATCAAACAGTGCACATTGTTTCATACCTAGTTTTTCCCCTTAGTAATACTATATTCTGAATAATTTTTCAGGTCATTAGTTAGACTAATTCAAGGAATCAATGGCTTCATTGCAGTCCATTGAATAGACTTACCATATTTGACTCATTTAATTCCATATTACAAAACATTGTTTTCTATTATAAATAATTATGAAATATATTCCTATCATGTATCTTGTGCACATATATATTGTATACTTTTTTTTTAAGAGAGGGTAATGAATCTGTATGACTGAAGAGTACACAAACTTTAAGATTTGTGAGATATATTGCAATTGCCTTTCTAAGAGTATTTACCACTTTATGTTCTGAGCAGTGTAGAAGAGTGTCAATATCCACACATTCTCAGCAAGTTAGTCTGCTAATTTTATGGGAAACAAATCCCATCATGAACCTTTAATTTGAATGGTTTTGATTAATAGTAAAGATGAATATTTGTTCATATATTTATTGACTATATTCGCTTGGAAACTGACTCCATGTAGTATCCCATTTTTATAATGCAGGGCTAATCTTCTCATTATATTATAAAATCTCTTTAATGTATTAAAGATATTCCTTACCTATCCTATATGCTGTATTTAAATTTTCTAGTTTGCCATTTGCTCTTGTTCTCTACATTGCAAACATTTTTTACTTTTACCTTTTAAGTTTTCTGACTTTGTTGTTATATTTAGAAGGAATATATATATATTTTAAAACATTAACTATTAAATCTAACTGTAGTTTATTTTGGACTGCTGTAAGTAAAAGTGTGATTACCTTACTTTCACATAGTTAATCCATTAGTTTACTAAAATTTCCCATGGAACATAAAAGCTATCTTTGTCATTTGATAAATTCTTACGTAGTTGTTCTTGAGACTATTTCTGATCTTTTTATTCTGCTTCTTTGATCTATGTTTCTCTTCTGGCAGCTGTATAGCAATATTTTATTTATTATAGGTTTATAGTATATTTTAAAACCTGGCAGATCAAGTTTATCTACATTCTTCTTCTTTTTCAATATTTTCTTGAAGGTTCTCATGCATTTATTTTTTAAGCTGAACTTAGAAATTACTTTCTAAAGTTCCAGGAATGCTATTGCAATTTTGATTTAAAAAGGATTAAATATGTAAATTGATGTGAATGCTTGCCACCTTTACTAAGCCTGACTTCCCATCTGGGAGCATGGAATTTTCTCCATTTATTTAAATCTTTGTCTATGCCTCATTGTAAAATTCTGAAGTTTAACAAATACGACTTAAGTTTGTTGGTATTTTAATGATTTTGGTTTCTTAGTTTAAATGAAATCTTTTTAAAAAATATTATTTTCTGTCATTGTTGAGCCCATTGAACTCTTTTTAGTGATTCTAAAATAAATTATCATGGAATTTTCTAGGAGGAAAATCTTAACATCTGAAAATAATTATAATTTGATTCCTCTTTTCCAATATTTTTTTTACCTCTTATTTATTTTTCCTGTCTTATTGCATTGATTAAAAGTTCTAAAACAAGGTTAAAAGTAAGAGTGAGGGTTGGCAGTTTTTTTCTTATATCAAGTGTGTCCCAGTTAAGCAGATTACCAGCTGGTGCTTTCAGATAGTTATCCTTTCTCGTGTTAAACAAGTAAATTTTAGTTCCCAGTTTGTTTTATCTTTAGAATCTTGAATGACTTCAATTTTATCAAATGTCTTTTTGGCATCCTTTACAATGATCATATGGTTTTTCTCCTTTGACCTATTGATGTGATGAATTATGTTAATAGATTTCTTCATATTGAACTATCCTATGTTCCTGGAATAAACTCTGCTTACTCACTCTGTATTATTCTTCAAATGCACGGCTGGATTTGATTTGATAATATTTTATTTAGGAGTTTCGCTTCTATGCTTTTGAGATTGGCTTATAGAGGTTTTTTTGAGAGGAGTATCTGTGCCAGGTTTTGATTTCAAGGTTTTTCTAACTTTCAAACATATAAGATGATCATCTTGAAATAATTAAAGGACATTTCTAACATAAACATATTGGCCCTCAGGATGGTGTGATGGGAAGAACACAGGACTGGTAGAAGACCAAGGTTCAATTCCTGCCTCTGCCCCATTAGCTTTAAAAGTTTGGACAAATTATTTTACCTCACTAAACTTCAGTTTACTTGTCTTTAAGTGGGGATTACACCGAGTTTCTGCCCCAGCTCTTTTGTCGGGTTGTTGTGAAAGTCCAGGGAGCTAATGAGGGTTGAAACACTTTGCAGAGGAGAGAAACATTTACAGTCAAACCTCAGTTCTCAAATGTTTCCCATCTCGATCAGTTTGGTTCTTGATCAACTTGTTCACAGAAAAATAAATGCCTTGGTTGTTGATAAAAACATTTCATGCTGATACCTGAGCATGACAAAAAGCAACAAAGGAGATAAATGCTTTTGTTGCTGGCAGAAATAATGTTTAGCACAATTTTAAAACATAAAGAGGTCATTAAGAGTGCTAATGTTGGTAAGTGTATGAAAATGCTCACAAAACAACAATCACAGGCAATTGAATAGGTAGAAAAACTGTTGTTGATTGTATAAATGAAAAGCAGTTAGCTGGTGATAGCATTTCTGAGGTGGTGATATATGAAAAATTTGGTTAAGGCTAGGTAGACATGTACTGTATTTAAAAAAGGTTAAAATAGGGAATCATTTGGGGGTCTGGAGCAGATTAATTCAATTTATGTTATTTCTAATGAGAAAAATGATTAGATTTTCGAACAAATCACTTCTCAAACAGCCTTTGGGAACAAATTAAGTTTGGGAAATGAGGTTCCACTGTATTGCGCTAATGCATCATGCAAGGTGCTGTGAGTAGCATCCTATATAATAAAAGGCTAATATGCAAATCGACCAAACGGTGGATTGACCAGTTGCTATGACATGCACAGACCACCAGGGGGCAGACACTCGACACAGGAGCGGGCTAAACCATCAGTTGGCCATCTTCTGAGGGCTCCCGGACTGCGAGAGAGCACAGGTTGGGCTGAGGGACCCCCTCAAGTGCATGAAATTTGTGCACCCGGCCTCTAGTGTTACATAAATGTCATTTCTGAGAATCCTTACTGTAAACCTCACAGCTGCAGCCACAGTGAGGACTCCTAGAGCCTTGCAGCAGTGGGGTGTGGGCCAACATCACCAGCATTATCCGGGCATGTTTAGAAGTCCTGACTCTCTAGCCTCACCACTGACGTTCAGGTTTGAGAAGCGCTGATGGCTCCCATGTTGTCATAGTGCAGATTCCTCAGCATTAGACTAGAGATACAGATGTAGTGTTTAGAAACAATTCCAACGATGACTCTCTTGTTCATGTTTCTGATATTCTGGATCAGATGGCTGCACTCTGAGATTGTAAATGTTAGTCATTTGGAGCAAATATGAATATGCACACTAATTTCCTATCCAACGTTGACTGTCTTTGGACTCTGAGTAAAACTGACTCATCCATTGTGAGTTATTTTCTAACAAGTACAAAATTAAAAAGTAGTTTCAGAGCCTGCAGATGTACTCTTCTCTGGGGAGACTCAATATGCTGCCTTCCCATCAGTCAATCCGAAGGAATTTCAGCTGATCCTCTGAGCAACCACAGACCTTTCACTGGGGTGAGGATTACTGTGTCATTTTCATCTCGGAGATTACACTAGTCACTCCTCAAGCATGTTTTGACTTCCACCAAGAGCAAAGGGCAGCATGCACTGAGCCTCAGCACACACATTAATATACGTACATGCATGCACACACACGCTTAGAGAACATCTATGATCATGTGGGAACCGAAACCATGGCAACCAAAAGATCAACAAGGATTCCCTCCCTGGGAGTTCTGCAGTGATGTGTAATGCAGTCAAGGTAACTGTTTGTAGGTTGTGGCTGGCAGTTGCCATGGAGACTAGCAGTTGGATGAGGGAAACCCTTCTCAGTGACGTGGCCAGCAGCTGTTTTCTTCCTTTGGTTCTTGCACGCAAGCACTTCTTTTATACCCTATGTGGGAGGGAAACACAGGTGTGTCTTTTGGTAAGCTAGGGAAGCAGAGGAGAAAATCAGTGTAAAAATATTCTCAATCATGGCATTATTCCATGATGGAGAAACTATTTCTCTTGGTCAGAGTTTAAATAGACATTTTAAAAAAGTGAATGCCTATAGTGTCAAGGATACTATCATTTTAACCTAAACTGTAGAAGTTTCTGTGAATGTGAAATAATTTTACTGTGTTAGAACCTCCTTGCCCATTCAGATATTGTATTTACATGGCTTTCTCCAACTCCCTAGGGCAGAAATAATTGCTTCTGTGGCTGCACACACTCAGAAATTTGTTTATAAGTCTATTATAGCAATTTATAAGTTATATTGTAGTTTAGGTATAACCATCATCTCCATGTAACTAGTTTACCTCCCACTGTCCCCACATAGGACTTGTTCTATAGCCTAACCAAGTTAATATGAGCACTGTGTCTACAACAGTGCCCCAAACAAAGCATATTAATAACTGCATTGATTAGGTATTGCTGTGTAACAAATTACCGCAATCTTAGCAATATACATTTATTAACAGTATACGTTTATTATCTCACAATAACTATCTCACCTGTATGACCGTGGGTTAGCTAGTTCCTCTGCTCAGAGTCTCATAAAGCTGTGATCAAGATATGGGATGGGCTGCATTCTCATCTGCCAGCTCAACTGGACAAGAATTTTCTTCCAAGATCATCAAGTTATTGACAAAATTTATTTCCTTATTTCCTGTAGGAATTGAGGGCCTCAGTTTTACAGGCTGTCCATAGTTCCCTACCACATGGCCCTCTCCATAGGAGGTTCACGGCATAGCAGCTTCCTTCTGTAATGCTAACAGGAGAGCAAGAGTGACTCTAGAAAGAGTGTAATGTAATGTAATGTAATGTAATGTAATGTAATGTAATGTAATGTAATTATTGGAGTGACATCTCATCACTTTTGCCATGTTCTGTCAGTGAGAACCAAGTCACAAATCCTCCTCACACTCAGGGAGGGAATTATACAAGAGTGTGAATACTAGGAGTTGGGGATTACTTTAGGGTCATTCTACCATAAAAACCTTTTGCAATGTGTCCAATAAACTGGCCATTTAGGTGCACCAGAAACATGAGTACTCCATTTGAGTTTTTTGGAATGGGAAAGGAGACACATGCCCATCACAGAACTCTGTTATTTTTGTGAGAATTGAATTTTATCACATACAGTTTTCAGGCATCCTCCATGCTTAGTCTGTGTCTCTTATAAAAAGCTCTATTTTATTACATTGGCCATTTTTTTATTTAGAAAAAAGTTGCAAAAATGTTGAATGATGTTGGAGATGAAACAAGTGTTTCAGAAGAATTTTAATTGTCTTTATCCAATTTTGTACAAATTTGCCATGGAAGCCATAAGAGTGCACCTCTTTGACTATAAGGGGTATGATTGATTAAGGCCCCAGCTGCTCCGAAGCTCATCACTACATTCAACTCAAAGCAAGACTTACCACTGGGACCTCTCGGCCAGTGAGGAGCCTGGTAGAGATACTGAAGGAGGCCTGCTCCTGCACTGATGGGGTACTTGCAGATGGGCCTGCAATGGCTGGCCAAACTTTCCTTAGGCCTGAGTGGCAGTCTGAGATACTTCTACTCAGTCTTCTTTTGTCCCTTTCTCCATGCTATCCTTCATTCAGGGTCAGATCTGCATCATGGCTAGATAGCTCTCCCAGCCTCCCCAGACTCCCTTGCCTTTTTGTTTTTTTCTCACAGCTATTTCTCAGGATACATATCTGGCATGTTTATTCCCATTTTGATATCTGCTTCTCAGATGACCCAGAGTAACACAGTCACTATCATTTGCACAAGTCTACAATATCATTCAGTGCTATATTATTGAATAAGGTCCCGCCCTCTCATCTGACTCCAGCAATGGTGTGGGGGGCTGGAAAGAACATGGACATCACATCTGGAAGATCTTGGTATTGTTCTGGATGACCTTGGGCAAGTCAAGTCTGAGGCTCATTTATCTCATCTGTAAAAGGGAACAATACTAATAATAATACATTTATGGTAGCGTTCAACTGAAATTGTGCCTTACAATTTAATGCTTAACATAGAGTAAGTGATTAAAAAGTACTGTGTTGATATTTTGCAAGACATAGTAAAACAGTGATACTTTTTATGAATCGAGAGACTGCATTACCATGAGATGCATCTTTCATAAATCTTACTAGAGATTACAAGGTGATCTCTCAGTAGAATGAGGGATATAGGAAACACAGGACTTTTTCCAGGGCATTTCTATGGACAAGAACATTAAAAAGACCAACTAAGTTAACATCTTCTTGTGACACATGCCTTCTCGTCACTCCCTTCTCTAGTTTAACCTCCACTGTACTTCCAGGTGGAATTGATGGCTAGATCTAGTGAAATTTCAATGGTTTTCTTGAGTTCCCTCACCTCTTTCCCTCTTCTCATACCTTTACCAGGAAACAGTTCTTTCTTCCACCCTTAGTTATAACCAGCTAAAAGTGGAGAGGCCTTTGGGAAAGCACGTGACCCAGTTACAGAACTAGTACACATGCATGTGTTGCAGATGTAGGTTTTGGAAGCAGGTCTGGCATCCAGTCCTGTGCTGCTCTTCCTGTTTGACCCTTGGCAAGCCTCCCATCCTCCCTGAGTCTGATTCTCCCCATCTTTAAAATGGGGTAAGCATCTCTTTCCCTTGTGCTGTGAGGACATACAGGGCTGGCACATGGGATGGGCTCAATAAGTTGGCTCCTTCCTTGTATACGATGTTGTTTAAAATGGCTTTTCCAAAAGAGAAAAAAGAAAAAAAAGAAAATGGCTTTTCCAGTCATCCTAATAGCAATTTTGGTTCCTGATAGCAATATATAAAAAGAATGCAGGAGGGTTTACACATGTTTTCCCAGATTGTGGCCTTTTAGTTCTGGACAGTGAGAAATGCAGATGACCGTGTCTAGCAGTGAAGAGCAAACCGCCTTGGCCCTCCTCACAGAAGCTGGCCTAGAGAGAAACACACCACTCTTAAAGGGTCAGGTAGGAAGCAAAAGCCTTTCTGTGCATAAATGTTAGGGCCATCCTGCCAGTGGGCCAATGAGCTTCTTTACGTCACAGGAAAGACAATTAAGGGGAAAAGGTAGGCAGAAGCCTTCTAGCTAGAACCTTCCCACCTCATGTCTCTTACTTTGCCTGGAAAGGGAAGCAACATGCTAGTCCTGCGGGGTCCCTCTCCTCCAATGAGAACAGCCATTGGAGGCAGAGTGAGGGCTAATATCTACAATGTGACCTTCTAGGCGCTGTGGGGACTGTGTGGGGATGTGGAAAGTTACCAGATCTGAAAACCTGGGCTCCCCTCTGCAATCGACCACTTACTCACTGCGTGATGGGGGACAAGCCACTTCATCCCTCCTAACTTCAGTTTCACTGTCTGTAAAATGGAGGTAACAAAATACATCCTAACACAGGACTGTTGTGAGGCTCAAGCAGAATAATGAACGCGTGCGATAGCTTCTTGTAAATGACCGTGTAGATGTTTGCTATTTATTGAATCGCTGTGTCCTATTACAACCCACCTGAGTTAGATCCTCCCTATAGTTATCACGGAAAGGTAGTCTCCAAATCAGAAAGTCATGAGAATTCAGAATAACTGCATGAAGCATACAGTGGATGATGACGAGGAGGAGGGGGGTGACAACATAAGTCGAAGTGACAGCTGCTATTTAGGAGGAATTGAGGAAAGCAGTTTGGCTGGAAGTGGATGCTGAGAGCCTGTTTGGAAGCTGCCCTTGCATAGCACATGCACTGGTTTTTGTTTTTTGTTTTTGTTTTTTGGAATATATTTTTATTGATTTCAGAGAGGAATGGAGAGGGAGAGAGAGATAGAAACATCAATGATGAGAGAGAATCATTGATTGGCTGCCTCCTGCATGCCCCACACTGGGGATCGAGCCCGCAACCTGGGCATGTGCACTTGACCAGAATTGAACCCGGGACCCTTCAGCCCGCAGAACGACGCTCCATCCACTGAATCAAATCAGCTAGGGCCACATGCACTATTTTTACTTATAGCATGCATTTGTTCATTTGAGGCAGCTGGGGAAATGGCAGTGAAAATCAGGAAGGGGGAACTGGGGCCAGGGGAAAGTTGAGTCTAAATGTTTATAAACTTTTTAATCAGGAGTTTTGGATCCTGGGTTTCTTCGGAGCCTCACACCTACTCTTCTGTTCCTTTCCCCATTTTGCAAGGAAACTGAAATTCAGAAAGGTTAGTTAACTGGAATAAGGCCACACAGCCTCACAGGTTGGAGCTGCGGTTCCATGCCAGGCCCTGAGCCAGTTCATGTAGTAAAATCTCACGGAGACGGATAGCATCACCTCTGTTGCATTTAAACAAAGAAGGCAGCTGGAGTCTAGAGCAGCGTATGGGTTTGCTGAAGCCCACACAGCTTGCAAGCAAGAGAGGGGTCTAGAAGCTGGGTTTCCCATTCTCAGAACAAGGCCTGTTCCACCCTGGCTGCTCCTTAAGAGTGTAGTCCTGCCCCCACCCCACCCCCACCCCACCCCACCCCACCCCACCCCCTTTTCTTTTTTAAAAAGTTAATAAAAGGCAACCAAGCACTGGCTGATGGGTTCATGAGAGGTTAGGAAACATACTTGTGAGGCCATCACAAGGTTGCTTTCAGAGAAACACATGATCTTGGTAACAAAAGGAATCCAGAAACTTCTTTGAATCCTCTTCAACCTGATCAGTCCTGATGCTGCTAAACTGTTCCTGAAACCCTCTGGTCCTCCCTCTGAAGACCCAAATAAAGCATAATGAAATAAGCTGTAAGCGTTTGGGGGTTCTTCAAGTCTCTGAAGTGCTTGAGGATGCAATTTGTAGGCAAGATGTTAAGGAATTAAAAAAAAAAAAAAGCTGGCTGATGCCAAGGCGCATTGTACCAATTTCTCCATGGCCCTGTTGCATGTTAGGTATGCATATGGTCCACACATTTTTCAAAAACATACCCCCAGGTGTCAGGGTCTGTGCTTTAGAACATATCAACTAAATGTGGAGAGACGGGTGTGCTGAGGAAATGAAAAATAAAACCCCAGCTGCTCCCTAGAGCAGTGCTGTGATTTGGGAGTTTGGCGCAGGCTGCAGTGTTCTTGTTGAGAGTCCCACAGATGCAGTGCCCTGAAAGGTGAGCCCCTCTGGGGCAGAGCCCAGGCCCAGCATGGGGCCCGGTGCAGAGGAGGGGGAAGAAATGAATAAGCAGGGGAGCTGGCAATTAAATTGGTGCAAGGGGAGAAAAGGCCCTTTAGATGAAACTAATTAGAATAAACCATGATCTCCAGCCCACCGCCCCCTTAGCCAACTCCTGCCAAAAACCTACCACCATTTTAAAGAATTGGCTGCATGCGATCGACTCTCATATTGATGTTTCTCTTTCTCCCCCTCCCTCCCTCTCTCTCTAAAAATCAATAAAAATATTCAGTGGGAGAAAAAAAAAAGAATTGGCTGCATGCGATCGACTCTTATATTGATGTTTCTCTTTCTCCCCCTCCCTCCCTCTCTCTCTAAAAATCAATAAAAATATTTAGTGGGAGGAAAAAAAAAGAATTGGCTGCATGGTGCAAAAAGGGACAAGGAATGAAGTGGAAGACTTGGGTTATGACCAGTGGGGTTGCATGTGGTCCCCTTTCTTTTCTAATGAGATAGTTGTAGAGCACCCAGAGCCATGTGGGGTCCCCGTAAGACATACATTTCATTCATTCAGCATCCACGCAGCAACCTACAAGGCACCGTCCTGATGCTACGAGTTGGAGGTGGAAAAGTCACTACCCTCAAGGAGCTCAGAATTGAGTGGCTGTGGGGACTTCCTTATCATCACTGAGTTCCCTGGCTAACCCCTCTGAGGCAGAGGTTGTGTCTCCTCCTGGAGTGATAAGGAAGTCAGACTTCAGAGACGCTCCCTGGCCAGCCCCAGTGTTATAGCCCTCAGCGTGGGCACCTCATGTGCAGCTAGCTTAGCATCGGAGGTCAGCTCACAGCTCGGTGTGGCCTCACACATGTTTCATTTGGGTTGCCTCTTGTGTGTAGAGGAGGACATAAGGAGTGGGCATCGTTTAGACACGGCGCATGCTTCCCAGTTCAGTGTGGTCCCTCTACTGCTGAGGTCTAACCTGCGGGTGGCTGAGTGCGTAATCCCAGCTCAAATCCACTGTCTCCACAGCCAGTGCTCTTCCCAGGGCCTCCAGGCAGGGTACAGTGTACCCAGGCAGGGTGCAGTGCGCCCAGGCAGGGTGCAGTGCGCCCAGGCAGGATACAGTGCGCCCAGGCAGGGTACAGTGCGCCCAGGCAGGGTCCGTTCCTGCCTCCAGCAGGGCCTATGCCTGCACCACTGATCCCTCTGGGTCTGACAGCATTGATGGCCACCGCTATCCCAGTCACAGTTGGTTCAACCTCACGGAATGACTCAGTTTTGGATCAAAAGACTCAAATCACTAGTGGCAAGCACAGATTTTTGTGTAGTTCTTGGACTTTTTGGGGACAGGGATGATGGTAGTAGCGATGATAGTGGAACGTTGTACAGCACAGACTTGGCCCATACTAGATGCTTGGTCAGTGTTTCCCAAATAAACAAAGTAATCTGAAGCTAGCCTCCTCCAATAGCCACAATTAAACAAGTTTTTCTTTTCTTCTTTTAAAACAGAGGAGCATTCCTAGCGCTATATTCAGTTCACTTTTCTCAGTTTTCTCACGGAAAGGGCAGGCAGCTGGTATTACATCCCCTAAAATGTTTCCATGCTGAGGTCATCTCTTCTACTTAATGCAGGTTGTGCAGCTTTGGGGTCTCCATCAATCACTGGGAAGTGAGCCGGAGAAAAATGCACATTTCCTTCCAGAAAGTCACACTGGCCTTGGGTGCCCAGGCTAGGCGCCCCTCGGGCTGCCTCGGCGTGGGCAGGAGCAGAATCTGGCCTGGAAGTGTCCTCGGAGGAGGCAGGGCTTCCTGGGATCAGGAGGAAGGGAGCCCGCTGACTGTGCTGTGTCGATCACACAGCCTGTCTGCCCGTTCCCACTTGGGTGACTGGTAAGGAGGTGGGTGAGTTCTAGCACGTGTTCAGAGCTCACCGAATACGTAAGGTGCCCACTGTGCTATTGAGGTGGAGTAGCCTTGTGCACGAGTGAGGATTCAAAGTCAGGTGGGGTTAGAGTCCTGGCTGCGCACTTTTAAGCTCTAAGACTGCAGGCATGTTAATGTCTCTGTCCTTCAGTTTCCCTACCTGCAAACGGGATAATAACTGCACCTACCATGTAGGGTGTTTTTTGAGGATTTCATTAGCTAACACAGGGAAATGGCTCAGAACAGTGGCCGGCACATTAGAAACACACAGTGTGTGTAGCTATTATCAATCTTTCAAGCTCCCCTCCAGCCCACCTGTGAACTAGGTCTGACCTGCAGAAAGCAACCAGCTTTTCCTGACCAGCTTTACTGTGCTCCCTTGAAGTGGTAGCATTTCTGTTCCTTTATAAGTGGCACTTGGTGACAGCTTCATTATCCATATAGTGCACTCTCAGAAAGACATCTGACTCTGTCCATGAATATGTTTGTACTAGAGGCCCAGTGCACAAAATTTGGAGGAGGGTGTCCCTCAGCCCAGCCTGCACCCTCTCCAATCGGGGACATCCCTCTCACAATACGGGACTTGCCTGCCTGCTTGCCTCATTGCCCCTAACCGCTTCTGCCTGCCAGCCTGATCATCCCCTAACCACTCCCCTGCCAGCCTGATCGATGCCTAACTGCTCCCCTGCTGGCCCGATTGCCCCCGACTGCCCTCCCCTGCAGGCCTGGTCCCCCCGAAATGCCCTCCCCTGCCGGCCATCTTGTGTCTACATGGGGGTGGCCATCTTGTGTGAGGGTGTGACGGTCAATTTGTGTATTACTGCTTTATTATATAGGATTCTGTCTACCAAAAATAAGTGGTATTACTGTATTATTTATGTATGTTTTCTGCCTTAACTGCCAGGAAATCTAGAACATCTCCCACTGCTTATTTTGAGTGCCCCCAAGGATCTATTTCTTTCATTTCCTTCAAATGTAATATTTTTACCAAACTAGCATTTAATTTTTTCTTGGAACCACTAAGAACAGCCAAGTATAGTGACTGAGGGGAATTTGGAGATTATAGTCTTAAGAAGAGCCCATTATATATTTATGTGTGCTTTCATATTCAGTTAGTGTTTTGAATTGTTAATTTTCAAGTAGAACTGATGTGTTGGGAAGGTTCTTCTCTGAATTTGTGACTCCTTATGATAGGCATTGGCACTATTCATAAAGTATTTCTGGTTCTTTCAGGCATGTAGTAGGGTTTATGTTCCTGTCCACCTAAAATCAGGTGTGATCACGTGACTAACTTGGCCAAGGGAAGTTCATCAGTCTGGCCAGTGTGCAGGTGGCCACGCCGCCTTGCTGTGGTGAGGTAGAAGCTTGGGCTGAGAGGAAGCCTCCATCTGCTGGGTCCCTGCCCACCAAAAGTCTAAGTATCTGAGAAAGCTGCTATGCCAGTCTGCATAGAAAACTGGCCATTCCAGGCTCTAGGATAGGAGGAAGATAAGCAAGAGATGTGGGAAAGGCAAGAGCCCCAGAAACATCAGCATCTGGCTGCTATGGTTATCTATTCCATTATAGCAAACCACCCCCAAACTTAGTGCTTTTAAAGAACAGTATGTTATTATCTTTCTCAGCCTGTGGGTACCTTGACTCAACTGGGTGCCTTTTTTTTTGGTTTTGTTGATCCTTACCCTAGGATATTTTCCCACTGATTTTTAGAGAGAGTGGAAAGGAGGGGGAGAGACACAGAGAGAAACATCAATGTGAGAGAGATACATCTATTGGGTGCCTCCTGCACATGCCCCGACTGGGGCTGGGGATCGAGCCTACAACTGAGGTACCTGCCCTTGATTGGGAATTGCACCCATGACCCCTCAGTCAGCAGGCTAACAGTCTAGCCACTGAGCCAAACCAGCTAGGGCTCACTTGGCGTCTCATGTGGCTCTGATAGCACTGGGGCTGGAGTGAGCTGAATTCATGAGCGGCTAGCTTCAGAGCTGACTTCTCACACACACATCTGGCACCTCAGCTGCATAGCTAGAATAGTCAGTGGCTGGCCAGTTACTCTCTCACATGACTAGCTTGGACTTCCTCGTCGCTTGGCAGTCTCAGGGGAGTAGAACTCCTTACGTGGCATCTGGCTTCCCTTAGGGCAGGGTTTCTCAACCTTGGTACTATTGACATTTTGGGCCACTCTTTTGTTGGGTAGTTGTCCTGTGCACTGTAGGATGTTTAGCAGCACCCCTGGCCTCTATCCATCAGATGCTAGTAGCACCTTCCCCAACACCCTCCAAGTTATGACAACCAAAAATGTCCCCAGATATTCCCAGATGTTGCCTGGGAAGTGAAATTGCCTCGTGCTGGGACCCCCTGCCTTAGAGGATTGCAAGAAACCCAGGCGGAATTTGCAGGGCTCCTGATGACCTAGCCTTGGAAGTTAGGCGGGGTACTGTCTCTGCCCTCTGCTGGCCCAATGCGAGTTCCCAGGACAGCCCAGGTTCAAGGGGAGATGACTATTCAAGGACATCAATATAGGGAGATATGGCTCATCAGTGGGGGAGAGTCACCTTTGGAGGCCAAGGGTTTGTTAAGAGGCTACTCATGGAAGCGGTGTTCTAGGATTCTTTTTATGCTTATTGTCAGCTCCTTTCAATACCTCTCTGCCATATGCCCACTTTGTCCTCACTTCTGTGACAGGCACTGGATAAAATGGCACCCAAGTCATGGTTCCTGTTCTTGAGGCTCTTGAAGGCCATTTGGGGAGATAGATTAAAAACCAGAAGTTTTTGATGTGATGTAATAAATTATGAGACTCAGAGAGCAAAAGGTGTACAAAGAGCACAGTGAAAGGGTGCTTATTCTAACACAGGTGTTCACATACAGCTTCCTGGAGGAACTGACACCTGAGTCAAGACTGAAGGATGAGCCCAGCTGGTATGGCTCTGGTTGAGTGTCAACCTATGAACCAGGAGGTCACGGTTTGATTCCTGGTCAGGGTACATACCCGGGTTATGGGCTCAGTCCCCAGTGTGGGGCATGCAGAAGGCAACCAATCAATGATTCTCTCTCATCATTGATGTTTCTATCTCTCTCTCCCTCTCCCTTCCTCTATGAAATCAATAAAAGTATATTTAAAAAAAAGACTCACCCCGCTGGTGTGGCTCAGTGGTTGAGCGTCGACCTATGAACTGGAGTTCATGGTTCAATTCCGGGTCAGGGCACATGCCTGGGTTGTGGGCTTGATCCCCAGTAGGTGACATGCCGGAGGCAGCTTATCATTGATTCTCACTCATTATTGGTGTTCTATCTCTCTCTCCCTCTCCCTTCCTCTCTGAAATCAATAAAAAAAATATATACAAAAAGACTTGAAGGATGAGTGAATCAATCAAGCTGAGATGAGGTGGGAAGAGCATTCCCAGGAGAAAGCACAGCGCAGTGGAACAAGAGGGCACATGGGCACATGCAGCACTTGCAAGCCCCAGGTGTGGAAGAAGGGGGGTGGGGTGGGGTGGGAGCTGGCACTGCTCAGAGGGGAAGAGGACCAGGCCAAAGAGTGGCGACTTGATGCCATATCTATTTCTTGGTTATTGATTTTCTTAGAAACGACACTTCACTGTTTTGTAGAGTGAACAGCAGTGAGCTTTTTCTCTTAGGGCACCTGCAACCTGAGGTTATAGGGAGGCACTGTAAGCCAGGAGTGACATGACTCTCTATCAGAAGGGGATGGGGAAGCCAAAGGGGCACCCAGTGTGTCAGATGCCTTCTGAGCGCCAGGCTCTGTGACAGGGGCTTGGAGACCTCCTGCCCCTTAGTTCCCATAACAGCTGTATGGATGCATTATCATCTGTAGATGGTGTCACTGAGAGTCACAGACTTTAAGTGACTTGATCGATGTCTCATAGTGACTTGGAGAGTAGGATTGTATTCAGATTTTTTGATGGACATATACTCTCTATTTAGAGGTTGAACGTTGTCTAAAAAGAGAGAAAAAGAAAACTGAGCAATCTTGTGGGTTTTGTGTTTTATGGGTGAAGTTTTAGAAAATGTTGACTTTCGGTTACTGTTTCAATTTATTAGGTGTCTGGGAGTGTCCACATGTCCCTCTCAGCAGTGGTTCTCAACCTTCCTAATTCCGCGACCCTTTAATACAGTTCCTCATGTTGTGGTGACCCCCAACCATAAAATTATTTTCGTTGCTACTTCATAACTGTAATTTTGCTACTGTTATGAATTGTAATGTAAATATCTGATATGCTGTATGTCTTTTCCGATGATCGCGACCCACAGGTTGAGAACCGCTGTTAGAGCCTCTACTTCTTGCTCTGTGCATCTGCCGCCGACTCGAAGATTCAGAGGAGCAGCAGCAGGGACATTTCTAATACCTCTAAAGGATAAGGTGGAGGATTTGGGCTCTCGTGTAAATGGGGCTTCTGGGTAGGAGATATCAGGACTCTAGGCAGAGAGCTACCCAGCTAGACTTTGATTGACATCCTCATGCATTCACTCCCTGGCCTAGGCCACAAGCTACCACGGTGAACACATTTACTGTTAGAAAGAGAAGTCTCAACTTAGGGAAATCTAAGAGACAATGTTTTTAATTGAGAAAGTATGTCTCCATGGATCTACCCATGGCAAGCCCACACTAATCAATCCACCCATTGTTCCCAGGATCAAGTTCCCACTTATTTGTGTGGCATCCTGAGCGTTTCCCAATATGAACCCAGCTTCCTTCTCAAGCCTTATCTGCTGCTGTTAGTAATGCCGCACCCATACTGGAATACTTGTCCTTCCCCCAAAGGCCCATTCATCGAGTTTGTCATCATGGCACCCTCTTCCGGTAAAGCGCCTCCTTTCTCTTTTTTGTCTAGCGACTCCTACTCAGTCTTTGAGGTCTTGATTGTTTATTTGCCAGACATCTAAGAGCACCTCCGATGAGCAAAACCCTGTGCCATATGCCTGGGGGCCACAGCGATGAATAGGACACAGTCCCTGACCTCAAAGAGACCACAAGTATTGCTTTCTCTGTGAAAATATCTTTAATCCCTTTGGTAATTCCCAAAGCATGCTCTTAGGGTCTCTGTTATATCACCGATTGATTACAATATGTTGCAGTTATTTGTGTGTGTCTAACTTCCTCATCGTTCTGGGAGGGCAGAGACCACACCTGACTTTTTCATTGTTGCTCATGTTCACAATACCCAGCTAGTGTCTGGATCCCAGTCAACATATATATTTTAAAATTAACTAATAAATGGCCGAAACCAGTTTGGCTCAGTGGATAGAGCGTCGGCCTGCGGACTGAAAGGTCCCGGATTCGATTCCGGTCAAGGGCATGTACCTGGGTTGCGGGCACATCTCCAGTAGGAGTGTGCAGGAGGCGGCTGATCGATGTTTCTCTCCCATCGATGTTTCTAACTCCCTATCTCTCTCTCCCTTCCTCTCTGTAAAAAATCAATAAAATATATTAAAAAAAATAAAAAAATAAAATTAACTAATAAATGAATGAGTGAATGGGTAAGTAAATGCAGCTTCTAGGCGCTTAAGAATATGGAGCTTTGCCAGTATGTACCTCACAACAGTGGGTTGGGAGAATGACTATTCTATATGGAAGTTGTGTGTGAAGATTTCTATATATGTGCTTCACCTCTGAAATCTCTTAGTAGAAGAACAGGTTTTGGACACACAGCCAGCAAACCTGACAGAGTCAGGTTGCTTTCTTTAAGAAGATTAATGAACAAGGACTTAAGAGAAGGGATGGGTGAACTGGTTACTAACAAGTAAGAACCAGCCATAAGCTCAACCCTATTTCGGGAACAAACCAAACCAGGATCTTTAAGGTTGAGCTTGGCTTAATTCAGTTAATCCCTCTCCTTCTCTTTGTGGCTTCACGGCTCCCACGCCCACTGCTGCCTCTCACTCATCTTTGTTGAATCATGAATCACGAGCCGGCAGCACCTCCACGCTCTGCTGTCTGTTGGGTCTGGCGTTTTCTCCGCTTTGCTGTCCTCTGAGGACAGAGGACTAGGGGTGGAGGGAGAGTCTTAGATAAATAAGCCATTTTGAGTCTTTCAGAGCCAAGGAAGGTCTGAATGGGCCTCGTGATTCATGGTGAAAGGAAGAAGTGGAGGAGGGAGGAGGCATGGGTTGGGTGGGAATCAGAGGGGAAGAAGGGGAGGTTGTGCCATCTTATGGGGATGGGTGGGAATGGTGAGCCACAGAGTCAGATAAGGAGGGGAAGGTTCGCAGCAGGTGGGCGAGGGATTGCAGGCTGAGTGGGGACATGATGGGTACATTTTACCTCTTCTCCACGGGAGGTTCCTAGTCAACGTTCAGTATCCAACCGGACCACCCTTCCTTGTGAAGCCTTCTCTGACGTTGCTGGTGTGCTCCCAATGGCTGACATCCTTCCATCCCCTCCTCCCCCCATTTCATCCCACACACTGGTCCTGCCTTGCTCCATGGCCTTCTCTTTTAGAGTAGGAGCACCTGCGGGGCACACACTTACACTGACCATCTTTTCCTAATCCCAGATTGAGTCATGTGTCCACCACATGGTCTAAGCAAGGCACAGAGCCCCTGAAGTGAGGACCATTGTGGAACATCTGGTACATATGCTGTAAGGGGCTGAAGACACCTTTTGCACCAGGAGTCCATGGAATTTAATAGTTTTCAATTTATTGCTTCCCCCCAAAATTCCTGGGGTTTCTGCCTTCCCTAATATGAAGATGCATTTTGCTGAAATGATTCATTTTACAAAATTCCTGCAGGCCCCAAGCAAGAAGAGGCATGCGCGTAGGTTTCAAATGGAAACACATTGTCTGGAAATCTAGGGGTTTGGTTCCAGTTAAGTTTATCAGTTCAACTAGTATGAAATCTTGTTTTCGAACTAGGCTCTCTGATAGGAAAGTGAGGAGTGTCAGAAAGCTCAGCATGCAATTATCAAGCCCCTACTACTGTATGCCAGACCCTTTTGCTTATGTTATTCCATTTAGAATCAACCTAGGACAGAGGTAGGTATCAGCCACATAAGTAGGCATATGAGGAAACTGCTTGACTCCTTGAGGGGCAGATGTGAGCTCTGTGAGAACCATTCTGAGGCTAACCACCCACATCACAACCCAGGCAGTCAATAAAAACTCAAAAGAGCCCTTGTTTGTTGAGAATGTGGGGACAGCAGATGCTCTTGCTGCCTTTATGATGGGCTAAAGTCCCTCCTCTGGGACACTGGGGGGCAGTGTGGTACAATGGTTTGAGCTGGGGATTTGGTGTAATAAGAGGATTTGAATGTGGATTTGAAAGCTGTGTGGCCTCAAGCAAATAGGCATCCTCTCTGAGTCTCGATTTCTTTGTCAAAAAGTGGGGATAATCACTGTAATTACCACCTCACTGGGAGCATCAGATGAGAAATGGGTATGGGAAACTGTGAAGAGCTCAATGCATGATTTAATGCTATTGAAAATGCATAATGGGGCGGGGGGTGTCCTAAGACCCTTCTGACTAAAAATCATTGTTTCCTCTTTGGGTTCCAATACACCCTACAGGAGACCATTGCTCAAATAAACAAGTATTCCCTGAGATGGAGGTGGGGAGGGGCAACCCAGGTGTAAATGGAGGGCACATTTAATAGTTTTATCTTGTCTTGTAACAGGAAAGCAGGTGGCTCAGGGTCCAGGACAGGTGTATTTGGCTGGAGGGGGAGAGGAAAGGAAGGTGCCAGACCGGCTGTTCAGGGAGCCCAGGTGAACACTGGGGCTCTGAGGATTGCAGCCTTGGGGCCTGCACGTTGCTGGAAGAAGAAAGGCTGAAATCAAGTGATCTCTGTTGGAGGGTGGGATTACAGATCAGAGAATCTTGGAATCTGGAGGCGGGGAGGAGTGTGCTCACCAATGGCATGGACAGAGCCATGCTTATGGTGGCATTGTGTGTGTGCCCAGGAAATATTAGTCAAATGAATGAATAATCAGATTTCATAGCCTGCAATTCATTGACCTTCTGACCATCCCTTAAAGTGCCTGATAAAAGTCATCTGATTTGGGTGGTGGGCATATGGTCCTATATACAGATTTTGTAAATTTGTAATCCACACATGTAACCTATATGTTCATGTTGATTAATGTCACCCTGATAAAATTTAAAATAATTAAAAGTCAGCTGTAGTGGTCTCCAATCCCCCCCCACCCCCCCGAGCTATTTGGGTATCTAGTAGAGAGAACACTGTATTAGTTTGCCAAGGGTGCTGTAACAGAGTATCACAAACTGGTCAGCTTAATGAACAGAAATGTATTGCCTCACAGTTCTGGAGACTAGAAGTCAGAGACAAAGGTGTTGGCAGGGTTGGTTCCTCCTAAGGGCTGTGAGAGAGAATCTATTCCCTGCCTCTCTTCTAGCTTCTGGTGGTTTTCTTGCAACCTTTGCATTCCTTGGCTTGTAGAAGCATCACCTTCATCTCTGCCTTCATCTTCACATGGTATTCTCTATGTGTGTGTATCTGTGTCCAAATTTTCCCTTTTTCTAGGATGCTAATCATACTGGATTAGAGCCCACCCTCTAATGACCTCATTTTAACTTGATTACCTCTATACAGACCCTATCTCCAAATAAGGTCACTCTGCCGAATCCGGTTTGGCTCAGTGGATAGAGCGTCGGCCTGCGGACTGAAAGGTCCCGGGTTCGATTCTGGTCAAGGGCATGTACCTGGGTTGCGGGCACATCCCCAGTGGGAGATGTGCAGGAGGCGGCTGATCGATGTTTCTCTCCCATCGATGTTTCTAACTCTCTGTCTCTCTCTCCCTTCCTCTCTGTAAAAAATCAATAAAATATATTAAAAAAAAAATAAGGTCACTTGGAGGTATTGAGGGTTAGGACTTCAACATATGATTTTTTTGTGGGACACAATTAAACTCATAACAAATTCCAAGTTCTTGGGAATATGACCATATTCCCAAGAACTTTACAAAGTGGTCCTCCCCCAATATTTCAAGTAACCACCTGGCACTGAACATAGTTATTACAATATGCCTCTCGGAGCGCCCCTATCCACACCTACAGAAGGTGAGACCAAACTAGCTGGATAAACCCTGAGGTCCTCTTTTTAAAAAAATATATTTGTATTGATTTCAGAGAGGAAGGGAGAGTGAGAAAGAGATAGAAACCTCAATGATGAGAGAGAACCATTGATAGGCTGCCTCCTGCATCCCGCCCCCCACTGGAGATTGAGCTCACAACTCCAGCATGTGCCCTTGACTGGAATCAAACCCAGGACCTTTCAGTCCGCAGGTCGATGCTCTATCCACTGAGCCAAACCAGCTAGGGCATGAGGCCCTCTTTATAATTTGTTCTTTTTCACTTTGGAAAGTCCAGTGGTAACTTTCTTTTCCTTCATTTGTTTAACAGTTATTTATTGAGTACTTATGTGCCAGGCACTTAGAGTTATGTTCTATAAGCAGAGTTCTCTCAAATGGTCTGTGCCCTCCGGCTGAATGAGACATAGTGAAGTGTCCATGACGTATCTGTGGTCGGCATCTTCAATGGACCCGTGTCATTCGATTCGATCTGCCTCATCAGCTATTTGAATATTGGTTTCACAATCTGAAGAATAGACTCGTGGCTGCCAAATTTAAATCTTAGGCATAATCTGGTTATGAAATGTGTTTGGAAATACTATGAGTAAGCTGTTTTGCGGGCCATTCTCCAGTCCTACGTTTGTGGCTCCGGGAGGCTCAGGTGCCCTCTGTTGTAAAGGAAGTAGTAGCACACACCTACAGGGCGGGCCTGCTTTGTTCATACCTGGGCTTCCTTCTAGTTTTTCATTTTACTTTATTTTTTATTTTTCAGTTGCAGTTTACATTCTGTGTTATTTTGTATTAGTTTCAGGTGTTCAGCATAGTGATTAGACAATCATATACTTTACAAAGTGGCCCTCCCCCGATATTTCAAGTAACCACCTGGCACTGAACATAGTTATTACAATATTATCGATGTTATTCACTATTTTCAATGCACAGAGCATAGCCAGGTATCTGCAGAGCAGGGACTGGGCACTTCCCGGGGCTGTCGGTGAGCCAGATCTCCTGGGATTGTTCTCTGTGGTCTTCTTCTCCCCTCACTGTGCCCACCAGAACTGTGTACCTTGTTTAAACAGCTTCCACGGAGCCCTTGCTCACCATGTACTCCAGGTGCTGTGCTAAGAAGCTGAAGGGTTTTGTCTCATTTAATGTTTGCTACAGCCTTGTAAGATAGGAACTATTATTATGACCATTTTATAATGAGAAATGGGAATTGCTGAATCTTAACCAACTTGCCCGAGGTCTTACAGTTAATAAGAACTGACATCTCTTCACGCATGGATCTGATCACACCACTCTCTTATTAAAAACAATCTATAGCTCCCTATTGCCTCCAGTGAGGGCACTTGTATCGGTGCCTAGAGATCTGAGAACACCCTGATACAAATGCAGAATTTTGTATGTATGTGAATGTGAGTGGATCCAGAGCTGACCAGCTTCTCACAGTGTCCCTGACCTCAAAGGCTAAAAGTGCACCTGCCTTAAAGGGGCAGTTGAGACACTTCCCAGTCAGATCTTCACATTTCTCATTGGGGTTATTTCTTGCGACTTCTCCTCTGTACAGTTCTGTAGTTCTGAACTTCTAACAACTTTCTAGAAGGTTCCTTGCATTTCACACCTCCAGGCCTGCACTCATGTGGTGTCCTTTACTGGTACTGCCTGCTATCCTCTTCCCTACCAGGGACACGTTAGCTCATCCTCCATGGTCAGCTCACTTTCCGCAACTTGCACAGGCAAAACTGGTCACTCCCCTTACTCGGTGCTCCCATAGGCTTTTCTCTGTTCTGTGTGTGGAACTCATTGCATTGACTGGGGACTGTGCAGGTGGTGGTTGAGCCACTCGAGAGCCCAGTGTCCCCTTCATTCTTCTGTGCTGCCGGATACAGGTTCTGGCCTAGGGTGAGCACACAGCAACTGTCTGTTGAATGGAATTTAAAAGACATTAGGAGTCACTTAACTTTCTCTAGGTCTCATGTCCAAGGGACACATTTTTAGAGTCTAGCCTTGGAGGGCAGGGCTAAAGCCCACCTTGCAGGCTACATGTGTCCTTCCAAGTTCTTGCTAGGAAGGCTGGGCAGGGGACAGCACTTCCCTTTGTTCCACCCCACCCCACCCCACCCCACCCCACCCCACCCCACCCCACCCCACCTCAGGCTCATTTCTAATTTTTCCCTCTGGGAAGGGGAAACTCTCCAGGGAGGCCCATCTCCCCACTGCTGCAGGGGCTTCCAGAAAGATTTGATTTCCTTGAAGGAAGCTCTGCTCCACAGCCCTCTAGATGGGGACCCGGCTTGTGAAGACTGGGTCCTGTTTGCAGACACGCAAGTTATCGATCTGCAGGGGGACCCTTTCCTGGCCTGGGAGCAGGCAGCAGGCTGCTGGGGTTCTAGGACACAGAGGGCACTGGGAAACCACCCAGGCTAATGGGGGTTTAATCCCCTCCTTATTCATTCAGCAGATACTGTGTAAGTTCCAGGTACCACGCTGAGCCCTTCTCAAGGGGTTCAGCAAGAAAAAATAGAAGTGGAAATAAGCAACTGAGTGCAGAGTCCTAAGGCAGGGGGCTGTAAAAGGACAGAGTCGGAATGGCCCAATTCTCACTCATTGTTTCTGTCATTTTCATCCGATGCCTACTACATGTTTGTTCTCGGTTAGCATTCTCACACTTACGATGTGATATGACTCTACTTACATATCTGTCCAGCGTTTGCTTTTAATTCCTTCCTGGGTTTCTCATCAAAAGTGTCCCCCATTCCCATTGCTCCCCAGAAGAGAATTTAAATTCTGCAAGAGCAAAAACCATTTTTATTCACTACTATCCACCCAGCATCTAGTAGCAAGTTTATGAAAAGGTAAATGCTCAGTAAATATTTGTTGAATGAATTAATAAAAGGGATGGTGAAGGGAAGATGGTCTATGATACTGGTTCTCAAACTTGAACAGAAGAATAATGTGAAGAGCTGGTTAAAATATCTATAGATTCTGATCTCATAGGTCTGGGGTAGAGCCTGGCATTTCTAACAGGCTCTCAGGCCATGCTGCTATTGCTGGTCTAAGCGCCACGCTGTGCACGGCGCTGGCCTAGGGTGTACTCTTTCCTCCCAGAGATCGCAGACAGGAAGTGGCACTGGATGCTGTTCTCGAAGGATTGCTGTGGGTTTTGATCCTCCCCACCTTCTAAGCAGGGGCCCGGGGCTGTCACGCAGGACAGGTCCAAGCAGTTGGGGTTCTGACAGGTGCACGATGACACAGTATGTGTGATGCAGGTGCTGAGCCGGCCAGTGGGAATATGAATGTGTGCCTTCAGCAGCCAGCTCATTAAGTGAAATATGGGGCTATTAAAATACATCTGCTTGTGAAACCCTTTTGTCTGTCGTGAGGATCATGGTCTCTTCTTATGCAATCAGCTCCTTCAAGGAAAAGGACCTGCTCTTGGGGCAATTTGGGTTTTTACTTACTCATCCTCATGGCCTATTCATGCTGAGTAAGTTTTAATTGTCTTTGAAATTGAACAAAGGGCCCAGTGCTGATGACCTCTCTTGCCAAACTGCTCCAGGCAGGGGGCAGCTTCCAACTAAACCACTGTGTGCTTCTGAATGGAGACCTGACTCCGTCCCACCGAGACCATGTGGTTTCTTCCCTTGCCACAGACATGGGAGACCGGTGGGTCTGCCCATACTTACTGTAGACCTCTTGCTTCAGAGGCACATCTGCAGTCCCTGTTGAAAGTTGCGTGTCTATTGTTTGGTGAAATAAGCAGCGTGGTGAGGTGAGAAGAGCTTTGGAGTCCTTCAGCGTCCATTCGGGCATTGCCTTCCCTGTGACGTGGGCTGATTCAGGTGCTTCAGTCACCTCAGAACTGCCCCCGTGGCCCACAGCGGTGTCACTGACTGCCAGGCCATGGGCCTCTGTCACTGGGTTTGGGGTGCCTTGAGCACAGGGGTGTCTCTTGCTTCCTCTTTAGCCACAGAGCCTTCTGCGCCGTAGCAGCTCACTCGGTGGCTGTTGAGAGCATGAGGACCCGTGTGGGCCTCGCTCACATCCTAGCTGGGCTACTTGCTGGTTGTGTGATCTCACAGCCACTTCTCTGAGCCTTACTTTCCGTTTCTGAGAAATGAAGAGGAGAATAGGTATCTGAGCATTGTCATTCCTGAGCCCGGGCCTGTTCTGCATGCTGCTTCTTGTGTGATGTCTCATTTCATCCTCCTGACCACCCTGAGCGTGGGTACTGATATTAACTCTGTTTCCAGTTAAGAACATTGAGGAGTAGAGAGGTTAGGGAATTTTCTCAGGCTACCTCATTCATGGGGCAAGGGGATCAGGATTTGATTTCTGGTTGTCTGATTCCAAAATCTCTAAAATTAGCCACTATCTTAGTGGTTCTTTCTTTCTTTCATTTTTTTTTTTTTAAAACCTCACCTGAATACATTATCATTGTTTTTTTTGTTGTTGTTGTTTTTTTTTTTTTTTTGAGAGAGAGAGAGAGGGAGAGAGGGAGAGGGAGAGGGAGAGAGGGAGAGAGGGAGAGAGGGAGAGAGGGAGAGAGAGAGAGAGAGAGAGAGAGAGAGAGAGAGAGAGAGAGAGAGAGAGAAATATTGATGTAAGAAACATCAATTGACTGCTTCCTGCACTTGCTCTGACCAGGACCAGGAATCGAACCCACAACCTAGGTATGTGTCTTTCCCGGGGATCAAACCTGCGACCCTTCGGTACACTGGAGGATACTCCTACCTGCTGAGCCACAATGGTCAGGGCTGTAATAGTGGTTCATAACGTGGGGTGATTCCGCTTCCCCAGGGACATCTGGCAATGTCTGGAGACCATCTGGGATGTCACAGGTGGCAAGGCGGTGCCGCTGGCGTCTGGTGTGTGGAAGCCAGGGATGCTGCTGAACCTCAGTGCACTGGGCAGCCCCCACCACAAATGATCTGGTTGGAAAGCCAGCAGTGCCCTGGTTCAGAAAGCTTGCACTGCCCTGCCCGCCTCACTGAAATCTCCTGTGCAAAGAGCCAGGTCCTCAGCAGGCCCACGATACAGGCACTTCGTTCTCAAAGTCCAGGGTTACAGCCCAGAGAAGATGAATCACTCATTCTCCAGTTTCCTTCAGCAGCTCAAGTTTTCTCCTTAATGGTTCCCGGCTGCTTGGCATCTCTATCCCGGGAGTTCCTGTCTTTGTGAAACGTGCTGACAGTTATCAAGAGTCAGGGCAGAACTCTCCTTGGGAGAAGTCCAGCTTCCCTGAGATCTGACAGGCTGAGCCATTCCACACAGACTGCATGCCTTCGCGGGGACCCTCCTGGCCTCTGACCTCACGCCATGCAGGACTCTGGAGATGGCAGGGTTTGGGGCAGTGAGTTTCTCCTCTCATAGATGGCCTTGTAGGGTGCTTGCCACCATCAGTGAGGATTCCCCCTGAATGCTGGCATGGTCTGGCCCTTGAAAATGAATGAGCCACAGGGAAGCATGACAAATGACTTGCCAGTCGGGGTGGTGAAAACACTGCGTGCTGGACACTTTGGATGGGAAACTGGGAGGCCGTGGTTTCACCCTGACCCATGAGGTGACCTTGAGCAGTGCTGGGATCTGTCTTTTTTCACTGTCAGCACGAGGGCCTCCTTCCTGCCTTAAAGTTGAATGACCTTTGGGTGACCTGGCATCAGGGATCTTATTATGGAGAAAAGAGAACTAGAAGCAGGAAGGTAATGGCAGCTGTGCACGACAGAGGGTACAGTGGGTTAGCATTAGGGGTTTCGTATTCCTGTAAGTTCACATCCTTTCATGCTTCAGCAATGTAGAGTAAAGTTAGAATAGTGTTTTGAGCAGTAAAGGTCTGTTGAATTTTTGTTGAAAGCTTGCTCACAGCCTTGCCTGGGTTTTGATACCCAGTGCAACATTTTCTAGCCATGGGCTCAAGGAAGTTTTACTTAAAATATTGGCTAACGGTAGGCAGCATAAATGGACTCTGAAGAACCAATGGCACCCACCCTGGCATCGGAGCAGAAACAACAGGCTCCTCTGGGGCCTAAATAAAACAGTGCTTTCAGGGCGGATGTTGCCTGGGATTTATGAGCCGAGGAGGATTTGCTCCTTCTTAAAGCTGATATGCCTGTGTACATACCTCCAAACTCAGCAAGTTCCATGTGTTAAATATGCATGACTTTTTGTACGTCAGTCAGACCTCAATAAAGTGGCTAGAACAGAAAGCTGGCAGAAGATTCCAGATGGGAGAGCCCATTGCCCTCTGGGAGTGGGATGGTGCGGATCTGCAAGCGGACTTTCACTGTCCATGCTTCCCACAATGTGAGGAGACCTGAGGAACTCCGAAGAACTGGCGGTGTACTTCTCAGCAGCACTGGCTTTGAATTCCATGAATAGAATTGACACCTTGGCTAGAATGTCCTGCTGGTATCGCAGGGTGTGACTGTTGCCTCCTTGTTGCAAATCTGGAAGCTTCTTGGGTAAGATGTCAGAGGGCAGTAGAACCAGTGATAACCTCCTTCTATGGGTCTCCTTTTCTGAGCCAGGTTTGTCACCGAAATTGGTCCCAAAAAGCCATCTTTATACCACAGAGATGAAAGGAGCAGCTTCTAACTGAAGCACAGACTGCAGGCAGAGGGCACCTGCCCACTGCAGGGCATCAGTGGATGCAGACCCACCCTCCATCGCTCAGGTGTGCAGGCCTCCCGTCCCATTCTAGCTGCAGATTTGACATGCAAAGCGCTAAACTGAAAGGCTGTAGGTGTTCAAAAGCTAGATGAAGTCCAGGACCAGCTAATAGGACGCATATCATGTTCCATCAGATGAACTTGACTGCTCATAGGGCAGGGGTGGGCAACCCCTGGCACGCGTGCCAAACATGGCACGCCAGTAACTTTTGCTGGCACACGAAACCCTCTCTTATAATCTTCCATTTACAATCTTTTTCTTAATATCGACTTTTTTATTTTTCAGATAAATTCAGTGTAGGTGCATCTTAGATAAATAATTTTACATAACAAGTTATGTTAAAAACCATAGACATGGATTGATGAGAGAGGGGAAGAGCAATTTCTATGCCTCTGCCTTAACTCTCCCTGCCTTCCTAGATCTGACCAGTGTTTTGGTTTCATCCACATACGCTTGTGAATCTTTGTTCTCAGTGATGAGTTTTGTTAAGTCTCATAATAGGAGTAGCCTGACGGATGAAAGTAGTAGCTCGTGCATATCTCTGAAGGTCACGAAATATAAACCTGATGTAAAATCTCTGTCATCAGTGTTGCAGCAGCAAAAGTCCCACTGATAATATCAAACGGAGTCATAAAATTTTCTGTCAGACTATCAGTGTACATGTATACATTAAAAAATAAATGTATTTTTCATCGTCATATACTGTGTTTCTGTCGCTCGAATGAATTTTATTATTTCTTCAAGGTTCTTCACATACATACACCTTAAGAGATATCAAGTAGGCGTAACATGTTCTCAAAAAATTAGGGTTGGCACGCAGAAGAATTTTGAGTCAGAGATTTTGCTGGTTTTGGCATGCACTTACAAAAAGGTTGCCCACCCCTGTCATAGGGTGTTGGAGCCTGAGAATTCTAAGATTTAGAGTGCTATGTTGGATGGCTCAGCCTGCTGTGGTATTGGTAGCAGGTCTTATCAGTGGCCTGGAATAAGGTTACAATAAAAAGTAGCAATTATAGCACTCACTGTGTACCTGCACTATCTAAGGGCCTTTATAATCTTTTTAACAAACTTAAAATTTGATATTATATGCTCTTTTTGATGTGAGAAAAACGAGGCCTAGGGTAGTTAACTGACTACATGTTAGTTACTGGTAAAGCTAGAATTAGAACTTAGGTCTGTATATCTTTTTAAAAAAGCATGCTTTCTGTCTTATCTTCAGATGAAACTGTTAGAGTCAGGGAAAGGCTCAGCTGTAACACAGTCACCCGGATGCAAAGTGGATTCTCTAAGATAGAAGCGTATTTCTCTTTCACAGCACAGTCCTGTTGGAGAAGGGTGGCCTAGGATGGCTTGGCAGCTCTGTGAGGTCACTCAGGGACCCAGGTCCCTCCTTTATTGCTGCTCCACCATCTCCTAGAATGTTTTTCTCATCTTCCTATGTTCTTACCAACAACGTGGCCATGTTCTCACCCTTGGGAGGGGAGAAAGAAAGTGATTGGAAAGCAAGTAATTTATTGTGAAGAAAATGACCAGAAATTGTACACATCACTTTCTATATACACACCATTGGGGGAATGTAGTCACATGGCCACTCCTAGCGGCAAAGCAGTCTGGGAAATGTGTTTCTGGTGGAGTGGGTATGTGTTCTGCTAACCTCAGTGTTTTAGCAGACGTGTGTGATCCAATACTAAGTAGGAAAAGGTAAGAATGGATTTGGGGGGATATTTAACAAAATTTAAATCAACTTTCCCTGTTTAGAAAAAAGTGACACATTTGGTCCTGGATGGTTTGGCTCAGTGGATAGAGCATCACCCTATGGACTAAAGGTTCCCGGGTTCGATTCCGGTCAAGGTAGGGGGCGTGCAGGAGGCAGACAGTCAATGATTCTCTCTCATCACTGATGTTTCTATCTCTCTCTTTTTCCCTCTCCCTCCCTCTCTGAAATCAATAAAAATATATATAAAAGAAAAAAAAAGTGGCACATGTGAAAATTCCATCTGACAAGGCACCCTTGACCCAGTCATGCCTACTCATTGAGTTGATGTGAATATTAATGTGATGTGAGACTTTGGGGCACTGGCCTGGGCTGAAGGAGTGACATTAAGCATTGCTGCTTGCTGATCTTTCCTGGGGGAAGGTTTCAGTAAACCCTGACCATGGCCAGATTTGTCAGAAGCTAGTCACTGATCACTCTCAGCAAATACCGGACCATCACTCAGTACTCAGGATCACCCAAAGTTGAGCATGTTCTGTTTGGAATTCCTACTGCTTCTGGCAAATTTCCCACTATGGACTCTTGGTTGGGATGGTGGTATCAGCTTAGGAAAATGGTGCTCAGAGTTGTCTGGATATTCCGTTTACTTCATTCCCTCTCCTTTTCCAGTGAATACAAAGGAATTAAACAATTCCAGTATCACTCTCTGGCACCTGAGAGTGAGGGAATGACCTGGAATCTCTTCTGGGATTCTGTTGTAGGAGCAATCATGTACTTGAGGTTGGGGTACATTTCCCATCTACATGCCTTCCTTTTTGCTCTTTTCTCCAGTTGCACTGTGTGAACAAAATACCTTTGGTTCCAAGAAATCTGAGCTTATTTTATGCCACTTTTTCTTTTCATATTTATTCCCTCTACTTGGGGTCTTCTAACCTCCTCCGCCCTGACCTTTGGTTCCCGCAGACCTCCCTGCAGGATCTGACTGACTTCTCATCTGTTAAACCTCTTTGCAACCTCTCTTCCTCGGGGGGCACCTTTCCTCCCGTCCCAGTCTGATTTAGGGGCTTCTTGCCGCGGTCCTGAGAACCTTTGTACTTCTTTCTTTCTTCGTAGTGTGTAGTGCAGTCGTCAAAAACTGAGTTTGAGTCAGGGCTTTGCCACTTACCATCTGAACAAGCTGGGAAGGTCAATGAGATAGTGCAGGGAAGTTGCTCAGCTCGGTGTCTGGAACACGGGAAGCCCTCAGTAAACGTTTGGCTGCCTGTCATCTGAAACCCATCCTTATATTTGGAGGATTCCCTCAGGCTGAGTCCTGGAAGGACTGCATCCACCTTCAAAGCTGAAAGGCCGGCTGCAGCTTTCCCCTCCCATTGAGATGCAGGGCTTGGGCTCCACTCATCAGATGCCCCAGCCTCAGAGTCTATGTCCTATGCCCCTGCACTACATGGGGTGGGGGTGGGATGTCTCCTGTTGGACTCGGCAGCAGCAAGAACAGCCTGTTTTCTACAGTAGCCGTGGAAACATGACTACTCACAATGTCCTCACTAGATCTTCCCTGTGGTGGGATTTTGGCTGTGGTCCTGCTGTGTGGCCTCTCTTAGTTTCTGCCCATTTTTGGCATCTAGTTCTCTAAGCTTCCCAGAAATTCTATGAGCACCCCCGCCCCCCCCCGCCCCCTAATACATTCCCTTTCTGCTTAAATAAGTGAGCTGGTATCGGCTGCTTACAACCAGAGCCTGGCCAGCAGGTTAACTTGTATTGTTGGGCTTGTTATTGCCCTCATCACAGTGTACTGCAATCACTGACTGACTTACCCGTCTCCCCTCCAGCACAGCGCTGAGCTCAGAATAGACCTATTGAATGAGTGTATGATGTTTAATGATGGGTGGGACATGAATGTATGATTGACAAATGTCTTATTTTATCCTGATTGTAGCAGGAGCTCCCCGGGAATAACCATGACCAGTGATATGACGTTTTGCCCTTTATGAGGTGTGGGAATGCATATGTTCCTTTACTTAATCCTCACAAAAATGCTGATTGATGGGTATTATTCTCCCCATTTTACAGATGAGGAAACAGTCTCAAAGAGGTTAAGTAGATTATAGAAGATGACTCACCCAGGAAATAACAGAGCTACGTCTGAAACTAGGTCCTAATCTCCAAATGTTGTGCTGCTATTTCACTTCTCCTCCAAGGGAGTAGTTAACAGTCAAGGAGAGTTATTTATTGAGTGCTTTTTTAAAGGAGGAAGTGAAATTGTTCTTGTAGAAGGCACTACTTACATTATCTTGGGCACTTTGTTGGCAGCACAGTACAAAGATTTACATATGTCATAGCCCAGAAACTATGCTTGATGTTTTGAGATTTATTCTGGTCATTAGAAAACCATAGAAGATTGTAGTACATTATGATTTGTAATGTAATCAACCAAACCAAACTAATTTTTGGTGGTAATAAACCAAGAAGCCTTGGCCAAGAATCCACATGAATTTTGTAGGACACTTCCCCAAAATGTTCTTGAATGGTATGTGTCTCCCTCGCATACTGGCTCAGAGTGCCTCTGGTTTTATTTCTGGCATTAGCAGTACCTACATCTCTGTGTTCCTTGTAGGAGACATGCAGACTATGGACCCATCATGCCTGATAATAATGGGCTTTTATCACAGTGCAGCTATGGAACTTGCAGATAGGAACTTCTTCAGAACTCTCCTGATTTTACCCATAGCCTTGGGGTGGTGGGCCACCTGAGAGGAGGTGTAAATAGCCAAGAATGTCTTGCAGAGGATTGTCGGATGAAATTGCACACCTCCAGTGTGCACGGTGCTTCGGCATTAATACCCACTCTGTCTTGGTAACAGGAAGCATTTACCCTGGGCCCTGGATCACCTATCTCTGGCGGAAGAACAAGTTGGATGGCATTATACAGATTCCATTTTATGTTTTGTTGAGAAAAATACAAACTTTTAAATAGTGCAAATGACAATTTTGTTTGTTCACGTAGTCATCATTCGAATGTATTTAAACATTCTTAGAGCACCTGCCACTATGTGATGGCTCCATGTTGATGTATTTGTTTACTTGTCCTCCTTCTCCTCTGTCTATAATGTGAACTCCCAAAGAGCAGAGCCCTTCTCTTTTCTGTGTAACAGTGTTCACAGCACCTGTTAGAGCCGCTGGCACCTGGCACAGACTTGATAGATATTGGTTGAATGAATGAACTAATGAAATAAGTAAGTTATCAGATGGGACTGGGGTCTTGATACCCAAACTCAATATTCTGGTTGAGATATTGAAAGAATTACTAAAAACAGATTAGGAGAATATGGAAAGATGATTAAATGAGCAAAATGAATTCTAAACCTTTTATCATCTTCATCAGAGCCATGTTTCCTTCTCTGTAAATTGGGAATAATGCTAGTTACCTGGCAGGTTATTTTTCAGGATTAAAGTTAACTCGTGTGCATGTGGGTGGCATGAAGGTTGATGCTCAATGAGTTAACAGGGAAGGCGTGAGGATTATCAATGCATAGAGGGAATATGACATTTTCATAGGAATTCTGCCTCAAGTTTTATTTAATTTGTACTTGCATATTTCTTCATGGCTTATGGAGCTCTCTCTCCCTACTGTATTTCACATAACTCACTCACCATAATATTTTCTTAAAATATATTTTTATTGATTTTAGAGAGGAAAGGAGAGGGAGGGAGGGGGGGAGAGAGAGAGAGAGAGAGAGAGAGAGAGAGAGAGAGAGAGAGAGAGAGAGAGAGAGGCATCAGTGATCAGAGAGAATCATCATTTGCTGCCTCCTGCAAGCCCCACACTGGGGATAGAGCCCCAAACCCAGGCATGTTGCCTGGCAGGGAATCAAACTGTGACCTCCTGGTTCATAGATCGACACTCAACCACTGAACCACGCTGGCAGGGCTAACTCACCGTAATCTTGCCAGTGATTATAATTAGTTCTGTTTCCCCTGGGGCTCAGAGGTAGGGCCCAGAATTAAGAGGAGAGATTCCCAGGCTTCCCCTTCAGGAGCAGATCCTGAGCGCTCCGAGGGGGCTTCTCTGGTCATGAGCATCTCCTCTTGTCTACTTGGCTGGGCTTGCCTTTCCAGCCCAGTTTTGCGTTGTTTTTGTGGAATTTGGACCAGGAGCCCCTGGAGGGCAGGGACTGTTTCTCTGTTATTTGGAAAACCCCAGAAGCAATGTGATTACTTATGTGTTTACTAACAACAGGGTTGTGGAACGATGGTGCACACCTGGTTTGTTTTTGTTCAGTTTAAGCAAATACATAGGCAGTTTCATTTCTCTCTCCCCCCTTCATTCCCTGTCCCTTCCCCTCACAATCTGAGCATCTTCAGTGCCAACCAGTGGACTCTGGGAAAGGAAAACAGGTAGAAGCCAGCTTAAAGGAAGGATGGGGATGTCGCTCCTGGTCCCCTGTCTCCTGTATCTCCCCTGGCTTTTGTGTCTTCCCTGCATCTCAGTTAACAAAATACCAGAGTTAAGCCTAGCCTGTACATATGGAATTATCAAAAAGGCATTGCTATCAATTATATATTAAAAATTCAAGTAGCAAGGACTAGAGAAGCTTCCAGTTGAAAGGGTCCAAAGGGATCTAAATAGATGGAACTCGTGCCTTTCTCAGTTTAACCAATGTTTATTGAACCCTGTGATGGATGAGGTACTTGTTCTGCTATTCCCTCTCTAGTTTGCTGGACTGATGGTCATTTGTACCATTTCTGGATACAAATGTATCTGTGAGTGGCAGCTCACTCAGGAAGAGAGTTCAGGATGGTAGTTAAGGGTATCTTTCTTCCCTCCCTCCCTCCCCCCCTTTTCCCTCACTCCCTCCTTCCCTTCCATTCTCTCTCCTTCCTTCCTTCTTTCTTTTTGAGGGAATAGCATGTGCAGAAAGCATAGAGTATAAAAAATACATGGGCTGTGTGCTTAAGTCACAAAGATGGGACGTCTCTTCCTCCAAACCATATAATCTAAGATTGTATATTGCACTGAGCAAAACAAATGTCATGCTTACAGATTATTTCCCCAAATGATTCAAGAATAAATTCCAGGTAGTATACGCAGATGCTAGGGTAAGACTCATTTGATGACAGAAGAACATTTAGAAACAAAGCAGAGCCAAAAATATGTTCTTGGTAGAATTAGGAAGTTGGTGTAGGTATGTTTCCAAAAGTGATGTAGTGACTGAGAAATGCTATGGAATTACCATTAATGATCAAAGGAGGGAATTCACACAATATAAGAGGTTATTGTAAGAGTTACTGAGATTAGGGTAACACCCGGAGTTGCCACTGCTAATGAGATAGCTTCAGTTGAACATACCTGCTGTCAGCACCTTCTATAAGCAAAGAAGTGCTAAAACAGCACCCGCACAACCCACAAGGGAAATTTTTTCTTACCAGATGGTGACTGGGAATCTTCGTGATTGGAAGCCATCAGAAACCTTCTGAGACTTCAACTGTGAGAGCATGAAGAGAATAGCTAATTCAATCCCTTGTTTTACAGATGAGCAAGCTGAGTTTCATAGGGTGTGGGTTTTAGAGCCAGAAAGACTTGGATTCAAACCCTCAATTTCTAAATTGACAATACTGTCTCTGTCTTCCTAGCTAAACGACAGGCAAATTAGGTAATTTCTGTAACCCTCTGTTTCCCCATCTCTACCACCAATATAGAACAACTAGTGGCCCTGTGAACGAATTCGTGCACATTGAAAGGAAATTAATTAGAAAAAATATGTTAATATCGCTATTCACCCTTTCTCAATAATAGAAGTGTCAACCAAATTCATGATTGACAATGACAGATTGAAACATATGCATGCAATTGGCGCCATTGAGAGCTTTATATGTATTGCACATGCATGAGTCAACTTAGCCTTTTATAGATATAGAATAAACTTGCTGAATTAGACCTGCTTTCTGATGTAGCTAAACTTTTTCTAGCCCAGTAAAGCACCCCAACTTCTCTTTCAGGTAATTGTCAGCAACACAGCAGTAAATATCAACACAAAGCAGATTATTATTGTAGATCATGCAGGGAGAACAAAGGGTAAAATATTTAACTGCAGCAGTGTTTGACTATATTCTGTGCAGTGAGAAAACCTGATGTCATTTTCAAGGTCCACCATTTCTTACTTCTTTTCAGTTCGGTCAAGTTTCTAAGCTTTCTAAATCTCCGTTTTCTGACTAAAGAAAAGAAGATAGGATTCTGTCGAGTCTCCTATCTACCTACTCCAGGACTTCTGTGAGGATCAAATGAGATGAGGCACAGGAAAATGCTTCACAGACATTTGGTTAAACTGTAAAATGTTTCCACCTGGCCATAAAGCAAGTGGTGTTCCTGGGCTGAAGAAACTACAAAGAGGCTAGTTGCTAGGGAGAGGAAGCCAGGCATTGCTATGCGACGCCATTACTTGGCGCCCACAGCAACTGTTTCCAGGCCAGACTGGGCTGTGCTGGGGGCCGCATTTTGCACCATGGGGTCTTGGTAGCATTGGCTGCGATTTGGTGGGCTATCACTCCAGGGTGGTGGCAGGCCACTCGGGGGAAGCCAAGTGTTGCTTTGTGGGCACCAGGTCCACAGTGCCGTTTCTCTGTAAATGGCCAGTGCGCATCACAACAGCTCATGCATTGAGTGTCTTCCCCCTGGTGGTCAGTGTGTGTCATAGCGACCGGTCGGACGGTATTACACTTAGCATATTAGTCATATATATATATATATACATACACATACATACATACTAGTAGCCCGGTGCACAAAAATTTGTGCACTGGGGATGGGGTGTCCCTCAGTTATTAAACATTTATTGGCACAACACTGACCACATTGGTAGTGGTGGTGGTCTTGTCAGAATGTGTTATATTATGCAGATGAAAATCTATTTAAACAGATTTGATGTAGATATTTTCAAAAATGGAAGAATTGTCCCTGTCAACTATTTTAGTTGATTCATATCTTCACTAATTGTCATCATTGCAAAGTTTTCAGTCCCCATACGGATTGCTGGATATAATAGGTCATGCACTGTCCCTGTCCTTTGTAGCCTTTGTTACCTTAAGGACTCTAGTTTTCCATTTATATGTTTAAGTACCAACCTTACCAGCTTAAAAATGTAAGCTTTTAACACTGCTCTCTCTGTTCCGTATCCTTCCGATGAAAAGTGGAGTTGGGTTGCAGCACAGGAGAGAAATTCAGAAAGGGAATATTGAAGTAATGACTGCAGTAGGAGAAGAGGGAACCTATTTCCCTGGCCACAGGTGCTGGCGCCCTGGACCACAGGGCTGGCAGCTTCTCCAGGTGGCTGCAGCCTGGGACCTTGGGCGGGTGGCTTGTCCATCTCCTGGGCTGCAGCCAGCCGCAGGCACTGGCACCAGGACCAAAGGTGGGCAGCTTCTTCTTTTGGTGGCTTCTTCTTCTTCTGTGCTTCCAGGGAGGGCAGTCAGTTACGTGTACAGTGGGGCCTTGACTTATGAGTTTAATTCATTCTGTGACAGAGCTCGTAACTCAAATTACTCATATGTCAAATCAGTTTTGAACGAGTGAGACACATGATGCTGGGCTGATGTTGTGGCGTTCACTGTGACGTTCGCTGTGCCAACTAGCGATGGGGTATCTGAAGCTGGCTCGTAACCCGAATTTTAGCTCACAACTCAAAGCAAAAAATCAGCCGAGAGACGGCTCGTATCTCGAAAAACTCATTAGTTGGGACACTTGTAAGTCAAGGCCCCACTGTATATGTGTGTGCATGCAAACATAGGTGTGTACACGTGTGTATGTGGAAATCTGCTGGGCAAGTCAAAACCACAGAAGAGTTGCCCCCTATCTCTTGAATCTTCCAGAGATATCCCCCACTTTTTTATTCTATCACTACTGGAGAGTCAGTATTTGTAGCCAGCCAGCCAGTGACTCTCTCAGTGTCTATTTCTGACTTCTTTCCCTGTCTGTCTTCCAACCCCTAATCATATTTCCACCTGGATGCATCATTTTTACTCCCAATATGCTATATAGAGAAGGAGTCAGGATGCTGTCTTCCCATGAATAGTACTCAGTAAAAAACCAATTGCATTTTAGTTGGGCAATGCCCCTACCCACCCTTCAAATCCCTTCCACCATGCATTTCTGTTTCTCTTTTTGTTTGTTGGATTGTTCTGCTGTTCCTTCTCCTCACCCCACCACCCTTGGATCGTAATGTAAAATTCTTTTATCATGTCAAGAAATTATTAAAAATACAGGTACTTTGAAAAAAAAATACAGGTACTTCTCTGAACACCGGCCGGGGGAGGGCGTGCAGGGAAGAGGTGGCTGCTGTTGGCTGCCTCTTCCCTGCCCCCGCCCGGCTTCTCTGATCACCGGCCGGGAGGCAGGCAAAGGCGGCCCTGGTTCTCCGATCACGGGCCGGGGGGCATGCGTGAGTCAACTTAGCCTTTTATAGATATAGAAGATATCTATAAACCCACCCGGCTCTTGCCTGCTGCCTGGGTTTCTGATCACCATCAGCGGCAGGTGGCTTCTTCCGTCCTTCCCCTTTCGCCTCCCAGCATTGTGCCTATATATGCAAATTAACCGCCATCTTTGTTGGCAGTTAATTTGCATATCGCCCTGATTAGTTAATGGGAAGTGTAGCGAAGGTACAGTCAATTACCATGTTTGTCTATTATTAGATAGGATATGCCTTTCTCCTTTCTCTTAATTTCCAGTGAGGGTTACATTGAATGCCACTCTTGAATCCTTCAGAGTAGAACCTGTGCATTCCATATCTCCAGTGTAAAGGAGAGAAACTCTATCTTCTAGGGCTAACCAGTCCATTAAAAAAATAGTTTTCATTGTCAGAATTGTTTTGAGCCATAAAAATGCTTATCTACTTTGACCTAGTAATCTGTAAAATGGGGATAATTGTACTTTGTTTAAAGAGTGAATGAAAAGTTATAAGCAATAAGAAGCTTGTGGCACTACTGTTTATAATAAGACTATTTTGTAATTCCATTATAAAAAAAATTATCTGTCAATTTTGAGGAATATTATATGTCCATTATTTTAAAACAGTAAAATTCATGAAGGAAGATGAATAAAACTTATATTAGATTTAACATGATGAATCCAAAATTACATTTACATCATATTTATTAAAACATAAACATATTATACTCTGGGCAAGAGCTGGTAGGCAAAACAGAAAAATGTAAAGGACTTTTTGGTGACAGATGAAATTCTGGGTGTATTTTTTAATTTTTGTTACCATCACTCTAGGATTATTTATGTAAAAAATAGTTACATGCAATGTTTTTTTAAATAAATAGCATTTAAAAAAATCCTCAAGGAGGATATTGTTTTTATTGATTTTAGAAAGAGAGGAGGAGGGGAGAGAAAAACATTGATGTGAGTGAGAAACATTGATCTATTGCCTCCTGTCTAGAACCCACAACCTGGGTATGTGCCCTGACGGGGAATCAAACTCATAACCTCTTGGTGTATGGGAAGATGCTCCAACCAACTGAGCCATCTGGCCAGGGCTAAAATGTTATTTTAAAGAAAGAAAATCTTTCTTTTCTCTTCAACAAGGTGGTGATCTCTGACTGAAGCTTTACTCTTTACCTCCTGAAGATCCACCTTATATTTTATGCTCTGCAGGACATTGTCTGAGTCAGCACTACCCTAACAAGATCATTTTGGTTGTTAGAACATGACTTGGCATATTTGGGAAGATCGAGAGCAGAAATTCTCTGTCTTGTGTTTTCTTTGCATGTGAGCAAAGAAATAAGCAGAGAAAAGCAAGGACGAGTTAAAGTCCAGTTTTATAGAAATATGCCTTTGACCACAAGCCTTCTCTTCTGCATGGACAAGTTAGATTACAAGGTGGTGACTAGGATAGTGAGAAACTACATCATACATCACATGAGGACTGGTTAAGAATTGGGTCAATCTACTGTGAAATGCTTGCTGCATAGTTTTGAAGGTAGGTCAGGTGAAACAGAGACTAGACTTGCTCTGTGGAGCCTCACAGAGTTCAGCTCACCATGAGGGAGAATTTTTAAAATAGTCACAGATGTCCCCAAATAGGATGTTTCAGCTCAGAGGGTGGTGAACTCACCATTCTTGGAGGTATTGCCAGTGAAGGCTGAGGGCTGTTGTGGGTTCAGCACATTAGCTGGGGCGGGCACGGAAAGTAGGAGCTAGTCTTTGAGGTGTCTTTTACCCTGAGATCCTGTGACTCTTCCTGGAGCCCAGTTGGTGACAGCCAGTCTCAGGGATCCACCCTCACCTCCCTTCTTGTCACTCACCCAGAGGCACTCAAGGGAATTACTCCGTCACCACTTCCAAAGTGGGGAAGTTAATGACCTATTAACTGGCTCAGTTTACCGTAGGGATTAATAAAGATTAGTAAAGAATTGTCAAGAGATTAAATTTCCCTAAGGATAAAATACTATCATTTGGCTGCAATTTAGGTGAATCATTTTAGGAGAAAGAGCTACAGATGACAAAATTCTCTGACTCAGTATAAATAATACTTATTATTTTGCAACCACATTCATTCTTGAAATATTTATTGAGCCCATATAAACACTAGACATTTTCTCTAACTTACATGGCATACATCTATGGTACTGAATCATGATCAAAAATAATTTAAGCACAATTGCGCCCCCACTTCCAATCTTCCTGACTTAATTAGAATTATTTAAAATCTCTTCTTATTCCTGTTTTCCCCATCTCATTTTCAATTTATAGTCCGTTTAGTATTTTATTTCAGGCTGTATTTTCAGAGGGGTTCTTGGATATGTTCAACAGTTGGAGAAAGATATTAAAGATGGTTTTGCTTTCCACTAAATAAACAGTGACTCATGATTTCCCCACTTTTCCAGACTATGTTTGTTGTTTATGCACATAATTTCCAAGTAAGAGGGCATAAAACAAGTAACAGAACTAACACAGACAGGAAGAAGGTAGGTTGTCACTCTAGTGTTCACAGTGATCAGCTTTTGCTCATTGGAGCACAGGAAGCCACCTTAAAGCCAGGTTTACTGTGTAGCAGGTGGGTCTGCAAGGTACCCGAGGCCAGGAACTCCTGCTTCCTCCTCAGAGCAGGGAGGTCTTCATGGGGCTGCATGTCGGTGAACTGCTTTTTCTACCATGTGGAGATTGGCACAGGTTTAAAGAACAAGGAGGAAACAGTGTGAGTGAGCTCAGATAATACAGAGCGAGCACAAAGGTGACTGGAGATTGAGAGCCCTCTTCGGCACTGACTGGCCAAGGGAGGTGTCAGCCTTGCATGCAACGATATGAGGCAGATTGTTCACAGAAATTTTAAAAATAAAAATAACTGAAAGTTGTTTTGTATTTTATTATCACCTGCACTTTCAGTTCTCAACAATGTCAGTGATACGTACACCTTGAGGAGATCTTTTGTTCTGAGTTTTAAATGATTACTAGGGTAGATATTAATAATATACGTGTAAGCTCCACAGTAGCACATTTTTATATTTATGCTTTAATGAGTATTGTCTTCTACATGGAAGTTAATTCAGAAAACTCCAAGTTAAGTAAGTAGTTGGTGCTCTGCACACAGGAACTCAGCTTCGTGTGTTGGTTTTGAGAGGAAGTTCATAATGATTTGGAATCTACTTTTCATTTCATATGTGCTTCTTGTCTCCAGTTCTTGTGCCCCACCTATTCCCGTGTTAAAGCTGAAGATTTGAAATAAACAATGACAGCACAGTGATTATGAATACAAAGAAACAGGATTTCAGTTAAACCATTCCGTGAGTCCGTATGACCACTTAGAGGTTATTTGTGCTTAACATTTAAAACAGTGAGACCACATATGAACTGTGAGGATGATCTTTTGTTTGGTTAGTGCAAGTTTCAGTGCATGTGAAATGTTCTGCTGACCTTGAATGACATGTTTAAAATGGAAATGTATTCTTTGAATTAATTGTTTTGAAATTAAAGAATAAAGGAAATCATGATTATTTTAAGATAATTACTGAAAATAATTCTGTTGTATAGAAGTGAAAAATTTAAAAAATGGTGGTTTAGGTGTGGAATTTTCTAGTTCTACCACTGTCTTTAAAATTGGGCATCTTTGTTTGGGTCAAATCCTCTAAGTTACAGAATCATTCTAAACCTTTTCTTTCTCATGAATGAAATAACTATCTCCTTTGTAGAGTTATTGTGAGAGTAAGTGAAATGATGCAAATATGTACCTACTATAATATTAGGAACATTGTAAATGCTCAAGAAATGATAATTTAGTAATAATATCAGAAATAGTTGTTGAATTTTTTTGAAATGCATTGCAGACAGGCTTTGTATATTAAAGAGATCCAAGCCCAGCTGGTGTGGCTCAGTGGTTGATCATCGCCCTATGAACCAAGAGGTCATGGTTAGGGCATAAGCCCAGGTTGCAGGCTCCATCCCCAGTTAGGGTGTGCAGGAGGCAGCCGATCAATAATTCTCTCTCATCATTGATGTTTCTATTTCTCTCGCCCTCTCCCTTCCTTTCTGAAATAAATAAAAATATATTTTTAAAAACGATAATCAGTGATTGCAAGGCAGGGCACAGAATGCCTGTGGGAGCAGGGAGTCAGGGTGTGGGGTGGGGGCTCAGGAAATGTTTCCACAGTCGTTCTTTTTTATTATTGATGTCTCTTTCTTTCCCTCTCCCTTCCCCTCTGAAATCAATAAAAAATATTTTTAAAAAAGAGTGGTCCAAGCTGACATTCAAACAATTAGAGACATTGAGAAGTTACTGGAAATAATCTACCATCGTTGTTACAAGGAAGTAACTAGTCTCATTCATTCATTCATTCATTCATTCATTCAAAAACTTATTTTGTGGGGGGCTGGTGGAAACGCAGGCACCACTTTAGGTGATATATATAATATGGCATTAAATAAGACAGACAAGGTCTTTATTCTCAAGGAGCCTACTAATGGAATTTTAGTGGAATTCAAAGCCCCTTTAGGTATCATTACTTGAACTGTATAGACCCAAGCTTTATATATGGGCAATATTGTGGTTCCCAGAGCAACTGAGGAATAAGTGGAATCCCAGAGCGTCAGTGTGGTTCATTTGAAAGAACATGCCCTGTACAGTCAGACTGGGTTGAAATCCAGCTTCTCTGCGCATGAGCTGTGTGACCTTGGGCAGGTCATTTCACATCTCTGTGATTTAGGTTCCCCATCTCTAAAATGGTGATAACAGTGTCTGCCTCACAGGGCTTAAGTGAAATAGACTAAGTACCTGTTTGTTTCTGACAAAGTACACACGTGAACTTCTTAGGCCAAGTCAGTTAATTACATGAGGAGTAGATCAGCTTTAAATACTCTTGGTCATTGTTATATTCTTTACCAGCTATGGAGAAAGTTAGAAAGAACAAACTAAAGAGTTTTAGCTTTTATTGACTTTTTCTTAAACTTTCACTCCGTGGAAAGGAATTGCTAATGAGAGAAAATCTGTGTTCCATATAGACTGAATCTCATAGAGAACCTGAGGGAGGAGGTGTTTTTCAGCAGGGTAAGCCATATATCCCACTGCCCCATTCTTATAAACTTGTATAGTAATAATGCATCATTGCATTTGGATGAGATGGTCATATGCTTTGTATGTCATTTGACAGAGAGAATAACAATATGCTGACCTCATCATGATTTTTATTGTTTCAAACTAAGAATAATACCTCAATAGACAAACCAATGCTGTCATCTAATGGCTGCCAGAAAGAGGTCGCCTAAGATCAACTAGTCCAAAACCAGTTTTCCTGAATTTGGGTGAACGTCTTCTAACTGTTAACTATCGTAGTGTTAAGAATTGGATACAGTTGTCATCTTATTTGTTTACTTTCACTTACATTTTGTAGCTAGTTTATCTTAAGAGAGTTCATAAGGAAATGATACTTCCTAACATCTGATGTCATTTGGAGGCTCTATTGATTCTTTTATGATCATAGTAGGCATTTCGGAACAACAGCGATAAATGTTTTCTTGGCATATGACATAGAACTGGGCATCTTGATCCTTCATTGTCTGTGCACTGGACAGACACATGAGTGTAGAAACTTGAACCTATAATAGTATCTACCTTCATTTACCTCTGGCTTGTAGTGGGTTGGCCTTTAATCCAGGGATAATTCTATGTAAGAAGACGTCAGTTTCCTGTGGTAGATTCTGATGGTCTCCTTTATCCACTGTTCCACTCTTCCTGAAAGTAATATAATCTTGAGATTAGGTAGATATGAGACTGACAGGAAGAGATTTCATTCCCCAGTATTTTTTCCATTTTACTAGATTTTGGGCAATGAAGATGCAAACAGAATTGATATTATGACTTTTAGATCACTTTTTTTTTTTTTTAACGAGGAAGCTGTTCCCCTCCCTCCCTCCCTTCCTCCCTCCCTCTCTTCCTTCCTCTGTAAAATGGAGCCCACCAGAGCAGCTGCCTGGACTCGGAGGAAGTTGCTTGGTGAGGATGGCAGGGCTTGCTGCCAACCTGGATCCCTAGATGACTTGTGAGACAGAGCTGCCCACCTGCCCTGAATAACCCTCCTACACCTGGACTGTTAATGAGCAGAAATAGACTTTAGTTTTATCTAGGTCTCTGTATTGTGGGGTCTCTTTGTTACAGCAGCTGACCCTGCACTTTAGCTAATATACCCTTCCCCAGGCCATCTGACTGATAAGTCATATGGAACTCTGCATAGTTCCCCAGCATTGACTGAACTCCAATGCTTGTCACTTTCAATTCACTGTTACTTAATACTTACTAGAGGTTTTTGTGCGGGAAGTAACATTCACAGAGCCCAGCATGTGAAGGGTGTGCTGTTAAAGGATTCCTCCAGAATCTCCAGATGTCCTTTTTGGATTAAGACAGACGATCAGAGAATCGCACACCTGGGCTGTCTTGATTTGGCTCCTTGGAGAATTGCTCCCTGGATCTAAGCCTTGGCCTCATGCCATCAGCCCACACTGAGGAGTGCTAGCAAACATCCCTCTGCGCCCCACTGCTGCATGTCCCAGAGGATGTGATTGAGGATGTGGTTTGCTACCCTTTGTGAGGACCCCAGGGAGAAGTTTCTTTCAGATCTCGTACCAGGAATAGTCGTGCTTCTCCTGGGCAACTGGCTTGTTTTGTTTTTGTGGACACTCTAAATTGTGTAACCGTCTGTGTCCTTCAAAGCCACCTCAAATCCTTTGGGAGCAAGACAGAGTATAAAGTCAAGCTATTCGGAGTCAAGACCAAGCTCCCTATTTAACTCATTATATTGTTTTTGAAAAAGTCATTTCATTTGGCTTTACTTTCTTGGCTTGTAAGTTAGAGATAATGACTTCTTCCTGTGACCAGGGTGTAAATTAATATAAAGCACGTAGAGTTTCCTTAGCGCAAGTCATTAAGGAAACTAACAGTAAATGTTTAATTTCTATGACTCTGCTGTTTTGTGCTTCCTACTCTCTTTATGTCCTTCCTGAAGTTTGCTTGTTCATTCATTTATTCAGCACATACTGGAAGGGTACAATTTAATCAGTCTGCATCCTTGCTCTCAAGTAGCATGAGTTGTTGAGGATGTACTTTCCACTAAAATCAAGATTTAAATAACAAACAAACGAATGGGTACATAAGTACCTTACTTATACAATTCTGAGGTTGGCTGAAGCAGAGGAATGGAGAACAGTGGGAGAGAGTAATGATGGCTCTAGAGCGGAGATGGAAAGCACCTCTAAGAAGGCAACCTCCAAGCAAAGACTTGGGGAATAAAAGGAGCAACTCTGCTAAGAGCTGAGGAAATAAGTCTTAAGGCATGAAAGGGCTTAGATGGTAATGGATCTGAACACAGATCATGACAGTAAGCAAGGGCAAAAGGGATATTTGAGAGAGGTTAGGTACCGGCCATTGAGGGCCTTGAAGGTCAGAGCGTGGAACCTGGGTCTTCTCTTCCCTTCCATAGGATGCCTCTTGAAGCACTTTATGGGCCAGAGTGATGTGGTAAGGATGATGTTTTGAGGAGACAATTTTGTTTGCATGTCTATTGTGAGATAATATAATAAGGGAGACGCTGGAGTGAGGTGAGCACTGGGGTAAGGATTGGAGCGCACAGAGGAGGGGCTCTCAGGCTGGGTGTTGAGTGAGATTCCTAAAGTACATGGTGGCTGAGCTCAGTGGTTGAGGAATGAAGAAGAGTCAGCCAGAGGAAGGAAGGGTGAGCTAGATCATAAACTGCACGACTGAATGTGCAGAGGTGCGTGACAGCACAGTAGAGATACTGTTGTATTTAAACATCAAGTAAAACGGAGCATGGGGGGAGCTGGAGCCGGAGGGAGGCTAAGAATGGGATCATGGAGAACCTTGAGTGCCTAATGTCTTCTTCCCCATTCCTAGGGTGTTAGGTGGTAAGGAGCTGGGTTTCATCTCTTAATAATTTTAGAATAATTACTTGGGAAGATGTTTGTTGGCGATATCTTAAATAAAAAACTCACTTTTAAAAATCCTTTTTTTTTTTTTTTTTTTTAATTAGGACCTTTGGACTACAGGTGGCCACGAGCGACTCTTCTGCAACCTGAGCTAAAGCCGTTGGGAGGAGGTCAGTCATCCTCATTCTTGCCTGAACCTCGTCTGCTTCTATCTCCCTCTGCTTCTTTCTCTAGCTCTTGTCTTCTCCAGACCTTGGCAGGGGGTGCTGCTGAGTGCCCATCCCCCTTCCTAATGCACGTGGAAGTGCTTAGTAAACTGCTCCACAGATTGGAGGTATTATGATTTGTGCTAAGAGCACTGATTTAGAGTCAGGGGCTGGTTCTGGATCTTTCCTTAGTTGGTGAGTGATCTTGAACAGGTTGTTTAACTTCCTGAAGTACTTTCCTCACATATATAAAGGAGAAAGGACCTACCTTCTCGAGCTGTTGAGAGGATTACATGAAAAATTGAATATATACACAATGCTTACATAGTGCCTGTTTAATAAATTGTAGGTGCTTTTATTATTCATAATAGGAAAGTAATAAACAAAAAAGCAAATTCAAAGTTCTATTTCCTAAACACTGAGCATGGAAGACCAAGAAATGGGAAAGCTACTGAAACAAAAAGAGCTAATTAACCTTGGCTGTGTCACTTAAACCCATTCCTTCATCCAAACAGTGGGAACTCCAATTTTCCTTTTGTGTCATTTATTGGATATTTATAAGGAATGGATGTGATTATAGATGCAAAAAGTTCTTTGGAGACTGAGTGCTTTATTTTTTGTTTTATTTACAATATTAGGCTGAATCCACCAAGAAAGAGATGCTAAGGATTTTATTAGGGGAAATACTTGTGAGAGAAAATGGGGTGGGAGCTGGAGAAGCTAGCAGGGCTGGCAGACCTCGATGGGGGTCTGACCTGGGGGAAGGAGAGAGGTAGGGACAATGGGTGGAAGCATCTTCTTACATGGATGTGACATTGTTTGAAGACATGGCAAGGGGAGATAACCTTGAACCAAAGCCACCCAATAGAGCATTTCTGCATGCCCCATATTTCAGGAATGGGGCACCCAAGCTCTCCCTGCTGAGCTCAGTAATTGGCTATGAAAAGCTCATGGGAGGTTCGGCCTTAGAATAAAGAAGTGATGGATTTCAGAGCAGCATCTGGGTGCATTGGTAATTTTCCTCCCTATAGTTGGCATATTCTCATCACTACCACATTTATCGTGATGAACAATACATTTTAACAGTACAATACACTTTTTGCAAACCAAACTACTTATTCTGAATCCCCTTGATGTGTAAGAGAACTCTTTCCAGAATGTCCAGTGCCACTGTTCTCCCCGTGAAGGTCAACAAATAGCATGCAGTGCTCTGATGATGAGCTCAAGGAACTTGTGAACGTGAGCACTGCTTTTATCAAAAGTGGGTCCTTTTTTTGAGGTAACATTGGTTTATAATATTGTATAAGTTTTAGATGTACAACATTTAATTATATATATTACACACCACGATACAGTTTCCTCTTTTACCAAACAGTTGACCCCCTTTATACATCTTGCCCTCCCTCAACCCCCTTCCCTTCTAGTAACCATCAACTTGTCTATATATCTGTGAGTTTATTTTTGTTTTATCTGTTCAGTTTTTTGTTTTATATTCCACATGAATCAAATAATAGTTTTTTTTGTGCTCTGTTGGTTTATTTCACATAGCATAATACCCCCAAGGTCCATCTATGATGTTACAAATGGCAAGATTTCATCTTTTTTTATGGCTGAGTAGTTTTCCATTATATGTAGGTACCACATCCTTTCTTTTTTTTAAATTTTGTTTTATTGCTTAAAGTATTACAAAGAGTATTACATATGTCTCCTTCTCCCTGCCCCCCCTTGACATTCCCCTGGCCTCCCCTACCCCCCAGTGTCTTATGTCCATTGGTTATGCTTATATGCATGCATACAAGTCCTTTGGTTGATCTCTTACCCCCCTCCCACCCCCAACCCTCCCCAGACTTCCCGCTGTAGTTTGACAGTCTGTTCGATGCTGCTCTGCCTCTGTACCTATTTTTGTTCATCAGTTTATAATGGTCTTTATTATCCATAAATGAGTGAGATCATGTGGTATTTTTTTTTCATTGACTGGCTTATTTCACTTAGCGTAATACTCTCCAGTTCCATCCATGCTGTTGCAAATGGTAAGAATTCCTTCTTTTTTATAGCAGCATAGTATTCCATTGTGTAGATGTACCACAGTTTTCTAATCCATTCATCTGCTGATGGGCACTTAGGCTGTTTCCAGATCTTCGCTATGGTAAATTGTGCTGCTATGAACATAGGGATGCATATATCCTTTCTGATTGGTGTTTCTGGTTTCTTGGGATATATTCCTTGAAGTGGGATCACTGGGTCAAATGGGAGTTCCATTTTTAACATCCTTTCTTTTTTTAAATCAGTTCATCTGCTGATGGACACATAAGTGGATCCCTGAAAGAGCTAATGGGAATGGTGTTACTGTTCTTCCTTAGAGCTGGTGCCTTTTGCTTCTTGATACAAAATAGAATTTATCAATAATGACCTTTGCATCCATTGACTTTTTAAAGAGAAACGAAAAGCACTCTCTAAACCATTACTTCACATTTTATGCATTTTCATATATATTTTCTCACGTGATTGTCACAAAAATCTTGAGGGGCAAAACTCCCATGTTAGAGGCATCAAAGTGAGGATCAGAAGGTTAGACGATGCGTCTAAATTACAGGGCTTGTAAATGACTACGTTCTTTGGAAACTGCGTGTCATCATATTTCCAGCTTTTGTCACTGCAGCCCAGCATTTTCAAACGCTCCAATTTAATGAATAATAAATGTTCTGAATCTTTCTTCTTGTCGCTCCCAGTCTGAATGTCCTCGTTGCATAAATAATGGGAAAGATCTGGAGAGGCTCCATAGAAAGCACCAGGCGCTTTAAAGGGGCCCTTGGAGGAGTGCTGAAGGGACTTGGAGCCACTCACTTTGGAAAAGAGAAAGCTGAGGGTTGACTTCATTTCTCACCTTACAGCTGAAAGGAGTCACTGTGAGCTACAGATGGACACATTGCTCCCCGTCCCCAGGAACATCAGATGTCAGGAAATAGGGATTCAGGAGGCAGAAGCACTTTCTGAGTTGCCAGGGCAATTAAACAAGTATACTATGAAAACCATGCGAACTGGTGGAATAGATTCGCAGATAAGAGCGAGTGCGGCTGCCTCGTGGGTTCCCTCCCTGCCCTCCGTGCCATGTGGGACCTGTACTTCTTAGGCATCTGAGTCTACTTGTTTGCATCGGAATGTGATGACTTGAATCATGTGAGAAGCATGGCATAGCTCGGTCAGCCCTTATGTTGGTGTTATAAAAAGCTCACTGTCATTTTGTCTGTTCTTTCCTGCAACAAATGTTTATTGAGTGGCTACTACTTTCTAGGCACTATTCTAGGTGTTAAGGATCTATATAGTGGTGAGCAGACAAGGTCCCTGGCTTTATGGTTCTTATATGTTAGTGGGTAGAGACGGACAATTAACAAATAACCAAGTAAATAACCAATTCAGATAGTGATAAGTGCTATGGAAACAATAAAGCACTGTAGTGTGACAAAGAGATGCAGCGGTCTGGGAGAGTCTCTTTGAATAGGTGCCATTTGATCTGAGACCTCGGAAATGAGACCTCAACCCTGCAGAGACTTAGAGGATGAGCGTTGGAGGCAGAGGGGCATCCGTGTAAGGTAACATCTGGGCTGAGCCTGGAAGATAGAGGTATAGTGGAGGGAACACAGCAGGGAGGAGGAAAGCCAAGAGTCAAAGTATGTTAACTAATGAAGCACTTCCTGGGAATGGTGACTGTTGCACTTTGCCTGGAGGTGGATTTGGTGTAGAGCCGTCATTCTCACACTTGCGTGTGTTTCCGAGTCACGAGGAGGCCTGGTTACAACCCAAACTGCCATGCCTCACCCAGAGTTAATGATTCAGTTAGTCTTCCGTGAGGCCTGGGCATTTGCGTTTCTAGTGAGTTTCCTGGTGATGTCAATGCTACCTCTCTGGGGATTATGCTTTGAGAATCACTGGAAAGATCCATTACCATTTTGTATCCAATTAACTTCCTAATATTAATAAGAAAAACTAACATTTGCTAAGCCATTACTGTATGTCTGTTATTGCATGGGCTCTCTTTTGGAATCCATAGAACAGCCCCATGAAATAGGAACTATGATTACCCCATCTCTCTCAGCAGAGAGAGATCAAATAACGTGCTAAAACTCATAAAGTTCCTCACAAAGGAAGACAGTGGTAGAATGGGGGTGGGTGGGTGGATGGGGTGGTGGTGAATCATGACCATGGGGTTCCAGACCGCCTCACCTCCAACTATAATTCAACTACAAGCCAGAGACATGGAGAGGCAGCAACTGGCCGGGTAATTGAGTCAATGTGGAATGAAGGAATCTTATAAGGAAAGGGCAGTATGTGTGTTTTGGGTCTGGTTGGTTCCCTACTCAGCATGCCTTCCCCATTGCTCCTTCCTGGCTTTATTCAGGTACCATTTCGCCTTCCCAGCTCTAAGTGAAACTTAGCTACTCGGAGTTTGTCTGTCAGCACATAGCATTTTCCTGGTAACTTGTCGGTTCTGGGTAGACTGTGTGTTCTGAATTGGTCACACCAGACTAACTGGGAGGAAGCCTGTACTCGATGGGTGGGAGAGCGACTTTCTCTTCTTTCCTTAGGCATGAGTATGGAGATGTGTTTCCCTGGCTGCTGTTGGCAGCCAGTTTCCAACCGTGCAAACAGGCGCTCTGTGCAGAAAGCTGATAAACTGAGGTTGCAGAGCAGGAAGATGGGAGGAAGCTCCTGATGACATCATTGAACCAAGACCTCTGCAGCCTGTTGGACTTCTGGACATTGTTAGTGAGATCACCAATTTCCATGTCGCTTGAGTCAGGGTCACAGGCAGCTGAGAGCTTCTTAGCTGATAGAACAAGCGCAATATGAAGGAGACTGTTATAAATGTCACATAACAATGAGGAGGAGATGTTCTAAGTGTGTGGGGGGCTGGGGGACTTAATCTGGGTGCTGTCTGGGAAGAGGAGGTATAGGGAGAGAGAGGGGGAGGAGTGAGATGGTGGAGACTTCTCTGTATTGGCCGTGGTTCCCCACACCCTCCGAATGCTTTCAGTAGTTCTGGACAGCTTTAAAGCAACAGTGGCCTCAACATGTCTCTCTCTTCTTTCCCTCTTCTCGCTCTTTTATCTTGGTCTCTGTGTCCCTTCTCAAAATGAGGGTGGAAGTCATACTTCAGGATCCTGGGTGATATGGTTGAAAGCATTTTGGCTAAAGCAGTTTGGTGAAAAATATTGGACAGCACAGTGATGTGGCTAAGGAGGACTCATTTTTGTTTAAGTTGATCGTTGCTTGACATTCACATTTCTAGTGATGTGAATTATGGGAGCAAAAGTGAGGTAAAAGGGAAAATGTTAAAAGACAAAAAGATTAAATCTGTGGCAGGATTTCTTTGTGAGTGTGTGTGTGTGTGTGTGTGTGTGTATTATTCTTTCCTAAAATGAGGTGGGATTTTCTGAAAGATTTTGTATCAGAGATTTCCTAGTACTTAAATTAACTTTATATTCATATATATGATATTATGATATATATATATTATTATATATAATATTATAACTAATCTTGTGCTCTTTATATTCTTTTTAAGTGAAGGGCTTGAAGTATTTCAATAAATTAATTGATGTGAGTTGAACTCCTACTATGTGCACACATGTGGTAGAGATGGAAAAAGGTGAGTTCCTCATCTGAGGGCTCTGTGGTCTGGGAGTGTGGGGATGGGGTGGCAGAGTGGCGGGTGAGGACAAAGTTGAGGGAGGCCAACACGTAGGCACATGCATATCAGAGGGAGAGTGCTAACTAGATCAGAACTGTTTCTCAGAGCTTCTGTGAATGAGACAGAATTTCCTAACTTTTAGGAAGCAAAGAAGACCGTGTATGGATCTATATCCTAGTGAGAAATCATACCCATAATCACGTGGGGATCTGCGGGCACGTGAGCTGCCTGAGCATGAGAAATGGCTTCTTTGGCTTCAATTGAAAAACACTCAAGCACTGAGACATAGGACAGGCATTTTCTGAAATGTCACTCTATAGAAATAGCTGGAACATCATGAAATTATCGGGCTGTCTTATGTGTGATTTTAGTGATTAGGCCTGAGTAAAAAGTCACGTTCCTGGGGTTGGTATGTCAGGCCAACTCCCTAATTCCCATCAAGTTGGGTCCTGTGGAGGTGAAGTTTGCTTTCGAGTTTGGGTTGAGTCACTGTCCTGATGACTCTCCATCAAGAACTGTGGCATTTTTGGGGCCGCAGAGTCAGAAGAAAGTGTGAGCTGGTATCTGTGAGATTTTCTAACGAGAAACAGTGTATGAAGTGGGTAAATAGAGAGGGGAGAGAATTTGGACAAGAGACAGCACTGGGCGGGATGGCAGAACCACACTGAGCTGTGTTCTGAGAATGGACTAGGGGTTAGAGGAGGGCTAATGGGTAGGCTTTATTAGAGAAAAATCTTTAAAAAGCCATGAAAGTCAAAAGGCAGCCTTACAGAAAGAATCAGCATTGTGATTAAGGTATAAATCTACTAATTATGCAGCGGAAGGTTGACTCTCTGTCCGGAGTTATGTGTTAGAGGTAGCACTGTGAATCACAGGGGATATGGTTGTCACAACCAGAAAAACCAGAGTGGGTTCCAGGAGCAGATTCCTTTAGGATTAGCAGAGACCCTCCTAAAAATAGCTTAAACACCACCCTGGGCGGTGTGGCTCAGTTGGTTGAGTGTTGTCCAATGTGCCAAAAGGTTGCCGATTTGATTCCAGGGCACATGCCCGGATTGTGGGCTCAGTCCCCAGTAGGAGGCGTGCAGGAGGCAGCTGATGGATGTTTCTCACTCTCCCTTCCTCTCTCTCTACAATAAATAAAAATATATTTAAACAATAGTGTAAACACCAAGGGTTGACTTTCTTAAATGAAGTCTGGGAGTCTGGGAATAGGCTGTCCAGCATTGATATGGCAGCACCACAGAGCCACCAATGGTTGTTTAAAAATGAAAACAAACTTTTATTAGAAGAGAATGATGGATCTGTGAGACTGGAATTTCCTTTTTCTATCCCTTTTGGTTACTGATAATAATATTTTATAGGACCTATGTATTGTTATAGCTTATTGAATAATTTTACATGCATTATATTCTTTGTCAAGCAGAATGGGATCCTCTTAGCTCCTTTTTAAGATGAAGATGCTGAGGATCAGAGAGGCAAAGTGATGTGTTTAATTTCACACATCAAGCAAGTGACAGAGCCTAATGCACTTTCCCACTAGTATTCGTACTGTAGGTATTGTTCCCATTTTACAGGTGGCAAAAGAGAGGCCCACAGGGGCTAACTAACTTGCCTTGGGTACCGTAATGAATGGAGTTATCAGAATTCAAATAGGTCTGCTTGAGACGAGAACCCTGTCCTCTTTACTTCAACACACCGACCATCTTCCAGGAAAAAAGATGGATCGTTGGATCCTTGGCAGTGAGGGCTTTGGTAACGAAGATTGTGTCTTCACTTTTATATTCCCCAGTCACAGTGCCTGGCACCAAGCCCAGTGTCTGGCATGATAAATGCGAGCCAAACTAAATGGAACTGGCCTCTTATTGGCCATCTCCCTTCCTTGTAGCCAGGTAAGGAGATGCGTGTTTAGAAGCCTGGCCCTTGGCTCAGCTGCAGCGTGGTGCCAGGTCTGTATTAAATGTAGTTCCTAAAGTTGTTTAGTTTCTTCTCCATCACGAGATATCATCAGATATCACTTCCTCTGTAATATTTTTGGCCCTTCATTGGGAAACTGCTCAATGTTATGATTTCGCTTGTCCATAGCAGAAGAAGGGCTCAATAATGCAATGATAATTGAATTGTTAATGAAAACAGGCTTTGATGAAATGGAAATCTCAGTTCCTTGCCAGTTGGGAACATTCAGAACCAGGGCTATGGGGAACATGATGGATCATTCAGCTGTGTTAGCAACAATTAGAAAGAGGAGAGGTGGGATAGACAGTTTTTGGAGGGGAATGAAACTATAAACCTAAAATAAACAATCCTTTGGCACTCGGTAGACAAAGGGCCTGGAAGGCAATGACTTCGGTGGATTGTGCCCAAAGGGAGGGTTGAGCTCCCTCACTCTTATATTCATCCTCAATCCTGCAGATGAGGATGCTGACTTTAACACAACAGTGGTCAATATAAAGTCATAAAGCAATTTGGTAGCAAGACCAAGCCTAGGATCCAGGCTCTTCATTCTCCATCTAGGGCTCTTTTTATGCAAGATTCGTGATTGATTAGCTGTGGAGAGAATACCCTAAGGATGACCCCCATGCTCTGCAGTAATGTTGGGGGAAGGAGGGAAAGAAATAAGCCAGGGTGTTGTGTTTGACAAGTTTACTCATGTGACTAGTAAGGTTGGTTGCTGTTGTCGGACTATTGGTGACCCAATGATGATGTTTCATTGGAGTCTGTGGGTAGCCATATTGTAAAGGACTGAGGGCAGAAGGGAATTGAGTGGTAGAGACAACTATACAGATTACACTTTCAATATGATCGGTGAAGGGAAAAACCGAGAAGTAAGATGGGAGCTGGAAGGGGAAAATAAGTTTGTTTGTTTTTTAAGGATTTCCAAGACTTGAGCTTGTTTGCAGGCTGAGGGGAAGAAGCCAGATGGGCAGTAGAAGGGATAGCCAATGGAGCACAGTCTTGGAAGATGATGGAGGGGGAGAAATCAGGTCCACAGAGTGATGGGCTAGCTCAGGAGGTGAGGAAGGACATGGAAGAGAAGGAAATTGTAAGGCATGAGTGGTGTTATATTTAAATTTAGAGGAGAAAGGCCATATGGTACCAGTGTTGAAAGTCATATTCTCTGTAAAGTAGAAAATATTCATGGATAAATTGGGTTGGACTTTAATAAGTTTGCATCGTTCATAGGGGAGTCAAGATCAGATCACACTTTCACTTAAGAACAGAAAGATAAAGGAATAATGTATGAGTTAGACAAATTACCATTCGTCTTTTGGAAATGAAGCATGAACAGAAGGGATAGCGCCTGGCTTTGCTAATTGTTTTGTCTCATTTGGGAACAGAAGCAGGCAGTTGATCTTTTGCCAGGATGCTTATAGATGTGTACACCTAACTGATGTTTTCGCATGCTTGTTAAACCTTCCAGAAAACGGAAACTGCCTCCTGCCAGACCATTACCATTCCCTGACCAACCCTAGGCTTCTAATCAGTCTAGAGACCACTGCAGTGAGTCTGGCTCTCTCCCCATTCTCTGCTGAAATGCAGCCACTCCAAGATGGAGCGTGAAACTGATTATGACAGAGCCAGGAAATTGTCACCTCCTAGAAAAGATGAGGCTGGTGAAACTGGTGTGTCTAGGCTGGATTCTCTGTCTCCCCCAGGATAGAGAAGAGTGTGCTCCAAATGTGTCCTTATCTCAGCCTTCTGCCCCACTATCACATGATTTCAGCCACATGTCACAATGTGTCCAGCCAGATTTAATGTCCCATTGTGAGGCTCACAAAGCCTGGGTGTTGCATTATGGTTTCAGTTTGGAGACAGATGGCCTGGGTTGAAGTCCTGGCTCAATCACATATATCACATATGACATCACATGTGATCTCTTTGAGTATCAGCATGCTCCCCAGTAAAAGGAGATGATAATGTCTTCTGTGGTATCTACAACGGTTTGTTGAGAAGAATCCATAGGCCAGTGAAAATAAAATGTGATAGATAAAATAAGTGCTTTAATTAAGAAGTAGGGGAAGGAACTATTACGTATTGAATACCATTTGTGTGCCAGGCTCTTTGTGCGCTCACTAGGTGTTTTGTTTTCAAGATGAACATGACACAAATCCCATCATCAGGAAGCTTACAATCCGAATGGCAGATGCAGTGGACTCAAATGCAAGGCTAAACGTGCAGAGTTTAAGGGAGTAGTCAGGGATGTATCACTGGGATTTGGAGAGAGAGACCACTTCCTGCATAGGGTAATTTGGGAAAGTTACTTTTAGAAGGTGGTCTTAGGGCTAACTTTGAAGATCTGGTAGGATGTGAACCCCACAAAGGAAGGGAACGGGCTGTCATGCAGATGTATCACCAAATGCAAGGCAGGGGATCTTAAAATCAGGTGCCAGGAGCAACTTAATGTTATTAAAATGAAGACTGTAGAAAAGGGAGTTGGGGTGTGTGCGTCAGAAAGTTTGGTTGGGTTTATACCATGGATGGTATGCATTCTGGACTAGAAATGTTTAAATTTTAATCTGTTCGTGGTGGATATAAAAGGTAGGTCATTCAATTAATTAGTTTATTTGTTGCTCTATCTATTTTGAAGCAGAAGGGTGAAATGATCAAATCTGGTAGTTCAGTAGAGATGGATCCAGGTTAAGTGTGTTGTCTAAACAAGAAAAGCTATCTACAGAAGAGAATGATAAAACTAACCCAATTCCAATATTTTGCAGGTTATTACAATTTTGTTTACATACACATGGACATGAAATTTTAGGCATGGCGTGCTTAAGCGTATTGGCTGCTGGAGAGATGCTTAGTGGAGTGCCCCAGGAAATATCGTGGAGCTGTAAATGAGGATCTTTTCCAATTCAGACTCAAAGTAGGAAGGCACTTTTTGAACCAAAAAGGGGATTAAGCTTCCAACATCATCCACAGCATAGAGGACACCAATCAGGGCAGAGAGATGGCAGCTGCTAAAGGGAGCATGAATATAGAATTCTCAGGACAAAGAGACAGCCATTCTGATTGACAGCAGAACAGTGGTTCTCAGAAATTTTACACCAATAGTAAGGACCTCATGATAATAGTCAAAATGGTAGCAATGCAGTTGGTTTCTCAGGAACCAAACAAACAGCAGAAATAAAACCTAACTGTAATTCTATAGATCTACTTGGTAAATCAAGAGCAGAGAACTCAAGATCAGAGTCAACTTAAGACTATCATGCTAAAGCTCCGGAAACAATGCATTCTTTCTGAAAATTGCTAGAATTCCAACCATTTGAGTTTGCGCACAGAAAGAACTCTGTCTTTTGTAGAAATAGCCAGACTTGTTTGGTAACCACTGAATTAGCGTTCAGCACATTTTTGCAATGTACTAATTTTAACACATTTTAATCCCCAATTTCAGAAATCATTCATAGCTCAATAGGTAACCAGTAATTGGTCCTAGATATACATGGATATGAAAATTTGTGGAATAGTTTAGTATTTGCCAAGTAGAAACAGTTCATTGCTCATTAGGGGCCACTTCGGAGTGAAACCTGCTAAAGCATTTTTACAGCAAGTTAGAGGCAAGTGCTGCCTCCATGGAAATGAATTGTGAAGAATCAATCATTTGATCAAGAGTGTAAGCAAAGAGTAAGACAGGAATCAGAGTCCTAGATATTGAGAAAAACAACAACAACAAACAACAAAACTCACCCAATCTGACCAAATGCTGTGAGAGATAGAATAAGTGTCAGACATACAAAAGCGCATCTGAATCTGCAGGGCATAGCGATGTCCCTGCAGCCAGTCTGAGTGTGGGTCTTCCCCAGGTTCTCTGCAAAGGCTTGAAGATTTGAACCTACAATATGTCCCATAAGGGACAGAGTAACCAAATATAGCTTTCTTTCAGATCATGGGCTTGGCCATGTTCAGCAATATTTTGCCATCTTCATAAAGTTATAATCTTAAAAATACCAAGATAACTCTGCTCTCTTAATACAGTAGAAATCTTCTTATCAGATAAGAGGATTTCTCCCTCTCCACCCCTTCCCCTCCCCTCCCCCTTCGCCCTCCCCTCTCCCCCATTCCCTCCCCCTCCCCCTCCCCCCTCTCTCCTTTTCCCTCTCCCTCTCCCTCTCTCCCTTCCCACTCTATCCCTTTCAATTAAAAAACACATATTTTAAAAAAGTGCCATAGATTTTTTAAAAAAGAGAAGTTGGTTAAAGTGGGGATAAAATGATACACACATACCATAAGCCATTTTATTTTAATGTAGGGAATATACAGGTACATGCTTCTGCCAGTCTTTTGCTGTTAGGCCAAAGCTTTTCTTTGGGCATGGTTCACTGACTGTAGTCATTCTTCTTTCATAAACCACAACCAGGATGCACAATATAGTTTCTAGTTCTTCTTTCTTTAACATGGAATCTGTAATAATAAAAGCATAATATGCTAATTAGACTGGACGTCCTTCTGGACGACCTTCTAGATGAAGCTGGGGCTGCGGGGGAAACCCGAGTCCTGGGTGCCGGAGGGAAGCTGGTGCCGGCAGCCGGGGGAAGGAAGGCCTACTCGTGGCATGAATTTTGTGCATTGGGCCTCTAGTAAGAATATAAAAACTTTTGTGAAGCAAAGTGGCCATAGAATCCTGGACTTTCATGACCCGCCCCCATTATTGACAGTCATCTCACACACATCTATTTCCAAAGCATTTACTTAGTGATTCCTCCTTATGGAGGCTTTTCAAAGTATTGAAATTATTTCTCATAGACATAACTCTTACCACATTCATATTTTATTGGATTCCAAAAATACATAAATTATATCATTTTACTAGTAAGTACAATTTGAATAAACATATTTGGATTAAATATAGGTGACTCTCAGTAAGCCAGCAGCAGACTGGTGTAGTGTTCTGGGGAGTAACCTGCTGTGTGTTCTGTGTGCTTTGGGTGCCTGTCCGTATGTTTGACAGAAAGACTGGAGAGTGTGATGAACGCAGCAAGGAAGTTAGATGGAGGGTCTCAGGGCAGGCATATAGTTCTTGGTACTTGAGATGTTCCTCTGCCTAAAACATTAAAGATACTAGTCCCTAGAGTGGGCAACCTGGATAAATACCTCTTACCACCTTATAGAATTATATGTGATTGGGGATTATTCCTGTCTGGCTGAGTGGTGTGTTATAATGATTATGATTTTTAAATGCCAAGTGGAAAGTTTCTTGGGGCCTTAATATTCCTTTTATATTCTTAGCTCCTAAGTGAAGGCTCTGTAAATTGTAGGTTCTTATCACATATTAATTTGATGATTGAGTGACTTCCAAATATCTCCTGCTTTCATGAAATTTTCTAAGCTATTTCCATACCTTTCAGAATTGGAGTGAAGGTGTAATTATTCCAGTGTTACAGGTAAAGTAACAGAGGCGGAAGTATCAAGAGACTTACCCAAGATCACTAGGCAGGGTAAGTGGAGGAGGTGGAATGCCTTCTGTTAATTGCCACACCAGTGTCTTTTAGCAACACATCTCTCAGTAGCTTACTCTGGGGTTGAACCTGGCACTGTCAGTTACTGGCTGTGTGACTTGGACAAGTAACAAGCTGTACAGTGTTTCTGAACTTTACTTTATCTACATGTAAACTAAGGACAAGAATACCACTTGTGCACAGTGTTATAGGACTAAATGTCAGCAATGTAGATAAAGTAGGTAAAATGTTCAGCACACTGCCTTGGCACAGAATAGATATTCATTAAGGGGTGATTTTTTTGTCATTAATAAACAGCACAGTGTTTTAGTGCTGACCTAAAAGGAAGGGACTTTATGTTAACAGTGACTAGCAAGTCTTTTGAGAGACTTCAGTGTTTCAGTGGACCACAGACCATTGTCCCTCTCCATCACTTTCAAAGGTCATTCCAGAGTTGTATTGTTTTTGACTGAACTATGCATAGATCTCCTTCTGTTCTACACTTTGCAAAGAGCTGGAACCCTTCTTTCTTTTTGAGCCACTGGAGCCTTCTTGGTGGCCCCTAACAGATCTGAAAATATGATAGTACCTACCAGAAAACCAGAGTTACCTGTTGCATGGAAAGGTTAGGTTGAAGTACTTTTTCGGGCTGAGTAAAGAAAGACTGCAGCTGAATGAAACTTTGTTATTTATGTTTTTCTGAGACAGAGTGAATATAGAAACCAAGAATGTTGTGCAATGAGAAAATACAAGCATGAAGCTGAAGCAGGAAGTTAAAGACAATGAAAACATCAGCTCTCATTCCCATTGCTGGGAAAACAAACAAGCAACAAACATTTCAACCACCACTGGAAAGTTCTAGAGTGTACCTGAGAGAAATATTTGCCTTTGGACAAAAGCCCAACCCCTTCAGAACTATACATCAGGCTCCTTTAGGATTTGGCCCTAGCCCCAGTCCTGTTCCATTATTAGCCCTCCCTCCTCACTCTACCTCCTTCCCAAGTATCCAGTGCTTCAACCAAACCAATCTAATCCAATCCAAACCAAATCAAATGGAACCAAACCAAACTAAAATAAGCCAAGCCAAGCCAAGCAAAGCAAACCAAACCAAACCAAACCAAACCAAACCAAACCAAACCAAACCAAACCAAACCAAACCAATTAAAACCAAACCAAACCAAACCAAGCCAAACCGAGCCAAACCAATCCAAATCATTATCCTAAAAATCCACTGTGTGCTTTCAAGCTTCCATGAGGTTGAGACTTCTATTCCAAAGTCTCTTTTCCCCCATTTTTCATCGGATGAACACCCCTCACTCTTTAAATGAAATCTTCACTCTGCATCTTTTTCTAAACATCTTCACCCTGACCCTCAAACATTTGAATAAAAGTTTGAATTCACATGGTTGACAATTGATAGCTTATTATATATGCACTTATAATCATACTCGCCACATTCTGTTCTTTCTCCTCTCTTTCCTTCCCTTAATACTTTTCTTTTTGAAATATCTGTCTTTTATTCTAGAGCTGTGCTATATGGGAGTCCTATGTGGCTATTTAACTTTAATTTAATTAAAATTAAATACAGTTAAAAGCTTCCATCCCCAGCCACATTTCAAATGTTCAATAGCCACAGGTAGCTAGTGGCTACCACATTAGTGTGCGAGAGAATATTTCCATTACTGCACAAAGTTACACTGAATGAAGCTGTGATTGAGTATGTGCTCCCTGAGGGTAGGAACTGTGTCAAATTTTCTTCTCCAATTGCATAAATGAGCAAAATGTGGAGTTTAGAGAAGGCTTTAGACCAGGGGTGGGCAAACTTTTTGACTCGAGGACCACAATGGGTTCTTAAACTGGACCGGAGGGCCGGAACAAAAGCATGGATGGAGTGTTTGTGTGAACTAATATAAATTCAAAGTAAACATCATTACATAAAAGGGTACGGTCTTTTTTTTTTTTTTTTTAGTTTTATTCATTTCAAACGAGCCGGATCCAGCCCGCGGGCCGTAGTTTGCCCACAGCTGCTTTAGACAATAAATGAAACTTAGCTGAAACCTTGAGCCCTGACTAGTCGGTTTGAACCATAGTTCCTGGGCTTTTCAAGAAAAATATCAACTTCCAATTCCCTTCCAACATCCCAAAATGTATCAATTCTACAAATTTCCAGTACAGAAGCAGAAAAAAAGTGATTTGAATAGGTTCTTGCATTCCTATTTCCATAATGCTTCTTAATTCATTTTCCAAAGGTGATACAATCTTGGACAAAATAAGAGTGACAGGAAGGAAAATGAAGGCAGGTTTTTACCTTAGATGGATGTCATGTGTAATCCCACATCTGTTCTAAAAGGCTCATTTGTGGGGAGAAGCTTTTGAAATCCCGAAACCTTGTTTTGACAGTTGGTCACTGAGGTGGCTGAGTTTATCTTTGCCAACATTCTCATCATTTTTGAGGAAAGTGAAATATGCCTTCATTCCCCGAAGGGAAGCAAACATTAAACGAATTCATTGTAAGCTTTGGAGACAAGAGCTTTAGAAATCCTTTGCAGAGGTAGTGAGATTAGGATCCATGTAGCACATGCTATCTTTAAGAACCAGCTTTCATGTAAGCTCATATTAGGCCATGTAAATGTGTTGGTCCTCTCTCCAAGATGATGCCAAAGTCATGGAACTTATATCACACAACTCACCAGGGTCCTAGAGCTGATTGGCCATAGAGTCTGGTTGGAACCTGGGTTTTCTAACTCCAAGTGCAAGGCTTTTTTTCATTATAGTAAAAATTTTCTGAACTCACCTGAATCACCTGGGATCTCTTGTTAAAAATAGCCAGACTTACTGCATCAACATTTCAAGACTGCGAGTCTGAGAATTGTATTTTTACCAAGTGCCCAAGGTGGATCAATATAATTAAAATATAATGTGTCAATTTACCTTTGGGATTAAAAACTTATTTTAACATATGTGGATCTTGCTATAAGATATCTATTTAATCCCCTGGTGGGGATTTAGAGTTGAGTCAGGTTATTTCACATAGGTATAGGATCACAGACTGAGTTGAGAGGGATGTGGAGTTCGTTTATTCTCATTCTCACTGGACACAGAAATTATTACTACCGCCTTCCTGGCAGAGGGTCATGTACTGCTGATTGATTAGTTCCATTACTCTAGGGAAACACTTTCATTGATGGCTGTCCCTCTTACTAGAAAGCGCTTCCTTCTCCTGAGCTGCAATCTTCCTCCCTCTTGGTCTGGTTAAGGCTTCCATAACAAGGAAGTGATTTAGTTCTTAAGGAGCTGGCTGTCCTGGCCGGTGGGACCTCAGAGGTCAGATCACATGGTTGAATCCCTTCATTGTTCAGACGAAGAAACTGATTGTATATTCTTTCAACATTTAACAAATTCTTATGGTTCATTTACATAGGGACAAAAGTGGACCTGGAATCTGCTGTCCTGGAGGTTACAGCCTGTGAGGGAGGGAGACAAATCCTGGTTAAATCATCACAGAAGTATGTTATTGTCAGGTACCAATAAATGCTGTGGGGAAATAAAGAGTGGGCATTGAGAATGTCCAACGGGAGTCTGTCTGATCTGGGGGACAGGGAAGGCTTCCCCAACAAAGCAACCCTTGAGGTGGTCATAAGGGAGAGGAAGAGTTGAAGAGTTGATGAAGGAAGGGAAGAGCCTTTTAGGCTGAGGAACAACATCTGCAAAGGCTATGGGAGGGAAGGAGTTTGAGAAATTGAAAGGCTGGCTCTCAGGGAATAGTGGGGAGAGAGGTGGGGTGTAACTGGAGTGAGGGCAGAGGTATTGTGTGCATGTTAAGAATTTGTTTTTTTACGCTAAAAATAAATGATGAGCCATGATAAGCATGTGTGTGTGTGTGTGTGTGTGTGTGTGTGTGTGTGAGTGAGAGAGAGAGAGAGAGAGAGAGAGAGAGAGAGAGAGAGAGAGAGAGAGAGAGAGGCTCAGTCTGGTTGTAGTACAAATCTTGGATTGGACCCCAGTCTGAATGGGTGTTAGAACACTAGTGCTGAGTTAAGAACTTACTGCATTACTGCACAAGGTCAGGTCAGAGATGGATTGAACTAGGGATTTGGTAGTGGAGGTGGAGAGAGGAGTGTTTGTATTTGAGGCAAACTCAAGAGGTAGAAGAAGTAAAACTTGTGGTGGATTGGATATCTAGGGTAAGAGAGGGTTTTAGGGAAGGATAGAGGGGAAATGACTTATTTAAGACCACATAGCTAGCCAATTCAGAGCTGAAGAAAGAGATCGAGATCAATGATCCTAAAGTCAGATGTGGTCAGGGTGCTGCAATGCCAACAGACTAGACTTTGGCAATAGGCCAACCAATTTTGACCATTGGCCTTGCTACTGATAAGCTCTGTGATCTGAGTAGTTTCCTTTACCTCATTGAGATGGGGATGAGGATGATAAACATACCTCTTTCATAGAGGACTTGTGGGGAATTAAATGAGCTTTAGTATTATGCCTATCACACACAAGGCACCCAAATAGTAACCTAGCGGAGGTTATTGTTTGTATTATTAAGAACTATTATATCTTCCTTGAGTCTTCTTCAGACCCATTTCCTTGACCTCTGTTTCATATGTAATAACTTCCAGAAGCATTTCACTTCACATCAGACATCCTGCGAGGCTCCAGTTACATAAGATTTAAAACCTTGCAGTGCTTACAAGTGAAACCAGTATGAGGCTGAGTTGTGCAATAACTTGGATGAGATGTAGCCACTGATTCTTCCTCCAATGGCCAGGAAAGACTTCCTAAGCTGATGTTTAGCTCAGCCTCAAAGGATGAGTAGATATTTTCCAGGTGAAGGAGAGGCTGGAGATGGTAGTAGTGGTGGTGAAGGTGGTGGCTGTGAGGGGCATCTTATTCAGAAGGAGCACTGAGTAGAAAAACACAGAGGCATGAGAAAGCCTCCTTCTCTGAGGACCTGCAGGAAGTTCGGCATGGCTGAAGTGACAGAATTTGTTGTTGGAAATATAGGCAGGGGCTAGGCTGTAAAAGAATTTGTAGGTCGAGATGCAGATCTTGAACCCGAATCTGTAGATAATTGGGAGACCCTGAAGCTTTTTAAGATGAGTGGTATAATCAGAATTGTGTGTAAAGGGGTGTTTTTCAAGAGATTGAGTTTGTAAGTTTGTATTTTTTTTTCTCTAGTGAGACATTGCAAGTAGTCTCTTTAGAAGGGTTGATGCTGGAATTACTAGGGAAATATTGCTTAGGAGGAGGCAGTCTTCCTCATAAAGGTCTCTGGGAAAAGAGAATATAATGTGATTTCCTGTATTGTGTAATATTTAATGAAAAGGCTGCCCAATCCCGTGGGGTTGATCTCTGGGAAATGGGATGATGGGACGATGGGTGTGGTTTCCTATGGGTTCTGGGACTAGTACTAACCAATTAACATGGACTCAAGCAGTTAAGCGGGGACATGCAATGTGACTACATTTGTACCAAAGCTTGTGGATAAGCACACACGGGTACAGGTATTTACCAAGCTCAAGATCATCTGATACATTTCCCAGCAATCTAGGAAGAACAGAGGAGAGAATGTAAACGTCAAACTGCTTGTAGCATCTGAAGTAAGGGATGTTTATCCCACTTGATTTTCCTTCTTGAAACAGAACCTATTAGACTAATTTAAAAATAAGAGTTTTCTTAAGAGGGTGTTTTATAATGTGTTTTCTCTTTCTAGTTTTGTTCTTTTCTGAGCACTGGAATCTTGACGATTATAGCCAGGTGTGTTTTATTCATAGCAAAGGGGTGCTTTATGGAGAAGACAAAAAGATTTGTTGATAATGACTTAACTTCCATTCTGAAAGTAAGGACAGGATGTACTTTTGTTCATGTTTAGTATTGATTTAGAGGTCTCATTTTGCTTGGTAAATTATCTTCATGAATTGGGCATAACCGTTTATGCCACCCAACTTCCAAATGCTGGAACTAGTTCTGGTTCACCTACCTCATCTGTTTAGGAACTTTGTGTCCTGTCATTTCCATCCTGGTCATGAAACATGATGCTCAAGTATGTGAAAGAAGCAAAGGGATGGACCATCTTGTTCTTTTTTTTTTTTTTTTTAAATTTCTTTATTGATTAAGGTATTACATATGTGTCCTTATCCCCTCATTACTCCCCCACTCATGCCCTCACCCCCTTGTTGTCTGTGTACATTGGTTAGGCTTATATGCATGCATATAAATCCTTTGGTTGATCTCTCCCCCTTACCCCCACCCTCCCTTACCTCACCTCTGAGGTTTGACGTTCTGATCGATGATTCTCTGTCTCTGGATCCATTTTTGTTCATTAGTTTATGTTGGTCATTATATTCCATAAATGAGTGGGATCATGTGATATTTATCTTTCTCTGACTGGCTTATTTCACTTAGCATAATGCTCTCCAGTTCCATCCATGCTGTTGCAAATGGTAAGAACTCCTTCTTTTTTACCGCAGCATAGTATTCCATCGTGTAGATGTACCACAGTTTTTTAGTCCACTCATCTACTGATGGGCACTTAGGCTGTTTCCAGATCTTAGCTATGGTGAATTGTGCTGCTATGAACATAGGGGTGCATATATCCTTTCTGATTGGTGTTTCTAGTTTCTTGGGATATATTCTTAGAAGTCGGATCACTGGGTCAAATGGGAGTTCCATTTTTAGTTTTTTTGAGGAAAATCCATACTGTTCTCCACAGTGGCTGCACCAGTCTGCATTCCCACCAGCAGTGCACAAGGGTTTCTTTTTCTCTGCATCCTTGCCAGCACTTGTCATTTGTTGATTTGTTGATGATAGCCATTCTTGACAGATGTGAGATGGTACCACATTGTCGTTTTGTTTTGCATCTCTCGGATAATTAGTGACTTTGAGCATGTTTTCATATGTCTCTGGACTTCCTTCTGTCTTCTTTCAAAAAGTATCTATTTAGGTCCATTGCCCATTTTTTGATTGGGTTGTTTACCTTCCTTTTTATATGTTGTATGAGTTCCCTGTAAATGTTAGAGATTAAACCCTTATCGGTGATAACATTAGCAAATATGTTCTCCCATGCAGTGGGCTTTCTTGTTTTGTTGATTGTTTCTTTTTCTGTGCAAAAGCTTTTTATTTTGATGTAGTCCCATTTGTTTATTTTCTCTTTAGTTTCCAATGCCCTAGGAGCAGTATCAGTGAAGAAATTGCTTTGGATCATCTTGTTCTTAACCATTACTTCTTTTACTACGTGAGACCTGAAGTCTCCAAATAATGAACTCTCTTAAAAAATAAGGGAAAACATAGGAGATAGACCCTAACTTTATAAATCCACACATTAGGCACAAACCAGGAATGCTTTCTTTACGGATAGTTTAAAATTTCTATCTAAACAGCAATGATGGAAAAAAATATAAACAGCAATGATGAAACTAACATTTTCTAGATAAGCTATATACCAGTGGTAGAGGGCATTGATTGAAATTTGCAGGGAGAGGAATGTTTCATTGTACATTCAGCAAGCATGAGTTTTGCTGTTGTTGTTATTTTATTTTTTTGGTACACATTTTGGGAAGCACCCTGGTAAGGATGGTCAAACACCCGTCAGTGTTGGGAGCCATATTCTGTGACCCTCCGCTCATTTACAGTCCACTTTCTCTATGATCCAGTGCTCTTTAGCCTTACATTCCTGCTGCTTCTTTATGATCAGATTTGATACTTGTATTTGGTCCATGGTTATCAGGTTTGCCATATTCTCTCCAGGGTTCTTATAATTTCTGGGTATCCAATGCAAAGTTTGAGAGGAGAAGGGACTAAAGAGTAAAGAAAGGGAAAATGTTCTTAATGGAAGATGGGCACCTGAAGCAAACAGAAGGGATATTCAAAGTGAGATGAAATGAAAAACAAAAATCTAAAAATATTGGTTGACAGTAACCTTCAGTTAACTAAAAGATCAATTAACCAGACTCTTCATCCCTCAAATATTTCCATTAACTTTGAAAAAATTCTAAACAAAGTCATTAAAAAACAAAACAGATGGATGAGGTCTGGGACTTCAAAAGAGGCAAAGTTTAATACAAGATTTTAATGGGACCCACCTGACAAAACAAAGACAGGACTTGAACTTGTACTGTTGGAAATAAAGAGACGAAATAGAAGCACACAGGATAATGTCTATTGGGCTGCAAGAGCTTAAGTTAAGCTTTAGTGCAATTTATAAAGCACCAAAGCATGCACAGGACCTAGAAGACCTGCTTGGAATTAACTTCTGATGTTGCTGACTTCAAAGTCAGTCAGGATATAGACCCTAAAGAGGCAAATCTTCCCACAATGCTGTTGGGAGGCATACTTCATGGCCAGGGACCCAGCAAAAGAGTTCATTGATATAGATCAGACAAGGAAAATGAGCGATTTCTCTGCATTATAGAAGGCAATTTTCCAAATTACTTGCCAGGTCCTAAGCAGAACATTTAAACCCCATATGCTAGACCTTAGGGTCAGAGGCCATAGAAGGAAAGTGATGTCATTACTAAAAGGCATAGCCAAATTCCCTGGATTTTTATTGCCTTTTCTCACAGTTAGTAAACCTTACTGCTTAACCAGTTATTGCACAATGGACTCCAATACATAAATGGAACCTCAATGGGTAGAAGATTCAGGCTTTGGTTTGAATCATAACTAGACTGTAGGATTGACTCAAAACACAGTACCTAAGAATACTTTAAACTAGCTTCCATCTGGGCTAGGATAGACAGCCAAATGTATTCAGCCTGGTAGCAGAGCTTGACAGCAAGACAGAGCTGGCCAAAGTTAGGCAGGGTGTCAAGGCCACATACCACTAGTTAGTGTTAAGAGCAGGACTCCACTCTATAAAATGAGTATGAACTAAAAATTGGGACTCAGAGAAGACACTCAGCTAGCTAGGCTTAATAGTTATGTAAGAATTGTGATAGGGAGCAGCCCCTATTATATAATTGACCTAGGTAGCTAGTCTAATTCCAGAACTTTCTGAGTGTACTATACTAACATACTGTTTTGGTTAGCACTGGCTCAGTGACCAAGTAGGCTCTTCAGTGGCAGCTGCGCACTAAGCCTGGGAAGGGTGGGGGGGGGGGTTGCCCCAGTCCTAGACTTGGCACAGACAGGCTTAGACAAGCTGGGCTGCTTTGCACCCACCTGGAGCTCGGGCAGTGGGACTTGGAGGTGTTGGCCACACAGTCTGTGTTTTAAACCTAGCACTCATGGCTCTAATGTAGAGAGGGCATATGCCAGGGTGTTGAGCTGGATATTATTCTCTCTGTGTGTCTCAATACATCGAACACCTTCTTCACCCTGCTCTGTGCTCAGGGAGCTGAACTCAATGGACCATATCAACCCAGCTACCTTGCCCTTTGCCTGCTGGCTGGGTTCTGCTGTTGGGAAGCCAGAGCAGTCAGAGAGCAGGTGGAAAAAGATGGCCAGTTCTCCTCTCCCCCACTTGGCTCTCTTCCTACTGGGTTATGGTTTGCGAATGGCTGTCTTTCTCATTCAAGGCCACATTCCCTGTACCATTTCTCCTCTTTCTACCATAGCCCTCATTGGGTTCCAGTAGCCCTTTGCCTGGTTAACTGTGGCTTCCCTGCTCTTTCTGGCTTCATCCCTTTTTATCTCACCATCTTGGTTGGTTTCCCTTAAACCTACTGCTGCCTTTGTAAATGCTCTTCATGAAACTACTTTTGCATCTACCTTCCTGTCCCTGATCTGACTAACACAGGGGTGTAACCAAATTTAAGTATGAGGACTTTTTAGTTTTGTTACTTCTACTAAGAAAAAACTGGTAACAAACCAAATTTCCATTGATGGAGGATTAGTTAAATTAGTTATGATATATTCATATCATAAGGTGTTATTTAGCCTATAAAAATAATGTTATTAAAATATTTAATGCCATGAGATAATAGTCAATATATAATGTTAAAGAGAAAAATTGGTATAAAATGGTATGTAAATAATGGTGTCATATACTCCAAAATACATATATTTAGTGTAACAAGTAGAAATCAACAGGGATAAAATATAGGCAATTATTAAAAGTGGTGATCTCTGGTATAGTTGAAGGGAATTTTTTGTTTTGTTCTTTTTTTACATTTTTTTAAACATACTACAATGGAAATTTATTCCTTTATAATTAGAAGAAACATTATAAAAATCAAAATAGGAGAACTACCAGGGGGTAATGTCATATTTTAAGGGTTGTCATAGTGTACTTGGTATACATTCAGGTGAATCATCACTGTCAGTCAGGGTTATCAGTCCTTTCTATGAAGTGACTGGATGGATGTCCCTTCTCCCATCAAATCCAATGGAGACATGTTATCTTCCTATAATATTTATCTTGTTCAGCCCTTTAAAGATAAAGTGAGTCTGAATGTGTAACATGCCTAAAATTTCCCAGGGAAAATGCTTGCCCTAACTCAATAGTCTTTGTGCTGTAGTACAAAGGAGCAAAGTTACCACATTGGATGACAAATAGAATAAATAACAACAAGGAAGCAGGAGGCAAGGGACACATTTTTATATGAAAGCAGAGAAAAATAAATTATCATCTTCAGTGTTTGAGTGTGTTCTTTCTATTTCTGCTCTTTTTTTAAAAAGATATATATTTTATTGATTTTTTACAGAGAGGAAGGGAGAGGGGATAAAGAGTCAGAAACATCGATCAGCTGCCTCCTGCACACCCCCTACTAGGGATGTGCCCGCAACCAAGGTACATGCCCTTGACCAGAATCGAACCCGGGACCCTTCAGTCCACAGGCTGACTCTCTATCTACTGAGCCAAACTGGTTAGGGCTCTATTTCTGCTCTTTTGAAATGTTGGTAATCAATTGCTTATGGGATGCGCCCTCACCTGGAAATGTCCAGTAGGTGCCTCATGTTTAGCAGGTCTTGTATCAAACAGATTAATTTTTGTTTCCATTGTTACTCTTTCTCTGTCTTGGTGAATGTTACTGTTATCAACCATGTCACAATGTTTTCAGGATGATACACAGAGTTAAAAATTCAAATCTGATTATTTCAGATTCCTGAGTTGGTTCAGACATGATCTCTCAAGGCACTGAACTAGAACTTCTGAGGCTTGACATTTATATTTGTGCTCCTCTTGGGTGGCTCAGCAGCTTTAAATATTGTGAAATCATCTATAATGGGAAGATGGCACCCCAAAACTAGTGGTTAAGGATATCGGTGTGGTTCTCTGTCATGCCATTAAATCCCATGTGAATCACACCTTCATTAATTACATTGTTATCAATTCCATCAGTTCTTTCTTCTTAACAGGTACTGACTTCGGTCCAAGAAGGAAGAGTCCTAAGTGGTTAATTTATAAGTGAGATTGAAAAAGCATTTCTCCTCAATATTCTGGACATAAATAATCCCATGCATAATTATCGACTTGTGTTTTCATTACATGGACGGTAGGACAATGGAAAGCATCTGTGGGTGTATGATAGTGGCGTTCATATAAGTGATACCTTTTTATCTTTGGATCTTTCTTCTCACTGTGGACATCTCGCCTCCAGGAAGATGGCTGGGCTGCCTGGAGCGCTCTGCTAGGACATCCTCAGTCCCCTTTAAGCCTCCTCCAGGTCCTGCACTGGAATTCACACGTTGCTGCTTTCCAAGTGAGGCTCATCTCTAACATTTTAATGAGTGGGGCAATTACTCATGTGCATGAGAAAACCTCTTATAATGCTCACTTGAGTCCTTTCCAAGTTTGAGGTAAGAGATAATTGTGCCTCTGGTTGGGAACTCCATACTCTGTTTATGGTATTTGGGCTTTGTTTGTCTTTCAGTAACTGTGATTTCCCTCCCTCCCTCCCAACTTTTATGGAAATGATCTTCCTGCTGCCTGAAGTGTGTCATTCTACATCTTGCCAAGAAGAAACCCTCTCCATAGAGAAAATGACCCATCTCTTCCCCTCTGCAGCCATCTGACTTAATTATGCACTGTGCTTGGCCCCTGGAGAGCCCAGCGAGGAACATGAGGAAGTCCTGGCAGGATCGCCAAGCCCTAGGGTCTTTGTCAATTATCATCTGGCACCCACGAGTCTGGCCAAATTTACAGGCATGTCTGTCTCTCAAAACATGTCAGGCCTGAAGAGTGAATCACTTTTTTATTTTTTTTTTGGAGCCACTATAAGTAGAACAATCTTTTCCATTAAAACCCACTTTACTCTCTTCTCAACACCCCGGAGCCTCTTGAACACACCTCTACTCCACGTGCGATGCCTGGGAGACTGCAGTTGAACAACATGACTCGTTTCCCAGGACTCCTGGCACGCACAGAGGCGTTGCAGTCCAGAGGGAGGAACATGGGCTGTGGGGCCAGACGGTGGTGGGTTGGAGAAGCCCATTCCTCCCGGGGCTGGTGGTGAGCCCTTAAAAGACCCACTTACCTCTCCGAGCCTCCATTTTCTCACCAGTACAATGGAGATAACAGTACGCACTCCCTAGAGATGTTGTAAAGCAAAATGAAGATAATGCATGCCAAGGTAATTTGAAAAGTAAAACACAATAAAAATTTAATGAATTTAATGAAGACTAAGAACAGCAGCACTCATTAACCATATTTCTTTATCCCTCTCCACTCTGCTCTCTAAGGGAAAAAGAAAATAGCTGTGTTCCCATCTCTTTTTATTAAGATTTCATACCGTAGATTGCAAGAATCCCTTTTAAGGCATGTTTTCTTGACAAGTTTTGAAGCCTGGATTTGCAGTGCTGAACATAAAATGTCATACATGTTGAGATGCCTCTTTTGACCCTGATTTCCAACATTTCAAGTGAATGAATGATTTCCCCACATGACTTTGAATGTTTTCATCTTTTTTGAGGGGGCCATAGCACCAGTCTGTTCCCCTGCCTGTCATACTCTCTTGGCATCATTGGCCAGTCTCCTCCACTAGCTCTGAGGTGAGATAAGGCCAATATCCCTGGTCCCAGCATAGGGGCTGGTGCAAAGTAGGAGGTCAGCATGTGACTGTGGGAAGAGGAAAGAAGGAAGGAAGGCAAGACGGGAGAAGAAGGAAAGGAAGGAACAAATCCAGACTCGGTATTCTTACAAATATAATCAAGGGACACTCGGAACGTACTATGAAAGCAACCATACTGGGAAAACCTATTATTACACCCTGGCTTCGAGTGTTGTTTTTATATTTGGAAGGAAATGCATTATTTGTGTTTTGGACTAGCCCCATCACTCTGCTCTCTCCGTCCCTGTCCCAGACTTCCCCTGGAGTTGTGTGGGCAGAAGGAGGAGGTCCCTGGTCTGAATCGGTAACTCAAGGCTAATGAATGTTTTCCTGCTCGGAGCCTGTGACTTGCAGTTGCTGATGAGATGAGGAGGAAAGTTCTCCAAGTCAGAATTCTTGGGCTTCTGCCTTATCCTCAGCTCTGCGTGTAGCTGCCTGTGTTATGGGAAGACTGGGAATTTGAAGATGATGGCCAGATACTGCTCTAAATGGGTTCATATGTTTTTTTAAAATGTTATGTTGGTTTGATGTCAAGTATCTACTTTGATACATTTCCCCATTGAAGTGAAATAGTTGAGCATTTTGCCTTGATTTTCATACATATCAGAGGCCACTTCTGCCTGTCTTAAATAACCTTAGCTAAAATGTGTCACCGAACCAGCCACATGGCGGTGATGGGAAAAGGGCTCTGGGCTTAGCCTCAGGGGAGTTGGGTTCGAATTCCAGTCTGTCACTTACTGGCCATGTGGCTCTGAGCAACCCACTAAACTTCTCTGAGACTCAGTTCTTTTCTCTGCAAAGCTGGGTCAGTAGTACCTATTATTCTAGCTTGGGAGGTTTAAACGATTTAATGTACATAAAGCACAGTGCTTGGCCCACAGTGGATCCTCAGTATGTGTTGCAGGGGAGTAGGGTGAAAGGGTGATGACCTCTTTGCCATCTTTCAAGGCCTACAGGTGGCCTTGAAGCTGGAATGGGCTGCAGGTCTCTAATTCTGTAGGAGAGACTGACAGGTTCCAGGTGGCTACGGAGCAGGAGCAGCCTCAGGCAGACTCCAGGTTGGCTGGCTCATGGCTGGAGTCATCTGTCTTGTCCTTTACCATACACCAGCGGGGGTGTTTTTTTCTTTCTCCCAATGACAGAAACAAATAAGCAACCAGAAGAACAAGCTTAAAATTTCTTTTCCCTGATCAATCACCCGACCACGTATTTTCAGATTCCCTCCCAACCCTGATCCACATGTAGACATGTGTTTTATCCATTGGTGAAACCAGAATGCAGAAACTTGTCGAAATTCTTCTTTTTAAGCTAACTCATCTGCTGAACTGACTGATAGCCTGACGTCTGGGCAGGGCAGGGCAGGTAAAGGGCCAGACCCTCTGCATCGCTCCTGGGGTGAGAACAAAACAGCCAATGAGTGGCTCTCTACATCAGCGGTTCTCACCTGGGGCAGTTGTAGCAGCATCTGGGGATGTTTGCAGTCCTCACAACTGGTGGACGGTGGGTGGGCCACTGGCATCTAGTGTGCGGAGGCTAGGGATGCTGCTGAACATCCTTGCATACACGGGGCAGATCCCCACAACAAATACTTATTAATCCAAAATGCCGGTATTGCTGAGGTTGAAGAATCCTGCTCTAGAGAAAAAACTGGAGGCAGTGAAGTCAAAGAACCCCTGAAAGTGTATACAAAATTTGTGTACATGGATTTCAGAGAGAGTCTGAAGCTTCTATGAAATTCTCAAAGAGCCTGCCGTAGTATGAGCAAATGGCTTCCAGGCCTGTGAAATTTGGCTACAATGAAATGGCTGGCACTGCATGTATGCGCCCAAGAGAGGAGGTGGTGGTCAGTGTGGGGCATAGAAAACCAAGTCAGAGAGGCAAACTTGGGCTCTCTCCAGGGAATCTGTGCTCTGACAAGCAAACAGCTCTTTACAATCTTTCTGCTAGGTCTGTCTCTCGGGTAGAGACCGACATCTGTATCTGTCAGGGCTTGGCGTTATTAAACATTCAGATCACGTTTACTATGCTGGCTGTGGGTCTGTGCTCAATAGGGATTTTCATTTTTTAAAATCTAAGCCTGATTATGATATTACTGTAAATGCATCACTAGGCACCTATGGGACAGGAGCTGGGTATTATCTATTTGTATTCACATTGCTTGGAAATAACTGCCATGGTGTTAATGGTCGATAACTGTGTGCTATAGCGAGCAAAAGAATTGAACAGATTTGTCAACACAAACATGTTACTCCACATTACAGGGATGTTTCTTCTTATAAATGAGCATATCGGTTTTCAGCCTAATGCTTCAAGGTTCTATAAGCTTGGTTAGTGTGAGTTATCCTCCCCAAATCTGACTGCTTTGGGGACAGTGACGAGACTGAGTTTCAGAGTCTGCAAGGCTGAAAGGCAGATAAAGTTATGCTGTGTGTCCATTGGGACAGTGTTGCCTTGTGGGATATCTTGGGAGAGGGAGGGCCGCATGGCCTTTTCCTAGTAACAACCTTACAACTCTGCATACTTGCATTAGCACTAACATTGGCTACCCCAGGAAGATTCAGTGAGGCTGATATGCCAAACCTTGGCTTATCTGTTTGCTCTCAGATTTAGTCCTGTCCCTCGCCTGCTCTGCTCAATATCACGGGGAGGCTGACCCTGAAGTCTGTGTTTCCCAGGCTCTCATGCCAGCTGGCTTGTGCCTGGGGTTGGCCAGTGGGAAGTACTGGCAGTAAATTGGAAGGTGGACAGAAGGGAGAAGCCTGGGGATTTCTCCTCTTCTTAGCTTTGGTGACATCTGCAGCAGTGGTAATGTTTTCCCTATGGTTTGTGGAGGACCCAGGTTTTGTGAAGACTAAAGCTTATGTAATTTGGGGTCCCTTTTAAGGAATGGGAATACAAAATTAGATCTAAGGCATTAGAAGAGGCCCAGGAAGGCAAGGAGCCCCAAAGCTTAAATCTCATTAGCTTTGTGGTGAATCTCCTCTGCCAACAAGGTTCTAGCCTTTATCAGGTCGCTGGTCCTTCCTTTGTCCTTCCCGCCTGGAAGTGGTAGCAGCTTTCTGCTCCCTGGGTTACCTCTCCATCATCTACTTAAATATCACAGCTTCTCCATCACTTGGATTATTAAACAATCAATTATTTTTTATTGAATTCTATCTGTATTAAGTAGAGTGATTTCTTGTGTTTCTAGTTGGACCCTGACTTATAAAACAAGCTAAATCAAAGTAAAAAAATTTGAAATTATTTTTGTTACCCACAGTACATGATGAAAAGACTATTTGCCTAATGTGAATAAATAACCAGTTAAAAGCAGCTCAGTGCCATAGAAATTAAGATAGGGCATTCATCATTACTAAACATTTTGGAATGTTTTGGTAGACTTCACATAACTGCTCTGAAGGAGCCCTTCACCCTCAGGTGATCACAGAAGGGCATTTTGATTTCAGAGAGCAGGGCTGGGTAAGCTGGGTATTGAGTGCCTCTGTGTGACACGCAGTCACTGAGGAACAGTTGCAGTCACTAAGGAACTTATGACCCAGGAGGAGAGACAGACTCCAAGGCATGTTCCCCTCCTTTGTGGAGTGTTGGATGCCATGCTAAGAAGATGGTGTAGGGACAGACAGGGCTTTTGATCTGAAGGTATTATTGTCAGTGCTGTAGAAAACCAGTAATGAGGAGGAGTCTTTGACAAGACAAGAGAAGCAATCAGGAAGACTGGTTATGAAGTGATGGCAAAAGCTCAAGCGAGAGTTTGGCCAGGAGCTGGGGTCAGGGAGGGTGGAGGGAAGGGACAGATTCAAATTAGAAATATGGGGTGAAATAGAAGGAGAGTCAGTATGCTTGAGCTTTCCACTTCAGGTGGAGAGGATGATGGTGCCATCAACCGAGGCAGCAAGCATAAGCCGATGAGTAGGTTCTGATGGTGAAGTGGATACTTTGGATTTGGAAAGCTGTGTTTGTTGTCAGTGTAGGACAGGCAGGGATGGGTTCCCACTAGGGGGCTGGCTTTGCTATTTTAGACTTAGGAGAGAGAGAGTTGAGCTAGTCGGAGAAGGTTCTGTATTCTTGTGGGAGTAGGAGGTCTCTGGAACCAGAGAGGGCAGCTGTGGTATCTCCTAGGAGGAGGCTTATGGAAAGAAAAGGGGTCCTAGAAACAAAGCTCCAGAAGGCCTACATGCATAGATAGACAGAGGGAGAGGGATCATCTGGTGGGGGAAGGAGTCTCAGGAAGCCAAGAAAGGGGCAGCTTTCCAGAAGTGGCAAGTGATCAAAGTGGAGAATGCCGAAGTGGGGCAGCCAGGGCGAGACCCTGTGAGATTGGGAAAGGTCACTAGTGACTGGCTCAGAACCTTTCAGTCTCATGGGGGCAGCAGAAAGAGATTTCCAGGGGCTGAAGGGTGACTCTCAGGGGAGAAGCAGCAGGTATGGGGTATTCTGAGCAACATACAGTGGTGGAAGGAAGGAGGCTGTTGGTGCGTGAATTGGACCATGAGAACTTTCCAGAATGTTTGCAAGTGAGAGGATGAAAGTCAAAAGATAAGAGGAGAGATAATAGTTGGCACTGAACAACGTCTTCATCCATGATTACCCTCACTTTCCAAGCAAGTGGTTTGGAGCAGGAATCTCAATCCTTTCTGAACGGGGGCTATCAGAACATTTGCAACCATGAACCCTAATTCTAGAACGAAAACGGATCCCACACAATAAATTAGTTGTGCTGTCTGTGGAAGCTATATAGAGTCAGAGCTTTGGCCCACAAAGGTGGTGCTGTTGCTATCTTAAAGAAGAAATTTGGCCTCTAGGTGAGATAGGAAGTAAAAAAGTTGATGCATATGTGCATAAAACATATATCAATGCCTCTATTCTGCAGCACAGTTGCCCTCCTAGAGAAAGAAAAATTGTCAAAGAATCCTGGGGCCTTGTAGATTCTGATTGGAAGCTGGGCACTGGGCCAGCGCAGCTTGTCAAACCAGGTTATGTGGGAATGTGCCCAGGGCTGCTGAGAATAGGCAGCTCTGATCGGTGTGTACGGGCTTGTTAGACTCAGGCTGGTTTTTGCTTTCTTTCAAAGGGACACCTGAGCCTCTCTGTAGGTAATAACTCTGGGTTTGTCCCCATTCTGTTTGCTTTGGTTACTGGTGCTCAGCAGAGGAAGCCTCTGTCATGGTGAATGGATTTTTCTGAGAGCATTCTTGGCAAAAGAAGGCTTTTGCATTGTAATAATGGTGGCTACCACTTACAGTGGACCTACTCAGTGCTCTGCCAGGGGACCTGTGCGTATCTCTTGCTCACCTTCTGACTGCCATCTTACACCAGATGGCTCCACCAGGTGGCTGAGTTTCCCAGTGTCATACAACTGATGAGTTGCAGAGCTGAGGTTTTTGTTCGATTTTTCTCCCTCTAAGACCATTTGGTGCTGCCTGTGCCTCACTCAGCACTGTGTCCTGACTCTACAACGTGCATCCACTTACCTGGTGGTAAACAGCCTCCACAGTAGCCCACGTGGAAGTTTATTAAGCCACATGACTTAATCCTCTATTGTTCCTCCTAGAACAGATGTGCTACACAAAAAGAGCAATAAAACTCCTCCGAACTTGCCTCCTTGCCTCCAGTCTCTCCCCCGACAATCTGCCTTCTCAGTGCCCCAGAGGGAGCCCTCTTAAGGTCCACGTCACTCCTCTGTCTGAAAGCTCTCAGTGGCTCCCCATGGCTATTGGGTAAAGTCCAAGCTCCTTGCCTTGGCACACAGGGGAGCTCTTTTTTGACTCGGCTCTCACCCACACCTTTAGCCGCAGCCTTCAGAATCTCTGCCTCCACACAACTCACTGTTTCGCTTTTTTCAAGCTAGAAACTGAGTAGATTCCCATGTTTCTTTATCCCGCTGAGCCTTTACTCAAGATATTACTTCTTCCTGACATGTTCTTACCCTCGTCTCTGCTTGCTAACCCAAATGACACTCCCTCTGTAACACTGATTGCTCCAGAAGGAACTGTTGTAGAACATTCCATATTGCATTTTCCTTGATCACATGTCTGACTTCCCTGATGTTGGTGAGCAAAGGAGCCAAGTCCTGCATACCATGCTCTGCTTGAGGTGAGCTGTGGCCTGACATGCAGTTGGTATTGGGTAGATGCACAGGATACAATGTACTTACAGATAGATGCCTTGGAGGCTGATGAGTCCCAAGGGGGTTCCCTTCAGCATGACGTTTAAAACTGAAACGGGCTGGACATGGCTAGGGTGAAGAGAGGGCATCTATCTAACCGTTAAGCTGGACTAGGCTCAATTTATTCAGGAAGAACTACAATACCTTTTCTATTTCTTTTCTACCTCCAAAGATGCCTTAGGAATCATACTGATTAGGCGCTTCCTAAACTTTCACTAAATTGCAAAGCTCTGTTCCTTCAAAGAAGTGAATAATCTTATTCCTAGCTAGGAATGAGGGAATTGAGGTTGAATTCAGTTTTCTAAGATCTTATCCTTTGTAGATAAAGCATTATTTTTCATTTTTCCACGTGTAGTGTTGACTTTTTTTTTTAATATATTTTTATTGATTTTTTACAGAGAAGAAGGGAGAGAGATAGAGAGCTAGAAACATCGATGAGAGAGAAACATCGATCAGCTGCCTCCTGCACATTTCCCACTGGGGATGTGCCCGCAACCCAGGTACATGCCCCTGACCGGAACCGAACCTGCAACCCTTCAGTTCACAGGCCGACGCTCTATCCACTGAGCCATACCGGCCTCGACTGTAGTGTTGACTTTTATCATAGCCTGAGGTCCATCAAATGACCATCACATGTCACTGTCCTGATAGTGTCACTTCCAGGAAACAGAGATGGCTTCCTTGCGCTTTACGACCTCTGGTCTATACTTTAGGAACTATGTAGCTCTCTGTGAGGGTGGAGGCTGTGCTGATCCCTCTTGATTTTCATTTATGAATGTTAGTACCTGACATATATTAAGTGTTCTGTACTGTGTCTCTTTCTTCCAGAGCTGCTTCACCTGCCCCCTTGTTGGGTTCCTAATTTAAAATATTTTTTTTTTTTCAAGCTAGCTTCTAGGATTTTAAATCTGCTAATGGCCAGACTTGGAAAAACCCTTCAAGCCCAGCTGCCGTGGCTCAGTGGTTGAGCATCAACCTGTGAACCAGGAGGTCACATGCCCAGGTTGCAAGCTCAATCTCCAGCAGGGGGCATGCAGGAGGCAGCTGATCAATGATTCTCATCATTGATGTTCCTATCTCTCTCTCCCGTTCTCTCTGAAATCAATTAAAAAATATATTTTTTAAAAAAGAAAAATCCTTGCCCTAGCTGGTTTGGCTCAGTGGATGGATGTCGGCCTGCGGACTGAAGGGTCCAAGGTTTAATTCCAGTCAAGGGCACATGCCCAGGTTGCAGGCTCGATCCCAGTAGAGGGTGTGCAGGAGGCAGCCAATCAATGATTCTCTCTCATCATTGATATTTCTAACTCTCCCTCTCTCTTCCTCCCTGAAATCAATTAAAAATATCCTATCTAATAAAAGAGAAACATAGTAATTGGCGTACAACTGCTACCCTTCCCATTGGCTAATCAGTGAGATATGCAAATTAACTGCCAGCCAAGATGGCGGCCAGCAGCCAGGCAGCTTAAAGCGAGCATGAATGAGGCTTGCTTGCTTCAGTGACAGAGGAAACCAACGTTCCCCGCCTGCCTTGCCGGCCTCTGAGCTGGCAGTTTGAAACATTGTACCAAATATAGAAGCTAAACAAAACCCCAGAAACCTGCTTTCAGCGAGCTGGGATCTCAGAGCTGGAATTGATATAGAGTTTCGATTATAGAACACAAACAAACCAGATACCTGCTTTCAGCAGCAGAAGCCTCAGAGCTGGAGCCAGAGCTAAAGCTGGCCCAGAATAAAAAAAAAAAAATAGAAAAAAAGGAGCAGTTGGGAGCTTCAGTCACCTGTCAGCCTGAAAACAGCCCTCAGCCCGTCACCCAGACTGGCCAGGCACCCCAGTGGGGACCCGCACCCTGAAGTGTGTGTGACCAGCTGCAAACAGCCATCATCCCCTCACCCAGGCTGGCCAGGCACCCCAGTGGGGACCTGCACCCTGATCCAGGACACCCTTCAGGGCAAACCAGCCGGCTCCCACCTGTGCACCAGGCCTCTATGCTATATAGTAAAAGGGTAATATGCCTCCCGGCACCGGGATCAGCGTGACAGGGGGCAGTGCCCAAACCCCCTGATCAGCCCTGCCCTGTGTGTGACAGGGTATGGCGCCCCAATCCCCCCCACCCCCCCACGGGCCCTGCTCTGTGTGTGACGGGGTAGAGCCATAACCTCCCCATCGGCCCTGCCCTGAGTGTGACAGTGGCGGCGCCCCAACCCCCTGATTGGCCCTGCTCTGTGGGTGGTAGAGGGCGGTGCCACAACCCCCTGATCCGCCCTGCTCTGTGTGTGACAGGGGGCAATGCCCCAACTCCCCTATCGGCCCTACAATGTGAGTGGCAGGGGGGAGCTCCCCAACCCCCTGATGGGCCCTGCTCTGTGCATGACAGGGGGGAGCTCCCCAACCCCCTGATTGACCCTGCTCTGTGCGTGACAGGGTACGGAGCCCCAACCCCCCGATGGGCCCTGCTCTGTGTGTGACAGGGGGTGGCGCCGCAACTTCCCCATCGACCCTGCCTTGAGTGTGACAGGGGGCGGTGCCCCAACTCCCTTATCGGCCCTACTCTGTGAGTGGCAGGGGGGAGCTCCCCAACCCCCTGATGGGCCCTGCTCTGTGCATGGCAGGGGGGAGCTCCCCAACCCCCTGATCGACCCCGCTCGGTGAGTGACAGGGTACGGAGCCCTAACCCCCCTGATGGGCCCTGCTCTGTGAGTGACAGGGGGCAGCACCCCAACCCCCTGATTGGCCCTGCTCTGTGCGTGACAGGGGGCAGTGCCCCAACCCTCTGATCGGCCCTGCTCTGTGCATGACGGGGTGGCGCCGCAACCTCCCCATCGACCCTGCCTTGAGTGTGACAGGGGGCGGTGCCCCAACCCCCCAATTGGCCCTACCCTGAGCGTGACTGAGGGTGGCATCGCAACCTCCCAATTCGCCCTGCTCTGTGCGTGACAGGGGCAGTGCCCCAACTCCCCAATCGGCCCTGCTCTGAGCCCGACCAGGGGCTGCACCTAGGGATTGGGCCTGCCCTCTGCCACCTGGGAGCAGGCCTAAGCCAGCAGGTCGTTATCTCCCGAGGGGTCCCAGACTGCGAGAGGGCACAGGCCGGGCTGAGGGACCCCCCCTTCCCCCCCGAGTGCACAAATTTTTGTGCACCGGGCCTCTAGTATATAAATAAAAGAAAAACCCGTCAATTACACATTCTGATGAGTATTTGGAACAAGTTGGAGAATGTACATTCCATACTGAAAGGAACATTCCAAAGTGGCAACGCTTTGAGTGGCTCCAATGCCGCCTGTTCTCTTTTCTGGCCATTATGCAAATTAGGTAATATAGCATTACTTCTTGGCTCATCCACTGTCACTATTGCTGCTGATCTCTGCATGGATGGTCTTTCAGTATCACCTGACTTAGTGCCATTCAGCTCTCAGAGTCGCACCGTGGAAATGGTGTTGTTTTGTCCACTCATAGAATATCCAGCCTGGGAGGGCCCCTAAAGGCCATCAGGTCCAGTGCTCCTCATTTCCCAGAGGTAGCTCAGTGAAACCTGGATGGGAGGGAGACTCCGCAAGGTACATGGGGGATAGAGCACAGTCATCAGTGGGTATTCCTCCTCATCCCGAGCCTGACACAGCTGCTGTTAGTATTCTTTCTACTTTTCCTGACTTTAGGTTTATTATTATTCCCTTGTTAATGTCAACCTCTGATGAATTCCACAGGGAGTGAGCATCCCTGTTGTGTCACTTCACCTTCAGGGAATTCTGTGCATGTCCAGCTCCCGCATTGACATCGCTGCCTGTCTTTGATTCTGGCAAAAAGAAAACGTGATTTCTTTCAGGCATGGGATGGAGGTGGAGTAATGAGTGATGGGGGAGGCTGGTCTGCTCTGCTGAATTGGAAAGGACTAAACTGAAGATATACAGTTTGATTGAGGGCCCTTCCAAAATCTTGATGCTAACTGCAATGTGGATTCGGATGGCTGCCTCTCTGCCATGATTGTGTTGGTAACAACACGGAAGCATGTGGCATTGACAACAAACAAAAAGCTGCTTTCTCTCAGGTCCAGTGAGACCTGTGTGCATATAATGTTTTCTAAAGAACACAACCAGAGAATTAGTCTCAAGAATCACTGGTCTTGTTAGATATTACTTGGAAAAGGAGCTCTTAGGTTTCAAAAATGTGGCCCGCATGGGGTAGGTAGAACCCCGTTAAATGAGAGAATGGGAAAAAGATTCACAGAGCTAAAACTCGATACTAAGCTTTGACTAAAAGTGATACACATCTGCTTAAAAAAAATCACTAAAGGAAAAAGAAAAAGTGAAAAAGATTTTGATTGACTTTTGTTTTTCATTATTTTCCCATTTCACTCATTTCTATACTTCTAGCTTCCAACTGTGACTAGGGAAAGTGCCAAAATATCAGGCGAGGAAGTCCCCCTGGAATTCAAGTCTGACCAAAGGCTGAAAGTATGAAAACTCCACCAAATGAAAGAACCGAAATGCCAGGCCTGTTGTGCACACCATGAGTTTAGGGGCATTTTTCTCAGATTTTTAAAAGGTTATTACATTTTTATGTTTCACCAAACTTAAGTATTTGAACATTTTCTAGTTCATTGACAGGTTTTAAAGGAGGGAAATTGGTCATCAAAAGAAGTGTGGGGAGGCATGAGGAAGGACACTATTTTTTAGCCCTTGTTATATATTATTTCATAGAATAATATATAATATCATTCTACATATATCATTTCATAGAATCCTCATAAAGTTTTATGAGGATTTTGTAAGTGGGGAAGTTGAATGTGAGTTTCCTCATTGAGTGTGAGTCTCCTATGGTTGTACAACTAATAGGAGGCAGAACTGGGATTCAGAACTGTTTGATTCCCAAAACCCATGCTCTTTCCAGTTCCTATTTCCTGGTCACCTATTTGGAAAGAACACAAAATGGCAGTGCTCTTTCCTTCTTTGCTATTCTTGGTAAGCCCCGAGCTCTGGTTAATTCAGTTTGGTTTCTTAAATTAATAGTAACTAATTTACTCTAGTAAATAAAAAACATTGGCCAAGACCTGAGATTCCTAATCATTCAGATGCTAAATTCATACATTTAGATGTTGAACTGGGATCAGAGTTATGGCATTTTTTTTCTGTGATTTTACATGATTTCCCTTTAAAATCATGATATCAAACATTTTGGAGCCACCTTAACCTAGGCAATCCGGTGTGGGTGGATAAGCATTGACTTTATGGTCAGAAAGCCTAGTTTAAATCCCAGCTTTGCTATGAACTTGTTGGGTGACCTTAGGAGAATTTCTTTCTCTTCTCTGGATCTGAGTTTCTCTACCTAAACAATGAGAGGGATGAGCTGTAGGGTCTGCAGGGTAACTCTGACTCTGACAGGCTGGGATTTTGCCCCCCTGATTTAAATGGAAGTGTCATGAAGCCAGGGACTTTGTTTATTCACTGCTGTGTCCATGTATGCTAGCACATAGTTGGCATTTAGTATACACTTACTAAGTACATGAACGAATCTGCTTTCTTTATGTACTCAGTATAGATTAGTCAGCTATTATTTGTTGAGCACTTATTATGTGCAGGTTACTAGACACCCTTGAATCTGTTTTTTTTTAAAATATATTTTTTATTGATTAAGATATTACATATGTGTCCTTGTCCCCACGTTACCCTCTACCCCCCCCCCCCCCGCCCCCGTTGTCCGTGTCCATTGGTTAGGCCTATATGCGTGCATGTAAGTCCTTTGGTTGATCTTTCCCCCTTACCCCTCCCCTCCCCTCCCCTCCCTCCAAAGCCTGACAGTCCAATCAATGCCTCTCCTTCTCTGGATCAGTCCTTGTTCATCAGTTTATGTTGTTCATTATATTCCACAAATGAGTGAGATCATGTGGTATTTATCCGCTCTCCAGTTCCATCCATGCTGTGGCAAATGGTAAGAGTTCCTTTTTCTTCTTCCTCTTCTTAAAGAATACCTTTCAGCATTTCATATAATGCTGGTTTGGTGGTGATGAACTCCTTTAGCTTTTTCTTATCCGTGAAGCTCTTTCTCTGACCTTCTATTCTGAATGATAGCTTTGCTGGATAAAGTAATCTTGGTTGCAGGTTCATGCTATTCATCACTTTGAATATTTCTTGCCACTCTCTTCTGGCCTGCATGGTTTCTGTTGAGAAATCAGCTGACAGTCGTATGGGTACTCCCTTGTAGGTAACTGTCTTTCTCTTGCTGCTTTTAAGATTCTCTCTTTGTCTTTTGCTCTTGGCATTTTAATTATGATGTGTCTTGGTGTGGTCCTCTTTGGATTCCTTTTGTTTGGGGTTCTCTGTGCTTCCTGGAGTTGTAAGTCTATTTCTTTCACCAGGTAGGGGAAGTTTTCTGTCATTATTTCTTCAAATAGGTTTTCAATATCTTGCCCTCTCTCGTCTTCTGGTACCCCTATAATTCTGATGTTGGTACGCTTGAAGTTGTCCCAGAGGCTCCTTACACTATCTTCATATTTTTGGAATCTCTTTTCTTTTTTCTTTTTCGGTTGGGTATTTTTTGTTTCTTTGTATTTCAAATCTTTGACTTGATTCTTGGGATCCTCTTGTCTGCTGTTGGATCTCTGTAAATTATTCTTTATTTCAGTCAGTGTATGCTTAATTTCTAGTTGGTCCTTTTTCATGTCCTCCAGGATCTCACTATACTTATTGAGGGACTCATTAAATTTATCGGCGGTTTCCATAAAATTCTTGAAAAACCTTATAAACGTGGCCTTGAACTCTATATCCAGTCGTTTGCTTTCCTCCATTTCTGCCATTTGTGACCTGTTTCTTTGTCTCCGCATTTTGGCTGCTTCCCTGTGTTGATAGAGTGGCTTTGTGTGCTAGGTGTCCTGTAGGGCCCAGTGGTTCAGCCTCCCCAGTTACCTGAGGTAGCTATGCCTTGGTTGTTGTAGGATCACTGGGAGGAATTGACCTCCAGGCCAATTGGCAGTGAGAATCAGCTGTGTCTGCAGTGGGAGAACTTCTGTGCTGGAGACACCCTTCTGGGGCAAGACTTGCTTCAGTGGGGCTTTGGTGCTCACTGAGACTGCACCCTGAGTGTGTCCCTTATGGATCTGAGGAGTTGTGGATCTGGATGGTCCCCCTCTGACCACTGGGTACAGTGGCTCTTGGATCTAAGGAGGTGCTAACTTAGCCTCTGCCTGAGGTTACACAGCAGGAACTACGAAGAGAACTGCAGATTCCCCTTCCTTTTTTTGGCCCTGATGAGGCTCAGCTGTGAAGCAATGCAAGCCGCTGTGGGGCCTTGGGCCTTCTCTTGGAAGTTCGGGGTCTGTCTGGCCAGGCTGCAGTTAGGTATTTACAGGTTACAAAGGGCCGGGGCATTCATATGCAAAAGCCTCTGCCGCAGCCTGGGTGGGGCGGGGGCTCAAGGAATCACAAAGGGCGGAGCAAGCAGCTATGGCGGAGCCTCAGCCCTGCCCTAAGGAGTCACGAGTCTCAGTGTCCTGGTAAAGGCTGCAAGCACCTCTGAGGGAAAGCCGCCCTCAAGTTCGCCCGCTGCCAAACAGTCCAGTTTCTCCCCGTATGAGTCCTGGGTCCCCAGAGACTTCCCGGAACCGGAGTTCAGAGCCGTCCGGAGCTTGTGACTCCCTCCGGATTCAAAAAGACAGCCGCGTCCTCAGGTGCCAGCCCTTTTCCGCGCGCGCGCGAACCCCCTACCTCTGCACTTTACTTCCGCAGCTCCTCTGGCTCTCAGTGTGCTTTTCTTTCCTTCTAGTTGTAGAGTTTACACTCAGCCATCCTTCCTGTAGTTCTGGATGATGTCCGTTTTGTGTTTTTGACATGTTTTTCAATTGTGTGAAGCAGCAATTTCCCGGTGTTTATCTATGCTGCCATCTTAGTTCTCTCGAATCTGTTTTTTACATGGCTCACATTATATACTATATTGTATATAAAAATATATACATATTTTTTTAATTTTTATTTTTTTATTTTTTCAATTATAGTCAACATTCAATATTATTTAAGTTTCAGGTGTATGCCATAGTGGTTAGATGTTTATGTAATTTATGAAGTGATCCTTCTGATAAGTCTAAACCCGCCTGACACTGTACATAGTTATTACAATATTATTAACTATATTCCCTATGCTGTGCTTTACACGACTGTGCCCTTTTTGTAACTGCCAATTTGTACTTATTAATAAAAAATATTTTTATTGATTTCAGAGAAGAAGGGAGAGGTAGAGAGAGATAGAAACATCAATGATGAGAGAGAATCATTGATTGGCTGCCTCCTGCACACCCCCTACTAGGATTAAGCCAGCAACCCAGGTATGTGCCCTTGGCCAGAATTGAACCGTAACCCTTCAGTCCGCAGGCCGACGCTCTATCCACTGAGCCAAACCTTTTTTACCCAGTCCCCCAACCTCCTTCCTGTCTGGCATAACTCTTTTTGCATTATCTGTCAAGTACCGTTTTCCTTTTAGGTCACAAAAGTGGTCTCTAAACACTGTCAATATTTAGTTTCAGTATTACTTGAACACACACTGTTCTGTAATTAAAAAAAAATCTTGGAAAACATTGGGCTAATTAAAAATAAACAGTTGATTAATAAAAACTTTTAAAAGATGTCTGTTCTATAGGGACTTCTTAGAGCCTCCAATATGCTAATATGTGTTAGGATTCTCTAAGAGGGAGCTACAGAACGAAGCCTGGAAATTGTGAGAGTCATCAAAAGAAGTGTGGGGAGGCATAAGGAATGATGAGATCTGGAACTGTTGAACTTAATAAAATGTAGTGGTTCCATTGGAGAATAACTGACATTGTTAAATCTTAAAATTTCTGTGGTATATAATTGGAGACACTGAAACCCAGCAGTGGCAATGGGAGAGGTCATGGGTTAGGTCTTGGTTACTGAGTGGGGTGGCAGGGAGGATGTTTCTAAGTCTTTAGTTGCCATCTTTGCATCATCTGTCTCTTACAAATTGCAAGCAATTTACGATGCAGAGCCATCTATTATTAGAGGACAAGTCACCTAACTGCTCAAACTCCTTATCTGCAAAGTGGTTAAGGGGAGCCCACAATTACTTTCCGGCTCAAATGGTTGGCGATTTTGCGATTTGCTTTCTGGTTACTCACCAAGAGCAGGCTCAACCTTGAATGCCTATGGGAATTAATCATGTCATGGGGAAATGAAACAATATTTGTTTTCATTATGCACTGTTAATTAGGTAAGGTTCACGCTGACCCTGGCTGAGTGATGCAGGCAGGGGCTTGTAATGTGAGAAATGGATCCAAACGGGAATGTATTAATTGAGCAGAGAGTAGGATGCACTTAAGTTCAAATCTTCTAGGACAGTTTCTGGAAGGGTGAAACCAACCCTGGTGATGTATAGGACTGCTAAGCTGGTGCTTGTAGCTTGCCTATTTTTGTTTATATCATGGTCTCTGCCATCCACTTTTGTTTAATGCAGTGCAAATAATAAAACCAATATTATTGCTATAATTTTAGAGTCCTCCCCTACCCCCACTACATGTTTTCCTTCTATTTTTTTTCTTTTCATGCTGCAAATAAAAATGCTTGGGCTATGGATCTCATTCATCCATCCATCCATCCATCCATCCATCCATCCATCCATCCAGTGTATATTAAATACCTATGGCATACTAGGATTTGTTCCAAGCAATAGAGAAAGAGCTGCAAATGAAGATGACAATATCATCTCTTTTCTTTGCAAAATTTTCATTTGTTAGCAGGAAATGAATAATAAATGAGTCTGAGATATGTTAGGTGATGATACATGTTTAGAAGAAAAATAAAGTTTGATAAGAGACAGAGTGATGAGGTGATTTTAGATAATTCATTAGGGCAGCGCTTTTTGATGTTTAAGCACAGCCCTGGAAGAATCCATGTGGCTATCTGGAGGAAGAGCATGCCATGAATAGGGAAAGTAGGTATGAAGACCTGGAGGTAGTAATGTGTCTCATATATTAGAGAACAGTAGTAGGTCTGTGTGACTGGAGTAGAGGGAACAAGGGAGAGCATGGCAGGAAATGATGTTGCAGTTAGCTGTGGCTGTGTAACAAAATGTAATGAAGTAGATTGACTGGGATTGGCTGGCTGGTCTTTCCTTGGGGCCTGTCATGTGGCTATACTCAAATATTTGGGGATGGAGATATCTGAAGACTTACTGGACTGGGAGTACAAGATGACTTTCTTATATGACTATGCTTGATAATGTTAACTGGGGACTCAGTTATGGTTATTGACTAGAGGGTCTACCCATGGCCATATTGCTACCATATTGTCTGGGTTTCTAACAGCATGGTGGCCTGAGGGCATTAGGCTTCTTACATGGGGCTTAGTACTCCCAGACACTATACTGCCAGTCAAAGCTACTCAGCCTGGAACTGGTATAGTGTCACCTCCATCATATTCTTTGTCATAATGTACTCAGATTCAAGGCAGGGAAAATAGATTCCACCTCTCAGTGTGAGGAGTAGCAAAGTGGCCAGCTTTCATCCATCACAGAAGGGATTAGAAAAGCAGTGAGGGGTCCTATTATATTGGGCTTTGCAGGCCATGGGGAGGATTGTGGAAGATGCTTCTCTGAGTGTGATAGGAAGCCACTGAAGGGTCTTGAGGGAAGAATCACATGACCTAATTTAGGTTTTACACATATCACTTTGGCTGCTATGCAGAGATCAGGCTATAGAACAATGAAAGTGGAAATAAGGAGACCAGTTAGGAGGCTTTTGCAAGAGTCCAGTGAGAGATAATGCTGGCTTGGATCCGAATACAGTGGGATCCAATTTGGCATATAACCCAAAGATGGAAACATCAGGATCTGGTGGATTAGATTGAATGATGGGAGAAATAGGGGAGTCAAAAAATGCCTCTTCTCTGGTTGTTTTGGCCTATATGGAGGGAAGACTGGAATTACAATTTTCTTTCAAAAATATATTTTTATTGATTTCAGAGAGGAAGGAAGAGGGAGTGAGAGATAGAAACTTCAATGATGAGCTCTCTCATCTGAGGCCAAAGCCCTGTATGTTCACAGTTTGCGAAGATGAGATTCCAGCAAATGTGTAGCTAGTGAGATAGGATGGCCAAGAGAGACTGAAGTGTGAAGCTCTTTCAAATAGGAGGGAGTGATTTGCTGTGTCCAGTGCTACTGAGAATTGACCATTGGTTTTTGGCAACATATCGCCAGAGTTTGTCTGAACCCCAACTCTGCATGACCTTGAACAATTTATTCACCTTCTCTTCTGAAAATGAAGATGCTAGTACTGATCTTACAGAGTGATAACCATTAAATGAAATAAGATGACATATATAGAATACATATACATACATACATATTTATATGTAACTGAGGATGTTATCAAGGCTCCTGACATATTGCAGTGGAATAGTGCTCAAAACGATCAGTGTCCACCAATTTCCCCTTTATAAAACCCCTAAGTGATATTAGTTTGAACCACAGGAAATTGCCAATTTTGAATCATTTTTACTTATGAATCACAATTTCATTTGGTTCAACTCAGTAACTGAATTAGAATTCTCTCTTCCAAAAAGGGCAGACTTTAACTAGCCTATTCTCTCGTATTAAGATTTCTAAATGCACATTTCCCACTTAATAAATTCTCCAGGAGAAAACTCTCATACTAAGAGTTTCTAAACTGCTTTCCAATTCTATCCTTGTTGCATATTCATTTTTATGTTGGCACCGCATCAAGGCCACCACAGGGCCCAGCTTCCTCCACAAATAGCACTTAGTGATTAGAACACAGATGTGTGAACTCAGCCCTCCTCATCCATGTCCTTCGGGCTGGTTGTGATGCTCATCCTTCTTTTGGAAGCCCTGGGTACTCTTCTCACACTATGGGGAAGTTGCCACCAAGCGGACCATGCTTTCAACTCTAGGAGTGACCCCATCCACTAACATGTTGTTCTGCTGGAGGGGTTCTCTCCTCTGCTGCAAGGTCATTGACACCTGTGGGTTTCCCTACTCACTAATGCTCATGGATCTGATGAACTAGCTGCCCAGTTTCTTCTCACATCTTAGCTCAGGAGTAACATAGCAAAACAAAATGAAACTATTTTCTACTCTCCAAAATTTGGCAGAAACTAGAAGAGAAAGTGATTAAGGTCTATCAACAGCATGACTTCCCAATGATGTACTTTTTCCTGGCTACCTCTCTTTATCTCAACTCCTTGCCCTGGAAACTTGGGTTTACTAATTAGCTTCCATACTTTTAAGCTAACTCATTAAGGCCCGAGTTGGCCACTGGCCTTGCCACTCACTCTAAAGGGCCCCCTCTAAATGGGCTGTATTCCTTTCCCACAAAAGAGCATGTGAATTCATTTTAAAAACAAGCCTAAGGGGTTCAATGAAAAAAATCTCTATCATTCCAGTGATATGAAAAAGATTTCTAAGACTTCAGCAAGAAAGAGCGAAAACTTTTAAATAAACTATTCTATTTGGTGTATGGAGTCATCCAGAGTTCTGGGGAAAGAATACATATTAAGAAAGAACTTGCAAACATGTTCTGAGATTCCCATTCTTAAACATGTACAACCATATTCAAAGGAAGTGGAAAGATGAAAGACATAATGGGAGGGAAGGGAAAAACAGCTTATAATTACTGCACTTTTCTATGTGCCTGTTTATATCTTAGACCAGTGGTTCTCAACCTTCTGGCCCTTTAAATACAGTTCCTCATGTTGTGACCCAACCATAAAATTATTTTCGTTGCTACTTCATAACTGTAATGTTGCTACTGTTATGAATTGTAATGTAAATACCTGATATACAGGATGGTCTTAGGCGACCCCTTGTGAAAGGGTCGTTCGACCGCCAAAGGGGTCACGACCCACAGGTTCAGAACCGCTATCTTAGACAATCCTGAGGGCAGGTAAATACATCTTATAGATAAGAAGATGAGGCTCACATGAGTTAATTGGCTTGTTAACAGCTGGTAAGCAGCGAAGTCAGAATTTGAACACTGGTCTGTGGTGGGACCCCAGAATCCTGCTACTTTCTTGAAAGCATTAAAACAGTGGAAGAGTCTAAAAGCAGATTCTAGAGGCTCTTTGGATTTTTTGTAAGGGGTGCATTATGATGAGAGAAGGGTTTTGATTTTCAAGCACCTATCTGTAAATGGCTTGAGTCTCCAAGAGAGCCAGACAGAAGCAACATTTGCCATTGCCCACCTAAGACAAATGGCACAGTGTTTAAGAGCATGGACTCTGGAATGGAGCTGAATTGCTATGCTAGGTGAGCTTGGGCAAATCATTTAATTTCTCTGATCTGCAGTTTCCTCATCTGTGAAATGGGGATGGTAATTGGTCTCATCTTCATAGAGTTTTTTTGTGTGAGCATTAAATGAATATAAAACGTTTGGTCCCAGTATCAGGCAGTAGTCAGCCCTTTAGTTATTAGTGCAGTCTGTGGTCAGATAGCAATGTTACCTAGCTCTGGTTATACATAGGGTTCAGGGGACAAGGTCTCTTGCACAATTATTGAACAAGTTTTAATGTTTATACGTGTCTCCTGGTCTCCTTTTGTTTCAGGAACTCAGGATAACCAAGTGCTTTAGGAAGCAAATCTTTTTTTATTATTTTATTATTTTTTTTAAAAAAAATTATTTTAGAGAGAGAAGAAAGGAAAGGGGAAGAGAGCACATGAGAGAAAATCAATTGGCTGCCTCCCACATGCACCCTGAAGGGGTATTGAGACTGTAACCTGGGCATGTGCCCTTACCGGAATCAAAATGGCAACCTTTCAGCTCACTGGACAATGCTCAACCAACTGAGCCACACCAGCCAGGGCTAGGAAGCAAATCTTTTAAGTAAGTTTTAGCCTACTCAACTTAGCACACCTAAGAGGAGGAAAATCCCTATATGTGAACAGACTCCCCAATTCATCTCCAGTAGATGTGGATGAAGAAACACTTAGCCTTGGGTGTTGTAGACAGACATCTTGCAACCATGATGGAGGCTGGCCTTAGCACAAAGTTGACCATGCAGATGGAAGAGGGGGAAGATAGGAGAAGTCAGGCTCTTGGCCATCATTGTCTCATCAAGCTACCTTGAATCCAGCCAGCACCATTTCTTGAATTTTCTGTTATAGAAGTCAGACTTTTATTTTTTATGTAAAAACTTTGCAAATGAAGGAAAAAAGCAAACAGACAAAAAACAAAATTTCCAACTGACCTAATTGGAGGGAAGTAGCCTGTGTTGTGGGGCTTGTTCTACAAGATTTGTAACATCTCCATTTCCAAATCTGTAAATTGGGAATTAAATGAGATTATGGATGTGAACATTTTTAAATGTTAGTTGTTGTTATGATAATTAGTGTTATATGTTGACATCACAAAGGATGATTCTGTGTTTCTTTCCTATCAAAGCCTTGCATTGGCAGCTTGGGTTGACCCTAAACTCTGGCAGGCTCCCATGACTGGCATTTGTTGCATTTCATCCTTGCAGGTTTTGGTAGGTGATGGGGGCCAGTGGATTATTTCATAGAGAACCTGAAGGTTTGTCAGATCACCACGAATTGACTTAGTTTTGACAATAATAAATATGGTCCCCATTAAGCCAGTGGTTTCCTATTCTTTAATTTTGCACCACCTGGATTTTGAAATTTAAAGTTGAAGTTCTCTCTATCAAGGGTTAAATCAATGTGATGAAACCAGTGATAGTTTTAAAGCATCCAAAAAACTCAGCAAAAGGAAGTCAAATATCTTTGGCCTGAGAACCAAGAACAACGACAAGTGATCATTTTGTAGCATTATCAAGAGGATTTTCTTGGTGTGAGAAAGCAATGAGAGGGAAAGTTAAGTTCACTGAGTATTCACCATATGCCCAGCACTGTGAAGGTCCTTTCCTATGACATCGAAATTAACCTGGTAATGAGCCTTTTATCCCACAGTAAGGAGCTTTTTTTAATCCTCAGACAATATAGTCAAGAGAAAGAACTGTCAGATTTGTGATATCATTCGTGATCCAATGTGGAGGCAAGATGGAAAGATGACCAGTGTTGTACTCAGAAGCCCTGGGTTCCATTCACTTCACTTCCTGGAGCCTCAAATTTTCATCTGGCAAATGGGCATAATAAGCATACTACTGCCCACTTCATAGGCCTTTGTGAGGATTACCAGTAAGTGGGGCAACATTTATTAGACACTGTGATATGCTACACATTATTATAATTTTTATTAATGTCAGGTAATAGTAAACCTCTTAAGCGAGCAGCTGTCCCAGTCAGACCCAGCAGTTGTTCCTGGGTGCCTCTTCAGCTGGTCCATCACCAGGATTTGATTCTGTCTACCATTCTGCTTTTAGTCATCTCTCACCTGCACTTCCCTTGTTGTCTTCTTAATACCTCGTCACAGAGCATTTTCCTCTGAGCCTTAAGATTTTATAAAAGGGCCTCAGATACCATTGTGGGGCTGAGAGAAGGCCAAATAGGCACTGCCCCTGGTCCTGGACTCCTACTTCTACCAAAGCAGCTCTGCTTTTATCTGTTTCATTTAACAAGATCCCACTTTGACTTGAGAGATTCTTCTGAATAAAAAAATGAGGAAAAGCATCCCCCCCCCCCCCCCCGGCTTTCCAGCTTCTAGGTTTTTCTCCTTTTGCGCCATATTCCAAATACACACAAGAGATCTTTCCAAAGTGAAAAATCTGACCATGTCCTATTCAAGTTTAAAACATTTCCTTGAATCCCCACTGTCTACAGGGTAAAGGTCAGCTTCCATATTGGGACTTTTATGATGTGACCCTTGCCTGTCCTTCACCTTTCTCTAATACTGCCCGCTTCTGCTTCCCGCTCACAGTCAGATAATTTTCAAGTCCCCAGAATTTTCAAGCATTTGATCTCACAATTTCCTCTCTTGGGAATTCCACCCAGCTGCCATTGACCTGGTAAATGCCAGTTTCTCTTTTAAGACTTGGTTCAAAAATTGCCTCTTACACTGGCTGGGTGGCTCAGTCAGTTGGAGCATTGTCCTATATGCTAGAAACTCAATTTCCAGAGTTTCTCTCTCTCTCTCTCTCTCTCTCTCTCTCTCTCTCTCTCTCATCAGTAAAAAAATTGAATACTTAAAAAAAAATGAATCGTTTCTTCTCTGAAGCATTCCTGGTTGCATAATTAGAAATGGCGAGTCCCACCTTTTCCTATTTTCTGTGCGTTGTATACAAGTACCTGAAACATGTAGTGTTCTGAATTGTGTACTTGTCTCTCTCCTCCATTCCACCATGAGCAGGAAACATGATCATCTTGGTTGTATTTGTATGCCCAGTGACCAGCACAGGGCTTGCTCTACAATAGGTGCCCATTAAATGAGTAGTTACAAGGAGTGACGCTGTGCAGATGCGGTGCTAAGCCCCTTGTGAGAGGCTCTAGGTGATATTTTTTCTATAACTTTTCCATGTTGGAAATAGAATATATGGCAAGCAGCAGACAATCTGATGCTCCGTATTATTTTATAAATACCTTTTTTTCTATGAGGCCAAAACAATCAAATCAGCTTCTGTCCAGTCTCTCTGGATTTGATTTTTGGATAACATCTTTTAGTACCAAAAATAATGTGATAAAAATATTATTTGTCCTGAACTTTGTAACTACAAACTGTTTTACTTACATTATCTTGTTTGATATTTACAACCATCCCATGGGTTGGGAAGGGCAGATATTACTCCCATTTTATAAGCATATGGAACCAGATGTTCAGATGTCACATGACTTGTCCAAAGTCACACAGCTGGTAGTGAATAGAGCCAGGTATTTAAGTCTTATTTAAAGGTCAGTGGACATCCGTTTGGGGGTCACACTGCAAGGAGCACCCTCCTGTTTCCTTGAACATGGGTCATTGGGGTCAGACAAAAAAAGTTCTTGTTGACACACCTGTCTGATAGTGGGTCATCTGCAAATGGGGTTTTCCACCATCTTATTTATTTGCACCCCCAGTCTTTCCCCCGAGGCTCTCCCGGGTCAGGTTGCCAAGACTCTGCAATGGTCTCTGACATTTGTTGACAAATAACAGAGATGCTCCTTGCCTTGCTGTCAATTTTACATCCTCTGGGTTTGCCAAGTGAGCCTGACATGCCAGGAAGGGCTTTGTTGTGGTCTCTGACTCACTGCGCTCACTTCTCTGCCGCTCCCTGGGTGCAGGCGATTACAATCTGCCCATTGCACAACTTCAGAACATCTCTGCGTGAAGCGGAGGGTGTAAAAAGAAATCCAACAGACCAAGGACTCAGCCACAGCTCCATGAGTCAAAAGGCATTCTGTGTATTAGAGCTGCTCTAATCTCATCTACAAATTGCTCTGTCATCATCTGGAAATTCAGCGGAGGCATTCCCCACTAGAGGGAAATGCTTTCTCCTAGGACCTAGGTGGTTCTATCAACAGGGACTTGGAATGCCCTTTGGAATAAGGGATGTGAGTAGGAGAAAGGGCCCCTCTCACTATCAGAAGTAGTTCATTCCAAGTCCTGTTGATGAGAGGTGTGGTTCACACAGCTTGCTGAGAGATAACCCCCTGTGCTCACAGTTTAGGTTCTTCTCCTCAACAAGTCCTTAGAGCAGCGGTTCTCAACCTGTGGGTCGCAACCCTTTTAGGGGTCGAACGACCCTTTCGCAGGGGTCGCCTAAGACCATTGGAAAACACATATATAATTACATATTGTTTTTGTGATTAATCACTATGCTTTAATTATGTTCAATTTGTAACAATGAAATTGGGGGTCACCACAATGTGAGGAACTGTATTAAAGGGTCGCGGCATTAGGAAGGTTGAGAACCACTGCCTTAGAGTGTCATCAGAGTGGAGAGAAGTCACATAATCAGTATAGCAAAAGGATCATTTGTGAACTGAAATTCCAATATGAAATGAAGCAATTTAGTTTCCCCATGAATAATGTATTTGGAATAAATCATCAATTGTATATAGGTGGGCAAGAGTTTACTTTCATTGCCAATGTTAATTGCTACATTGCCTTTAAAGGTCTTTAGTAAAACTCTTAGGCTGAGAGGTAAAGTGAGTTAGTATTTGGACCTGGTGAGTATCTTCTCCTTTCATCATCTGTTTCATGAATTCACTCATTGGTTGTTGGTTAGGGTGTTGCCCTATGCCATGCTCTAGAAGTCTGGGGTCCACAGCGGTGAATAAGGCACAGTCCACATTCTCAAGAAGCTCCTCATGTGGTGAGAGTGACAGACGAAGTATAGGTAATTGTGATACACTGGGCTAAGTGCACAGGTTGAGAGTAAAGAGGGACAACGTCTAGCTTGGGGAATCTGGGAAAGCTTTTTAAGGGAGGTGATGATACTTGAAATGAGTCTTAAGCAGAAATGCCCTTGGATTTGTGCAAGGAGGGCTCCTGCTCTGGGTTCCAAGCTTTAGAGGGCCCCTCTCTGGCTTCCTTTCAGCTCCCCATGGATATTCTGAACTCTGAATTTTATGCCTAAACAACCCAGAGCTTGCTTCTAGATCCTATGTCTCCCCTCTCTCAGGCCATTCTCCCTTGAGCTTACTGCATCACTAAGTGAACTCCTAGGCCTGAATGGTGGTCAGAGAGTGGTTGTTTGTGGAGGGCATGGATGGTGTTTGGACGTGTGGGCTGAGGCAGCCACTAGTGTGCATGAGGAAGGGCCTCCTACTTCTAGTGCAGATCCCTGAGGAGTCCTAGAAGTCTACACTTGAACTTGGCCTTCCAGATTGTTGAGGGTATATTTTTCAAGGTCAGAGGATATTTTATTTAACAGGAAGCTGGCTTGACTTATAACTTTTCAGTAGTTAAGACATCTACTATTGGGGACTCTGTTTGTATTCTTGACTTGGGCCCTGCCGGCCTGATCTCATGACTGAGTGTGGTGTCTCTGGGATGCACATTGATTTAGATGAATGAGACCCTAAACCTCAAGGGGCTCTGTTCATTGGGGATACAGGCAAATGTCTAATCACAGTAACAGTCTGAAAATCACAATAACAGATACTGAGAGGTCTATACATAAGTCATAGAAGAGAGATCAATTCTACTGGAGTGATGGGAATTATGAGCCTTTTGACCGGAGCCTTGAAAGACAAGTGTGTGAGTCTAGTGTGATATGAGGGAAGTAGGGAAACAGACATGAAACTTTAGGGAAAAAGAAATAGTGCAACATAGAAAATAAGCAGGAAGAGGAAGGCAGAGGCTGGATCATGAGAGACTAAGGACGCTTCTATCTCAAGGGTTCTAAACAGGGACTTGGGGGATATTCCCCTTTTAGAAAGACTCCTCTGGCAACTGAGTGGGAGCAGATTGTAGGGTCCAATCTTGGGTCTCAACCTCTCTGCTCAAAGTTGCTCAAAGTCTATTTGTGTCCAGTTTTCACCCATCATATTTCTATTGCACTAGCTCAGTGGTTTGCATCCCAGCCATTCATTGCAATCACTTGGAGGATCATTTAAAAAGTACTAGTACCCAGCCCTGATCCTACACCAATTAAATGAAAATTGTTGGGGTTTGGTTATCTGTAATTTTTAGATTCATCCCAGGTGATATCTGATGCACACTGAGGATTTATAACCACTGTGAACGATATTCGCCACCATATGGATTAGTGTGAGCTAATTATACTTAGGAGGTGAGCACTAACCCTGCTCCTGCCCCGACTATGCAAATTCTTGTGCTTTGGTGATTGGAGGGATATTACTAACATCTCTGATTTTACTGGAGGAAAAGCAACTTCTGGGTTTAGGGTTATATGACATGCCTTCCATCACAATGGAGCTCTTTCCTTAATGGGTACTTCCCATCTCTCACTTGCAAATGTCTCTCTAAGCTGGGAGTGAAAATTGCCTACTTGGAATTCTTTTGAGATTTTGCAATTTAACTGTTTCACACCCACCCATCAATAGGCTCTCTTCAAAATTGGATGCCTCATTTCTTAAAGGAGTGCTTTGCCCTTTGGGTTTAATGGAATGTCCTTGCATGCCAAAGCACATGGAAACACTGTGGTGGCAAACTCCCTTCCACCTACCTGTACATGAGTGAGTAATGTGTGAGGCTGGTTCCAGGGGAGTATCCCAATCCCATCGGAACTGAGCTGGAACTCAAGGGAAATTGAGTGGTTGCCCCCATGGCCATGGCATCAGGGACATGACCACGGTGTCAGATGCTCCCATAGGCACTGTGGTTCTCTGTAGGTTACACTCGGATCGCTATCACCCTTGGGTGCTAGGTCCTGGAAAAAGGTTCTTACAGAAAAACTTTAACTCTGTTCCATGTCCGAGCAGAGACAAGTGCTTTAGAGGGGAGCCAGAGGAACCAGAGAAGGTGATGGCAGGGGCTGAGTCCACCATGTTTAACACTTTGCATATATTAGGAAAGTGAATGTTTGCAATACATATCCAGGGTACTTGGCCACCTCCTGGAACAGGCTGGTTCCATTAGTGCACAACCCTGACATCTACTTTCCTTCCCGTCCCCAAGGTTCCATCCTGTCCCCAAGGATGTTGACCAGTGAAGGACCAGGTCAGCATTTCCCATGTAGCTGGAGCAACAGAGGCCTCTGCAAGATCAGAGTCTAACTAGAGTGTTTAATGCAGTATTTAATGCCTAGAAATCTCCAGTTTCAAGATTCCACAGCTCTCTGAGTACACATCAAGGGAATTCCTTTGGCCTCCCTCCTACATGTTCCGAATGTGAGCTTTTGTCTTATTCATGCCAGGAGGCCTGTATCCTTGTGTTTTTCCTCCACCCTGTTGAATCTACTTCTTCTAACATGGGGATGGGTTAGTTCCTACTTTTCATTTTATTTCAAAACATATTTTTCGGATTATAAAGTAGTGAATCTCAAATATGGAAAACAGTGGTAAACAGGGAGAGTATAAAGAAAACAAATTAAAATTTCCCATAAACCCACTGACAGATTATGTTGTTATTCATATTTCCTTCTAGTCTTTTTTTCTGTGGATGTAAGTATACCAAAACAAAATCAAGATTTATATAAAAGTTTGTATTCTGCCTTTTAAATGCACTGTATCATATTTTCCCCCTGTCACCAGTTATTTTTGAAATGGTTAAAATATATTAGCTATATTATTAATGCATGTTATCTACAGAAAAATAGGGAAATAAAGATAAACAAAAAGATAAAAATATAATGTTAACAGCCAGTGGTAATTACTATTAGTTTTTAAATTTTTTTGTCAATCCTTACCTGAGGATATTTTTTTCCATTGATTTTCAGTGAGAGTGGAAGGGAGGGAAAGAGGGAGGGAGGGAGGGAGGGAGGGAGGGAGGGAGGGAGAGAGAGAGAGAGAGAGAGAGAGAGAGAGAGAGAGAGAGAGAGAGAGAGAAACATCAATGTGAGAGAAACATCACGATTAGTTGCCTCCTGCACACGCTCCAACCAGGACCAGGGATAGAACCTACAACCCAGGTATGTGCCCTTGACTGGGAATCAAACCCAAGACCCTTTGGTACATGATCCAATGCTCTAACCACTGAGAAAACCGACCAAGGTGGTTTTTTAGGATCTGTATATATATATATATATATATATATATATATATATATATATTTCTATGAGCAATTGAGCCTTTATGTACACATAGTAATAAATGCACATGGGAAAAATTCAGGCACTACAGAACACTATAAAATGATGAATTTCCCTTCCCACTATAAGTTATCACATACACACACACACACACACACACACAGACACATATCTAGGAATTGCTTTGAAAGTGATGTTTTCAAATGTTTTGTCCTTCCACTCCGTAAGATATTACTATTTTTATAGTTAATAAATATACTATAATATCTTTCAAGTGATTCTATTATATTCTATTAGACAGACATAGCATAATTTTTTCAACTAATTCCCTTTTGTTGGACATTTAGATGTACCCCTTTGTCTTCCTCCTTCCCTCCCTTACTTTTTTCTTTCCTTATTTCATTTATTTTCCTTTCTCTTTCTCTCCCTCCCTACTTTTATTTCTATGGTTAAATTTCGGGAAATAGATTTCTGAGGGCAAATATATTTATTTACTTATCCTCACCCAAGGATATTGTTCCATCAATTTTTAGAGTGGAAGGAAGGTGGAGAGACAGAGAGCCATCTCTGTGAGAGAGAAACATCGATATGAGAGAGACACATCGATTGGTTGCCTCCTATATGTGCCCTGACCAGGGCCAGGGATCAAGCCTGCAACACAGGTGTCTGCCCTTGATGGGAATTGAACCTGGGACCCTCAATCTGATGCTCTAACTACTGAGAAAAACCAGCTAGGGCAAATATTTTTAATTTTTACTATATAAATAGCCAAATTGCAATTGGGAAAAGCCATACTAATTTAAACTTCTGCCATCAGTATATAATCATGCTCATTTCTTTATAGTCTCACATCTCCAAGTTTAATGCTCTTTTAATACTTTCTAATTTTACAGTTGATAAGCATGGCGTTTTACATTGCATTTATTTATTTATTTAATTAGTACTGATAAACTTTTGTGTGTGGTTTTTTTGATATTTGTATTTTATATTTTGGACTTGTTTGCTCTTCTCTGCTCATTTTAAAATGCAGATTCCTATTGATTTGTAAGATCTGTATTTTATGGATAGTTATGATGTCATGTATATTGAAGATAATTTATCCCAGACATCAGTTGTCTTTTAACCTTGTGATAGTTTTTAATAGAGTGGAATTCCACCCAGCTGCCATTGATTCTGTCTACCATTCTGCTCTTAGTCATCCCTCTAAGTTAGATTGAATAGAAATTTAAAAATTTTCAGTCAGTTTTATCCTTCAGGTTGTGCTTTGAGTGCTGTGTTTAGGCATGTCCTTCCCTCTCTAAGTTAATACATTTATCAATATGTTTTAGTCACAGTTAAACCTTTAATCTATCCAATACTTGTTTGTGTACATTTTCCCAATTTATTATCCAGTTAATGACATTTATTAAAATTTTTTCACTTCTGATTTGAAAGCCTATTGATTAAAGATCAGGTCTAAAACAAACTTGAATCTGTTTTTGAGCTATTGATTGCTTTTTATTGATCTGCCTTGTTTTTTCTGCATCATCACTGCCCATTTATTGTCCTAGTGGGAAATGTTTTAACATTTCATTGGACAGGTTCCCTTCTCAGTTCTTTTTTGTACATGGACCAAGAGGTAAAATTATAACCAGGGAGTGGAAGTGTCAGGCAGAGAGCTTAGGCTCATATAATTACTTCATAACAGAGTTGATAAAAGAGAGTCTGAGTTGTTAAGGGGAAAGGAGGAGGGGGGATTATAAAAAATGAAAAGAGCCATGAAAGATACAGTAGCACCAAACTATGAGTTTCCTTTTGAATAATTAAAATGTTGAAAATATTTGCAAAGGGAGTAATATTCTCACTCTGTAAGAATATGGGATGAAATTTAAGTAATCTGCCTGGAATCGTCCCTCACAACTGCTGTTAGTACCTGTTCCTCACCTGGGGAGACGAGGTGGCTCATAGAATAATTGTGAGAATTAATGAAGATTAATTACTAATGTGACCTTCTGGCACATTACGGGCGCTCAGTATATGGTAATTATTAAAGGTGAATAGGTAAATTCAGAAGGAGGCGGTCTCCCCCTCCCTTCCCATTTCCTGGTGATGTTTCAGGAGCGTAGCAGGGAAGCCTTTCTCAGGCCTGAGTGTGCACAGAAATCACCTGGGGTTCTTGTTCACGCAGTTTTTGATTCATTAGGTCTGGGGTGGGGCCTAAGGTTCTGCGTCTCTGACAAGCTCCCAGGCGATGCTGTTGCTGCTGGTCCATATGTTTTAGTGACATGACTGTAGGGAGGATTCAAGAGTTACAGTGGAGGCTGGACTAGGTGATGTAAGACCCCTTTTGGTCTCCAGATCTTTTGAATCTGTGCCTAGACAGACCATTCCCGGTTTCACAAATTAGAACATCAACAGGGAGAGGTGGTACATATCCTTAAAAACTACATTGGCATTATTTTTTATAGATGGTGTGTATGCTACAAAACCCTCGTTTCCTAGCCACCCTGATAGTTTCTTACAGAAGCATTCGTATTACTGGTTATTTTTGTGTATTGTTTTTTTTTCTAGAGGTAATTAATGCATGTACTATTACATTATATATATATATATATATATATATATATATATATATATATATATGATACTTTTTCTTATTACTTTTTAAACCTTGCTTTTTACCCAAAATATACCATATAAATTATTTGATATGAATACAGATGGGACTGCTGTAACTAAAAATAACAGTATGTGGATATACTAGAATTTAATCTCTATTTGATCAGTATTGTTTCCAAATTTTGCTAGCACAAACAATGTTGCAGTGAACACATCTCATTTCAGACAAGTAGAATAAATTCTTAGAAGTGGAGCGGCCGGATCAAAGGGCCGATGTGTTTCAGGTTTCGGTGGATAGTGCCATATTGTTCTCCATAGGTGTCTTGGCAGTCCACGGCCCCACCAGCCACGTATGTGACGCTGCTTCTCCCACATGCTGGCCCACAGGTTATGCTGCCAAACGTTTTGATCTTTGCCGAAATGATAGGTGATAAGGGATATCTCATTGTGGTTTTAATTTGCATTGCATATTATGAGTGATATTGAGACATCTTCACTACTATATATGAGGCATTCACATTCCTTTCCAAGACCTGTGTATTCATCTTCTTTCTGATTAATTTCTAGGAGCTCTTTATAAATGAAAGGAAATTAGTCAGTTATTTGTGACATGATTTCCACCCAGCTTCCCCACATTATTTTTCTTTTGATGTAAAAAAACAACAACACCCAGATATAACCATTTTTGTGTAAACTCATTCATCAGGGTTTTTTTAAAATTGTATTTTCTATCATACTTAGAATCACCCTATCCTCCACTTTAAAACATAAAGAACAATTCTATTGTTTAGTTTTATTCTTTCATGTTTAAATCTTTGATATATCTAGAATTTATCTTCATGTACGATGTGAAGTATGGAATCAACTTTATTTTTCTTTCCAGATGACTACCCAGTTGACAAAATGTTATTTATTGAATAATTTTCTTCCTACTTATTGATTTAAAATGCTACCTGTTCCTACATGTATTATAACGTACATTTCTACCTATTACTGAACTTTCTACTCCATTCCATTGATCTACCTGTTCTTGAGCCTATCAAACTATTTTTTAAAAAAATCACCTGAGGATTTTTTCCCAATTGATTTTTTAGAGAGAGTGGAAGGGAGGGAAGAAGGGAGAAAGGGAGAGGAGGAGGAAAAAGGAGAGGGAGAGATTGAGTTTGAGAGAGAGAGAGAGAGAGAGAGAGAGAGAGAGAGAGAGAGAGAGAGAGAGAGAAAGAGAGAGAAACATCCATGTGGGAGAGACACACTGATTGGTTGCCTCTGGCACATTTAATACTGGGGTTGGGGATTGAACCTGCAACCAGTTATGTGCCCTGACTGGAAATCGAACCAGCAACCTTTTGGTGTATGGGATGATGCTCCAAACCAACTGAGCCACCTGGCCGGAACTCAAACTATTTTAATGTTTAATAGCTTTCAAACATTAAATATCTGGTGGGACAGGTTTATACTGATTACTCTTCTCTTTTCACTTCCTCCCCACCAGCCCTAACATTTTCTTTTTATTACTCTTACTTGTTTATTTCTTATGTAAAATTTTAGAGTATGCTTGTCTATGCTTGCTTGGTTAAAAAAGAATCCGATTGTTTTTTTTTTTTATTGGAAGTGTGCTAACTATATTGATTGATTTAAGGTGACTGATGTTTTTATGATACTCAGTGTTCTTATCAAAGAACAAAGCATGCCTTCCGTTTGTTTGCCTTTTTGGTCGGAGTAGCATTTTAAAGTTTTCTGTATATAGATGTTATAGACCCATTTTCTTTATCTAGATCATATTTATTCGTAGGTCTTTTATCTTTTTATGTCTACTGTAAATGATTTTTTCCTTGTATTTTCCAATGTACTACTGTTTGTATATATATTGATTTGGTACCCATCTACCTTAATGAATTTCTCTCATTTCTAAATATTTGTCAATTGTTTTTCTTGGATTTCCTAAGCAAATCATAATATTATCTGCAAGTACTCATAACTCTATCACCTCTTTCCCAAGTTTTATACTTATTACTTCTTTATTTTACCTATCGTGTTGGCTAGTATTTTCTAAATAAATTTAAATATCAGTGGTGACAAAGAACTTCCTTGTCTTCTAACTTCAGTGGAAAAGCTTCTTGTACTAGTTCACTGATAAGCATGCTGGATTTTTGGTTGAGATAGATATTTTCTAATGTTGTATGAGCAGCCTTCTGTGTGGCGATAGCCGGAGGGAAAGGGGAGTTGGGGGGTAGGTGGAGGTGGGCAAAGGAGGCGAAATGGGAATGGAAAGAGACTTTGCTTGGGGTGATGGGCGCATGATGCAGGGTGCAGATAATGCTTTATTGAATTGTACACTTGGAACCTGTATGGTTTTGAGAACCAGTGTCACCCCAATACATTGAAAAAAGAATGTTGTGTTAACAATTAATCAAGAATGGATTTTGAACTTTTCAAACACCTCTCCAGTGTTCATAGGGATCAGCATATGGTTTTCCTCTTTGACCTGTTATTATGATAGCTTATATTAAACTGTGAGTATTTGAAATCATCTTCCTGATACCTAGTATGTGAAGGATTTCCCCTACAAAGCTCAGTGTCATTTTCATTATACTACCAGGTAGCTTTCTTTGAGGCTCAGAAGGTGGATTATCCAGAGTTATGTCTCTGTGGTTATATTATTTTTTGCTCTTTCAATTCTGAGGTTTCCGAATGCCCCTAAATGGGACCTTTAGGTCAAGCCGCATGCGTGGCGTAAGTGTGATTTCTCCTCCTAGAGCAATTCATTTTCTGTGGCCCTTGGCAAACCCTTGTCTCTTCAATACTCAGGTAGAGAGAGGTGGAGGGTGAAGAGCCACTTCTTGAATTCCTGTTTCTGACAACCCAGAGCTGCCGGGCTTCCTCCCGACTTCCCTGGCAGGAGGTGCTCCATAGCAGCTTTACACATGTGCCTGATCAGTTACCTTACCACCAGTCAGTCATCAGCACCCAGACTCCCAACACTGCCTGGGGCACCCACTGATTCATCCAGCTCGGCCCGGAGATGTGGACTCAGCCACCAGGCTGGTCTGACATGCGCCCTCAGCAGTTTTGCCGAGTGCCGAGTCAGCCCAGGTGCTGGTCTTCCGTGAGGCCCGTGATCCTTTGGTATCAAGTCAAGTCTCCTCAAGTCCTTTTATCTGCCCATCTCATGTATAGACCCCGGGGCCATGATGGTTTTCCAGAGGCAACAGCATGATACCCTGGGAAATGTCATTCTTACAATGGGAGAAAGTGTCAATTCAGTATAATTCAACCAATAGTCATTAGCTTGTATGTATCTGCTCAATGTTGGGTGCAGAGGGGAAAGATAGAAGGGTGAATATGGCCACCTTTGCTTTGGACAAGTTCTCAACTTTTAACTGGGAGACCTGTGTATGGTATATAACTAGAACAAATAAGTGTTCATTGAATGCTACGGACTAACCTTCTTGCCTCCAGTCTCCCCCTTTACTCTTCCTTTCACCCGGCTTCCAGAGAGATCTTTCTAACTTAAACTCAGTAATACCAACTCTGTGCTTAAATAGCTCATCTTTGCTTCCAAGATAAACTTCAGAGTGAACCTGACACACGAGGCCCTTCAGAACCTGGTTTCAATCATGTTGAACTGCCTCATTGTCCTCTTTTACCCTTTCGTCTGAACACAGCACACCCTCTCACCTCTGTGTCTTTGGATAAGCTATCTTTCTTGTGTGGAATGCCCCCTCCCCTTTCTTGTCTGATGATCTCCTGCTCATTTTTCAAGACTCAGGCCAAATTCCCTTCCTCTGATGTCCCTTTCCAACATTTAGTTCCTCTTTTCTTTCTAAACTATGTTCATTTTTCTCCTTAGCACCTTTCATAGCATTCCTCAAAACTCCTATTCCAATGATTTCCAAAGTTGGATAGGAAAGAATAGAATGGAACTCTCATCTTTGTGTTTTGTATGCTTTGTAATGTGCCTGAGGTATTGGTACAGTAGTATACATATAAACTTCATGATTAAATAATATACCTATATTATGGTTGTGTGTTCAAAAGTTGTTTTACTGATAGGGGTTAATTATCTGTAAAGTTAGATGTTGGAGGCCATGAACCCTATCATATTTGTAGGAGCTCAATACAAATTTTTGAATAAGTGAACGGCCTGTGTTATGATTGAAATAATGATAAATGCTTCAAATGAGATAACAAACAAGATGCCAAGGGTAGAAAGAGTAGAAACACGATTGTGTATTTGCTCAGGAGTCAGAGAGCCTGGCTTCTAATTATTTCTTTAAGAAGAATTCAAAATGCCTGCTATACTATCTTAGGCATGTTACTCATCCTTCTAGACCAGGTTGGCAAGTTTCTGCAAAGATCCAGGTAGGAAGTATGCAGCTTTGTGGGCTATACAGTTTCTGCAGCTACTCAAGTCTGCCACGGTCAAAGGCAATAGGTAAACAAGTGGCTGTGGCTGTATTCTAATAAAGCTTTCTTTATAAAAACCAATGACTGCCTGGTTGGCCCCGTGTGGACTTCTGTTCTAGACAATGATTCCTAGCTTGTGTAATCATTGTATTATATGAGATACCTTTGCATCATGCCCAGCCCATGATTAGTTGTTAAATAAATGCTCAAAAATGTCGGCAATGATTAGTTCTTATTTGGTGTCTTGCAAGAAAAAAGATGGTTGAGTTGTCTTTAGATCTGAGTCTCTCTTATAGGGGAGACACGTGGAGGCAGGGATAGAAAGGGAATAGTCAGTCTGGGGAAGAGCACTCGTGAAGGCCTTGATGTCCCTGGACTGCTGCAGCATTCCCTGGTGATGGTATGGCAGACACAGCAAGGGGTGGACTGTGTACCTTCATGGTAAAATGGAGATAATAGCAACCTTTCTCCCTTAGTTAGAATCAGAGAAATTGCATGTCACATACCCAGTGCTCAGCTATGTCTTGTGACCTTACGCCGGACATCTTTTGATACTGACCTCCACCAACTGTTTAATGCCACAACTGTTGGCTATTCTGCTTTGCTGAACTGGACTTCCTGTTCATATGTTCAGGGCAATTTGCTCCCATTTTGAACTTGAACCTGTCATAGTACTTCATGCCCCACCCCAGTGAATAAAGATCAGTATCACTCTAACATCTGAAGTCTGGGAGAAAAGGAGCTTCTTGACCTGGATTTCTCAAGGTGCTGTCTACGGAGCACCTGGACAGTGGCCATTAAAATGGGGTGTCTTGGCCCGGCCTAGAGGTCTGGAATCGAATCTCTGCTCTAGGGCCCATTTTAACTAGCACCCAGGTGATTTGTACAAACGCCAGAATTGGAGACCTGCTGTTCCAACCAAAACATTAAAAAAATCATTTTCCAAGTCCTCCCTTTATAAACTTTTCTTAGTCCAATGCTTAGCTCTTTGAATCCAGTGTAACCAGGGAAAGATAGGAAATTAAGTCAACCACTAGCTTGCCTGATTTTTCCTCCATAAAATTTATTTTTAAAATAATTGTACAACGAATAAGTTTCCGTCTATGTGGATCTCAAAGTTGCAGGACTCTTCGAAGGTGCCGCTTATTAATCAGCCCTGCGCGTCCCAGGTAGAAGCTGCACACAGAACTTCCCTGGTTAGATAGCTCCTGCGAGACTTCTCTTTCCTACTTCTGAGTTGCTTTCACATGTGGTCTCCCTGGGATGGAGATTTCACCTTGGATTTTCCTGATTAGAACTGTCATGGGCAGATTTCCTGGTTAGCACGCCCCAGGGAGCCTCTGATGACCTCATCTCAGGGGTTCTCGGCTTAGGTGAACATTCAGTCCAGCTAGTGTGCCTCCACTAGAATCCAGTGGGATGTGAATTGTATCCATCAAGTTAAAAAAGGCACAGCCACCCATTTGAAAGGTAATATTGTTATCTTCAAGATTATAGGATTAGCTCCCAGATATTTAATCAATGACTTATTATTGATTATTCCATGTATGACAGGTGTCAGAACCTGCATAACAATGAATACCTCTATATCTGTGTGTGTACATATGTATGTATGCACATTTATTTTAATGATTATGGATGTTTGCAGCCCACTTGCACATTAATAACTTACTCCTTAATTGTAAAAATTTCCTGGACATGGCTGGGGCAGGTTATTCGTTATGTCTTTCAAATGAGCAAACTGAAGCACCAGGAAGTGAAATGCTGTTTCCATGGGCATATGGCTGCCACCCTGCTGACCCAGGCTCCCTGGAGATTCTTGAACCTGCAAAGCCTTCATCCCGCTTCTCAGTTTGGGCCTGGACTCTCTATCCAAATCAAGTCAAGGACTTATAGACGCGCTGGGAGAAGAAATCATGGGACATTTTGCAAGTTAAGTTGGTCCAAATAAGAAAACGTCTTGGGATTCTGGCACCCCGTGACATCTCTGGGCTACCGCTGAGGCACAATTGGGACAGACCTCTGGAAAAAGCCAAAGAAACCACTAGATGGCAGTATGTGAACATTAACAGGAAGAAAGGATACCACTCTTGATTTTGAATACCTTGGGACTGCCATGGGAAAGCCTTGGCAGGGATATTTCATTGGAACTCATCTCCCAAGAACAATGAATTCGAAGATCATTGTGACTTTGGGCTCCAGCCCGAGGCAGGGTGGCTGTGCTTTGGGTCTGTGAGAAGTTAGGTGAGCAGTTCTTAGCCCAACTTGCACATTAGAATCCTCTGGCATTCTGATTGCACTCGGTCTGGGTTGGGGGCCCAGGCATGGATATTTTTTGTTAAAGTTCCCCAGAAACCACAGTGTGCTCCCATTGTCGATAATCTATGCTGTACGGAGGCCACCTGCCCCTGGGTTTTAAGAACCCAATGAAAGCAGCACAGCGTCAGCTCCTTCATGATGTTCTGGGCCCAGGGCAGACCACAGAGGCTGCAGAAACAAATGAAATGTTAAAATGTGGTCTCTACATTCAGGAAGCCATAATTCCAAGGGGACTGAGATTTAAAATTTCGACTAGTACCTAGGTGTGTGGTGACATAATCCTGCAGTGCAGTCCCTGATCTGCCCAGTCTGATTCTAAGGCACTCGGCCACTCCACGGCTCACTTATCAATGGGTTTGAAGAAACTCCTCACTGGGGAAATGAGAATGATGAGCGAGGTGCCTCCAAGGATCCATGGAGCTATGTTCCTAAGGGCAGTGTCTCCTCTCAGTCAAGGTCTGTGTGTATCAGGAGTAATCTGGCTGCTTTGGAGAGGGATGGAGTCCCTCAGCCTGGCCTTAACTCGGCATCTCAGGCAGGACAGAGTTGCTGCTTTCGGAACTGATTGTTCTTATTTGCCAGTGGTAGCATTTTAGTTCATTGCAGAAGAAATTAGTTGTCAACGATTAAGCATTTAAAAACACAGAAGTTCCATGTGCTTGTTTTCCAGCTGTGTGTTCCAGACCAGCTGGGACTGGGGATAGGAGAGGGCATCTCAAACCATAGAGAAGCCCTCTCCCCCATTCCTACTCTCATCTCCCCATCTCTATTCCTAGCTTAAACACACTGCTGGGGTTTCTCCTAGGATGACCTTTAGGAGCTTGCTTCATAATCTCTCCCTTTCATGGGGGGTTGATAGGGCATATTTAGGAATTGGGACGAATCAACAGTGATAGCCTGCTAGTCCTGATCTGCAGTTTATGTTTAAGAAAGACTTGAAGAACACAGACTAGATCTTACTCATTTTACTCATTTTAATACCTGGCACAAGGCCTGGTACAGAGTAGATGAGAGTGAATGTTTGTTGAATTAAGGTTTCTGTAGTTTGAAGTATTTAACTATGTCAAGCTGATATTAAATAGTCAGATCTGAGCATCAGAAATGGCTTTGATGCTATTTGTGTCTTATACACAGAAAATTATGAAATAGATTGTTTTTCCCTCTTTGCACTGGTTGCCAGGAGGCTCAGAGATATATTAGTGGCCCACCTCTAGCAAATAATTAAGAAAGACCTTATGCTACATATGTGATTATATGATCAGTTAGATGGTGATATGCGATTATATAACAAGACCTTATGCAATGTATGTGGTTATTAATTAATTAAATGATTATATGATGCCTGGTTTTGCTTTATTTTTCTCAAAGTTGTACTGAATTATTTTTGCAATCTGCCTCAAATTCTCTTTGGAACAAGGAATGGGGAAACTCATTAAATCTCAGACAATGTCCGAGACAATTCCTGGTACCTGATAGGAGCACAGAAGGAATCATATTTTTATCTGAATCTTAAGACTGAATTCAGTGTTTAAAGAAACCTGTCAATCAACCTGAAAGTCATAGTATGTTAAAATAAATGGGAATAAATGGGAAGATCTTCTGGGCATTAGACCCAGAAAGGCAGTGACCTGCCTGAGATGACACAAAAATCTAGTAGCTCTGAGTTAAGCTCAGTTATTTTTCACTCTTGATCTAGAGCACGTTCTGTTACCCTAAAAACATTTCCTTTGACCTTCAAAGAGAGAGAACCATCCTCAATGCCTTCAGAAATGAAATGGAAGATGCTCATCTGGTTGCCCCTCAGGTAAAACTGGTGATAAAACAAGGAGCAGTGCCACCTGTGTTTGATGGACTAGATTATTCTGCTTCTTGTTTTTCCTTTGACCAAGCCTCGGCAGCTCATTTAGTGACCCATGATGTGATTTCCTTTCTGAGCTTCAGAAGGAGAAAAAGTTAGGGAATGCTGGTAGCCCCATTCAGCGGTCTCCCGGGAGAGCGCAAAGGGATAGTTTTACTGACAATGTTTATCCTGGACAGAAGCCAGCAGCAAGGCCTGCTGGCCTGAAGCATAAGCTGCTTCGTCTTGTCAAGCATCTTTGTCCAAAACGTGCTCAAAGGAGAAGTGAGGCAGCTGAATTTTGATGGATATTTGTCTCTTACGGATGCATTCCGTGTTTCTGTGGAGAGCAAGAGAAGGCATGCTGCTATATAACAGCCTGACTGTCTACTTTCACAGCATTTTCCAAACGACTTCCCTTCAACTCCACCATTTTTACTACTTCATAGCCACAGAGGAAGTCTCTGCTCAGCAAACTCTTTTTAAAAAATACTCCTTAACGAAGAGAAGATGTCTTTTCTTCACTCTCTTTTTTTTAAAAAAATATTTTATTGATTTCAGAGAAGGGAAAGGGAGAGAGAGAGAAAGAGAGAGAGAGAGAGAGAGAGAGAGAGAGAGAGAGAGAGAGAGAGAGAGAGAGACATCAATGTTGAGAGAGAATCATTGATCGGTTGCCTCCTGCTGGGGATTGAGCCCGCAACCCTGGCACGTGCCCTGACCTGGAATCTAACTTCGACCTCCTGGTTTATTGGTTGACACTCAACCAGTGAGCCACACTGGCTGGGCTTTATTCTCTATCTTATTCACTTCCCCTGTTTATTCATATAGACATGGATAGATGTATATACTTTTTTCTAAAACCAAATTTATATCTTCAGGGCAATCAGTTTTCACCAGTATTATACCAGTAGAAGGTATTAAGTTTGCCTCCCAAAGCACTTTTGGTTTGGGGATTATCATTTATAGATGTTTTATTTTTGCTTCATTCTCTAAGTGAGCCTCAATTCTTTTATTACTCTAAATAACTGCAACACATGTCTTGCCTCCTATCTTTGCTCAGGCTTTTCCCTCTGACTGGCATCCCGTTTCCTTTCTGATCAACCGGAAGCTCTAGCTCAGATGACAGCCATGTCCATGAGAGCTCCCCACAAATCACTGCTCTCTTCTCTGTGCTCCTGCAATGGACCCGTCTCCATGATGGGATCACCACATCACGTTCTCATGGGACCTTATGTATCTGTTTTTTCCAATGCACTGTGAGCTTCTCAAAGGCAGAAGCCATCTCTCCTCCATCCGTGAGTCTCCTGAGCTCACCCCGGGCCCAGGGTGTGGTGGGTGCCCACGTGCATATTTACTCATCCTATTGTTGATTCATTGTGGTTGCTCCTGTTGTCTAATCAGCTTTCTTGCCTTCCCCGTGAGGAACGGACTCTTTAGAAATTTTGTCCAGAAAGCAGTCTGATGTGCTAGTCAGAGCAGCTCACCTGTTGGTTCACTGGTGTGAATGTGATGTGACAATCACAGAGTCCAAAGGCCTAGGCTCTGTTCACGGGCACAGAAACGTCCTCTGAGTCATGCTGAGCCCCAGTTAGTCCAGGGAGAGACTCCTGCTTGCAGTCTCTTCTCCAGATCTCAGCTGCCGTTTCTTAATTCCTGACCTTAGCTTTCCCTGGAGATTCTTCCAGTTTGGCTCAGGCTTCCTCTCCATTTGGGATGAGACTTCTGAGGCAGATACATTTGGGAGAGGAGAATTTGTCCTTTTTGAGTCTGTATTTAATCCAGGGTGAGAGTATGAATTCTCAGCTGCAACTCAGGCCTACCAGGCCAGCCTCAGAGCTTTCTCAGGCCAGAGATGTAGCGGACTGTGGAAAATGTGACTGTCACCATGGCAGAGACAAACCGTGTCTGGGACAAAGTCTTTTTTTTGTTTGTTTGTTTGTTTGTTTTATTGCTTAAAGTATTACAAAGGGTATTACATATGTGTCCTTTTTTTCCCCCCCGCCCTTGACTATCCCCTGGCCTCCCCTACCCCCCAATGTCTTATGTCCATTGGTTATGCTTATATGCATGCATACAAGTCCTTCGGTTGATCTCTTACCCCCCTCCCTCCTGTCCCCCAACCCTCCCTGGCCTTCATGCTGCAATTTGACAATCAGTTTGAGGCAGCTCTGCCTCTGTATCTATTATTGTTCATAAGTTTATAATGGTCTTTATTATCCCTGAATGAGTGAGATCATGTGATATTTTTCCTTCATTGACTGGCTTATTTCACTTAGCATAATGCTCTCCAGTTCCATCCATGCCGTTGCAAATGGTAAGAGTTCCTTCTTTTTTACAGCAGCATAGTATTCCATCATGTAGATGTACCACAGTTTTCTAATCCATTCATCTACTGATGGGCACTTAGGCTGTTTCCAGATCTTAGCTATGGTGAATTGTGCTGCTATGAACATATATGGGTGCATATATCCTTTCTGATTGGTGTTTCTGGTTTCTTGGGATATATTCCTAGAAGTGGGATCACAGGGTCAAATGGGAGTTCCATTTTTAGTTTTTTGAGGAAACTCCATACTGTCTTCCATAGTGGCTGCACCAGTCTGCATTCCCACCAGCAGTGCACGAGTGTTCCTTTTTCTCCACATCCTCTCCAGCACTTGTCGTTTGTTGATTTGTTGATGATAGCCAGTCTGACAGGTGTGAGATGGTACCTCATTGTTGTTTTGATTTGCATCTCTCGGATGATTAGTGACTTTGAGCATGTTTTCATATGTCTCTTGGCTTTCTGAATGTGGGACAAAGTCTTGAGGCAGGGGAATTGAAAAGACAAACCAGGGGATAGTTGCAGTTTTGCCTATTTTTTGTTTGAGAGAACAGAGAGGACATCTTTGATTTAGCAAAAGAGAAATCCAGGGAAGGTAGAGGCTGAGGACTCTATTTGGAAAAATGCCCTTGGCATTTGAAGGTTGGTGTTGGGTATCTATTGGCCTTCAAGCCATGGGCTCTTTAACATTTAGATGCTACCCCTCCCCCTCTTTATCCTAATTTTTGTGTCTATTAGTATCATTAAACCAAGACCCATGCCATACCCTGGCTCCCTCTGGCTTGAATTGTCCCTGTGAATTGGTTCTTCAAACTACATTGAGACACTCTCTTTGGCAGGCTACCCCCACCCCCTCTCTTCCTCTTTCAAGTCTAGGAAGCCCATTCTTTACACATCACTGTTATTTAAGAAAGAAGTTTCTCCTAATACTGAGCAGACTTCTGTCTCTGCTGTCGTTCCTACAGATTGTTTCAATTCTACCTTTCAGGGCCACATATAACAAATAAGTCCCTGCAGCCCCTTCCCCTAAGTCTGGTGCTCTGTTAGCCGAAGAGCCATTTCTTTAAGTTTTCCTGCAGCACCACCTCGGGACTTTCACCGGCTGAGCCACTCTTCTTTGAACACCCTTCAGCACGCCCTTTTGAAGTGCATGTAACCCAGACCAAGCAGAAGGGCTCATGCCACACTCAAAGAAGCCCTTGTCAACAACCAGAAGCGATTGAGAAGAGATTGAGATCTTTAACAACATTATATGAAAACCCCAAAGAGTTCATTTCTTGACTCACATCAAAACATGAAATTCACATTTCCCCTCTCTCTAGTGCTCTCTGCTTCTCCTTTAGTCTTTCATCTTCTTCTATCAAAATTCAGAGGCAGCTCCCCAAATCATGTTATTGGGGCGGGAGGTGGGAGGGTGAGATAGATGGGAGGGGTTGCAGACACATAATTAAAAAAAAATTTTTTGTATGTATGAATTTAGAATTCGTCAGAGTAAATGATTTGAAGTGAAGCCCGATCTATGCAGAGCAGAGCAAACCCACCTACCTCCTGTCTTCTTGACACCCCACCTCTAGTAACAGAGCTCCCAATGTCCTTGGCTTTTGGGGCATTCCAGTTCTCATAGTAAAAGTCCCATGAGAAGTCTTCCAGAGCTCTAGGACCTGGGTTTGAGGTGGCATAGATCCTATAGATTCACAGATTCTATAGATTCCTGGTTGAAGTTTTCTGGAACAGGTATGAAGGAGAAAGGTTAGATTCTTATAGTTTTATTTTGTTAAATTTAAGGTCCAGTTACTTGGAAAAGACAAAATACTAAGCAAAGAATTATTTGTGTATGACTGGAGGGCAGAAGTAACTCTGGTGACTCCCAATAGACCCTCCCTCCCCCCATCCCCTGCCAACCTCAGCCCCATCTTGATTGCTTGGATCATTGTAGTTCCCAGAAGTGGTTTGTGGGTTTGAGGCCCTGTGCTGTTAAAGGCCCTGTGTTCTGTATTTGTCTTGGGTGATGGGCTGGTCAGCATTGTCCTCAAATGGCCATATGTGCCCTATATCTGGCAGAAATTCCTTATATGTTTTGGTCAGTCAATAGCACCATTCCTGAGATATTTTCTTATTTTTAAAATGTCTCAGTCATTTCACATGAATTTGGGAATGAGAAGGATATAATTCATGTACACTAATGGGTATCTTGAACTAGATCTATTCAAAGTTCCATTTCAACTACACTGGGTGAGGCAGGGTGGGAAGGAATGGTGTACTGTGCTCAGGCTGATTGTTTTAATGATCACAATGTTGCTCTCTATGTATGGCCAAGCATTTCAGCATACATTATTTCATTTGATTTTTATGACACAGAATTGCATAGAAAATGTTGAAATTATTACCTATATTCTGTTAAATCATAGAAAATTTTCAAAAGAGTTAATAACTTACCCAAAAGTAGAAGGCTGAGGAGCCCCTCAGTTGTTTTACCTTCTAAGACTTTATCCACTAAAGCAAGGTACTTGGATGCCATCCTCTATTTTTGCAAAATTCACACATACCTGTAATAACATTACCTCATTGTTTTTCTTTATACTGACTCATTTTTAAACTTAAATAAAATCAATATATTTAACAAGAAAACTTCAGAGTAAATAAAAAACTAATATCACTTTCTATAACTGGAAAGTAACCATGAAGATAAGAACAATGAGAATGAAGCAGTCCCTTTATAGTTTAGGTAGTTGATTCCCATTGAAGTCTCTGAGCCCAAGTCCTGTTCTCTCTTTCTTAAAAAGAGAAATTTTAGCATGTTTTTAGGGAGGCATTGAAGTCACACGGCATCAAACTGACACTTTCTTTTACTAGTATATCACCAGAAGGACTAAACCAGAATTGGAAAAGGAATAACTTTTCCAATATGCAAATTGATGTTATTTAATACTGTGTCCCTGTAAAATTCTCTCACACACAATTTTAAAATTTTCAAGTTGTTTCCCACCCTGTGTGAAACAATATAGAATACATAGTTACATAATTTAGGAGTAAATATTGACTGTAAGTTGGGTAGTTCTGGTAGACTACATGGATATCAGTAATAGTTCTGCTAGTTCATTTCTAGAACTTAACATTTATCTCTTCATCCACTCAGTAACAGCTAATGAACACTTACTATGTTCTGACCAAGCAAAGATGAGTAAGACTCAATCTCATCCCTGAAGGAAGTCTGTGAGCTTATTAGCATTAGCAAAGGTGCGAACTTCTAAGTTTTACAGTATGAGGTATATGTCATCAACCTTGCCTGAGGGTGGAAGGGTCCAGATATGTGGTGATGTCTGATCTGGGTATTGAAGGATAAGGGTTTATCAGCTGTAGATCTCCCAGAAGGAGTGCAACTTCTACAAAGAAACAATGGTAGAAAAAGACATGGTTGTCTTGAGGAGCAACTAGTGTTTTGGTTGCAGTGGTTCTCAGCCTTCCTAATGCTACGACCCTTTAATACAGTTCCTCATGTTGTGGTGACCCCCAACCATAAAATTATTTTGTTACTACTTCATAACTGTAATTTTGCTACTGTTATGAATCGTAATGTAAATATCTGATATGCAGGATGTATTTTCATTGTTCGCGACCCACAGGTTGAGAACCGCTGGACTATAGAGTCAAAGGAGAGGTAGATGCAGTAGGGAAGTGTCAGAAAAGGAGGCAGGAGTGGTAGACCCTAGCCAATCTGAGAACAGCTCTGTATACCTTACCAGAGAGTTTGGACTGGCCCTGTAGGCAGTAGGGAGCCATCCAGAATATGTAAACAAGGGAATGACATGCTCAGACATGCATTTTAGAGCGGTCACTCTGGTAATAGTGAGGAGAGATGAGAAAGGAGAGAGGGCGATGTCAGCACAGATATCTCCTTGGGATGCCAATATTAGCTTAAGTTATTCTATGCAAATTCTATTCATTAGCTCTCCTTGTCCATCTAAAGCATTTTGGCAGTCACCCATCTGGCCAGAATGGATGGGGCTCGGGATGGAGGGCATGAGTTGCCCTGCGATTTTTACCATAGTAGAACTACTTTGTAAAAGTGGTCTAGTAGTTCATGCGGGCTGTTTCAAGTGTGACTCAGAAAAAAACACAACAGCATCCATTTCACAACCAAGCAATTAATGAATAGTTTATCCTACTTTTGGCTTTGAATAACTTAAGTGATTAGGGACTGATTTTGTGTGTTGTGTTTCTTTGCAATGCCCTCAACTCACCAATGTACACATAAGTGTACACAGCATGACAGAACAAGGAGATCTACATAATTATCTAGCCAACTTTCACATGAGCCTGAGACATGGCAGGTCGTTGATCACAGAAGATGCTCAGGAAAGGATCACAGGTATTCTGCATTAATGGTGCTGTTTCCCCTACACCATTTATTCTGTGAATGAATTTAGTTTTCCTTTAATATTTTGTATTATTCCTTTCTGTCTACTTTATAAAGAAATGCAATTTTAATCGAACAAATTGGAAAGTAAGTTCTCTTTTGGTAATGGTAATATGATGCATTATAAAGTGAACTGGGCACTTAATCGAAGTTCAGATTTAAGACTTGGCTTGGCCATTCCTATATATGTCATCTGGGATAATTCACTTTATCTGCCTGAGGTTCATCTCTTAATCAGTAAAATGGATGCATGCCAACTTCAGGGGGTTGTCTAAAGTGGGGGTTCTTAACCTCAAAAGGAGTTTTTACAGACTTTTTTTCCTTAGTCATCCCACTGCCCATATAATTTTAATGCCACTGAACATCTGTTTATGTACCCTGACCCTTTGGAACACCACAATTGTAATATCTAAATTTTGTTTATCTTTCTAGAACCAGGTTTTGGTCCCTAGGGTGCTGTACTGCCTGAAACATATGACTCAGAGGACTCTGCTGATAGGAATCGTAAAGTCACAGTCATCATGTTCAGCAAGAAAGATACCTGGCTGGTGTCTGCCACAGGCATGGGAAAGGGCAGCAGCAGAATGTGGGCTTTACATTGGGCTAGATCAGTGGTCGGCAAACTCATTAGTCCACAGAGCCAAATATCAACAGTACAACGATTGACATTTCTTTGAGAGCCAAATTTTTTAAACTTAAACTATATAGATAGGTACATTGTTATTAACTTAATTAGGGTACTCCTAAGGCTTAGGAAGAGCCACACTCAAGGGGCCAAAGAGCCGCACGTGGCTCGTGAGCCGCAGTTTGCCGACCACGGGGCTAGATGGTCTGCATCACCATGTGGACATTCTGAGATGCCATATGCAGTATGAATATAAGCTATATCTACCTAGCTGAAGGCAATTAGCTATTGCGTCTAATGGTTAATCTATTGGGTGTTGATTAGGTATCGATAAAACTTTCAAATCTGAAAAAATATCTCAAAAGTGATCAATTTAATAATCATAAGCAGACAGGCCATATTTGTGGAATATTTTTTGGTAATCCTTAATACTTCCTTGGTAATTAAGATGTTCTCCTAAGATATGCCTACATGCTGTTACAATACCTTAGTAATTATTCGTGTTTGTTTAGCAGATTTCTCAGGATAAGTTTCGGTGGCAGAAGTATCTGTTTTTCAGTGAAATAGCTATAGGTGATTTGTCTAAAGAACTTCCAATGCCTAGGTTGAGCTTGATTGAATAGGGGCTCTCTGTGATGGGAATGCCTGGGAACCCTGTACCTTTTTGCTAGATAATGGATTGTATTCCAATCCTACTGTGAGTCATGAGTTATAATGGTGGTGGTGGAAAGATTACCCACTCTCAAGGAGCTTCCAGATTTGTGGAGGCTGTCAGAAGAATAACTAGTACAACTAGGCTCTTTTGACCTGTGACTTTAAAACAAGGTCACATCCCTTTCATACCTGTTGCTATTGGCTGAAGCCTTCATCAGCTTTGACGACCAACATGTCTCTGCTTTGAAGCATTCTCAGTTGGTCCTCACAGTTCCTTTGCACACGGGCTTAAGTGTAAATAAATAGGCCCCCCGTGTCGACCTGTTATCACCTTTCTGCCATGCTGTGGAGCTACTGTTGCTGCCAGTCACTGTTCCATTGGGTGTGGCATCCTCAGCTGACTACCACTGCTGCTGCCTGGTCTCAGGAGGGGGCCCTACACTTCTCTTTATTATTTCACTGAAATATGGAGCAAACTTTTCCCTTAATTTATCACTCACACTTGAGCCTAGGTTGTAAATTTTGAATACAACTTTATTGAATGTTGGGTGTGATAGGAAGTAAGTACAGGCAGAAAATATTTAAAAACTTCTATTTCCTGTGTCTGCTTTCAAGGATCATAGGTCCAGATTCACGCTCCATAGGCCCCTGAGTGATCATTTCTCATTCTGTCTAACTCAAAAAGGCCACTTTACTTAATCTGTGGGAGCCTCTCTGACCTACAGTATATCCTTCACCAGAGTGTAAGCCTCGTCTTATGAAAGCACAGAGTGAGAAAAGAGTTGTGTTTCTCTGTTTCCCTCTCACCTATCAGCCTTACATCCTTAGTCTTCACATGTTGTCCTTCTCTTGAGGATAATGTACAGCAAGGACATCCATTCTTTTCAGGGAAACTCTGCCCATGGACCCATGATCGCCAAAAGACCATTACATCTGAATGCAATATTTCATCATCATCTCACAAAGCCTATGGTATTGAATAACATCATAGTCTAGTTCCAGATGACTTAAACATAGCCAATCTAATCTCAACTCTAGCTTAAAGTAAAGATAGTCTTCCCATTTTTCCTAAAGTCTTTTTGGTATGTATTTTCCATCTCATGTGAACAAATTCCAGGAAACACACACACACACACACACTCTTCCCCAAGAACAAGCAATAATATACAATCATAAGGAAGATTAAAACTACCGAAATGCCTTCTCTAGAGAAGCTACAAAGTTAACAGAGACATAGCTCTGGTAAAGCAAACATCTAACTTATACGTCAAAGAGAATTCTTTACTTCTTAGTATAAACATTTACTTTCAGATTAATGGTGACTTCATTTTTTCTCAAATATAATGGCAGGGTATATTGCTTTACATCTGAGTAATTAAAGGGCCTACTGGATTCATTTCTCAAGAACAAAGGACAAAGTGTGGTATGACCCAAAGGTTAATTCAGTTCTTTAGGTCCTAGAAGATAAAAACTACTGAGAACTTTAAGATGGCTTTGTTTTTTTTTCCAGTGTCAAGACCTATATTAAAAAGTCTTAGAGTCCAGCTCAATGAGAATGTCCTGCTGCCTTGGAGCAGGTGTTGGCAAACGTTTTCTGTAAAGAGCCAGATGGCAAATATTTCAGGCTTTGCAGGCCATGTAGTACCTGCCACACCACTCACTTCTGCCACTGTGGTGCCCAAGTGGCCACAGACAAATATAAATAGATGAGCCTGGCTGTGTTCCCATAAAACTTTAAGAACCCTGAAATTTGAATTTCTTATAGTTTTCACATATTATAAAAGAGTATTATTAAAAAAATTTTTCAACTATTGAAAAATGTAAAAACCTGTCTTAACTTGCAGGTCATACATCAGTAGGTGGCCAGCCAGGTTTGGCCCACAGACTTTAGTTTGCAGATCCCTGCATCAGGGCTCCGTATTACATGATGAGGTTATACATTCACATAACGTGGAGGAAAACACAGAGCCCTTTGGGGCCATGCAGAACCAATAAACCCAACTTGGAAGTACCTCTACCTATTCAGACTTTGCATGTGAATCTAACCACATCTAATTCCTTCCAAGAGCAGCCTGAAATCTTCTGCAATTTCAATGTGTTTCCCTTTGGAAAAGACAACTTCCTACACATCAAAAGCCAAAAAAAAAAAAAAAAAAAAAGATCTTGGAAGGCTTCTGGCCATCCGAACTCACATGTGAGAGACATATTTTGATGAACTAGGCAGAAATAAGGCAGAAGCATATGGTTTAAATTGTATTTAACAGAGACATGTGTTTCAATCCTGCCGTCCTGAGACGTGTGGCCAGTGGTCCTCATGGCTGGTGAGCACTCCTGGGGCTGAGCCCACAGAAACCTGTTGAGTGGGTGCAGGTGTGTGTAGAGGGCCGTTCTGAATATGGATAACTCGTATGCGTGTGTACATATGTGCATGTCATGGCGAGACAACTAACACTAATCACTCACCTTTGATAAAATATTCTTCCTTCACTTCCACCTGTCAAAGCCCATTCCCTTATCAAAGTTGAAATCAAGTGTCATGTCTTTTGAGAAACCAGCCCCAGTTTCCAGCCACCTTCCCACCTATCCCATTACCCCGGCAGAATTAGTACTTTTTTTGTTCTCTCCTATTGGAGGCTAGTTGAATATCACAAGATTGTGGGCTCTGAGGTAAGAATAATTATTTTTGTCCTCTTTAGAGTTTGTTCGCCTTATCTTGTACTGACTCCATGGTAAGTGCTAAGAAATCAATTTGCTAAATGTGACAAAATGACCATGAATAAATGATAATTCTTTCATTTCAAAGACCTCAATCGTTCAGGAAGGTTCTTTTGACTTTTGCATGTCTTTCTGATTGAGAGGAGGGTCCCCCTTGGGCTCACGGAGCCTCATCCTTCCCATCTGAGAGGATGAAGAGAATCCTGATTCCTGGCTGTGCTGTTCTTCCCTTAGGGCAGTGGTTCTCAACCTTCTGGCCCTTTAAATACAATTCCTCATGTTGTGACCCAACCATAAAATTATTTTCGTTGCTACTTCATAACTGTAATGTTGCTACTGTTATGAATCATAATGTAAATATCTGATATGCAGGATGGTCTTAGGTGACCCCTATGAAAGGGTTGTTCGACCGCCAAAGGGGTTGTGACCCACAGGTTGAGAACTGCAGCCTTAAGGAGACAGTGGGCAGCCTGATGATTTGAGCAGTAAGTCCTGTGCACACCCGCATACCTGCCTGGCCTGAGAGTGACTCACCAGGGCTCAGGCCAAGGTGCTGTCAGGCTGAGGCCCCCTATTCTGTGAATATGAGTTTAGGGTGGGAGTCAGGGAGTGGGGGATAGGATTCGGACGCAGGCTCTGGATGCTTGCTGGCAAGATGAACTTGGGGCAGGACCCCCAATCAGATAGCATCAGAGGTCATCTGATTCAGAGGTGCTTCATTGTTCAAGTGGGAAGGCCAAGGTCAGGGGCAACTGACTGCCTCACATCCACGTGGCTTATTGTTGGGAGAGCTGGCTGCCAATGAGCCCCTTTGTTTCCAGTCTAAGATTCTTTAAAATTACCCAATTAAATAATTCATTAACCAAACATCACTGAGGCTTACCAGGCATCAGGGGACCCAGGTGACTGGGCATGCTCCTATCTTCTCATATCCTGCCATCTAATTGGAGACCAAGTGTAGCCGAAATGGTGCTGGCTTGGGCTTCCTATAGATTTGGGTATGAGCTGCACCTCTGCCCTTTTCTGATTGTGGGACCTAGAAAAATGAAACGTGTACAGCTGCCTCATAAAGCTGTTGTGAAGATGTAATGATTTAATTCATGTAAAACCCTTAACAATACCTAGTACCTAGTAAATGCTCAATAACTTGCAGTTACCTGTATTATAATGGAGACATTCAGTCCTTGGACCAATCAGCTGCCCCTGTAACCTTAAGTGAAACGTGCAGGATGGCAGGCAAAATATTTGGAGAAAATTTGACTGAAAAAGAAAATAATAGCGCAAGGTTAGCTCCCTTGCCTCAGATAAAGCTGATTGTAATCTGCCTACTAAAAAGTAAAAGGTCATTTTCTGCCTCTTTCTAGAACTGAGGGTGAGAAGAAGGGCGGAATTGCAATGATCAGATGGAAAAGAATTGCATCCTTGTGGATATGTGTGTATGCTGTTTTCCTGGCAAGTATAGGTCATGTGTAGATCCTGCCACATTTCCCTTTTACTTTTCAAAGTTTCTTTCATAAATACAGACAGGTTCATGCTCCCCAGCTGACTACCATCTTCGCTCTGCCCTGATTTGGCCACTTGTGGGGCTCCCCCAGAGCTGGGCACGGGCTCCGAGCTGCACGCTGCTGGCTGGCTGGCTGGCTGGCTGGCAGAAGCGGGTCACTGCCTCGGAGGCACTTTTCCGATTTAGTTTGTGGCCAGAGTCCCATGAGGTGCAGCTCACCCTGGTTTCATGTGGTGTTGCAATCGAAACTATTGAATCTCAGAATGGAATATAATTAAAGCCGGGTTAATAAAGCGTGTCCCACTGTAGCTAGTAAAGGGTGTCGTGTTTCTCCTTGCAGCTGTAGGCAAGGAAACTTAATCTCCAGCTTTGTCAGGGCAGACTGAATCAGAGGTGTGTCATCCGCGGGAAGCCTCTTGTTTTACTTGTTAGTAGTCACTGTGCGGCGAGCCTCATCTCGGTGCATTTGTACTGAACACACAGAATCCAGTCCATGACAGGGCGCCACAGGAAAGGCCTGTGCCTGGGAGGAATTAGGGGATTTTTGCTCTATGCTGTCCCTGAAAGTGATGCAGAACGAGGTACCTCTGATGTACAGATGTTTGGGGCACAGGGACAAAGGGCTGTAAACACAAATGGAGTGTGGTGCTTTCAAGCACTAGGGTCTCTTCCAGGGAAGGCTTCTCAGCCTTGGACTTGTCCTTCTTGCTGACTTTAGTCCTGTCCCTTTCCTTTTTTCTTCCAGCAATATTCTACCCTCATTCTTTAGGAATCAACATCCCAGGCTTCCCTGATGTCCTCAGAGATCGTTGATGCTTATTAATGCCCCCTTAGCACTGGAAACCACTGTATCATCAGTATTTAACAATGAATGGCCACTTAACTTTGTTTATCATGGTCCAGGCTCTGTGCTGAGCACTTGCGTATATCATCTCATCTAATTCTCTCAATAACACATCTCTGAACAAACAGCCTCCTTCTCCCCCCCCTCCTCCCCACCGCCCAAAAAATCCTTGTCCTCATAGAATTTATATTCTATGTGTGTGTGTTACCTGTTTAAACAATAAACAAGTAAATTATGTAGTATGTTAGGAGGCAAGTGCTATGGCAATTTGCAAATGTGAGGCTGAGCAGGAATTTGAGCCCAGATCTCCTGTACACTTGGCATGCTCTTCATCACTCAGTTTTGCTGCCCATGGTTCTTGTATCTGCTTGTAATTCTCTATGTACATCCAAGACTCCTCCTCTCAGACCATAGAGGCAGGATCTTTGCCTAAGCCAGTGATGGCGAACCTATGACATGCGTGTCAGAGGTGACACACGAACTCATTTTTTTGGTTGATTTTCTTTGTTAAATGTCATTTAAATATATAAAATAAATATCAAAAATATAAGTCTTGTTTTACTATGGTTGCAAATATCAAAAATCAAAAAATTTCTATATGTGACACTGCACCAGAGTTAAGTTAGGGTTTTTCAAAATTCTGACACGCCGGGCTCAAAAGGTTCGCCATCACTGGCCTAATCAGTCCCTATCCTGGCACACAGCTCAGTGCCTGGCGAGGAGTCAGCATTCAATGAATGTTTGCCGCGCGTGTGAACAAGTGAGTGACCATATGTTGATGCAAGAACCTACTGGAAAGCAGTGATTTCCCAGGAGTCTGGCCAGCCCTGGAGGTTGGGCTCTGCCACAAACGTGTCCTGTACCCCAGGCAAGTGTTGGAACCCATAAATCTGCAGAATGGATGAAAGATAATGACTGCTTTTGATTTCCTTATAGACATGTCCCGAGGATTCATGAAACAGTGCATGCTCAAAGACTTCGGTTTCTTGGAAGACAGGGGCCCCTGTTTTTCCCAGTGGGACGCTCACTGTTCATAATTCCAGCAAGGATCTGGCATTCTGATGTGCTGTTTTCAGGAGGGACTGGTCCCAGAGAAATAAGGGCTGCTGTATTGACAAGGTTTCTAAGCAGGTTTTACGAGCTGCCTCTGTCAGGCTGTAGGCCTGTGTGAGGGTTTGCTCCCGAGAGCCATGAAAACATATTTACCCTTTTTGCCAAAGTGGGCTCTGAATCAGTTCAAACCCAAGTTTTCATGGGTGTTTTTCTCCCATTGTAGAAGTAAAAATGCTGGTTTTTATCTATGAAATCTCATTTGTTGGCTGTAAAAAGGTTGCTATTGGAATGCTTGCTGGCCAACTGCCAACTGTAAGTCACCAAGAAACATGGCCTCCAATTTGTGTTCTTTAGCGGAAAAGGGCTCTACCACCAGTGGTGGAACAGAACATGGGAAATCCCAGGAAGATCAGACTACATGCAAACTAAACAGGAAGGTTTGGCTTGATTCTCTTTTGTTGCTGACGAGTCAGCACCCTAAACCCGTTCCGTCACTCTGACACGCACAGTGCAGGAGGCCCTCTTGGTATTTTCCTGTTGACCCAATGCCGTATCCTTAAGCATAATGAACTCAGTTAACCAAAAGCATTGCCAGGATTCTATTTGACATTGGCAAAAGGTCAGCACTGTAGCGTTTGTTTGCTGCGGCAATATGCTTTCTCAAAAATGAAGAGTTGTTTCCTGGTGAGAAAAATCCCCCAGTATTGCTCAACAAAGACAGGTAATAGTAGTTTGGATTTCTCTAGTATCTCTTCTCTAAGAGTTCAAAGGTCTCTCTTACACTGTATCTCGGTCATCTCTGTAGCCCGGTTGTGAAGGCTGAAGCAGGCATTATCTTACCTGTTTTGGAGAAAGGAAAGCTCAGGCACATTTTGTTGAGTTGACCCACTTCATGTTGATGTTTCTTAGCTCATGTTGAAATCTACTGCTTGGTACAACAGTCATTATGTGACTTAGACTAGTTACTGGAGACCTATTATCTACCAAGTAGGCTCATGCTAGGCACTATAGACAGTGTCCCCCCAAAATGTATACACACCTTAAAAGCTAATATCTCGGAGAACCAAGATGGCGGCATAGGTTAACGCCGGAGTTTGCTGCCTTGAACAACTACTTCAAAAGTGAAACTAAAAGACGGAACGGACATCACCCAGAACCACAGGAAGACTGGCTGAGTGGAAGTCCTACAACTAGGAGGAAAGAGAAACGCATACGGACACTCAGAAGAGGCGCAGTGCTGAAGTCAAATTCTGAGGTGCGGAGTGCGCGGAGCGGGCTGGCGGCGGAGGGCGCGGTTGGCGTTTTCAATCCGGAGGGAGTCGCAGACTCTGAGCTCCAGATACGGGCGAGTCTTTAGGGACCCAGACTCAAACGGGAGAAGCGGGACTGCCTGGCTTCGGTCAGAGCGAGTGCAGCTTTCTCTCCGAGGTTTGCAGCGGGTGCTGGGACTCAGAGAGGCAGAGCCCCTAGGGACAGGACTGAGAGCCGCCATAACTGCTCTCTCCGGCCCACCCTGTTGATCCTGTGCGACCCGCCCCACCCAAGCCCTGCACAGAGGCATTTGCCGGATAGCCTCAGGCAAACGCCAGATTAGTACCTCCCTAGAGGACAGAAGTTCTCTCACTGCAGACACAGCTGATTCTCATAGCCACTTGGCCTGGAGGTCAAACCCTCCCTGGTATTAGCTACAACAATCAAGGTTTAACTATAAGACTGAGCACAAAGACCACTAGGGGGTGAACCAAGGAAGCATAACAAAATTCGGAGACAAAGAAACAGGACAAAATTGTCAATGGAAGATATAGAGTTCAGAACCACACTTTTAAGGTCTCTCAAGAACTGTTTAGAAGCCACCGATAAACTTAATGAGATCTACAAGAAAACTAATGAGACCCTCGATGTTATATTGGGGAACCAACTAGAAATTAAGCATAAGCATACACGGACTGAAATAACGAATATTATACAGACTCCCGACAGCAGACCAGAGGAGCGCAAGAATCAAGTCAATGATTTGAAATGCGAGGAAGCAAAAAACACCCAACCGGAAAAGCAAAATGAAAAGAGAATCCGAAAATGCGAGGATAGTGTAAGGAACCTCTGGGACAGCTTCAAGCGTACCAACATCAGAATTATAGGGGTGCCAGAAGATGAGAGAGAGCAAGATATTGAAAACCTATTTGAAGAAATAATGACAAAAAACTTCCCCCACCTGGTGAAAGAAATGGACTTACAGGTCCAAGAAGCGCGGAGAACCCCAAACAAAAAGAATCCAAAGAGGACCACACCAAGACACATCATAATTAAAATGCCAAGAGCAAAAGACAAAGAGAGACTCTTAAGAGCAGCAAGAGAAAGAAACTCAGTTACCTACAAGGGAATACTCATACGACTGTCAGCTGATTTCTCAACAGAAACCTTGCAGGCCAGAAGGGAGTGGCAAGAAATATTCAAAGTGATGAATACCAAGAACCTACAACCAAGATTACTTTATCCAGCAAAGCTATCATTCAGAATTGAAGGTCAGATAAAGAGCTTCACAGATAAGGAAAAGCTAAAGGAGTTCATCACCACCAAACCAGGATTATATGAAGTGCTGAAAGGTATCCTTTAAGAAGAGGAAGAAGAAGAAAAAGGTAAAGATACAAATTATGAACAACAAATATGCATCTATCAACAAGTGAATCTAAGAATCAAGTGAATAAATAATCTGATGAACAGAACGAACTGGTGATTATAATAGAATCAGGGACATAGAAAGGGAATGGACTGACTATTCTTGGGGGGAAAGGGGTGTGGGAGATTCGGGAAGAGACTGGACAAAAATCGTGCACCTATGGATGAGGACAGTGGGTGGGGAGTGAGGGCGGAGGGTGGGGCGGGAACTGGGAGGAGGGGAGTTGTGGGGGGGAAAAAAGAGGAACAAATGTAATAATCTGAACAATAAAGATTTAATTTTTTTAAAAAAAGCTAATATCTCAATTTTGAAAATGAAATGTATTCTAATAAACACTGCCTTTATAGTTATTTAAAGTGTATATATACATACTTTGGACACCTTATATATGGCAGCTTATTTATTTCACCAAAATAGCATTATTATTACCATTTGCTAGTTTAAATAGATAATCCAAATTGACTAGTAACTTGCCCTGCCACTCACATACTATTGTATTCAAGTTCATTGTCTTTGTCTACATCAAGATGCCTCCTTTTACATATATTTACATAGAGAGAATTGGCTCTGATTCTGTCTAAGCTATACTGTGTCCAGGCCTGGGTTGAGATATGGGGTGGTACCTCAGGCAGCTAATTTGGCACTTATCTACATCAATGTTTAAAATATATTTGCTCACTATTTATTTCAGTGGGAGAAGATAGAAACTGATTTTCCATTAAATTGAATTCCTTTCTCTTTGTGTTTAAATTAGGAATAAATTATATACTAATATAGCATTTTAATGTATTGGGCATAGCTGTTCCATTCACAGTGTTCCATCACTCATAATCCGATAGTGTAAGTCACACTCTGAAAGACAAAGATAGGTTTCAAAAATAATAGTTACACAGTCTCATTCAAAAGGAGTTTAAAAATTGCTTTTCCTGTTTTGTCTTTGAACAAATGTTTTCCACTTTTCTGTTTCTCATTCTCATTCTCTCTTCAGCTATTTGTATGATTTTTAAACCATACAAGTTCCTGGGAAGCCTATTAAAGGGATTAAAATTTAAATATTACACAAAATTGCTTGTTGCCAGTAAGTGACATAACCCCAGGTTGCCAGTAAACGGTATGACCCCAGGTAACATTTGCTCTCAGATTTTCCTCTGGCTTCATAAACACTCAGCTGGCTGGTCTCAGACTACGCAGCCTGGCCATTGTTGTGCTGAGCAACCAACAGAGGTAGGGTGACCCCAGTGAGCAGTGGCTGTAACATTTCCAGTTGAGGATGCTCCCTATTTCAGTAAAAGCAGAACTGAGTTCAGTTGTACCAATTATATAAGGGAGAACCTGAGGTCACATTTTGATTTATTCCCATGACATTTATAAATTCATCGTGGAGACTTCTGGGAGTTTCCTATTCTCCTGTACACTTCATGAGCATTTAGATCAGTGATGGCGAACCTTTTGAGCTCGGCGTGTCAGCATTTTGAAAAACCCTAACTTAACTCTGGTGCCGTGTTCACATTTAGAAATCTTTTGATATTTGAAACCATAGTAAAACAAAGATGTATATTTTTGATATTTATTTTATCTATTTAAATGCCATTTAACAAAGAAAAATCAACCAAAAAAATGAGTTCGCGTGTCACCTTTGACACGCGTGTCATAGGTTCGCCATCACTGACCTAGATTCTAGGAGAACCTGACATTCCAGTCTTCTTGCAGTTAGGTGGGTCACTGACTAATCTGTCCAGCGGGCATGGAGTGGAAGTGATATGTGTCATTTCGGGCCAAGAGGTTTAAAATCGAGGGTGAGTCCCCTGCTTCCTCTCTTCCCTGGCAGTGTTAAACCCTGAAGCCATGTGTTAAGGTAGAAGTGTCACAACATGATGGCTTGTTCCACGGCCAGGCTGGGTGTCTGAATGACTAGACAGAACTGAGCCTACTGCTGACCTACATTAGACATGTCCCATGACCAAGAAAGGAACTTTTGTAGTGCTATATCTCCGAGATTTGTCATCCTGACCTGGGCAGCTACCTGACTGGCCCACTCCTTTCTCTGATCTTGAATCTTTTTTATGACTTAATCTCATGTTCTCCTGTTCTTTATTTACACACCTAAGTGCTTCATGGATAGTGTAGGTTTGTCATGGTTCTCGATGAATGCCAGAGGGATGCTGCATGAATTCTGGGCTGGTGAATGCTGCTAACAACTCATACAGTATTCATCTCCCTCCCTGATCTTCCACTTTGGGACTCTGAGGATAGGAGGCAAAGGGGGAGGTGAAGATTAAAAAGAGGAGTGGGAAGAAGAGGAGAGAATAGGACACTGTGGAAATAATGAATGTTCTAATGTAATTAGATTGGGAAAACAAGATAAGGGACTGAAGTTTTCCATTCTGGTCCCAGCAAACACTGTCATTTATGGAACAAACAATGAGGCCTTTATTGATTCACTCTTATCTCCCTGTCAAAGTAATTTGTCCATTCTATGCACAGTGAAATCTGTTCTGGGCCAGGTTCTGAGCTACAGAGAGAGGAAGGACACATGCTTTGGCCTCCGGCAGCTGATATTCTGGTAGGGGAAGCATTCACTGAAAAGGACTTTTACAGTTCATGGAAGTAAAGAAAACGATGTAGAACTTGCAGAGGCCAAAGGAGTGGGGGCAGGGTGGGGGCAGGTGCCACAGGGTGGAGTGGAAGTTGCTGCCAGGGCAGTATGTCATGGAGGACTGACCCAAGGCTTTCAGGTCCAAGTACATAGTCTAGTCTGTGTCTCTAGACCTCAGCTATCTCACTCCCATGCTAAGTGAACTCTTACCTCGCACAGTAGTAGAAGCTAAAGGTCAATTCCTGAATTTGTAAGATAGAAAAATGTCTTCCAGACACTGTATTAAGGAAGTAACAATAAAAATAGATCACTAATACTAACTGCCATGTATGGAGGGCTCCTGTGTGCCAAGCATATGCCTTATGTCATCTAATCCCACAGCCACCTTGTCATGCTGGTACTTATTTCTGTGTTACAGTTTCAGAGATGAGGAAACTGGGCCTCAAAGAGATTATGTTAGTCGCCTAAGGCAGCGGTTCTCAACCTGTGGGTCGCGACCCCTTTGGCAGTCGAACGACCCTTTCACAGGGGTCGCCTAAGACCATCCTGCATATCAGACATTAACATTACTATTCATAACAGTAGCAACATTACAGTTATGAAGTAGCAACGAAAATAATTTTATGGTTGGGTCACTACATGAGGAACTGTATTTAAAGGGACGGAAGGTTGAGAACCACTGAGGTCTCCAAGAAAATGGTGATGTTGGGTTTTGGATCCTGTGGAGTTTTGGCGCCATCAGCCATCCTTCTCTCATGTGGCTCTGCCAGCCTACCAAGGAGAGGGAGCTAATCCTTGAAGTGCCTTGGTAAACATGGAAGCAAAGAGATGGGGTTGGATGAGCTGGAGCCACTGTGATCCCTGCTCCACTGTAGAGCCTCCTCTCCAGTAACCAGAGGCTGTTGTCACCTAGGTTCTGTGTTGGCCATCTGAGTGGGGCTGCGCAAGCTCTGACAAGTTCTTCTTTTAGGGTCTGCTTTTCTAGACTAGCACCTGTCCTTCAGATGTGAGCACTGGTTCAGATTATCAGTGTCAGAATGTTAATTTCCAACTCGACAGATGGAGCTGGAACAATTGTACTTTATGGACAGAATCTAGGCATATGTACCACCTCCCTTCTTTTCACCATGAGCTTCTCTTCTATAATTACTGTTTACTGTGGATTGTGGATGGGTTTCCATCTTTCCCATCTTTTTTTTTTTTTAAGTTTTTTAAAAATATTTTTATTGATTTCAGAGAGAGGAAGGGAGAAGAGACAGATAGAAACATCAATAATGAGAAAAAAATCATTAATCAGCTGCCTCTTGCACGCCCCCTACTGTGGATCGAGCCCACATCCTGGGCATGTGCCCTTGACTGGAATCGAAACTGGGACCCTTCAGTCCTTAGAGCGATGCTCTGTCCATTGAGCCAAACCAGCTAGGGCCATCTTTCCCCATCTTTGCATGGTTGTGTTTTGCTCTCCCTGCTTTGAGTTGGAAGGTAAATCAAGTTGGCTTGGGAAGATAGTGGTCTCTTCATGCTGTGGGGACTTTCCTGGTTCACTCTTTCAGGAACAACAAACTCTGAATGCTCATTCCTCTCTATGGCTGCAATGAATGGAGTGGTGGCCAAGGTGAGGCAGCAGGAGAAGGGACTCCGAGGAGCTCCACAGCCACAGCATTCCTGCGGGATCAGGGTAGGCTGCACCCGAACTGGGCCATGTGGCTGGGCTGGGCTTGGAGAGTTGAGCTAGATCTTTGGAAGAAGTGAAGGTAGGAGAGACATTGCTCAGGGAGGGAATGGCATGCACAAAGCATGGCAACCTGAGAGAGACCTGAGTGTTCAGGGCAGTAGTCAGTAGATTCATGTACTGGAAGTCAGGGTGCCAGGGGAGACTAGATGCTGCTTGAGGCCACAGGCTGTGTCATCTCTGTAGTATCCAACCAGGGCTGAATCAGAGTGGGCGCTCAGTCACAATTTGTTGCATGGATGCCTTGGTGGTTGAACAAATGAAGAAAACAGACAAATCATGGAAAGACCTATGCACTTCCCTGGACCCCTCACTTTAATCAGTACCTGTGAGATTAACGGGGACAGGGGCACTGGTGCCCGCTCTTTGCTCTTCAGCTTCTGAATTAGACTTGTCCTTAACAGAAGAGGGTCTCTTCCTTCACTTTCTCTCCATTTTGAAGATGGTTCTGTTTATAATTTCAGTATAACCTACCTATCTCTTTTCCTCTTAGTTTCTTTACCTACCTAGTTTTCTTGGAAAAAGGTCTAGATTTGGAGTTGGAAGCCTTGGGTTCTAATCCCAGCTTTTGCCACTGCCTGACTGGGTAAACTTTTTCAACTCACTTGATCTTTTGATGCCTCAGTTTCATCATCAATAAAGTGGGAATAATAATCCTTATCTCACAGGAATGTTAGGAGGCTCAAATGGGCCATACTAGTGTTTCTCATTTTATGTTCTACAGCTTTTTGGTGGGTGTTACTAGAAGGTGAAGGAAACATCTCTCCTGTGGCTATATGAGTGTGGAAAAGTTTAAATTGAACAAAATACAAGCAATTCTCAAACCTTTAATATGTGAAGATATGATCACCGAAAGGGTAGGGTGGTGGGAAAATGCATTATTTCTGCACAGGCACTGTTTACTGCCTACCTAACATCCCTTCCCATTTTCTTCTTTGCTGTAAGAACTGCTGCTTGTGGCATTGGCTATGCCCAGCCCCTTTCCTGCTGGCCTCTGGCCATTCAGGGCTTGATGCAGTAGCTCAGCTCTGCTTAGGCCGACTTCAGGCAGGAGGCGATGCTTGAGCGGGACTTGTGGGATGAGTAGGAGCTTCCATGAAGCACAGAAATAGAGGAAGGGAGCTTCTCACAGAAGGCACAGGCTCAGAACAACTCATCATGCCTTGGCTTGTATGTGAGAGAGGCCCCAGCTTACTCAGACCTTTTTTTTGTTCTAGGTCTGAGTAATGGGGCTTTGTGAAAGTAAGGGGTAAGAGGAAAACAACATAAATCATTAGCTGCCTTTTCTCTAGAAACAGCGTTATTTGCTCACAAGATCATGCCCTGTGACCTCCCTCTGTTCTAATTGTGTGCTATGTTTGGGGAAACGGGGCATTCCCCAGGCTAACCTGAAGGCACACCCTAATCCTCTTTGTCCAAATGACACAGGGAGCAGCCGGGAGGAGCAGCTCTCCAACAATAGTGGAGGCGTTCTTTGGACTTGACTCTTCCACTCAGACACTCCCAGGTGCCGCCCGGGGAGGTGGGCGTATCTCCCAGTGGAACTCCACCACATCTTTCGCATTTGGTCCCTGTGCCTAAAAGCTGGTAAGCCTTGCAGAAAAATATCACCACAGCAAACAGGTAAGGATGGCAAGTGCACCTGAGAGACAAGTGCAAAGACAGGATTAAGGGTCAAAAAGGAAAGGTGGACTTGAGCACTCTGGAGCAAACCAAGGGGGGGTTCTCTATCTCTGGGGGGTGCACCCTTGGATTCCAGTCATCCCAGGCCACCCAATCTATGTCAGGTGCCCTCCTCCGGACTTAACCCACACCCCAGCTCATGTTGTGAGCACCTTGCCCCATTCTTCTGGTCACTTCACGAGACTGTGGGCCACTTTCACATTGAGGGCTTACCAGGGGTAGGCAAACTTTTTGACTCGAGGGCCGCAATGGGTTCTTAAACTGGACCGGAGGGCCGGAACGAAAGCATGGATGGAGTGTTTGTGTGAACTAATATAAATTCAAAGTAAACATCATTACATAAAAGGGTACGGTCTTTTTTTTTTTAGTTTTATTCATTTCAAACGGGCCGAATCCGGCCCGTGGGCTGTAGTTTGCCCACGGCTGGCTTATGCCCTAGTTTCTCCAGTCCCACCCAAAAGAAGTGCCCAATGAGTGAAGGAACATATTTATTTTAACATTTCGGCAGCATGCAGGCCCAGTTTCCTAGGTTCAGTATCATCATTACCGCTCTTTACATTCCTTTATTACTCAAAATGACTACATTTTAATTTGTTGTTGTTGTTGTTAATCCTCACCCAAAGATTATTTTCCATTGATTTTTAGAGAGAGTGGAAGGGAGGGAGGGAGGAGGAGGAGCAGGAAGAGAGAAGAGATATATATATATAGAGAAACATTGATATGAGAGAGACACATGAATTGGTTGTCTCCCTCCTGGGCCCTGACTGGGGCTGAGGAATGAACCTACAACCCAGGTACATGCCCTTGACCGGGAATTGAACCCACAACTCTTCGGTATGCAGGCCAATGCTCTAACCATTGAGAAACACCAACCAGGACTACATTTTAATTTTTAAATTAGTATGAACTGTTATGTCAGAAAGACCAGTTTCCTCATTATTTATAATAAGCCAAGGGCCACCCTATTGTCTATGTTTCTCACACATTGGAGAAGGAGCAGGCATTTCACATACAGGGTTTCAAAGTCGTTCTCACAGTAACCCTTAGGTTAAGAAGGAACCGCACTCCACTTGGAGACAAGGCACCGAGGCTTAGGGAGGCTGGCCTGCCCTGCTCAACACTGTAGGTGCGCAGACAGCTGAGTCTCCACCTCCCTTTCTCCCACGGCCCCATTGACTGCCTCACCCAAGTCAAGGGTGGTTATTGATATTCACTTAATAATAAAAGGGACTAATTCCTAATTTTCTCTCTCAATGGTTAGTGTTCTTTAATAGGCAAATAAGCTGCTTTACAGAAATGCACCAAAAGGAAAATTGCTAGTGTCCTTTAAACTACAAAGGAAGTGGTTATTATCACAATGACGACAGTGTAGTCGCGCTCTCTTCTCTTCCCTTAGCAACTGTTCCTACATCTTCAGATGCTCTTCCCAAGTCTTCCTGCGTTAGCTAATGCTGATGACAGCCCTGGAATCTCAGCAGGAGGATACGCTGTAAAAATAAAATATGAAAGTATTTCCTTCTTCAAATTCAGAAGATTGGGAGGAGGGAGAGATCAAATACTTGAGTAAACACGGCAGAGCAAAGCAGTTATAGCACATTATAATTCTGGGATTTCTTAAAGCATTTGTCAGATCCTCATGTCATGCTCATGCTTGTTACCTGACATTATTACCTCTGAATGTCCTGATCACGCACTAAACCGACCCGACCTGACCACCCAGCATGAAATGTCTACCTGGGATCCCAAAGATGAGAGGCTCCCTCTTTCAGAGCTCCCCGTCAGATTCTGCACTGGCTTCGGGGTGGCAGACCTGGAAGAGCAGTCATAAACCTTTTCCATGTTCACTGCCTTCATCCCAAGGGGCTCTCATGAGAAACTTTAGAGCTGTCTCTGAAGTTATTTCCCTTAGGCAGTTTTTTTAAAAAAAATATGTTTTATTGATTTTTTTACAGAGAGGAAGGGAGAGGGATAGAGTTAGAAACATTGATGAAAGAGAAACGTTGATCAGCTACCTCCTGTACACCCCCTATTGGGGATGTGCCCTCAACCAAGGTACATGCCCTTGACCGGAATCGAACCTGGGACCCTTAAGTCCGCAGGCCGACGCTCTATCCACTGAGCCAAACCGGTTAGGGCCCTAAGGCAGTTTTGTGGGTGAAACCAGGAGTAAGTTCTTTCTAAGACCCTTGGAAGCTGCAGAGAATCCTCCCACTTCCTCCTCAGGACTCTGGACTGCAGCTGCTAGGGAGAGCTCGGAGGTTGAGGTCATCTCTACTCTCAGGCCTGACTTGCTTTCAAGGAGGGGAGAAGTTTTCTGGGGCCCAAGCTTGCAGCCAGGCTGGGTTGCCAGGACGGTGCCTGAGGGGGTAGGGGTGCCCTCCTGTGGATGGAGGGCCTGAGCCCCACTGTGTAGTTGGAGCCAGGAGCTGCAGCCAGAGCTGGAGCAGGGAGTCACTCCACAGACCTCCCTAGCAGTTCAAGGGATCCCTTAGCAGCTGAGCAGAGTGCTACGGGAAACCTCCCAGCAGCTTTGATCCCAAGTCAAGTGTGTTCTTGGATTGGCTTGTGGTGGAAGGAGAGAATAATATCAGTGAGGCTCAAAGCACTGGGAGAATAGGAATCATTTATCTGTTGCAGCCAAGGGTGAGGAGCTCAGGGCTGAGAGAAGCCTTGATGGCCGTCTGTCCAGCCTCCATGGCCCACCATGGAACATCTGGTCTGCATACCTCTAGAGATAGGGGGTGCTCTGCTTGATCCCTCCTTCTCACCATTCCCATCCTATCCCATCCCATCATCAGCCTGACTCTGAAAGGTCTCAATTCAATTCAGCATGACCCAACAAGCGTGTCCTGAGTATGTACTGTGGGCCAGGCCCTATGCTAAGCATTGGGGACATGGCCATGAACTTCCAAGACATCTACCCCTTGGTGTCCCAAATGCTGCCACCCAACTCCCTCCTCCCTTCTACAGCTATGCTAATATTTGACAACAGGGATCATGCCCACAGGCCTAAGTCTTCTTTGCTGCAGACTTAACACCCTGTGTCTGGTGCTCTGCTCACGTTCCTCTTTGTCCATATCCTCCTGAATTTTCCATCCAGAGGGGAACACACGTGGGTGGCCTAGGATGGAAGAGGTGTTAATGCAGCCCTACAGGGAGATGGGGCCTTAGCCAGGCATAGCTCAGAGTGCAGCTCTCAGTATTGATTACAGATAGAACTGAATTTGGGGCACCTATGAAAAATATCAGAAAGCAACCTCTACTTCTCCCCACCAGTCTGACACCCTCTCATTCCAACTCCTTTGAGACCTTTTATAAGTGACTTAATAGAAAAGTCAGTGATCAGTTCCCAAGGGGCTTTTTTGAACATGGTCTGTGTTCCTACTGGGACTCTCTCCCCAGGCGGGGGTCACAGAGTTTTAAATTTCTTTGTTTTAAGGCCCCAAATGCCTCACCCACAATATTCCCCAATCTGCTTTGCCTTAGCTTCTGGCCTGTCTTTCTGACAAGCACGACCAGTGTGGTTGCAGGGTTGGAGCTGGGGGAGGGATTAAGGGAGTGGTTTTTGCTCCCTCCCTCTCCCCATATAGAGATTTTCCTGAACACCTAGACACTCCTGCCCTTCCTGGCTGCAACTGCACCAGGGATTCACCAGACTAATGGCTCTGCTCTGTGGCCAACTGCCTCTGGAGAGGGAAATGTTTCCTTCCAACTCTCTTCTCTGCCTTGCATGGCCTAGCAGTGGGTGAGAGGATATGTAAGGGTGGTAGGGATGGTAGTGGCAAGGTTCCATGTCTGATTCTTCCTAAGGATTCAATGTAGTGCTCAGCACACAGTGGGTGCTCAGTAAATCTTCGATGAATGAATGAATAAGGGAATAAATAAGTATTAAACAACTGATGTTGACCACAAGAAAGCTGGTATTTTCTCTCAGGTCTTTCTGGTCACCCTCTTACCTTCTGCATACCAAGTGTTAGAGGAGAGCCCTTCTTCCTCAGCAGGGAAGAGGAGACGAGGAGCATTGATTGGGCACTGCTATCCCAATCACTTCAGGCAGTCCTCATAGCCACCCTGTGAGGCCGGTATTACTGTCCCCATTTTACAGATGTGGACACTGATTGGTAAATTGCTTGCCAATGGACATAAAGCTGATACATGGCATGGTGAGATATAGAACACCGTAGTTCATCTGACTACAAAGACTTGGTGATCTAAGCTGCACCAAGTTGGCCTGTTGGGTTGTGGGGAGAACTGGCTCAGGCTTCTGCACCAGACCACAACTTTGTGTCCACAGTTCTCTCCAGGGACACACACCTGAGCAGACTCTCAGTGCTGGGCCCTTAGACTTGGTCCAAGGCCACCGACCCATCTTAAACATGTGAAGGCCTGATAGCTGTTCCTCCCCATGGTCCAGGCGGCCATCAACCCTGGCTGGTCACATTGCTAGTGTACTGGGTGTTCAGTTTGCTTTCCCAGCTGGCTGGTGACCATGTAAATGAAAATAGGAATCATGTCCCCAAGGCAGACGGCTGTCCTGTGACTGTAGTTAGGCAGACTACGTTCATAGCAGAAGACTTGTCCATATTTCAGCCACAGTGGGCCTCTTATTACCCCCCCCTTCCACCTCCTGGCATTATTTGTTTTTAATAGATGAGGAAGCCCAGGAAGCTTAAGTAACTAAGTCTTAACCTAGTTTGTGACAACCCAGAATTACCATCTGCGGCTCCTGACTTCTAGACTGTTACTATTTGAGTGAGCCTAACATCTCAAAATTAAGAAAGGAATGAGATTCACCCACACACAGAGCAAAACAGTGTATCTTGAATTTCACTCCTGCCTCCAACTAACATTCATAATTCTTGTGATCAGTAATTCATTCCAACAGTTCTGATTTCTCCAATGAAGCTCAATATATATTAATAGTGGCAAGTAGACACAGTCTGGAGTCTCCATGGGAGAAGCAGTTCTTTAGAAGTTCTGCATGACTGAGCTGCTGTACATGCTCCCCCTTGACGATGCCGGAATTCCGGATTATATTCGTTCAGCTTCACATCCCCTTCTTTGCCTCCCGAAGAGTAGAGCAGATGCAGGCTGGGGAGGCATCAGATAGAGGGAAGATGGCCCCAGTGGCTCCCTGGAGGGTATGCTGAGGAGGGCTGGCTCATGTGCCGGAATTCCCAAACAAAAATAAACAAAAACATCTATCATCACATTGATGTAGAGTTTTTACTTCTTAAGAGTTGGATTTCCTGGAGCCGGTCTTCCCTGGCTATAGCACACAGCATTCCCATGACTGGGGACTCCAAGAGAAGACATATGGGGAAGCTTGGGAAATCACTTTGGCATTGAAGGTGGCCCTCTAGGATTTAACCTTGGCCTACTCTTGCAATAAAGCTTGCGTGGCATCCCTTCCTGTAACCTGTCCTCCAGCCAAAGTGAACTGCTCATGCTGTCTGTGTCCCAGTGGCCTCTCTGCCTGCATTCAGGGAGCTCACTATCCCTAGAATGTCTCCATGAAAGAGCTGAACTCTTCATATCTACTAGCCTGATCCAACCTGGTCTTCCAAATGCAGTTCGCATGTGGCCTGCTGACATCCTGTTGGATCTCTGGAGGTGATGCTCTTCTGGCCCCTCAAAGGCCTGTCTCATGGTTCCTCCCATGAACTAAGTACTACTATAGGTACTTGGGGTGCCTCAGTGAGTAAACAAAGGTCTCTGACTCTGGCAAGTGTACCTTCTGTTACCATATTTAATTTATTGCTAATGGTGGACATGTCTCGTCCTCCTCACAGACATTATGCCCCTCAAGGTCAGGTTGATATAATCTCTACCTTTATACATCCCTTCATGGTTTCTTATGCTCTTGGTACTCAGTGCTGAGTGTGCCCTACTAGATCTTCTATGGATCCAACCTTCCTTCATATCATTTTCCTCCTAGTGTTCTCTATTCCAGCTCTCTTTTGGTCTCTTATACTTTCCTTCTGCATGGAATGCCCTCCCCTCTCCTCTCTCCTCATTGCCTTCAAATCTCAGCTGAAGCACTGCTTCCTGAGGAGAGCTTCTTTGGCCTCCCTGACTAAATTAAATACCTTGACACTTGATGATATTGTCATTGTTATATCACTTACCACAATTGCCAGTTTACTTGTGTCTGTATTTAGGTCATATCACTCTCCTAATCCAGATGTTAAGTAACTTAAAGAAAGAAGTGGTTTTTATTTTTGTTTATGATTTGCATCCCCAGCAAATAATAGAGAGTCAATAGTTTTTGTTGAACGAATAACCCATAGCTACGTGTGTTAGATGATCTCAAATGGGCTCATTTTTAAGCATTATATTATTGCCTGTACATTTTTTTGGTTGTCTGGACACCTATCTGTCCTAATTTAAGTTTCAAAAATATCAATACTCTGACCATAGCAATGCCTGTGCTTAGAGAAGGAGCTCAATCTATTCTTGTGATTGCTAATTGGATAAGTAAATAAAGTCAAAGTTTGGTAGAATGGGGGTATTGGTGGGAGTAAGAATCACATTTTAGATGAAATTTTGTTTAAGCCAATGCTCACATAGGTATGTATGCATTTTAGAAAGGCTCATCCCAGGAGGCCCAGGCCTACTGGAGGTCTGTTTATATTGTGTCAGCAGGGGAGAAGGTGGGTCTTCCTAGAAGTGTCCCTTGAGGCATACACAGTTTTTAGCTGATTTTTATTATTATAATTGTCCAGTGAGAGTGTTATCATTATTCTCATTTTTTTTTACATATGAGAAAATTGAGGCTCAGAATTCTGTGCCAAGGACATGTGGCTGTTGTATTAGCCAGGATTGTATATGTTATGCTACAGTAACAAGAATACCAGAATCTCTGTGCAATATTCTTGCTCATGCTGTTTGTCTATTGTGTGTTTGCTAGGGCACTTTGCACCATGCCTCATTCAAACATATTATTCCATTTACCTTTTATTTTCTTTTCCCTTCTCTATCTGGTATACTTCTATTTGTTCTTCAAGACAGACCAAACTTCATATTTTCTTGAAAACCTTCCCTGAACTTGGCTAAAGATGGTTTTAATAGTTCTCTGGACTTATACCGTCAGACTAGCTGCAATTGATGGTTTACTTGATTGGGGCCAAAAGTGGACTTTGTGCTCTTTGGAGGAAAGGACTATACTTTTGTTATTTCTGCATCCTCAGTGCTATTCACAGAGCCTGACTGCAAACAAGTGCTAATTGAAGGGAGGAGAATGACGTAAGCTTGACTGAGAATTTAGCCTGGGAAAAAGCCGAGAATGATGGACTGTCCATCACACTCATTCGAATATAGCACTCCAGTTCCAGTATGGAGTTTAATTTTGAGAAACTGGGCACTGTGAGGCATGTCAGGTTGATTTATCTGCAAATTGTATTTCAGAGGAGCTGAGACATATTGAGCTATTGGTCAAGATGTTTAGACTGACTATTTAAACCCTGATGAAAACCTACCAAGTACAACAACTGTTTTTCAGACTAACTCATGCAGTGCTTCTTGCTCCTGGCAATAGCAGATCATCAGGATGAATCACATCTCAAGACCATTCCATCTAAACGCATTTGAGTAACATTTAGCCTGTCAGTGTTCTCAAGAATTATTTGGATCTCTTTTGTTGCTTTTGGAGAGCTGGATAATTTTTTTTTCTGTCATAGCTTTGGACTTTGACAGGTCATTGTTTATAATTTGGCAAGTCTCATGGGTAATGCACCTGTCGAATGATTAATTACAAAGATTTAAAATATGAAATTTCAGTCAATGGGAAACAGCAATTGTTTTATGAGTTTTCTCATTACATCCCATTAGCGTCATATTCAGAATGTAGCAGTTCTTAGGAAAACAATGGACACATGTTCCAGGCTCTCTCCAAAACTGGTGTGGGCATTTCAAGCTTAGAGGCTTACGTGTAATTTAAGTGGGGCACCACAGACACGGTGGAGCTAGACATTCCTCTGTGGGCACACCCAGAATATGAAGTGTTCAGAGAAACAAGCCTTCCCTTTTGAACCCAGACTGCACAGGGGCATAGGATGTGAGAACATCCATGGTGCTTAGAGATCCTCTGGTCCATTTACAGGTCGCTAAAGGGGAGGAGAAAGAGTCTGGTCTTGGGGTCCTAACTCCAGAGTCCAAATCACTTTTCTCATTTATCTTGTTTAATATTGATTGTGTAAGAGGCACCTTTGCTTTCCTGCCAGCCAACAGACTTCTTTGGCACAGGGCTTAATAGGCTGAATATGCTGGCAGAAGGGAATGGTTGTCAACTGAAGTGAATTTTGCCACGCAAAGTTCCTGGTATGTGGTCCTCTGCGACCCTGGACAAGTTTCTTAAGTTCTCTGAGACTTGGTTGCCTCACTTGTTAAAAAGAAGAGGATGACATGTACCTTACAGGGACAGAAGTTAGTGAAGTGTCTGGCCATCATGGTGTCCACTAATGGTCAGTTCCTTTTGCAATCTTTCTCTAGTATTTGGGGTAGAAGAGACTGATTTAATAAAATTTCCTCTCTTCTTTGCAAGTCTTAACACATATGAAGCCAGCCTTTCATGAAAGGTACAGGATAGCCCACCTGGGTCAACCCCAGCACCTAGAATGTGGGTCTGGATGGGGTCCTATGTTTTGTCTCTCCCAAGGCTGACATGTTTTGAGGAAGAGCTAGTCCTTACACTGAATGTTGGATGATTGAAATGTTCACTGACATTGGGAAAGTTGAAAAATATGTTTAATTTTGTTTCCATTTGTTATTGGCATTGTTATTTGGGATTCAACTAAAAACCCAAATTAGGGATTTCATAAAGACTCTTTTGAAGGAATTTTTGGTCAAGTAAATCAAAGAGTACAGAGGATATCCCAAAGGTCTCTGTTCCTCATGAGATTGGAAGGTAAATTTTTATAAGGGATATTTATCCAAATGCTTGTCTGGCTCTTCCCAATTGTTCCGACCTACCACCAAGGCTTTGGTCATCCCTGAAAAATGCTTTCTTCTGATATTTTCTTTCTTTAATATGAACCGAAACTTAAAGTGTGAAGGAAAAAAATAGCCCACAGTCTAGAATTACCTAAAAAGTTTGAATATTTCTTGTTTCAGATAGTAGGAAAACCATAAGGTTATTTCTTTTTCTGCTCAGCTTCCCTCTAAAGAGATCACTTTCAGGGCAGAAGGATTGTTGATATATCCCAGACTCTCCTGTACTTCTTGAATATTTTTTGAGAACATGGAGCACTGGACATTTGTATATGAAACGTTTATGAAAATTTTTCCCAAAAAGTTGTCATGCCCTTAACCCCAAAGGAATAAAAGAAAATCCAAATAGCACTGTATACATCAAAACCAGAATGAAGTAATCTAAACAAGTATCTTACAACAAACATGTAGCATATCTGATTTAACCACGGAGTATTTGCCATCAGTGCACATCAAAATTGTTAGACAAGCAAGCCATAACCTTAGCTTTCCTCTAGTCTTTCCAGTGCAATGCCATATTTATTCAAACATTGTTAGTATGCAATTCAGATTGCCCGGATTTTGACAGAACTATAAACATTGTTGGATAAAATCTCTAAGTAAATAATGTATTTTGAGTGAATTCAAGTTTTAGGCATTAAATAAGAGGGATACGACTTGAAATCTTATTTCCTTTCTTCCTTCCTCTCCTTCCTTCTTCCGAAGCTCTGTCCCTTCCTTTACTTCCTTTTTTAAAATTGTTATTATTTTTTTTGGTGTTTGGCCCCAGAAAGCTGCACCACATTTATAAGAAAAGATTTTTCACATACTCACTGATTGATGGCACAGGCTCATCAGCTGTGATATTTTCACTAACTTCAGTTTGGCATGAAAACTACCCAAAACTTGGACATAGGCAAATGAGGATGCTATCCTAGTATATATTGATTCTGTCAATACAGCTAGTAGACTTTCTATTGACTGGACTATTCTACAACTTTGTAGGAACACTAGGATAACTTATAGATTTTCATTTAGTAGAAAGCAAATAATTCCTGTTTGGTGGAAAAAATGGCCCCGAAGATTAAGCGTTATGGCTCTGTTGGACATTGGCGTGTTTTGTATCTACTGCAGTAATCTATTGTTGCCTATTTATATCTAGCTTCTCAAATGCTCTTTAGATTTCATCTTATTAGTTCCTTCATTCATTAATGAGTTGAATGAAGTCTTTGACACACATTTGTTTTATATTTATTGGAATCTGATAGCATGTGTGATGTCTTATATTTTAAAAGGAAGCATGGCTTGTGTTTATGATATTGGTGGAATTAATAAATTTAGTCACATCCAGTGAACTACAAGGTAGCATTGATATGAGGGAACCATATAAAAGTACTCTGCACATTGTCTCATACTGATGTGTGCTCAACAAATGTCTTATTGTTACTGTTATTGCTGGTGGAAAGGCAAGTAGGAAGGGAGGCCAGCTCAATGTGATGCTTTTGTATCTAGAGGTGGACACAGATTTAAGCTAATTATTACTACCTTGGGCCAGAGGATGGAGGTGGAAATTACCATGTTGGCATAGATAACGAACTCTAAATAAGTCCCCTGTATATTAAACTATATATTAACATAAATGTAAAGAAGAAAAGGCCAACAAATAAGTACTTTTGATTACAAAACCACAGGCTTATGAAAATAAGTGTATAGACACATTTGACAGTCCTTTGAAAGAAACTAATATTAGAGTCTGTTTGAGGACAAAATAACCGTAACAACTTTAAAAATAAAACACCTTCTCCTCCTCAGACTTCAAAAGCAGTGATAACACTGTCATGAGAGATTCATGAAGATTCATGCCTGATAGCTTTTCAGAACTTAGCTCTGGTACGAGGCTCATCTGTACCTGAATTGCCTAGGGACAGTGCTAAAAATAAAAACTCCTCGCCCCAATCCAAGCCACAGTGAGCCAGACTCTTCCAGGGGCGAGATTCACAAACGTAGGGGATATAGCTCTCTGTGTGTGTGTGTGTGTGTGTGTGTGTGTGTGTGTGTGTGTGTGTTGAAATTGAACATGTTCCCAGGGGATTCAGATGTGCCCTTGAGTCTGGGAACCGCTGGTGGGAGATTGTTGTATGGATGGGGATCTGAAGTCTGCATGAGGCTGGGACCTTTGTTGTCGACGTTGTAAAGGCTTCTCATGCCGGCATCCTGTAGGCAGCACTGTGCACCTTCCAGAACCATGTGATTCTTGCAGTTACTCTGTTGAAGGAGAGTGAGCTGCACCTTTTTCCCAGGGGCCCAGTGTTGGCTGGGTCTGAACTCTTCACTTTTTTCAAACTTGTGTGTTTGTCTATTTTCCCAAATTTTTCACTGTGGGGATTAAAAACCACTAACAAATACAAACTTTCTGGAAGGCAGGTTGGCTCTGCAGATCAAAAACCTTAAAACATCATAATCTTTAACTCCTTTATTCCACTTTTTTTCAGTCTGATCTTACAAAACCAACAATAAGAATTCTGTATATTCATTTTTTAGAAAGTTATTCTTGGCTATGTTTTTTATAATTTTTTAAAGAAGCAATTTACGTGTCCAAAACTGGGAAAATGATTCAAACTTAGATAAGTAGCATGAATAGGGTGCAGTCATTATGGTATCTACAAACAATGTTTAATGATGTGGGAAAATAATTATTGGGTGCTCACTTTGTTCCAGACATTTCTTATCTGTGTTTTTCAAATATTCTGCGATGAACATTTATTAAGTTTAAACTCATAGGAGTGCCATACATTTTACCTTTTGAAGTTTTTCTTCCTGTTTTCTATACACAAGTTTGTTAACTAAATCTTGAGGCTTAACAAGGCGATAGTGATTGATGTTTGACTGGGAGACCAATCCTGTTAAGAAATTTAGCATCCTCCATGTACAAGTCATCAGGCAATTTGATGAGTGCCAATGAGAAAGCTTTCCATACTGTTTTAGAGTCTGGCAGCAGCCTGGCGATGCTGAGACTCAAGGGAATTGGGAGCTTGGGCAGAGTCTCTCTGGGTGTGACAATTCTCTCCAGCCAATAAACTGTCTGGTTCTTGCATACATGCTGCTGGATACAAGTAAAAGAAGTTGAAGTATTATTGATTTACATAGATTAGGGGGAGGAAACTGGGGGAAAAGAGGAGGACAGTTTTAATTTATATCTGAAAAACAGTTTTCTGACTTCAATAAATAAATAAAGTAATAAAGTGATTGGGACAGCTAATCACCTGTGGGCGAACCCATCAGCCAGCATAAGAACTTGTTTGATTGACATGTGCTGAGGGAGCTTTCAGGATTTGGGTTTCCTACAATTCAGTGGACCAGTTCTCTTTGGAGACCTATGCCCTCAGAACCTTCGCTGGCCTTATCAACTACCTCTGGGCTTGATAGCTTTGGTTTGGAATTCCTCACGTGGGCACCTACCTTTCCATCAACATTTTCTTTTTCTAAAACAGCTTCTATCATGTACTCCTACCCCCACTCCCCAAGTGCTGGCTCTCAGGTGACCCCCAGAGGAAGGTCGGGCTCCCTGCTCTGCACCGGCACACCCTCCATGTGTGCACTCACTTGCCCTCTAAAATCTACATGCCTGGGAATGTGCGAGAGGTCTCCCTTGGATGGAATATGAGTTTGAGTCCTGCCTCTACTAAGGACCTCGCCGTTGAGATATGTAGAAACTCATTAACACATGAAGAAATTAAATATCAAACAAGTTGAATAACTGGCCCAAGATCTTATAACTCAGTAGGTATTAAAACCCAGGGTTGAGGGATTATAGGATTTGGGCTTTCTCCACTGCCCCAAATGCTCCTCACATGTTTTCTATCAGTTGGTTTTTTGCAGAGGGTGTGTGTGTGTGTGTGTGTGTGTGTGTCACTTTTCTATTAATTTTAACAAAGTACCCCAATGTGGTCCTTAGTTCATTATTTCCTTTCCCCCCCTTATTTCAGATGGAGCCTGAATAGGAATGACAGTGTAGAATCATACTATGCATCAGTAACATGCACATCTTTCTGTTACTAGAATATGACTTCAAATTACATGACCTGCTGTTTTAACCTGGGTCAGCTCCTATTTCCGTCATAAACAATGGTCCAAATGCTCAGGGTTTGGGAGGAAACACCTTTCCTGCATGGCTTGGTCATATGATGATGGGCAATTAGGATAACTGTGACCTCACTGCAATCATGAGTTAGGCAACCAGGAGGTCATGTGTGGGGCATGGGGCGACTTGCCTAGCACAAGGCATTTTCCATCAGCTGCTCCTCTGTGGAGAGTAGGGTTTTTAAAGAATAAACCTATACCACGTGTCATGGTGCTGCCCAATGGGGCAGGAAAAGAGAGGCAGCTCATTTAAAGTACGAAGGGCCTGGGTCTTGGAATCAGAAGCTGTGGATTAGAATCCTGACCCTGAAAGTTTCAGCCTGTGGAGCCTTGGGCAGGTCACCTCATCACTCTTAGTTTCTGACTTCGCATCAGTAAAGCGTGGCTCTGGTATCCCTTTTATGGGCCAACAGTGGAAAACATATGGAAGTGCTCATACATAGGCTCCAAAAGTATAACGTTGTATAACAAAAAGATTTTTTTGAGACTTACATTTTTAATATTTGTTTCAGAAGTGGCTTGGTGCAGGTAACATTTTGAATTACAGTTCCCTTTCAGATGCAGGTTTTTTTTTAACAATTAAAGCAAAGCTTGACATGGCAAGTTAAACAGAGATGTTTCCCTTGTTTTTCGTGTTTCTGTGAGGTTCTAAATGTTGCGTTCAGGGTTTTTAACAAAGAAAAACAATGGCGTTCCTAAGCTGGTTTTGTATGTCTTCACACGGCAGGCAAGGACAGGCTTTGGGTGCAAGTTAGTATTCTTAAGAAATCAGAGGATACTTAAACGTTGTTTTCTTACTATTACTCATACAACAATAACAACTCCCCACAAAAGGTACAAAGGACTTTCAGGGCCATTATCTTCTTAGGACTAAGTCCTCAACACTCCGGAGAGGAATGAAGATTAGCATTTGTTGTTAACCTTAATTTTGACCTGACATTTGAGATATCAGCCTCTAATTAAAATGCATTTATTCCTTTCACAAATTCATTTTAAAATATATACAGTTTTGGCCGGTTTTGTAGACAAAATGCACCCTATTTATTATTATGATCATTGTACTTCTCGATGTGTCCTTGCTAATTTTCGACTTGCTCTCTACGCACATATCTGCAAATCTCATCCATCAACTCAGAATTATTGTGTTTATGCTGCCTGGGGTGGGCGGCGCATTCAGCTGGCGAGCTAACAAGTGCCCTTTCATCCTCGGCAGTGCCAGCGAACAACTGTCAAAATAACAGCATCAGTGGGCCTGCGAGGGCCCCAGGCAGGCAGGGCCTTGTTTTGTGAAAGGGGAAACACAACAAAAAGAAAATAAACTGCAGAGTTCACCTGAGCCAAACAGCGCTCCATCCTGTTTAGTGTTCACAGAGCGCTGGTGTTATTTCAGCCACGTTGTCATTTTGAATGTGAGGCTGCAGTACTACTGTGGCCATTGAAATTCCTGCCATCACTGAGGGACTGGCCGTGGTAACTCCATGTCCCAGGGATGGGCTCTCTGGCCGTTGTTAGTGACATATCCAGGGGATGAAAAAGAGCCTTCAAATTAGCTGTGTGTGCACATGTATGCATGCGTGTGCATGTATGTATGTGTGTGTGGTCGGTCAGAGGGGAGAAGGGACTAGGACATTAGTTATTTATAGTTTCAGGCAATTAATTTCGTGGTCTCAGTGTTGGAGGAGTGTTTAAGTTCCATCAAGACCAATCACCCTTTTTTTATTTTAGCCTTGAAGTACACAAACTATATATTCCTTTTTTAAAATTACAAAACACAGCCCGGCCGATGTGGTGCAGTGGTTGAGCGTTAACCTATGAATCAGGAGGTCATGGTTCGATTCCTGGTCAGGGCACACGCCCAGGTTTCAGGCTTGATGCCCAGTGTGGGATGTGAAGGAGGCAGCCAATCAATGATTCTCTCTCATCATTGACGTTTCTATCTCTTTCTCCCTCTACTTTCCTCTCTGAAATAAAAATACACACACACATATATGTGTGTGTGTGTGTGTGTGTGTGTGTGTATATAACACATACAAGCAAAATGGAAACAGCAGTGATAGCAGCTATGATTTCGCCATTCCGGGAATACATACTTAGGGATTAGATGTGTAACTGTGCAGAGTGTTGTCCATGAAGGAGATTGTACTATGCCTGATTTTTTACTTCACAATATATTGGGAGCTTTTTTCATATAAATAAATAAATAAATAAATAAATACATACATACATAGCTACATCTGACTTTTATAGTATTCCATTGTGTGAGTTTACCATACATTTTGTAATTAATTTTCTATTTTTAGATCTTAGGTTATTCCTGGGGTTTGTTGCTCTTATAAATATGTTAAATGAACATTTTTTGTACAGACATTTTTTTCACACCCAACTGATCTTTGGAAACCTCCAGTGCTAGGAAATAGCCCCCCCGCCACTGACTGACCCACAGCAGACCTTGCTGGGGTATCTGATAGAAATGGGACCTTTACCTGAATCCACTTCATAGAGAGTCTCTGCAGCATTGGTCCCTGTACAGTGGGTCCCAGGACTGTGCTGTTCTCCCCACATTCTTTAAAGTCACCACTACATGCTTCCCGTTATGACTTCCTTCATTAGAGTGTGGGTTGTTCAATCCTCCCAGGCTGCAGGATCGTTTCTAATGGCAACAGTGTCACACAGTGTCAGAGCCTTCCACCAGTCTTTGATGGACAGCTTGTCGTCTTTTCCCCAACCAGATATTTCATTGCTTTATCAATGATTATGTTCATTAGCTACAAATGAAAAGCAATGAAAAACCCGAGGTATAAGTACAAACTTATCTATGTAAGAAAGGACACTAAGCCATGGACAGGTAAAGGCTCCCGGGAGGTAGCAGGCTGAACAGAGGCTCTGAACGCTTCTCTGAGACTTTCCCTGCTTGGAAGGTTGGGAGCAGGGCTTCAGGTGACTGCCAGGAAACAGAAGGAGCCCCTGCAACTGGGCTATCTGGCAGGGGACAGGTTAGTACAGGCAAGACTTTGGACACCTGGCAGGAGAGTGCTCAGGGCAGCGCCCTGCTCTGTATCTTCTGCATTGAAGCTCGCCTTAGCCTACTTCCAGCTTGTTGCAGTAGGTCCCAGCTGATCGCTCCTCTGGGGCAAAATGGGTGACCGTAGCTGATCCAGGGCATGAGCCATGGAGAGGAGAGCAGGAATTGCATCGATCAGCATATAGTCTGGGCAAGCCACATAGAGACAATCCAGCTAAAGCCCCCTGATTATCTGCTAATCTCCACCCTCGGTTTCCTCATCCATTTTCTTGAAGGAGTCTTAAGATGTGGCAAAATTGGCAATTTAATAGCCAACACGTAAAAATATATCTGGGAAGTTTAGACCTATTCTTAGATAGCTTTTGCATTCCATTGTGGGTCAAATTGTTGGCAGAGTGTGTGTACACACACACACACACACACACACACACACTCACACACTCACCCCTAAAAAGTGGTCATGGTAGATAAACCAACTACACACGCCACAGAGCTCACTCAGTGCAGAGTTGTGGGTAGAGTTCCTTTTGATACAGCCTGCTCAGTAGCTCTTGTTGGATGCAAGCATATAGCAGCACATAGCACATGTGAAAAATACACACACAGGGCACCATCCCATAGTGGCATACATATTTAATTTATTTTTAGAAAATATTTTAGATACAAAAATGTTTTATTAAATTGGTGCTATTTGGGAATCGAGTAAAATGGACTGGTGTGTATTACATTACATTAAAACCATCTTCCCACAAATAATTGGCCCCAGTTCTCTCTCCTTGGGGCTACTCAGAATATGTCTTGGTGATTGATTGTCAGAGAGTAGAAATGGTTCCTGGGTCTTCTCTTGAACCGAGGTAATAGCTGCATTTCAGTTTCAGTTAATATTGTATTTCAAGTGTCTTATGTAACTGTCTAGTTCTCTGCTTCTAGTTTTGAGAGGGGCAGTAGGTAGTTAGTGGTGAGCGTGGGGGTGGGAGGTGGTGCAGAAAGGGAAATGAAGAAGAAAGGCAGATGACAGAAAGGAAAGGTCCTGGACTGGATGCTCAGTCAGTTGCCTTTTCATTTCACATCTGAAGTGGTCCAAAGGAGAGGAGGAAGCCTTGGCATCTGCCATTCAATGTCGTACTGGGCAGCCAGCCTCCCCCAGGCAAGAGGATTTCATGCACAGGTGTGTTAGGGAGCCAGCAAACCAGACTCAACAGTGAGACTGAGAGATTCAGCATGAAAAATGGCAGGGTCCAAGGATATTATCTCTGGATCAAACCTTCATTGTACAGAGAAGGGCTGGGACGTGCCAAGGCCACTCAGTAAAGTCAGATGCAACTGAGAGGTGAACTTGGCTCTCCTGCTCTCCAGGTCAGTGTCCCTCTTGAGGTAACACCTTTGGGAACACTGTGAAACAAAGCAGTTCAAGTTAGCAGCTGCCGGGTGACTGGTGTCCTCCCAAACTCACCCCAAACAAGACACTGCTTGGATAATCACACAGAAGAAGTGTGGCACATTGGGATTCCATTGTTTTAAAAGTTGCATATTCATTTTTTTGGTTTTGCCATTTAAATTTATGGTTGGTTACTGGTCTGACAGGCAGAATATTTATGGTCCTTTTGCTAGTTTTTTAAGTACCTCTCTCTCCATAGCCTCCTGAGGAAAATTTCTGGCTATACCTCTGTGGAATGTTTTGGTTATTTGTTGCAAAAAAAAACCCAAAACCCAACACAACACACACCAGTAGGTAAAATAATAAAATGGCAAGCACATCTGCCTGGTCCCATCACTTCCAGAAGGCATGGTTTACCAAGGGCTTTGATGCTGAACTCTTAAGCTGTGCGAAATGGGTCTATGATCGCCATGTCAGGGCTATGGAGACTGAGGCTTAGGAAGGGAATTCATGTGTTCTGAGCATTTGGGCAGATTGTCTGCAAGCCCAGTGTTAGAGAGGTGGCAATAGAACTGGGGGGCTCCACTTAGTTCCACTGACTATGTTCCCATTTGAAGCCCCTATTTGGGGCCCATCCACAATCCTATCCAGTCCTTCCCTCATCTCCTCTCAGTGTAGCACACCTAATTGTTTCAACATTAGTTGTCTGGATGAGCTGGATGAGCTGGGAGGTTGGCTCATCACCAGGTTGGTCACTCTCATTTCAGTTTCATAAAATACATGAAATTAACTAGGGCCTTGGCATCAGCCATTGGAAGAGTTTATTTTCTTGGTTATTTGTACTTTTTTGCCCTTAGGATTTGAGTTGAATTTTTCTTCCATTTGATTCCAATTTCATCATACTTTTATTATTCCCTCATTTGAAAATTGAAACCATGTTTGAATCAGTTTTTAAGACATGGCATCTGAGGTTGGAAGATACGATCTTGTCTCCCGGTTCTTCCTCTCTCCAGATTTGTGGCCTTGGCTAAGCCTAGTCCCTACTTTGGGCTTTGATTTCTTTACCTGCAATCTGAGAATGTGGGACTAGAGGGACCTTTAAGGTCTCTTTCTGCTCTGGAATGCTCTTTTTTTATTTTCATTTTTCTTTCTGTTTTTATTAACACTGACTTTTCTATACTGAAGTGGATAAACAGGCCTTTAGGTCTAGGGAATTTTAGCAGAATTTGATAATCTTGTTTTAAATGAAAGGGTATGAGAACTAGGCAGGTCTGGCCAGGGTGGTCTCCACCTGGGATAATCTCTCTATGGTGTCCAGGCTTCTCAGAAATTGTCCAGTCAAAGCCCTCTCAGCTCCAGATCCCCGCAGACACTGTGTCAGAGCCTGTGGGCTCCTGTGCCACTCAGTGTCCCTGTGTGACAAGCTGGGACTATGGGTGCCTTCAATGTATCACACAACTCTTAGTAAACTGCCAGCAGGCTGACCTGCAGACATTCTATCTGGTTGTTTCTTTAAAAAGCTTTTCAGTTTCATAGATGATGAATTCTGTGAGGGAGACATCGTGTCCTCATTTAATGAGGAGGATGCTGAGGTCCAGAGAATGAGTGAATGAGTGAGTTGTGATGACCTGACTCCATCTCTCTGTCCTCGTTGGAAACCTGCCGTTCTGATTTCAGTTCGTGGAGCTCACCCAGCATTGCACCAGAAGCTGAGCCACGCAGGTGCCTTCCCTCATGTTACAGTCAGAGACGGAATTCAAGTTACGTTCCTTTTAGTCTGAGACATGCCATTGCTCTTCTCATCAGGCTCCATCTGGGGGAAGCCAGTTGACCTCAGGTGCCATGGGGTCACGTTGCCATTGTCCCACAGAATAATATCCAAGCTGCAGCATGGCATTCGAGGCTGTTCAAACTTCGGTCACAGCCTGTTTGCCTTAACGCCATACCAGCCTCCTTCAGGTTCCTGGCCTGTTCTTGATCTTCTGTGATCTACTCTGGTACCTAGCTGACACTATCTCTGTCTTTGTAGTTATCTCACCCTAACATTCCAGACTCAACCCGAAGACTCGGTATTTCCAGTTCAGACTCTTGCCTTTGATCAAGGATTTGACCTAGGATTTCCCTCATGTTCTTTAGCTTCTTTCCTAGAGAAAGATACCCTTGGCAGCCTCTTGGAACTTACCTCCTAGATTCAGGTTGCTTGTCCTTCTATGTCACCTGTTGGGGTGGGCCAGGGGAAGGGGATTCAGGACAACTGTCATAAATTCCCTGGGGACAGCCTCCTTTCCAGGCCTTGGGAAAAGCTGGGGAGATGGAGATGCACTAGACACTCTCCTGCCCTAGAGCCTCTTACAGCCTAGCAGGGAAGAAAACTGTCTAGTAAATGAAGGTGGGACTAAGTTGTGGGCGCTGTGAGAGAAATCCATGTGGAGTGAGTGGGGGGCACAGAGACATGGGACAAGTCAGCTGTGCCAGGCTTGTGGGGATGGGTGAGGAAGGCTTCAGAGGTAAAGGTGCTGAGTTCCTCAAGGATGTCCCATGTGGAGAGAGAATGCTGCCTCATACGGAACCAGATTTCCTCCCTGAGATGGGGAGTAGATCCTCTGGGAAGAAGTCAGTGTTTGTTAGTGATGCTTTGACAGATAGAGTGATGTGAGAAAAAGATCGGAGACTCTTGGAAGGAAATCGTTGACATTTGGGATCTAGAGTGCTTGTGGCTGGCCAGCTGGCCTAGGGTCTAATTCAGCCTCCTTCAGAGAAGGGAAATTCCCAGCGGCGCTGCAGTGGAAACGCTGAATGTGGAGGCCGACAGAACAACGCTCGTTTTATCTGCTGAAATGAGGGGGAAGTGGCACTTGATATGACCTCTTTTTGCCTTTTAGACTTGGAAAAACTGGCTAAGAGACAAAATGCTAAGGGGAATGATGAATCCAGAAGAACATCAGCAGGTAATAGGTTTCCCTAGACCCATGGTTTGCAAACCACAGCTTGCGAGCCACATGCGGCTCTTTGGCCCCTTGAGTGTGGCTCTTCCACAAAATACCATGTGTGGGCGCACACATACAGTGCGATTGAAACTTCGTGGCCCATGCGCAGAAGTCGGTTTTCGGCCTGGGAAAGTCTGTTTTGAATAAGTACTGTTGATATTTGGCTCTGTTGACTAATGAGTTTGACAACCACTGCCCTAGAGCAGTGGTTCTCAACCTTCCTAATGCCGCGTCCCTTTAACACAGTTCCTCATGTTGTGGTGACCCCCAACCATAAAATTATTTTCGTTGCTACTTCATAATTGTAATTTTGCTACTGTTATGAACCGTAATGTAAATATCTGATATACAGGATGTATTTTCATTGTTCGCGACCCACAGGTTGAGAACCGCTGCCCTAGACCATTCTTCACGTGTGTCCTCTGAGAAGGTGTAGGCAGGGCTTCAGCCCTGGGCAGTGATGCATAGGATGGTTTGGGCATGAGATGGTGGGAGCTGCCTGACTGATCGGTTGCAGAGACCGGGCAGGCCCATTTGGCAGGAGCTGAGCAGAGAGGAGAGCAACAGGACTGGATGCTGACCCCCGCTACCCTCTAGAGAGGGGGGTGAATTGCCTGGCTCGCCGAGAGGGGTGTTTCACTGGACACATTTTTCCACGGTGACATTGGCAGCAGTGCCCTGCGAGTGTCCCTGTGGGAAATGGTGAGAGGAATGGAAAAGAACAATGTTTTCCAGTAGGAGCATGACATTATGGAAACCCTGACACTGATTTGCAAATGTCTGTTTTCTCTGAATACCGGGCACTTTTATTAACGTCGGGCACATGGCTTTTGTGATTCAGAGCTGATGAAATAAATCTATCTCCAGTTGCAGTGCATGTGGGTTAATGTCAGGATTATAACGTTGCGTGGGGAAAAAGACACGGAAGAATATACGCAGTATGATTTCATTTACATAAAGTTCAAAACATATACAACTAAATGTGTGTGTAGGTGTGTATGGTCTAAAGATGCAAATAGCCTGGCTGGTGTAGTTCAGCCATCGAGGGTTGACCCAGGAACCAAGAGGCCACCGATTCTATTCCAAGTCAGGGCACAGGGCGCATGTGTGTAGGGGGCATGTAGGAGGGAGCATGTAGGAGGCAGCCAATCCATGATTCTCTCATCATTGATGTTTCTATCTCTCTCTTCCTCTCCCTTCCTTTCTCTCTAAAAAAATCAGTAAAAACATATTTAAAAAATATGAAGATGCAAACATATGTGTACAGCTCTAAAATAAGTAAGGAAATGAGAAACACCAACTTTGAAAAGGTTATTAATAATTTTGGGAGAGAAGGAATGTTCAGGATGGTTGGGGCACCTATCTATAGGGGATTTCAAGATGATGATAATGTTCTTTTAAAAAATGAGCAGTGAGAAGAGGCACTCATTGTATGGTATTTTTTAATATGTTACATATATTTTACGAATATTACTTACATCTACCATATTTAGTAAAACAGTGAAACTGTACTCTTCTATAAGGGGTGGGATATGTGTGGGGGAGAAAAAGAAGGGTGTGTCTGATGGCCACACATTTGAAGGAAGGACGTTTGATCGGTTTACTATGAGTCAGCAAGAACCCCATATCAGCAATGGATTATGTTTAGAATAAAAACCCAAGTGTATAAACTAGCTCTAGGCACCCCTGTATAATCAGAAGTTTATTTCTCTTCCCACATGGGATATAGGAATGAAATGATGTAAGTTGGAAAAAATAAAGGCAAGATACTAAACTACACACACAGTTTCATTCTGGTAACCTGTAAAACATTTTTGTTTGGGAGCATAGTTTAAAAAGGCTTGGAAAGTGTCTGTTAAAGTATTTTTAAAAGGGCTATCTCTTTAATGATTTGTTCCCTGGAAATAGATTGGTTTTACAAGCAACTTTCCTGTGGGTTTATTTCATTCTTCCCCATCTCCAGTGTGGATGGTTGGTCCATCCTCTCTCCTACTCTCTGCTGTGCACGGGAGCACTGCTTTCTTCTCTTCGTGTTTTCCTTGTTTATGGAAGACTCATTTCCAAAAAGGATGAACACTTAATTAGGCCACTGGAGCATGTTGGTGAATCCAGGAGCCAGGAGACTAGCCCAGGAGTTTAAACTGAGGGGAAGGAAAGGAGAGGGAAGGAAGGAGAGAAGGAAGAGAGGGAAGGGTAGAGTATGGGAGGGGAAGGAAGAGGAGGGGAGGGGAAGGCAGGGGAGGGCTGGGCTGGAGAGGGCAGGTGGGGGGAGGGCAGTGGGAAGGGGAGGAAGCAGGACTGGGTGGAGGGAGGACTAGGCTGGGATGCAGTCTCAGTGGAAGCCTCAGTAGACCCGCAGGGGGTTGTGACGATGAGATAGCAACCTGGCAGAGCTGTTCTAGGTTAGTGCGGTAGGACTGGACCTTTATACCCCTTGGCATGAAATGATTAATGAACCTGGTCTCCTCAAGAAAGGGGCATGACCTTGGGTGAGGGGCTCTCTCTTGAGCTGAGGCAACCCTCAAAGGGACTGGCAGCATTTCTGGCAACTCCATCCCAAGTCCTTAATTCTTGAAGTGGGGTCTTGGTGGCATATGATACCACCCACCATACCTCCATTCTGTAATAAGGTTGATTCTATTTTACTGAAACATGAATTTAATAATGTAAAAGCCTTCTGTGGCTTGCCATTGCCCACAGAAGGACCAAACCCTTACCTCGGCATTCAAGGCTGTTTACAATCAGATCATAATTTTCATTCTTTTTGACAATATTTCCCACCCTTGTTTATGACCTAATAAAAACACACCATATTCAGCCACCGCAAACATTTTCACATGCTGAACATATACCTTTATATACCCTGTTGACTCTGTCTGGAATATCTTTACTCTCTCAAACTCTTACTCAGCCTTCAAAGCCTGGCCCAAATGTCCCTTTGTCTGTAACGTCTGTAGGCAGGTATTTTCCTTCCTATGGGTTCTCACATCCCATTTCCCTTCCCTTCTTCTTTTTCTTTCTTCACTCATATTATTGTCCCTTTCCTTTCTCCTCTCCTTACTTTTGCTCGTCTTCCTTGTTCCTGCACAGCTCTTCCCTCATTCTCTCTGTCTTCCTTTTTCTTTTGGGGGCACATTTTCTCCTCAAGTATGTCTCACATGAAAAGCTAGAGGCCATGGGTTTGCTTGTGTTGCCTGTGATTGTGAGACCATCGACAAACGGATGACAATGAAGCGCCACACCCCTTTCCTCTGTGCCGCAGGGCTGTGTGATACTCCTTTTCTCTGCTGAGTTGATGTCACCCGGCAGTTAGTTTGTGTGATGGGTCATTGTTGTGAATGTAAAGGCTTCCATTTACCCCCACCTGCCCCTTATAACCATTGGTAGCAGCTATTGATCGAGGTCCTACCATTTGCCAGGCTCTGCATTAATCATTTCTAATAATTAGAATAATCCTACTGGTGCACCCATTTTGCTGGTTGGGCAACTGAGGCTCAGAAAGGTTACTAAATTGTCTAAGGTAATATGCTGTCAAGTGACAGATCAGGATTCGGACCAGGGCAGCCTAGGTCCAGAGCTCTCCATCTTCCTATTATTCTCCACTAATGAAACGCAGTGTTGGGCTACCTTCTGTGCATGCAGGCCAGGGGCAACACTTGCCTATGAGAGGGGGAAGACTTTTTGTGGAGCAATTCTGCTATCTTTTTTAAAAAATATATATTTTTATTGATTTCAGAGAGGAAGGGAGGGGAGGAGAGACATAGAAACATCAGTGATGAGGGAAATAATTGATCGGCTGCCTCCTACACGCCCCACACTGGGAATAGAACCTGAAGCCTTGCCATGTGCCCCAACCAGGAATTGATCCGTGACTTCCTGGTTCATAGGTCAACACCAGCCAGGCCAATTCTGCTATCTTTTTAAAGAAGGGCCACATAATTTATCTATTAAAACAAGAAGCACTGCGACTTTAATGTTGACATTCTATCTAGAAGTGGGCAAATTATTGTGCCTGTGTGTAATTTCCTCAAGCTATGAAACAGAGAGAGTGGGTGAGCATGATTATGAAAAAGAGTAATCTTAAAGTACTCTGAAACATGAAACTATAGTAAAACAATCCTACATTATTGTATATCATCAATACCGGGAAAATGCACTTGCTGGCATATTGTCACAGGGATTTCTCCATGCCAGGCACCATGCCAAGTGCTTCCTATGCATCGTGCCATCATCTAATCCCCACAACCACCACGAGGTAAATGTGATCACTGTAGATATTCTGCGACTCAGCTCTTGCTCTTAGATGTTTATATGAAAGGAATGAAAATAAAAGTCCACAAACATATTTGCAAAAGAATATGAATAGTAAATTAATTTATAATAGCAAAAACTGAAAACAGCCCAGGCGCCCATTCATAGGAGACTAGGTGAACAAACTGGGGGGTGTCAAAATATCACTCAGCAGTCAAGCGAAAGGAACAGATGCAATGGCATGGATGAATCGCAAAATCTAAGCTGAATGAAGGATGCGTACTTTCACAAGAGTGCATACTCTGTTATTCCATTCAATTCATTTTAGTGGGAAAACACCTGAACAATGGTTCCCTTTGGGGCCTGTGACTGGAAAAGGCATAGGGAGTTTTCTGGGCTGATGGAGATGGTCTATGTCTTGATAGGAGTTCAGGTTACACAAGGGCATGCATTTGTCAAAACTCATTGAAAGGTACAATGCATTTCATCATATGTAAATTTTACCTAAGAGCTTGAAAACAAATACTGAGCTCTAATCATATGCCGGTTGCAGTTTTTAAAGGTAACAAGCACTGATGTCTACCACTTTTCTTGAAAAGCATAAGAAATAATATGGCTTGATGGACAGAGAGAGATGGCTAGGTGGCTAGATATGCGATAAAGTATAGTAAATGTTAGTGTGGAACCTAAGTGGTGGGGATATCATGGGTTTTCACAGTGAATTTCTTTCAACTTTTATATACGTTTGAAAAATTCCACAAAAAATGTTGGAAAATGCAGTAATAGACACTGAAGGAGGGGGTGTAACTGGAATAAACTAGAAAAGACTAAACTAGAATAGAGTGCCTATTATGTCCTTTTGCTGATACAAACTAAGCCCTTTCACCCAATGAAGCTCAGAGGCCTCTCTATTGCCTTCACACTGGAGTTAGAGCTCCATCTCATTCAAGCCTTTTACTTCTTGGTCCTACCTGATGTCACAGTTCATCTCCTGCCACTCCCTGACGAATCTCACTCACTGGCCCCTTCCGGTGACTTCTTCCTCCTTGCATTTTCCATGCACTTTTTGGCTTCTGTGCCTTTGCTTTATACCATTCCCTGTGCTTGGAAGATCTTTATCCTCGTAAAATCTTTACTTATCCTTATGGGTCCAGTGCATGTGCCCCTTACTGCTAATTGCTATTATAGCACTGATCACATTGAGGTTGTTTCCTTCTGTCTCCCTCTCAGAACTTACAGGCCCTCTAGAATGGGCAGAGCCAATGTCTTACCTAAGTCTTCAATGCTCAGGGCCTTGTCTGGAACTTGGTACAGAAAGTAAACTCAAGAAATATTGGCACAGGCAGTAAGCACAAGAAATGTTGGGTAGATGAATAGACTGGAACTGATCTTGGGAAGTCCCCTCAGATCCTTTCCTTGTGTGCCCCCTCCCCATTTTTTTGCTATTTTCTGGGCTATGGTGGAGGGGGGAGGTGGCTGACCCCTGAAAACAACATTTCCCAGGAACTGTGACCAGCTGGCTTCTGGCTAGATTGGAGGGAAGATGGGGGATGTCAGGGTATTTTTCTTTCTCTCTCTACTTAGGAAAGTGTGCCCAACGGTGGCTGAGTTTCCTGCCTGATTCTAGCTGCCATCAGATAACCCCTCCCTCTCTGGTCCCTATGTTTCCAGGAGGCTCTGCCGTGGTGACTCCAGCTCCTGGGCTCTGGTGACACCACCTCATCCCTTTCTTCCTCCAGCCCTTGGCACGGTGGTGGCTTTCAACTGTTGATAATCAGGCAGAGAAAACAGCTTGAACAAAGGCTGGTTTGACTTTCTATTCTGTACTTGGCTTTTGTGTTCCTCCAAAACCTTTGTGACTAGTTAACTTTATAGCTAGCTTGAGCTCTTTTTTCCTGACTGATGGAGTCCCTTACTTTATTTGAACCTTGGTTTCTACATTTTAAAAATGAGATTGATTAAGATATGAGATCATCAGTTTTCTCCTTGGTCAAATTCAGATTAAAGGGAAGATATTTTTTAGCATGCCATAAGCATCTACCCATCTTTAAATTTCAAAGAGAGTGAGAGAGAGAACTCCCAACACTTCCACTTAATGCCTGCTGTTCTTCCTAAAGCAGCGTCTGCTTTGTTCATCCAGGGCTCACCAAGAGGGAGTGAGTCCACCTGGAGTCCTGCCTGGCTTGGTGATTGAAATGTTACCTGTTGTGTGCCAGGGCCATGGCCCCAGCACCGATGATGGTGGCCAGAGGTCAGTGAGAAGCCGCAGGAGCCGGTGTGGCTGTGAGGAGGATGGGACCAGGATCAGTGCTCACCTTCCAATTCCTCCCTTTCTTGGTGCATGAACTTGAGCCATTTACTTAATTTCTTTGAGTCTCATTTGCTTCATCTGAAAATGGAACTTTAAAAAGTGCAGAACTTTTAAGGTAAAAAAGATAGTCTTTATTTTAGCATTTTCCTAAGATATTTCTCTCATAATCAACATTTTCCTCTTTTATTCCCACTCACAGTATTGAGGGAATTAGTTGCAATGCTGTAATGTGGTTAAGGGGGGTAGTTCTTTAACAATAGAAGGAAACTCTGCTACCTTGCAATCTTTGGGGTCTGAAAGCCAGCTGTGGTTTGAACATGTGACCAGATACCAAGTGCCTTAAATGTCGTTTCAATCCCCCCCCCCCCCCCCAGGAATTTCCCAATTTTCCGTTCAAGAAATCCCTCCACACCCACCCCTAACCCCCAATGCCTGGTCCAGAAGGGATCGCTTTACTCTAACGTGGTATTTATAAGCCAAGGCATTTCTCTGCAAAAGAATCTTCAAATTGCAGAATCTAAGAAAGTCTTTTCAAATCATTAAGGCATTTGCCTCTTGCTCTCTCCATGTAAGATCACTGGCTGCCATGATAAAAATCAAAGGGATTGTTCCACCCTCCCGTGTCAGTTGCCTATAAATTTCCAGGATTCAGTCAGCCGTCCCTGAATGTGCTGACAGATTCTTTAAGTTTTGGTTTCTGCGGTTAGAAAACATCTAGGAAGCTGTAAATAATTGCCTTCCTGCCTTTGCTCAAGCTGTTTTCTCTGCCTGAGCCCCTCCCCCAGTGTTACATCCATCCTGGCCTCCTCTAGGCCTTCAGCACACTGCTTAAAGGCCCCACTTCCAGGAAAATTCCTCATTTGATTCCTGATGAGGCGGAGATGCTTGCAGCACTTCAGGCATTCTCCACCCCCACCCCACTCCAGCCAGCTGTGACCCCCCCTTCTCTGACCTCCTTCCAATAGCAATTGCGGTCCCTCTCTCTGCTGGCTGGACACTCTGCCGGGAGTGCTCTGGTTTCTTTTGTTTGTTTCTTCTTTCTCAGCATCTTGATTTATACTCGATTCACCTCTGCATTCCCTCAGCACAGCTTCGCACAATGAAGACTGGAAAGGGTCCACATGCATGGTGGAGGGGTGCATGCTTGCAGGAAGACAGGCATGCTAAACACACAAAGTGGCTCTCTTTGCCTACATGCCTGCCTCGGCAATATGGAGCAGGTGCCACATAGATGGAACATTCTGGAATATGGGTCTTGTTCTTCAGCTTATTTCTTGAACCAGCAGATTGTCTCCTTTTTCCTCACCTCTCAGTTCTCCCTTGAATTGCTTTGCTGCAGTCTTCCACTGAAACTTCCCCCAATACTCGCCGCTGGTCAGCTTGTCTCCTGACCATGTGGTCTCCTAACCATGGCTTTTGTGCCATGACCATAGCATTATCTTGGATAAAACACTTCTGAGCTCAATCCATTTTCTGGAACTCTTCTTCCTATATTCTACTATTAGGCCTGTGTTGCCTTTATTAACGGAGCATTTTCACCTTAATAACAGTAACTTAGAGAAAACTGAACTACAGAGACATTACACTCTCTGTAGAGAGACACAGATTTTGAGAAAGATATATGCAGCTCCAGTTTACTTACCCGTCTGATTTTATGGGAACTTGCTGTAGAGTATAGAAAAGCTACCTGTGTTGCCCTAGCCGGTTTAGCTCAGTGGATAGAACATCGGCCTGTGGACTGAAGGGTCCCGGGTTCAATCCCGGTCAAGGGCACATACCTCGGTTACAGGCTTCTGGCTCTGGTCAGGGTGCATGCAGGAGGCAAAAATCGATGTGCCTCTCTCACATCGATGTTTCTCTCTCTCTTTCTGTCTCTCCCTCTCCATTCTACTCTCTCTCTGAAAAATCAACGGAAACATATCCTCAGGTGAGGATTTAAAAATAAACAAATAAACAAAAAAACAAACAAATAAATATCAATGGAAAAATATCCTCGGGCAAGGATTAATAGAAAAAAAAAAGAGAAAGAAAAGCTACCTGTGTTTTATAAACTCATTTGCTGAACAGCTGTGGTTTAGGGAGACCCAAATCCATGTGGGGCCCCGTTGTTTGACGGCAGGACTAAGAAGCATAGCTGTAAAGGTAGAAAGCTTCAAAGTCAAGAAGGAAAATCAGGTGCACCACTTCCAAAATCTGTTCTATATCATCACATCTACCTCACACCGATAATTTTATTGGTCGCCTACTATAACTCTCGATTACTGAGTGTCAGAGTTCGAAGGCCCTTAGAGACCGTCTAGTGGGTGATTGAACCCCTGGTGGCACCTGGGGTCATTGGGGGGCGGTACTGGATACACCGCTAAGTACTGTTGACTCGTGTAATGAGAAGCATTCTCTTTTTAATTCTCCATCGTTCTGATTAGGTGCAGTTTGGAGCCAGACAGTCCTTATCACCTCTCTGTTACTTACTACTCATCTTTGTTTGTTCAGTTGTTTATAAATAGAAAGAAAACCCCAGGCTCAGAACCTGCCGGAGGCACCCCTCTCTATGAGATGAATTCCACAAGTGCCTCTGTTGTCACTGTGTTTATTTTTCCTGTTCCGCATCTACGTGTGGCAAGGGATATCCATTTTCTATTTAAGTTGTGATATAAGGTTTCCACTTACAGACACTTATCTACGTAAGAGTGTAAGTGAATTAAAAGGAAAATGAGACCTATTGACACCCACAGAGGCTCAGGCTCTGGAAAATCAATGGTGAATGAAGATGCAGGTCCCCATTTTTTCAAAAGTAGATCAATTTGTTGAACCTCACCATTTTCATTTTCGCCTTTGTCCCTCTAATTTGAAGCCTCCAGGAATTATTTCCACCAGATGTGTGACTTCCTTCTTCCTTGTGGCAGTGAACTCGAGACGACGTGGCACTATGGGAAGCCAGGCGAGGCTGGGAGGTGTCGAGGCAGTTCAGAACCAGGCCACTCCTGTGGGCAAGAGGCCTCACACACACCTCTCTCCATCTTATACGATGATTTAACTTCTGGCTGATCCAGGAAAGAATTAGTCCACCAAATGCTTCCATGGCTCCGTCAGAAGATGGCTGGATGCTTCTCTGGAAAGCTCTCAGGACATCATGTAATTCCCTTCCCCCAGCAGAAGGTAGATGTTGCCACATCTGAGAAGTGATTGGTGATGTTGTCTTCAGGAACCACTTCCCCTCAATTGTCGTCTTAGCTTTCACTTTCCAAATCCAGTGGGGGGCTGGGGGAAGAGATATTGGGGTCTGGAGAACATCTGGGAAGCATATTGGTCAAAGGGATCTGTTTCTCTTTTCCTCTTACAGCCCGGGAACTATCCTCCATTCCTAGGAAAATGATTAATGATAGCACACGGAAGCCAAAAGCATATAAGCTTTTACTTTACCTTCTTTCTTCTTTCCCCACTCCTACCTGTGGACAGATAGGCTTTTCCTGTGTATTTTGGCTGGGGATGCTCAAAATTCCAAAATCTCCCCAGCTCTGTTTCTTGAAGGGCCTGTGGCTTTTACTGATTGACTTGCTTGTTGTTACACTTGAGCGATTATTTGTTGTAGATGACACAGAAATTTCTGAAGCATAAAAACCTGCCTTTGCCACTTTGGCTTCTCTCTATCTTTATCAAGTGAAGGCAAACCACAGCCCAGACAGACAGGAAGGCATGTTCACAAGTGTGTGGTGACCTAAGAGAATTGGCTGACTCATAAGGGAGGTCACGGTCACCTCTTGTGGCCACCTAGCTTCAGAGACCTGGCCCCTAGCCCCCAGCTCTCCCCTCCTGCAGTGGCTGGAGGCCTCACAGCTCCCTCTTTCATCCGCAAGAGCTGTAAAGCACGGTCTGACTCTACATATTGTGTAGGAAGTGGGGGTACTGGTGCCTTCTGGCAGCCTCCTGACACCAATCCAGCATCCTCTCTCTGCTGCAAGACCCTCCCCTTCCATCCCTCCTCCCACCTCCATTTTTCCCTGCTTCACCATTCTCCTCCCAGTCTCTGGGTTTCTCCAGGCTTCCCATTTCCCACTCCTGAGCGCCAGGCCGCCTCTCTGTTGTGACTTGGGTCTATAGGGCTTTTTTTCTTCAATCCTTATGTCCCACACTGGCTGCCAGCTCCTCATGTTGCTCCTCCCCATCATCCCCTCGCACAGGGAGGCGGGGAAGGCCTGCGGAAGGGCCTCACTCTACAGTAGAACCTGAGCCACACCTTTACCTCAGGAAAGTGGCTCCCCCTCATTCACCAGCTTCCAGGCTACCCCTGGATCTTTGAGGGATTGGTCTCATTTGTGGCCTATTTGTCCTCCTAGACCTCTGAGAATCCGGCTCAGAAACCAACATCAAAACCATTAGCATTGAGTTGGGTGAAATCTCTTTAAACAATCAGATGACGCAGAGGCCAGAATTAGTCCTGGCTACATCCAAACTTGACATTCCGAAATGCCATTTAGAACGTCAGAAAGGAGTTTGTAAAGAATGTGGCTAAAGGAAAGTCAGTAGCAGCCGGTGCCCATTCAGCCGCTTGGAGGAATGAGGCCTGTCAGACTGGCCTGTCTCTTGCTTCCCGATCTGTCTGTCCCCTGGAAGCATCAACATGTTACCCTGGCCTGTTAGCATCAAGCATTTAGGTCTCCCGGTAATTCCCTTGCTCTAGTTAGGAGTAGGCCCACAGAGGAGCCTGCTGGTCACTTGGCTCTCCATGCAGCCTGTCCGCAGCTGGTCAGGCCGACACGAGCATCCATCGCTTGACTGAGTGTCCTCATTGTAAGTCAGGAGGTTTGGTAGCTAATTTGATGAATGTCTCTGTGAGCATTGTTAGAGTGAGTCAGTGCTCTGGGGTCTAGTCAAATCTGTGACTCTGACAGGAGGACTTGATGAGCCTTGAGAGGAGGGGCCAGACAGTGGGCCTTGCATACTGCTGGAGATAGCGGTCTGCTTTGCTCCTTATCAGGCATCCTCTCAGCCTCTTCACTGCTACAAGTCATGTTTCTCCTGGCATGTGACAGCTCACTTATTTCTTTGGTGTGCACTGCCCATCCATCGTGCGTTGAGAAAACCAGTTGCATCCCTTTGGGTAGGGCAGCAGAGCTTTGTGAGGATGCTATAGGAACCTGGTCAGAGAACTCAGAGAGACATGGAAACCTGATAAACTTCCACTGAGGGTGAGTAATTGCAGATATAAACCTGAGTTTGGTGGAGATAACTGACGATCTGGATGTCTTTGCACAAGCCAACATTTTGTGTCCTTGACCATAAAATTAAGGATAACAATACCTACCACAGAACATTACTGCAAATTTATTTGCTATGATGGATGGGAAAGTGTATGAGCCTTACAAAGTTATGTTATTTCTTTATTCATGAGCCATACTTGGAATTTGTGTGTGTGAGTAGTTTTTGAAATGCAAACAACTTAAACTTGTTTAAGTCCCAGAAAATGGAGAGCTGATTTAATTGATCATGTAATGTATGCAAATTCATCAGTTACTAGAGAGGCAGCTAGCAATGCCCCAGGTTGCTCAAAACTTTATAATTAAATATTTAACTTAAATTAAGAATCCAAATATAGGTTTTGTTCTGAATGATAGCTTTGCATCCAAGTTAGATTTCTGTTTACTATTATTTTTTAATTAAAAATATGTTTCTATTGATTTTAGAAAGAGAAGAAAGGATAGGGGGAGAGAGAGAAACATCGATCAGCTGTCTCTCCTGCATGCTTCCTACTGGGGATGGAACCCACAACCAGGGCATGTATCCTGACTGGGAATCGAACCTCTTGGTGCATGGTACGATGCTCAAACAACTGAGCCACACTGGCCAGGGCTCTATTTATTATTCTTATTTCATAAATGAGGTTATTTTGCTGCCAAAATTCCAAAGCCCTGGCAGAAGCCTCTTTAATCTAGAAGCCCCTGTAATTCCTGTGGGTAATTTTCTGTGCACTGAGACCACACCACTGTGATTCCCTTGTCTGGCCAGTGCCCTACTTCTTAGAAGATTTTTCACTTGTGACCTTTGCATGGCTACACATAGTAGAGCAGGGGAAAGGCCCCTGGAGCTGCAGTCAGAAGACCCTCACTGTGTGGCTCCCGATCCGTCATTTCACCTCTGCACGTCTCAGACTCTTGATACAGTGTGTAAAGGCTTACTTCACAGGATGTGGTTTCAATGGAGCACTGAGGGGAAGTTGCTTTGTAAACTATTTAAAATCCTGTCTCTGTTATTACCTTCTTTGTTTGTTTGTCCCATACAATGGTGACACTGAACATTTTGGACGTATTTCTGAGACTGAGATGTGGCACGGGGCAGGATGACCTCCTAACCAAGACCACTGGGTGTTTGGCTGAGGCCCTGCCAGGCCTTTGGGACCGGGCCATCTCCATTGAGAGAACACGTCCTAGCGGTGTAAGCAGCTACTCCTATTCTGGAGGAGCTCTGCTTTAAAAACTCTTTCTATACGTAGAAATCTGCCCTCTGTTGTCCATTGTTCTTAGTTCTTCCCACTGTGGTGACAGTAGAAAAACCTGCACTGGTCAAGGAACCTTCCTCAAGGCTGTGATACAACTTCAAAATTGGAAGGCAACTACCGTGTTCCTTCCACTATATTTATTGCCACACATTAACTCCCTCAACTGTTCTTTGCCTGAAATGTTTTCCAAGCTCTTCAACATCTTGGTTGAGCTTCTTCAAAAATATAATAATTGGCCAATATTCCCCTTAAGACCTGTCACCTGAATTATAGTTAAGAATGGCTAACATTGCCGAAACCGGTTTGGCTCAGTGGATAGAGCGTCGGCCTGCGGACTGAAAGGTCCCAGGTTCGATTCCGGTCAAGGGCATGTACCTGGGTTGCGGGCACATCCCCAGTAGGAGATGTGCAGGAGGCAGCTAATCGATGTTTCTCTTTCATCGATGATTCTAACTCTCTATCTCTCTCCCTTCCTCTCTGTAAAAGATCAATTATATATATATATATATATATATATATATATATATATATATATATATATATAAAGATCTTTAAAAAAAAAAAAAGAATGGCTAACATTTTATGGAGACTTACTCTGTGGTAGGCACTGTTCTAAGAACTTTACATAAATTAGCTCATTCAGTCCTCACGACAACCCTCTGAAGAAGGGATTCTTGTTATCCTGCTTTTATAGAAAAGGAAACAGAGGTAGAGATAGTTTGCTCACCAAGTGGTAAGTGGAGAGTCTGGCATCTGAACACTGGCCTTCACTGTATTATGCGGCCCTGAATAAAAAAGAGCATCTGTCCCTGTCTTTGGACGGATGAGCACAGGAGAATGCTACTCATTATTTATTCATTAGGAGCCCTATTCTTGACACACACTGTGTTTTACTCTACTGCACATGTGTGAGTGGTTTCTTTCTGGATCTTGGTTTCCCCACATGTCATATGAAAGCGTTTGATGAGTTAGTTTCTAAAACACCTTTACAGCAGTAATATTTGAGAATTTTATGGCTCAGAAATTTACAACAATGGCAGCTTAAGATGTCTGTCCTACTTCCTGTGCCAAAATATATGCTAAAGGACCCATTATTTAGACTTCCTAAGTTAGTTGAAAGTAGTTTGTTTACTATGAACATTTTGTTCTGATCTTGGCAATTGCTTCTATACAATGGAAATATTTTAAAGAAAATGGGTCCTAGTGAAGCTGGAAGATGTGTTTTAGATCTGGCCTGCAGTCCTTACTACTCTCATCTGGCCCATGGGGCATTTGAATGCTGATTCATCTTTTTAAAGTCCCGATCTGAGAGTTCAGTCCAATGACCCAAAATCGTGACTTCGCAGTATTGATGCTGGGCATTGAACTTGCTAGGATGCTGCTTACAGTCGTTCTCTCTCTTGTGCACCTTTACCCTCATTGGCTTTCTCTTGTTTGGTTCACACTTCTTCCTGTGCTTGGAAATGCCCTTAACACTTTTCTCCTTGTCTTTCATGGTCGGCACAAATGCACTTTTTATTTGAAGCCTTCTGTTCCTTCTTTAGTCAGATGTTCTCTGCCTCCCAACTCCTACTGCATTTATATGGGGCTTCTCTCACAATTCCATTTACTCCACTTTAATTGCTGTAATAATTATTATAGGCAAAATTATAATATATAACATGTTATATATGATAAATAATCATATGAATACAAAGCTCCATATTTTACTGCATAAGTGTGAGTGGCTTCTTTCTGGATCTTGGTTTTCTCACATGCCATATGAAGGGGTCTCATAAAAGTCTTCTCTGAATTATTTTTAATGAGATAATGATAAGAAAATAGATGACTGAAAAGAAAACCCATTTCAAGGAGAGAATGCCTGTTAGAACCATTTTAGCAATGGTAAAGTAGGACCCTTCCTAGAAAGTCAGTCGCAAGAATCAAGTTTGAGGCTGCTGTCTCTTCTCCAAGTAACTAGCTCTCTAGAATCTGGAAAGACAAAGCATGTAGTTTCATGGAGCCATTATGTTTTCTATAGGTGTTATGGTGTGGACATCACTCAGCTTTTGGGGCCTGGCTTTGGCGAATTCTGGCTCCACTTCTTGAGTTTCTTCCCCTAAGTGTTGGTTAAAAATGAATGAAAGAGAATTTGCCCCGTTTGTGAGTGCTCACCAACTACAAATACCCTTCTTTTATTGGGGGAATATTTGACATTACCAGTTCTGCTTCCTCAAGGCAGGAGCCAGAATTTTCAGGCACAGGCAGGTGATCGAGGCTCCACCAGTCAAAGCTCTTCGTGTGAGACTTCGTTTCAGGAGGAGCGACCTGAGAACCAGCTGCTGAGAGGGCTCCATCTCTTGGTGAGGATAGTGGTGTGGCCTCTGTTGTCGGGGTCAGTAGTGGCCGACCCTATGAGTCCAGGACCCAGGGTTGGTGGTGCAAGCCCTGTTGTCTGTGCCACAGCAGGCACTGAGATAGCTTTCCTGGGTGCTTGGGCAGTATGGTTTCGGTGCTGCTCCTGCCAGGGTCAACCCCAAAATGAATCTCAGGCTTTCCCAAAATATTCTGCATATTATTTCAATAAATCTCTTTTCTGCTTTAATTTGATGGAGGGGTTCACTTGGTTGTGTCTAAGATCTCTGACTAATAAGAGGGACCTAAATCTATGTGACAGGATATTAAATATGATTCTTGCAGTTCCCTCACAATTTCAGCAAAAATCTTGAAGGAGGAGAAAAACACCGTAGGTGTACATCTGAAGGGAAGGTACTGGACCACCTCTTCCTGACCTCCTGAGAGCCCGCCAGTCTAGTTCTGCCGGCATTTGCTAAATCCCCACTTCCTAGCTGTACAAGAGTGGAGGGTGAGCCTCTGGGAGAGATGAATTCCTTTAGGGAGAGGTATCTTCCTTCCACGGATCCCAGTCTCAGTGAGAGAGCATTCCAGGGAATCATCACACGAAGCTTGTGATCCTGTGTCTGCTGCAGGGTTAGGGGATGCAGGGATGGATATTTAACTCATTCCTTGTCTGTAACTCCAAAGGCCATGATTCAACAATGGTCTGTAGCAGGGGTGGGCAAACTTTTTGACTCGAGGGCCACAATGGGTTCTTAAACTGGACCGGAGGGCCGGAACAAAAGCATGGATGGAGTGTTTGTGTGAACTAATATAAATTCAAAGTAAACATCATTACATAAAAGGGTACCGTCTTTTTTTTTTTTTTTTTTTTTTTTTTAGTTTTATTCATTTCAAAGGCCCGTGGGCCGTAGTTTGCCCACTGCTGGTATTCTCCACTGGAGGCTACTAGTGGATAAAAATGCATATCACATTTCAAAACCAAGTCAACTAATCGGTAATCTGCATAGAGTGCTCACTCCATCAGTCTTTTTATAAAAAATATATTTTTATTGATTTCAGAGAGGAAGGGAAAGGGAGAGAGAGATAGAAACATCAGTGATGAGAAAGAATCATTGGTCAGCTGCCTCCTGCATGCCCGACATAGGGGATCAAGCCCGCAACCTGGGCATGTGTACTGACCAGAAATCGAACCATGACCTCCTGATTTATATATAGGTTGACTCTCAACCATGAGCCACACCGACCGGGTCACTCCATCAGTCTTATATAATTTTTTCATTGTCTTTATGAAGTCCTACATTTAAAAATCTCCTGTGGGTGTTACTTAGCTAGTGATCTAGAGTGAATGGATCTCAAGTCTTGCTGTAAAGAGTTTGATATCTTTATGAGAGGAATAGTTGAACAACTCTACCCCTCCCTCTGTTACTCCCCCATCCTCAACATATATACATTGACTTTAGAAATTCTGATCACATCAGGCAAGTATCAATCTGTGTTGGCCCTGAGTTCTAGATGCCCCAAGTTCAGCACCTGGTACATAGTGGATGCCTCTTTCCTAGAAAACACCCATTGTGTTTGATATCAGCTTTTGTATCTGTAGCTTACAGCGCTTAGCAGCCTAAAATGATGATTAATGCTCATGAATATCTGGCGTCCAGTAGAGTTATCCCCCATTTTCACCGAGGCTGGCAAGGACAGAGATATTGCTTTGTCTAACAAATTCACTGGAGCAGAGCCAGGGTAAACACTGGAGGTTCCATTTAAGGCCAACACATTAGAATTTTAACCAATTTGCAAGAATAATCTCAATTAGCACAGCTCATTAGACTCTAATTGGACTTTAAACCTTTTTTTTTTTTTTAACCTGGTAGCCTTAGTGGGTCTCCTGAGGATATGTTGCCGGGGGTGGATGTCTACATGGCTGTATACCTGTGGATGTGCCAAAGAGTTAATTTTCCCATAGCAGGGTGGAGTAATCCAAAGAAAACAAATGAGGAATCAGACTGGCTTGACAAAAGCACTATATGATTGTAAAAAGGATGACTTAGTCAGTGTTAAGCCAAAAATCTGTCCTGGCCCCGGTCCGAGTTAGTACCTATCGTGTGCCTGTAGCAGTGTCTCAGCGCCTCTGCACTCAGGAAGGTGCTTGTAAAGTGCCCAACCTGTGTTCTTCCAGGTAGCTCTTTGTAGATGCCGGCACTCTCCCTCCCCCTTACCATCCCTGAAGTTATGAAATCTTCGAAATATGTTGATTTTGGTTGTGAAATATATCACCTCAAGACCAAGACACCCACTATCTTTTCAAGTTTTGATTCCCAGGAGTTCTTGGACTTGGAAGAGGACCCAGGGGTCCCACCCAGCAGAACTCCCAGTTTCCAATAGCACGCACATGCCCATGACCTCCACTTCCGGTAACAGGGCCTGCCAGTCTTCCTCTTTCTTACCCATCCAAGTCTCTTGATTTCCAGAGACAGACCAAATGTGCTGCCTCCAGCTCCACATGACAGCCTTTCAAACACCCTCATCTCTGCTCTCCTTCAGGTGAAGAACTCCCTCTTCCCTCAGTGGTTCCTCATGTGGTGCCATTTTGAGATCTTTCTCCATCCTGACCTGCAACCTTCCTCCACTTTGTTACCCTTTCTCATTTACAGTCAAGGGCTTAAATAGAGGATATCCTTTCCCCTGCACCCCACCCCCAGCACTGGCATAGAATAGAATTTCACCTTCCTTGTCCTGGCCTTTATACTTCTGTTGATATAGCCAACATGTGGTGCCTTTAGCTTTATTTGGCAGTCTTATTAAGCCTGTGGCTCATATCAAGCATTATGTCAACCAACCTCTCACACCCTGGTCTTTTCCACGTAACAGCTTAGTTGTGTTTACCAGTGCTGTGACTCACTGAACAGCAGGGCTTTGTCTTGACCCCATTGAGCTGTGTATTGTTGGATCTGGATGGTCTTTTTCAGCAACCCACTCAAGAATCAAGAAATGTGAACTGCACTCAAAAAGACCCTGTGTTGGGTTAATGCTTTGTTCTTGCCATCTTGAAATTCTTGATTTTTGAACATGGGATTCTACATTTTCATGTTGCCTTGGGCCTGACAAAGTTTGCAGCTGATCCATCTTGATTAGGAGTATTTACTTCTCCTCTCCCTCACCATCAATGTTGACATATTGTTTCACCTCTTATCTGCTGTATATAAAATGAGGGTGTTTCCACCTCTGGCAATCTATGAGTCTATAACAGAAAAGGTAGAAAAGAGAGCAGTGAACCCTGTCAAGAATTGCAGGTGGGCCTGGTTGGTGTGGTTCAGTGGTTGAGCATTGATCCATGAACCAGGAGGTCATGATTTGATTCCTGGTCAGGGCACATGCCTGGGTTGCAGACTCAGTCCCTAGTAGGTGGTGTGTAGGAGACATCTGATCAATGATTTTCTCTCATCTTTGTCTCTCATCATTAGACTCTAATTTCTATCTCTTTCTCCCTCTCCCTTCCTCTCTTTGAAATCATTAAAAACATAAAAAAAGAAAAAAGAAAGAATTGCGGATGGAACTGAACCTTCATACAGGTCTTTTGAACTTAACTGGTCCAGGTTCCTCATTTTATATTAGAGGAAACTCAGTTTTTGAAAGGGAAAGTCCTGTAACACATTGGAGTAGAGTTTTCTGTGGGTGAATCTTTCCCCAGAGGAGCCCACCAGGAGGGTGATGGCTGTAGACAAGAAAGTGTTCAATGACAGGGCAGGAAGAGTGAAAAGGACTATTTCCTCCCTATCCTGGTTCCTGCCTTTCTCCTGCTCTCTGAAGCACATTCACGTACTCTAAATACAATTAAACAGTTTTGGTGCAAGGTTCAAGTGATAAATCAAACCACCCGAAGTCCTAGGTAGAAAATTGAGTCCAATGATGTAGTGGAGTATGGAGATGCCTGCCTAGATCAACTATACATTGGGGACACCCAGAATTGGCCTGCCCTTTGAGTGCCATGTGGGCACTCTCTCCTTCCTAATGTGTTCTATTCTCCTCTTCAATAGGGACTTTTAAAAGCTCCTTTCCTAAATGCCCATCTCCACTCCATCTCCTCCTTTCCCCATAGCGACTCTTCCTTGGGAAACTTGAAGCCCCCACCCCCTCTGGTGTGATGTAAATGTATGGCTAAGTGCAAGCTTCTCTCTGACCAGTCTCTGCTCTGGGGTGACATGCTGGGGCCAAGATCAGGGGGTTGAGGATATGAGGGTATGGGGACAAACTCTTCCACGGTTTATTTTTTCCTTCTACCTCCTTAAAAATACAATTTCACACAGCAAAGGCTTGTTTCCTCCTGGCCACCCTCTTTGGATCTCTGTGCTAGCTTCACATTTCTTCTGCTAGAGTCATTTTGACTAAATGATTTTAAAAGACCCCTTACCCTTTCCCCCAAACCCCAGCTGTCCTCCTCCATTACGTCACTGTGCCCTCATCAAGGCACGTGAACTCACCTCTTCACTTCACTTGCACCAGGATCCGCAGCTCTTGCTGGAGGTGCTCCAGCTTCCCTGCTTTTCCAGATTCTAGACCAGCCGTGGGCAAACTACGGCCCGCGGGCCGGATCCGGCCCGTTTGAAATGAATAAAACTAAAAAAAAAAAAGACCGTACCCTTTTATGTAATGATGTTTACTTTGAATTTATATTAGTTCACACAAACACTCCATCCATGCTTTTGTTCCGGCCCTCCGGTCCAGTTTAAGAACCCATTGTGGCCCTCGAGTCAAAAAGTTTGCCCACCCCTGTTCTAGACTGTGCCCTGCATCCTTCACCCCCCAAATCCCTCCCCACCTTTTCCCCAACACGTTTCCCCAGTGTAGCCGTCATTGACAGGCTAGTCTAGGTATCCCTGGTGTGCACTCCCGCTAGCATACCACTTATATTTGCTTCTAATGTAATTGTGACTATTTTAGTTGATGTTTCTGTCCCTCATTAAATTAAAACACAAAGGGAAAAATTTACCAGAAGTTTTCTATACCCCAGGGACTTCACTTATGTTATGTGATATTTAAAATAAAATAACCCTAAGAGGTAGATACCATTGTTATCATTCCCATTTTATAGATGAGGAGACTGAGGCATGGAGAAAGTAATCCATTTATTCAAAGTCACCCGACTTAGAGGTGGCAAAGTTGGTCACAGACCAGACAGGTAGTTTGGCTGCAGAGGCCACACTCTTCACCACTCTGCGCTCTGCCATGATAGTAAGGGCTGTCTTGTGTTTGCTTATCATGGTATCCTACTGCCTACCTCTTGGCACACAACAGATCCTCCATAAATGCAAAAAGACTCATTAAAGCAGACCAATTACTTTTTCTTGATTTTAGGGTTTCTTTACTCCTTGTTGCAGGGAGAAGGGAAGGGGACAGATACACATACACAATAATGTTGGTGGTAAGAACTCTGCCTTCAGAGCATACGACACTTTTATAGAAAAACCACAGAAGTCCTGGGAGGATGGAGCTGACACAGGACTGTGATCTCTGGACCTGATGCTGCACCTCCCTGCTTGCCTTTCAGTTACTGTGGCCTCTTCTGACCCTGCTCCACCTCGGTGTCAATGAAAAACAGCCCAGCAACACTTCCTATGAAATCAGGCCCAAGAATCATGGAACGGGATGGCGGGTGGAGAGCCCAGTTGACATTCTCCATTTCAGATGTGGTCAAGGGCAGAGTTCCCACTTAGTGTATCCTCAGCTTTGGCCCTGTGGTGACTAAGAAGGATGATTCATCAGTAATCTTCCTATTTTCACCATTAAAGCAATTCTAACCTAATCCAGTGTCCATGGCCATGGAGGGCAAACCTTAGCAATGTTGAGTTTGTTAATATTTAAAGCAGAGGTTGGAGAGGATGGAGAACATAAAGGCAGTCCCTCGGGGAACCCATAGCCTGACTTCAGGTTCACTGCAGAGGTTAAGGACAGGGGTTCTGATCACAACCATTTTCTTGCATCCAACTCTACAAAAAGTATCCTGGGCCAGGCACTGTGGTTGTTGCTGTGAGTACAGAGAGGAATGAGATGAAGTTACCTCCCTGGGTGTGTGTGTATGGGGCATACATTTACATCCACTGTAATGGCAGGCTGACTGTACTGGCCTAATCCAGTTAACTGTTAAAATATAGGAAAATCATTAAAAGAAATTTTAAGGGATTATAGGTGCATTTGACATTACATGATGGATAAATGACAAGTTGTCTATAAAGGAAATTTTATGCCTTTTCACATTAAAATGTATTTACATTATAACTTTATAGTGATTCTCACAACAAAACTCTTTGGTGTTTTTTTTAGTAATCAAAAATTATCATTCTCTATCCAATATATAATCAGTCCATTTTATTAAATTAAACAAAAATGCTTGAATATATCACTTTTCCCATGGGTTGAGATACAGATAAAGGGCCTCTCCAACCCTAGCTCCTAGTTCTTCTCTCTGGAGGCAGGCACTGTCACCAGTTTACTTTTAAGAAAGATTCTGTGCCTAAACACATACATGTATGCATGGGGTTTTACACAAATGGTAACGAACTATAGCTAGACTTTACTCTGGCCTTTTTTTTCATATCAGTAGGTAAGGGACAAGAAATCTTTTTTCTTTTTTTGGCTGCATAAGATTCTATCTATTGAATGAGTATATCACAATTTATTTAATCTGTTATGAGGAATAATTAGATAAACTTTAGCTGTTACTATGATAACCTTGATGCTAATTTTATTATACATATTTATGCAGGGTATAGCCATGAGCTGAAGTCTTAAAACCATAATTGACCTAAATATAGGTAAAGTCCCATTTCATTGGGGGTTTGTTTTAAAGGGTTTGTTGGGCAGCTTCACCAATAATGCCACATCTGAGGACATTTGAGCAGAATCAGTAAACTGGAAGATTACTTAGAAACACCTTTTTTTTTTTTTTCAGACAGTGAAGACACAGATACTACATATTATTGTAAGATGAAGTCATTCTGCTTCTCTTTGAAAACATGGACTTCTCATACATGGAGATACGTTTTATCCGTCAGTTCTTCCTGGTGTGTGAGACAGGCTAGGATCTTATTATGGTTTGGCTTCTTCCTAACAGTGTGATTGTGGGCAAACAACTTATTTTTTTCTGAAAACTGTTGTATTCTCTGTAAGATCTGGATGAAATACCTACCTCATAGGGCTTCCATGAGAAATAGTTGAGATAATGTATGTGATGTGTTGCACAGTGCTTTCCAAATTTGCCCAAAGAATAGATCTTAGTCCAAAAAAATAAATAAAAAGAATAAAAGGAAGAATTGTCATTGGAGCTCTGCCTAAGAGGATCTGGAAGGTTGATGAGATGATGGAAGAGTATTCCTGGTAAGTGGGGTGGATTCAATGCAAGTCTGAAAGATGGTGTTTTTGAGGCTAGGAAGCCATTGGTCTGGACTGGATGATGCATTCGTTATTGAAGGCAGGTTTGGTACTACATGAGGTGGAGAACGCATATCGTAGTCATAGCTTGGAGGGACTTGGCTAATGGCGAGGTGTGGGGAAATGACAGGGGGCAGGGATCTTCCCTCCCCTCCTCTGTCCCATCTCCAACATCTACAGCTAAAATTCAGCTCTCAGACAATAAGGGTGAAGGCAGAGAAGATGAGACCCACAGTCCACATGGCTCCTCCTTCAGGAGGCTTGACTAGCCCTAAGCTTCCTGGGGATTTAATTTACAAATGCTTATTTCATATCATCCTTTCCACACCATTCCACCTGTACATCAAACCAATCTATAATTGATGTTAAATTAAACCCTAACCAAAATCTGGCTATTTCAAGTCACCCTGTTAGATGTTGAGAAGAGTTATCAAACTTGGCACATAAAGACAAGCAGCCTTTGTGTGCCAAGTTCATACCGTATTTTTATAATAGTCTATGAGTTTGGTGTAGATGATAAGCTGAAGCTTTAAAAGGTTAAGTAGCTCCCCCAGGGCCAGGTAGGGTAGTGAGTGATTGAGCCTGCATGCAAACTCTGGAAGCTCCCTGGCCCTCCGTTTCCTGGTCTGTTATGTAAGGAGACTACAACTGCATCACGGAGTAGCTGAGGATTAAATGCCATAGCATAAGTAAAGCCCTGGCACCGCACCTCACACCTAGTTACTGTGGTGATTTTCATTGCTTTCCCCAGAGTGAGTACCTCCTGGCAGAGCTGGGACTGGGGCTTGGGGCTTTCTGAGCTCCCCATAAATTCATGCTTTTTTTTTTCCAACTCCATACTGTCACCCTGCAAGATGATACAGCATATTTTAGTTTAGCTTCTCCATATAAAAACTGAAGGTATAAATAGACTAGAGAATGAAATGGCATTAAAGTGATGCTGGAAAAGGGATTAACAAAGTAGATGACTAGTCTGAAGTACGTGCCAATCCACAGTTCTTCAGGATTCACTAAGCTCTCTCCTTGGATCAAGTTCAAGTCCAGTGAAAACTGTCATCCAGCGGCTGTCGGACGTTAGCTCATGATGGCCCGACTTCAGGTGACAACAGCATGACACTGCGCTTGTTGCTTCTACAGCAGTCCCCGCTTCCAAAAAGGCTTGGGAACTTGGCAGATTCAGATTCCCACCCCACTTCCATACTTGTGTGCCCTCTGATCTGGGTTAGTTACTTAATTCCTCTCAGTTTGAATTTCCCCCACTGTCAAATGGGAATACCAATCCCTAGACACAGGGTTGTTGTAAGGTTATATGAAAATCAAAATTCTGGACAGCACTCAGTACTGTATTGAACTAACAGAGCTCTCAATGAGTTTTACATCTTTTGTAAGAAGGTTGCCGATGAGTCTTGGATAGCAGTCCATTATGATATGTATCTTTTATAAGTGCTTCTTTGGAAGAGAGAGCCCTTTTTCCCAGTCCAGCGCTCTGTGGACGTTACACAGAGAGATGTGCACAAAGTCCGAGGGGAGCCCTGGAGGGATCCATTCTAAACAAACCCGCTGTGTGGGAGCCTGCGATTGCACAGAGATAAATCAGAAAGCAGCTTCTCCCTCATAGAGGACTCGGAAAGACTCTATGAGCTCTGTCCAAAAGTAGTTTGGGAAGGCTTAAGTCTAAAATAAGGAATACATTTTATATTAGGATTTGGGCGATTATATAAAATTTATTTTGCATTTTATCATACTTTCCCTTCCACCCCTCAGGAAAAGATACAAGAACAATTAAGTAAAAAAAAATGTAAAAGAGATTAAATATTTAAAAAATTGTCTTTTTTCAGCTTTCTAGGAACACATAATTATTTTATGTGCAACATGTGTATACTCTATTTCCGTATTACTTCCTTTTCACTGTCCATTTTTTAATGTCCATTGGTGTACTTTTATCTTAATGCTGTTATTCTTTGTTCTATTTCTGTCCTCTCCTTTTGTATTTTTAGGTTATGTCTTTTTGAAGGCAAAACAGTAAATTTGCTCAGTTTGTCAAATAATTGTTAATTCAATTATAGGAAAAAAATTGCAAACCACAAAACAAAATAAAAAAACCCCGAAAGAACCCCCCCAGAAAACAAAAAAACCACCCCAAACAACAAAAGAACCCAACTCACCACCACTGCCACCAACCACAGTCATCAAACCATCAAACCCTGCATCCAGACTTTCTCTGAGGCACCCAGTAGATCAACTTCAAAGAGTTGACTGTTCTGTTCAGTTGTTGTTGGCAGTGGTGGTAAAGCCACTTTTTTTTTTTTTTTTTTTTTGCTTATAGAGTCATACAAACCAATCCTTTATTAATATACTCCCCTCTAATGCTTAGAGTTGAGTGTCCTTTCATGGTATTTTTTTTTATTACTAAAGTAGTTATCTCTTTCAACCAATGAAGAACTGATTTTTAATTCCAACTTCATCACTTCGGATGGATCTAGTCACACAGTCAGTCTGTGACTATTTTCTTATCTGTAAAATGAGGAACTATCATGATGATCAAATTAGGTAGGAGATATGAGAGCTCTTTTTAAGGACAATATGATGTTTACCTATATCTTATTATCATCCCTATTGAAATTCTATTGCAGAACTATTTTTTCCTAAGAAATGATGGTTACTTTTAATAGTCCATGGAATTATTAAGGAATGGAGATATAAATACCAACTTCTATTTATGTGGAGATATCATAGTTTTTTCTTGAATGATAAATTATATCTGAGAAACATTTAAAAATTCTCACTTAACTGCATTTAAAAGCATGAATTCTATTGGTTTCCCAAATTATTGGTAGCCTCCAAAATTCTTATACTTGGATTAGTTTGGGGCTACTTGCTCTCTTCTTATAGGTTACAAATCTGATCTCCCAGAATTTAAATTAATGGGACAGCAGATTGCCATATCTCTTGTTTTTACAAATCCGTATAAAAGAATATCAATTCAATTTGATTTAATCCCTCTCAATTCAACAAACATCAGTGAGAATTCCAGTGGGGGCCAGATAACAGGGAAGAGACTGGAGAATAAAAAGTTGAGTATGGATTGTGAAGGATGCTGTACACCTATGCTGGTTAGCTTGCTTGAAAGTTTTTTCTATGAGCATCATGACAAAACAATTTAATATTTGTGCTATAAGACTTCATTGTTGATAAGTGCTTTGCTTAACTTTTACTTTATCTTGATAATAATCAGATGTGATAGATTTTCACTATTTCTCTGTTATAGGTAAGAACCCTGAGATTTATTTAGTGAGGTTGAAATTTGCTTAAGTGTGAATCCCCAGCTGGTTTATGGCAGAGCCAAGATTCACACACAAGAGCCTGCTTCTAAATTCTACTTTTTTCTTTCTTCCACTCGACTGCATCCATCCCAAGAAAGATAATACATTCATCAAATAAATTATGGTCTCATTTTTGTGTTTTAAATTGGCACAAATAACATCTGTTTCTTCTTGCCAAGTTCACTACTCCTCATCTGTCTGTTCTCATGACATATTAGACATACCAGAGCTTTGAACTTCTTAGAAGAAAGGAACTGTCTAAATTGAAGATATTATTTTTGTTGCTGTTACTATTAGCCAAGACAAACGAAAAGTGGTGAATAGAGCATCTCTTGTCTTACTAGAATGCTTTAATTAAGGAGATTGGTTATTTTCATTCCCTGTAGCTATGTAATGATTAATGCAATGTGGTACAATACACTCAGAGAATAAGACATATCTCACTGAGACCAGTCAGCATGTGTACTTCTCTAAGGAGAAAAGATTGGAGGCCAGATTGGAACCAATGCTGACATCTGACTCTACAGTGAAACATTATGCTAGATGTTGAAAATTCTACAGAGCGATTTATTTCCAGTGCAAGGGCCATAAAATTATCTAGTGAAACTAATTTTGAAAACACTTTTTTTATAGATGAAAGTGAAAAAAAGAGAAATTCAATTTTGTCTTCTAGAGCAAAAATATTGCACGGCAGATAAATAGCTAAAAATTGCTTTACCCTATAACACTTATAGCTACACAAAAAAGTCCACACACAGTTTTCAGTATAAGCAAAGTAGAATCACAATAAAAGTAGTTACATAACTTTCTTTGTCTCAGCTACCAACCTTATGCCAGCTATGGGTCTCAGTTGCCAACCTTATCCCAGATGGGCGCTATGGGTGTGGATAATCAATTATCTTTACCTCTTAGGGAAACTGAACTCTATTTAATAGCTGTGCTCTTGAATATTTTTCCCTAACAGAGGATCAGCCTTACCATCTATAAAATAGAGGAAACAATACCTATCTCGTGGGTTCCTATATGAAGCATGTCTTTGAATACAGAGTCCAGCTTGAGTAAGTGCATCATAACTTGTAGTGAAGATGCTGCTGCTGACAATGGTACATTGGCACCAAAATTTCACCACCTTTTTGAATAGTCCAAGAAAGCATTTCTTTCTTTTTTTTAAAAAATATATTTTATTGATTTCAGAGAAGAAGCGAGCAGGAGAGAGAGAGATAGAAACATCAATGCTGAGAATCATTGATTGGCTGCCTCCTTCTGGTCCCACACTGGGTATCGAGCCCACAACCCAGGCATGTGCCCTTGACCAGAATTGAACCTGGGACCCTTCAGTCCACAGACACTCTCTCCACTGAGCCAAACCAGCCAGGGCAAGAAAGCATTTCTTGACCATTGGCCTTTGGATTCCACTGGCAGGGGTTGCATCTCAGCCACTTTTAGAACTTGATTGTGGCCCATAGTCCCACATCCGGTTTTTTCATTCAGTCCCAAGTCTTCAGTGTGGCCCCGAGAGGGAGTCCTATTGCTCTGTCTGTGTCCTTTGGGTACTTGAAGGAGAGTCATCTGGTCCTTGGCCTCACAGAATCTCAGGACTCTTGTTCTCCTGGAATCCTGCCTGGAGTGTCTATGAAACTGTCTCACCTCTGTGCAGCTGACTTCTGCTCATTACTGGGCTCAGCCAGCATGGTGGGAAGAATCACTGAAGACTGGGTCCCTATGGAGCTTTGCAATCTTGCATCAGAGTTAATGAGATTCCACCGTGTCTCTCCCACTATCTAGACCACCGTTCTCCCCATGCAGTGTGTGCATCTCACTCTTACCTTCGTCCCAGTGTCTGTTGCATTGCAGCTTCTCATTGAATTTTTTGTGAATTGAACTTTCTGACTTCATTTTCTGCACTGTACCCAACGTTGATGTTGCTGAAGATGAAATGATAATGACGATGGTAGTCATGGACAAAAAGAGAGAAATGGACAGAATTAGGAGACAAAGGTAGTCAACAACCATGGGATACAGGCTATGAGTCTGGAGGTTTAGGAAGGGCAGAGGATGTCACACCAACTGTCAACCAGAGAAAAGAAGGGCTACACATTCCCTATTGAGACTTGAATCATAAAAAGAGTTTACTCCCATAATCCACGCAGCAACATAAAACTGATAAAAGCCAACATTTATTGAGTACTTAGTGTGTGCTAGTCACTGTTCTAATAAATACCTTGCATCTATTATCTCATTTGAGCTTTTGAAAATCCTGTGAAGAAGTCAGTTCTACTATTATTATCTCCATTGTATGGATGAGAAAACAGACACAAGATCACACAGCTTGCTATTGGCAGAACCATGAGTTGGACCCAGACAGTGTGACTCCAGAGCTATCCTCTAAACCACTACTATTGCCCTTGGGGCCCAAGGCAGTAAAGTCACAGGGTTTTAGGTGCAAAATGAGATATAATCGCTTTGGAAAACTAGGCATTACAAACTTGACTTTGGTTTTATTCTTTATTCTTTCACTGATCAATTAAGGAAAATTAAAACATCAATGTTAAGCTAAAGCCACAAATTAGTGGATCAAAAATCCAGAAGCTGGGGATAGACCGAGATCATAGTAAAAGCAGATTGACAAATGCATACCAAAGCCAGGATGTTCCCTAGATGCAAGGATCCCAATATAGACATAGCCTTACATGTGTGATTGGGAAGACTGAGGCTCTGAGCCTGAACCAGAGAATGACAGTCATTTCCAGATACAATTATTACCTCTCAAAACGGTGAAGGGCAAAGTGGAGGCATTGATAATCCTCAGTGAACTAGTAAACAGAAATAAGGACTGATTGTGTCTAACTGTTGTAGTGCCCCCTGGTCCTTCCTTTTTGTATAGACTTAACTATGATGTTCTTCCTTGAATATTTTCCTTAATATATATTAGTAAAACAGTTTTTATTTCTTTTAGAGACCTGACCAATTATTGTTCTCACATTCATGTGACCATGGGAACATGAGCCTATAGAAATGTTTTATGGGCTTAGATCATAACTCCACAATAGGGGAGGGAAGTACTTAGATCATTTGATATCCACAGGAGTGAATAATAGCTGGGAAAACAGGCCTTCAAAGATCTTTAAAATAAATTGATAATCTGATTCATTTAAGAAAAAGTAGAAATGTATATTTTTAAGATATGCTGCCTATATCTCCTTATTGGTATCAGAAACTCACTAGCCTGGAATTAACTAGTCCACTATTTACTTTGATTAAAACAACTTTGGTTTAATACACTCAAAGAGAGGGAAAACTATTCCATTGACAGAATTCTAGTTCTTTTCTTTCTAGAGTATATTTTATGCTCACTAGCTTGAACCAATTCCTCATCTTTGTGATTTCAAACTACATGGAATGTATTTGTAATCTGAGCCCAGTTTTTGACTTAGGGATGGCTGTTAAATTCTTATATGGTATTATAAAGTTTATAGAACAGGAGGGCAGCATTTCTCTTGCATGTTCAGAGGAAGATTTGATTTCTGAGATGCTCCCCAACAAAAGGATGTTGGTGCTCAAATAAACTTTCCTGAAATGATGCAACAGAATCAATATTGTGTTAAAAAATATCTTTAGCTATCTATTAATTAATGTGAAATATATCTAAGAGTTTGTATTATTTTAAAAATTGTTCCAGTTGAGTATAATTTAAAATACTAATGATTAATACTGAAGTTACATATCTGAGTGAATGAAGAAACGAACTGCTTAGAATTGTACAAAAATGCTTAAATGTAAAATGAAAAATAATTTTAATGTAATCATTCAGTGGAAAATGATAAAAAAAAGGAATGAATTCCATGTTTTCCTAGAGAGAATATAGTAAATGCAGTTGATTTGCCCTCATGCCTCAAGGTTTTCCTATGAGTATTGAGCCATATTGCAGAACAGTGAGGCCCTCGCACTGTCTGTCTGTGTGGGCCTCTCTGCCCAGACCCTTCGATTCTCCGAGTTCTTACACGTGCTGTTTACCAATAGGGTCCATCCTTTTCTTCTCTGCAGTTGTCACCTGTCACCTCCTATATTTCTCTCAATTCTGATCTCCTTCAGTTTTCTTCTGATGTGATGTGCAGTGTTTAGAACTACTAATAAAACATGATTAATACATTTTGAGAGATATAACTTTAATAAAGTATATATAACTTTAAATGTATGATATTTAGGGAACATTTATTTTTAATGTTCTTTTTATTTCCTCTTATTCCCTGGAGTTAAATGATTGTTGTTTTGTGTGTGCAGCATTTTTACTTCTTAATGTATCTGATTACTGGATGAAGATATTTTTGGGTTTATTTAAAAAATTAACATATTTTTACTATAAATACCATTGATCTTATTCTCAATTAACCCTGTCAGTAGATTTCCTGATAGTTTCAACCAGGCTATCACCAAGGTACTTTCATTCCCCTGGTAGCAACATAATATAATTACACACAAATTAAATAACAATGGAGGGTTTATTAAGTTCTGAGATTGCACACAGAAATGAATGAAGGCTATAACACAGAGCCATGTCAATCACACCAAAAGAAGACTTGCAAATGACCCTAAAGTGACACAATAGAACATCTATCACTTTTATTGAAAGCTCTGTTCAGTGGTGTTTCCACTGTTGATTAAGCTGAGCTGCCTGGTCACACGGTATCAGACTTCTGCATTTATTCACATCTCTACAGAGAGAAGTCATGTGCAAATCTCTAAAACTGCATTTTGCCTGGACACCACATTTTTTTTTCATATGTAAAACAGAGAACAAAGTGAGTTCTTTACACCCAAGGCTATATGTATTAAAATATAGCTGACAAATCTGGTCCATTAGGCTAACTACCAGGCTATGTTAAATAAGAAATTTACATGGGTGTCTTTTTCATTTTAAATTTATTTTTGTTGTTATGAGTATTAGAGATGTCCCTCATTTTCCCGCCTTTACCTCACTATTGTCTGTGTCCACAGGCTATACATATATGTATATGAGTTCTTTGGTTAATCTGGACTTTTTAATTTTTTATTTATTTATTTATTTTTAGAAAGGGTCTATTAGGCCATTGCTAGAAAAAATGACCGGTCTTGTGACATAGAGTCTAAAACACCAGCAGCATGGCCTGGTTGGAAAGACAGACATGTCTGTCATCCTGGAGTTGTGCAGGAGTTTTTCTTTTACATCAAATAGGGGGAGAAAGATGAAAGCTATTCCAAAAGGATCTGCATTAGCTATAGACGGAGGGGATGGGAGAAGCCGAAATGGCCTAGTTCTGGGACAGATGCAGAGTCTGCAGGGAAGACCTGTCCACCCTGTGATTAACTGTAGCAGCAGATTGGAAAGTTCATGTGTAAGAAGCAGAGGCTTCTGGGATTCTATGCCGCCTGGCTCTATTCTCTTTTGGATAATCTCAGAAATAGGACCTGGAAATGAATCCTAAATTTTAAAGGATATACAAGAATGTGAGCAGTTTGTTTTTGTTTTTTTTTGTCAGAGCTGGTCCATGGCGATTATTAATAGGCTAACTCTTCTGTCTCTCACTCTCTGGCTGCTGTAATTTTAATTTAGAACTGTTCAGAGGATTTTTTTTTTCTTGTTAGCAGCTAGAAATTTAAAAAGAAATCACAGAAAGTTCAGATCTAAATCCCTTAAAGCAGTGGTTCTCAACCTTCCTAACGCCGCGACCCTTTAATACAGTTCCTCATGTTGTGACCCAACCACAAAATTATTTTCATTGCTACTTCATAACTGTAATTTTGCTACTGTTATGAATCGTAATGTAAATATCTGATATGCAGGATGTATTTTCATTGTTACAAATTGAACATAATTAAAGCATAGTGATTAATCACAAAGACAATATGTAATTATATATGTGTTTTCCGATGGTCTTAGGCGACCCCTGTGAAAGGGTCTTTCGACCCCCAAAGGGGTCGCGACCCACAGGTTGAGAACTGCTACCTTAAAGCAACACGATACAAAGAACAGAACTCTGGCCTTGGTGTCTAGAGGCCCAGAGGAGTCCAGATGCAGCAAAGCTTGAGCCTGCTACTCAGTAGCCTTGTGACCTTGAAGCCTCATTCCTCCCTGAGCTTCATATCCCTTCTCTGAAGAGGGGGGAGTTTGGATGAGGTGCTCTAACATCTATTCTAGCCCCACACAATGGGGTGTAATGAAGTGCTGCTTCACCCAGGACACGGAGCGAGGGCCCACAGTGGCTGGTTTATTCATGACGCAGGGAAGGAGCGCGGGCTCTTCTCCCTTTGCTCTCTCTCAGGCTCTCGAGGCCACTTCTCCTTTTCCAGTGCCGCCCTCAACTGCTGGCATTTTTAAAGCAAGGGATGAGCTATGAGGAGCTTGTTGAATTCTCTGGTGCAAGCATGTCAAACTCAAAGGCTAACACTGGCCAAGTAAACAAGGTTTAAGTGTCTGTGGGTCGCAAAAAAAAAAAAGCTTCAATTTTCATAGAAATGTAGGTTTATTTCGATAGAGACATGCTGAATACAAAGGGCTGAAATAAATGAGTAATTGTTAACATAAAATACTAGAACATTTTAATAAAAATTAATATCTTTTCTTGAACATTAGCTTACCAAACACTGAATCTGCACAAGTTAATAAGCGTAACGCAAATAAACCCATTTTTTTCTTGTTCTCTGAAAGCAAAATATTTCCTGTTGTGCACACCAAACAAGTCAGTCCAAGACTAATGATGTGGCAATTTGCTGCTAAAATATTCGCTGCTAGTATTAGTGGAGAGAAATGGTGTGCTTGTGTGTAAGGCGCGTAAGGGAAATGAATGCAACACAATTATAGTAATCAGTCATTAGCAAACGTGGTAGTTCGTTATTAATAATTATGTATAATAGGATATTGTAAAAATTAACTTATGAAATTTTTATTAAAATGTTTCTTACATACCGTTATATTGGCTGGGCCGCAAAAAATATTTGTTGTGGGCCGCGAGTTTGACATGCTTGCTCTAGTGTCGCACTAGATTGAGTGAAACCTAACGTTGGGCAACTCTGGCTGCACCAGGTCAAATGACACGCTCACAGATAGATGACAGGAAACTAAAGCACAATCCTTAGCATGGGACTAATCTCCATGGATGGGTACTGAGAGTTACAATATGAAGCTATATGGGGGCCCTGAAATGAGGGAATCAGAACTTAGTTCTATTTCATTAGAAACCCAAATTTATCAACCCCCATTGGAAGCATGGCCTAATTCAAGTCCTGTCAGACTATAATAAAGTGGGAGGTGTGATAGGAAAGATTAGCTGGTATATGGACCTATTTAGTGGTATAATGACTAGCTTAGGCACCGGCATGGGAATAACTATTCAGGAAGGAACATTTTGAGGAAGCACCAGGGCAGTCAGTGGTAGAGGCTGACATCATCTATTTGCCATCGTTTATAATGAGGTTGGTTCATGCTACTCATCTCTTGCTCTATTAGTTTCAGTGTAGTGCCTAGTTCTTGTTTACTTCTAGTCAACTAAGCCTCACATAATCCTTTGGACAAGAAATATATTCATTGGAAGACAGTCAAAGGAAAATATTGTGACACATTTAAAAATATGTGACAGATAATTTTCATGCAATGTAAACATAGCCCCACATTCAGTCTCACCCCTTCATCTCAGGTTTTTGCATCTATTCTAAGTAAGGCTAACATTTCTTTTTAAGTGTATGTTCTGGAGCAATATTCTAATCTGTTTATCATGGACAATAGCATGAAGCTGTTGAAAAGGGGTGAATGTGTGTGTCTGGGTGTAAACTGGAAATATTGCTTCATTTTATGACATTCTTAAAACCAAATTTTACGATCCCTTCTTTCTGTTGTGGGATCCTCTGGGTCCTTTTGACTTTTTCCCTGCTATGGAGTCAGCTGGCGCCTAGACAGAGGCCCCCGAATGCAGTTTAGTATGTCTCAACAGAACCCTGGGTAATGGCTTTTAATGAATACTGCCCACACTGTGGGCATTGAAATTGGGGACTGTCAGCAAGGCAGATAAGTCAATTTTAAGGATCCTCTAGGGGAGCTGCAAAGAGTTCCTCTCACTGTTGATGGCATATCCTGTCACAACTTCAGCCTCTGGAAATGCTTTGATTTAGCAGCAAGTTGGAGCTTTTAAACACGCCAATGGGCCTTTGTTGGCAACTGCTCTGCCTGTATGCACAGAGGGCTCATTCTTCCACGGAGGCCAGACGGCCCGCTGAGGGGCCAAACCAGTTTACACTGATGTTGCTGGTGGGAGGGAGCAGCAAGCAAGCAAGCATGGACCAGCGTGGCCTATAAAGGCACCATTTATCCCTTCCCAGCTCTGTATCTTCTTCCCCAAATGCATGCCCCTTTCAGCGTGCCTCTTGCTTAATGGCCTTTGAGCTGCAATCCTACAGACTAAAATACCTCTGACACTCCTCTAAAATAAATTCCTGAACATACAACAGAGGCTGCTACAAGGTGCCTTCCCAGTGTCCCTTGGGGAAAATGCTTTGCGGAGAAAGTAATGTCATCATACGCCCCTCCACACGCCCACATTTCCCTTTGATCTCAGTGTTTACCTGTGGCTTTTTGGTACCAAGGCAAACTGGGTATTGAGCGTTTGACTTTGAAATAGGTCTGGTTCTCCAATAGGCATTCTTTGAAGTCAGATCCATTATGCATTGTTTATTGCCCTTTCAAACATACCCACATGTATTTCTAAGACCAATGCTCTTTTTCACTCATTCAAAAGGAGCACTGGAGTTTGTTGCCAAATTGGCTATCCTTTGATATTTTTAAAATGAGAAAAATAATATCTCTGGAGTCCATTTTGTCCACTTACAAATTATTTTAACAATATATGTTAAGGGCAATTTTACATTCTCTCTATCCCATTACTATCTTCCAAAACACAATTATATGTCAATTGAGTGACTCAGAACTTCTTCTGCCCAAGTAATAAATCATAAGTGTAATGGGTAAAAAGAATTTGTCATTGTTCAGTGTGTATACAGAGTTATGTGGCATATAACCTCAAATTTCTTTCAGATCATATATAAATACATAATAAAATAATAATACTCATTAGTCAACACCAAATATAAGTTCCAGATGTCTGAACATCAAAGTATTTATAGGCCTATAGGAACCGCCTTAAGACAGGAACAGTTCTTCAGAAATGGCACTGGAAGAAAGCAGGCTACAAAAACCTCCCAAATTCTCTGAAACAAAAGCTATTCTTGTTTATACATAAATTATGAATGACTTTTTAAGGGCTGACTCATTGGCCAGTGCATGTGCCTACAAATCCGGTTTCACAAGAGAATGGGAGCTGACTGGACTAACAGGAATCCTCCAACAAATCATTTTTCCCAGCTTGTCTCTAAAGCCAGTCAATTTGGGGTTTCAGCCACCGCTCTGGTTGAGGCACAGCGGGGTTTGTTGCTTTAACTGGGAGCCCTGCCACAGCTCCGATGCCACTCGGATTGCCGAGCAGGGGCTGCCTGCTTGAAGCACTTCGTGGGCCAGCTCTGCTGTTTGCCAAGAGGCCTTCGGAGCCCTGGTGCTCTCAAGCTAGTTTTTGAAAGAGGGGACTTGGCAGCCCCCTCAAGTGGTGGGATTGGAGTGGCCACACGTGGACCCCTTCCCTGAAGCCACTCACCCCAAACAACTGCAATTCCCAAGCCTTTTCTTCGGATGTTGGCCTTGTGTCCTGAGATACTGCCCTGATGGACAAGAGCATCAGCTTCTAACTCTACTTATGCCATTTATTCACTGCCTGACCTTAAGCAAATGAGTCAACTGTCTTCAGGTTTTCTCATTCGTAACATAAGATGTCATACAGAATAGCCCTGCAGATCCTCTCCAGCTTTGATGAGCTATGATTTGCTTTTCCTCTACATAAAAAGAAATAAGTGAGCCAAAACCGGTTTGGCTCGGTGGATAGAGCGTCGGCCTGTGGACCGAAAGGTCCCGGGTTCGATTCCGGTCAAGGGCATGTACCTGGGTTGTGGGCACATCCCCAGTGGGAGATGTGCAGGAGGCAGCTGATCGATGTTTCTCTCTCATCGATGTTTCTGACTATCTATCTCTCTCCCTTCCTCTCTGTAAAAAAAATCAATAAAATATATTTTTTAAAAAAAGAAATAAGTGAATGTACTACTTAGTTCATCAATGTGATGTATTGGATCTCAGTGACCAACATTGCTAATGAATGGCTGAATTAATTATGACTCAATATAAGACCTCATCGCTAACACAGACCTTCCAACACTTGAAACATTTCTCTCTTGCAAGTTGAAGAGGGGGCAGAATATGATTATTTCCTGAGAGTTGAAGCCCAGACAACTTGTTGGCAATATGAGAAAAAAAATTTTATCCTTTCTTCCTCAGATCTTCCTCTTACAGGAATTTTTTTTATAGGAAGGGAGGGGGAAAAAAGAAATTCACTTTTTAAATGCAGTGATTCAAACCCTCCAATGACTGATAGTGGATGAATGTCAAGAATTTTGAACATGAGTTATCCATCTTAGTGTTTCTACCCCAAATGCTTTCTGTTGATTTCTCTAATCATGGAAAAATGTCCCTAGGAAGGAAGTGTTTGGTTCTTGCAGCGTTGAATAGGGAGATAAGTGTTTGGATCTGAGCCCCATTGAACCTCTTTGGGAAGCTGTTTAAGTGGATGTAACCACACTTCTCTTCTTTCTTTTCTCAGGAGGAATTTGTTTCTATTGGCACACTCTTCCAGGAATCCCGAATTTCCTCTGCTAAAGTTTGATCACTCCAAGGTGGTAGTGGTGTTTAATGATCAGTTTTAATTAATAAATAAATGACTGCAAACTCTGTAGTCAACATGGAATAAAGTCAGCATGGAAGAGAGATTACTTAAACCTTGAAACTCTAATGTTGCACAATTAACAATAAATCCATTATTACTTGATGTATTTTCTCAAACAAAAAACACATGTGACTGGGAATTTAAAAACTGAACAGGCATTGGCAAATGTTTTCCAAATATAATACACCATCCTGACAGCTAATGCATCAGCAATGTTTACTTCAGCAAATGTTTCCAATTTGGAGGGAGAAAAAAATGAATGTCTAATAATAATCTTTTACATTGGAACATGTGTATGGTGCTTTACAGTTTACAAAGCACTTTCAATGTATACATCCACTCCACTGATCCTTAAAACCGCCCTGGGAGGTAGATGGGACCCATGTTATCTTCCAGCAATTTGTAATTCCCCGCTCTTGTCATGCTGTTTTGCGTCTTTGGGATTTCACACGTGCTCTTCCTGAGTCCTGGAATGTCCTCTTCTCCCTCCTCTCTCAATTCCTCATCTTGTTAATTCCCAATCAACTTTAAAAATCAGCGCAACTGCCGCCTCTTTTCAAATCCTCTGGAAGCCTCCAGTCTGATGCAGATGGTTTCCTTCTGTGCTTTTTCTGTGCTCCACACGGTGTAGCACCGATCACATGTTACTGTAATGATCTGTTGGCTTCTCTCTCTCTCACTAGAATGTGTGCTAACTTGATTGCATGGATCTTGTCTTATTTACCTGCCACTGTTCCTGTAACATAATAAGGACTCATAAATGATGAGATGAGGAAACTGATGCTCACGAATTTAAGTGTCTCGCTCAAGGTCACACAGCTAGTGAGAGACAGAGGTGAACTTTAACCTGTGCTGTGGTTCTCCCAGTGCAGTAGTCTTTCCTCAGTATCACACTGTTTGCTCTGCTCATTTCTACTGAAACACGTTAAAGCAGCGGTTCTCTACCTGTGGGTCGCGACCCCTTTGGCGGTAGAACGACCCTTTCATAGGGGTCGCCTAAGACCATCCTGCATATCAGATATTTACATTACGATTCATAACAGTAGCAAAATTACAGTTATGAAGTAGCAATGAAAATAATTTTATGGTTGGGAGTCACAACATGAGGAACTGTTTTAAAGGGCCAGAAGGTTGAGAACCAGTGCAAATGACCATGGATAAAGCATGATAGCATCTTGAGGGTATTTCTGCAGCAGATATAAGAAATAACTGGGAAGAAGCATGCTTACTTCTCTTCTTACTTCTTTATTCATTTAGTATTTTTTAACTCACTACTTCCGATAGTGATTTGAGGCAGCTTAATATAAAGTTTATGAAAAAGAACAAAAGATAGGAACCAGGCAAAAGAGAAAGAAAGGAAGGAGAGAAAGTGTTGTATCAGAAATATGAAGCTAAGAAAAGTGACTAGAATTTAACTTAAAACTTGGATTTGAGCTGCCTGGGATCCAGGTAGAAAAGGGAAACATGATGTGTTACATTGCTCTTACTATTATGTTAAGAGAGGTATAATCTCTCAGACAAAAGGTATAAACCTCCAGTTCTAAGATAACTAAATACTAGGGATGCAATATACAGCATAATGGCTGTAGTGACCACTGCTGTATGTTACATATGAAAGTTGTTTAGAGAGTAAATTCTGAGTTCTCATTATAAGGAGAATTTTTTTTCCTTTTTCCATTTCTTCTTATTGTACCTGTATGAGATGATGGATGTTAACTAAGCTTATTGTGGTAATCATTTTATATTATATGTAAGTTAAACTTCTATGCTGCACACCTGAAACTCATACAGTGATACATGTTAATTATGTCTCAATAAAAATGTGGAGGGGGGGAGAAAGAACATCATAGGAGGCATTTCCCCCCTAGCATTAGTACTCTAAGAGGAATTTATTACATAGATATTTATATGAGTCCATGAAAAACATAATGGAAAATGCCTTCACCTGCAGCTCATAAAAGAAATTCCTTCATCAAAATTTATTGGATATCTCTTATATGTTAGACAATGTACTGGGATAAAGATTCAAAGGTGAATAAGATATGGCCCTGTGTTCAAAAGACTTCACAGTCAGCTAGCAGACTCAATTAATACACAACTAAAGGGACAGAAACTTTTTTCACAGTGATTTTTTTTATAGCAATGTTCATAATAACTGGGTGCATTATATTAAGTTAGAGTTCCCCTGAAGACACCTTTATGAGGCAGCTAAATAAATACAGAATATGTGCATCATTTGTATTTTGGGATTAAAGCTTTCTAGCCAGGCCTTCTTTTTAAAAATCATAGATTTTAACAAGAATATAAATATTTAAGTATATTATCAGTGTTTGATGAATGAAAGGATCAATGTCTTATTTGCTTTCTTTTGGTGTTTTTCTGAATTCTTTCATCTAAAGTCAATGTGAACTGTATGATCGCTGCTCAGCGTAAGAATGTATGTGTTTTAAAAACTTATAAACATTAACCATACATGGAGACATCTTTTTCAACTCTAGCCCACTAGGAAGTAAACCTAATAATAAGTTGTCTGGACTCAGAAAACATGGTTGAAGTGAGAAGTCCACATTTTGTTTCTCTAATTGGTAACTCACTCAGAAAATCCCACGGCTGGCTCAGAACCAATAGACGACCCCCCAGCTCTGGGCCCATAATGGGGAGCCTATTTTTCTTTTATTACTGGTAACTGGAAAAGCCTAGCAACTATTTTCCATTGACATTCCCTCCAGGATGGAGAGCTTGTTTTTCCTAGATTTTCGTATATTTTTAGGCGGGCATCTTGGGCAGTCTGGCTTTGTATCAAAAGTGGTTTTAATTGAAGAGGTTCTCCCTTGGGCTATTGGGTAGAAAAATACATTCTCTGTATCTCCATGTCTATTTTGGGGGTCATGGCTGGACTCCAGTTCCCCATCTTTTTGCGAAGCAGCTGCTCTTTCATCTTATCCCTGCAGTGTGCCTGGGAAAAGGAAAAAGGAAGGAAGGAAGGACCAGAACCTGTGATCAGTCTTCTAAATGGCTGGCTTAGAAGTGGCAACAGTGACAACCTTGCCACCTACTCTGTTTTCTCAAACTGATGGAAAATTTAAAAATGAGCCCTGGCCAGGTAGCTCATTTGGTTAGAGTGTCGTCCCCATAGACCAGGGGTGGGCAAACTTTTTGACTCGAGGGCCACAATGGGTTCTTAAACTGGACCGGAGGGCCGGAACAAAAGCATGGATGGAGTGTTTGTGTGAACTAATATAAATTCAAAGTAAACATCATTACATAAAAGGGTACGGTCTTTTTTTTTTAGTTTTATTCATTTCAAACGGGCTGGATCCGGCCCGCGGGCCGTAGTTTGCCCACGGCTGCCATAGACCAAGGGTGTGGGTTTGATCCCCAGTCAGGGCACATACAAGAAGCAACTAATGATTGCATACATAAGTTGAACAACAAATCTCTCTTTCTCTCTCTCTCTCTCTCTCTCTCTCTCTCTCTCTCTCTCATCAATAAATTTAAGAAAATAATAAATGTTGATGGAGAAACAGGAGTGTGGATTATTGGACAATGAAATGATGGTGTCTCTACTTTCAGACATGCTATTGGATGGTGCTTATGGGTGTTTTTACTTATTTTGACTCCACTCCCATGTCAAATTCTTCATTTGCATAATTCTTATTTTCTTAGATGCTTGTGCTTGGCTTTAGGTTCATGAAACATTTTTCTAAGTCCACGCACGCGCGTGGCGTCTGCTCCCTTTGCTTCCTGCTTGGCTTGATGAACCGTAATACACTTAGTTTTCACAGAGAGTCATGCTTGATATTCTACCATTTGAGAATATGCTTTGGCATATACTGGGCAAGAAGCCTGGCCTCTCATTTGTATCTAATATGGAGAAGATGGGATATGAACTAATCGGGATCCATAGGCTGTAGGTCTGGTATTATGGTAGGCATTTTAGTACATTACCTCAGTTCTCACAACCAGTGTGCAAGGAAGGGTTGCTTATCCCCATTTTCTAGTGACAGGTTTCAAGGTCAGCTAACATGTGAGGTCACACAGTTGTTGTTGGTGGAACTAGGGCGCCCTGAAGCTGATAGGACTCCAAAGTCTTATGTTCCATCATGCTGACCAGGCAGCCTCCATGGAGGCTCGAAGTGCTCAGCACACCATGATGCATCTTTAGGACAGTAAAGGATAATGACGTGTTCCCACAACAGTTTTCCTTAAAGGATTCTTTCTGCAGGGTGGGATTATCAGTAGAGCAGAGTTTTAGGCCATAACCCAGCATGTATCTTCTGAGGAAAACACTGATTCACCCAATTATGTTATTCAGAGGAGACTAAGAAATGAGGCATCAACAGACAGTGAAATTCCTTTTCAGTGAAACCAGAGATGTCAGAGAAAAAGCAATTAGAGACATTTCATAATACTTCATACACGGTGCACTTATCTGATTCTCAAGCTCTCTTGTCCTAGTTAAGAGGACAGGATAAGGGGTGTGACACCCACATAGTTTCGCTTGAAAAAGGGACACATGCTAAAATCAAACCTTTGAGGATTTTACTGATATGGTTTGTTGGGAGTGGCTTCTTTTCAGTTGAGGCCACTGTGTATGGAGCCTCGAGGCCTAGATTAGGCTTCTGAGAGTTTCAATGTGGCACTATATAGAAAGTCTTTTTACTAAAGGTAGTTTCACTGGATGCTGCTTAGATTTCTGTGATAATTTACTGTCATTGAAAACAATTTCAGAAACTCTAGTCATAAGTAAAAATTGTTTGGAAGCTTCTAGTGTGTCCTAAATTATTAGTCAGCTTGTATACATTTGGGGGTTATGCTCAGAATGCTAAACATCTGCCTTGGCTTGGCCATGGACCATGAGAAAGGACCCAGGCTGCAGAATTGGGCCTGAGCTGGGAGGAGCCCGTCCTGTCAGGCTCTAAGTATTCAGGAGCTGCATTGTGGGAAGGTCTAGAGGTCCCAAGGGGGAAGAAACCTAGGTGTCTAGAAAGCAGGGAGGATCTCAGGGGCTATTTACCAATTGACAGACAATGTACAACATTTTAACAACGGTTACCACCACACCAGTATGTATGAACTGAAGGTCAGGTTTGCGTACATGACAACCAATCTAAAGTAATGAAATTCTACATTCACTAGGTGCTATAGGTCTAACTGAGGAAAATCCTAAAGCCAGTGTGCAACTCCTCCTAGGAGTCTTGACATCTAACACTGGAAAGGTGATGTAGTTGAATATTTGAGGAAACAGTCTCTGGAGTTAGACTGCTTGTGTCCTATTGCTGCTGACACAAGTTCTCACAAACTCAGTGGCTTAAAACAGTGCACATTTTATTCTATTGCAGTTCTGGAGGTGGGATGTCTAAATTCAAGATGTCATTAGGGCTGCATTCTTTCATAAGGCTCCAGGGGAGAATCCATTGTCTTGTCTTTTCAACTTCTGGAGGTTGCCTGCATTCCTTGGCTCATAGCCCCTTCCTTACATCAGTCCAGGTCATTACTTCCAACATCATTACTGACTTTGGCCTACTTGCTTCCTTCTTATAAGGTCCCTTGTGATTACATTTGGCCCACTTGGATAATCAGGGTAATCTTCCCATTTCAAGCTCCTTAATTTAATCCCATAAGCAAAGTCCCTTTTAAGATAACATATTCATAGATTCTGGGGAATTCGTTCATGGACATCTCTGAGGGGGATCATTATTCTACCACAGTGGATTCTCACCATACCTCAGCCACTTCTTAGTTATGTGGCTTAGTGACTAACTATGAAGACAGTTAGCCGCTCTCTCTGTGCCTTGGTTTTCTTGTCTGATAAATGGGGAAAATAGTAGTAGTTTCCTTGTAGGATGAAGAGTAAATGCATTATTACAGGTGCAGGGCTTGGAACTGTCCTAACATGTGTTCCTAACATGTGTTCAGTGAGTGTTACCTGTGTGACCATTGGAGTCACTGCTCTTCTGGTGACTCTGCTCCCCAACTGATTACAGAGCTGATGATGTCACCAGGCCTAATAAAGAGGTCATCACCTTTTGGTCCTTCATGAATCTGTTGCAGTCCAGTGACCTGCCTGATTTCCTAGCCCAGCGACTCTCCTTTACTGCAGATGGGTTACTTCTTGTGTTCTTCTGGAACAGGGGTGGGCAAACTTTTTGACTCGAGGGCCACAATGGGTTCTTAAACTGGACCGGAGGGCCGGAACAAAAGCATGGATGGAGTGTTTGTGTGAACTAATATAAATTCAAAGTAAACATCATTACATAAAAGGGTACGGTCTTTTTTTTTTTTAGTTTTATTCATTTCAAATGGGCCAGATCTGGCCCACGGGCCATAGTTTGCCCACGGCTGTTCTGGAAGCATCAACCTGGCTGCACCTCTGGGACAAGGAGAAGAAGGGTAAACTATTAGCTTTAAAAAATTACAGGTCAATATTCTGAACTCACTACGAATCCATTCCCCAAGTCTACCAATTCCTTGTTTCAGGGACCATCCTTGTAAGAATCTTTCCAAATGAAGTTTCATCCTGTTCTCACCCATCTTTCTAGTGCAGGGTTCCTGCCCCTCCCCCATCTGATGGGATCCCTGACATTGCCATCTTCTCGTTTTTCTGCCTCGCTGGTCCCCATGTCCTCCAAGTCCCGTAGGAGGATGTGGGGACAAGCCCACCCCCATCACATCCTCCCTCTTGAAGGGATTTCAAAGCCTTCATATCAAATGTGAAGAATAAAAGTCGATTCTTTTTATAGAATAAATTGGATTTGGGCTTGCAGACATCTACTGTTTGAGAGTTGTCATGAACGAAGAAAGTGGCATGGGACAGGTGGCTCCTTCCAACTTGAGGGATCTATTGATTCAGTGGGGACACTCAGAAAGTTGTAAGATGCCCTCCTGACATGACTGAGCTCAGAGACTCTTTCTCTAGGGCATTGTAAAACCTCATTCCACTTCCGTAGTGTTCAGGTTTGCCTTTTTTTTTACATCTCTATTTGTGGAAATTTCTCACCTGTAAAGCCATTTGCAGATAAAGAAAATATATTCTCCCTATGTTCATAGCAGCACAATTCACCATAGCTAAGATTTGGAAACAGCCTAAGTGCCCATCAGCAGAAGAATGGATTAGAAAACAGTGGTACATCTACACAATGGAATACTATGCTGCTGTAAAAAAGAAGGAATTCTTACCATTTGCAACAGCATGGATGGAACTGGAGAGCATTATGCTAAGTGAAATAAGCCAGTCAATGAAAGAAAAATACCACATGATCTCACTCATTTATGGATAATAAAGACTATTATAAACTTATGAACAAAAATAGATACAGAGGCAGAGTAGCGTTGAACAGGCTGTCAAACTACAGCGGGAAGGCCGGGGAGGGTTGGGGGCCAAAGGGGGGAGTAAGGATCAACCGAAGGACTAGTATGCATGCATATAAGCATAACCAATGGACACAAGACACTGGGGGGTAGGGGAGGCCGGGGGAATGTCAAGGGGGAAAAAAATAAAGTAGACATATGTAATACTCTTTGTAATACTTTAAGCAATAAAACAAAATTTAAAACAAGAAAATATATTATCTGACACTAAAAATCAATCCATTTAAACCACTGATCTCTCCCAGTGCTCCCTACATCACCACAATTTTTTTAAAAAGAATTTCAACTTGTGGCATCACTTTGGTAACATCTACTGCTTCTAAACTGGGTTGTACTATTTTGAAAAACAAAAAAAAGTATTTTACTCAGACCTATTTTCCTTGTCAGCTGCCATTGCCACAAAAGACTAAATTTGTCTTTATTATGAATAGAGCTCAGTTACAGAGGAGTTTTACTGGCTACCTTAAAAGAAGCAGAGCTGTTTTAATGAGTAGAATAATTTGAAAGTTTTGTGTCCTTCATTTTCCAGCCCTCTTTTTAAATTAAAAAAATATCCTTTACTAGAAGAAATGCAAACCATTTCTATAATATGAAGACTTTACTGCTTGTTAACATTATGCATCTGAAGACGCAGAAACTCAGCCCAAAGCAGGCTTGAAGTGGGAAGAGCACTTGATTAGAAGTCAGCAAACCTGGGTACTCGTTCTTAGTTACTAATTAAGTTAAGACTTATTCTTTGTGCCTCACCTCCTCGCGTGTAAAATGTGGATAATAATTCCTCTGCCTCATAAACTACAACAGGGCTCACGGGAAATACTCTTTAAGGAAGTGCATTGGCAAGTACAAAGGGCTGTTTTTAAATATGAAATGCCAGCACAGAAAAGTGGAGAGAGTGCAGGTTTCATGCAGCCTGTGTGCTGAGGGCTGGTTCTGTGAAGAAACAAGCTGTGTGCCTTGCTCTTTAGTGAACCTCTCTGAGCTTTGAATTCCTCGTCTGTGAATGTAAAACCCTACTGGCGATTGTGAGGGTGGGAAGAGAGCACAAACCAAGCATTCAGTGATGGTAGCTTACTACTTTTCTTCACTGAGCAAGGCATGCCGTCTGTATATCCGAGCTATAAATATACTTGGAGGTTTCCCTGGATCAGGCACCCTGGGAACATTTGACCCAATAGACTTTCTCCTTTTTTCTTTTTAAATGAAAAATTGATACTGTGGGCAGGCTTGTGGTTCTCCATGTCATTAAGTTCAGAAATAAATGTGCTCAACCATAAACTCCCCGTGTTGTCTCCAAAGGCAGCTCAGGTTTGCAGTCTGCACGTGAATGGAGCGTGCTGTTGCCTGTGAGGAGCGTCCCTGCCCCTTGGGACAGGGCCCAGGTGTTGCGTCTAAGAATTGCCTTCAGTCTCCTCACAGGCCCCAGGTTTCTTGCAGCTCAGTCTGGCACAACCTTCAGCCAGCGAGTGCAAACTCAAGCGAGGGCAGGGAGGTAACCAAATGGGTGTTGTGTGTTTGGGAGCCAACCTGGGAGCCATGGAGAACAGGGATGGGCAGCTCCAAGTCCAGCTGGTGGTTGCGAGGCAGAATTTTGCTCTATCTTATTTGTTTTTCTCAATAAAAGCCAAAATTTTGAATTTTCATGGGATATTTTCCAATTTTTAAATGTTGGCAACTAATCCAACTTACTCTGGAACTCTGTAGAGATGAGCGTTAGCCCTTGGACCATCAATATCCGGTGTCAGCCTGTGGGCCTCTAGTAACTCTATGTGTCAGGGAGACACTGCCTGTATCTGCATGAACATGGGTCACTTAGAATCATAATCACCTTTACATAAAAAAGCTACACACTCTCCACAGAGAATAATAATAATCTGGGAAGCGATGCGCACTCTTTCTTATTCTAACATTTTTCTCCCTGAATGCCAAACCAACACCTTGGGATGGCTACTGTATCAAATGACTTATTAAATTAAAAGCCCCCTCATATCATCTAAGAGTTTAAAAATGTATTTCAGGTAAGAGCATAGGCGCATTTTTCTCCATGCCATCCTTTAAAAAAACCTACATCTTCATTGATGTATATTTTTAACCGTTTCTTAGTTTTGGTTTCTAAAAATTTAAGTATTCTAAGTTATTTCACTAGATGGTGCTATGTGTAGTTCAGAGTTAGGGTCAGTGTCAACTCAAAAATCTGGGAGTCCTCTGAGGAAAGCATTTCTTCTTATGACCAGAAGTTGTCATTGATTTGAATTGGGATGTTCCAAATGACTTTATTCTCTTTCTTGCCTTTGTCTATGGAATTGGTGAAGGCGTTTCACCAACAGAGACTGTCATTTGCCAGTCACTTTAAGCATTACTTGCCCAGTGGTGGGAGGTGTTTAAATTTTCTCTGGTCACAGAGATCTTGCCATCTCTGTAGCACCTTTGAGTTCTGCCACAGGTCACACTCCCTTTGGAAGGTGTCTCTGTCCTGACCCTGTGACCACTTCATCCTTATTCTTTGGGTGCTAACATTCAATGTCCTTATAGCCTCATTTCTGAGCTGCACAATATGTTGCTAAATTATTTTCAAGATGGTTCATAAATATTTTAATTTTACAAATCTCATTCAGTACTTACAATTTGTTGGGAAATGTATAGGTCCTTCTACATATTTTATTTCATTTATACAAGAAATTCATATTTTAACCCAATTTTGTAGTTTTTCTTCCCTCTCTATTCTCAGAAGACACATAAAAAACTCTCTAAAGAGAGAATGAAAACCTTATCAACCTGCATTTTGCCACCTGTAAAGCCATCTGTCATTTTCACTGTTGACCACATGATATGTAGGCCTATTGATTGTGTTATTTTATTTTATTTTATTTTTTAAATATATTTTATTGATTTTTTACAGAGAGGAAGTGAGAGAGATAGAGAGTTAGAAACATCGATGAGAGAGAAACATCGATCAGCTGCCTCCTGCACATCTCCTACTGGGGATGTGCCCGCAACCCAGGTACATGCCCTTGACCGGAATCGAACCTGGGACCTTTCAGTCCACAAGCCGACGCTCTATCCACTGAGCCAAACCGGTTTCGGCGATTGTGTTATTAATTTAAACAATTTTAATTCTAAATTAATCACAGAAATTAAGGAAGATTGTAATTAATTTTCAAAGTATCTTTTCAACAATTCTGTTCCTTTCATGAAAGAGCCATTTTTGCTTACAACTGTACCTCCCTCCCCCACAGTACCAGGTATCTAGTAAGTGATCAATATCTGCTATATTGATCATTAGGTTATACACTTCTAAATACTACCCCAATTACTCTAGTAATATTAGAACAAAGCAACATTATTTCTATAGTGTTCCATAGGATGAGGGAATGGATTCTCAGAAACTTTTCCTAGGTCCCACAGGCAATGGAAGCAAAAGAATTTCGAATTTTTTTGGGTCCTGAAACCTGGGAGAGAATTCCAAATGCTTATCATTTTCTTTTTGGGCAAACAAAATAATCAAATGTGATAGCAAGTGGGAACAGTATATAACTCAATTTTGACAACTATATCCCTATCTAGAGTGGCAAAACATTTATATCACAACTTTCAAATCTTCACAACTGACTAACGAAATATTCTTAAAAATGGAAACATTGAGGAGTCTTTGACACATGAGATAGGCTGATTTAATAAATAATTTGATCTCTTTACATGTTATAGGTTAATATAATCTACTAGAGGCCCGGTGCATGAAATTGTGCACTGGGGAGGGTGTCCCTCAGCCCAACCTGCACCCTCTCCAATCTGGGACCCCTTGGGTGATGTCTGACTGCTGGTTTAGGCCTGATCCCATAGGGCCTAAACCAGCAGTTGGACATCCTTCTTGGCGGGGCTGAGGGAACTCCAGCAGCAGGTGCACGGAGGGGCTGCCAACCTCCCACCTCTGCCTCCCCGTGGGGCCACGGGAACTTCGGCAGCAGGCGCGTGGATCAGCTGGCCCCAACCCCACTGTGCGAGCAGCCATCTTGTGATGGCATGATGGCGTGGGGGTTAATTTGCATATTACCGCTTTATTATATAGGATTTATTCTTGAGTCAGTTTTGGTACAGTAGTTTGTGTTTTTCTAAGAATTTGCCCATTTCATCTAGATTATCTAATTTGTTGGCATACAGTTGTTTATAGTATTTTCTTATAATCCTTTTATTTCTGTAAGGTCAATAGTAATGTCTCCCCTTTAATTCCTAATTTTAGTAATTTAAGGCATCTTTTTCTCTTGGTTATTCTAGCTAAAGGTTTGTCAATGTTGTTGAACTTTCCAAGGAACCAACTTTTGGTTTCATTAATTTTCTTTATTTTTGTAAGTTTTATTTTATATATTTTTTGCTTTAATCTTTATTTTATTCTTTCTGCTTAATTTTGCTTGTCTTTCTTTAGTTTCCTAAGATGGAAGGTTAGGTTATTAATCTGAGAACTTTTATTTTCTTCTTTTTTAAAATATTTAGTATAGGTGATTCAGCTATAACTTTCCCTCTAAACACAGTATTCACTGCATAATTGTTGTGCTGTGTTTTGGCCTTCCTCATCTAAAGTATTTTCTGACTTAACTTTTGATTTCTTCTTTGACCCATTGGTTAAAGATGATATATAAATAGAAAATAAGCAAATGAAAAAGGGTGCTTTAGGGAATCACAAATTAAAACAATGAGATACCACTACATACCTATTAGAATGACGAAAGCCCAAACTCTGACAATACCAAATGCTGGCAAGGATATGGAGCAACAGGGACTCTAATTCATTGCTGATGGGAATGCAAAATGGTGTAGACACTTTGGAAGACACTTTGTCAATTATTTATAAATCTAAATAAACTCTTACCATATAATCCAGCAATCATACTCCTAGATGTTTACCCAAATTAGTTTAAAACTTATGCCTACAAAAAAACATGCACGTGCATTTTTATAGCAGCTTTATTCATTATTTCCAAATATTGGAAGCAATTAAGGTGTTTTTTTTAAAAATTGTGATTCATCCAGGAAATGGAAGATTATTCAGCAATAAAAAGAAATGGATTATGAAGGCATGAAATGACATGGAGAAGCATAAATACATATTGCTAAGTGAAAGAGGTCAGCCTAAAGAGGCTACATACTGCATATTTCCTACTATATGACGTTCTGGAAAAGGCAAAACAGTAAAAGGATCAGTGATTGCCAGGGGTTTGGTTGGAGGGAAGGAAGGATAAATAAGGAGAGCACAGGGAGTTTTTAGGGCACTGAAACTATTCTTTATGATGCTGTATTCGTGGTACATGTCATTATGCATTTTTTCAAAAACCCATAGGACTTACAGCACACAGGTTAAACCTTATTATACACCATGGAACGTGGTTAATAATGTATCAGTATTATTTCATCAATTATAACAAATGTATTCTACAAATGCAAGATGCCAATAATAGACTGAGGTGGGGGAAAGAAGGGTAATATGGGAACTCTACTTTCTGCAAACCTAAAACTACACTAAAAAGTAAAGTGCATTATTTTTTTTTTAAAGAATCTAAGCTTGTGTTTCACATTCAGAGACTAGCCATATTTTGAATTTCTAATAAAAATTTTAAGGTAGTTTTGTGGTCTGGAATATTTTAGAAGCAGGAAGAAAGGAGTTCAGATGAGCCTATATATCTTGAAGCAGATGCGGAAACACATAGAACTATCCTTTCTAGGTATGATTTGGTCTGGGGAAAAAAAGGTGATATATTGCAATTTTTGTTTCTTATGAGTGGGCACAGATAACATCCTTCCAAAAGGATATTTTAAAGTCATAGCAATAGTATCCTTGTGTATGAATGCCTAAACAGTCCCCAAATTTCAACTCCTTCTGAGCATCCTTCCCTTTAAGGCCAGGGAAAACAAAGGCAAAAAAACAAACAGAAAAACTCTGCTCATCATCATTTGGTAGTTTCCCTTTCCCCATAGGATGAAATAAAACACATTATTCTAGTATGGAAAGCTATGCATGATCTGGTCCTTACAGACTACTTAGTCTCATATTTTTTTTAGTAATGAATCACTATATTGTACACCTGAAACTAATATAACCAATACAAGATTGTATACCGACTATACTTAATTTAATAACAATAAAGAATGAATGGATCAATGGACAAATTTAATGAGCACTTGCTGAGTAGAGACCGTTCTGCAACATTCTAGAGGCCCAGCATCAGGAACACAGATGTGTTTTCTACCATTATATTTTATAACTAAGTGTCTAGAACTTTATAATCCAGCAACAGAATGCACGTTAAGCTCTCTAAATCCACTATGCTCTTTCTCACATCCATGCCTCTGAGATCGCTAGTCCTGCTGGCTGGAATGCCCTTGTCAAGCCTTCCTTCAGCCCTGGTCCTCCTGCAAAATACCTGCCCATCCCTCAAGATTAAGTTCGATTTATCTCCTCTGTGGCACTTCCCCCCACTGCACATCATACCTCCATTGTAGCAATTTCCTGGCTCTATTACAGACGTTTTCCCCTATAACCCCACTGGACGATGAGCCCTTTGAGGGCTGTATTATTCACCTCTAAATCCCTAACACCTGGTTCACATTTACAGCCTTGCAGGAAAGCATGGGTGAATGCATGGATTTCTTCATTGATTCAGCAAATGCTTGCTGGTTGCTTTCTCTAAGGCAGGCTGTGCATTGGGTGCTGAGGACACTGTATGATCTTATGGTACTTACATTCTAGCAGGGGAGAGAGATAACAACATGACTTGAGAAGGTCATAAGTGCTCTGAAGAAAATGAGCAAGGGGAGGTGACAATGAATGAGTGAATGAATGAATGAATGAATGGGTGAAGCGGGCAGGGCTCACTTTAGGCAGGGTGTTTGGGAAGGCCTCTTGGCTGATCCAGGAAGAAAAAGAAGGGGGCTATTGGGAGGGAGATGGGAAGGTTGACAGAACAGGACCAAGGGGTGTTACCATGGATAAGGTTGGTGTATTTAAGAAGAGAAAAGCTGAAACATAGTGATGGAGGCAGAAAGGAACAGATGAGGTTGTAGTTGAGCCAACTAGGTAGAGCCTTTGATGTCATTTTGACGACTGTGAGTTTTACGGTCAGTGCAAAGTTTGGAGGCTTTTAACAAGGTGAGTGACATGATCTGATGCATTTCGAGAACATCATTCTGGCTACGACATGAGGCTGAATGTAAAGGTCCAAGAGGAGAGTGGTTAGAAGGCTACTCTACTTCAGTTAAGAGATCATGGGGGCGTGGATGGGGAAGGAAGAATTGTCTACAGTACCTAGCTTTCACCAAGATTCCCACCCTAATACTAAAAAGGTGAAATAATTCTAGCTTCTGAGGTTGGAGTGATAGGCTATCTTAAGGGAATCTGCTATAGGGGGTGGATGGATACAGGGAAGGAAGATAACAAGGTAGGTAGATACATTGGGGGGCATATATGCTTCCTGCCTTACAACTTTACTATTTTTTTCAAATAGGATTTTAAAATGGCATGGGGAAATGGTCAGCTCTGCATACTTGTGGCCTTTAATCCACTGTGTGTCTATATTATATATATATGTACTAATAAGAAGACTTATGTCCATTTAGCTTGTTTAGCCTTTTGTTTTTTACATTTGATCTAATTTATAAAGGTTTAAGGACACTACCTTGCTACTGGTTTTTCACCAGGATGCCTTGCAATATAGTATGTACTCAATAAATATTTGTCAATTTGGATCAGTCAGAAAAGTAACCTAAATGCCATACTTGGAAACAGGTCCCCTCCTTTTCTTTCTCCCCCCCGCCCCTCCCTCCCTCTGTTCCTTCCTTCCATCTTTCTTTGAATCTTCCTTCTTCTTGGGATTGGCAGTCTACCATCTAACTGATATCCTGGTGTTTTGTTAGCTGTTGATGAGTCAGTAGACCTTTAAGTTTTGGTCAAGACATATTTTTACAAGAACCTATAAATATGTAAAATCTCAGGGTTACATACTCAGTTATTCTCCGCTGTGTTGAGAGATGTCGTCATGCTGACTTACAGTTGGTGTGAAGACATCCACAAATGAATTGAACTTTTTTTTTATTGCTCTTGAAATAGAAAAAGCATAATCCCAGGTGCACAGTGGAAAATACACTTGTACAGTTTCAAAGTTCTTAAATGAGTGTCCAAGCTAATGCTCAGATGAATATTTTTAAAAATATATAGTATCTCATTTGAAATAGAATCCTTTCAATTTGAGGGCCAATCTCATGCTGAAGATGTTTCTGAGCATCATTTTGCAAATTTTAAAGTCTAGGTTCAAATCCAAGACGTGAAGGTGAACCCTCTTGCTCTGACTGCTACCACCTGCAGAAGGTTCTCCAGCTGGCAAGCTCCAGAGACAGTGTTTCCACTTTGAACATGTGCAGACACTGGGCTCTTGGTCTTTTGTAAAAAATTAAATTGTAAAGTATTTGAGGGAGCCCAGCCAGTGTAGCTCAGTGGTTGAGTGTCGACCCATGAACCAGAGGTCACTGGTTTGATTCCCAGTCAGGGCACATGCCTGGATTATGGACTTGATCCCCAGTAGGGGGCATGTAAGAGGCAGCTGGTCAATGTTTATCTCTCATTGATGTTTCTCTTTGTCTATTCCTCTCCCTCTCTCTCAAAAGAAAAAAAAAATTAAAGAATTTGAGGGAAAGGCCAGCGTCCCTTTTCACCTGTGTCTCCCCTTTATTTAATTATTTTTATCCTTACCTGAGTACGTTTATTGATATTTTTAGAGAGAGGGAGGAGAGAGAGAAAGACATTGATGTGAGAGAGAAACATTGATCATTGCATCCTCATACACACTCTGACGGGCCGAACCCACACCTTTTGGTGTACAGGATGACACTCCAACCAACTGAGCGACCCATTCAGGGCCCCATGTTTCCCCTTTAAATCATAGCACTGCTCAGCATGGGAGACTGGACCTGGAGCAGACCCCAGTTGGGACCTGCGCAGTACCAACCCGTGGGCCAGGGGCTAGGAGGAGGAGTGCCCAGAACCCTTGCCTCCTTGCCCAGGTCTGAGTGAGCAGTACCTTTCTTAATTGGGGCAAGGGAATATGAGCTCAGCGAGTAAGGCAATTTAGGGGTCCCCTTCTTACTCAGCATGTCACTTACACAAGAAGGCGAAAGCACTGTTTTTGTATTGAGGAATTTTTGAGGTATCCTAGCTGGGTTATATAAAGCCTGCTTAGGATACTAAAGGAAGGTGGAGGAAATTGGACAAGGTTTACCTAAATATGGGAAAATAGTCATTTGTCCCCTTGTTTCTTTGACAACACTTAGTTTACAATTGTTGTCTATCAGTTCATAATGGAAACATTTAAGGCTCATTAAAAATTGCCTGGAAAATACCCTTCAAGATATGTAAAACAGACAATGTAAAACAAACAAATAATAGTTTAGAAGGGCATTAAAGGTTATGTTTTTAACCAGAGATTTGAATAAATAACGATGGTATTTAACAGTACGTTTAAGACCAAAACACTACTTGTATTACCTGGGAGCTTTATCCCGAAGGAGCTGGGCCATACCTTGCATCCCCCCTGAGGTGTGTAGCATGGGATAGCCACTGAAGCTTGGGAAGACCCCCCAAGAGTGCTTTACAGGTTCCTCTTATTGTTTCAGGCCAGAGTCAAGTTTTTGGCCTCCCCTCCCCCAGTCCTGTGTTTGTTTCCCCACTGCAATGCCAGGTACCCCCATCGAGAGCATTTGGCAGCACAGTGGAGGGAGGCGTGCCAGCAAAGCTCTCACAGTGTTTACGGTGCCAGCTGCTTCCTTGGCATCCAACGAGGTTTCATCATCTTTTGTTTGGGATTTTCTTGGAGCTCATGCTCATTTCTTTAAGGTCGTAAAAGGATGAGGTATTTCCACATCTGCAACCACCACTGCTTGCTGAGTGGAAAATGATGAGAAATAGTTCAGTTGCCTTTGTAGGAAGCCAAAGGCACAGGTCTACAGCACTTTACAAAGTGTTCTCACACCCAGTTTTTCACTGCAGTCTCTTGGCAAGCCTGGGAAGTAAACATCACTTATACCAGCGGTTTAACAGGACCTGAGAAGTTGACTAGCCCAGAGCAACTTCACTAGTTAAGTAGCAAAGTCAGAACTCAAACCCAGGACTTCTTCTTAGAGCAGTATTAGATTCAACAGCAGAATTGACAGAATGTACAGAGATTTCCCATATACTCCTGTCCTTACACAAGGACTGGCATTCCCACTATCACCATCCTTCGTGTGCATCAGAGTGTACATTTGTTACAACTGATAAACCTGCCTTGGTATATCATTATCCCCCAAAGTCCATAGTTTACATTAGGGCTCACTTTTCTTTTTAATATATATTTTTATTGATTTCAGGGAGGAAGGAAGAGGGAGAGAGAGACAAAAACATCAATGATGTGAGAGAATCATTGATTGGCTGCCTCCTGCACACCCCCTACTTGGGATCAAGCCTGCAACCCGGGTATGTGCCCTTGACCGGATTTAAAACATGGGACCCTCAGTCCACTGGGCGATGCTCTATCCACTGAGCCAAACCAGCTAGGGCTAGGGTTCACTCTTGGTGTACGCTGTTTAGTTTTGACACATGTATAATGGCTTGTATCCATAATTGTAGTATCATACTGAATAGTTTCACTGCCAAAAAAAATCCTTCATGCTCTGCCTATTCATTTTTCCTTCTCCCCTAACTCCTGGAAACCACTAATATTTTTACTATCTCCATAGTTTTTCCTTTTTCAGAATATCATAACTTGTAATCATATAATAAGCAGCCTTTTCAGATAGGCTTCTTTCAGTTAGTAATTTGCATTTGTTTCCTATGTGTCTTTTCATACTTTTCTAGCTCATTTCTTTTTAGTGTTGACTAGTATTTAATTGTCTGGATAGACCACAGTTTATTTATCCACTTGGTTGCTTTTAAGTTTTGGCAATTATGAATCTAGCTGCTATAAGCATCTGTGTGCAGATATGTGTGTGGATGTAAATTTCAACTCCTTTGGGTAAATACCCAAAAGTGTGATTGCTGGATCAAATGGTAAGAGCATATGAATGTTGTCTGCCAAAGTGGCTTCACCATTTTGCATTCCCACCAGCAGCAAATGAGAGTTCCTGTTGCTCCATATTCTCACCAGCCTTGACAATGTCCGAGTTCCAGAATTTGGCCATTCTAATAGCTGTGCAGTAGTATCTCATTGTTGTTTAACATGCAGTTCCCTAATGACATATGATATTGCATATTATTCCATATGGTTGCTTGTCATCTGTATCTCTTCTGTCCAGGTATTTTGCCCAAATTTAATCAGACTGTTCATTTTCTTATTGCTAAGTTTTAAGAGTTCTTTGTATATTTTGAATAATAGGCCTTTATCAGATGTATCTTTTGTAACGATTTTCTCCCAATCTGTGGCTTATCTTCTCATTCTCTTGACATTTTGTGTACAGAAGTTTTTAATTTTCATGAAGTCCAGCTTTTCAATTCTTTCTTTCACAGATTGTACCTTGGGTGCTGTATCTAAGAAGTTATTGCCATTCCCAAGGTCATTTGGTTTTTTTTTCCTTTGTTGTCTTCTCAGAGTTGTATAGTTTTGCATTTTACATTTAGACCTATAATCCATCTTATGTTTATTTTTGTGAAAGGTGTAAGGTCTGTATCTAGTTTCTTTTCTTTTCTTTACTTTTTTTTTGCATGTTCATGTCCAATTATTTCAGCACCAGTTGTTGAAAAGACTATCTGTGCTCCATTGTAATGACTTTTTGTCAAAGATCATTTGATTGTATTTTTATCTACCTATTTATGGTCTCTCTATTCTGCCCCATTGATGTATTTGTCTATTTTTCACCAACACTACACTGTCTTGATTGCTGTAGCTTTGTAGTAAGTCTTAAAATCAGAATACTGTTAGTTCAATTTTGTTCTTACCTTTCAATGTTAAGTTGGCTATTCTGGGGCTTTTCCTTCTCTCTATAAAATTTAGAATCAATTTGTTAACATCCACAAAATGACTGGTTAAGATTTTGATATTATAGATTAAGTTGGGAAGAACTGACTTCTTGACAACATTGAATCTTCCTATTCATGTACATGAAATATCTCTCCATTTATTTAGTTCTTTTTTGATATCTTTCATTAGAGTGTTGTAGTTTTCCTCATATAGGTCTTGTACAAATTTTTGTTGTAAGTAAGGATATAATTTTTTCAGTGCTAATGTAAATGATAATGTGTTTTTAATTTCAAATTTCATTTGTTTATTGCCAGCATATAGGAAAGGGATTGACTTTTGTGTATTAATCTTATATTCTGCAATCTTGCTATAATTGTTTATTAGTTCCAGGAGGATTTTTGTCAATTCTTTTGGCTTTTCTACATAAACAATCATGTTGTCTGTGGGCAAAGACAGTTTTATTTAGTCCTTACCACTCTGTAAACCTTTTATTTCCTTTTCTTGTCTCATTATATTAGCTGTAATGTCCAGTATGATGTTGGAAAGCAGTGGTGAGAGGAAATATCCTTGCTTTTCTGATCTTAGCAGGAAAGCTTACCACAAAGTACAATGTTATTTATGGGTTTTTATGGATTTTTTTAATCAAAGAAGTTCCCTTTTATTCTTATTCTGCTGAGGGTGTTTTATTTTTTAATAATGAGTGGGTGTTGGATTTTTTTCAAATGCTTTGTCTACATCTATTGATATGATTATGTGATTATTCTTTTTAGTCTATTGATGTGATGGATTGTATTAATTGATTTCCAGATGTTGAACCAGCCTTGCATACCTGGGATAAATCCCAATTGATCATAGTGTATAATTTTTTTATACATTGTTGAATTTGATTTGCTAATATTTTATTGAAGATTTTTAAATCTATGTTTGTGAGACGTATTGGTCTGTAGCTTTCTCACAATGATTTTGTCTGGTTTTGGCATTGGGATCATGCTATCCTTATACAATGAGTGAGAACGTAGTCCCCCTTAATTTCTGGAAGAAATTGCAATGAATTTTTCTATCTTCTGTAAATGTTCAGTAGATTTCACCAGTGTACCCATCTAGGCCTACAGCTTTCAGTTTTGGAAGGTTATTAATTATTGAAGCAATTTCTTTACTAAATATACGCCTATTCAGGTTGTCTATTTCATCTTGTGTGAATTTTGGCTGATTGTGTCTTTCAATAAATTGGTCTATTTTTCTTCTGCTGGCTAGAAGCGTGAGGGTATTTTCTCTTATATTCACTGTGAAAACATGGTATAGCTATGGGAGGTAAAACTCACCAAAGTGTTAAAGCCTCCCTATACTGTATCCCCCCTGTGTTTGAACTCAGATTCGATCACCCTGAGCCTCCAGCAATTACAGCTCAGGCTCTTCTGCCCTGGCACTGGTTTGCAAGAAGGTTTCTGTTCTGGTAAGTTGTGATTCTCTGTACCCTGTCTATCTCTTCAGTTTTGAGGGACATCAGTTTGTCCTATGACCTTTCTTTTCTGAGAGATCTAAGAAGAGTTATTGGTTTTTCAGTTTGTTCAGTTTTCTACTTGTTATTAGGATGGACTGGTGACATTCAGCCTCCTTATGTTCTGGACTGGAAACCAGAAGGAAACTGGGACTTCTGACCTACGTTGGCACCCTTTCCTCTGCACTGCACCTGTCTCATATGGGGTGAATTTTGTAGAGCATAACACTGACAGCCACATTTTAGATTATCATTCACCTTCTGTGGGCTTACTTCATACTTTAGAATTGCTACTCATCGACAACCTTGTCATCAGTCCTCTCATTTTTTTATTTTTTTGCCTAATTTAAGTAGAACATGGAGCTATGCTGATTTTATTCAACTTATAATTGATGATATGGATGCAGTTTTAAGCAAAGAGTTAGTTTTAAGCAAGAAATGTATATATAGTGTATTTATATGGCAAAGGGACTGTGTCTTATTTTTTCGCCATACCTCACCTTTCACATCTTGGTAAATAACACAAGATTAGTATAGTTTTTAAGAGGATTATGATTCTCTTGGTCCTAAAAGTACACTTCAATTTTCTCAACACATTTTTTAATGAAATGCTATGAACACACTATTATTTTACAAATATATGTGTCAGAATCATATCTCCTTTAGGGAAGCCCAGGGAGAATAATAATTAAAAAGCCAGTGTGGAAAATATGGGAATTTTTGTTAGGATGGAGATTCCAAATGGACAAGTAAATGCTGAGATCTACAAAGGGAAGAAAGCAGGATAATGTGAAGAATAGGTGTTTTTTTTTTTCACTATTGATGAAAAAGTTCATGATGGTCAACCAAACAGTGCTTATTTGTGATCAACCAACCAAATGAAATGGCCCAGGATAATGCAAAATAATTGAGTGTAAAATAAAGACTCTCAGAGGCCCAAGAGACGTAATTCTGTAGGTCCACTCCCAAATCTGTTCTCAGTAATTTAAGAAGGAAACAATAATGCAGGCCATTCTTCTCAGATATTTCCTGAGTGCACGTTGGGTGTGTGATATCATGATGAGGCCCTGGGGAGTCCTGCCTGAGGCTTAACCAAGGAGACAAACTGTCCGCCTCCTCAGAATGTCATCTGAAAGGACACATTTAAGCAGGTATGCGTGGCAGTAGGGATTAAGAATGGATTCAGCCAAGACCCAGATTGAAAATGTATGCCTTTTGTTGTTTCTTTGTCCTAAGTCATTTTGACTTGGTAAAAGGCTGAGGGAAGATGCCTCCCAGAAGACCAGGAAAAGAAGGGACTTCGAGCTGGGTTTAAAGATTTCTCCTTGGATTCAGTCCACCCACAAAACCATAATGTATGCCGCTGCGCCCCCCCCCCCCCCCCCCCCGGACACATGGGCTTTCTCAGCACAGGCACCATCCTCAGCCTTCCTCCAACTCCCGGTTTACTTTAAGATCAAGCTTATTTATTTTCCCCGTTGAGCTTTCAGGCCTTTTAGGGCAGGTATAGTCCCCTTAAACCTGCTCAACTACACTCCCCCTTTTCCAAGTACACTTAGGAACATGCTCCAACTCACATAGTTTAGTAGGCTATTTTCTTTAGGAATAAATTTTTTTTGTTGTTTAAGCATTTCAAGTTGTGGCCTGTGGCATTTATCTGCAAGACGATGTTTAATACCATGAACAGTTTTAAAACTACCATTTAAAAATGTTTCATTTCAAGCTCTCCCCTTCTTCCCTCCCCCCATTTTTTTTTTTTTTAAAGCTTAAGAGCATTTCTGACGAAATATTAACTTTACAACATCTGGGCTAATTCAATATTCTTGATTTGCCTTTTAAATTGTAATTTAGATGCACATGAAAAAAATGTTTTCCAGTCATGCCTTCCAGTCCTGGCTGCACTATACGTTGTCGCAGGCTGTGTGCACATAAAGTAACGAGAGGGTGAGGTGCAGAGCATATCATTCTATACATAAATTGCCCCACACCAAAAACCCAAACTTGCATCCCAGAATGCACTGGGATACACAGAAGCTTCAAAGGGAAATCTTTCCCTGGAGGGAATTGGTAAAATTGGAGTTGGGTGAACCTCAAAGGAGTCTCGATTCGCAAACATTGCTTATGTTTGGATTTGGAATTGAATTTGGCTCCAGTGGCTGGCATCTCTACACTGTGCTATGAACTACCCCAGCCACAGAGAAGGGGGAGGAAGAGGAAGAGAGGACGACTGAATTGCAGAGTAGAATTTCTAAAAACATACAATAGTGCAATGTTGATGCAATTAAGAAAATTGGAAAATGGAGTTTAAATTGGAAAAGTCCGTCTTTATCTTTTGCTCCCTTTGTGATATGCTTTCAGCCCCATATCCTCTGTCTTCTTTGATCTCATTTGCTTTCCACTTTTCCTTCCCTTTCTTTTTCTTCTAAGATTGCTATTCAAGCCCTTCCTCCCTTTCTTCCAGAGTTTGCCTCAAGGGCTCAAGTTATGAATTTCAGGGCTTAGAAAAGGCCTGGCAGGTTACAAAGCAGTATGTTCAGTATGAGCTAAATTTTGAAAAGGAAAACTATGCATTTATTTATATACAAGTATGCATGTGCATAGACGGGCGATTAGAAGAGACTTAGAACGCTTCAGCTGTGTGTTGTTTTTTTATATGGACTATGTGTGGTTTTCACCGCCACTACCTTCCTCCCCCGCTCCCCTCCTCCTCCTCTTCTTCCTCCTCCTCCTCCTCCTCTCCTCCTCCTCCTCCTCCTCCTCCTCATCCTCCTCATCCTCATCCTCCTCCTACTCCTCCTCATCCTCCTCCTCCTCCTCCTCCTCCTCCTCTCCTCCTCCTCCTCCTCATCCTCCTCATCCTCATCCTCCTCCTACTCCTCCTCCTCTCCTCCTCCTCCTCCTCCTCCTCCTCCTCTCCTCCTCCTCCTCCTCATCCTCCTCCTCCTCCTCCTCCTCCTCTCCTCCTACTCCTCCTCATCCTCATCCTCATCCTCCTCCTCCTCCTCCTCTCCTCCTCCTCCTCCTCATCCTCCTCATCCTCATCCTCCTCCTACTCCTCCTCCTCTCCTCCTCCTCCTCCTCCTCATCCTCCTCATCCTCATCCTCCTCCTCCTCCTCCTACTCCTCCTCATCCTCCTCCTCCTCCTCCTCCTCCTCCTCCTCCTCCTCCTCCTCCTCCTCCTCCTCCTCCTCCTCTCCTCCTCCTCCTCCTCCTCCTCCTCCTCCTCCTCCTCCTCCTCTCCTCCCCCTCCTCCTCCTCCTCCCCTCCTCCTCCTCCTCCTCCTCCTCCTCCTCCTCCTCCTCCTCCTCTCCTCCTCCTCCTCCTCATCCTCCTCCTCCTCCTCCTCCTCATCCTCATCCTCCTCCTCCTCCTCCTCTTCCTCTCCTCCTCCTCCTCTCCTCCTCCTCCTCCTCCTCCTCCTCCTCCTCCTCCTCCTCCTCATCCTCCTCCTCATCCTCATCCTCATCCTCATCCTTCTCTTCTCCCCTCTTCTTATTTTCATATTCATTGTAAGGTAATGTATATTTTCACTTCTCTGCAAAGAACACTCACACTGTAATGAATGTGACATATAAGAGAACTGGTAATTTGACATGGTCTTATTACTGATTTTTAGGAATCTTATCTTTTTTCCTATGTCCTTTTAAAAATGTTTTATTATTGAGTGTTAATATAATTCTTATCATTTGCCTATTGCATTTTAGTTATAAAAGGATGATTCTCTTCATTTAAAAATATTTAACTTTTATTGTTTGAATATATGTGTGATTAAATAGACATAACTTTAGACAGTAAACAGGTTTCTAATAGGCTGTATGTAAATAAAGTTTTAACAAATAAATCCTATTTAGAAGGCTTTAGAGAACTATGCTCTTTTTGTAAAACCATTGAAAACAATTCCTCTGGGAAGGAAATAATGTCACAAAATATTCCTTCTTAAAATTTCCCAGATCACTTTTTTATTATAAAATAGGTGGTAATGTGGCTCAAGGAAATAAACATAACCAGAAAGAACAGAACTACATAGAAATTCATATATGCTTTAGTCAAAGAAAGGAGTTATTAGCTATCGGTGCACACATAATATCTGTACATATGTACATTTAAATATAAAGGAGTGAAAAAAGTAGATCTTAAATATCTCAGGAAAGACTCAAAGCAAGCTCTGTTAAAATATTGCTAAATAAGCACCATTGAAAAGAATGGGCATTATCACAAAACTAAATGGGTCAACTGGTAAAGATCTTGGCTGTCTTTAGCTATGTTCTCTACTAACAATAGCATGAATCATCTTTAAAGGGAGATAGAAGCATAGCATTCCTCTAAATCATGGTAATACTTACATTTTAGATTTCCAGTGAGTCACTGTTCTTGGGGGTCTTAGCTGGGAGATTTCCATTCAGAAGAAAACCCTCCTTTATCTGGGAGTACTTTTGTAATATTTCAAAGATGTTACTCTCTTTGTTGGATTCCAAGAGAGAGATGCTGTCACCCAATTATTATGATATATGTGTATCTTTACAGGTCTTGGGAAGACCATTTATTGATTAATTTTCTCAGCTCATTGAAGAAACTCCCATTGACCTCTTAGAATGGGCCAGGCATTGTGTTAGAGGCCAGAATGAAAGCCCCCAAACCTCCTGTTGAGGTGGATTAGGGTTTGTAAATGGGAAAATATTTGGCCATTTCATTTAGTTTTCAGAGCAGGGATCACACAAAAACGTCCAGGAGGGATGCTCCCTTCAGATGGGCTAAGTGACACCAGAGAACCAGGTGTCTGGCCGCTTCACTGGGGTTCTGAGTTCTCACTCAGAAAATGGCTCAGGTCAGGGAAGAGACACAGGTGGTGGGATTAGTGGAACGTTACTGCCCTAACCTGACTGCTGTGCACAGAGGTGACTGAGGTCATGAAACACTGACTCAGACCTTTTCAGTTTTCTTAAATGCATAATCTTCAGTGAAACTCCCTTCCCTTGGAGTTTCATGACATAAAGCAAAGCTTCTTTAATTCTCATCAGGAATCTGAAAGGAAGAGCAGTCTTGATTGGTACAAGTCTGCACTATATATTACTATATTGGAGCAAGTCTAACAGATGGGAGTTTGATTTCATAAAAGGATGGAAGTAAATGGCCCATTTATTGTAGCTAGCCAAAAGTTTTCAAGAGGGGATGCTGTGAATTCTGCATTATGGAAACTTAATGTGTCATGCATTCTAGTGTCATGGTTGAGAGCATGAGCTCTCTGACGAGACAGTCTGAACTTAATCACCGCTCTACTTTTTACTAGGCCCTAGACTTTGGGCTTATGGCTTGTTTTCCCCATGCCTCAGTTTACTTATATGTAATACAAAGAAAATAATAATACTTTATACAGTTGCTTTGGGAATTTAATTACTTAATACATGCATATTCTTAGAATAGGGCCTAGCCATAGCTAATTAGTTCTGTCATATAATTAGCTATTATTATTTCAATAAGGCATCTCAATACACGAAGACAGATACTGGAATGGCGGCATTGTTTAATGGTTAAGACTGTAAGTTTCAGAGCCAGACTGCCTGGGTGTAAATTCCCATCCACCTCTTATTTGCTGAGCAACTTGGCCTAATGACTTAACCATTTTTCATATCAGTCTCTTTGTATGTAGAAGTGTGCTAATGATACTCTTCTATCATCTCACAGATTTATGATAGAGATTTAAAAGCTATTGTAAAGAATTAACACATGCAAGCCACTCAGAACCATGGCTGGCACATACACATTTGGTAAATATTGATGTTATTTTTACTGGCTATTTGACCCAGCTTCAGCACTCACTTTTTGAGCCTGCTTCTTTATAATAGAAATGGTAACTCTCAGGTAGCTTAAGCATCCTCCTAATTACTTTATATCTCAGAGGACTGGTTATTACGTATTGTCTCTCAAAAAATAAATTTAAAAAGTTTTTAAAAAAAGAAATATAGAAATTAAGTACTGTCTCTCATCTTCAAACCCACCCTACATGCCCCAGTTTGTGGGGCTAGGGTGGGGAGTCTGTAGAATTCATTTCTGTTTTGCAAACTGGCTCTGTGACAGAGTCTGTCCAAAAGGGGTGCTAGTGGGGATAGAATCACTCCATCCTGTCTGATTCCTGCTGCTGTGTCACCCAGCCCTGCTTCACCCCAACAGTGACAGCCCCTGAATATGGGTTGCAGTTTTACAACACTCTCAGTTCCAGCTCTATTATGTCTACCTTAGTCATATGAGCACCAGCCCAGAGCTCTCCTCGAGCTCAGAGACACCAGCCAGCACTGGCCACAGGGACCCCTCCTCAGGAGTCTGAGCGTCATCTCCATGGGGCTTCTGAGCCGCGATGGCTGCTTTTTGACATCGCTACCGCTGTGCCACCTTCGGGTTCTCTTCTTACTCTTTGTGATCTAGTTAACCTTCTGCCTGTTTAATTCTTTTATGTTAAGTCATCTCCATTCAAACAACGGGTATGGTTTCTGTCTCCTGCTGGATCCTGATGGATAATGTAGGCAATCTTAGACTTTATCCAGGAAGCAGAACACGTGGAAATGATAGTAGTTGAAGCAAAACCTTCTGAAAGACTGACATTCCATCTATGGAGAGAAGATACCATTTCTGTTCATCAGCTGCCGTTGTCTCAGTTTACAACCAATAATTGATAATAGGCCAAAGATCTAATTTACATTCGTGGACGAAAAATGGAAAGTTGAGAAACTTCCCTTCACTAATTTTTTCTGTGGAGTGTACAGTTGCTAGAATTTCATTTCGGCAGCGAATCACTTTGACTCAGCTCAGAGGAAATCAGAGTACCTCAGAAGCAAAGTTAAGCCTCTTTACCCCCTCCTATTTAGGCTTCTACTTGAAAGGACTATAATCCCCCAACACACAACACACATGCGTGCGCGCACACACACAACGGGAAGGTAAGCCCTAACCCAAGTGCAATAATTACAGATTCTGCCCTCCATTCATGAAGTTTAAATTTAAAGGGGCCTGCTGTGTTCCGGAACATCTTTGAAAAACAAGAAGGCTACTTGGAGAGAGGCAATAGTGTTCTGAGACCAATGTGGAACTGAATTCAAACCTTGTTTTCTGGCTCAGTCTTTTTAATTGTGGCTAATTGTGACTTCCTGTTTTTTTCCGGGGCAGGGACCAGGCTAATGAAAAGGCCCCATAAGGATACTTGGACATCAAATGACTCTTACAAAAGAGCATTTTGATGATTTAAGTATAAATAAATTAGAAACATACTACAGTATTTGATGTCTTTTAAAGTCCCCATGAGGGCAAAAATGGAGAGCCAGCAAAGAATGAGAGAAAATGAGAAACTCAGTGACATGAACTATCTGAAGGAGTCTTGGGCCATTTCATGGTTCCACAAATACAGGCAGATTTGCATGTTCTTAATTGATAATGAAAGTGCCTCAGGTTAATCCTGATCATCAAATAGTGAAACTAACAATTGCAGTTGGAATCTGTTTAAGCAAATGAGGATGTATGTCATTTTACAAGTGGTCCTGTGCTAATTAATACATTTTAAGTTATAAGTAATGTTTCCTACAGCGCTTAAAGGAAATACCTTATGGAAAAAGTGAAAGTATTTTTCTATAACATGGTGGGTGGAAGGGAAGAAGTAAGGATGAAAAAGAAGTGATTATAGTTGCTGAGTCCTATAAGGTTTTGGATAGTGGGAGCATTTGTTTCAATTGATCTGTTTCTAAATTAAAACAAAGTAAATTGTGAAGAACATTTCCTGTTACATTTGTTAACTTTGACGTCAGTACTTCTCATCTTATTAACACATCTTCACTGATTTCATAGAAATCAATAAAAGCAAGTCTCTTATTCTTTTCTTCTCCAGAAATCCTGTTAATAAAAACCCTTGGCACTAAACGGAGGGTGGAAAATTAAGGAGGTACATTTTTCATAATACCTGAAGTAGGCCCACGACATGGGGCCATGCCCCTCCCTTTTCTGGCCTTTGTGTCCTATTCTGTGAGGTGACAGCCTGAGAGTCCCTAAACTTTGAGACCCCCAACCTCTGGCATCTTGGGAGTCAAACATTTTACACCCAGATTAACATCTTTGAATTCTCCCTAATTTCCTTTCCTTCTCCTGCTTGGACTCTATTAACATAATTATAGGCTTATTTACCAGATTGAAGGATTCATAGTTTCACCTTATATTTGTTATTTTTGAATGATTTTTTTATAGGTGCTTTTTTTTTTATAACCATATTTCCAACCTTTCAAAGGAGCTTTATGTTTACCACATTTCAGTAGTTAGTACTGGTTGTTTTATACCCTGATTTCTTCATTCTTATGTTCTTATCTTTCTTTTGGCTGGTATAGATCTTAAAAAAAAAAAGCAAAAAAACTCCCATAACAATACGTGTGTGTGTGTGTGTGATTTATTTTATATTTTTATCACCATTTATCCCCTCTATGCCCTTTTTGAAAATATGTACTTTTTGATAACTTACAAATCTGAGAATATTTTTCTCTTACATTCACAAATGAATGACATTTTGACTTGGTGAAAAAATCCTGTCTCTGAGTATTTGCCTCTCGATACAGTGTAGACATTGCTCTATTGCTTTCTGTAATCCTCTTCTTGCCTCTCATTCTGTTCTCTCCTGATGGCTTCTCCCTCCTGCCCTACCAACCCCACCCCATTTCTTTCTTCTGTCCTACAAAAGGCATAGGATAGCTCTCCAAAATTTTCTTCTGGTTCCACTCACCATGTTATTAAAAAAAGACTTTAATTTTCCAATGAGATTTCCCTTAGGCACTGTAGGAAGCATTACCTATAACTTTAAATGTATTAATTAGCACAGGACCACTTATAACATGGCATTTAAGGAAATAACCTGTTCTCCAAGTTACACGGTTGCTGTTCTTTCTGGGCCTCTCAGAATGTTTCAGCAGTACTAGGCTGACTTTTCCCTAGAGTCCCCCTCACAAGGGAAGCTCTGCATGGATTTGGCCTTTCACTGGAGTCATTCTGTCCGGTTGGGCTCCCCTCCGGGCCATTAGATGCTTAGAACTGGTGGAGCCTGACCTTCCTGAGCCAGCATGCAGGGCTCTCTGCCCCTCCTCTTCCTCATTCTGCCTGCAGTTCCCACTGTCTCCAAGTGGGCGCTTCACCTTCCAGGTGCATCAGGCCACATTCAGACCTTCTCCCGTGTCCTGACATGTGATTACTTAGACTTTTAGTCCTCAAATAGCTACAAACCAGCGTTTGGATTACTTCAAAGGGCAATACCCATGCTACAGAGTGTGATTGCTAAGTTTTCTGGTTGTTCCTGTCAGGCTTAATTTTTAGTGTTGATGGAGGTTTTCCTCTATTCTCTGACTTCGCGTGCGTTTTAATGACAGCAGCTCTGGCTGGGGCTGTTAGCCAGATGCCATGGTAAAGCAGAAATGAAATGATTTGGCCGAAGAGCCTGTACATTTAAAACTCTCCTTACATATCGCTGAATAGCATTCCTAGAATTTTGTACTGATTTGCAACTCTTTCAGCCAGCAATTGTTTTTCCCCAAAGTGTCTCTGGGATCTGTATTACTGATATCTCAAAGAAATGACTCTTTAACCAAGTATTTTTATTATCTGCTTGTGCTGGTGGTCAGTCATGTTTGATATTTGAATCTTTTGATATAAGCATCTAAGAAACATGCATTTCATTTTGTCTTCCTTCAATGTAGCATCACTGTGGCTTATGTAGCAGAAGTCCCGTGTTTGGTACCAGGAGTTCAAGCCTTGGGTTCCCCATTTTACCCGCTGTGTGACCAGGACAAGTTGCTCAAGTTCTCTGGGCCTAATCCCCAAAGCGCTGATGTTTCTACATGCCTAGTTGTGAGGGGCACAGGAGTCAAGGGTGGGGAGGTGCTTTGTAAATGTAAATTCTGCAGGAATGTTGGCAGCATGGTTGAGTTAGTGGGTTCCCCAGTCAGAAAGGTATCAGTTGCCTCAGTCAGGCTATGGGCCAGATTTCTAACTTCCCTGAGACTGGGTCTTCTTATCTATACAAAGAGTGAATAAAACATATAAATAGTGATAAAATTGTTTAAAAACATCCATATACCCTTCAAAGTTGCTGTGAGGATTGTTAAGTTAATTAAACAAAGAGACCATGAGACTAAAGTGGCTTTAATGTCGTGGCGGCCTATGTAACCAAATCAAAATCTAAGCCTGTAAATGCCCAAGGTTATGAAATCAACACGCTAAGGACAGCCATTCACAATCTAGGCTGTAAGCTACAGCCAATCAAACGATTTCCTCCTTGTGCTTCTGCACTTTCTCTACGTGATAAGCCTTTCCCCTGGCTCCCGTAGAGAGCACTCCTATCCACTTCTCGTTTACCACTGCTTCAAATTGATTTTTGCTCAAATAAACTTAAATTTTTTAATATGCCTCAGTTTACTTTTCAACAGGATTAAACAAAGAAATGAATGTGAAAATCTCTATAAATGGTACAAAATCAGTGCTCAGTAAATGTTAGTCATCGTTATAGTCATTCACTTCTATGACAAAACACAATACATGTCACCCACATGCACATGTATCTGCAGAGGGAGAATCTATGTAAAGTGAAGCATAGCAGTTTCATATGTCTGCTTCTTCTCTCTCCTGACTGTGGCTCCACAGCGAATCTAAAACACTGATTTCCTTCTTTTCCTTTCTTTCCTTCTGCATCTTTCCCCCTGTTGTTCTGTTTTGTTTTACAAAAAGCCAGCTGACAGTTGCAACTGTTTATTTGCAAAGGAATTTCCTTTGTTTTCCTCATCGCACTCTCACAAACAATAAAGCAAGCAAACAAACAAAATCTCACAAAGAAAGCTCAAAACTTCCCGCCCCCTTTCTTCTACCGGATTCCAACTAACTCTTTAAAAAATTATCCCACAAAAATATTTATGTTGGGTTCTCTCTCTCTCTCTCTTTTTTTTTAATCCTTTTTTTTCATGTGGTCACAGCAAGATTATTTCTTATGCACTGATTCTATCTGAATTTATTTCTCAGGCTTTTAATAGTCTGCTGTGTTGAATGGAAATGATATATAGGATTTGGGGAGGATGAAAAAGGTCTGATAGGAAACATGTCTTAGCAGAGTCCCTGGCACAGGAAGGGAGCTCAGCCGTGATGAGCTGCATTGTTTGCTTGCACTGATGAAAGGGCCTGCCAGCAGTGACTGACTTGTTGCTTATTCATGGTAGCACCCAGGGACCAGCTGAGCCCAGCTTCTCCCTCTGTCAGTGCTGCTTCTTTCAATCCCCTTAGGCACTGAGCCTTTAGGAAAGCTCCAGTAACCTCCCTGCATGCAAATCTCCATCTCTGAGCTGGCTGCCAGGAAACCCTACCTGCAAAACAAGGCCCCTCTACATAAAAGCCTAAACGGACTTTCCCTTGATTCCAGCATGCAGTTCAGATTCTTTAGCATGTCTTTCCAGGCCCTTCCCAGTCCACTCTCCAAACACTTCTCCTGCATCCTGCTGGAGAATTTCCTGTCCCTGTGCTTCAGCCACAGGTTCCTTCCACGTGCCCACCTAGGTGATGCTCTGTCATGTCTCCATGCTTTATTCCAAACCTCTCTTCTCCTGTCAATGACTGTTCATCTTTTATCTACCTGATACATTCTTAATTGAAATATTACTTCTGAAGTTCACTTTCTTCCATTGTGCTCCTAGAGTATCTTGTATTTGCTTTGACCACTGCACTTAATGTCAGGTAATGGACTCAGAGAACCATGACCTTGACTGATCAGTGACCCACTCACCCTACTACCCATGCCCAATACGCTGTCCATGATTTTATTATTCGCTTATCCATCCTCATTCTCTTGCCCTAGTTCAGGCCAGTCCTGCCACCTCTGAACATGAAATTGTGCGAGGCTTTTGTCCTCTCTTGGTCTCTGCTTGGTCTTGAGGATTCCTTTATCTCAGATTTGGTTCTGGTTTTCATTCATTCACAACGAATGCTTGACTCCTTTCAAAAGTTCTTGGTTCCTTCCTACCTCCTCACACCTGTGACTGTTCATTTTCAGCTTTCCCATTCTGTCTCTGTGTTGACCATTGGAATAAACCCCATTACCATTCTGCTTCTCAAATTGGGAAAAGGGAACATTTTCGGTGTCTTGTTTTCCATGTGGTTTTGGACTTCCCGAGTGGGAGGACTCTGATGTGTCTCTGCATCTCCATTTCCTAGCTCAGGGCCTGGGCTGAGGAGGTGACCTGTTTATGGGGTGGAAGATCATCAGATTAGGGAGGCTCTTCATCAGCTGTACTCAAGTGAGAACCTAATGCAAAGACATTTATGGTGCCCTCATAATTACTTTGTTTGGAACCTGATATTCTCTCTAAGAGGTGGGCTAGAGTGGCAAAGCTCCATTATTACGATGGAAGGGATATTTAGGGCAATTCACAATAAATGTTTCTGTGAGAAGAATCTCGAGTATTTCAGACACTGGGCTGAGTGCTATGATGATTTAAAAATAAAACCTATAGAAATTGTATATCCAATATGCCACAGTCTTGTGGGGCTCACAAGACACACCTACAAAACATTAGAAAGCAAAATGTTTTGGGAGAAAGCTACAGCTCACAGAACCTGGATGCTGAGAGGAAATAGGCCTGGAACTGAATTTTAGTTTGTTTTCAGCCTCACTACACTTCTCCAAGGCAAAAATCACGTCTTATTTATATTTATATCTACATTGCCTCCTTGCACACCTCCAGCTACTTCTTTACTAGAGACTCCAGCACTATTATCATAGTCTGAGTGTCATGAATAGTGGATACAAGCTCATTGCAAGGCTAAAGAATCAAGCTCAGAGGCTGGGCAGGAGTCCTGGCGACTGGCAGTGGGAGCAGCCATGAGAACAGTCTCCCTCCGCCTCCACCACAGGGACCACCTCGGCCTAGACACTTTGTTCCTCTGGATTAGCAATGCTCTTGCTTCCTTTCTGAATTAATTTCCCAAATGATGCTCATCTTTGTATCACTTCCCTGAGATTCAGTGTTCCAGAAGGGCATATTCTATCCTTTGATAGTCAAGGCCAAGATTAGGTCACATGTGGGTGTCACAGTGTATGGGGTTGGCAAATGAGAAGAGATGTGGAGTCAAGGTCCTATCTCTTCTGGAGACTCACCCTGTGGGGATTCCCTTTCCTACTCCTGCCCCCATACAGGAAGGGCATATAGATGCTGCTTAGCCCAAGATGACAAATGTTCATCCAGGGATGACAAGTTATGAGCTTAGGCTTTCAGACAACTTGTGTAAATTTTCTAATTCTCCCAGTTGACAATGGGCTGCACCCACAGAGAAGGCTTAGAAGTGGATAATTAGTCTCTCACATCTTCACTAGGGCTCTGACAGTTGGCAGTATTTAACTGCTCTTAAAAGAATGATCCATGAAACGTGTCTGGATCTTTTACAGATAGGAAAACGCAATCCAGCTTTCTCCCGTTTGCCTGCACATCTGTGATGTGTATGGCACAGCCACAGAGATACCTTTATAGTATGAAAAGGTTTCCCCAAGGGAGAAACACACACATGGGAAACAAGTGAAAGAGCCAACACTGAGTGGGCAAGACAGTTGAAATTTGGCTTCATGACCACCTTCTACCTTTTGAATCATTAGAAGAGTCAGCTTCTAGTGGTAACAGACATGGGCAGCTGGTTATACCAGCCATATAATGTACCTTTTGTACGGGATGAAACAGTCTTTCATGTTAATGCTTATGCCATTTTTTTTAAGAGTTCAAATTCAGCCTGGTGGACTTTTGTCTGAAATGAAACATAAACCATTTTTAAAAAAATCCTCACCCAAGAATATGTTTTTATTTATTGATTTATTTTTAAAGAGAGGAAGAGAGAGAGAGAGAGAGAGAGAGAGAGAGAGAGAGAGAGAGAGAGAGAGAGAGAGAGAGAGAAACATTTATGTGAGAGGGAAACATCCATTGGTTGCTTCCTATATACTCCTGACTGGGAATCGAACCCACAACCTGGGTATGTGTCCTGATGGGGAATAAAACCCACAACCTTTTGGTGCATGGAATGATGCTCCAACCAATTGAGCCACCCAGCCAGGGCCATAAACCATTTTAAAATATCACGAAATGGGTATGTTTCTGGGAATTAATCATTTTGTGAAACAGGTCATTAATGAGCATGTTGCTGACTTCAAATTTTACAAATTATATTATGAACCCCTGATATTTTATATATGGTGAGTCCAGACTAGTTGTCTTGTAGAATGTTCCTCATCCTGAATTTTTCTGATTATTTTCACTTGCTATGGTTTAACTCATTTCTTTATTCCTTTATTTCTTGTAATTTGGAAACTATGTCTAAAGGCTTAATTAGGCTCAGGTAAAACATTTTTGGCAAGAATACATGATAGATTATTTATATTTCATATTTCATCATATTGGGGGCCGAGTATCAGCTTATCCCATTATTAGTGGCACTCATTTGGATTAATGGTTATGTTGCTCACTGCTCGATCAGAGCAACACTGAAGTTAAAAATACAGTACACAGAATTCCCATATATCCTTCACTTACATTCCCCAAATGTTGCTGTTTTAAAATAATTCGCTTTGTCATTTCATATACTCTCTCCCTCTCTCTCTCTCTCTTTCCTGAACCATTATTGCTATATACTTTAATGTGTATTTTCTAAACACAAGGTCATTCTTTCTATAACCACATTATAATGATCGTAAATTAGAAAATTAACATTAATATAGTATTACTTTTTCATCTAAAAACCTTGTAATTTTGTCAAGTTTTCTACTAGTATCCATCGCAGCAAAAGAATGTCTTCTTCTGTTCTAGAATCTCATCTTGAATCACACACTGAGTTTAGTTGCCATGTCTCTTTAGTCTCCTTTCCTCTGAAACAGTTCTGCAGTATTTCCTTTTTTTTTAGCAAAGTCTTGGGATTTGTGAAGAGTACTAGTCAGTTGTTTTGTAGAATGCCCCTCAATTTGAGTGACTCTAGATTTCTTCATTATTGTCTTCAGGTTATACATTTGTGACAGGAAATACCACAGAAGATATTTTTGTACCCTTATCAGTGCCTCACCTCAGGAGGCATATAATATCTCCTTTTCCTATTATTGGAGATGTTATCTTTGATTCCTTGGTTAAGGTGGATTCTGTCAGCTTCCCTCCTTGTAAAAATGTTGTGGCCAAACTAATGTAATGCACTGGATGACTAAGTCAGTGTTAATTTTACTTCCTGAAAATGGGTGTTGATTCAGCTCTTTCCATGAATTCTTTTCAAGTAATAAGTATCTTCTGGGAATAGATTTGATACCATGGAAATGTCCTGGTTCTTTTGAAACTGTCACCTACAAGTTTTAGCATGAGCTGATAAGTTTTGCTATAATCATTACTATGGTGGCTGCTAAGTGCTGATTTTCTAATTTGTTTTTTCCTTTTAAAGTTTTTTTTATATCTTGCACTTTATATAAACACTTTTCTCTTTTTTATTATAATGTGGAAATACCCAAAATGTTATTTTTATAGGAAGTAATGTCAAAATGTGTGCTTTATGTACTTATTTTAATATATCTCCCTATAATATAAGCTTAGTGAGGGTAGGGATTTTTGTTTTATTTACTGTTGAATCTTAAACAGGTCAAAACATATAGTAGGTGCTTGAAAAATATAATGTATTTTGTAGTTAAGGGAATGGAAACTTAAGGAGATAAAGCAACTCTAAAAAATGGCAGAGCCAAGATTCCAACCAAGTTGGTATACTTTCATCTACCTCATTATTACAACACATGGACACATGGGTAATGTTTATTTTTCACAAGGTTCCTGGTTTGAAGAAGCGATTATATTGTGTTTTGTTTTAAATGACATTCTGATGCTTATAAATTACAACAGGAATTTAAATTAATGAGACAGAATCAGTGGTAGAACTGTATGATCAACTCTTTTCAGTCATGTCAAGAAAATATGAAAGCAAGGCTTTCAGACATAATCCAGTGGTGGATTATCCCCATTGTGTCTCATGATGTCGGTAAAAGCTGCAGAGACAGGAGGCTTCTGCATGGTAGGAGGCTCTTCACCTAATATAGACATTTTAGAGCAGATGACGTGCCTCCTGAGCTTTAGACGTGACAATGTAGAAACAAGCTCATGAGCACAACACATTCCTGATTTGTTTGTCAGTATTGTTGATGCATCGCTGTGATGTGAGGCAAAAGAACCAAGATTTGAAGAAATCGTGCGGGAATCTATAGAGCATATCTGTAGCATTTACCAATGGTGTGCCCTGGGTTGAAATGGTTTCAGCTTAAATGACAATTGATCTCAGAGGAAGGCCTTGCTTATAATCACTTAAGTTTGTATTGGGAAGGGTATAACTCACTGATCTATCTTCTGTGTGTGACCAAATTCTGGGATAAGAAACATAGTAGTTGACTAAGGATTGGGTCTCCAGTGAATGTGACAGCCCATCTTCTCTCTTGGACATCTTAGTTCCCTTCCTCCCATCGGTTTTAACAGGATTGAAGAATAAATTTGGGACAAAGAAAGTTCTTTAAATTCATAATCTTTAGCCATAATAAAATACTTTGGGTAGTGATAAAACATTTGTTAAATTTATACATTTATTAATGCCTCCAAATACAGATCAATGATTGGCCAAATTATCCATCTTTGCTGCTATTAAAAAATAAAAAAACCAGTCATAGAATATTTTATTGTGAATAAATTTATTTTATAGATCATTAAACTCTCCCAATAATGGACACAATATTTTTTATTTTAAATATTCTTGATGGAAAATTTTTTCCAAACTGTGCTATATTGCTTAGTTCAGGGGATACACAGAATAATTTAGCTAGCAATATTAGGACAAACATAGTTTGTCAGTCTTTTTGTTTGTTTTTTAACATAGGCAGATCCAACTTTTATTCTTTCAAAATTTGTTAGTTAAGATATATACTTTGGAGAGGGCATGGTAGCTCCTTACTCTTTCCTCAACCCTGTCCTATGCATCTCATCCATCTGACTGCACCTGAGTTATATTATCTAATAAAAGAGAAACATGCAAATTGACGGTACCTCCACTACACCCACAAGCCACCCCCATAAGCCAATCAGAGCGACTATATGCAAATTAACCCAACCAAGATGGCGGCCGACAGCCACGGAGCTGGAGCAAGCAGGAGGCTTGGTTGCCCCAGCGATGGAGGAAGCCAAGCTTCCTGCCTTCCCTGGCCAGCTGTGGCCTCCGCTCAAAGGCAACAAAGTTTCAATTATAGAAGATAAATAAATCCCAGATACCTGCTTTCAGCCAGCCTCCACTGGGAGCTTGGGTGACTGGGGCTGTGGCCAGCCTGCAAACAGACATCAGCCCCTCACCCAGGCTGGCCAGAAAACCCAGCGGACCCCCCCTCCCTGAAGGGGGTGTGGCCAGCCTGAAAACGGCCCTCAGCCCCTCACCCAGGCTGGCCAGGCACCCCAGCGGGACCCCCACCCTGATCCAGAACACTCTTCAGGGCAAACCAGCCTGCCCCCACCCATGCACCAGGCCTCTATCCTATATAATAAAAGGGTAATATGCAAATTGACCATAACAGAAGAACGACTGGGAATCACTGGCCACTATGACACACACCTACCAACAGGGGACAGACACTCAATGCAGGAGCTGCCCCCTGGTGGTCAGTGCGCTCCCATAGGGGGAGCTCTGCTCAGCCACAAGCCAGGCTGATGGCTGCCAATACAGTGGTGGTGGTGGGAACCTCTCCCCCCTCCTCAGCAGCGCTAAGGATGTCCGACTGCAGCTTAGGCCTGCTCCCCACTGGCAAGTGGACATCCCTTGAGGGCTCCTGGGCTGCCAGAGGGATGTCTAACTTCCAGCTTAGGCCCAATCTCCCCAGGGAGCGGGCCTAAGCCAGCAGGTGGACATCCTCCGAGGGGTCCCAGACTGCGATGCCGGGGTCCAACCCCAGCGGGTCCAGGGGTTCCCAAAGGTGTAGACGGAGTCGGCGAAGAAGGAAGGAAACGGAGACAGTGTTCAGTTGATCAGCAGCCTAGCCAGGATCTCCAGCCAGGATCTCCAGCCAAGTTCTGGTCTGGATCTCCAGAGAGGTTCTGCTTAGGCTCTCCAGCCAGGTTCTGTGTCCATGTTCTCTTGCTAGGTTCTCCAGCCAGGTTCTGTAGCCATGTTCCCTCACTAGGTTCTCCAGCCAGGTTCTGTCCAGGTTCTCCAGCCAGGTTCAGTCACCAGGTTCTAGTTAGGTTCTCTTGCCAATTTCTGTAGTCAGGTTCAGTCCAGGATCTTTTGCCATGTTCTCTCCAGCGAAGTTCTTCTGTCTGTAGGTTCTGTGTAGGTTCTGTCTTCTGAGTTCTGTGTTCTTACATCTGTATTTATACCAGTTGATTCAATCCTATCAATCTCTATTCCAAAGGTTAGGGCGTTTCTTATCTCCATTCCAGGGAGTAAAGATTATGTAGCTTAAGCATGATTGTTCGTAGTTAAAGTGATTAATTACCTGCCTGGCACTTAGTTAAGAGGTTTTATTCCCTCCCTAACTTCAGGGGAAAATCCCTACCTGGGGAAACAATCTTTCTCAGAGAGGAGACCTTGGTTAAAACACATAGTGCCAAGAAGGTGAGCAAATATTTTAAGAACAGTATGCCATATATGCCAGGTCCTTTGAAACAGCAAGGATGGACCGGCTCCCGGCACTGCGAGAGAGCACAGGCCGGGCTGAGGGACACCCCCCTCGAGTGCACAAATTTTTGTTCACTAGGCCTCTAGTATCCTTTTATAATAAGCCAGTGATTTGGTAAGTAAAAAATAGATATATACTCTGGAAATATAAGCTCATGGGTCTCAAAGTCAAACTTGTAGTTAACTTCCCTTAGCAAGCATTTATTTGCTGTGCAAGTCATATGAGGTAGAAGTTGGAGCTATTTGAAACAGACACAGCAAGCATAGGATTTCTATCAGGACTTTTAAGTTGCCAAATGACAGAAAAATCCTATTAAACTGGCCCAAGCATAAAGGAAAACTATTTTCTCACCCACTTGGGAAGAGTAGGGGTAAACATGGCTTTAGACAAGACTGGATATAAGGGCTCACTGACATTGGAAATCAGTTTCTCCTGTCCCTCCTCTCTGCTTTCCTCTGTGTTAATTACATTCAGTCTCTCCTGCATCGTGACAAAAGGCTGCAAGTGTCTCCCAACTTACACCACATGAATCCTCCTTCTCTACAAACAGCTTGAAGAAAAAGTCCGGGGACTGTACACTATTCTTTACTTCCTTCCTCTTCTCCTTCTTTCTCTACTTCCCCTTTCCTCCTCTTCCATAGGCAACCATTCAGATATGTTTTTTGTGTATCCTTTTATTCGCATGCATTCTTGCAAAATGTTCATTGTATTTTTGTATGGATGCCTTTTAAATTTACATAAATGCGAATGTTACATACCTCATTCTTTTTTAATTAACTCAGTAACATGTATTTGAAGATCCACGTATGTTGTTATGCCTACATTGGTGAGGCAATTGGTTGGTTACTTCTAATTGCTTGTTGTTTTTTGTTTTGTTTTGTTTTGATCTATATATACTCCTTGAAGGCCAAACCTATCTTATTAATATTAGAATCTCCAAAGCCAAGTTTAGAAGTTGGCATTTTAAAAAGTACTTAAGCAATTTGTTTTGAGGAATGAAAATATAATATGAATAGTAGTGTTCAGTTAAAATGTTGGTGAATTGAAAAGAATGAAATGTCAATGTAAGAAGCAGCCAAGTATTACAGATATTAAGGATTCACTTAGGAAGAATTTCTATGTTGTCAGAATCTTTGATTCATTAGTTATCTTTTCTAACTTCAACTTAATACCAATGAGCTGAAGTCATAAGTATGATTACCTTGGGACTTCTGAGTGTAATGAAAAAGGTTTAAACATAGACTTATTTAAAGTAAGATTTAGGAAAACAAAAGAGATACACCCAGAATGTAAATTCCAACTGAACTTGAAACAGGGGTAGGATTAACCTTGAGTAGATATTGGTTAATAGTGTTGCCCAGGTCCTATCAGTTCCTGTGAAATACAAATCCCTGCTTTGAATTAAATTAAATGCAGAAAATTCCACCTTTGTTTCCCTGAAGATTGTACCTGAATGTGTGTGCGAGAAAAAGACATTGACTATTGCGGTAACACAACAATCCTGGACCTAATATAAAAAAAAAAGTTTCAAGGCAAAAAATATCAACCATATTAGTGGATTCATGACTAGTTCTTTTGTTTTCAATTGCTGTTTATTGAGAGAGCTCCAAACACTCATTTGTCTGGGGAACCATATGGAGGTGTCATCCAGTATCAGCACAGCCATATGAGCTATGTCTTGTGGAAGAAAAAACATGATGTGATTGAAGGGGTGTCCGTGGGACTTCTTACAATATTTATAAAAATAACTACCGCCCTGGCAGGGTTGCTCAGTTGGTTGAAGCGTCATCCTGTACATGGGAGGTTGCAGGTTCGATGCTGGTCAGGGAGTATCGGGAGGCAACTGATCAATGTTTCTGTCTCATATGGATGCTTTTCTCCCTCTTTCTCTTAAATCAGTAAAAACATATCCTCTGGTGAGAATTTAAAAAATGATAACTCCCACCTAAAGCACCTTTATAATTCAAAGGTTTCTTTTACAGGTAAAAGTTGTCTTTTTTTAGTGTACAATTCTATTGGTTTTGATAACTTGTAGTATAGTATGTAGCCACCACTATAATTAAGATCTAGTGAAGAACCCCCCTTCTCCTTAAATTCCTTTGTGGCCTTTTGTGGTCAATGCCTCTCTGACCTCCAGTCCCTGGTTCCCATTGATCTGTTTTGTGTCCTGATAATTTTTTTCTTTTCCAAAGTGTCATGTAAGTGGAATCATAGAGTATTAGAACCTGTTGCCTTTGAGTCATATTTCTTTAGCTTAGAATAATGCATTTGTGATTCATCCATGTTGTTGGGTATATCAGTAATTTTTTTCCCGAAAAGTATTTCATTTATGGATGTGCCACAGTTTACTTGTTTAGTCACCAGCCTAAGGACATTTAGGTTGTTCACAGTTTTTGAAAGATTATAAATAAATCTGCTATAAGCATTCATGTTTAGGTTTTTGTATAGACATAGTTTTCATTTGTCTTGGATAAATACCAAGGAGTGGGATTACTGGGTCGTGTGACCACTGTATGTTTAATTCTGTAAGAAATTACCAAATTGTTTTTTGGAGTGGTTGTACCAAATTTGCATTCCCACCAGCAAAATATGAGGTTTCCAATTGTTTGCGTTTGTATCAGCATTTCCTGCAGTTCGTATTGTTAGGGTGTTTCATTTATTTTTCTTTCTTTTTTTGCCATCCCAATAGCTTTGCAGTGCTATCTCATTGTGATTTTAACTTTCTTCTTCTTTTTAAAATGACATTGAGTATCTTTTAATGTTCTTGTATTTTTTTATTTCTTTGATAAAGTACCTTATCACATTTTAAAAATTGCTTATTTCTTACTGTTGAATTTTAAAAGTTTTAAAAATATGTTTGAGATACAAATCTTTTATCAGATATGTGTTTTGTAAATATGTTTTCTCAGTCTATCGTTTGTCCTTTCATTTTCCTAATGGTGTCTTTTGAAGAACAGAAGTTTTTAATTTTGATGGAGTCCAATCTATCAATCTTTTCTTTTGTGGATTATGTTTTGTCATTGTATATAATTTATCTTTGCTTAACCAAAGGCCACAAAGATTTCATCCTATGTTTTAGGATTTTTATAGTTTCAGATTTTACTTTTAGTTCTATGATTCGTATTGAGTTAACTTTTGTGTGTTGTGTATAGTATAGGTTTTGGTTCACTTTTTGCATATAAATGTCCAACTAGTTCTTTCTTAATACTGTTTGTTGAAAAGGCACCTTACCTTTGCTGAAAATCAAATGTGTGAGTCTACTTTTGGATTCTGTTTTTCCCCTTGCTGATCTGTGTTTTTTGTCCTTTTGCCGTTACCCCACTGTCATGATTTCAATAGCTTTAAGTAAGTCTTCAAATCAGATAATGTGATTTCTCCAACATTGTTCTTCTTTTCCAAGTTATTTGGTTATTCTTGTTTCTTTGCTTTTCCATACATATTTTAAAATTCCTTGTCAATTCTAATACTGTGGTAGCTTTGAATCTATAGATCAATTGAGTAACTTATCCTAACTGTAGAGTCTTCCAAAATGTGAGTATAGACAGGGGTGGGCAAACTTTTTGACTCGAGGGCCACAATGGGTTCCTAAACTGGACCGGAGGGCTGGAACAAAAGCCTGGATGGAGTGTTTGTGTGAACTAATATAAATTCAAAGTAAACATCATTACATAAAAGGGTACGGTCTTTTTTTTTTTTTAGTTTTATTCATTTCAAACGGGCCGTATCCGGCCTGCGGGCCGTAGTTTGCCCATGGCTGGTATAGTATCTCCATTCACTTAGCCCTTCCCTTGATTTTTTAAAAATCTGCATTTTGTTGTTTTCCATATATTTTGTTAGATTTATTCCTCAATATTTCATGTTTTCTGATGCTACTAAAAATGCTATTATTTTTCAACTTTAATGTATAATTCTTCAATCTAGTATATAGAAATACCATTGATTTTCATTATATTAACCTTGTTTTTTTCTATCCTACTAAACTTATTAAGTCTAGTGTCTTTTTAAAGGACTTTTTACACAGATAATCATTGTTGTCTGTGAAGAGAGGCAGTTTTCTTTATAATCTTTATTCCTTGTGTTTTTCTTTCTTTATTGCACTGGCTGGCACCTTTTATACAATGCTGCATAAGAGTAGGAACAGTGGGCTATAAAGGAGTTTTATGTAGTTACAGCACTTTAAAACAATTGAAATTGGAGGAAAATTCATATCGTGTCATATGTGTGTATGTTGGGTGACAGATGTTTCTGGTTTGCTCAGGATTTCCTAGTTTTATTAATGAAAGTCTTATATCCTGAGAACTCTCTGTTATAGTCAGACCTGGATGGTTAGTCATCCTAGTGTGTATGCTGTGTGTGTTTGTGGCTGTGCACGTGTGTGTGTGTGTGTGTACATTATAAGGTGGAGAATAATAGGGACTTAATTCTCTTTTTAGACTGACCTTTAAATTACAGGGTTACTTGTGGTTACTAATACTTTCTTTAAATATAAGAAATATGTATGCATATAAGAAGAGGAGAAAGCTGGGCAAAACAAAGAAGAGAAGGCTTTAACTACCATTCAGTTGGTTTAAGCACTTACAAAGAATTACAATGAAACAGAAATAAATATCATCTCTGAGTTTGTGCTCTAAAATGGACAGCACTTAATTGAGAGTGAGATTAGTGCAGAAGATGTAGAAAAATTTCTCTCTGGCTGTACCTTATAGTTCATAAATATACAAGCTCTGCTTTTGCAATTTGGTGAAAAATGCTTTTTTATCTTTATGATTTCTGAGCAAGTAGTCACAAGAGGAAATTCATGCATGGCTCATGCCAAAAAGGGGGAAAAAAGACTAATCTTGTACACGTTTCCAATTTAGAATATTGTACAAATCTATCATATGTCCAAGGGAATAAAATTCATAATTATTCATCTTATATATCCTTTAGTACCTAGTCACATGCAAAAAAAATAAATAAATAAAAAGTAGTTTTGGCATAATTTTCCATAGTAATCCTTAGGACGCGCATGAAAACCATATTCAAGCATGGTCTGAGTCATTCAGATTTTGAATATGATTTGTGGAGTGGAGTTAAAATAAATTTGAAATGAAGAAGCCCTTAGTTATATTGAATAAAAATATTATCATAATAATTCATCTTTTTGGTTTTTGTTGTCTTTGCATGAATCACGGGCAGTCATGTAAGCATCCGAGGAGAGAAGACGCCAACGGGGCTAAGCAAGAGTAGTTTAATCCACCCAGTTTTCCTGAGTCTGAAAAGCAGACTCTTATCCATTTTCTACTTTCTCTAGCAGACCACTAACCCTTTTCTTCTTCACATTATGACCAGTGATTTCCTGCCTCTTCCTCCCCATGCCAGGGCCCCACTCTCCACCATCAACTATTCTGAGTTGTGCCCATTGTAAATATATCCGCGATGTCGTGATTTTTTTTTTCAATGACAAAGGTACACCTGACATGTAACCTACACTTATGGTTGTTTAGAGAAATGAAACTGAGCATTTTCCAGGAGTTCTTGTTCTTTTGAATTATTTATCTTTATACTTTGACTTTTGGACTTTGGCTTTGACATTCAGGAGTTCCTTTGTGCCAGAGATTGTTTTTTACACTATTATCACATTGCATCATAATTTGCAGTAATTTAAGAACTCTCTTTTCCTTCCCTGAAATTATCCCCCACCCCCAACCCCACCCCCGTTCTTCCTTCCCTTCTCTTTTCTTCTTCCCTCCCTCCCTCCCTCCCTCCCACCCTCCCTCCCTCCCTCCCTCCCTCCCTCCCTCCCTCTATTGTCTCTTCTCTCCCTTCCTTCCTGCTTTCCCTCCTATTCAATCTAATGTACTCAGAGAAAGCCTAATAGCCTACCTATGTGCTTTTAAATGCAGAGTTTCAAGGACAGTAACCTATATCAATTTCATTTTCAAAGTGTGACTTACTTTTTTCACATCACTCTTCCTCTTATATTTTCAGTTCTGGTTAATGACCCAGATGAAAACCACAAAACTATCTTTGATGTTCTCCCCTCATTTCTTCCTCAGTCCACCAGTGACCCCTTTCTAGCTTTCCTGGCTTCATTGCTTCAGTCTGGCCTATCCCCTTTGTCCAGATACCTTCACCCTAATTAAGGGTTTGTTTTTTCTCCTAGACCAGAGCATTAACCACTTAATTCATCTCCCTGTGTATTAACTTCCTAGGGCTATCATAAAAAAGTCACTACAAACTTTATGATTTAAAACAATAGAACTTAAAATAGTTCAGGAGGCCAAAGTCTGGAATCAAGGTGTCAACAGGGTTGGTTCCTCCTGGAGACTCTGAGGGAGAAACCATCCCTAGCTTCCAGTGTTGCCAGCAATTCCTGGTATTCCTGGACCTCTAGCTGCATCACCTCAATCTCTGCCTCCATCTTCATGTCACCTTCTTCTCTGTGTCCTTGCTGTCTCTTATGAGGGACTTTTCATTGGATTTAGAGACCACCCTCATCCAGTATGATCTCACCCCAGTCCTTACCCTAATCACATCTGCCAAGACCTTGTTTCCAAATAAGGTCACATTCTGAGGTTCCAAGTGGACATGAATATTTGGTGGGCACTAGTCAGCCCACTACACCCTACATCTCATGTCCTTTTACCCCATGATTTTTACTCCATGCAGCACAGGAGAACTTTCTTAAACTTAAACACATTTTTTATCATGCCCATTCCCTGCTTAAAACTCCTCAGTGACTCTGAATTGCCTACCCACCAAAGAGCAAGCCTTTACTTGGAAGTCAAGGATCTTTATGATCTAGATGCAAACTTCCTTTAAAGTTTTGTTTCTTTCCATTCCCTCCCAGTTCAAGCTCAATGAGTTTTCACAAATTAAATATACCCATATCATCAGCTCTCAGGTCCAAAAAGAAATCCTGACTAGCACTCTGGAAACTACCTTGGGTCTGACTTCCAGGACTATTTACCATCCCACCCCCAATCACTATTCTTGTTTCTAACAGCAAGGATTAGGTTGGCCTGTCTTTACACTTCCTGTAAATGTAATCGTGCAGTACTTTTTGTCTTCTGTTGTTTCACATTTATTCATATTGTCTTGTGTAATTGCATATCATTAATTTACTTATTCATTAAATTACTGATGGATATTTGGGTAATTGTCTGCTTTTGGCTTTGCTAATAATATCACTATGAACACTCTAGTACAGGGGTGGGCAAACTTTTTGACTCGAGGGCCACAATGGGTTCTTAAACTGGACCGGAGGGCTGGAACAAAAGCCTGGATGGAGTGTTTGTGTGAACTAATATAAATTCAAAGTAAACATCATTACATAAAAGGGTACGGTCTTTTTTTTTTTTAGTTTTATTCATTTCAAACGGGCCGGATCCGGCCCGCAGTTTGCCCACGGCTGCGTCTAGTACATGCCTTTTGGTATATATATACCACATATGTACTTTCTTTCAGAGGTATATCTAAAAATGAAATTATTGGGCATAAAGTATTAGGCGATATATATATTTAGAACCAGTTATAATGTTATGTATCTCTTTTCATTCCATTCATTATCTGAGCTCCCCAAATAATGCTTCTGATTGGAGCAAGGGATGCTGAAGAGGAGTTGCCCTCACATTGCTTTGCACTTCTTTCATCCTGCTTATGGAGAAGAGAAACTAGGTATCCCTCAGCTTCCTTGGCCAGGGTGACAGACTCTCACATCTATCTGGAGCTTCTTCTCACCCACTGACCAAGAAATGGAGGGGGAGAAGGTATCTGCCCTAGTTGATGGTAGTGAAACCCTGATGAGGGCTGAGCTGTAATAAACTCTTTAAAGAACTAGAAACCTTTAAAATATCCTAGGTTTCCCATTGTTGTAGTATCTACATAAATGAAATCTGTGTGTCTTTTCCTCAGATGCCCATGGGAGGCATGACTAGCTTGTGAAGTGGTCAAAGAGAAAGGATGGCAGGAGCCACAGCTGGACAGGTGCCAGAAAAAGTAAAGTGTTTCCCTTGTCTGCTCCAGCTTGTCACCCAGGCATCTGGTCACCCAGGCCTGGAAGCTGCTAGTCAGTCTTCTCTTTGCTTTACTTCACATGTAATCAGTCACTAAGTTTCATGTATTCTGCCATTATTGTCTCTCAAATCCACCCTTTTCTCCCTCCTCCCTGCCATAGTTCAGTCCCAAATCACCTGTTTCCTTCTCTATATCACCAATATCTCAACTGTCCTTCTAGCTCTATTCCTCACCTCTTCTCATATACCTTTCTCCACCCATTGCTTCTCATCCGCTGGCAGGGGGATTCTAAACTAGAAATGTGGTTGAGACATTAGTTTATTCCCCAGCCAAAGCTTTTCATTAATTCCCATGATTTTCAGTATAAAGTACAAACTCCTTGGTTGGCTATAGCTGAGAAGGTCTAGGAGCAAGGATGAATACAATTTGATTTCTGTCTATAGCTACATGTCTTACCACTTATCTCTCCTCCATAGAACCCTTTGCTCCAGCTACACTGCACATCTTGTAATTCTGCGGATGTCATACTGTTTCTCATTTTGCTCAAACCACTCCCTCAATCCTCTTTTCTTACCTTGCCTTCCTATTCAAGCATAGCATGAGATGTCAGGTGACTTCAAACCTCCCTCAAAGTCAGTATGAAGTCCTTCCTCTAGGCTCCAACAGACCTTGTACTTTCCTTAATGACAATGAATGACAATCATCTGTTTGTTTCTTTCCTCTTGATTCTCAACTTTGGCTCCACTTTGGGCTTCATCCAGTGATTATAATTTAATAGTGAGCAGTGGGGGCCATCAGAACTCTTCTAAAGCCCTAGATAATTTTACGGGGCATCCAGGATTGAGAAACACTACCCCAGACTGTTAAGTTCCTCTGACCTTGGAATCCTTCTTAACTAACAGTGTGTCTCCTCGGGGCTTGGCTCAGAGGGGGCCCTCCAGGTTCTCAGTCAATATTTGTTGAGTAAATGAGTGTAGATCATGGAAGAGGAAGTTTTCTGGGACACATTTAGAGGTTCAAGAAGGGGAGGGGTTATTCCAGCCTGTGGCTGAGACCAAGCTGAGACCTTGAGTACTCATCCTTGCACAGCTTGGCCATGTTTAAGATGCTGGAAAGGTGCCAGTCCCCTACCTGGGAGATGTTTAATCTTGGGATGTTTCATCTCCATTTGCACATTTCAACCTCACTGGTCCATCAATCACACACATTCTATGCATGACTGAATCTGTGGAAAGAGTGGGAGTTTCCTACCTCTGTAGTTTATGGTGTAATACAATCATTAATAGAATAGACAGAGTTTATTTAAGTGGGAGGGCAGGGGATCGTGGCTGTTAAAATAATTTTTTATGGCTCTTCTTTAATCTTTCGGAGTTGCATTTGATAGAAGACATTCCTGTCATTCAAAGAGAAGCTATTAAAGCAGCTTATATCCCCCCACCCTATGTACACTGCAAATAAGAAAAAATTAAACTGATGAAATACTAGCTGTACTCAGTGAAGGCGGTCGTTCTGAACTCATATTTGTCTCCATTGTATCTTTAAAACCTGTACCCTATCAGCTCATTTTTGGCATTTTGTACATAGCAAATACTGAAACTCTTTCTGAATTCAAGGGAAAAAAAAATAGACATATTTTCAATGGATCCCGGACTTCAGTGTATTATTTTTCTGTTTTCTATCCCCCCCTCCACCTCCAGCTTGATGAGCATGTCCTATTTTGCCATTGAGAAATGTGTAATTTTTAATGCTTAAATGACTAGAGCAAAACCCTTCCCTGAATCTGACGTGAAATGCAGACCAATGGAGATAGCCTTGCTTATAGTCCCTGTCTTTGTGTTGGTTTTGTATCCTTCAGTGGATTCTGGGTCCCAAGGCAAAGATTACTGGTTCTCTAAAACCAGGAAATTCATCAAGACACAGGATGTCATTTCAGAAGACAGCAAAGGAAGGATAGAGATTTACACTCTTTTTGACACTAAGTAGACCTTTCCTCATGAATGCTGCACAAACAGAAATAGGACAGTGAGGTGATGGGTGGGCTCCCAAGCCCTTCTGGTTCTGGGCTTTTGTTCCTAATACCATACAACCTGTGAGAATGGGCTCCTGTGCCTCATTCCTGCATCTCCTGTCACTGGTCTGCTTGCCTCTTGTCTCAGTCCCTCTACTTCATTCTCCAGACTGCTTCCAGAGGAGTCCTCAAATATATACGATTTTGCCCTGTATCTCTAAATTTAAAAATCTTTAAGTCTCACCCACTGCTCATGGAATGGCTACTCAAACTCTTTTTTTAAAAAAATATATTTTATTGATTTTTTACAGAGAGGAAGGGAGAGGGATAGAGAGTTAGAAACATCGATGAGAGAGAAACATCAATCAGCTGCCTCCTGCACACTCCCCACTGGGGACATGGCCGCAACCAAGGTACATGCCCTTGACCGGAATCAAACCTGGGACTCTTGAGTCCGCAGGCCGACGCTCTATCCACTGAGCCAAACCGGTCAGGGCAGCTACTCAAACTCTTCATCTGATATTCCAGGCCCACAAATATCAGGCACCAATATTCCTCTCTTGGGAAGAAAGCACACCAGCTTTATTTTATAGGTGAATTGGAGACCCGAGAAGTAAAGTGACTTTTTCAGGGGCACACAGATCGCCATAGAGCTGGGGTTCGGCCGTCTGACTCCTAGACAAGTGTTCTTTCTGCCATAGTACATTGTCTTCATACTTAACCTCTGTGGTTTCATCTCCAGAATGGGTTAATGATAATTACTTCTCTGAAGTTAGGGCATGCTGGAAAGCCACCACAATGGCTTGTCCCAGCTTCATCTCCTGGTCTTCACACCCGAGGAAGCCCCCTCTTACACTGAATAGGGCTGTCCTGGGAAACCAATAGAATAATTTTGGAAATGATGGTGTGTCACTTTGAAGGCTAGGAGAACTTCTCTGGGGAAGTCAGCTTCCATCTGTTGAGGGTTGGCAATGTGCAGTGGCTGCGTGGCCAGCAACAGGCCTCCTGCCAAGAGCCAGGAAGGAACCGTGGCAGCTAGTCCACAGCTACGTGGGTTAGTCACCTTGGATGTGGGCCTTCCAGCTGCAGCTAAGCTTCAGGTGACTGCAGTGTGGATGAAATCTTGACGGCAGCCTCTGAGCTGGAACCACCCAGCTACACTGCTCCTGAGTCACTTTATGACTCAATTTCCCCACTTTTAAAATTGGGAAAATAATATATATTTCATTGGATTATTGTGAGGATTAAAGAAAATTATAGAGTACTGTGAAGATTTAATCTGCTTAGAAATGTGAATGAGCTGCTTACAATTAACGTGTTTATTCCATAAAGGGACACAAGGAGACGTTTGGTGGTGATGTGTATGTGTACTACCTGGATTGTGGTGTTGGTAACATGAGTGTATACATATTTCTAAATTCACTAAATGTATACATTAATATTGTGCAGTTATTTTTCATATACAAATTATACCTCAGTAAAGCTAGTAAAAAGGAATAACTTTTTTAGAAATGTGCCTGGCACATAGTAAGCATTCAATAATATTAACTATTATTATTCCAGACTCCAGAAAACAATGCCCAGTACATGGTAGGCATCCAATAAATATGCATTAGAGTGAATGAATGAATCCATGTAAAGAGCTGTGTACTAGAGCCTGACTCATTTTACACCCTGTGTTAGCTGTTATAATTATGTCTTCTCATTAGATCTTACAATGATTCTATGTGATAGCTATTGTTGTCTTTGTTTTATTAGGTGAGATAAACTAAGTTATAAAAAGGTGAAGTAACTTTTCCATGGGACATAGAGTAAGAACAGGCAAAGCCAACATGTAAAACCATGTTTGTCTGACTCTAGCATTACATTGGGTTCAATGTCAAGGCTTGGAGAAGACAGAGGATATTTGATGTTTCCTGTTTTTGAGCTGGGAGTGTTTAATCCCCTCTTGCTTCACATCAGGATGGGTCCTGGATTCCGAGTGTGGCTGAGCCTGCTGATGTGGGTTGCATGGCCCAGTTATGTATGTAGGAGGTTAGGGTAAGACTGCAGTTCTAAAGCCTTAGATTATAGCTGGCTCTGCCATTAATTTTATAAATTTAACTCTGGAAAAGCATTCCCCTCCCCCCAAAATATTATTGTAATAAAAATAGATGTCATTCTGGAGGTCCTGAAGCAGCTGAGAGAGGTTGGATGGTGAGAGTATGCCTTTCACTGGCCAGTCTCTTGGTGTAGGGCCCAGGTGTAGGGAGGGATGGACATGAAGCTCAAGGCAGGGTCTGACAAGCTCTGCCTTCTGGGGACTCAGGAGATGAGCTGATGTCTCAGGCATGATTACTTCAGTCTAATTTCTCCTCACACCACCCTGCAACTGCTCCTAAGAAGGACATTTTGTGTTCTACCTAATAGCGCCCCTGGATATACCTTCTCCCCCTAGGACAAGCAGCTATCTCTGCATTGAGCCTCCTATGCCGAATCTGCAGGGCCTGCTCAGGGTGCCGAGCGTACAGCCCATCTTGCACCTGCTCACAAACCTCACACCCATCAGCAGTTAACTCTGTGCCCAATTATGAGAAATACTCTTTTAAATCTAAACCTGAACCTGAACCTGGAGCAATGTCTGTAGTAGCTTCCGCTTACTGAGTGTGTACTGTTTGCCATCTATAAAACATTTAGGAATAAGAACACTGAGACTCAGACCAGTTCTTCTCAAACTTTACTCTGCATACGACTCTCCTCGAGATCTTGTTAATGCAGATTCTGGTTGAGTAGGTCTAGGATGGAGTCTGAGATTCTGGGTTTGGAACTAGCTTCCTTGTGATGCTGGTGGGCCATGAACCACACTGGGAGTGCTGAGGGATTTACTCCTGAATTAGAATCTGCATTTTAACAAGATCACCAAATGATCCATGTTGAGATTTTTTCCCCCCACCAATACCAAATATGTGGTGTCTTTTCCAACACCGATTCTGCAGTTTTCTGGACACCAACTGGATCCCCAACAATTGAATTCAATTCAATTCTGACACTGTCTACCTGGAGTTAGCATCATATCCCAGAAGTTAAAGGGCTCATTCCTACAAGATTGCCCCCATTTCAGACAGCAGCTGAAAATGGGGTGGGCAGGCTGCCCACATTTCTGCTTGGCCAACTACAACTTTGGGGGTTCCCATGACCTTTCCCTAGGTTTGATAATTTGCTTAGAATGACTCACAGAACTCAGGAAAGCTTTTAACTGGCCATTACTAGGTCGTTATAGGGATAAAACTCCGGAACAGCCAAATTGAAGAGATGCTGGGTTTCCAAGGAAAAGGTGCAGGGATTCCAAGCCCCCTCCAGGCACACCACCCTCCCAGCACTTCTGTGTGTTCACCAACCTGAAAGCTCTCTGAACCTGTCTTTTAAGGGGTTTTATATAAGTTTTAGTATGTGGGCGTGTTTGATTAAATCATTGGCCACTGGTCATTGAACTCAGTCCTTCTGGGAGGTGCGAGTAGGGACTGAAAGTTTCAACCCTCTAATCATGGCTTGGTCTTTCTAGCAGCCATTCTCCATCCTGAAGAGATTCAGAGTTCTCTAGAGTGTCACCTCATTAGAATAACCTCAGGTATTGGCTACAGGGTCTCTAGAGTGTCACACCATTAGCATAAACTCAGATATTGGCTATCACTCAGGAAATTCCTAGTATTTTAGGAGCTCTTATGCTAGGAAATGGGGACAAAGTCCAAATATACATATTTCCCATTATACCACATAGTTACCTATGTGGCAAATATAGGGATGCTTCATAGTACTTACATTTTCTGCATGCTTTTTGCTATGTAGAAAACACTTTCCCATATTTTATCTTCTTTGCTCCTTGCCAAACCCTCTTCAGTATGTATGAAGTAGCATTAGCCCCATGGGTGTGTCAGTCACATCCCTAGTTCAGATAATTTGCTAGGCTGCCATAGCTGTGAATTTTTAAAAGTGCACCCAAATAACGGAGGTTCATCCACACCCCATTCATTTTAAGAAATGGCATTTCTTTAGAAAGAAGGGAGGGAAGAGATAAAGTAATGAAGTGTGAAGTTGACTGGGATTTTCTTAGTCAGATCTCCAAATGCTGGTCCGCATCCTTCATTTGCCTGGCTGGTCTGGAAGTGTTGGGCAGTGGGCGAGCCAAGAGGACTTTGGGAGCTTGGAGAAGGCATGTCCCAGACTGAGGAGGGGAGAGAAATGGCAAAGGTTTTCACCAAGGGCTCTCCCAGAGCTAATACATGGTTTGGGTCAAAATCCAAAATGTTCTTACCTTTAACAAATCTCAATTCTGGGCATTTATTTTAAGAAAAAACTATACTTACATGTTCCTTACTGTAGCTTTCTTTTTTTGAAATAATAATGAATTGGAAGAAAATCAAGTGTCCAGATTACTAGAAGATTGACTAAGTAATTATAGTGTTCGATGAACTCTGCAGCCAGAAAAATTGTAGATTTTGGACCAAAAAATGAAATAAAAAATAAAAATTATGTGTATCAACATGGAAAATGTTTGAAATTGAGAGTGAAATGAAATATCAGATTTTAAAAATTTATGTGTTCTATGATTGCAATTATGTAAACTAAAGATAGGAAAACACAATATGATAAAAGTAATTTTTTGATGGAATGTTGCGATTCAAAACACTAATCCTTATTCATTTTTTTCTAAAAAATTTTCTTTAACATTGTTATTACTTTTATAATAAAAATGTAAATAGTCTTGAAAATCCAAGTTTGCTGTATCAGTAAGTACCCTTGCCCTGTCCTAACAATTTATAATGAGGAGGACAAAAGCTATAAACAAACTTTAGTAACCTATCTGTATGAATAAAATTAATTTGGGGGGTTCCCTCCTCTAAATGTGTCCTATGAAATGAGTAAGTTATTGTCAGATTTAGAACTGTGTCTAGGTAGCTATGACTCAGAACCTAGGGCAAATGGCATTCATGGCCTCATGCTGAGGTCCCAGTGTGGCAGCTTATAGTATCAAATGGTCATAGTTAGAATCACTCAGCTGTGGACAGAGAAGAGAGAGAATTTTAATTCTGAGCCCAAGTCAATAGTCGTTTGACAGGTTCTTTAAACTCTAGGCTTTGGTAATGACGGGACTTCTTACTGGGCAGCTATAGGTAGAAAACGAATGGTAAATTTGAGCAAGGACTTACGTGTATTAATGAGAGAGAAAGAGTGGTGCCAGCAACACCTGGGATGCTAGCCAGTCACCTAATAACTTAAAATATCTCACATACCAAAACATGTTTCCATATCACAATGAAAAATAATAATAAAAATGTTTCCATGTTTATTATCATTGTACATCCTGTAACCTTGTTGGTGCCAAACTTGGGGCAATTACGTAGAAATAAAATATTTTGTTACTCATGCAGTTTTTTTTTTTTCATGTACTCAATTGACAGTGTTGGAAAATGGATAAACTCAGTACTTCTCAAACTGTGCCATCCTACCCGCCTGCCCAAGAATATTAAGTGACACTTTTACTAAAAGTACTAACGCAAGGCTCAGTGGAATATGCCAGCTTTCTAGAGGCTCCTGTCACATCCAGGAGCCTGGCCAATGCATCGCCATCAAGCAGGGACTCAAGGCCTGGACTCTGCCTGCCAGGGGCCTTCCGCTATATCTCGGTAACTTCCTGCCCCGTAGTGCTCTTCTGTTGGTCCAAGCCCACCTTAGGTTCTCTCCCTCATGCAGCCTCTCTCATAAGTCAACTTTCAGAAAATGAGATTATATATCAAACAAAGGCATTTGCCTTCCCATTCCTTCTTTCAGCAGTAACAATGATTCTAAAACTATAGAAAAGGACTGTGATTAAAATACAGATCCCTGGAGATACACTGATGGAAGTAAGTCTTTTAAAAGAAGACCCTAGTGTTCAGCTAGAGAAGCTTACAGCACTACATAAGCTATTTTCTTTAAGTTGCTGCACAAGTTAAGGCATCTTGAAACTATTTTTAAAGGGTAGTTTGCCCTCAAAATCAAAATTTAGCACTTGAAACCTCTAAATAAACAGCTGAGATGAAATTACAGCAACATGTTTATTAGTGAAGGATTTTGGGTCAACTGTGAAGTAGAAGTGGATGCTTCATGATAAATAGGAATGGGGTTCTTCCAGCACCATTTAGCGGTGTTACCCGAGGGGCAGGACAAGCTGTCTGTACACACTCTACCTCCTCATCTTTGCACTTCTCTCCTCCCCTGTCTTTGAGTATCTGCTGGACATGCTCATTTGACTTGTAATATTTAGCTTAACTCTGGTTAGAGAAAACTTGAATCTTAAATGATCTCTCCCAGGTCACACAGGGATCCGTGGCTGGCTGAGCTCTGTCTAACTCTGAAACCTAGGATTTTAAGCTCTGTGTTCTACTGTCTCCTTTTTCAACTGTGAATAACTTTTCTGTGGATTTCTATGTGTCTTTGGTCGTCTCTGTGCTCTAGGACATGGGGAACATTCCAAGCTCCTGTGGGAAGGAGTGATTGGACAACTGTTAGCATAATTCACTTCCTTCCCTCCTCCTAATGAAAATGAACATAGACAGGAAAACCATGGACACTGTTTCACTAAGTGTGATAGGAAAGCTAAACTGATGTTTTTCAAACAGTTTCTTAGAATTGTCTCCTGCAGGTTCTCTCCTTAGAACACAATTCCCAGGATGGGTCTCAGTTCACAACTCCTGACACTTCTGCGTGACTTCTCCCAGAAAGGCAGGCCCCAGCTCCTTCTGCCCAGACCTCCCCCTGACAGCTTTTAGCACCTTGATTGAGAAAGTTTGGGATGCTGCTTAAAACTGATGTCTTTAATATCCTGCAGAGTTGGCATTGAATCTCTACTGCCCAGGTGAGCAACATTGGGTGTAACCTCTCTGAAACTCAGTTTCCTTACCTATGAAGTGAGGGCAGTAACCCTCATAGATGACTGGCTTGAACTTCAATGAGATAATAAGCCATAGGAGACATGAATAATAAGCCAGTGGCTGGCCCAGGATTTGAAACCAAGCAGTCTGACTGTAGAGCAGCCGTGGGCAAACTACGGCCCGCAGGCCGGATCCGGCCCATTTGAAATGAATAAAACTAAAAAAAAAAAAAAAAAAAAGACCATACCCTTTTATGTAATGATGTTTACTTTGAATTTATATTAGTTCACACAAACACTCCATCCATGCTTTTGTTCCGGCCCTCCGGTCCAGTTTAAGAACCCGTTGTGGCCCTCGAGTCAAAAAGTTTGCCCACCCCTGCTGTAGAGGTTCCCTTGTAACCACCTTGTTGTAATGTGATAAGGGATACAATGGGCCAATGTGTGGCCAAGTGGGAAAACACAGGAAGGACCTCTAAGCCAGGCCAAGAGGGGAAGGGTCAGGAAACACTTTTCAGGGGTGATAACATCTAAACTAGACGCTGTAGAAGTTAACCGAAGAAAGGGAAGTGGGTTGGAGGTAGGAAGATGGATATTAGGTGGTGAGGGTTGCGGTGAGAGAGAATGTTCCAGATGGAAGGAACAGTAAGTACAGAGGCCAGAAGACACCAGTGAGCATGGCACATTGGGTTGCTCATCATAAGTGGCTAGTCCATAGGATAGAAACATCGCTATGTCAGTGGCCTGTGCGTCAGGGTTACTGCACGGGCTCTCTTTCTTTGGGCAGAGAGCATCCCGGGCTCTAGGGTGCATGGCCTGTGTGGCTGCCTACGGTTACCTTGTGTGTGCTCTTTGCGATTCCAGTGCACTACAAGCTTCCTGAGGGCAGGACTCAGCCTTTGGGCTTAGTTCCTTCTCCAGATCAGAGCACATGCCAAGCTCTCTAAACACACTGGGCAAGACCTACTGGTATACATTTATCTGTGAATGACTTAGTAAAGCCTCCCCTGTTATTAACAGAAGATGTCAGAAAACCTCTTAGTACCAGGGATACAGAGTGGTGGCCAAGATCTGTTTTGACCCTCGGGGAATACCAATGCTACATGGTTCGCGTGGACAGGGAGTACTGGCCAGGGCTCCTGAAGCCAACAAGTGACAGGCACTGCCTAGAATCAGATGGCACCTTCAGAGAAGAGGGCTTGCCTTCCATTGGGATGGGCGGGCGTGGCTGTTCTGGGCCAGTGTGAATATGGTTATGTAAATAAAGCTCATTGTTCGAGCCACCAGGGAAATGGTTATTGTCTTTCCTCACTAGAAACAGGACCCTCAGTATGGCCTGATGTGACCATTTCCTATTCATATCCAGAAATGTAACATTTAACTTTTTTTTTTTTAAATAGAGAAAACATGTAGGTTAAAGATTTTGTAGTATTCGATAGGTATCAATTTTCTCATTGCAGTTTTTAGGATAATAGAAAGGGTTTGTTTTTTTTCTTTTTGTTCTGTGAAAGATCATAACTAAATGGGTAAGTGGCAGCAGTCCCAGAAGCGGTAGTGCCAGCCCCAAATCAAGGCATAAGCACCAAGTTGGGAGGCCTTCTGAGGTGACCCTGCTCATTGCTTTCATTTATTGAGATTTTGGTTTTGTAGTAAATATGCATGACTATATTTTTGGAGATGTTCTTAAAATGCCTTCCTTTGCTCTTGAATGGAGAGTGGTTATAATTTGTGGTGCCGGTGTAATCATTTGCTTGGCTTAATTTATTTTTAACTTTTATTTGGAATGATTTCAAACTTACAAAAATAGAACAAAGAACACTCTTACAGACTATACCCAGGCTCATCTATTGCTATCATTTTGCCCTATTTTATCTATTTGTCTATCTATCTATATACATTTTTTTTTTTACCAAATTGAAAGTAAGTTACATGTCCTGTTCATTTATCCTTAAGTCCTTCACCATCCATTTCCTAGGAATAAGGATAGCTTCTTCTATGAGTACAGTACAGTAGTTAGGAACCTCTATAAGTTCGACAGTGAAACAGTTTTGTCCAATTTATGGTCTGTATTTTAATGATCAATTAACCCAATATGTCCTTTAAACATTTCCTCCTCTAGTATCGTGCATTTAGTTGTCCTATCTCTTTAGTCTCCTTTAAGCAGAAACAGTTCTTCAGCCTTTGCCTTTATGATACATTATGAAGAATACAATTTCTTCCCCCTTTTTAAATTAAAATGCTCCTCATCTGGGGTACATCTAATGTTTCTCCCCGGTTTGATTAATGTTCTTCATCCTTCAGTAGAGACTCAGTGACATATCTAGTAATCTAATAGTGGGTCCCCTAGTCCCAAAGAGTATATCTTTGTGAGCTGGGTGCTACCAGCCTGGAGCCTGAGTTATGGGCTCAGCCCTGCTATTGTCTCATGGTGCCATCCTGGCCTAGACACCCATCTGGGCCTCAGTTTCCTCATTTATAAAAGGAAGGGATTGGACAAGATGGCGTTTAATAGCCATCTAGATTAGGAATTTATGATATTTTATGAACACTTGATAATAAATGGTTATGTCAAAAGGCAGTTAGTACGCTTACAAAGAGTGAACATAATAATAGCAACCATCTTAGTTCCCCAGATCTTTGGAGAGCTCAGTCTGGATTTGTAAGCAAAGCTGAAACTTTAAACTAGGAAAGCGAATTGTATCTTGATTGGTGAGGGGAAAGATTATATCTTGGCCTGGGCACAAAATGCAGTTTATCTCATGCAGATAAACTGACACATTAACATCGAGGTTCCAAGATGCTCACATATTTCAAAATATATACCTAGGATCTAAAGCCTTCTTTCTGGCTGATAGCAAGATTCCTGTAACAACATGCATTTAGGGTATTTCCCAAATACCCAAAGGCATGTAAGACTTTAAAGAACACATGTGCATTTCATTGTAGGAACCCACTTTTGTGCTTAATTAAATTTTATTGGGCAGAAGTGGCAATTTGAATTCAATACACTATTATTGTATCTTATTACCGAATATGCGTTTCTGGCTCCTGCCTGGGATGCACTGAGATAAAACACTGAACAGCAGGAAGAAGGAGTCTGTGAAGCTGCCAAAGGCGGGCTGAGCATTCCCCAGGGCAACCCCCCAAAACCTAGAAAGAGGAACATGAGCGCTCACAGGAGGTGCAGGTTCATGATGCCTTAGAAGGTTACTCAAGTAACCCATCCCCATTGGGGAGCTCTATTTAATACTAGCAAATGGCTGGAGAACATTTCTGACATCTGTTCTTGGGCACTCAGTTGGGCTCTCAGACATTTATGTTGGAAGCAGGGATCACTGTAGAGTTGTGTAGCACTTAACAAGGTATTTGTGTTTATATTCCATGGGAGGCAGCCTGGAGGAAGGAAGGCAGGGAGAAACTTCGGAGGTAGAGAACCTGGGTTCAAATCTGTCTTTAACACACACGACCCTTTACTTAGCCTCTGTGAGTCTCCTTAGTCCAGTGGTTCTTAACCTTCTGACCCTTTAAATACAGTTCCTCATGTTGTGGTGACCCCAACCATAAAATTATTTTCATTGATACTTCATAACTGTGATTTTGCTACTGTTATGAATCATAATGTAAATATCTGATATGTAGGATGGTCTTGGGCGACCCCTGTGAAAGGGTCGTTTGACCCCCAAAGGGGTCACGACCCACAGGTTGAGAACCACTGCCTTAGTCTGTGAAATGGGCTTTTAGTGGCTGCTGTTATTGTGAGGATTAAAAAAGATTTAGGGGAGAAACCAAGATGGCGGCATAGGTTAACGCCGGAGATCGCTGCCTCAAACAACCACTTCAGAGATATAACTAAAGGACAGAACGGACATCACCCAGAACCACGGGAAGGCTGGCTGAGTGGAAATTCTACAACTAGGAGGAAAGAGAATATCATACCCAGACTCAGAGGAGGCGCAGTGCTGAAGTGAAATACTCAGATCCCCGGGGACCCGCCCCGCCCAAGCCCTGCACAGAACCATTTGCCGGATAGCCTCAGGCAAATGCTAGATTAGCACCGCCCTAGAGATCCAGCACAGAAGCCCTCCCACTACAGACACAGCAGACTATCATAGCCAGTTAGCCTGGAGGTCAAATCACCCCGGTATTGCCGACATCAATCAAGGCTTAAAGGCAACAAGACTGTGGACAAAGACCACTAGGGGGTGCACCAAGAAAGCATAAAAAATGCGGAGACAAAGAAACAGGACAAAACTGTCAATGGAGGATATTGAGTTCAGAACCACACTTTTAAGGTCTCTTAAGAACTGTCTAGAAGCTGCCGATAAACTTAGTAAGGCCCTCAAAAAGACTGGTGAGACCGCCGATAAATGTAGTGAGATCCTCAAGAAATCTAATGAGACCCTCGATGTTGTGATAAAGAACCAACTAGAAATTAAGCATACACTGACTGAAATAAAGAATATTATACAGACACCCAACAGCAGACCAGAGGAGCGCAAGAATCAAGTCAAAGATTCGAAATGCGAAGAAGCAAAAAACACCCAACTGGAAAAGCAAAATGAAAAAAGAATCCGAAAATATGAAGATAGTGTAAGGAACCTCTGGGACAGCTTCAAGCGCACCAACATCAGAATTATAGGGGTGCCAGAGGATGAGAGAGAGCAAGATATTGAAAACCTATTTAAAGAAATAATGACAGAAAACTTCCCCCACCTGGTGAAAGAAATAGACCTACAGGTCCAGGAAGCGCAGAGAACCCCAAACAAAAGGAATCCAAAGAGGACCACACCAAGACACATCATAATTAAAATGCCAAGAGCAAAAGACAAAGAGAGAATCTTAAAAGCAGCAAGAGAAAGAAACCCAGTTACCTACAAGGGAATACCCATACGACTGTCAGCTGATTTCTCAACAGAAACTTTGCAGGCCAGAAGGGAATGGCAAGAAATATTCAAAGTGATGAATACCAAGAACCTACAACCAAGATTACTTTATCCAGCAAAGCTATCATTCAGAACGGAAGGTCAGATAAAGAGCTTCACAGATAAGGAAAAGCTAAAGGAGTTCATCACCACCAAACCAGTATTATATGAAATGCTGAAAGGTATCCTTTAAGAAGAGGAAGAAGAAAAAAGGTAAAGATACAAATTATGAACAACAAATATGCACCTATCAACAAGTGAATCTAAGAATCAAGTGAATAAATAATCTGGCGATCATAATAGAATCAGGGACATAGAAAGGGAATGGACTGACTATTCTTGGGGGGGAAAGGGGTGTGGGAGATGCGGGAAGAGACTGGACAAAAATCGTGCACCTATGGAAGAGGACAGTGGGTGGGGAGTGAGGGCGGAGGGTGGGGCGGGAGCTGGGAGGAGGGGAGTTATGGGGGGAAAAAAATTAGGAACAAATGTAATAATCTGAACAATAAAGATTTAATTTAAAAAAAAAAAAAGATTTAGATTTATAAGCTGCCTTCCTGGCATGGATTAGGCACTCAACATGTAATTCTTTGTTGTTTTTCCCCCTCCTTTTGAAATAAGTAGGTGGGACACACATTGCTAATCCTGTCTTCTATGGGAGAAAATGGAGGCTCATAGGCTTTCAAGGTCACGCAGCTGGTGAGGTTGCAGAATGGATTTGAGCTTGTGATTTTTCACTAGCCCGTTAATGTTCATCTTCCTTGCAAAGCTGTCTCTGGAGGTGTGTTATATCACTGAGTCAGTTTCAGCAGGCTTGTGGGAATTTGTTTTTTAATTAATTTATTAATGGTTTTGATTTACAGAAAAATTGCAATGATGGTACAGAGTTCCTACATACTCCTCATATAGTTTCCCCGATTGTTAGCATCTTACATCACTATGGTACATTTGCCACAACTAAGAAACTACCATTGGTGTATTGCTATTGACCATTAATGACTACATTACTAGTAACTGAACTCTACACTTTATTTTAATTTCACTAGCTTTTCCCTAACATCCTTGTTCATTTCCAGGATCCTGTGTTACATTTAATTGCCACATCTCCTCAGCTGCCTCTGGTCTGTGGCAGCCTCTCGGCCTTTCCTTGTTTTGATAATCTTGACAGGAGTGCCTTGTTTAGCGCTGTGTGAGATTTTTTCATGGTTACATGGGAGTAATGGGTTTGTGAGAGGACATGTTCATCTCTACCATCCTCAACTGAGATGAGTCTTGTGATGTTTCTCCTACCAAGCACAGAACTCAACTCCAAGGTAAAAATGATGGCCACGTCCAGGCTGCTCAAAAGATTCCCTCACTTTCTATCTGATTACATGAGATAGAGAAAAGGCACAACAGTAATCCTTGCAAAGTAACAGCCTGCCTTGTTGGAAAATAAGTTGGCAAATGTTGGAGGAGAGATCACGTGGGACGAGGTGGAGTGTATCAGGCTGGTAGGTTGGAGCCAGATTTTCAAGCATCTGTCTGTCTACCTTGTTGATCAATTGGTGCTTTATTCTGTACGTTTTAAAGTAACATTCAAGGGTTTTAAGCTGGGGAGTGGCATGATGAGACTTATATTCTAGAAAGATCACTCTGAGATGATGCTCGGGAGATGGGAAGGAAGCAGGGAAACTGGTCAGGAGACTCTTGCAACAATAGTCCACCCAGGAGGTGATGTGGGTGTGAATTCACCATTAACTGATGTCTCTTACATCTACTTACTGACTCGTTTGCTTGGTAAGCACCTAGTTCATGTTATGTATTGTATATGCAATCAAATTATATGGTTCTGAGTGACAAATAATCTCACTTTATTAGACCAATACAGAATGAGATAAGTGAGGGCAATAGGGGAGTGTTACTTGAGATGCAAAGCAGGGGAGTGCCGAGGATATGAGGTCCACTGTCTGTGGTGCCAGCCTGAGGAATCCAGCCCGCAGCCTCCAGAGTGGCAAGAACTGGTGCCCGTGGGAAGCAGGAGTTCATATTTGCATTTCCCCTTCCTTTGCCTCCTGATCCTCATGCCTCTTGTTGATTCTGCCGTCTGCAACATGCATGGATGCAAAGAACTCACCTGAGGAATTATCTACTGATGTAGTCATGCTTTTAGCAATCTCCATTAGCCTTATTTGACAAACTGTCAGAAAACAGGGACAAAGAGAAATCTTTATATTACAGGTTTAAATGGTAAATCCTGTCATAAGCTGCTCAGTGATACTTCATAGAAGGAAAAATATATTTGGTGAACAATGGAGTCAAGTTAAAACAAGAACTAGAGCATATTCTGTTCTTTGGCAGCTGTTCCTCTGCCAAGTATAGATGTTCTACAGTTTTCAGGGCCACATATGAGGCTGGGGCTTAGATGGCCAAGAGCTGCATGCCAGGCCACCCTGGGCAGATGAACAAAATCACAGTGCTGATGGGGGTCAGAAGGTGGTGCAGTGGGTGACTGTGAATGTGATTTAAAGAACACCTACAATTGGCTCTTTTTGGGGCTAAACAACTAAATGGCTGGTGGTTTCGGTCTCTCTACATGTGAGGCAGTGATCAGAACAGCAACAGGCATCAAAGCAGAGCAGAGAGGTCCGGCTAAAGTGGGAGAGCTGAGTTCAGGTCCAGCCTCCGAACATAACCCCTGTGAGACTTCAGCAAAGTCACTTCAGCTACCAGGGGTTATTTTTTTAATCCATCAGTAAAATGACAGGGTTGGGTTAGTCAGTGGTTCTCAACCTTCTGGCCCTTTAAATACAGCTCCTCATGTTGTGACCCAACCATAAAATTATTTTCGTGGCTACCTCATAACTGTAATGTTGCTACTGTTATGCATCATAATGTAAATATCTGATATGCAGGATGGTCTTAGGTGACCCCTGTGAAAGCGTCGTTTGACCGCCAAAGGGGTTGTGGCCCACAGGTTTAGACCCATGGGTTAGATCATCTCTAAGTTCCTTTCACTCTGACCAATCTTTTCCCATGATGCTTAATCTGTGAAGAGTTACTAACAGTTTATATATAGTTGTGAGTAACAGTTTATATACAGTTGTGAGGTATTGGTGTTCTCTGTAACACAAGTAGTGTTACCTACCTCACAAAGATGGTTTAAGGAATATTTAATATGAGATTATGAGTGAAAGTCATTGGGATAGAACCTGTAAGTAATGGGTTCTTAGGAAACCCAAGTGTCCTTAGCAGGTTTTCCATCCATTAAAAATGTTTATTGAGCACCTACTATGGGTCAGGAAGTGTTGTAGGAGTTGGGTCCACAATAGTGAATGAAATAGAGGAATTTGCTCCCTCCATGGATCTTTCAATAAAGAGGCTAATGAATATACCCTGACAAAACATTTCTTCCCTTTCTCCTTTCTGCTCCTTCCTCCCCACTTCTCTTTAACTCATTTACTCTCAGCTCCTATTGTAAATCCTAGTTGTAAGTCCAAGCATCTAACCCTAAGAGTAATAGACTGAAGACCAGACCTGGTGGGTGAGACTGAATATGGCCAGCGTTTGGGAAAGAGTGTGGATAAATGAGCCTGAATCATGACAAGAGTATGAACAGAGTTACCCAAAGTTAAGTGGATGCCAGGGCTGTACTTCAGGATCCCCGAATCTAAGAATGTTGTCAATACTCTACTGGTTCCTTCTATAGATGAAATACCTGGAAAGCCATTCACAGAAGAGTGTGTAAAGAAAACAAAAAAAGGATGCGAGGGCGATCTGGCTGCGACATCTGTCACCCCATTGATCGCCAGGGTTGATTCGGCTGATCTGGCTGGCTAGGCGGGTGTCCCCCTCCTCCCTCACCGATCCATGTGCGTCCCTCCCGAAGCTGCGCTCTCGGTCGAAGAGGACGACCTTCCCCCCCCCGAGGAGAGGACCGGTCTTCGGTCAAGGGTATACGAGTAGCTGCGCTCCCCTGCTAGAACCTCCAAACAAGCTCTCAAGAAAACAAAAAAATTTATGACTCTACAGTCAACCCACATTTACTCAACACCATCTGGGGCAGGCTGGGCACGGCCTAAGGTGAATAATACTTAATTTCTACCCTCCAGGAGCTCACATTTTCCTGGGAGAGGTAGGCATGAATCTCAATATGATGTGCTAAGTGCTTTTATACATATACAAACCCAAGAAGATGAACAATGTGAAGCAAAATATTTTGACATTGCCATTTTAAACCTGCAGAGGTAAAACTAAAAATTCTTCTGAAGTTCAACAACTCTAAAAATTATTTATTTTTAGGTAAAGAAAAAATCACAACTAAATATTGCAGGTAGTCAACATATTGATAACAATCTATCTATCTATCTATCTATCTATCTATCTATCTATATATATAATTAAAAATTGACAAAATATTAAATTACCTTAATGTGGTTTTTATCTGCAAAATTTATCCAGTTTTTAAAAAACAAAATGGCCTTGCTAAAATAGCCTCAACAACAACAAATTACAATGGCAGAGGTATAATTTGTAAAACTTAATATAGGAGGGAAAAGCCTATAAATTAAAAAATGTCTTTACTGTCATGCATATGGAACAGACCCTGTGGACATAACTGAAGAAAATATTAAAATTAAAAAAATTCATCTAATTTTCCATGGCTAGAGAACATTGATCAAGGAATTTCAATGGTATAATGGTCTGCCTATAGAAAACACATTTTGAGGAAATCCATCAGTTTTGAAGTTCATTAAAGGTGAACTGTGTGGGTCACAGAACAGAGTATAAAAGGCAGGAAACAGATTTGAAGGAACAACAGAACACATCTGACACATGTGTTTTCTCTAATAAGTCAATAAAGGCTCTTTATGCACATAATTTTAACCAACGCATTTTTGTGGACCCCAGAGCTGTGATTAGCATATTGCATACTCTGGTTTCTTGGTAATGTTTTGTTGAGTGAATGACAAATGAATAAACAAATGAAAATAAAAAGGATAGTAGACCACTGACCCTCAAAGCATCACTCATCACCTCGGACAATAATACCTCCTATCAGTTTGCACTGTCACCTGTTTTCATGATCACCCCTCTCGTCAGATGGTGATTTCCTGAAGAGCAGGGGCCATTTTTTTTCTTGCATATGTTTATATCGAGCGCCTGTAACTAAGCAGGCATTCAGAGAATGTTTGCTAAATAAACGAATGACAAAATTTTATATTAAGGGTCAGGTTACTTAGTCTAAGAAAGCTGAGATGTTTCCCTCATATCTCATTTTCATCACAATAGAAGTTTAGATGAGCCAGGGGTATGTGGTTTTGGACCTTCTAACCTTATAGAATCAGAGTCTGATTAGGAAATGTACTCCGTAAGGGCAACACTTATACCATTTAAAGGAAAATATGATATAAGCTGATGTCTACTGAGGGCTCTCCCCAGAGTGGGTTTCTATCCCCCGTTTTCCTGGAGACCCCTGGCTCCAGTTGCTCTGTTCCCCTCAGCACAGCTTTGGCCCAGCCCTGACAGCAGCTTGGAGGCAGAGAGGAACATTGCTACATGAAGTAATTTAGAGAGGATTTTTAAAAAGTCTCATCTTGGCACAAACCCTACAAGAGCCTGGGTTTAACCTGTTATTGTAACTTTGCAAGGACTGAAAAATAGGCTGCAGACTGGAAAACTGCACAGGCTTGGGAAGAAGGAACTTAAATTGAAGCCTGCAGACAAGCCACTCACCGTAAAATAAAAGGGAACTCACAGGAGCGAAGTGTGTTTGTCAGTTAGTTTGTTAGTGGAGCGTTCTTACCTGTCCATATTATTACAAGGAAAACACTGAGGAGTTTCCTCTTTGCTCTAATTTATGAAAAGGATAGGTACTTGGAATTTCACAACTATTGAGTCTGTACCCCAGGATGGTTGGGAATTCTTGATATTAGGCCAGGGGTTCTGAGGGTCCGGTCCGCCATGGTTTATTATTACAAGGCCCCCTCAGAGTTCCCACCTTTGGTAGGTCTCCGAGGTCCACTTCATTATCTAGCCCTGAAAGGGTACAGGGTGTCTGCTGACCTCACCACTCGAAAAACTAGTACTTGAAGAGATGGGAGATAGAGAATCCAGCTTTGTTGTCATGCAGATGCAATGTTATATGAATTCGGACAAGATATTCAACTTCTCTAAGCCTCAGTTTCCTTATTTGTAAAATGGTGGTCAAATGAGGAGAAGTATGTAAAGCATGCAAGCCAAGTACACAACCAATGCCCCAAAGCTGCCGTTAGAAGAAGTGAGGACCAGAGGTGGACATGACTAACTCCAGGTCTCATGCACATGCATGTCAACTTTTCAGTCCAGCATCTTTTAATGTTTGTTTACTTTTAAATTTATTGAGGTAAAATTTACAAAATGTAGAATTAACCATTTTCAATTGAACGACTCAGTGGCGTTTAGTACATTCATAGTGTTGTGCAACCACCACCTCTATCTAGTTTCAAAACATTTTCATTAAAAGTAAATCGCTCCCCATCCCCTTGTCCTCCCAGCCCTTGGCAACCACCAGTCTGTTTTGTTTGTATGGAATTTTCTCTTCTGGATATTACATATAAATGGAGTCATATGTTATGTGGTCTTTTGTGCCTGGCTTCTTTTACTTACCGTAATATTTTGGAGATATATATTTTTAAAATCTGGAAATATATCTTTCCTTTTTAAGAATAAATTCACATACAATAAAATGCACACATTTTAAGTATAGAGCTTAAAGAATTTTCAGAAATGTAAAGATTAGTACAATCACTACGTAATTGAAATACAGAACATTTCCATTTGCCTCAGAAAGTTATTTTTTAAAAATAAATTTAATTCTAAGTATTTTATGTTCTTTTAATTAAATCTTTTTTTTTTTTTAATATATTTTATTGATTTTTTACAGAGAAGAAGGGAGAGGGATAGAAAGTCAGAAACATCGATGAGAGAGATCGATCAGCTGCCTCCTGCACGCCCCCCAGTGGGGACGTGCCCGCAACCACGGTACATGCCCTTGACCGGAATCGAACCCGGGACCCCTGAGTCCGCAGGCCGACGCTCTATCCACTGAGCCAAACCGGTTCGGCTAATTAAATCTTTATTGTTCAGATTATTACATTTGTTCCTCTTTTTTCCCCCCCATAACTCCCCTCCTCCCAGTTCCCACCCCACCCTCCGCCCTCACTCCCCACCCACTGTCCTCATCCATAGGTACACGATTTTTGTCCAGTCTCTTCCCGCATCTCCCTCACCCCTTTCCCCCCCAAGAATAGTCAGTCCATTCCCTTTCTATGTCCCTGATTCTATTATAATCAACAGTTCATTCTGTTCATCAGATTATTTATTCACTTGATTCTTAGATTCACTTGTTGATAGATGCATATTTGTTGTTCATAATTTGTATCTTTACCTTTTTCTTCTTCTTCTTAAAGGATACCTTTCAGCATTTCATATAATCCTGGTTTGGTGGTGATGAACTCCTTTAGCTTTTCCTTATCTGTGAAGCTCTTTATCTGACCTTCAATTCTGAATGATAGCTTTGCTGGATAAAGTAATCTTGGTTGTAGGTTCTTGGTATTCATCACTTTGAATATTTCTTGCCACTCCCTTCTGGCCTGCAAAGTTTCTGTTGAGAAATCAGCTGACAGTCGTATGGGTATTCCCTTGTAGGTAACTGAGTTTCTTTCTCTTGCTGTTTTTAAGATTCTCTCTTTATCTTTTGCTCTTGGCATTTTAATTATGATGTGTCTTGGTGTGGTCCTCTTTGGATTCCTTTTGTTTGGGGTTCTCCGCGCTTCTTGGACCTGTAAGTCCATTTCTTTCACCAGGTGGGGGAAGTTTTCTGTCATTATTTCTTCAAATAGGTTTTCAATATCTTGCTCTCTCTCATCTTCTGGCACCCCTATAATTCTGATGTTGGTACGCTTGAAGCTGTCCCAGAGGCTCCTTACACTATCCTCGCATTTTTGGATTCTTTTTTCATTTTGCTTTTCTGGTTGGGTGTTTTTTGCTTCCTCGCATTTCAAATCATTGACTTGATTCTTGCGCTCCTCTGGTCTGCTGTCGGGAGTCTGTATAATATTCGTTATTTCAGTCCATGTATGCTTAATTTCTAGTTGGTTCCCCAATATAAGATCGAGGGTCTCATTAGTTTTCTTGTAGATCTCATTAAGTTTATCGGCGGCTTCTAAACAGTTCTTGAGAGACCTTAAAAGTGTGGTTCTGAACTCTATATCTTCCATTGACAATTTTGTCCTATTTCTTTGTCTCCGCATTTTGTTATGCTTCCTTGGTGCACCCCCTAGTGGTCTTTGTGCTCAGTCTTATAGTTAAACCTTGATTGTTGTAGCTAATACCAGGGAGGGTTTGACCTCCAGGCCAAGTGGCTATGAGAATCATCTGTGTCTGCAGTGGGAGAACTTCTGTCCTCTAGGGAGGTGCTAATCTAGCCTTTGCCTGAGGCTATCCGGCAAATGCCTCTGTGCAGGGCTTGGGCAGGGCGGGTCGCACAGGATCAACAGGGTGGGCCGGGGAGAGCAGTTATGGCGGCTCTCAGTCCTGTCCCCAGGGGCTCTGCCTCTCTGAGTCCCAGCATCCGCTGCAAAGCTCGGAGAGAAAGCTGCACTCACTCTGACCGAAGCCAGACAGTCCCGCTTCTCCCGTTTGAGTCTGGGTCCCTAAAGACTCGCCTGTATCTGGAGCTCAGAGTCTGCGACTCCCTCCTGATTGAAAACACCAACCGCGCCCTCCGCCGCCAGCCTGCTCCGCGCACTCCGCACCTCAGAATTTGACTTCAGCACGGCGCCTCCTCTGAGTGTCCGTATGCGTTTCTCTTTCCTCCTAGTTGTAGGACTTCCACTCAGCCAGCGTTCCTGTGGTTCTGGGTGATGTCCGTTCCGTTTTTTAGTTTCACTTTTGAAGTAGTTGTTCAAGGCAGCAAACTCTGGCGTTAACCTATGCCGCCATCTTGGTTCTCTCTTTATGTTCTTTTAAAAAAATACTTTTATTTCAGAGAGGAAGGGAGAGGGAGAGAGAGATAGAAACATCAATGATGAGAGAGAATCATTGGTTGGCTGCCTCCTGCACCCCCCCCTCCCCCGACTGGGGTTAGCGCCCTCAACCCAGGCATGTGCCCTGACCAGAATCGAACCCGGGACCCTCAGTCTGCAGGCCGACACTCTATCCACTGAGCCAAACCAGCTAGGGCAGTATTTCATGTTTTTGATGTCATTATAAATGGTAGTCTATCTAAAGTTTTATATTTTAATTGCTTGTTATTTGGTTTAGACAAGTATAATTGAATTTTAGATATCAACTTTTATCCTGAGACCTCAATAAATTCACTTCTTCATTCTAATAGTTTTTTTTTTGGGGGGGGGGGTAAATTTAAATGTTTTTTCTACATAAACAATCCTGTCCTCTGTGAATAAAAGATAATTTGACTTCTTTTTCCCAGTCTGCAGGACTTTTACTTCTTCTTCTTGCCTTATTTGCTCTGGTTAGGACCTTCAGTGCATGAGACTAGAAGCGTGAGAGTGAAATCTTTTTTAAAAATCTGGAAATAAAGAGTCTGGGAATGAAGACTTGGGTGTTGGCTACAATGATAAATAAGAGATGCAAAAGGAAACAGAAAAGGAAACAGATATGGAAGGGCTGATGACTCTCATCAACACAGACAGAAGACCAGCCCTCGCAATGAAATACCCTCAAGCCCCCACTCTTGTCTTTTGGGATCCAGCCCAGACCATAGCATGACCTAGAGTGTTGGATTCCTAGAAGGGTTTTTGTTTTTTGAGCAATTATTAGGTACTTAGTCTCTGCTTCCTCAATGTGTTATTTCTAATTGTAGAATCACATGGACACAATTTAGGAACGTTTGCTACCCAGGAATTTTGATTTCAACCAACTGGTTTGTGCTGTAGTTGAGTTTTATAAACAGACTTGTCAGTGGGGTAAAATCAAATCCATTCAAAGACTGGCAATTTTAGTGAGCTGGAGGTCATCTAATTTTTCACTCCTAGGACTTTATTTTTCTTAGGTCTTAGGACATCCTCAAAAGGTTGAGTCTCCTTTGACTTTTCATGTCCATTTTCACGTTTGTTCCTCACAGAGCTCCAAATAAGCAAATCCAAAAGCATCTCTTCTTCTAGTTGAGTAAACTGAAGCTCATATTTTTCTCTCTTCCCAGATTTCCCTTCCTCCCACTGACCAGTGATGAACCCCTACCTCTTCCTCCAGACGCAGGTAAGTTCACAGGCTCAGTGAAGGTCTCCGTGCATCCGGAAGAGTGCTCTGCCCCTCCTTCCTGTGAGTTTTCCCTCTACCTTGTCCATATTTCTAAGAAATGAGATATAACAGTATCATCCAGATGTACTGAAAGTATTTGTATATATATAATCATTTAACGATAAGGTTCTTGAGACAGGAGGTTGAGTCTTAGTCATCTCTTTACTGCGGGTCCTATGTGAATGCTTGCACATATTAGACGGCCAAAGACTTTTGCAGCAAATAAACAGGAAAACAACTCACAACCCTGGGGAAGTCTTCTGTTAAACATACCTTATATAACTAGGAAAAAACTGCTACACATTTGCATGTTGTCTCTAGGTTAGGTGCACTACTAAATAGAAATAACTGTCAGCATTTAATGAGATTTCTCTGTCTGCCGTCACGCTGTAGAAAGGGAGCATTGCCACTGCTTGTATAATTTATTGACATCCAAGATTACATGTTGCTTTTGGAATGCACACCATGAAATAGAAAAGGAGAGGCTAGGGAAATGGGCAAAAATGTGAACATGTGGGTAAATATTTATCTTTGAAAGTTATATTGGAATATATTTGATTCAAATTAATGATTATAGATCACAAATGAAGTTGCCCACTCACCTAGATGACAACTTAACAAATCCAGATGTAAATTCTGACTATTCCACTTGCTTCCACTGTGAGATCGCAAGCTTTTTTAAGCTTTGTTATCTGCCTGTTAAATGGAGGCAATGCATGCCTGCCCAAATACAATTTGCTTTTGAGTCTCAAATTTCACAATGCTTCAGAAGTACTTTAGAAAATGTAAACTATTTGTCATTAAAATTATTTTGATATAAAGGTGCTAATTACCCCTAAATTAATCTATACATTCAACCAAATCCCAACTAAAATTCCAATGGAATTATTTTTGAAATTTGATGAGGTATTATCAAGTACTTCTAGGAAAACATCAGAGATATTTGATTCAAGTTAATGATTATAGGTCATAGAACATTTTTCAAAATGTTCCTTTTCAAGAACATTTAAAAAAAGAGGAATAATAAAGGTATATCTACACCATGATGTAGGAAAGCACATTATAAGGTTAAAAGAACCTAAAAAGTACAGGGATAGGGCCTGACAGACAGACAGTATACCAAATTTTAGTAAATAATAAGAGTGGGACTTCAATATATGAATGAGAACAGAGGATATTCAGTGAATGGGTTGGCACAATTGGCTAATTATTTGGAAAAGTGATAGCTAGTGCTATATGTTAGGCATGGCTCTACATATTTTATACCAATTAATATTTTTTAATTTTCCCAGGAATTCCATGAGTACATATTTTTGTTATCACCATTTTATAGATGAGGAAATTGAGGCACAGACAGGCTAAGTAATTTGTCCAAAGTCATACAATTTGTCAGGAATAGAGCTGGAATTTAAACGTAGGCAGTCTGGAGTCCGGGCTCATGCTCTTAATCACCCTGCTATCCTGTCCGCCAGCCTCATGCCTTGCACCAGGATGCATTTCAAATGGATCAAAGTTTAAAAAGTAAATTTAAAGCTAGAAGAACATGGAAGTAAATCTTTCTGTAATTTTGGGATATGGAAGTCATTTTTAAATGACATTAAACTTATAAAAGAAAAATGATTGATCTGACTACATAAAAATTAAATATAATTTATGCAAACCAAACCATATCAATAAAAATACAAATTTACAAAATTATCCAAACTAACCAAACAACAGCAAAACACACACAAATGACAAATTGGAACATACATGGTCAAGTATTAATAGGTCAGTGATACAGAAGAGGATTGGTGAAATAACTTGGGACATGCACACACTGTAGAAACCACTTTCTAAAAATGATAGTGGTAACTTACTTATTAGCATGGAAATATGCCTGTGATATGTTAATGAATAGAAAATTATAAACTTATACTATGACCCTGTTTTGTATGTGTGTATGGGGGGGGGGCATGTGGGTACTTATGTGAGTATTTGTGAATGTGTTAGTATATGTATATATAGGAAAAGCCTGAAATAGTAAAATCAAAAATAACTTTTTTCTATGTACCTTTATTGATTGGCAGACTTCCTTACAATATGCAGGCATTTCTTCATTTATAAAGTGATCTAAGCCTTTAACTATCTTTTTTCCTAAAGTTAGTAAAAGAGGAATATTCTAAGAGCTTAATAAGTTTATATATCTCTAGGTCACAGTAATTTCTATGATGGTTTGGTATAAATCTTGTGGTTTGGGGAGAATGTTTATAGTAAAAAGCCAACGAAACCATATAAGTTATTAATTTCTACATTTAAATTGCATTGTGCTCTGAGAATAGTGACCTATATGATTCCTACTTTGGGGAAATGACTTTGGCTTTATCTAGCAGTCAAATATGTGATTTGTATTTGCAAATGTTCCAGAAGACCTTGGAAAGAAGGTATGTTATCTGTCTCTTGCCCTGCAATCACTATTATATACTAAACGAATGCAACTTTATTATTCACAACTTCCTTCTCCTGGGTTATCTTTTATCTACTTGAAAGGCCAAAGCTGAAGTGGTACTTTCAATAGTTGTGTTTCTGTACATTTTGTGTAGTATTTCTAACACATATGTATTTTTATTATTGAAATCTCTGTGGACTGTGCTGTGTTTGGATGTGCAAGGACATTCCCTGTCCAGTTTTATGCTACCAGCTGCATATTTTCTTTTGCCTGAAAATAACCTTGTGACTCCTACTTCCTATAGTTTCAGCTTACTAAAACAAAATGTGCCTTGCCCTGTCTGCATTTTAATATTTTAAAATATTTTAATATTTTGGTTTCAGAGGTGTCTCTTGGTGTTCGGTCTTGAATTCTGACCATATATTTGTTGTCACAATTGCTATGTTTGGTCTTATTTCTGTGATCTTATTTCTATGATGCTTCCATACTGATTTACTGCAGTAGAGCTTCATTCTCCAAAGCGGGGTGCATGTACCCCAGTTGGTGCACAAGATCATTCATTGGAGATTCAAAAGAAAATATTATTTTTTACTTAAAAATTTTAAAAGGTATTAAGCTCTACTAATATTTAATGTAAGGTGATGCTGGTCCGTCGTGCAAGTCTGCGTGTAAGGCAGACACACTCAGTTTATTCATATTAAGCGAGGTGGAAGAGAGTGAGTTCCAGATGTTGGGGTGAATGATGGGGACATTTTACATTTTGCTCTCTTTCCTGACTCACTGGAGTTTAAGTGGATTTGAGGGTTACTTCATTTACTTTTATGAGGCTAATTCACAAAATTGGCAAGGATCGTAAAATGATTCCTAAAAAAAGAATATAGCTTAAAGTAATATCCCTGATGCAAATACAGGAGAACAATGATAACAACCCTCTCCTCCCTCTTCCCATTTTCCCCTCCTAGCCCCTGTTTCCCCCTCTCCCCCCCAAAAAGGCCTAGCTAAATCTTTCCTTTTTCCTGGCAGGAATTCACCATCAGCCACATTATGAGGTAATAGAGAGTGTTTTCAAAACGGATGTTTGGAAATGTTTCCCGGTGTTTCCATTGCCATCTGATACATTGCTGAAAATGATATAAATGTTACACCTATAAAAAATAATCTCTCATATCAACACACTTAAGAAACCTGAAGTAGAAATTTTATCCTGTTTAAAAGTTTTAGAGAATTTAAACCCATTTATTGAAGCATAATAGTATAACATGTACTGATTCCTTTTGAAAGACAATTGATGGATATAATGGAAAGTGGAAATTTACTACCAAATTTCAACAATAACAGGTACATAATTGGTGGGGGGAATAGGACATAAGTGTTGTGATTATTAAGTGTAGGTAGTGTCATACGTCTTAGCCTTGAGTTTTTCTATCTCTGTGAAGGATCTTACTCAGGTACTACTGTAGGCATAAAAGCAAAGTTTGAAATAAAAATGGACCCCCAATTGCACTTTGTAATCGCTATGTTGTAGAACCAAGATTTTAAAAAACATTGAAAGCAATTTGAATCATTCTGTTGCCACTAAAAGTTATTCTTATTATGGTGAAAGAAAATAGTGGTTTATGTTAATGATACATGTAACAAAATTTATTCTAAATTAGTGTTAATTGTAGGTTTATCTTACCCTTTTGGTGATTCCATTACCATATGTTCTATAATGCATACACATATATATGGGCATATAACAGTACATACATTTATATATGACTTTTAAGAAGTCACTATATTGGAGATACACTGCTCAAAGTCTTACAGTTAAAATTAAAAGATTTCCCCCTTTAATTAAAAATATATTTAAATATATTTTCTCTAATTACTGATAATGAGAATTAAAGAATAATAATTCACATTGCATAACAAATTTAACATGCGTGTGTCTATCTTTTCCCATGTCCTAATTTTTATTGGTAATAATTTATGACTCTGACCCAAATGATCATTTTCATCATGTAGCTTCTCTTTTAAGGATTATTATTAACATCTGTATTAAGTTTAGACCATATTTATAATTATTCAAACAGCTCTTTGTGTAGTTGCATTGGCATCACTGAGGCTTTTCTACCACAACTGCCACATTCTTGAATTTTAAAATTGTGCTGTATGTCTTGATTAAACCTTCCAGCAATTTTTTTTATTTCTATGTGCTTTTCTGGGAGCATATATGGGTAACTTAATTTCCATGTCTTATATCCCTCAGTATAAATCTTCCAGCCTCCTATTCATAAAGTAGTTGTTTACTTGTAGGATTCTTTGTCTCAGTCTTTTCCCCTCAAAGTGCTCTGGATTTCACTCCATTGTTTTCTGGACGTTTGCAATAGAGGGTTGTCTGTTTTATCTCCATTTTATTTTTAATGTGATTTCCCCCTGAATGTTACACTCCTTGCTTCTTCTACTGGTTCCTCCTGGGCTCACTCCTATGGCCACAGTTATCTGCTGCTCCCCTGGGAATAGAGGGTCTAAGGTGGCCTCTGATCGCATCAGGCGCAGTCTGGGGCCTTGGCACTGGCTGTAACAAGGTCATTCTCCATCCGATCTCTCTGATGACCCAGGCCCCCTACATGAAGAAGGTACAGACAAGATCTCAAGGCTGAGGCTCTAGAGAATTCACACAGTGTTTCTTCTGCCACATTCTGTTGGTTCAAACAAATCACAAGGCCATCCAGGTTTTATCTATCTCTAGTAAAAGGTGTGATATTGTGATTAATAATAGAAATATATACAAACAGTCCCTGACTTATCGTGGTTCAACTTAAAGGATTTTTTGGCTTTACGATGGTGCAAAAGCATTTTGCATTCAGTACTTGGAACTTTGAATTTTGATCTTTCCCCGGGATAGTGATATGTGGTTCTGTACTGATGCTGTGTAGTAGCATCGAGCTGCCCGGTCAGGAGGGTAAACAACCAATACTTTCTAGTTGCAGCGTGTTTTGGACATTGTGTTCTAAGCACTTTAAGGTAGGCTAAGCTATGCTATGGTGCTCAGGGGGCTAGCTGTTTTAAATGCATTTTTGACTTATGATGGGTTTATTGTGACATAACTGCATGGTAAATCTGGAAGCATCTGTATTTGATCTTCATTCCTTTTTTTAATTTTTTTATTTTTTAAATTAAATCTTTATTGTTCAGATTATTACATTTGTTCCTCATTTTTTCCCCCCATAACTCTCCTCCTCCCAGTTCCCACCCCACCCTCCGCCCTCACTCCCCACCCACTGTCCTCATCCATAGGTGCACGATTTTTGTCCAGTCTCTTCCCGCATCTCCCACACCCCTTTCCCCCCAAAGAATAGTCAGTCCATTCCCTTTCTATGTCCCTGATTCTATTATAATCACCAGTTCATTCTGTTCGTCAGATTATTTATTCACTTGATTCTTAGATTCACTTGTTGATAGATGCGTATTTGTTGTTCATAATTTGTATCTTTACCTTTTTCTTCTTCTTCTTAAAGGATACCTTTCAGCATTTCATATAATACTGGTTTGGTGGTGATGAACTCCTTTAGCTTTTCCTTATCTGTGAAGCTCTTTATCTGACCTTCAATTCTGAATGATAGCTTTGCTGGATAAATAATCTTGGTTGTAGGTTCTTGGTATTCATCACTTTGAATATTTCTTGCCATTCCCTTCTGGCTTGCAGGGTTTCTGTTGAGAAATCAGCTGACAGTCGTATGGGTATTCCCTTGTAGGTAACTGAGTTTCTTTCTCTTGCTGCTTTTAAGATTCTCTCTTTATCTTTTGCTCTTGGCATTTTAATTATGATGTGTCTTGGTGTGGTCCTCTTTGGATTCCTTTTGTTTGGGGTTCTCTGCGCTTCCTGGAGTTGTAAGTCTATTTCTTTCACCAGGTAGGGGAAGTTTTCTGTCATTATTTCTTCAACTAGGTTTTCAATATCTTGCTCTCTCTCATCTTCTGGCACCCCTATAATTCTGATGTTGGTACGCTTGAAGCTGTCCCAGAGGCTCCTTACACTATCTTCATATTTTCGGATTCTTTTTTCATTTTGCTTTTCCGGTTGGGTGTTTTTTGCTTCTTCGCATTTCAAATTTTGACTTGATTCTTGTGCTCCTCTGGTCTGCTGTTGGGATTCTGTATAATATTCTTTATTTCAGTCAGTGTTTGCTTAATTTCTAGTTGGTTCTTTATCACAACATCGAGGGTCTCATTAGATTTCTTGAGGATCTCACTATATTTATCAGCGGTCTCACCAGTCTTTTCGAGGGCCTTACTAAGTTTATCGGCGGCTTCTAGACAGTTCTTGAGAGACCTTAAAAGTGTGGTTTTGAACTCTATATCCTTCATTTCTGTCAGTTGTGTCTTGTTTCTTTGTCTCCCCATTTTTTATGCTTTCTTAGTACACCCCCTTGTGATCGTTGTGTGCAGTCTTGTTGTAGTTAAGCCTTGATTGTTGTAGGTAACACTGGGGGGGATTTGACCTCCAGGCCAACTGGCTTCGAGAATCAGCTGTCTTCATTCCTTTTTAGGCACAGGGCTCCTAAAACTCTTGGAACCTCCAAAGTGATATCTTTTCACATTCGAAAGAGATGATTGGTGGCTGGGGACTCCTGAATAAGCCTCAGAATAGGGAGTGGTCACCAGGGGAACCAACCACATAATTAGAGGGCTGGAAATTTTAGTCCTATCCCTGGATCTCAAGGGAGAAAGGGGCTAGAGATGACTCATTGACTAATGATTTAGTCCAGTGGTTCTCAACCTTCCTAATGCCTTGACCCTTTAATACAGTTCCTCATGTTGTGGTGACCCCCAACCATAAAATTATTTTCGTTGCTACTTCATAACTGTAATTTTGCTACTGTTATGAATCGTAATGTAAATATCTGATATGCAGGATGTATTTTCATTGTTATAAATTGAACATAATTAAAGCATAGTGATTAATCACAAAAACAGTATGTAATTATATATGTGATTTCTGATGGTCTTAGGCGACCCCTGTGAAAGGGTCGTTTGACCCCCAAAGGGGTCGCGACCCACAGGTTGAGAACCGCTGATTTTGTCAATCGTGTCTACACAATGAAGCCTACATCAAAATCCTTCCTGGGCTTGGAGAACTTCCATGTCACTGTTCCCAGGGAGGTGCTGAGAGGGTGGCCTGCCCCGAGAAAGCTTGAAGGCAGTGTGCCCCTCCCCCCATAGCTTGCCCTGTGCATCTCTTCCTCCTGGCTGTTCCTGAGTTGTATCCTTTTATAATAAACTTATTAGTAAAATGTTTTCCTGAGTTTTATGAGCCATTTTAATAAACTATGGAAACCAAGGAGGTGGTTGTGGGAACACTCCTGCATTCCCCACCCCACCCCCACCCAGATTTATAGCTGGTCAGTCAGAAGCACAGATGACAACCTTGACTTGTGCTTAGCATGTGAAGTGGGGGCAGCCTTGTAGGACTGAGACCTTAACTTGTGGGATCTGATGTTGTCCCCAGATAGATAGTGTCAGGATTTAGTTGAATTGTAGGACACCCAGTTGGTGTCCACAGAGAACTGTAAAATTGCTTACTGTGGGGAAAAACCATGCACATTTGGTGTCAGAAGTGAAGTATTGGTGTGAGTGGAGTAGAGTGTGAAAAACAATTTCCCTTTATTTGGCGAAGGGAATGTAGGGAGGAAATAGAGCCTTTTCTTTCGAAGGCACTGCAGTCACATCGCACAGGGGTGTAGCTATCGGGAGGGAAGGAATTAAATAATCTAGCACACTAACAAAGCCCAATGCAAATGTAACAAACAGAAGTTCATTTTCCCCTCTACTGGACGTTGCAGCACGCAGGTTCCCTCCATCTGCGAGGACCCCCGAGTCCTCTGTCTTCAGGCAGCCAGGGCAGTCAGATGTGCTGGAGAGGGCACACCGGCTTCCGGGGATCCCTTGCCAGGAGGATGCTTCACTTCCGCGCATACTCCTTTGGCAAGAACTGTTCATATGGCTGTACTCGGATGTGAAGGGGCAGATGCCTCCTGAGAATAATAACAGAAGGAGGACCATGTTGTTTTGGTGGACAATTAGCCATCTATGCTGCATTCTACAACTGTGTTCTTTTTACTTCCACTGCCGGACTGTCACAGGGACTTGCTCAGAAATCCCCTGGGATCTCTCTGAGACACAGATGAGCATATTTGCATTTTTATTTCTTAGAATAAATGCAGAGGCAGGCAAAAGCAGGTTTACAGTTGTTCATATGGGAAATAATACAATAATTAACAAGTAATAATACCAGAATAAACTCTGTGTTTTGCAAACTCACAACTGTAAATCTACTTTTGCCAAACCCTGCATTTCTGAAGAAGCATTTCGTCTCTTCAAGCATTTCTTGTTCGGAGTTGCAGCACTTTTTCAGGACCTAGGATCCCCATAACTGCCTTGTTTCAGGTGGGCTTAGATGTTTGAAATGGCTTCTCACTTCTGTTGTGAACACTTTCTCTCTGTCTCCAGGAGAAAGCCTAGCGGCGGAAGTAGTATTTTGTAGCCCTGACCAGGTAGCTCAATTGGCTACAGCATTGTCCCAATACAACAAGGTTGCAGTTTTGATCCCCAGTCAGGGCACATATAAGAATCACCCAATGAATGCATAAATAAGTGAAACAACAAATTTCTCTCTCTCTCTCTCTCTCTCTCTCTCTCTCTCTCTCTCTCTCTCTCTCTCTCTCCTCTCTCTCTCGCTCATCAATCAACAAAAAAATTATTTACATAAAATAAAGAAGTAGCATTTTGATTGTAGGGTTTCCTGTCCCAAGGTCTCTTTCACCCCTTACAAGTTGGTCTTACAGGAATTGTCTGGGTCCCTCCACTTCTTGCATTCTCTCTCTGTCACAGGGCAGTCATGAACGCAGCCTACATTGTGCCTCCAGTTCCTTACCATCAGCCTATATGAAATATGCATCCCCTAACGTGTCGGGCATGTGCATGGCATTCTTCCTATTTTCCAACACTGATGCTGGTTTTTCCCTAATTTTATATCCTTTGGTCATCCCATTCGACGGAGGGTGGAGGGCTGAGTGTTCGACGCCTGCACTTACATCACCCTCAGATGCAGAGGAATTACACAGTCTTACATTGAAATGCTTGTGGAAAGTATATGGCCTGTGATATCAGTTTCTTTAAAACACCTTGTAAACTTTCACTTTTGCAGAACTATCATAAATCTGTTTAATTCAACAGTTTACTCCAGCATTGCACTTAGAAGTACGGCGTTTTTCTGCTTGATCGAAACTGCACTGTTGGAAGTTGTTAAGAATACCATTGGTTGCAGCCACATTTCTTCATATCTGATCATCAAACATCGTGAGAACTCACATGTGTGTCCACTTAGTGCCTTGAGGCTGCAGCTGGCCCAGAAGTGGTGCTGAGCACTGGGGTGCAAGCGTCAGGAAGACACTCTGCCCTCAAGCTGCTCACAGTCATTGAGGAGCAGACAGTGGTTGAGTCAGCGTGACTATGTGTTGGAGTATGAACCATCGTGCCCTTTTTGCTCGCCCCTTGACATGTGACCATTCTTCAATGGTTTTCACACTGACTCTGGGGAACAGTGTTGAGAAGGTCAGAAATAGCCCGTGAGCTTTCTTTTAGTTTTTCAATCTTCAACACAAGCTTTTGAGACCCCAAAGGCAGGCTTGAGGAAAGCAGGTTATAAACGTTATGCCCATGCAAAATTTGAAAGAGTTCTCTACCTCACTTGGGGGAGGGGGTATGCCTTTGGGGGAGAAGGAGAAAGGACCCTGCAGAGCGGGTGGTGTGAGACGGGGGTCAGATCTGGGAGTCCCTGTGAAGGACAGTGGGGGCACACTGCAGATCCTCTGTGTCTTTTTCAGTCCAAGACCTTGCTGAGCTGTGAGAAGTGCCCTTTGCCCTCTTTTCCTTAGCTTGGGATAATTCTATATCCCTCTCAAAACAAACACATAAACACACAAAAAGTGCTGAGGGCCAGGACACCCTGAGAAGCAGTGTAGATGATGTGGAAGAGGAAGCCTTGGTTAGCTTAGGGCAAGAGTGAGCTGGAGGGAAACCTACAATGTGAGATTCTGAAACAGATTTTTAGGTAGATGGCTGCTGAACAATGACAGAAGGAAATGGTGCTAAGAGGGGCCAGCAAGGTGGGTGTCACTATGAGCAGCCTGACACCTAAACTCATGTCCTTCTGGGCAAGGCCAGCCAGGTGTGACTCTGATTACACAGGTGGAGTGAAGATGGTTGTGGGATTTAGGAACATAGTTTTTATATTCAGTATGAAATCACCATCCAACAAAAGACTCCTAAATGTATTTATATGGAAAGTTTTTTTGGAGGCATATGTATAACCATGTGTTTAATGAAAACTACCTTAATTAAAAAATAATTTCATAAATTCAGTATCATCCTGGAGAAAGCTAATCTCTGAAGCACACAGAAGGGAAAGATGATGAGCATTCTAAAACTGAGCATAGTTCTGGTCCGGGGTGGGGAGTGGGGGTCAGTTGGTTGGAGCGTTGACCAGTACACCAAAAAGGTTATGGGTTAGATTCCCAGTTAGGGCACATATCTAGGTTGCAGGTTTGATCCCTAGGCGGGGTAGATACGGGAGGCAATTGATCAATGTTTCTGTCTCTCTCTTTCCCTTCCTCTTTCTCTCAAATCAATAAAAACATATCTCGGGTGAGTAGAAAAAATTCTATAAAATTGAGCATAAAATATATATAATGTCTGTAGTATATAAACATATTTCTACCTTAGGGAAAGTATGGTTTGTGGGATTTGGGGAGGTTTTTTTTTCTCATTTTTTAAGTTTTAAATAATGAACATGTATTTTGTAATTAGAAAAAAAATGTGATTATAATTTTCTTAAAAATAGGAATTTGAGATGTTCTGATGAATAAAGATTTTTTTCTATAATTTTTTGTATAAATTGTCTTGGCGTATCTATCAAAATAACGAATGAAGACCTGAAATTAAGGTTGTTTTAAAATTATTTTTATGATCTTTGTGTTAAGGGGGAGATTGTTTTTGTTCAACCCCTTTAAAAATTATAACTCTATCTTTAAAAATTTGGCATTTTCATCATGGCTAATAACTTTTAAATACTATTGCTCTTGTAAAAAGAAAAAAAGTGATTTTTTGTTCTTGAAACCAAAGAGAAAGAATCATATGCCTCTGTTTCTTCTAACTTACTTCATTCAGTTTGACATATTTTGACATCTATTCCATGTCCTGTTTCAATAACCTGCTTGACATTGATCTCAACATTTCATGGTGGGAAGAAATTACTCTGAACATTTGTACCTTGTTCTTACAGTAAATGAAGTGCCACATACATTTCATATCTTTTCCTGCTAACCTATAACCCCTTGAAGATTTTGGTACTTTTCCATTATTAGCTCAAAGACATTTATCATTTTCCCTCTTGATTTATTCTGAGACCTCAATGATTGAGCCATGATTCTCAGGGTCATTACATAAAATTGCGTAAGTGCTTCATGACCAAACATAATTTCTTTCAACTTCCTGATGACAAACTAAAGAAGAAGTTGGTTTCCTAGCTTTTTCCTTCATAAAAGGACTGTGTTATTATAGTGGCACAGTTTTAGCTACTGTGGTTTGATCTTCTGGGTGTGAAAAGTACAAATTTAGACTTTAGAAATGACATTTTATAGTGGAAAGGGTACCAGTGTTAGAAATAACAGACCTGAGTTCTCATTCAACACTCAGAGATTTACCTGCTTACTCTTCTTAGGTTACTTCACTTCGCTGAGTCTCTATTTTCTATCTTAAAGTGGGATTTAAAAACAACAACTATCATTCAGAAGTGTTAGGAGGATGAGAAGTACACTGAGTACCCTGTGTGTAGTAAATGTTCAGCACATGTTAGTAATAGTTTGTTCATATCTGTGCTTTCCGCTCTGTCGATTCCTATGTTGGTAGCATGGCTAGCACTTCCTGAATGTGAATTACAGCCATGGCTCTGAGTGATGGAATCCAGGAAGGCGTGGTTTGGGACACAGACGCTCTTATCTGCCTAATGGCCTTGAAAATTCAATTGCGTGCTTATTCACACATTTGCAGTGATTAAGTCAGAGAGCTGCCATACTTGACATTTGAACTGCTTTGAAATACAACCCAAAGTCAGAAGATTGCCTTGTCATGTTAACTGTGAAACGCATTGGTTTTTAAGTTCAGAAGCTGTTCATTGAGCACCTATAAAGGAACCTGGTTACAGAGTAAAAAGGACAGGCAAGGGCCCTGGTTGCATAGAAATGGCTTTTGAGTGGGGAGAGAGTTAAGGGGGTGGGGGGAGAAACCCAGATAAGTGAATAAATAAAATACACATTAGAGCTTGTTGGAAGTGTTGGTGGCTGGAGAGTAACAGATGACTTATTGAGATAGAGTGAGCCTACTCCTGGAAGGCCTAGGGCAGGGGCTGACATTTAAGCTTCAATGAGACACAGCAATTTCTATAGAGAGTAGGCACCAGTCTGGTACAGGAAATCAGAAAAGCATAAGCAAAGAAGCCTAGGCACATGGAACATTTGATGGACATCCAGGCTATTGTCAGGACCATTATAAGCTTTTCATCTACCATTCCACTTGTTGGATAAGAACTGAAGCGAAGTGAGACTTGTGACAGTTTGTGAGTTTTGTTAGCCCTATATTAAAATATTATTGAGCCCTAACTGGTTTGGCTCAGTGGATAGAGCGTCGGCCTGCGGACAGAAGGGCCCCCGGTTCAATTCCAGTAGAGGGCATGTACCTTGGTTGCGGTATACAGCTGATCGATGTTTCTCTCTCATCCAATGTTTCTAACTCTCTATTCTTCTCCCTTCCTCTCTGTAAAAAAATCAATAAAATATATTTTAAAAAAATAAAATATTGTTGAATAAGGTAGTCCGGAAGATTATATGTGGGCAACATCCCTTCACTGCTGTCCTGGAGATTCCCTTTAATGCCTTTTCATGTTAGATGCTCTCATGCCTTCTTCTCTTTCATTTACTGTCTTGTTTTGATGGGGAACATTCTGTACTAGTTTCCCGAGGAAAGGTATATGGGAAATAATATTTTTTAAAAACCATGTGTCTGGAAATGGCTTAATTCTCATCACATTTAATTGATAGCCTCATTGGGGATAGTCTTTGGTGTAGGAAATAATTTCCCCTCAGAATTTTGAAGGCATTACTCAATTTTCTTTTGGTTCCAAGATTTCTGTTTAGAACTGCAATGCCAGTATAATTCGTGCAGCTTTATTTGAAGACTATATTTCTTCTCTGCAAACTTGTAGGATCTTCTTTGTTCTCAATTGTTTTGAAATTACATCTTCTTCTAGTTTAGGATTCTGCTAAGTCTATTGCTACTCATCCAGTTCCTTTCAACCTTGCAAAATTTTGGTGCTCTTAGCTTCTTTCTGTTTTCTTTGTGCACTTACACCTTAAAACAGACAGGCAGTCAGGCAGACAGAAAAACAAGCAATAACAAAACATTATAGGGCTTAATGGCATCTAAGTAGACTTTTGGGAAGGAAGGAGCAGGGGTTAAACATGTGTGTTCGGCCTGACATCTTTACATAGAAGTAGAATTTGTCCTTTTTTAAAGGAAAAGTTTATCTGGTGAAGCTGCTATGTCTTTCTTCCCTCCCTTCTTTTCATTTTCCATATGCAGGAATTGCATAACTATGTTATACCGGACTTTGTGTTTATAAAATCATTTTGGTGCCTTTGACTCAACATATCTGTGGCTTGGGTGAAAAATAGCTCTGCTCTTGCCTGAATCCAATCCTGTGCCTGCTGTGCCCAGAGCCAACCGAACTGCTGCTGACGTGGAGGAGGAGTCATATTGATGCATTATAGTTAAGCTGGGCCCCTGTAAATTTCATTAAGATTCGAATCCCAGAATGTCCATCTTCAATGAGTGCAGAGCACTACCGGTCTCTCGAGGACGCAGAAGTAGTGAAATAGATCCTTAGCACACTATTGAAAATGTCTACCAAAACCCCTACTTTTGGTGGGAGTGACTGACATGGTTAAATAGAACTCCTTCAGCTGGAACTAAATGAATAATAATTAGTCTTGAGCTAAGAGATAGGGATCATAATGAATTAGCTGCCTAATTCTTTACATAATTTGAAGTCAGACATGTTCTATATATGAAATACAACTATTTAGCATTATGTACTTAATATCGTGTATTCATAGACCATTATTCTTATGAGCATCAATTAGTTGGGAAAGCGAGAAATAAAATCAAAAGCTCTTAATTTCTTGTTCTCTGTGTTGTGGTGACAAGAGTGCGAGCAGAACAGAAATCCCTCCCCTCCTTTAAAAAACTTCAGTCACTGTGCTTAATAGTATATGACTTAGGGTAAGCTACTTTCTCTCTCTAAGACTTATTATGTTCCTTATTTGTAATTTGGATAAAACATTAATTTCTTCCAATGGTTGTTATTAATGAATGCATGCATATAAATCTGTGAGCACCCACAATGTCCCTATATGGCAGGTATTTAGTCAGGGGTAGTTACCTTCCCTTTTCTCATCTATATTGACCAAGGAAATTATAACTTTTATGTGCAATAAAATTTTGGGGCCACACTATTAACATTCCCTTCAAAGAATCAACAAGATAAGTAGATTTCACTGTATTACCTGAATTGTGAACTCAATTGTGAGTTCAGTTACTAGGTCTTAATCCTCAAATTAAGGCCACTCAATTTAAGGTGGCATGAGAGCTTCAGAAGTAGGGAAGATTTCATAACTAGCATTAACTGCAGCAATGAAAATTTGGGTCTGTAAATAAGAACTGACAGCTTAAACAAAGATTAATCTTAATGGCATGCATTAACAATAAGCAATTTGAGATTGGCAATGGAGAATTCTCCCTGAGAACTGGCATTAGGCAGTATGGGTCTTGACATGGGAATTCACATGGGCAAGCACACTCATTCAATACACCTTGTCTATCCCAAAGACATTAGCATACCCGGAGACCCACAAGTACAGACAAAGTGGCCTATTTATTCACATCAAATCATCTTATGTAAGACTGTTTCCATTTAATATAATTGTCATTCGGCAGTAGACTCACTTGGTATAACTTAGAAGTGACAAGGAAATTGGATGGAGCTTCACATGGTTGACTTTAGAAAGTAATGAAGCAGTGACTAGAAACCTAAATGTTAAATGTCTACAAAGGCTTGGAGGTTTTGTGGCCAAATAAAAAGTGATGGCAGAAAGGAACCCAGTTTGGTTATTGGGGACTTTCATCAGACTTCTTTCACAGGATCCTCATCCTGGGTGAGATTCTGGAATGAAGGATAGTACCACTATGATCACCAGCTCCTCTTCACGACTGTGTGTAGTACAGGGCCTGGTTGTTGCCTGCTTCAGAGTTGTTCACCCTAATGTTGACTCTCTGGGCTGGCCAGGCAAAACATAACTTTTTATGCCTCATTTGAGTAGATCCACTTTCAACTGTATTTGTCCTTCCTAACGAGAATGTTCCAAAGAACTGCCAGGGGAGTGGAGGGAGACTAAGTGTCAGGCAACTCAAGGAACTCTGACTCTTTAACACTTGAGCCAAAGAATCAGTTCTGTCCAAATTGTGAAGGTAAGAATTGGTAAACTTGTGCAATGGTCTTCAAAGAAACAAAAAAAGGAAGTGGCTTTACATTCAGTCTGATACAAGTGGGCCTGATTGAGGCTGACCTGTAAGGAGGAGCGACAGGCCCTTTTGCCGTGACGCCTCACACATTTCCGGGGGCTGCTTTTGCCTTCTTAGAGGCCTAGCCTCCAAACAGACCTAATGTTGGCCCTCTGGCCACGTAGCTGAGTTTCTTCACGTTTTCAGCTCAGTAGCTCTTCATCTCACATAGCATCTGGGCAAGTGGGTTTGACTAGCTCCTTGAAAAAGCAACTACTTGCTCCAGTAGCTGAGGTCCTGCCCATGTTGTTAGTGAACATCCGCACCTGACAGGCTGTGGTGAACCTGAAAGCTACCAAACTGCCCAAAATAAAAATCACCATACTGTTTGAAAATGTGGACTTGAGGAGAAACCAAGATGGCGGCATAGGTTAACGCCGGAGATCGCTGCCTCAAACAACCACTTCAGAGATATAACTAAAGGACAGAACGGACATCACCCAGAACCACGGGAAGGCTGGCTGAGTGGAAATTCTACAACTAGGAGGAAAGAGAATATCATACCCAGACTCAGAGGAGGCGCTGTGCTGAAGTGAAATACTCAGGTGCGGAGTGTGCTCGCAGAGCGGGCTGGCGGCGGAGGGCGCGGTTGTTGTTTTCAATCGGGAGGGAGTTTCAGACTCTGAGTCCAGATCCGGGCGAGTCTCTGGGGACCGAGACTCAAACGGGAGAAACGGGACTGTCTGGCTTCGGTCGGAACTCGAAGGCAGCTTTCTCTCCGAGGTTTGCAGCCATTGCTGGGGCTCTGAGAGGCAGAGCCCCTGGGGAAGGAACTGAGAGTCGCCATAACTGCTTGTTCCGCCCGCCCTGTAGATCCCCCCGGGGACCCGCCCCGCCCAAGGCGCCATTTGCCGGATAGCCTCAGGCAAACGCTAGATTAGCACTTCCCTAGAGATCCAGCACAGAACCCCTCCCACTACAGACACAGCAGACTCTCATAGCCAGTTAGCCTGGAGGTCAAATCACCCCGGTATTGCCGACATCAATCAAGGTTTAAAGGCAACAAGACTGCGGACAAAGACCACTAGGGGGTGCACCAAGAAAGCATAAAAAATGTGGAGACAAAGAAACAGGACAAAACTGTCAATGGAGGATATTGAGTTCAGAACCACACTTTTAAGGTCTCTTAAGAACTGTCTAGAAGCTGCCGATAAACTTAGTAAGGCCCTCGAAAAGACTGGTGAGACCGCCGATAAATGTAGTGAGGTCCTCAAGAAATCTAATGAGACCCTCGATGTTGTGATAAAGAACCAACTAGAAATTAAGCATACACTGACTGAAATAAAGAATATTATACAGACACCCAACAGCAGACCAGAGGAGCGCAAGAATCAAGTCAAAGATTCGAAATGCGAAGAAGCAAAAAACACCCAACTGGAAAAGCAAAGTGAAAAAAGAATCCGAAAATATGAAGATAGTGTAAGGAGCCTCTGGGACAGCTTCAAGCGCACCAACATCAGAATTATAGGGGTGCCAGAGGATGAGAGAGAGCAAGATATTGAAAACCTATTTAAAGAAATAATGACAGAAAACTTCCCCCACCTGGTGAAAGAAATAGACCTACAGGTCCAGGAAGCGCAGAGAACCCCAAACAAAAGGAATCCAAAGAGGACCACACCAAGACACATCATAATTAAAATGCCAAGAGCAAAAGACAAAGAGAGAATCTTAAAAGCAGCAAGAGAAAGAAACCCAGTTACCTACAAGGGAATACCCATACGACTGTCAGCTGATTTCTCAACAGAAACTTTGCAGGCCAGAAGGGAATGGCAAGAAATATTCAAAGTGATGAATACCAAGAACCTACAACCAAGATTACTTTATCCAGCAAAGCTATCATTCAGAACGGAAGGTCAGATAAAGAGCTTCACAGATAAGGAAAAGCTAAAGGAGTTCATCACCACCAAACCAGTATTATATGAAATGCTGAAAGGTATCCTTTAAGAAGAGGAAGAAGAAAAAAAAAAAGGTAAAGATACAAATTATGAACAACAAATATGCATCTATCAACAAGTGAATCTAAGAATCAAGTGAATAAATAATCTGGTGATTATAATAGAATCAGGGACATAGAAAGGGAATGGACTGACTATTCTTGGGGGGGAAAGGGGTGTGGGAGATGCGGGAAGAGACTGGACAAAAATCGTGCACCTATGGAAGAGGACAGTGGGTGGGGAGTGAGGGCGGAGGGTGGGGCGGGAGCTGGGAGGAGGGGAGTTATGGGGGGAAAAAAAAGAGGAACAAATGTAATAATCTGAACAATAAAGATTTAATTAAAAAAAAAAAAAAAGAAAATGTGGACTTGAGACAAAGACCGAGCTTATTGATAAAGTCCTCCTGATCCACCCACAGAAGCAAGTGTGAGGGGAGACCCTTTGGCAGGTAGTCTGCCCGAGGGAGGGAGCCTGCTGAAGGAATAGCCTGCCAGTGGGAGTTGTTTGGAGTCCCTGAAGCGCCTTCTGTGTCCTCTGCCAGAGGGAGATGCGGGAAACACTTGTGGGTCAGCTGATGAGGACGGCTCCCCCTGTTCCCCTCATGAAGTGCTTCTCTATGTCCCAAGGCAAAGACAGCTTCATGAAGGCCACACATCTTCCATGCAAGCATTGGTCAATCACTGTGATGTTTAGGGCTCTAAACTTCTTGTGTATGCCAATATTGAGGCTTCACCAGTGGGAGAGACCAAAGGAGTTTCAGGGGCTTAGAGATCTTTATATAGGGATATGCCATCTTTGGTAATTTTATAATTTACTGGGCATTTATCTTTCCTCCAGCTACCATTGGTTTCTCTAGCACTAGGCTTCTGTCGGGTTTAAGAAACCATAAGCATACAAGCCACTGGCACAGACAAATTGCTGGAAGAAACGGACATAATTTGGTTTCCTGACTAGCACCTGGAAGAGCTTTGCCACACCAGCTCATCAGGCAGGTGCTGGCTCCTGGGGCTGGCCTGCTGTACGTGAGCACACCCCAGCCTCTAGTGATGCACACCACTGGTCCCCAGTGGTAGCCCTGGCGGGAAGCAGAGCAATGATACCCTTTCCCCTAGTTAATGTTTCAGACCCCAGTCTTCTGGTCTATAAAATGAGTGCAATCATAATACCTTGCAGTGAAGCAGGTGCCTGCTGGGATGTTGTGAGAATCAAATGAGATCATGTGTTTAATTTCCCAGCACAGTATCTAGTTAATTCCATTCTTTTGCCTCTCCCCCTTCCCATTTCTGAATTAGAACCAGATCCACCATGGAAGCAACCTCCATAGCCACCAGCTTCTCATCCTCTCCTTTTTGGGGAAAACAAGGAAAGTCCATTTTGTTTCTTCCCAAAGAACTGGAGTTCTTTATGACCTGGTCTGGCTGATCTCACCAACCTTATCTCCCATCTCATCCTTATCTCTGGCAGCCCCTCCCCCCCCACCCCCCCACCACACACTGCATTCATCACACCTTCCTCTGGGCCACCTCTGGCGCTGCACGCTTACCACTCTGAACCTCACTGCAGTGCAGCCTGTTATGGCTGCTGCTTCTTTAGACTGAACTCCATGGGGAGGCGGACCATGTCTTCAGATTTGACTTCTAGTGCTTAGTAGGTAACCAATCATCTTTTGGTTAATAAAACATTAAACCAGACTCTGGTGAGAGAGAGAGAGTGTGTGTGTGTGTGTGTGTGTGTCTGTGTGTGTGTGTGTGTGTGTGTCTGTGTGTGTATGTGAAAATGGCCTGAATACTTCAGATTCTAAAGTTTAGAAGGATCTTTCTGGTTTCTTTGAAGACTTCCCAACAAGTAAATACATATGATTTCACTTTAAAAGGGAGGATAATTGATTTTTCTCTGTGAACAGGAAGACACTTCCTTTTTTTCTTCTTACTGGTGTGTGGTGAAGGACATAAATTACATAGGAAACAGGACATGGAGACATAAACCCGAGTAATCCAATTACATATTTTAATCAACAGACAGCGTCCCAAGAGAGGAGACGATGATACACGGGACAGAGACCACTGCAGGGGATCCAGGAAGCTGTGTTCTTCACTTCTTTAGAAAGAGAGACAAAGAAGCACAGAGGGGAGAAGGAAATACAGCAGTTGTCATAGGAAGTGAGAATCAGTGTTGCTGGTTATGCAATATAAAATAAATCTGAGGAGGATGTTCAGGCCTCAGAATGTTAAACAGTGAATACATAAGTAATTTCCTGAAGACAAAGGAAAAGAAACCAAAAGAAAACAACAACACAAAACCCCACAAACAAAACAAAGAAACCGAATTGTGGAGAACAAAAGCCAGGCTTTTAAAAAGGAAAGGCCATCTAATTACAGCCTTTCCTGGAAAAAAAAAATTGTGCTTGTAGCCTGATGTAGACAACACACAACTTCTAATTCCACGGAGAAGGGACCTAGAGAAGGCGCTTGCGGCAGGGACACAGGACAGCAGGACGCTGACGGTGATGAGCGCTGGACCACGCTCTTTTGAGATCACTCGCTTCACCTTTCTTAGGCCTTCAGGCAACAAGGCTATAAAGCAAGAATTTGTTACTTACATTTTGCAAATAAACTGAGGCTCAGATATTTCAAGGTCAAGGTTTTTGTTTAGCGGCTAGTGGTACAGGTGAGATTTGAACCCAAGTCCATCTGACTCACCTTCCACATCTCCCCTATTGTACCACGCTCCTTCAGCTAATGGATGTGACTCATAAAACCTTATTCCTAAGATTCCAGAATCCAGGCTGTTTGTACATTGGTTTTGAACTATAGGGCAGAGCCTCATAGTTCTCCCAATTAAATGTCCATTCCTTATGCTGACAGCAGTTGAAGCTCTCTCTGGCATATAGCCTCGCCCTTCTTCCCCACAGCTGAATCCTGTTGCTCTCACCTGGGATCCAGGCTGATGGGGTGACCACCACTTGGAACCCTGCCATTCACCGTGGCAAGGGAGGGAGAGTATCCCGGACTAACAGCCGAATACTCCAGCCCAGAAGTGATACTGCATACAACTCATTTGCTAGCTAGAGGTAGACACATGGAAAGCCACAGACAGATTTGGTGAACAGCATCAATGACTCCTGCTGCTTTAACATACTGGATATGTCATGCATTTATCATATTCATTATCTGTCTCCCTGTCTGCAATGTCTGTTCCAGGAGGGCAGAGGTCTTTGGTTGGTTCACAGATGTGCATCCTCAGTACCCAGAGCTGTGTTTGGCAAAGGAGATACTCAGCGAACAGTTGAATGAGTGAATGAATACATGTTGTCAGTTCTAAGTTCACTCGCTGAGTGGTCTTGGGCAAGTCTTTTATACTCTCTGAGCCTTCAAGTTTCCTTTTAGAAAATGACGATAAAGGGATGATCTCTCATGGGATTGTGGTGAGAATTAACGAAGTAAGCAGGCAAAGAGACTAGTGTAAGACCTAGTCCATGAAGAGCTCTGGATAAATATTAGTTTCTTTTCACCTTAAGCAAATTTATTTAAAAAATAATAATTAAAGCAACTGTGTAGTTTGAATACTTTTGTAACTTTTCTGCTGCCTCCCAGTGTCCAGAATAAGACTGATGTTCTTCCCAGAAAATTTTTCCTTAAATTGCTGGAAAACTCCGTCCATGGAGCAGGCTTCTAGCTGGGAGTGGGAGTGAGGCTGGGTGCTGCCACTGGCCAAGCCTTTCAACAGTGTAACAAATGATGTGCGGGCACAACTGGGGAAAACGCGCACATTCTTCAGGGGTCTGGCGAAGTCATGGTCGGCCCCCAGGTGCACTTGACCTGTTAACAACATTTAGACAGATTTATCAGCTGTAAACTTTGCACCCAGCAAAAAGAGAACACTTATTTTTTTCTCCTAAACATAAAGCAGAAAGATTTGTCAGCAACGGGGGAAATTCGAGCAAGTGAAGTAGAGAACTTGCTTCTCCCTGCCCCTCAGTGGCCTGGCATCAAGTCTCAGGACCTAGCGAGTTTCCTGGGACCATGGGGGTGAGTCCTGCAGCAAGGCCTGGGAGCTCTAGTAACAAGAGCCTGGATTGAGTAAAAAAAAAGGGACGGCACGTTCTTAATTAACGCCACCGTGAGGAGGGAGAAAAGAAAGAAAGCACATGAAATAATAGAGTTATGCAAAACTTCCCAGAACTTTTTGTGGTTCTCTTCTCTACTATTTTTATGAGCTCATGTGCTTGAAATTGAATTGTTTGAGAAACTAGATGGAGTTAGTTTTGAAGCACCCACATAGGACTGATTGCCACAAGTTGGAATGCCATAAGCCTCACGTTCATGAACATCTGTCATGATACAGAGGAAAGAGGATAGGATTTGGACTTGAGAAGGGAGCCCACGCTCCACACTTTACTGGCCATGTAGCTCTCGGTAAACCATGAACTCTCCAAACCTCGGTTTCCTCATTTGTCATAGGGAGGTTATAAAAGCCAATTGAGGTGGCTGTCAGGAGAATTCCATGAGCTGATTTTGTGAAATGGTGTCGCTGAGTTTAAAATGCAATGGTGGCATTTGTAATTTTTCTGGAGAATTATAAACAGTTCAGAAAAGGTTTTCCTATTTTTCCTTAGGGAGGTAGCAAGAACGCATCACCCCCTTCTCTTTAGTCACCCCCCATTTTCTTATAAAGCATTTGCATATTATATATTAATGGTGATTAGCATTACATATACACATTAATATATTAGCATGTAATTAGTATATATACAAATCAATTAATATATATTTGTATATGTACTCTGAGTATGCATGTATATGTGCGTGTATGTGTGCATGTATATGTATGTGCATGCATGTACACACACACACACATATCTATACATATAAAAGGCTAATATGCAAAGTGTCCCCTCAGGAGTTCGGCTGGAAGATCCAGAGTTCAATCGCTCACTATGATGTGCGCTGACCACCAGGGGGCGGTGCAGAACATGGTGGGTGACCAGCAGCGGCAGCAGGGCACTGAGGGAGCGAGGGAAGGAGGAGGCGGGGAGGTGGGGAGGCAGGGAACCTGATCAGTCCTGATTGCCAGCCAGGTTTAGGGACCCTACCTGTGCACGAATTTCGTGCACCAGGCCTCTAGAGTGTGTGTGTGTGTGTGTGTGTGTGTGTGTATATATATATATATATATATATATAGAGAGAGAGAGAGAGAGAGAGAGAGAGAAAGAGAAAGAGAGAGAGAGAGAGAGAAAGAGAGAGAGAGAACGAACATCCCTTCTTTAGCATTCCCATGGTCACTGTAATCCCTGTCCTAGACTGTTGCAGTAGCCACTGAATCACACTGGCTGTCTTTGTGCTGTTTTCTAATCTAAACAATCTAGATTAAATGCATATCTGACCATGCCTCCTCTCCTTAGAAGCCTCTGACCCAGCATAACTTTCAAAGCCCTATGTTTAGTACTGTTGTTCTTAACCAGAAGATTTTACCCCCTAGGGTACACCTGACAGTGCATGTCCCCTGGCATCTTGTATCCTTTAGGAAGCCTTGCACACAGACTAAGCCCCCTCTCTGTGGGCCCATGCCCCCCTGCCTCCCCCTCCCACTTGACTTATCCCTGTAATGAGATGAATCTTATTCTGCCAAGACTTCTTCTCAGAGCTTAGTCTCCCACCCATTGGTGGGATGAGAAAAGACTGGGACCATCCTTTCTCCATCTTTGTACCTCAGAGCCTAGCACACAGAATCTCAGCAAGCATGTGTCGATTGAAACAGAATGAGTGACCATCTGTAGTTGAAGCTGCAGGGTTCTTCTGAAAGGTTTTCAGGTGAGCCACTTGAGCAAAGATTCTGGTCTGTCCTGTGGCTATACCCTGTTTCACTAGTGGTAGTTAAAACGTACTGGTTTTACTCTGTGCCAGGAGCTGGTAAGGGTTTTATATTGAATTCTCACTCTACTGAATCTTGACTCTTATACATGCCTCCTCTCATTATTTCCATTTTACAGATGTGAAAAGTGAGGCTTGGCGGTTAAGAAATCACACAAGTGATGGAGCCAGGGCTCAATCCAGGCATTCGGATCTCAGAGATTTCCTCTCAGCTGCGATGCTCATCAGCCCAATGTCAGACGCTATTCTGATGCTTGTTCTCCCAGCACCACAAACACAGTGTCAGTGGGTCTGCATTTTCGAGATGAAGAAATGGAGCCCATAGGAGATAGTCATCAGTGACACATCCATGTCACAGCCAGGCCAGATACTGGTTTGATGTCTTTCTATACAACGCTATCTCAGGGACCCAATTATACTCTCTCATCCACGTCTACCTTTGCCAAAATTTGCCCATCTTCTAGGACAAAGAAGCCTGCAGTTGCAGGTGCCACATGAGGACACCCTCTAGGAGTCTTGGTGCCCACCTGGGAGACCTGCTGCAAACAGATTAGTTAAGCTCCTAGAAATCTGGACCAGATCTGGGACAACTCTGACTCCTGTCTGGGACAAGTCCTATATCCTGGGAGGTCTCACACTGAATCCCATTTGCCACAGATCTCTAAAAGCTTCCAGGCTGCTTAACTCTTCCCAAACTTTTTGGTTTAAAAATACTTTTCCAATCAGTGGGTCTGGGTGCATTCTTTGTGCCTGGAGCATGCCATTCCCTTCAGCTTTGGAGCAGGCCCGAACATAGCACAGACCCAAAAATGTGACACTCTGTTTCCAGGCTGAGTGGCTGGGAGCGCAGTGTGTGTGTGTGTTTGTTGGGGAAGGGGGTTGCGGGGGAGAGCTCCCATGGAATTCTGAGGAGAAGCCTTTGCTTTTCCAGGGTGGTCCAGAGGTCTTGGATTGCAGTCGGCTGTGTGTGCTGGGACCCTTTGGGAAATCTCCCAGAAAGTTTATCGCAGAAATGTTCACTTTTGCTTTCTTTCCTTTAGGGGATATTTTTTCCACGACCCATAGCTTACTTTAAATGTCATCTGTCCTCCCTCGCTTGCTTTGGTTCATCTCATGTATTCATTCTATGAGCACTCACTGAGTGGCTCTTGGACGCCAGGCACCCCGGGAGGGCCTGGGACTACAGGAGTGCAGATGGAGATTCGTTCTCCAAGTGCTCGAAGCCTAGTGGGAAAGAGATATAAACTCAATGGATGGTGACCAGTCCTATACCAGAAGCTTAGAGATCTAGGAGTGAACATAAGGCAGACTCCAAATCAGCCCTGGGAATCAGAGATTACCTCCCAGATGATGAGGGCTAAACTGATTCATGAAGAAGAGAGACAATCCAGGCAGAAGGCATGAAACAAACGGGAGACAAAAATTCCAAGCAACAGAAATAGAATATACATAGTCCCTGGGGCAAAAAGAAGAGTCCCTGGACATATGGCAAGTGCTGCAGTTTAGTCTGGCAGTTAGAGTACGTGTGGGGCTGCTTGTGGCAGGGGGTGGGGGATATTGGTGAGAGAAGAATTAGAGAGGTTGTCATAAATCATGGCCTGCTGGACTTTGCAGGTCAGGTTAAGGATTTTAGACTTTATCTTGAGGGCAGATGAAGCAGATTATAATCAAGAACATGACATGGTCAGGTTTGCTTTTTATTAAGTCCAGTTAGGAGAGAATTCAACAGAAAGGCTGAGGGCTTCGGTGACAGAGTTTTGTTCCTGCCTTTGTCATCAGAGCCAGCTCCAGAGGACATCAGGGAGTCCTTCTGGCCAGGTTGATGACAGAGAGTTGGGGCAAAGCCTGGGCAGACCCAAGAGATTCAGTGCAAGGGGTGGACAAGTATTAAGCCTGGGGTGCAGGAGGAATGCAAGACTGAGGAAGAGAGAAAGAGAGGGAAGGAGCAAATAGAAGACTGACCTCCATGGTAGTACGTGGGTTACAAGCAAGTTTAGTATAGTCGGAGGGGGAGAGAGGGAGAGAGGGAGAGAGAGGGAGAGAGGGGGAGAGAGGGGGAGAGGGGGAGAGGGGGAGAGGGAGAGATTTGTTGTCCTACTTATTTACACATTCATTGATTGCTTCTTGTATGTGCCCTGACTGGGATCAAATCAGCAACCTTGGTGTATTGGGATGATTTGAGCTCGGCGTGTCAGCATTTTGAAAAACCCTAACTTAACTCTGGTGCCGTGTCACATATAGAAATTTTTTGATATTTGCAACCATAGTAAAACAAAGACTTATATTTTTGATATTTATTTTATATATTTAAACGCCATTTAACAAAGAAAAATCAACCAAAAAAAAATGAGTTCGCGTGTCACCTCTGACACGCGTGTCATAGGTTTGCCATCACTGTTCTAACCAACTGAGATACCTGGCCAGGGCTTAAGGAGTATTTTTACATTTAATTTTCTAATTATTTCTTGTTAGTTTTGAGATTTACAGCAGGAGAGCTAGTCTGGTACCACATATTCTCCTATATAATAAAGAGGTAATATGAAATTAACTCTCATGCTCTCACAAGATGGCTGCCTACGACCAGGCCAGCAGGAGGGTTAGTGAGGGCTGACCAAACAACTGAACAGCTGGCTGCATGGGGTGACCAGGCTGGCGGGGCGGAGGGGGGGGGCGGTGTAGGGCGTGAGGGGCGACCAGGCCAGCAGGAGGAGCAGTCGGGGGCAACCAGACCGGCAGGGGGGGCATTAAGGGGTTATCAGGCCAGCAGAGAGGGGGCAGTTGGGGGCAACCAGGCTGGCAGGGGGGAGCAGTTAGGGGCAACCAGGCAGGCAGGCAGGTGAACAATTAGGAGCCAGCAGTCCAGGATTGTGAGAGAGATGTCCAACTGCTGGTTTAGGCCCAAACTTCGGACATCCCCTGAGGGGTCCTGGATTGGAGAGGGTGCAGGCTGGGCTGAGGGGAACACACCCCCCCCCCCCGCCCCCGCACGAATTTTGTGCACCGGGCCTCTAGTTCCATCATAACCAGAAACAGGTCTTATTTTTTTTTTAAAATATATTTTATTGATTTTTTACAGAGAGGAAGGGAGAGAGATAGAGAGTTAGAAACATCGATGAGAAAGGAACATCGATCAGCCGCCTCCTGCACACCTCCCACTGGGGATGTGCCCGCAACCCAGGTACATGCCCTTGACTGGAATCGAACCTGGGACCTTTCAGTCCGCAAGCCGAGCCAAACCGGTTTCGGCACGTCTTATTTTTAATAGTAACTATTGGAAAGTTCAAGTATCTTCTCATGAACTGACATTTTTCTTCTGTTTAAAATGTTTCAAGGACTCTGCAACATTTTTTTGGTCTCTGTTAGATTCCAAAGCATTAAACAGCTGGGCAGATTGTGTGTGTGTGTGTGTGTGTGTGTGTGTCTGCTGCTGCTATTTGGATTTGGATTTCATAAATTCTCATCTGGAGAAATTTACCACTATCATTTTTTTTTTGCATCAGTAAACCCAGAACAATTTGTGAGCATAGCAGGTATAATACTGTCTATGTTTGGTTCAATCACAAGCCTGGGAAGCATTTGAACCTTCCAGTGGTCACTTTAGACGCACTGCCGAATATTAGCTGAATGTCCAAGTTTAAATTAGAAGGCACATGGAAGGGTAAATATTGACTTGTTCAACAAACTTGTTGCGTTTGCATTCAAAGCACTTTTGGAGGCTTGAAGAAGCCCGTTTATAAGCAAAATGAATCTGACTGAAAATAGCTGATTTCTATAAATTCTCAGACAGGAGGATTCTAAGTTATTAATAATGACATGTTTTTATGTCCTATGTTCTACTTTTTAAAGCATTTTCAGATTCCATATTAAACATATGTCCCTACGCACATATTTTTCCTGTTCCCTCTGCCCAGAACACCACTCTCTTCTTTCTCTGAACTTTCATTCATTCTTCAACAATAATCTCAGTGTATTCCCTACCTCCCCACTCCCACCTCCACAACTGTTGTAAAACTCCTGTCAGAGAATCCCCACCTTCTTGATGCTTTCATCATAATAGCTTTTACACATTTCATTCTATTCAGCAAATATTCTTTCGGCTCAAAAGCACAGTGACAATGAAACTTCGTAGGCTTCCTAAGATACCCTAAGTAGCATTTGTAATTTTTGTTGTTGTTGTTGTTCCTTCTCTAAGTTTAATCCTGTCAGCATTTAGGCTTTGTTTTATCTTCTTTTACCGCATTCAAGGAAGGAGACTCAACTAAATCAGGAGCATCACTGGGGGTAGGAGTGGAAGGAGCTCAAGGTCAAAGGTCCTGGAACTTGGTCCTGACTTTGTCACACCAGTTCTCTGACCAGCCCAGCACTTGCCACACAAAAGGTATTTTTTGGTGAGTGAATAAACTTGGAGAAATCACTTAACCTCCTTTGGCCTCAGTTTCTACATCTTAGAACAGAGTTGGAGTTAATGGTTTCTGATTCCATTTTGGCTTTGTAACTCATGAACGTCTATGATCCTATGATCCTTCAGCACCCAAATCTATCACTACAGTAAAACTTATTTTTTAGATTAATTAGAAAAGGAGAATGCACATGACATTTATGGAGTGCCTAGAATGTGATAGATAATCTTTTCTCTATTTGGAGGTGTTTCAGCATAATAGATCATAATGGTCTCGTCCTCCCATTTCTGTGGGTTCTGCTAGATTTTCATTCATCCTTCCAGTTTCTGTTAGCCAGGTTTCACACTGAGCAAGGGTTAAGAGCCACTCTTCTAGAGTGAGAGGGGAAGGGAGGGAGCTGCTGCATGAAGAGGGATGAATGTTTCAGACTTGGTACACTCAATATTGACATGCAAGTGCATATTTCCAATGCACTTGAAGCTGATCTAAGTAAATATAGCATTTCCTGAAGTTGATTGATTGACTACCTAGTATAAAGATAAACTTCTCGTATGACTTCTAGCACAAAAGCCAAATAGGTGGGAAGTTTGAATTAATGATCTTTTACTACATACGCCAGGACTGAGGGTATAGACCAAGATGTTTGATAGGACAGACATTGTCTTGGGCATGATAATCTGAGGATGCGTTTGTTCCATGAAATATGACCTTGCTGCATGGCTGCCAAAAAGACATCCGCCCTGCTGCGAGGCCACCATTCTTCCCGTCCATTGCTTGAGAGATTTATTACCTTGGCTCATGCTCCTTCCACAGGGAAGTTGGTCAGATTTTATCATGTCAAGTGACATAAAGCACAAAGCTTCTTGCACCCTGTGAGTGCTGGGTTCTAGAATCAAGGTCTGCTTCCCTGTAACTCTCCAGATCACCTGGTATAAGTGTGCTCCATCTCCCATAATAAAGTACCAAAGACTGGGGGCTTAAACCACAGGAATGTATTTCCACATGGTTCTGGAGCCTGGATATTCATGATCAAGGGTCAACATGTTTGACCTTGGCCTCTCACCTTGGCCTGCGATGGCTTCCTCTTGCTGTGTTCTCACCTGGCTTTTCCTCGGTATGTGTGTGCATCCCTGCTGAATCTCTTTTTTTTCTAATAAGGACACCAGTCATATTGGATTGAAGCCCCACACTTATACCTTATTTAACCTGAATTATTCCCCTAATGACCCCATCTCCAAAAGTAGCTACATTTAAGGTCCTGGGGTTAGGACTTACACATACGAACAGTTCAGTCCATAGCACCCTGTGAGGACCTAGGGATTGACGTTGATCTGGTAACACAGCCATTCTCTCCTGCCTCCCTCAGCAGAGGGGAGGCTCTGGCAGATATGTGTGGCCTATGTTAGAGCCAGACCCCTTAAGCCACTGAGAAGAAGAAAGGTTCATGTCTCTTGTGAGAAGCAGCACAGGGAAGAAGAGCCGTTTCCCTCTCTGTGGATCTCAACATGCCGCAGATGTAAAATATAGAGATCCTCCTGAAAGAGTTGTTTGGGAAAAGAAGACAGCATAGTTACTGGTTCAGCGACAGCTCTAGAATTTTAGGGGGTGTACAACCTGCAAGAAAGAGCTCCTGTGAAGGAAGGTAGTCCTGGGCCTATAGGGACGGGTGCCGTTTATAAATCACACCCCATACTGTGTTAGCAAGCCCTTGGCTCACCTGGTCACAAGTCAGTATCCCCTTATGTTCTGTGGCATGTGTGTGTTTAAACAAAAATCCATTATGCTTGCACCAGAGAGGTGAGTAGGCGCATCCAAGGTCTGCCGCTGCTAGATGTGGCATTAGCAGGAAGACCCACTGGAGTCTGGTGAGCCGTGTGCAGAAAGCTGCAGTTGTGTGACAAGGTTAATAAAACCCTGTCTTCCCAAAGGTGAAATGTGAGTGCCTTGGTTATGCCTGAGGCCTACTTCTCATCAGAAGCAGGAAATCGGATGGATCCAGGAGGCTCCCTGCCTGGCTCAGCTAGCAAGCTCTGGTTTCTTGCAGGGTGATGCCAAAGGCTGCACAGAAGACTAGAGGCTTATGCGATGGTGATGGAAAGAATGCCGGATAGGAAATCAGGCTGGGCTCTGGGACTAACTGTGACACTTTGGGCAATTTATTTAGCTCCCCACAGGTCTCAGTTTACTCCTCCATAAAATGGGATAAAATATCTCAATGGTGCCTTCCAGCTCTAAATGCACCTTGTTGAGGCACTGCTTCTCATCCAGTACCTGTGAACTTTGGGATAAATGCATTCACCCGGGAGTTACTTAGGATTAGAATCACATAAACTTGGGTGGCTATATGGGTGTTTATTTCTTTAAAATACACTGGGATAACACCAAGTCCCAATCTCTCCTGTGTGCTGTTTGAACCATCTGACGGTCTCTAACAAACCTTCCCTATATGAGGCTTACTTCTCTACCTGTGCTCATCTGCACCATCACATTGGACATTAGTTGAAGGCAGAGATTCTGTTTTATTCATCTGTGTAACTCCTGAACTCTGTACCATCTTTGGAATTTTGTAGTAACCCAGGAATATTTCATACTGAATTAGACAGGAAGCAGTATTAACAGCAAGAAAGCTCAAGGGATGCTTGATTAAGGGCTATCCTATACTCTGAGGAGAAGAAACAAGGAGAGTCAAAGAGCTCATAACAGCAGAATAGAAGTGAGTAGTAATGAACTGGCAAGCACTGAAATCGATGGCTTTATACATTGTCTACAAAATCAGACTCTCCTTACATTTCAGTTTTCTCAGAGTGGAATCCTTTGGTGTGGCATTCACATTGGGGGATTCCATGCAAGTCTGCAAATGCCACATGCAGCTATACTCTCTACTGCTCTTCAAGACTGGTCTAAGAAAGCAAGCTTTTGTTAATTTCCTAATTACTAAAGGGCACTCCTCCGAAGGGGAATTAAAAGTGGATAGGGAAGTGTGTGTCATTTCTATAGGCTTTCATGGGGATGATTCCATGTTGGGCTTCTTATACCTTTTACTAGAGGCCTGATGCACGAAATTCGTGCAAGGAGCTCGGCCCTGGCAGCCGCGGCCCTTGCAGCCCAGCTTCGCCTGGAAGGTCATCCAGCTGTTCGGTCTAACTAGCATATTACACTTTTATTATTACAGATAAGTTAACTAGAGGCCCAAGCCGTCAGTCAGACATCCGTAGTGCCTCTGGCTGAGTGGCGCTCCCCCTGTGGGAGCACACTGACCACCAGGGGTCAGCTCCTGCATTGAGCGTCTGCCCCCTGGTGGTCAGTGCAAGTCATAGCGACCGGTCATTCTGCCATTCAGTCAATTTGCATATTAGCCTTTTATTATTTATATAAGTTAATAAGCTTCCAAATTCTGAACTGAGAACTTTAGTCTCACTGTCCCTTTCCTAAGCTGGCTCTTCCTCTGCTTTAATAAATGTTTCCTGTTTTGTAAAATTCTAAAATCAACAGATTTACTTTGTCATATTTGGAGAATACAAAAAAGTACTTAGAACATAGAAAAATTTCACCACCAATGATAATCACTGTAGATAAATTTGAATGTATAATTCCAGTTTTCTTTTCTATCTCAAAATGGAATCATAATCTATATGCAGTCTTATAAACAGCTTTTTTAAAATTTATTGCTTAAAGTATTACAAAGGGTATTACATATGTGTCCATTTTATCCCCCCGCCCTAGATAGTCCCCTAGCCTCCCCTATCCACCAGTGTCTTATGTCCATTGGTTATGCTTATATGCATGCATACAAGTCCTTTAGTTGATCTCTTACCCCCCTACCTCCTGCCCCCCAACCCTCCCTGGCCTTCCCGCTGCAGTTTGACAATCTGTTTGAGGCAGCTCTGCCTCTGTATCTATTATTGTTCAAAAGTTTATAATGGTCTCTATTATCCATGAATGAGTGAGATCATGTGGTATTTTTCCTTCATTGACTGGCTTATTTCACTTAGCATAATGCTCTCTGCCGGGGTCCAACCCCAGCAGGTCCAGGGGTCCCCAAAGGTGTGGATGGAGTCGGCGAAGAAGGAATGACATGGAGACGGAGTTCAGTTGATCAGCAGCCTAGCCAGGATCTCTAGCCAGGATCTCCAGCCAAGTTCTGGTCTGGATCTCCAGCGAAGTTCTGCTGTTTATTGTCTTGTTACATCCGTATTTATACCAGTTGATTTTAATCCTGTCAATTTCTATTACAAAGGTTAGGGCGTTTCTTATCTCCATTCCAGGGAGTAAAGATTATGTAGCTTAAGCATGATTGTTTGTAGTGATTAACTACCCGCCTGGCACTTAGTTAAGGAGTTTCATCCCCTCCCTGACTTCAGGGAAAAATTCCTACCTGGGAAAACAACCTTTCTAGGAGAGGCATCCCCTCCCTGACTTCAGGGAAAAATTCCTACCTGGGGAAACAACCTTTCTTGGAGAGGTGACCTTGGTTAAAACACACAGCGCTAAGGGGAGCAAACATATTAAGAACAGTATGCTATATATGCCAGGTCCCTTGAAACATATGCTGTGCAGATGTTTCTTTCCTGCAGCGACTGTGTCAAGCAGCAAGGATGGACCGGCTTCCGGCAAATTCCCCCTTTTTTATTTTTTAAATGATAGCGCATGCAAATCAGTGGCCACCTCTCAGATTGGGCCGTTTAAAACTCGGAAGGAGACTGGCAAGCAATGACAGTGAGCATAACTATAAACATAGTGGATGGAGTGCACAAGGAGCCCCATTCCTGTAGAAGGTTGCCAGCCTCTTCAGTCAAGGGATTACAGCTGTCCTCAAGTTGTTGGTTTGATTGTCTTTGTTGGTCTGGCTAGCAGGCGGCATCACTGGCGACGGGCTTCCCGAAGCGTCAGCGAGTTGAAGGGCTGCATCAAAGGGTCCATCAGGGCCGTGGTTGATGGTGGTGTCGGTGTCCGAGGAGGAGTAAGCTGTGCCCTCTGGGTCAGCTGATATGGAAGATGGAGGGTAGTAGAGAGAAAAAGAAGAGAAAGCAACAGAACTACAAGGCATGGAAGTGTTTAGAAAAAAGAGGGAGAAGAAAGGGCAGAATGCAGCATCCTGACACAGCCCTTTCCTTCAGCTGCCCCTTTCCCTGTGGTCCAAGGTAGAAATGGGAAACAAGTCCTGTTGCAGTGAGAGGGCAGCTGCTGTCAGCCAGTCTCTGTCTTTACCTGGGTCCCGATCTGAGCTGGGCATGGGAAGCAGGAAGCAGCCATGGGGACAGGAGACCTTCCTCAGAAGGGCCGAGTGTTCAAGCCCCTGCACCATTGGGGAGGGGGGTCTGTGCCCCACCTTTGTTGCACCCCAAGTTTTCTCCTACTGGCCCCCGACTGTGCCTGTCTTAGGTTGCTCCACCCTGTGGAGTCTTACCCGTCGTTGACTACCAGCCATCTCTGGGCCAAGTAGGGTGATGTGAGGTTCAGTTTTGTCTCCTTGATAGCCTATGTCCCTCTGGCCTCCATGCCCAGCAACTGCCTTTGGATTCCCTCGCCTGCTGGCGGGGCTCTGGCATTGATCATAGGGAACTCAGGTTTCTTCTCTAGAGAGGGCCCAGCTTACGCCATTGGGCCAGAGACAGATCCATGGTACCAGCCACCATGAGGCTTCAATCTCAGCATGAACAGAGAGCTCAGGCAACAGCTATGGGCAATTGGATTGTAAGAAGAGGGTCCCTCTTGACACAAGGGTAAGAGGGGCCAATACAGGACAAAGGAGAGTCCTGGAACAGGGCTTTCTCAGCCCAGGATGTCAGGCTCTTGGCCCAAGACAACTCCATGTATGGGGCATATACCAAACACCCCTAGTCACGGCATAAAAGGGAGATGCCCTTCCTGGAACAGTAGGGTATGGAGATTCTAGAAAAGGCTGTGTTCAGGAAAGAAGGAGAAAGGCCAAAGAACCAGCAAACAAGTAGTTAGATTTTAAAAAAAGAAAAAAAGAAAGGAGATGTGGGGCAAAGCTGGGACATGTGGAAAGACAAAACGGAGGCACATGTGATCCTCCCAATGGACAGATTGTTCCAGCTCAGGGCTGCACATCTGCTGCAGACGGGCACTGGTCAGGTGTGCTATGATGAGGCAGAGATGGCGGGCGGTGAGACATAAGGTCGGACTAGACGGTCTGGAATCCACACAGGTGAGTCTGCGTCCTGTGGAAATATACAAGCATATCCTCTCCCCTGGGTTAAAAGTACATCAGGTCCCTTCCAGGCTCCTGTAAGCAAGTCTCTCCATTTGACGAGGGCTTTAGGTTTAGTTAGATCAGGGTTCCAATGCCTGTACATCGGGGAATTTCCTTCAGAATCTACATTTAGTATATTAATTACAAATTGAGCATGTTGTAGAACATGATGAGGAGAGGAATATTTAAACTCATTTTCTTGTAATTTTTTAATTTGTGTTTTTAAAGTTTGGTGAGCCCTTTCTACTATTGCTTGGCCTTGAGGATTGTAGGGTATTCCTGTAGTATGTGCGATGCCGAATGTAGAGCATAAGTTTTTAAAAGCTCTAGAGGTATAGGCAGGCCCATTGTCAGTTTTAAGTGCCCTTGGTATTCCTAGGTAGGAAAAGCATTGGAATAGATGTTGACTTACATCTTTAAAGGCTTCTCCTGTACGTGCAGAAGCAAGGATAACATGAGAAAAGGTATCAATACAAACATGCACATAGCAAAGTTTGCCAAAAGATGGGACATGAGTAATATCCATCTGCCATAAGTCACAGGGTCTAAGTCCTCTTGGATTAACTCCAGTAACAGGGCTAGGAAAATGAGTAGGACAATGGCCGCAGTCACGCACAATACTTCGAGCAGCTTCTCTAGATATGCGATAATATAGACGGAGAGCAGAAGCATTTTGATGGTGAATGGCATGAGACCGCCGGGCTTCTTCTAGAGCTGTACAAACTACTGGGCGAGTTAGTAAATCCGCCTGATAATTTCCTTCGCTTAAGGGTCCTGGTAGGCAGGAATGAGCTCTAATATGTCCAATATAGAAAGCCTTTTCTCGTTTGTGAATGCAAGTTTGTAGCTGAGTTAACAAAGAGAAAATGGCTGTTCTTCCTTGTGGGAGAGAGGCGGTCTCAATATGAGGAAATAATTTAACTATATATTGAGAGTCAGTGTACAAGTTAAAGGGAACCTGTTGCAATTGTTCAAAAGCATAAATGACTGCCAAAAGCTCTGTTCTCTGAGCTGACGTCTCTAGAGTTTGTTGAACATGGGTTATTGAGTCAATGATTGTTACTGCCCTACCATTAGAGGAACCATCTGTGAATACTAAGGAGGCAGGAGGTGATAATGGTTCTTTTGAACATTTGATAGGAAATATAAACGGATGTAGGGAGAGAAATTGCAATATAGGTGATCTTGGCAAATGATGTAAAATTTGTCCTGGGAAGTTACCTATAGCTATTTGCCACTCTTCTTCAAATTGTAATAGTGTGTCTAATTGTTCTCTTTTATAAGGTATTATTATCTCAGTAACTTCTCTTCCAAAGAGTTCGATACTGCGTCGTCTACCTTTGATAATGAGAGTGGCCACTAGGGAGGGATAGGGTGGTACAATCTTCCTAGGAGTGACAGGTAAATGTATCCATTCTAATGGTCCTTCCTGCCACAAGCATCCTGTAGGAGTATATTTAGTGGCTAGAATAATTAAGGCCCAAGATTTGGAATAATCTAGATACTGTAGTTGCTGTTTATTGATGGCCTGTTCTATTTTTGCTATAGCCTTTTCTCCTTCTACAGTTAATTGTCGGGGAGACTTAGGGTTAGAATCTCCCTTTAAAATGTCAAATAGAGGTTTTAAGTCAAGAGTGGTTATTTTTAGATATGGCCTGACCCAGTTGATATCACCTAATAGTTTCTGATAATCATTCAATGTGTTTAAATGATCTTTTCTTAATTGTAGAGGCTGATGGGTGATAGTAGAGGTATGTAATATTCTGCCTAAGTATGAAAAAGAAGGTTCAGTCTGAATCTTTTCTGGGGCTATTTTTAGACCATGTTCTTCTAAAGCAAGGATGGTCTGAGTAAGAATTTCCTGTAAAGTAGCCCGATCTTTATGAGCTAGTAAAATATCATCCATATAATGAATAAGATATAGATCTGAAAATTTCTTTCTAATAACTTGCAATGCCTGATCTACAAACTTTTGACATAATGTAGGACTATTTTTCATCCCTTGTGGGAGAACCTTCCATTGGTATCTCTGATAAGGCTGTTTAAAGTTTTCTGATGGTATGCTGAATGCGAATCTTTGACAATCAGCTGGGTGAAGAGGTATAGTGAAAAAACAATCCTGTAAATCAATAACAACAACACAATACTCCTGTGGAATTGCCACAGGGGAGGGCAATCCAGGTTGTAAGGAGCCCATATCTTCCATGGTGGCATTTATGGCTCTTAGATCTTGCAAAAGTCTCCACTTGCCTGATTTCTTTCTTATTACAAATATGGGTGTGTTCCAGGGACTATTTGATGGCTCTATATGTCCCTCTGCTAATTGCTGATCAATTAATTGTCGGGCTGCTGATATTTTCTCAGATGTTAAGGGCCATTGCTCAACCCATACTGGTTGTGACGATTTCCAGACTATGGGATCAGCAGTCCTAAGGGCAATCGCCCCAATTACAGATCCTGTCGAGGAGTGTGAGGTATTACTTTCCTTTCCTAATCCCTTTCCTGGATTAAATCTCGTGTCTAGCATCTGTGATGTTACTCTATCACTGGGGCTATATAATACAACTCCCATTTGAGACAAGATATCTCTTCCCCATAATGTAAAGGGGATAGTCGTAATTACATAGGGACAGAACGTTCCTGAATGTTGATCTTCATCAGCCCAAGTTAGAATCTGAGAACTCTTTTTTACATTAGATGCCTTGCCTAATCCTACTAGGGAAGTGGAGGTGGTGTGCGTGGGCCATGAAGAGGGCCAATCCTTCCCTGCTATGCAGGAAACATCTGCTCCTGTATCCAATAGACCTTCAATTGGTTTTCCCTGAATTTGTAAAATTTTTGTAGGTCTAGTAGCATGGATTTCTTGTATCCAAAATGCTGCATCACTAGATCCAAAGCCTCCAGCCCCTCTAGCTTCCTGGGTAACAGCTGTCCCTATTTTATGTATTGGTAACAGGATTAATTGGGCAATTCTCTGGTTGGGCTGAATCTGTATAGTTGTGGTGGGTGGGGAAAGTAAAATCTGTATTTCTCCTGTGTAGTCTGCATCAACAACCCCTGGGATGACTAAGATCCCCTGTAATGAGGTGGAGCTCCGTCCTAATATTAAACCTACAGTTCCCTCAGGCAGTGGCCCAGACACTCCTGTAGGAATGGCTGCTACTGGCGAGTCTGGGGTTAGTACTGCATGGGTGGTTGAGTGGAGGTCCAATCCTGCACTGCCTGGGGTTGCCCTGAAGAGGTCACTGACTGATCGAAATTTGCAAAGGGGTTGAAGGTTGATGCCCCTATTATTGCAGGGGCCTGGGGCTGGCCCCTTCTCAAGTTTCCCGATTGAGGTGATGGGATATAACCTCCTTGGGAGCTATTTGTAGAGTTTAAAGGCCGACCATTTTTATGGTATCTTGATCTACATTCCTTTGCCCAATGGAATCCTTTCTGACATCGGGGACAAACGGTTTTTGGAGGATTAATATTATTCCCTAATGTATTTCCAGGCTGTCGAGGAGCTTGCCATCTGGCCTGAGTATTATTATTATTTTTATTTGGGCATTCTCTGCTAAAGTGCCCAGATAAGCCACAAGAGTAGCAGTTCATATTTCTTTTATTACCTGTAGTATTGCTGGCTTGTCCTATAGCCTGTACATATTGAGGGTATGTCTCCCCTTTGAGAGCTGCAGCTATAGCTACACCCTGTATAAATGCTGGACTTACATCAGCACACTGTTTTATAAAATCATTTATAGTTCCTGTTCTGCGAATCGGCCTTAATAAAGCCTGACAGGTATTATTAGCATTTTCAAAAGCCAGTTGTTTGATTAGGATATCGGCTGCCTCTTTGTTATTGATTACTCTCTTGACTGCCTGCATGAGGCGAGAAAGGAAATCCTGATATGGTTCCTCGACCTTCTGTTTAACCTCTGTAAGGGTGGTGGTTTTTCCTGCTGTATAAGGTAGGGATTTCCAGGCACTTACTGCACAACTGGTTACTTTGGTAAGTGCCTCTGTGGGCATATTCATTTGCTCCTCAGCCGTGTTAAAATCACCTTCTCCTAATATCATGTCTAGGGTTATTCTTTTTCTGGTTTTTTCGCTAGTGGCTACAGCTTTCTTAGCAAGATCTTCATATTCAGTTTTCCATAATAAGTAATCGCCTCCTGAGAGACAGGATTTACAAACCTGTGACCAATCATAAGGAGTCATCCATTTACTGGCTAGGGTTTCTACCAAGGTTTGTGTGTAAGGAGCTAGAGGTCCATATTCAGAGCAGGCCAATTTTAATTCTTTAAGTACTTTGTAAGGTATAGGCTCCAAGGTGGGGTTTCTATTCCCCCCAGACTCATTCTCATATGTAACTGGGAAGCAGAGTGAGAATTCAAGATCTCCATTAGCTTCAGCTTCTCTTATTGCCCTTTGAAATTTAGACATGGAGCTCATAGGAGCCACAGGACCTGGTTTAGGCTTCCTTTCTAATTTGGGGAGCCTGTTTTGAATGGGAGGGCCATTCTCCTCTCTACTGACTGGAAAGGAACAATGGTCATGTTTATGATATTTATTCTCCTCCCGATCAGTAGGCATAGCTAAATTGCTTTTAGATTGAGCTGAAGACAATGCAAGGATGGACCGGCTTCCGGCAGCTCTCCAGTTCCATCCATGACGTTGCAAATGGTAAGAGTTCCTTCCTTTTTAGAGCAGCATAGTATTCCATCGTGTAGATGTACCACAGTTTTCTAATCCATTCATCTACTGATGGGCACTTAGGCTGTTTCCAGATCTTAGCTATGGTGAATTGTGCTGCTATGAACATAGGGGTGCATATATCCTTTCTGATTGGTGTTTCTGGTTTCTTGGGATATATTCCTAGAAGTGGGATCACAGGGTCAAATGGGAGTTCCATTTTCAGTTTTTTAAGGAAACTCCATACTGTCTATAAATTCAACGCACTTCCCATTAAAATACCAACGGCTTATATCAGAGATTTAGAACGAACTCTCCAAAAATTCATCTGGAATAAGAAAAGACCCCGAATATCTGCAGCAATCCTGAAAAAGAACAAAGTAGGTGGGATCTCAATACCAGATATCAAGTTGTATTACAAAGCCAGTGTTCTCAAAACTGCCTGGTACTGGCACAAGAATAGGCATATAGATCAATGGAATAGAATAGAGAGCCCAGAAATCGGCCCGAACCAATATACTCAATTAATATTTGACAAAGGAGGCAAGAACATACAGTGGAGCCAAGATAGTCTCTTCAATAAATGGTGTTGGGAAAATTGGACAGATATATGCAAGAAAATGAAACTAGACCACCAACTTACACCATACACAAAAATAAACTCAAAATGGATAAAGGACTTAAATGTACGACAGGAAACCATAAAAATTCTAGAAGAATCCAAAGGCAACAAAATCTCAGACATATGCCGAAGCAATTTCTTCACTGATACAGCTCCTAGGGCACTTGAAACTAAAGAAAAAATGAACAAATGGGACTACATCAAAATAAAAAGCTTCTGCACAGCAAAAGAAACCATCAACAAAACAACGAGAAAACCCACTGTGTGGGAAAACATATTTGCCAATGTCATATCTGATAAGGGCCTAATCTCCAAAATTTATAGGGAACTCATACAACTTAACAAAAGGAAGATAAACAATCCAATCAAAAAATGGGCAAAGGACCTAAATAGACACCTTTCAAAAGAGGACATTCAGAAAGCCAAGAGACATATGAAAACATGCTCAAAGTCACTAATCATCCGAGAGATGCAAATCAAAACAACAATGAGGTACCATCTCACACCTGTCAGACTGGCTATCATCAACAAATCAACAAATGACAAGTGCTGGAGAGGATGTGGAGAAAAAGGAACACTTGTGCACTGCTGGTGGGAATGCAGACTGGTGCAGCCACTATGGAAGACAGCTTTTTTTTTTTACTTAAAATTATAACATCTACCTTTTCATATTTCAGTGGCTATCAATTCAACACTTTTTTAAAAGGCTGCATTATATTCCACTATAAGTTACTTACTTAATTCCTGGTTGTTGGATATTTCAGTTGTGGCTTAATGTTTTTGGTATAATGTTACACTGATATATTAGTTTCTTATTGCTGCTGTAACAGATTGCCATAAACTGAATGACTTACAACAATATGATATACCCTCTTACAGGCCTAGAGGCCAGAAGTTCAAAGTCTTTTTCATTGGGCTAAAGTCCAGGTATGGGTGGGGCTGGTTCCTTTTGGAGGTCCCAGAGGCAAATCTGTTTCCTTGCCCTTTCCAGTTTCATGAGGTTATCTGCATTTTTTTTGCTTTTAGCCCCTTTCTCCAGTGAATTGGTCCAGTCACTGCTTCCATTGTCACATAGCCTTCTCTTGACCCTGACTCCCCCAGCTTCCCCACTATAAGGACCCTTGCAATTGTATTAGGCCCATTTGGATAATCCAGAATAATCTCCCCATCGCATGAGCAAAGTCCCTTTTATGGGAACAGTCACTGGCTCCAGGGATTAGGCCTCTTTGGGGCTTCATTCAGACCACCTTCTTCCATCAACAGTAGTAGGAACCTTTTCGGACCTACCCAAAGCTCTGTGGCTTTTATGTTGAATCTTTTAGAGGGACGAATGAAGTTATCATAGCTTCAGAAAGGTTTAGGAGAGCAAGTGCAATAGTAGATAGGAAAGCCGAGAGTTGGGACGCTGGAGTAGCCCTGCATCTGCCACTGAATTTCTGCACATCTTGGGGATCTGTGGGCCTTTATTTTCCTGCTGCAGCAACCTCGGTATCTTCCTCTGTAAGGTGAGGGAGTTGGAGATGCCTTTTTTTTCTTTTTAATTTTTATTTATTGATTCAAGAGAAAGAGAGAGAGAAGAGAAGAGAGAGAAACATTGATTTGTTTTTCTACTTATTTATACATTTGTTGGGTACTTATTTAAAAAATATATATATTTTATTGGTTTTTTACAGAGAGGAAGGGAGAGGGATAGAGAGCTAGAAACATCAATGAGAGAGAAACATCAATCAGCTGCCTCCTGCACACTCCCCTCTGCGGGATGTGCCCACAACCAAGGCACATGCCCCTGACCGGAATCGAACCCTGGACCCCTGAGTCCGCAGGCCAATGCTCCATCCACTGAGCCAAACTGGTCAGGGCCATTGGGTACTTCTTGTGTGTGCCCTGACAGGGGCTTGAACCCACAACTGTGGTGCATCAGGACAATGCTCTAATCACTGAGTTACCCAGCCAGGGCAGAGATGCCTTTCAAACATAATTTTCCATGATTCTTTGCGTCGAATCACTTTGACTTGTATAAATTACAAACAACAAATGTGCTTTAAAGGGTCATGGAGGCAGTGTCTGAGTAGTATCCTCAGGCCAGGACACACTGTAAACATGTTTTAATAACTACAAGTCTTGGAAGAAAACATTGCCTCAACCTTAATTAATTAACCATCTACCAAGCATCCACTGTGTACAGGATATTTTACATACATCATCAATAACAATCTCATAAATTAGGAATACCATGCATGCTTTTTAAACAGCTTAACTAATCTGTTCCAGGTTCCTCCGTTAGTGAAGAACAGAATTGTCACAGCCTTTTGGATCTGAGTTTGGGCTCTTCCTCTCAGATCCTGCCGCCTGTGCACGCACTCTGTAGGACTAGCTGCTGCAGTAGTGTAAGGTCATTCACCTGACTTTTCTAGAATAATTGACGACCCATCACTGAGGGTTTGGGCACTTTTGAGTGCAGTCAAATGGTTAGTTTTGTGTGAACCTGCCCGGCAAGGTGGAAGAGCTCTCTGTTTCTCTCCAGAGCAACTTTTTCGGCGCTAGACTGTACAGAGGGACCGGGGGAAATTTCTTCATTCTCTTTGGCTCCCTTTACTGGTGCTCATGGTCAGGATGTGCACGTGCTACAGTTACGTGGCCAGCCATTCGCCAAGTTCCACCGCCTTATGGAAACCAGATGGAAGCTGGAGTCCAAGTTCTGGGCCACAGAGGCGAGGCTGGGCTGCTCTCTGGATGGAATCTCTGAATTTAGGAGGCATAATCCTCTCTCCTCCTCCTCCCGGTGCCCCACTTCTTCCCAAAACCCAGTTAGTGTCAGAATAGTATAGCCTTTCCCTGTGCAGTTGCCCAGATATATATATATATATATATTTTTTTAAATTTGTAATTGCAACTTTGTTTGTAGCAAAAGTTCTGTTTGGTTGTCATAAATTGTAACCAAGAGAAATAATATCCACAAAACAGTCAGTGCTGGCATATGCTTTGAATAGCCTAGATTGATAATGTGAGGTCTTGCACAACTTTACTAACCTTTACTAGCATTTTGGGAGAATTAAACAAATACACAGTGAAGCAAACAAGCAAAAACAAACAAATGAGAAAAGCTGGGAGAGTAGTGAGGGGAAATTTCCAATGAGTCTGTAACCAGCGATACTCAGCAAGATTGATTCTGAGCCTTATTCAGGAGTTTTCAGGGAATTGGTATTTCAGGAGTAGGAGGGATCTTAAAACTCACCCAGTAATTAATTTCATCTAGCTATTTCATATTGCAAGAGGCCAGAAGGGCCCAAAAGCAGTTCCATTGTGAAACACGGTTGTCATAAGAATTCCCGCTTGCTAGTAATTAATTTTCATGGTGGTAGGAGGAATAGTGGTAATTATAAAAGTAGAGCAATTGGTGGAATGTAAGATATGAAGGATTGAGAATTTCAGAGTTGGTCGCATGCTAGTTACATGTTTTGGGAACGGTCCAGTGCTGTGGTGAAAGCGTAGGATATGAGTCAGAAAGGCCCTGGATTGGCTTACTTATTTGCTGTGTGGCCTTGGGTGAAGTATTTAACCTCTCTGAGTTTGCATTTTGGCATCAGAAGCGAAGTTAGAATGAGTTTAAAATGTGATCTAGCCCAGTGCTGAGAACTTAAGGCATGAGGGCTCCCATATTTGTTGTACCCATGCCATAGTCTCTGCCTGTGTACAGGATGTCTCCCCAAAATGGATACACACTTTGACAGCTTATAGCTCAATTTTGAAAAGGAAATGTATTTTAATAAATGCTGTTTTTATAATTTTTCAAAGTGTGTGTATATGTTTTTGGGGGACACCCTATATTTATGTCTACTGTTGAGGAAAACTTGCGGCAGAAAACTATAGTAGGGAATTTACCTTTGGACCCAACCCCCTATCCTCGGCCTTGACCCCCTGCCCTTTCCCAGAAGGTCAGGGTCCTCTCTGGAGGAGCTACAGTGGAGTGGAAGTTGGAACCAGATGGCTTTGAGCTCAGTCTCTGAGCTTTGTATCCCAAGACAAGCCACTTAATAGAAAGCCAGGCACACTGTGGATGCTAAATGAATCTCAGTTGAATAAGTGACTAAGGGAATGAATTGCACTTTTCTACTCTTTTCTCGCTGGAAAAACATTTGACTCATTCTTCAAGGCCCTGTTTGCATGACTTCTGCTGGAGCTATCTCCCCAAACACTGGTAGTCTTGTATTGAAGCACCCGGCGCAGCCTGCGCACCTCAGCCATGGATGAGCCAGCTTCTCAAAGGCAGAGCTGAGTGTTGCCATCCCTGAATGTAGCACGGTTTTGGGGCATTGGTTGTTAAAGAAATAAATGAATGGGTAAATGAAAAAAAATTCTAAAGACGGCCTCCCAGCCTCTCCCCGCTTTCACTCTTGGGCTAGTTGCGTGGTTCCCATACTCAGGCCCTTGATTTACTTCCTGCCCACTGTACAGTCAGAGTGATTGACTGCCAGTACTTGTGCTTATCTTGCCTGGAAGGTGACCCAGAATATTTCCTGAGTACAAGCAGAAAGCCATTGCCAAGGTGTGTCTCAGAGCTTCGCAGCACCCAGACAGATCGACTGGTTAGGCAAGCATGGTTCGGCTGAGTGTTTTCAAGACATTGGCCCACTGAGGAATGTTGTGCTGCTCAGCGGATTCAGAGCATGATACACTCCAACCCCATTTCCTAATTTCCCTATTTCTTTTCCAGGAGGTGTTCTGCTCTCAGTCGCCTCCAAAGCCTATCTTTTCTCCTTTTTCCTCAGCACCTTCAGCCAGTTCTCAGACCCCGTTATTTGTTTCGTGTTAACTGATATGCATCTGTAGTCTTGTTCCAGGGCTGATTGGGGGTAAATCATTTGCCTCCTCTGAGCCTCAGTTTCTTCATAAATAAAATGGGACAGTAACCTGTTGTGCCTTCCCACGTGCTCATTACCTGATGAGTCCTGATCACGGAAGGGAAAGAGCATTGGCCTGTGAAACGCTGGCTCTGTTAGTTGTCACTCTCTCTGTGATCTGACACTCTGGAGTGGCCAACCATCCTAGTTTGCCCTGGACCACGGGGGTTCAGCACCTAAAGTTCCACATCCTGGGAAACCCCTCAGCTCTGTGAAAACTGGGGTGGTTGGCCATCCTCCACCCCCGCCCTTATCTCTGTTCCCTTGGCCTCCTCCCCGGTCCGGTCCCTCCTATTGTGCCTTGAGGACCTCTCAGGCCTGTCCCCACCCAACCCTGCCCTCCTGTCACCACTGGCATGATTTTGCTGAAGTTTCGTGTAGATGGGGAGAGTTACTTCTGCACAGTAAAACAGAGGGACTGCCCATGGGGAGAGCAGGAAGGAGGGGGACTCTGTGGGCACCATGGAAGCTGTCACTGGGGCAGGAAGAGTGGTGGCTCTTCTCCCTGGCAGCTGGTGCAGAGTCCCGGACAAGCTGCAGGGGAGCCACCATGTCCCTGCCTGGACTTCTGGCAGGAGCTGTGGACTCACACTCTTCTGCATGATCCCCAAACCTGGGACATCGCTGGGTCATTCTGGTCATTCCAGGCGGGGCTGGCCACATAACTGGAAGAGCCCATGGAAAGTGAAAATGCGAGGCCCTGGTTGGGGAAGTCAAGCCTTCCTTCCCGTAGGATCATTGTCCCAATGGTTGGTAGGTGCCTTCTAAGGGACTGCAACCTCTGGATGGGGGTGGGAGGGTAAGAGTTCTCCACTGGTTTCTTGCTGGATGTATTGTAGCATTATGAGCCCACGTCAAGGGCTGCCATTGCCTTGCCCCATCCAGAGATACTTTAGTGTGTGTTCCTGGCACTAACCCTCCCTGTATCCACAGACCCTCATCAGGGTGGAGGACGAGGGCCAAAGGCAGCCCTCTTCCTGCCAAAAAGACCCTGTTGTTGCCTTAGGTGGAGGGACCAGTGGCTATAGGGTGGAGACCGGAAGGCTAAGCAGCTGGGAGCCTGAGTCCAGGAGCAAAAGGCTAAGAACCCTTCTGGGCAGGCAGGAAGGTGATGGGGGAGGGGAGCTCACGTGAGCTCATGTGAGCTGGGGGCTCCAAGCTCCTGGAACCATTGTCCTATCAGGCTTCACTTATTAAACTCAAATGTAGGGATAAAATTATTAAACATTTCAAGATGGTGACAGTTGGGCCTTTACGAGTCCCATGAGGCTGGCTGGGTCCAGGTCTAGTTCCCCTACCTATTCATTAGGACAATTCACGTCTCCTTTCTGCCCTCCCTCAGTCTTTCCACATGTGAAATGGGCTCCTCAGCCCATGTTTCAGGGCTGCCGTGAGAGGTAAATGGTGTTTGACCACCTAGTGCAGGGGAGAAACTCAATATACATTGATTTCTTCTCTTTTTCCCTTTGCCATACAGTTTAATAAGAATTTTTAGCCACCCTCTTTCAGGCTAAGTTCACTGAAAGGGCATTTCTCTTTAGGATTAATTCAGCTTTATAATCCTCGCAGCCCAGCATAATAGCACATAGTCTGTAGGCAAAAATGTGAAGTTATGAGTGAGCAACTTTTTTTCTTTTTAATATTTTTTTTGCCTTGTTTGCACCTTTTTCTTATTTTTTTTTTTTAAACTTTAATTCATAGCTTATTACTGTATTTTGTCCTGTTATCCTTGAGTGGTGAAAGGGAGCTTAGGAAACCCTACGTGATGATATATTATAACATAGAATATATTTAAAAAATACAGCCTTAACCGGTTTTGCTCAGTGGATAGAGCATCAGCCTGTGGGCTGGGGGGACCCAGGTTCGATTCCGGTCAGGGGCATGTACCTTGGTTGCGGGCACATCCCCAGTAGGGTGTGTGCAGGAGGCAGCTGATTGATGTTTCTCTCTCATCTATGTTTCTAACTCTCTATCTCTTTCCCTTCCTCTTTGTAAAAAATCAATGAAATATATTTTAAAAAATACAGTGTGTAAATGCTGGAATGGAGGAGGCCCATTCCAGAAAAACATTATAAAAAAAATATATAATTTTTTAAATAAGAAATTATAAAAGAAATACCTACTTTATTTGACACTAAAATATAGGAAATTCAGCTATATAATCTATTTGATACATGTAAAAATATAGGAGAAAAAAGACCAGACAGAAATTTACCAAAATTTCAACAGTGTTTATCTTTGAATGAACCATAATGAGCTATAAATGGGGATTGGAGTTTACTTTTCTTCTTTAACACATATTATATTTCTAAGTTTTGTATTGTTATTATGTATTACCTTTGTAATACATTATTCATATAGTTTTTTAAATATAGAAACCATTTCTTAAGGCTTAGCATAAATGCCATTTCTTCCATAAGACAATAAGTTATTTTCCAATCTTTGCTAACTTTCTACACACCACAGCTCTATGAAGTGAATATTCTATTATCTTCATTTTGCAGGTGAAAATACTAAAGTTCAGAGATAATAAAAAAAAATTGACCAGGATCACAGAGCTAGAAATGGCAAGCCTGGTGTTTAAGCCTCAGTTTCTCAATTTTCCAGAGCCAGGGGTCTTACCTGCCGCCTTCTCTTTCAAACTGGCTCAGCACTCTGTACCCTGTTTAGTGCCTTCTGCTTCACTGTTTGGCTATTGGTGTTCTTCTCTGTTCCTCTTTCTAGACAGGAAGCAATGTGTGCTTAGTGGCTGTGGTTTGCCTATCCTTGGATTTCCCACAGAACCTCACAGGCAGGAAGGGTTCAATGGGAACCACATGTTGGTCTAATGAATGCTTGAAAATGAATGAAGGTGGACTCCACCTAACGTGAGTGCTTGAAAATGAATGAAAGTGGACTCCACCTAATGGGATGATGAAGTTTGTAGCCAATATCATCTCTACTTTTTATTGCATCCACCTCCTGGGAAGATTTTGATTTCTGCCAGCAGTTCTGGCTGTGGGTAGCAAAGCAAAAGCAGTCTGTATTTTAAAACGTGTTGTTGTTTTTTTATATCAAGACAACAGATATTAAACTGGAGGCCATGTGCCCCAAAGTCAAGGTTGTCCTTTTTTGTTTTAACCCAAATATGCTCCAAAATGGATTAACGAGTGCTTTTAATCCTTCAGTTCCTGAGGCATCTTGACGGATCATAATAATTTGTGTCCCTGGACGAGGATGGAAGAGTTTTTTCTCTTTAAATAATAAGTTAGGGGTTCAGGTTGATGGCCTTGAAAAGCCTTTATACCTCTCAGAAGGTGTTTGTGGGGCAGGACAAGGGCTTGTTTTGAAACCAGGAATTACGGAAGTAGGGTTCCAGTAAATTCTAACCATACCATTCTTTTTATAGGCTTCTGCCAACTGGTGCTAAGGCGTCCTCACCAGGTGAGCCACCGTCTTGGCATCTTTGGCCTAAAAACCACACATGCTGCAAAGTAGTGTTAGGTTAAATACATTTGAGAAATGATAGTGCATTGTGATTTTTAGGATATAAGGAGTTCTTTTCCTCTCTCTCCTCCCCTATGTCTTTTACAATTTTTGAACCGATTCCCATTGATTTATTGTTTTCCTCAAAGAAATTCTACTAAACCAGCCAATCATGTTAAAGGTATCTCTTGAATTTAATGTCTTATTAGAGAGAGAAACAACACAGAATAGGAAAATGTTCTTTGTTCCTTTTGAGGGCAAATTAGAATTTATATATGCTGAGTTTCAGAATATTGATTGGCGTTTGCATCAGACACCTGCCACTTATCAGTTGTGGCAGACAGTTTGCCACCGGTCACAGCTGATTGGACCAGGGATATATGCCTAATGCAATAAGATTCTCTGTCCTGGCCTTTCTGAATTGTGATAAGAGATTAATTTCAGTCTGGGGTATTTGTTTGAATTTAGATGATTAAATATTAGGAACCTGGGAGAGGCAGAGAAAGCAATTCAGCAGAGAGGGAAGAATAAAGGAGACGCATAGAAGGAGAGCCTGAGAGAAGCTGTGCCTAAGTCTCACAGCCCATTCTAGGTGGGGGAGTTGGGTTGCTCCCAAAATGTGACTTTGAATTTAATGCAATATTGTTCTCCTTCCAAAAATATTCTTTATTTTATTAAGCTACTTCAGATTTGTTTCTGTCACTTGGAAACCAAAGAACCACATGTATACATGTTTATCACCACTGTTACCACTTTGTTTTAAACTAGTCCATGTGTCACTTTCCCTCATTAAATTGAGAGTTTCTCTAAGTCATGGACCTGTTTCTTCCTCGTCCCTGCACTTAGTATATATCTGGTACAGGATGAAGTTCAGTGGCTACTAAGTAAACAGATAAGGAAAAAGAGATGCTACCCTGTCAGTTTAATTCATTCACTGAGGAGATCTTTCTATTAGAAAAGTATACACAGTTCCAGTCATCTTTAGATGGGATGAATATACTCTGATTTATCTCAAGTCATAAATATATATATGCATATCTCCAGGATTCTGGGAAAGCACTGTGGTAATAAAAAGATGAAATCATTTTTCAAATGCAAAGTAGATGTTAGCGAGATAAACAGTATATTGGGATGTATTTCTAGAATGATTGATTCTCGAAAGGAAGTCAGAACAGAGAAATTGATCTGGGCATAGATAAACGAGGAATGGCTTTAGGCCTACCTTGAGGAGGCTGGATTTCCCAGAACTGGCTCCAAGAGGACTCCTGAATCCTCAGCATTTGGTGTATGATATTGATAAGTCCTCCAACACCCAAAGTGTGTGTGGGGGGACGGGGCGGGGGGGAGGGGGCTCCACACACAGGGAGAGACTATATGTTCACAGCATTTCCTTGGAAGAGACGGAGGGTAGTCAAGAGCTGATTACCATGTGAGGCCCACTCATGTGATGTGAGTCTGCCAAACTTAATAGCTAAAGAGGCCTTGACATGTTTCCATTTCTGATTCTGCCCTTATAAAATATGTTGCTAATTAAAATAACTGCCAGCTCAGACTCCTGCAAGGAAACCCATCCACGTGCTAGGAGGGTTGTTTTCTAGCTCTGGTTAAATAAATAAAAGCTACAAAACCAGCAGCAAAACCCAGCTATCTGGGACAGCTTAAGAGGGGCCCGGTCCATGTGTAAGTAATCAGGCAGTGCATTAATTCAGCCTTCCCTGCATCAGAGAGGGAAAGGGTTAAGTAGCAGATTATGCTACTTCTACATAGTGCTATAGGCATGTTTGATTTGGCAAGTTGAAAAAGAAGCACAAAAACACATGTCCTGACAAAGTCAAGAATTATCAAACTGAATTCAATACACTTACCAAATTGAATTTGTAGTGTGTCTTTCTTCTTCATTTGAGCCCTAGTTTGTGCAGTTGTTTAAAATGTATATTCACTAATTACAACTCCTTGCTATCCCCCTTCATTGGCTTCCCTTGGTGTTTTTCATAAAGTTTAAGCTCCTTCATGTGGCACAGCTAAAAGACCTTTTATGACCCAGACCTCACTTCTCTAGCTTCTGGTCCCATTGCTCACTCTTTAACCGCACCAAATTGCTTGCAATGCCCTGAAAATGCCATTCTCCTCTTCCCTCCATGTCTTGGACATGCTTTTTCATCTGCCTGGAATGCCTATTCCTTCTATCCTTATTCCCCCGGCCAACTCATAAACAATTCCACAGCCAGTGATTGTACAACTCTACTTAATTAGGAAGCCTCCCCTGGCACCTCTGCTTCCTCTACAGCAAAGCTGGAGAAATATCGCCTCTGAACTTTCCTGGTTCCTACTCTGTCCTTTACTACTGAACCTATCACATTGCAATTGACATGAATAAGGGACTGAACTGCTCTGTAGCTACGTTTAGAGCCCAAATCTCAGGGCACCCAAGACCCTAATGTTGTAGATATCCTGACTGACAAAAAAGGGTTTGCGAAACTAAAACTCTATGGTGGACCAAGGACCAAAAGTACTAACCAGTCTTGGGAATGATGTGTGATTAGAAGTATGGCATGTTAAATTCACTCATTCATTCATATTTTAAATTTGTGCTAAATCTACATGAGGTGCTGGGGATTACAAATGTGATTGAGACCTAGGTGGTGGTTCCTTATAGCTTAGGACTTACATAAATTAGTTAGGAAGACATGCATCTATACATAAGCAATTATTTAATCACAAACGTTATTAGACCTACAAAGTAAAAGTAAGGAATTAAATGAGAGCTATAGTAGAGAGACCTAATTCAATCTGGGAGTCAAGGAAAAAGTGCTATTCAAGAAGAAATAGTATGTTTGTGCTATAAGGCAGTGTGGGAAGGAAAGGATACAAGGCAAAAGGAACAGCATATGCAAAGGCCCAGAAGCAAGAGAGATTGACATGTTCAAGGAATAAGGAAAGACCCATGGAGTAAGAGCAATATAGCAAAGATATGTAGAGGAAAAAGATGAGCTGGGGAAGGAGAGGGGATACAGATTATGCAGAGCCTCCTAAGACAAGGTAAGGCTCTTCAGTTTTATGCTAATTGTAATTGGAAACCACCGAGAGGTTTAAACCTAATTTTAAATACAGTTTGCAGTCTTAAAACCTGTGGGGAATGGATTGGAAAGGGGTAAGAGTGGAAGAGAGTAGAACAATTGGGAGGCTGTTGCAGGATGTTTAGGAGAGATGGTGGCTTGGCCTATAGCAGTTGGAGAAGTGATGTGGAATAGTAGATGGAGTCAGGAGATATTGAGGAACTGGAATCAATGGTCCTTGGGATTGATTAGCTGTCAGGGTTGAAGCAAAATGAGATATCAACACTAATAGGTTCTTTCAATCAACAAATAGCTGTTAACTGCCTCTTATATGCCAGATAAACTGTTGAGGATGATGCCTTAAACACACAAGTCTTGGACTGCCTTCTTTCAAACATTGCAATACAAATCTGTTTAGAAGAGAGCATTAAAAAGTTTACTTTATTTCTGATGCCTAATTGACTGTAATACAAGCTTTTAAAAGGAAGTTTCCCACTAAGCTTTGTCAGGTCATGACTTGAGCTCATAGCTCCATCCCACCCACTGCCATTGAAGACAGTTCTCTTTCCATGTGTGTGCCTCGCAGCTTGCCTCTATGCCCCATCATATAGTTCTCGCTGTCCACTTCAAGTATTTTGAAAATCTGCCCATCAGCCTGCTCTCCCTTACTCACATGGACAGTTAACACACTGAATTCTGCCCCAGTCTCATGCTAACTGCATATGTTAGGCACGTTACTAACCTTCCCAACTTCAGGGTTCTCCTCTCTACAATAAAGTCAATTTAATTGATGTCAGTAGCACTAATATCCTTCATGGGTGATCAGGTATAATATGCTTCCTAAGTGATATAATATGAAGTAAAGTCATTCACCTATGATGTAGTTTTGCCACAGACTTTTAACTAGAATATAATCAAACCTTGAGATCCATCTCCGAGCTATTGGACACAAAAGGAATAGACTTCATGAGGAAACAGCACTATAGGAGAACAAGTCCAGAAAGTGGACATCTGCCTAACAAACGGCCTGGCCTCTTTAGCAGGCCCAGGGAGCTGGGCCTGTTCTAGATTTAAAAGAGTTGAGAGAAGAGACATAATAACTAAATGCAATACAGTGTTCTTGAGTGGCGCAAGCTTGAAGGTACAACTGGTAAAATGTGAATATGAAAGCTGTAGTAGATAGTGTTAGGGAATTACTATTGATGGTGGTTATGGTTAGTTTCATTAGGCATTACTATTTGGAGGAAATTTCTCTTATCATTTAGGAATGTATAACAAAAGTATTTAAGGGAGAAATATCCTAATGTCTGTGTTATACTTTTGAAATTGTGTGTGTGTGTGTGTGTGTGCATGTGCGCGCGCGCGCGGTGCACGTGTGCCTACACGTATAAACTAAAATGCAGTGAAGAGCTCTGTTACTTAAACCCAGGTGATATACATATAGGTGCTTTTATACTATTCTATTATTAAGTATTTAATAATAAAAAGTGAAATAGATAAAATCATACCTATATCACAATGTTGTGAAGGTAAGAGATAATGTCCAAAAAGACCTCACTTATATTACATATCATTAAGTAAATGAGTATTCTCTTTCACAACAGTTTTCTTCTGTGCATCAGGACCTCACTCAAATCCAGAATCTCACTGCACTCAGCAGCCATGTGTCAGGAAAGCGTGGTCGGAAATCTCCTGGTCCCTTGGAGGATGGTACGTAGGTGAGCTGGCAGGCTGGCATCATGCTCGGTGGAATAAACTTCTCATATTTTTGGCCTATTCACTACCGTGCACAGAAATACTGCAATTCTTTTCCAGCTCAAAAGTTAACCCTCAAATAATATATTCATGTGCAGAAGTGTAGGATAGTTCAGAACTCAAAAGAACTAAGGTCTGCCCAGATGCAAAAGAGGAGTGAGGTATATCCCACACCTGGAAGGGTGGGAAGAAGACCGCACTGGGGCGAAGGCAGGAGACAGAGGCTTGTGCGTTATACACAGACGTAACCAAGTTTAATCTTGCTGCCCGACAATAATAGATAGTATCCTTTTCACCCTCAGTGTGTCCTGTTCAATGATAAATTATTTGGTCCTTCTAAATATACAGCACGTTTCTTTCCTAAGTTCTTCTGTGAACTGTCCCTGGTCACTCCCTGTACTCCCTGTCCTGCCACCCACATTCCCACTGCCACCTCCACCTTGCAATAATCCAGCTGCATCCATCTATAGCATCTGTGAGCTCTGCTTTCTTTGACCTCTTCAGGTACTCATTTGCTCACCCCTACCCCACCTCTGTCAGGCAACCCCCGTCCCTTCTCAAAGGCTAGAGTTCAAAGTTGTCTACTCTGGGAAACTTTTCTAGATTCCACAGAGAGAAGTTGGCTCTTTCTCCCTGGGCCAGGACACAGGAGGTATGTGAGGTGCCTTGGGCATAAAATTTAAGGAGGTTCTAATTCTCAGTGTGGTGCAAGTGCTGACTCTGCAAGTCCCATGACCTATAGTGAGCGCCTCCTTAAATTTTGTAATATAGTCTTCTCACTTGCCTCACCCTATCCTGGTCCTGGTCTCAGCATCTCCTGTATCCCCTCCTCATGACTGCACAGGAGAAGTTACCTGTTGACCTGTCTTCCTGACTGGAATAGGAACTCTTTCGCCTGAAGGACTACATCTTATTCATTACTCCAACCTCAGTCCCTACCACTGTGCATGGGCTTGGCACCCAGGCAGTGTTTATAAATGACGACTGGAATAGGACAACGATGCAGTGAGTCCAGTGGTGTTGGAAACACACATGGTGTTAGGACATTGCACTATCAAGGACAAAATGACAACTGCTTCAGAGCTAGGAGAGGATCCAGGGTGGAAAGACTGGATAAAACAGAACACTTGTCATCTGAAATATACCTAGTAACTGGATACCAGTGAACTGCTTAATAATAAATACTACCTGCCCTCCAGGGGAGCCTGGAGAAGGAGGCATAGAAACAAGGTCTGACACATTAGCAAGCTTTTGAGTAGAGTGAAATCAGATTGTCCACTAAATCCAGGTTTTCTCCAATCGGGAACCTCCCGTAATGCCCTCTACCCTTCTTCCTGCTATGCATATGGTATGGTCATGCCATCCGGTCAGAAGGAGTGGCATGATCGGGACTTTAGGAAAGCTCTTTCATGTGTCCATCACTGTGCTAGCTTCCCTCCCCCCCCCCCAAAGATTATAGTGTTTAATCATTGCAACAACGCAGTGAAGCAAGCGTTCGTATCCCTGGTCTGTGCATGGGGAAAGCCAGACATTGTGTAATGTTCCTGAAGCCACACAGCTAGGAGCTGGATGAAAGAAGAGCACATCCTATGCTCAGGCTAATTGAAACTTGGTTATGTTTAATAGAGCCCTGTTTCCCACCCCACAAAAAAAGCTGTCACAGACTAAAACATAAACAGATTCCTGAGGTGCTTACCTTTATTGTGTAAATACTTGAGCATCTACCGTGTACTCCACTATGGACATCAAGTCCTACAAGGCTGAGCAGGGAAACTAGTGGGATGGAGTGGGGAGAGAGGGACAATAGATAGTGAACGACTCATAGGTGGGTTTAAAAGAGCAAATGTATTCTCGTGTAGCACCTTCTTCAGGGGAGATGCACAGAAATTGAAATAGCATGTTTGCAATAATGCTACAAACCACAGGATGGAAGAATCCCAGCTGCAAAGCTGTTTCCTGAAACCTTCCCAGGGAGAAACAGCCTGTTCCCCGAGCCTGTAACTATCCTCAAGGTTGGGCCATACGTGTAGGTTCAGGTGGAGAATGAGGCGAGTGTGCAGATGATTTTCAGGACAAATAGCAGTTGTTTCCCAGTGCACTTTCTTTTGGGAGAGGGGCCTACTTTTAGGGATAAGGAGCAAAAAAATTTCAACTTCATTTTGTGCTGTAACAGAGTATCATCCTTCACCTAGCAGACCTCCTGAGGTATGACTTCAGGTCCCCATGTGGCTTTAAAAAAAAAAGTTTCTATTGATTTCCAAGAGGAAGAGGGAGGGAGAAAGAGATAGAAACAGCAATGATAAGAGAGAACCATTTATAAGCTGCCTTCTGCATGCCCCACCCTGGGAAATTGAACCATGATCCCCCTTCTGCACCTCCACACCCCTCCCATTCATAGGTTGACGCTCAATCACCAAGGCCCACTGGCAGGGCATGTGGCCCTTTTTCAAAAATATATTTTTATTGACTTTAGAGAGAGGAAGAGAGAGGGAGAGAGAGTTAGAAACATCAATGATGAGAGAGAATCATTGATCGGCTGCCTCCTGCACGACCCCTACTGGGGATCAAGCCCGAAACCCTGGCATGTGCCCTTGACTCAGCATCCTTCGGTCCCCAGGCCAAAGCTCTATCCACTGAGCCAAACCGGCTAGAGTGGAATCACAAATGCCTTTAGCTCTGTTGTGCATACATTCTAGAGACTTCTTGGCAGGGTCTTTAAAGTATGCTCACATATTCTTCAGATTTCATCTTTGCAAGCATAGCTTCATGGAAAAACATCACATTCCAAGTGTGACTGGGAAGTTTCATTCACCACAGTAGCTGCCAATAACAAGTAGGGAGTTTATTGTCACTCCAGCGAGCTCATCAAATCTAAATGACATGTGTTCCCTGCAGTTTCAGCTGATTCATTTCCGTAAAATGCAAGTGATGCTATTTACAAGATATTCAAAGACCAATTTAAGAATCTAAACTATAGTGGAATTAAATATATAATAGTTTTAAATTTAATATATATCATCAGAGTCTTAGCAGGAATCAAAATGGCATACTCAAAAGGGTTCCTCTGAATATAATATTGTGAAGCACGTATTTAAGAGACATGGGCATGGTTAAGGGAACCACCAATGGATGGAGAGGCACCTAGGAATTGTCAATGTCAGGAAAGTTTTGCTGCCTCAGGCAGAAGGGGCCAGGAGTAGAACTTGGAGGTTGGGGCCCAGGAAGAGGACTGTCCTAACAGGACCAGTCGCTGTAGGAATGCAGCAGCTCAGTACAAAGGCTTGGCGGAAATGCCCCCAACTCTCTCTCCTTCCATCCTCTGGCTACTTGCTGGTGCTGCCCATTGTCTAACCCCAGCCAGAAGGCAGTGGGTGAGGGAGTCTGGGAATACTCATCATTGAGGTCAGCCTCCTGGGGATCCATGACAGACAGAGAAGTGCAGAGACTTATCTTGGGGTAGCTTATGCTAACTGATTTCATATGTTACTCTGCAAAGCAGAGTAGTGCAACAGAATAAACCTAGATTTTGATGTCAGAAAGATCTGGATTCAAATTCCACCTACTAATGGTAAGATCTTGGATCTTTTCTGGACAGCTTCAGGAGAGTTCCATCTTACCCTTTCTGAGTTTCAGTTTCTTCATCCAGTAAAATGGAAATAGTAATAACTTCCAATAATAATAACAATAATAATAGGAAATAACAATGATTTACCTAATTGAGTGATTGTGAATATTAAACAAGTTGACCAAGGGAAAAAGCCAGACACGGTGCTTGACACATGAAATGGATTTGTTGATTTCCTCCAGTTAGCCCTCCTTCCGTTATCCCTTATATGGTGAGATGACTGCCATGTGGAGGTTGGAGAACCAGTTTGACCATTTTTCTCTTACTGGGTTCTTGCTGAGAGTCCCCTGTTGACTCATAGCTGGAGCCATGGGCAGGACTGTGTTATTCCTGGAAACTTGTTTATTGGGGTCCCCTTGTCAGGAGAGAACCACCCATTTTTCTGGCGTCACTTTTCTGAAGAAAACTTCATGGGACATCCTCAGGCGAATGCCAATTTTACCACATTCACAGGGACACTGGTTCTTAGGGAACTGTTCCCGGGGGACCATTTCTTTAGCAAGTGTCATTCCCTGTACACAGGCAGATACCCAAAATGCGTCTCCTTTCTCCTGGTGTACGTTACCTTTTGAAAAGGCATCAGCTACTTTTGTAAGATCTCGGCCAATTCAGTTCCAGATAGGGCAGTCTCCTTCCAAATTGAAGCCACCAACGAGGCTTTGTATTGTTGTTGTTTCTTGCTAGTTTGGGAACATGGGAATGTTTGGTTACTTGTGAATTTTGATTGGACCCTTGGGAAGGGTTCCCGTGATAGAAAAATAAGAAGCCATAACAGTTGAATGGTTATTTAACTATTCATTGGTTCAAACTAGCATTTGTGTGCAGGACATAATCCCTAATTCTCATATCCATCCTGTAAAGTTGTTCTTATTTTCAGTTGAGGGAACTGAGGCTCAGAGAGATAGGTGGAAATCTGCAGTTAGTAAAAAGTGGAGCTGGGCTAGAGACCATAGTTCTATCTGAATTAAAATACAGAGATCTGTTTATCTTTATGATGGTTGCACAGAGTCAGTTGTAATACCTTCATCCAGATATAGCCATCTAAAATCAAGTGACAAGGCTGTGAGTTTCCTCATGATAAGGGGTAAGTCTTATTCATTTCTCTATTTCTTACAGTTAACCACTACCCCTGCCCTAAAGTGGGTGCCTGTTTTAATGTTTGTTGAATAATAAAAAAAAAAAGATTGACTGAATGAGTCATCAATACAAAGATATTTTTGTCTCCATGTAGCATTTTTCTAATGCATATTTATATTTCATTTGACAGTGTTTGAAAATTGTATAATATTCCCCTTCAGCATAACTTGCAGTGTGGAAATGCTTCCATATGCGAGATGTTTCTCATTTGACTGAGGGAGAAAAAAAGACTAGGAAAAACATCACATAGTGGTTAAGCATTCATACAAACACATCTTATAGTATGGACTGTTCATGAATGGTATATTTTGGAAGGATGATTTTGCAAAAATATTGAAGTAGACATTCAGTTTGGATTGATATGGGTTAGGAAAATGTTCTCATGCAGCTAATACAGTTTTGTATTAATCCACTATGTTGTAGAAGATATAGGGCAGGGGAGAAGGGCATGAATCCTGGAGCTGTTAATTCATTACTTAATTGCTATGTGACTTGGGCAACTTGGACATCTATCTATGTCTTAGTTTAACTTCTGTGTACAATGGATAAGAATACCATATCCCTCATGAGAGGTTGATAGAATTAAATTAATTAATTCAGGAGGAGTTCTTAAAACTGTGCCTGATAAATGGCTCAATAAATGTTATTATCCCCAAGCCCCATGGAATCCAGTTTGGAAAAGTCACATGTCTTTCACCTCTCCATCACCATCATCTCTACCTTATTCAGGAGCTCATCAAATCTTGCCTGACTTACTGTATCCTTTAGCTCAGCCTTCAATGGCCACTGGAGTGAATCCCTGAAGACTTAAATTAAACCAGGCCCTTCACCTTCAAGCAGTGCCATCATTCCCTATCAACTTCAGGACTAAGTACAACACCCTTGTGACATTCAAGGTCTTTATGAACTCAGTACTTTTTCCTCCTCTGAACTCATCTCTCTTCATTCCCATATGCATGACATACTGCAAGTACCAGCATCTGCAAGTAGAAAATATTCTGTTGGCCTAATGAAAAAGTAATAATTGGGTGAGAGGAGTAAGTGAGCAGCTAATTTTACTGATGGATTCAAAGAAGTTTTCAAAGAAGAGATATCTCAGTTGTATCTTGAAGAATAAGTTGATATTGGCCAAGCAGGGTAGGGTAGAATGTGACTGGTTGGATCACCTAGAATGAGGGAAGGATGTGTGCATTGGAACAGGAAAACAAGGTGTATCCATGAAATGAGAACTTGTCTAGTCCTGAGAGGGATGAACTAGGGGATGCTTAAATGTGGGAGTGAGGGAGAGGGGAGCATCAAAAAGGGCCCTTCAATCTGTCATGAATGCCTGGATGGAACACTGATATTGTTAATGGAGATGAGGGATATACAGGAGAATAAATGTGTGTGTGTGTGTGTGTGTGTGTGTGTTGAATAGGAAATATTAAGTATCTGTTTTGTACACACACATATTCAAAAGTCATCTGGAAATGTTCATTACTAAACTCCTAATCTTGTTCCCAATCCCACCTCCAGACTATTTCCTGGCAAATTTTCACTTCTGAGCAAACGGCAATTATGTTCTTTAGAATCCTGACATGCTGTCTCTCTCTTACATTCTAAATTTGATGCTTCATCAAGTTCTGCTGCCTTATTTTTCCCCCCAAAATATATCTATCTAGCTTATGACCATTTCTCATCATCTTTGTGGCTACCACTCTCATTAAAACCACCATCTTTCATGGGATTACAGGCACACTCAGAGATACTGGGATTCAAGACCACCGAAGTAGAGCAAGCATCACAATAAAGTGGGTTGTCATTTTTTGCTGGTGGAGGGCCTTCAACTTGTGAAAAACATAACATCTGTGAAGCACAATAAAGCAAAGCACAATTAAAAGAAGTCTGTCTGTGTTGAAATACTGTCCTAAACTGCCTCCCCTGCTTCCCACCTTGCCTTCCTTTGGCCCATTTTTAACACAGTAGCCAAGAGTGGTTCTCTTAAAAAGAAGGCAAATCATGATGTCCATAGCCTCCCAAGCACATCCCTTCTTGCTCCGAGTAAAATGTAATGCATGTCCAGTGCAACGCATGACTCAACCCTCTCAGCCCTTGTCCCCATTGCTACTCAGACTTCTTCTAGTCCAGCCCTCTCTGTCACCACTCTGCCACACTGGACTTCTTAGTGTTCCTCAGACATGCCTGGTATCTTTCTGCCTCTGAGACTTTCCAGCAACTGTTCCCTTGCCTAGAATGATTTTTCCTCAGGTGCCCACCTAATCATCTCCTTCATCTCCTTCAGATCTGCCCTCCAAAGTTATCCACTCAGTGATGTCTCCTCTAGTTACCCTATCTACACTGGTGGCTCCCTTTTACCTCTGATCTCCCAATCTCTCCCCCACTTCTCTGCATTTCTTTTCTTTAGCACATATGACTGTCTATCATACTCTCTATTTTACTTTTATATTTTATCTATTGTTTGTCTCCATCCCCCTTGAACCTATAGTATACATTGCATGATGGCACTGATTCCTGTATCATTCCCCTCTGTCCCCTGTCCCTAGAACAGTGCTTGACCACAAGTTGCTCAGTGGGTATTTGCTGAATACAAGAATGAATCCAGGTGGGGACTATGGCAGTATGTTGCTGCAGGGATCTGGTACTCAAGAGGCAGATGTGGGTTAAAGATAGATTCGGGGATCCTTAGCAGCGAGGTGACAGATGTGTGGGAGTAGCTAAAATGAACGAAGGAAAAGATATTAGTGAGATTAAAAAAAAGACCAACATAAAACGGGAAAAATAATAATTAGACACTATGCAGATTAAAGTGGCAGAGTTGAGAGCAAATGACTGGGATTACAGGCTAGAGTTAAAAATCTTTCACTTACCAGCTTTATGACTGTGGGGAAGCGACTGGATAATTCTTGGCCTCCTTATTCTCACAGGTAATTGTAAAAAAAAAAACACAAAAAAACCCCTTCATTTCAGAGGGCTGTTAAGAAGATTAACTAATAAAATGTGTTAATCAATTAGCAGAAGGTAACAAATAATATAGGTTGTGGTTGGTGTTGATATTAACTCCTTCAAATGATCAAATCCAGGAAAGAATCCTGAAAAATAGAAGTATGGGAACATAATGGAAGATAAGAGAGGAGAGGTCTTCAAGAAAGAGGGGCAGTAAACTCTGTAGGTGTTGGTCTGCGGTCAAGGCTAACATTTTAAGAAGCACACAAGGCCCTGGGGTAGAGCTATTTGAGAAAACAGTTTCATTTGAATCAAAAAGTCACAATCCCATATTTTAAAATGAGCCAATGTTTTGCGGAAAATAACAATAATTGTCCTAGAAAAAAAAGTCAAATAAAAACAAAGCAAAACAACACTGGGCCCTCAATTGTGTCCAGCTGACAAATGCAGGAACATGGTGACCCAAAAATTTGCTTCTCTCTGGTCTTTGGGAGATTTACTTGCTCACTAGTCAGAACTCGTTTGCTAGTTTTATGAGATTAAGCTATTGTGCAATACTATTAAGCCAGCTCTGTGGGTGTTTATTTACAGATGGCTGCCATCTTGATTTATTGTCTGTCAAATTATAATTATTAAGGATGGAGTTAATTGTCATTTCAACCACCTGGTAATTACTCATTGTGCTTTCATGTGGTGATAAATCTGTCCTTTACATCAAAATTTGAAGCTTCCTATGATATTTCACTTCCATGTTTATCTCCATTCATGTCTTGTTCAAAATAAGTGATTAACAGAAGCTATTGGACCTTTTTTAGTGTAATCTGTGGACCTTCAAGTAAAAGAATTGCTGATTCTTGTAAATGTTTCTGAGTAGCAGGGCTGGTATAACAAGAATCCAGTGACGTGAGTTACAATAATTAAAATTAAAATAACGAGGCATGCTCTTTCAAAGATTAGTCTAATAAAAAACATTAACAATGCTCCCAGTATATTCCATGCTGCACACCTAGATGATGGTTTCTAACCCTCATTATTTGTTTACCTTATTGTTTACCCAAGTCACATTATCCGTATCCCCTTCTGAACTTTTAGGACAGAATTCAGCAGTCAGTGAGGTTACCCTAGTCTTATAAGGCCTCAGTCACTTTGATTCAGGGCTATGAATGGGATTGCCTGCTTGGTCCCTCTTTAGGGATACTTTTGATAGAACTAATGGGAAGAAAGAGCGGGGAATATATATGTGTCATAGGAGCTGCATCCTTCCTCATATATTTGGTGTCTGTTCCCTTGTTTGTGGACTTGTCCTTTTTCACTTTTCCCCTGTGGGTACATTTTCAGGAGGGTACACAGAATTGGCTAAATTAGCCAGCTGAGGATCAAGTGGAATCTTTCCCACACAGCCTTGGATGCTACTGTGGTGTCATCATCTTTTTCCTCCAGGGAACCCATCAGGCAAGCATGATGTGTCCAGCTTCCTCTAGCTTTTAGACTAAGAGCCTAGAGGAGAAGCCCACATGCCTGGCTCCTCAATATTAGAAGGCAGAGCCACCTTCTAATTGACAGCTGCCAACTTAGAGTCTTTGGTGACCACGAGGTCTCACCTTGGCACTTGCCTTGCAGTGAGACTCAGCCTGGGCTGATTTCTGCTAACACCTCTTTCCAGACAGGAAGCTATATGTCCACTGGGCCCAGAGAAAACCTGTGAACAATGTCTGCTTTCCTTCTCTTTGTAAGATTGTGAATCAGTTAAGCAGGGAAAGCTCAGGGGGCAGATGTGGATATCTAGGACCACCCTGCAGTTTGTCACAAGGCTCAGGAATTTCCTGTTATCTCCTAAGACATATTGATCTGCCATATGAAATTTCCACTTTGGGGCAGTTTTCTGTGGTCAGGTGCCTGACATGGCTTCCCCTGCTCTCCCTTCCTCACTTCTACTCCATGAGGCAAAGACCTCTTCTTACTTACAGGATGTTCTGATCTCTGGTACCTGCCCCCTTCATTCTACCTTCCATAAAGCACTGAGAGAGTTCTCAAAATCTGGCCTCCATCTACCCTCCAATATCATGTTCCTGTGCTCCCCCTCACGGGTGACATTTCAAGGTCTTTACAGTGAAGTTTAAATTGACTACCATGTCTTTTCCTCTCCGTGATATTCATCTGAAGTATTCTTAATTAATCTTCAAAATTCATACGTCAGCAGTCAGATCCTCAGAGGAGTCTTCTGTGATCACTTCCATTCCCCTGCTAATTCTGTTCCTCATTGTATTATGTCTGTACCGTAGATTTCTTTCTACTCTTGCTATATCCCAAAATATGAAATTTTATTTTTGTTTGCCTGTCCATCCCCTTCTCGCATTCTCAAGAGCAGGATCTAGGATGGACTTATTTGTACATCTCCCATTGCCTGTCACCACTAGCACAGGACTAAATATGCAGTGGATACTAGATACGTAGTTGCTGGTGGATTCTAATTAAACAGCTAAAATCTTGGTTGATATTCTTGTACTTACATTAGAGTAGACCAGTATCTTTATGGAAAAATCAGAATGGGCTTCATGGAGAAGTTGACCCTTTATCCAAGACATACATGACAGTTTCTAATTGGAATAAAAGACAGTTAGTCATATCCAAATGGAAAGAAAAGAAGGCTTTGGTTAATAGAAAACATTTTTTTTACTAAATATTAAGGAAATAGGACATGCATTTCTTTTTATGGTCAATGTATATTTTCTCATATATGAGAAATTTCCAGTGGAACTCAAAGGATGTTCCTTCTTTTCTTCTCTCTTTACTCTCTTCCCTCCCTACTTCCCTTCCTCCCTACGTTCTTCCTTTGCCTTCCTTCCTTCCTCCCTTCCTTCCTTCCTTCCTTCCTTCCTTCCTTCCTTCCTTCCTTCCTTCCTTCCTTCCTTCCTTCCAACAATAGACAATCTTGGACAAAACAGAGGCTGCTAACTTCTATAGAGAAAAAGTAGGAAGTCTATTCCTATGTCAATACAATCCTTCTGATGGCAGATTAGGCCATCTCATCCCAACCCAAGATTGTAAGTGAGATACACATTTCTGAGAAACTTCTTTTACTCATTGTCAGCCTGCGGATCAATGTCTCTGTTGGCCTAGCATGGAGACTGGGAATTCTTTCTCTTGTTTGGAATTGAATAAGAACTGTCTTTTCTGAAATAAAAAAAAAGTTCCATATACAACTTGAACTGTTCTACTTCTACTTTGACACCATCAGGAACTTTTCAAGGCAGAGCAGACAGCTGAATTCTACAGTGGTTTGAACATTGTAGTAATAGAGCAGGTGACTCCTCAAGGCCGATCATTCTCTAGGAACCATTAATTATTGTGTGTTGGATTGTATGCATCTATCTACTATCTTCCTATCAGAAAAACACTGCTCAGTATTTGCCTCACAGTCTTGTGGGAGAAGTTGCAGTCTTTGTCCCTCTTACAGGGAACAGTTAAGTAAGAAGAGTTTAAGTGAGAGGTGCAGGGACAGAGATCTGCTCGTGGGCTATGGAATCGCCTTTGGTCTTTCTGATATTAAACTCTATTCTTGAGAACAGAGATTCCTCTTTATCCTGCTTGTCACGATCTCAACACAGCAGTTAAAAGGGAAGGAATAAACAGCATAGCATGTGTAAGTTTCTCAGTAGAAAACAAGCTCTATCATATTTCCTTTCCTTGAGCCGATGGATCCTGAAAGCCTGAGGAAGCAGTATTACTATACCTGGTAAGAACATGTTACTCATCTTGGCCAAGGAGTGGTGGGAAGAACACTGGTCTGAGAGCCAGTGAACCAGGGGTCCACTCTTAACTGGCACTGACTGACCATATCATCTTGGACAGCTCACTTCTTTCCTCTGGCCTCAATTTCCAGCTTTGATATGATGAGATGATCACTAAGGCTTCTCCCGGGTATGATACTCTGAGAAGTTGGAAGCCACAGGAGGAAGGGTGGGTCACATGGCAAACCTCTAAGTCCCATACACACACCCAACTGAGCCTCTGCCAAGAGGTATCTTCTTATCACTATTATCGAAACCTACTCTCAGGGCCATACAATTGTTCATACCCATTGCATTAGTAACTCCACTCCTGGGAGCTTATTGTAAAGAAATAAACTCCTTTGGAAGGAGGAAAAGTTATATTAGCAACAACAAAAAATGTTGTTCATGGTATAATTCGAAATTTTCTGTGAGCTCAGTGTCCATCAGTAGGAGAATGGACCAGGACAGTCAGGCTGTTTCAGAGTTCTGAGAAGGATGTGGAGAAAGGCTTTTCTATCACAAGAAAGAAAAATGTATTTGCTTTGTAGATTGCAAATACTAGTATGTATATGAATAAGTGAAAGGAAAGAGGAACGCTTATCTGTAGTCTACCCTCTATGGCTCAGGCGCTATCCTAAGCATTTTGTTACATTAATCATCTCACAACTATGAGGCCAGGTACCACCATTACCAATGTACAGATTAGGAGTCGAAGACTCAGAGGGACAGTCACTCACCAGACCACCACTGCTGTTAATGGGTTAGTGCTCAAGATTCAAACCCAGGTCTAAATAGTTTTCATTATTCATGGTAGTTATTGTCTACAAGATCTGTGAACATTGAATTAGAGAATACTGAACCATAGCTCCTAAGAGCGTCTGGTCACAGCATATTTTATTAACTGATCATTACATAACCTTGTTTCATGAATATTTCTGTTTAAGGACACCTTATTTAATAGATACCATGAATTCTTCAACACTGAACTCAGGCCACAGCACGGTAAGTCATGCCAGGACAACACTTATCCAATACCTGTACTAGTATATCCTCGGTAAGGCACATCAGAGCCTTCTTGCATTTAGGAACACCAGATGGCAATTCAGCACTTCCTCGGGGTTCTTTTAAACAGCAAAATTACCAACAAAAAGCACAAAGATGGGGAAAACGTGGCACTGAATAGACCACACATAAGACAGTTGCTTACAATGTGAGAGCTGAAATAAGAAGATAGCATCACCTTGCTCAACCTCACCTGGAACAGGCACATTGGGCAACTCAAATCTTTCACTGCTCTGAAAATGTCCGTGAATAACCACGACGTTTCTGTGAGTATTGATTTGGGGTTACACATAACTTTTAGGGGACAGGTGAATTCACGAACACAGAATCTGTGAATAATGAGGATTGCCTCTTCATTCATTCATTCATTCAGCAAATATTTATAGTGTATCTGTCATGTGCCAGACACTGTTCCAGCACAGGGGATTTAGAAGCGAACAAAACAAAGCCCGTGCTCATGGATCTAACATTCTGGGGAAGGATTAATACTGAACCATTGCTCCTAAGAGCCTCTGGTCACAGGTCAGTCAGGTAGTCAGGAGCTATTAAACTGGGAGGGGATTAGAGAGGGATGGGTGGAGGGGCTGTTAATTATGCAGGGTAGTCAGAGGGAAGCTTGGGAGGTAACATCTGAGCAGACACTCGAAGGAATTGAGTGGTAGGGACATGCTTGGAGAGAGCAATTGGGGAAGTGGGAGCAAAAAGTGTAAAGATACGGACCTGGAGGCCTGGATGCCTTGAGCCATGTTGGGAGAGGAGGTCAGAGTGGGCTGGCAAGTGATGTTCATCTCTCTTACTTTAAAATATGGGCTTTGCGAAGGAACGTGGCACAAGGATGCAGAGTGACAGCACTAGAGTGCTTTCTAAATTGTTAAAATAAAGCATCCTTGTCCATTTCTCTTGAGAAAGACTCAGGTAAGAGCCAAAGAGCAGATCTTTGCAGAGGGATGGAGGCTTTCCCTGGCTCCCCAGACCTCTGCTTATGAGCCTTGGGTGCCTGGCTTTGGGAAGTAACAAAATTGTATCCTGCTGAATTTTTAGTCTTGTAATACTTTCATAATATAGATTATAATGGTTAATAAGTTTTAAAAAATTAGCCTGGACTTGGGTGAGATTCTTTGGGAGATAACATGGCCCAGGGCTGCAATATCCAGGACAATTTCATTAGCATTTGTAGTGCATCCAGGAGAGTCACAACAAACAAACCATCCCCAGGACAACAGGAGCAGTGGAGGCAGGAAGCAAGTCCTCACAGTGAAATCTAACTTGTGGAAAAATGCTGCTCACCCGATGCTGAGTTCTGCTTACAACGCTGTGAGAATATCAGTGCTGTGACCCATGCTGGAGCCAGCTCAGAAGTCCTCTGGAGTTAGAGTTCCTGAGACTCAAACCTCACTGCTGACAGGTAGGGAGACTGAGGCCCAGAGAGGGGCAGAAAGGAGCTTCCAATCAAACACCAAGGGAGTGGCTAGACTTCAGCCTTGTCACTAAACTGTCATTCTAGGCCAGTGATGGCGAACCTATGACACGCGTGTCAGAGGTGACACGCGAACTCATTTTTTTGGTTGATTTTTCTTTGTTAAATGGCACTTAAATATATAAAATAAATATCAAAATATGTCTTTGTTTTACTATGGTTGCAAATATCAAAAAATTTCTATATGTGACACGGCACCAGAGTTAAGTTAGGGTTTTTCAAAATGCTGACACACCGAGCTCAAAAGGTTCGCCATCACTGTTCTAGGCAGTTATTACTAGAACTAGTGGCCCAGTGCATGGATTTGTGCACATTGAAAGGAAATTATTTAGAAGAAATATTTTCATATCACTATTAGGTTTTTCTCTATAATAGAAGTGTCAACTAAATTCACGATTGAGAATGACAGATTGAAACACACGTGTGCGATTTGCGTCAGCGAGAGCTTTATATGTATCCTGCATGCGCGAGTCAACTTAGCCTTTTATAGACATAGAATAAACTTGCTTAATTAGGCCTGCTTTCTGATGTAGCTAAACTTTTTCCAGCCCAGAGAAGCACCCCAACTTCTCTTTCAGGGAATTGTCAGCAACACAGCAGTAAATATCAACATGATACAGATTATTATTGTAGATCACACAGGGGGAACAAAGGATAAAGTATTTAACTGCAGCAGTGTTTGACTATATTCTGCGCAGCGAGAAAACCTGAAGTTATTTTCAAGGTCCACCATTTCTTACTTCTGTTCATTCAGGTTAAGTTTCTAAACTTTCTAAATCTCCATTTTCCGGCTCATGAAAATAAAATAGAATTTCATCTAGTCTCCTATCTACCTACTCCAGGACTTCTGTGAGGATCAAATGAGATGAGGCACAGGAAAATGCTTCACAGACATTTGGTTAAAGTGTGAAATGTTTGCACTTGGCTATAAAGCAAGTCGTGTTCCTGGGCTGAAGAAACTGCAAGGAGGCTAGTTGTCACCAGGGAGAGGAAGCCAGGGGTGTTGCTACGTGACATCATTACCTGGTGCCCGCAGCGACCATTTCCGGGCTGGGCTTGGCTGGGCTGTGGGCCGCATTTTGTGCCATGATGTCTCAGCAGCGTTGGCTGCGATTTGGTGGGCTTTTGCTCTGGGGTGGTGGCAGGGCCTATGTCCCACTTGGGGGAAGCCAAGTGTTGCTTTGTGGGCACCAGGTCCACAGTGCCAGTGCACGCCATCGCAGCTCCTGTGTTGAGTGTCTGCCCTCTGGTGGTCAGTGTGCATCATAACAACTGGTCAGATGGTTGGACACTTAGCATATTAGTCATATATATATATATATATATATATATATATATATTAGGAGAAGAAATTTGACAGAAGTCTCAAGTTTGCAGAGGAGCCATTGGCTGTACTGGCTGCTGTGTTTGTGCCCATGCCAGCAGCAGCCACCTCCACAAGTCAGTTCAGTGAACCATTTCTCCCCCACTCCCCCGCCTTAATCTGGTTATTCAGCATCTGGCTCTGGAGTGTCCTGTGGAAATTTATGTGGCCATAATGTGAATCAGTCCCAAGAGAGTTCTCATTCAGCAAAGGTGATCACTATGGATGGAAGACAGTCAAGGGGAATTAAAATCCTGTTCCATGTCCTTTAGCTCTAACAGATGCTTTTTTAGTTGCTTTTGTATGGAGCTCTGCGGTTTGTAGGGCTCTCTAGCTATAAGTTTCTGCGGATGCTCTAGGAATCACTGAATCCCAAAAGACGTTGAATGTGATTGGTCAGGAACAGTGGTGTGCTGGTAAACTGGCTCTTTGGAGGATGGGGCAGGGAGGTTCTGATCTGTTATGTTTGCCAATATCTGTGGTGTAAATAGTGCCACCATGGTAGATTTCAAGCTATCAACAGTTTATAAAACAGCTTGCAGTCAGCTCTCTTGAGCCTGCGTCAGCCTTCTCCGGCACACCTCTATAGCTCTTCAAAGAGAGGAGACTCCGGGGCATGGCCCGGCAGGGGAGTTGTGGTTGATCCTGCTTAGTTTTCTGAGGTCAGATCTCACCTGAGAAGGTGTGTCTAGGTTAATCCCAGATTATAAGAGGAACATTGACAAATTGAAAATTGTTCAGGGTGTTGAGCAAGAAACCATTTCATCTAGAAAAAAAGCCACTGGGAACGGGGAGCAATTGCTGGGATGAGAATCTAGGAGAAGAAAAATACAGACATCCTGGTCATTGTTTCCAAATCTCTGTGTGCCTGTGAGTCCTGGGTATGAGGGCGAGTGTCTAGGACAGGGAAGGCAATTTCAGCTCACTATACCTTTATGCTAAAGTTGCCCAAGGAAAGGCAGGGCTGCTGAGAGCTACAGAGTGCTTCATCGCCTAAGGTATGAATCCGTGGGGCAACCACTAGGTGGGGCTGTGGCAGAGGGAACTCCAGGCCCCCTCTAGTTTCTGGGGACCAATCCTGCAATGGAATCTTCTTTTTTCTCTTTCTTCCATTTAGCCATTTCATCTTCTCACTTTTTGGTCCTTTTACTGTTCTTCATCTTCCTCCCTGGCTCACTTTCTTAGCTGACTTTGGCTTATTGACCTGGCTTAGCCCTCTCCTTGGACAATTGGACAATGACCTCTACATCTTTTTAATAGAGAGCAAGCTTCTGAGCTTCCTCCTGACTGCTTACATGCAAGGAGCACACACAAGCCCTCCTTTTCTCATTTCTTTGCTTTTTTTTCTCTCCTTCAACATTTTCAGTTCCACATTTGTGACTGAAGAAGGGCAAATAAACAAATTGAAACTGAAACTGTGTGTTGGCCATAAAGTGAGGACATCTGGGAGGCTTGCTAGGAAATTTACATGCTTGTCAGGTTTCAGGTTACATATTTTATGTTGCCTGGTAACAAGCCCCACAGCTTCCTTTCATGCTTTATTCTCCCCTATCCCTTGTTTATAGTGTAATTACCACTGTGACATCATAATCCCCCATTGAACAGCTGTCAGGGGGGCCCAACTGCTGAGTAAACAGGGCTTTACAATCTCTCCTCCCACAGGCTGATTTACTAAATAGATCAATATTTGGTTTGTAGGCACAGGGATTAGGAGGTGGAAGTGTCTTTTTGAAAAAGCCCTCTCTATTCCCAGGGCCTCCAGTGCACCTGAGAATGCTGGAAAGAAAAGCCAGGTTCATGGACAAAAAACCTCCTCACCCAGGCTGCTCTCACCTGCCCATGATTTCCCAGGGAGCAGCTTATCTTTAAGAAACGAGATCTATTTGAGAATTAGCAATGCTTAGAGAATTCCATTTCTCTCTCTCCCTCTCTCTCTCTCTCTCTCTCTCTCTCTCTCTCTCTCTCTCTCTCTCTCTCTCCCTCACTCTCCTCTCCTTTCTCTCTCCATCCCCTTAGCTCCCCTTTCTCTGTCCTCCATTCATTTTGATTTAATCTTTCTAAATGGAGAGTATAGCCTCAGGGACTAAAAGAATGACAGGTCGGATAAACAGGATCTAAGCTCCTGAAGATCTTCCCCTACCCGCCCCGCCCCACCCCCACCATTCTCCCCATCCCCCTCTGGGATGAGAAACTCCATAAAGAAAGTAACCTCCTCCAGGAGGCTTTTTGTCAAACTAGAGATCCCTGGGTGATAGCTTGGGGAAGGATGGTTTAGATCTTGGCTCTCCTGGGTCAGAAAAGTGTGACTGAAACAAACTCGGGAGCAGAGAACTTTGAGCCTGAGCATCTCTGTGACCTTGGACAAGTCCCGGTGGATACAACCTTGAAGCTGGGCATAAGGATCTCGAAGGCCTCTCCTAGGAAGTCAAGATGGAGCATCAGACTGAGCTGGGCGCAAAAGCTAGCCTTACCCTAACCAATTGCAGAGTCCCCAAACCACAGGCAACTCCTTGGAGCTGCATTTGTTTACCTGTAAAAAAACAGGGGGTGGGGGAGTTAACCTATCACTGTGCGGATTAAATGAGATAATGCAAGGGACACACCCAGCTGGGCAGGCTACTTGTGGGTGGTTTTTTAAAGTTAACATTGTGTAATTCCTGCAAAAACTAAAACTACGATAAAGAAAGGCTTGGAGGTAAAAATTAGGAAGGAAAGAAAAAGAATAGCAACAGCCAACACTTGTGTAACCCGTTCACTGCATACAAAGTGCCTTTCACATGTATGATCTCAGGTAATCTTCACAACCTGGAAGAAGGGGAAAGCACCATATGGATTAATCTCAGTATCACCTCTCCCAATCCTCATGCACATTCTTATTCTCCCTGTTCCATGGAGAACTGAGGTTCAGAGACATGAAATGACCTGTCCAAGGTCACCCAGCTGGTGTGTGTTGCACCAGGTCCATCCAGTTCTACACCCCTAGTCTTTCCCCCTATGCCACAGAGGTGGCAGATTAACATGGACAGGGAGGTAGCAAAAACAATGAGATGCTAAAAGTTAAGGACCAAGGTGAAGGAAAGGAATATTTACACAACACCCAGCGCTTCCTTCACAGTTGTCATGCACCACCATAGTGCTTGGCTGACTCGATTATTTCGTGGGGTAATTACAGTCTGCCTCTAAAAATTAAAACACTGCAACTGGTTGCTGTCTCTTGGACTTTGTGTGACTTCCTTCCTTCAGGTGATTGCAAAAGGCCTACGCAGCTGGAAGTGTCCCTGAAGGCTGCCTTAGACCCAGAACGCGGGGAAAGTAGGCTCTGGTGCTGGTGGGGGAGAGGTTGATTTCAGACAATCTACAGACACCCAGTTCCTGATTTTTCTGCACAAGGAATGCCATAGGCGTCATGTGATTCCTCTTCTCTCCCTGGCTGGTGGCTTTCTCTGTGAAAGACTGTATGGTTTCAGTTCAGTTTCATATAGATGTCTGTGTAGATCTGGATAGTGATAACATTCCTCTGTGCTAAGCGTGTCCAAGATAACTAACCTGTTTCCAAGATCTAATTTTGTACGTGGGAATCTTGCCTTGTCCTGATTTCCAGACCCATAGGCATCTTGGCAGGCTGCTGTTGGGGGAGGTCCCAGGCATCCCCTGATGCCCTGAGCTAGGCCTCCTGCCCTCCATAGCTAGGCAGAAGCACCTGTCCCAAATAGGACCCGCTGTTCTTGCTGGCGGAACTCAGTCTCCCTGAAGTGGAAGCACCTTAAGACTTTAGACCCCTTGAATATGTCAAAACCCATGTTTATTTGCTAGTAAAGTAAAATGCGCCTTCCAAGGACCCCTTCTTATACCAGCCTCTGGGATTTAGGTCCTAAAGAAAAAGAAAGAAAAGTGATAGTCCTCTGGAGACTTTCCATAAACCAGTAAGCAGCTCCCCAAGGGTAGCAAGCATCAGAATCACCTGGAAGTTCTGTTAGAACATCCAAGACTGGAGTGCACCCTAGAGTTTCTGATGTAGTAGATCTAAGAGGGCACCCTAGAATTTGCATTTCTACCAAGTTCCCAGGCAGGCAGTGCTGCTGGTTGGGGGACCACACTTGGAGAACCACTGGTTTCAAATCTCCACTCCAGATGCTTGAGTCCATGGAGTCCCTACTGTTAAACTGCCTTTAACATTATTTTTTTCAGTTGTCTGTTGTTCTGATCCTTTCTACATAAAGTGTTTGGGAGTGCCTTTCTCCTCTTAAGCAAGAATGCAAGTCCAGTTGCCTTTTCTGGCATCATTTTCCATATCATCTTGCAGCCTGTGTCATGTCTGTTCTCAGATGTGGACAATTCCCCGGTCTGTTTTCCCTCTCAGCACTCTGTATCATTGGCTGGATATGTGCTCTCTGGGCTGGTAGGTCTCTCGGCTCTGCCTGGTGAGTTCTGAATTGCATGTCGAAATGGAACTTATGGTGCAGCCCTGGTAGAGTCATCCCTGAACAACCTGGTTAAGCAGTGAATGTTTCCCTTCTCTTTATGTAATCCTACAACTTCTAGTACAAAATTGCATTTCAGCTCTTGGCGCATTCTAATGTAAGGATTTATTTGCAGGCTTCCTGTGCCCACTGGACAAGGAGGTTCTGAAGGCAGAGACCAGGAGTGACTCCATGTGAGGTTCCCTGAAGTATCTATAATAATAAAAGCATGATATGCTAATTAGACCGGACAGCCAGATGACCTTCCGGACGTCATTCTGGATGTCCTTCCTAACGAAGCCGTGGCAGGGGGGGCCAAGGCAGAGGTGGTTAGGGGCAATCAGGCAGGCAGGGGAGCAGATAGGGGCAATCAGGCAGGCAGGCGAGTGGTAACGGGCGATCAGGCAGGCAGGCGAGTGGTTAGGGGTGATCAGACAGGCAGGCAGAGGCGGTTAGGGGCGATCAGGCAGGCAGGCAAGTGGTGAGGGGCAATCAGGCAGGCAGGCAAGTGGTTAGGGGTGATCAGGCAGGCAGGCAGAGGCGGTTAGGGGTGATCAGGCAGGCAGGCAGAGTGGTTAGGGGTGATCAGGTAGGAGCCAGCGGTCCCGGATTGCAAGCGTGATGTCTGAATGAGAGAGTGATGTCTAACTAAACCAGCAGTCTGACATCTCTGAGGGGTCCCGGATTGCAAGAGGGTGCAGGCCAGGCTGAGGGGACTCCCCTCCCCATGCACAAATTTTGTGCACCGGGCCTCTAATTAAGTATATGGGTCTCAACCCTGGCTATACTTGAGGAACTTATAAAAAAACTCCAATGCTCAGGGCTTTCTTTCATTTCTTTAATTAAAAAAAAAAATTTCAAACACAGATGTATTTAGAAAGTCACAGAGGTAGAAGAAGTGAACCAGGAAAGAAGTGAGCCATCTGAGGTGCATGGGCTCATGGAACAAGTTACAGAGGCAAAAGAAGAGCCCTTGGAGCTTAGGGAAAAGAGAGAGGCAAGAAAAACGCACCTGGGGGGAGGGGGTTGGGTAAGGCAAGGGTTCCTCCTTGGAGAGAGCAGCTCAGATCTCTCTTTAGATCCATTAAATCAGAAGCTCTGGGGCACAGAGCTGTGATCGAGGCCTCCAGCCTTCTGATTTCCTAAGGAGAATGTGTTCAGCAGCTATAACTCCATTCTGATTTTGTGATTTTGTGGTTCAGTATCTCGTCCATGAGGCAAATGGAAAAGACTTTATGGTTCCCATGTTATAAGTGAGGAAAATGCTCTAAGTACACACATGTACATAGACACTCACAAACACACACACACACGCACACACACCAGAGAGGGGCTCCCTGCTTTGGGCTGTGTCTAAATGTTGATACCCCATACCCCCTTTCTTCAGGAAGCTCAGAATAGTTTTAAATGAAATTTTCTCACTGACAATCCAGGGTCCTCTGACAAATGGCATCACCCCATCACACCAGCATGGGACAAGTGTGGGAACCCAGGCAGCCAAAGATGGGATCTGAGAGTCAGTGCCCAGAACTGTGGGCTCCACTCACCCTGATCCAGTCTCAGTAAAGCTCTTCCTTCCTTCTCATTGTTTTGGAAGGACCAGAGGAGGAAGGGTTGGGAGGCCCTGCCACTCTGCTCCAAGCCTTCTGGTTCCCAGCTGTCATGGTTCATGTCACATTCATTTTTCCTTTCTTAAAAAACTTATTCTTAAATGGTGGGGGAAATACTTTTGTTTCACACAATATAGAGTCAATATCAATTAACCCAATCTTTAAACACTGCTACCAGTCAGAGCCCATGAGTATCCAAAGGAAAACTGTTCATGCTTGTCAGGCTAAAACACAGTCTCCTAAACTTTCTGTTGTGCAATGCCTCTCTATTTTTGGTAGTGTTTTACATGAGAAAAAACTTATTCAAGAAATAAAAGTAGTTAAGGGCTATGCACATCATGGTCTTTCAGAAACAACAGCAAAATACATTAACTAAATAGAATACTAGATGTTTCAACAAACTAAGGATGGCTGAAGCAAGTCTGCTCTGTAGGATAGACCAGGCTAAATAATTATAACAGCTACCATTTCTTAAACACTTATCAAGTAGTAGGTATTTTACTTGTGTCATTTCAGGCAGTTACTCCCTGCCAAATAAAACACAAGCAATTTTATAGAAGAAAATTGAAGTCCAGAAAAATTAACAACCCCCAGGTCAAACAGCTAGTAGATGGGATTAGAGTCCATCTGATTCTGAAACTCATGATGTTTTCCAGCATTACACTCCCCTGGGCCTCAGCACCTGTTTTCTCATCTGTAAAATGGGTAATATAATAGTCATTCTTTTATGTGCCTTGCAGGGAAAATAGATTAATAACTATTATTAGCAATAATAATACCTTCAGTTTGTGTAGCACTTTACTTTTCTAAGGCGCTTATCTGCATTATATTACTTAATCCCATTTGAGCAACACCACAACCTTGTGACATGGGTATTATCAGACCCATCATCCACAGGAGGGCGCCGAGGCTCAGGGAGATAAGGTGATTTGTCGAAGGTCACAGCCCTAAAGTGTGGGAGCACCAGAAAATTGATACCAAGGTCAGTGCTTGCTCTGCCTAACGTCAGCTGCCTCTCTAATTACCAATGTAACTGTAATAGACCCAAGGTTCCCAGGAGGAAGGACTCGTGGTATAATATTATGTGGAGGGATATTATCATTGTTGCTATGCTTGTTATTAGTTACCAAAGGACAACTGTGAAGTGACTGGTCCTTTTGTACCCTCAGCAGATCTCCTCCTCTCTCCGCTAGTCAAACTTTTCCCTTCTTCATCTCCTGGTCCATTGAGTCCATAGTGCTCATTTTCGGAGCTGCTCATGTGCTCATGTGGCCTCAGAAATTTGAATCTGAACTTGAGGGAAGTTAGAGTATTCGGGAATTTAATTAACATCTTAGATACCTGAATGGCAGCTATAGTCATTAAATTGGTCTCTGATATAAATTGATGTGAAAGCAAGCCCCTGGGAAAAGCTGGTTTATGATTAGGGTATGTTCTTGACACTTGGGGCTGGCCAAATGGATCGGTGAAGATTGTTAGGGAAAGTGCAAAGTAGTTATTCCTGAGAGAGGAATAAACTATTTACTTAATAATAAGAAGAGCTCAGAATCACAGTGGATCCCAAGTTATGCATCAGACACAGCATGGAGAAGATATTTTTTATTGCTAGAACTTCCAATTCGCATACAGTTGATCTTAGCCATAGGAGTTCTTTTTGGAGATCCTTTGACTTAGAAAATATGAAATTTAGATAGGATCTAGAGAAGGGTTGACAAAAATTATTAATGATTCTGAAAGGAATAATCTGAGGAAGACCTAAAGGGACTGGCATAGTTTATATGCAGTTTGGCATAAAAGGAGGCCATACACTCAGTTGTATTCTGAAGAATAATGGATGAGAGGTCAGGTCTTCTAGTGCAGGACAAAGGCAGCAGAACAGCATGAGCAGTGTCCTTCCCTCCCTGCATCTTCCTGCCAGCCCCAACCATGGGAACTTTTACCGACTTGAAGGTGTTGCTCTGCTTCCTGGCTCCTGGCTCTCAATGGCGGGAGAGCACAAGTCTACTTTGGTGGACATTTCTTTTTGGATGAGACAGACAGGGCTACTCATGAGTGGCTTTGTTTTTGGATCCTCTACACTCAGTGAGGCAAGGGATGGTGCTCCTTGGAGCTGGAAGCTGTCAGACCCAAATGCCTCTAGTGTGGGTCTCCGGTTCTAAAATTTAGAGAAAAGGAGTAGAAACTCATGCAGGCCTCTCAGCTCACATTTTCCAACACCACGTTTCCATCAGTAGTACTGATGTTTAGACTCCAGTGTTTCTTTCTTAACAGATTTATAACTCAAATGGAGAGATGAAATTAATTGGTTCCCTAAGCAACCCCAACAAGACCCCATCAAGCAGAATTGTAGTTTAGATCTGAAGAAATCCTTCTACCAGTGGTCCTAGTAGAAATAGATCAAACAGGAGAAGAATAATCTTTTTTTTTGAGATAAAATCAATTAAAGAACTAAAACAGATATGAATGGTGAAAGGAGTTTTAAATGCTAGACTGAAGATAGATTCTCCCAAGGCCCTTTAAGACTCTGTTATTTGCCAGATAATTAAACTCAGAGAATGGTTGGATGGAAAATTTTGTGTATGTCTTGCTTCCAAGAAGGCTATGAGGAGTGGGTGTTCCTCATGTGATCATAGACATGTTTTGGATGGTCATAAAGTTTCTGATTGAAGAAACCCTCATTGCTAAAGCAATATGGAGGCGCTGTCACTGGCCTGGGGATTGCATCTGTTGTCACCAATGTGACAAAAATCACTTGTCTGGAGATCCATTACAGAGACAGTTGGATAATCAGCTTCTCTGTCCCCATCCTCTCACCCCTCCCCATGCCTGCAATCCCAATCAGATTGGTTATCACACCCTGAGAATGTGGAGCCATTTTGCATCATACAGAAAAAAGGACCTAGCGTGCCAGGCACTTACCTGCATTACATTACTTGATCTTGTCTGTTTACTAGAAGGTCATTAATTCATTTTCTCATTTATTGAATAACACTTACTGTGTGCCTGGAAATTGACTCTGCTCTGACAAAATAGATGAACAAGAATATGCTTCCAAAAGTATACCTGCCTCTCTAGAGAGAGACAGAAGAATAAATAAATAAAATGTGATAAATTCTGTGGGTGAAAACCAAACAATTCTCTTTGAAATCATAGGCAGCTAATTAAGCAATAAACTCCATTAGCAGATGGCAAGACAGGTTGAGAGAGATGGAGGGAGAAGTGAAGAAAGGATGCTTGAGAAGGCATTTGAGAAAATATGTATGACAATGTTTACCATAGTATCTGAAATATATCAAACACTAAAAATTCAGTTGCTAGTTTTTAAAAAGTAATTTAATAGAAATGTATTAGGAGGCCTCTGAACTCCACGTACCGCTTTAGGCATTGAAGATCAAGTAAGAATCGAAGTCTCTGGCCTCATGAAGTTCATGTTTTAGTGAAAGAATCAGATGCAAAATAATGAAAAGCTCTGTAACATAATGCCATGTAGTTATTAATGTGGCAATGAAAAATAGATCTGGGTAGAGAGATGAAGGGAGAGCAGCTGTTATTTCAGGTAGTCTGGCCCTTTGAGGAGGGACGGTGGAGCCATGTGGACTTCCAGGAGGAGGGTGGCTCAAGGTGAGGAAGGAGTAAGGCTCTGAAATCAGGTGATGCTACCTGATATTGTAGGGATTGCAAGAAGGCCAGCGTGGCTGGACAGAGCAACAGAAGGGAAGACTGATAGTCGGTGAGGTCAGGGAGGTACCCAGGGGCCGGATCAAGTAGGGCCTTGTAGGTTGTGGGAAGACTTGGGAAGCAACTGAATTCATTTAATTACCATGTCTTACGTAAACCTATTAGTGGACATCTTACTCAGAATAACAGAATACCATAGACTGAGTGGCTTATAATCAACATAACTTATTCCTCACACTTCTGGAGGCCAGAAGTCTGCTTTCAGGATGCCAAATGGGTGGGTTCTGGATAGAGCTGTCTTCCATGTTGCAGATGGCCATTTTCTTGATGTACCCTAAATTTGAAGAAAAGGTGAAAGAGCTCTCTGGAGTCTATACGGCCACTAATACCTTTCTCAAGGGTTCACCCTCCTGACCTAATCACGAGGCCCCACCTCCTGATATTATTACATTGGGGATTAGAACTTAAACATATGAATTTTGGGGGGACACAAACATTCAATCCGTAACACTGGGTACAAGGTTGTTCAATTTACATTTAAAATACAATTCTATAACTCTATTATAAAATAAAATACATTTAAAGCATGTATTTTATTGGTTTAGCTCAACCCATTTTCAGATTATTCAAAACTGATATTCTTGCCCTAGCAGGTTTGGCTCAGTGGATAGAGTGTCAGCCTGTGGACTGAAGGGTCCCAGGTTCCATTCCATTCAAGGGCAATTACCTCAGTTGCAGGCTTGATCCCTGGTCCAATCGGGGTACGTGTGGGAGATAATCGATGTGTCCCTCTCACATCGATGTTTCTCTCTCCATCTCTCCTCCTCTCTTCCACTCTCTCCAAAAACCAACGGAAAAATATTGGGTGAGGATTAACAACAACAAAACAAACAAAAATAAAAGAAAAAACTGATATTCCTAATGTCTGGTTGATATTGGCTTCAGAGCCACTTAAAGGCAGGCTGTCTCTCATCTGAAGCATAGGAAAGTTATCTTTTAAAAGTAAATTTGAAGTGGGGAAATGTGTAACAAAAATTTCAGATGAACCAGTTGCAAAGCTACCACGTGGATCAAAGACAGCATCTGTCTTCATCTGGACATTTTAGGTTGGTTCCTTTTCCAGGTCCACTTAGAAAAACCAAGGGCATTTTCACAGATAGTTTGACCTTGAGGTTGGGTGCAGCAGTGTAGGCATGAAGGTAAGGCCAGCAACTCAATGCCTTAGTGTCTCTTGTTCAAGTTTTTGAAGGTCTCAGTTCTAGACAAACCTTCTTTCCCTTGTTCTGGAATGTTTACATCTGGGTTTTCCTAGTGTGAACACAGACCATGGGGGTGGCTGTGGGCCACTTGCAGATTCAGAGAGGCCTGAGTTAGCTCCCACGAAGGGGGTGGGCATCTAAACCTACCACCCACCATGAGAACTATGCATTGTTCCCTAATCCTGGCTCTGCTCCCTGGCAATCCTGCAGCCCAGAAAATCAAGAAGATTCCCGACTCCTCGCTGCTACTGAGGAGACTGAGCCAAGAGGGGAGGAGTGGGAGAATCTGAGTCAGTCCTTCGAGATCTATTAAATCAACCCTTTGTAGAATAGGAACCAGGGGAGGGGCCAGAAGGGGAATCCCCATTGTTTTCCTACTATACTGACTCCCCTGAGGAGCTCCCATGCAGTGTTCATTTTGTCAAAGTCAAACTTGGTGGTAGCAACTGCCAAACACCCCTCGGTTTACCTGAATGTTTCTTTCTGGTTTTAGAAGATGGTGAGATGGGGTAGGGAGATGGGGCTCAGCAAATAAGAGTAGGTAGGTCTCTTGGGCCAAAGAAGAGCTCTGACCTTCACTGGAAGGTTCCCGCATTAGTGCTCCCTCTTCGGAGGTACCCGTCCAGAGGGCAGCTGCAGCCAGTGTCTTCCCCACTCATCACGGACTCACCCAACTCCCTGGTGAATCTTGTGTGTCAAACCTTTCCTTCTGTTAGAGACACCTCTTTGCTCTGGAATGTGAATCCTCCTGACCTCAGGGAGGCCTGCTTTCACCTCTGCCGTCTTCTTCAGTTTTCCATTGCTGGGAGTTGTCCCACATTTCATTAATACTGAGATTAAGCCACACTGTGTCCCTCCTCACATCCCCCTGAAACTCCACCACAGTTGAGGAAATTGAGGCTAGAAACAAGGAATGGGCTTGTTTTAAGTCCCAGACCTACACTGCCGCGCACTTCTTATTTGAAGGGGTTATTGCACAGAGGAAGGTTGCAAACCAACATATTTCCGTAGTTCTTTCCCTATAGATACTTTAAGGCACCTGGAGCGCTATGGTTTCCTCAGATTCACTTTTTGATAAAACACTAGGCCACGGGGTCCCTTACCACACAGTTACCCTCCTCAAGGTTCCCCCCACTCCCTTCCTGGGGAAGAAGCACTTGGGCAGCCTCGTTTCAGACGAGCATTTGCAGGTTTAAATTCAGGTGTTGAAATGTTTCAGCTGCAAAGGCAGCTTTTGGAGGTGGATCTTGCTCGGTTATCTTAACTCTGGGTTTTCATTACACTTTCAGTATAATTCTGGCCATGCAATCTTGCTAAGGATTTTAAAGGGCTTTTGACTCATTTTCTTAAAAATTAGCCAAATGCACATGACACACACCACACACACGCACCTCAGGCGCTCACACATCCCTTGTTCATTCCACATGCTCGATTCCATTTTCTTTTTCAGTGCATGACCTTGTAATTAAGAAGTACATTTTCTTTGAAGAGACAATTACAGTTACAGATGGCAGGGCATGGGAAGCGCAAAGAGTGCTCCCCGCTATTAATCAGAGGCCATTTGCATGACCACTTAACCATCTTGCTGAAGTTTCAAAATAATAAAGTGAGAATGCTTATAAAAGTGCCAAAACACTTCTGTGCTGGAAGCTGAGCTGAAGCTCGAACCAGTCATTGAAAGAACTGGTATGCCACCGTAGGGCTTCAGGGCAGATCCCCTCTCCTCTGCCTCTACCTGCTCATCCAGCTTACATTCTTAGGGTGTCTGAGCTACAACTCAGAGAGTGCACCAACTCATTTCATCTAACAAACTCACTGTACACATAGGTGAGTCACGTACTCAAGAAGGAAAGCTATTTCACCGATGTCGCAGAGGAAAGTGGGTGTAAGTTTGGACCAGGGCCCCATGGATTCTTGAATCTTAGTCTGAATTGTCCCATTACCAAGCTATTCCTCTCTAACGTGAACTTAGGGGCAGTTTTCCAGAAAGATGCTTCCTAGACCCAATTAATCTAAGTAGAGGAAGGCCGGGTAATGGGACAAGTAGATACAGACGAAGCTGGCAATATCTAGGCAAGTATACTTCATCCCATTCTATAGGAGCAGTGTCTGGAGGAGCAGGTGATGTTCAGAAGAGCGGGTTTGCTCCCTGAAGGCAGAGCCCATGCTTTATTTATTTTGGTAAATATGGTATCAGATTGGTGCATAGCTAAAGGAACTAACATTTAATGAGACCCTGTTATGCAACTGACACATCAGGCATTGCTAAGATCCTGTAAGATAGGTTATGTTATCCCCATTTTTTAGATGGGGAAACTGAGGCTCAGGAACAATTGTGCCTTGCAGAAAGTCACTTAGCTAGGAAATAGTGGAGCTGTAGCTCAAACTCAGGCTTGACTGCTCCAAAGCGTATGTTCCCTCCATCCTACTCTAATGTGTTTATTGAACCAGGGCAGTGGATGGAAAGGATGGAGGATGCACGTATATAGACATTAGGTCATTTAGTCCTCACTATGCCCTGTGAAATAAGATCATTTCAGTTAGATTAACTCAAGAATGTAAGAACTATCCCAGATGTTTAAAAACCAAGCTGGCTCCATTGGATAAGGGCAAACACCCTGTTCCTGAAAATGTGTGGGATGTTATAGAGCAGGGGTCCTCAAACTTTTTAAACAGGGGGCCAGTTCACTGTCCCTCAGACCGTTGGAGGGCCGGACTATAGTTAAAAAAAAAAAAAACTATGAACAAATTCCTATGCACACTGCACATATCTTATTTTGGAGTAAAAAAACAAAATGGGAACAAATACAATATTTGTATTTGCATGTGGCCCGCGGGCCGTAGTTTGAGGACCCCTGTTATATAGGGTCTAATCATTGGAGAAGATGCATAGTCAGTTGGTGAGGAAGCAGGTGTAGTCCCTGCAACCCATAGGGCTTCCTTATGGACTTGACATAATGCAGCTTCCTGTATGGATGGGTGATTTGTTAATGTGTGTGGGATGTGTATATGTGTGTGCATGTGTAGCATCTGCAGGGGAACTTACTCTGGTTTCCCTACAGGCCTCCATGCCTGTGCCTTCATCCCTCTAGAGCTCATAGCTCATGGCCAGCGTAAGATGGTGTATCTCAGTGCTCTCAGTCCCCCTTGCCTTCTTTATTATTTTTCCGTAGCATTTATCACTATCTAGCCAAACTATTTAATTTACTCACTATGCTTATTATTTTTTTCTATCTCCCTGTTCCCCTCTCCCTCCAACAGAACTTACATTTCACCAAGAGAGGGATTTTGTTTTGTTTGTTTGCTTGCTTACTGAAGAAACCAAGTACTGAGAGCTATTGCTGGGCATATAGTAGGTAGTCACTAAATATTTGTTGGATAAATGAATGGATTGGTGCTCCTGTACATGTTTTTATGCATGAGAACATCTGAAGAAAGGGGCCTTCTATTTCATGCTTATGCATGCTTGACTGATATGATCCTACATTGACATTTAATAAGGATGTAGAACAGAAATTCCAAAAAAGGAATAAATTAGATATTTTTTAGGTACAATTCTGGAGACTGCCACTATTTTACATAAGGATGAGGCAGTGTTCTGGAATAAAAAGAAAGCTAGACTAGGAATCACAATACTTGAATCTAAGTCCTACAAGTCTCTTTTCACTTCTGTACATGTTATTCATTCATCCATCATTCATCCATTCATTTATCCATTCAGCCATCCATCCAACAAATATTTCTTTAAAAAATGCTATGCCTTAGGCATTATTTTAGGAGGGAGGCGCGCGACAGTGAACATGCTAGCAAGGGTTCCATTTTCTTGGAACTTACAATCTAATAGCTGAGATAGAAAATGAGCCTGAAAACAGTAAAAATATATAATTTGAATTCATGGCAGATATAAAGCGGGGAAATGACATAGACATTCTGAGTTGCATAATTTCAAAGTCCTCTTCTCATTCTGGCATTTGTAAATCTATGAAGTTAATTTCTCCTTTAAAACAACACCCCACAATTAAGCTTCCCAAATTATACTAAACAGAGTTTGGGATATAGTATGCCTCAAAGCCTCTCAAGTACACTTTAAAAAGTACTATTTCAACTATAATTATGTTTTTGACATTTTTTATTTTAGTTTCATTGAAGTTAAGCAGTGCTGTACGTTATTGTGGGTATGTAATGTAACTTGTGTTTAAAAGCTTTTTTTTTTTAACTCAATAAACACTTATTAAGCACCTACTATATGGTAGGTACCATGCTGGATGTTGGAGTTACTAAGAAGAATACGTTACCCTTCCTCTTAAGAGACCGAACAGGTAACAAATAGTGCCAGGACACCAAGCCAAGTGGTAAGGTCGCTTAAGACAATGTTTGCATGACGTCCTGAGAGAGCCCAGAGGAGAAAGTGACTAACTCTGGATGGTAAGAGAAGTTCAGGGAAAGTTGCAAAGAAGAGTTGACTTTTAAGCTGAGTCTTAGGGAATGAAAAGTCCTTGCGTGTACTTAGCATTCATCTATATTTGAACTAAGTCAAGATGATGTAATGGCAACATTAATCACCCCATGAACTCTTGATATGGGAATGGGTTTGCCTGGTTTGGAAAGAACAGCATGGTCATTTCTGTACCAACAAGCCATAGCATGAGCATGAACCTTCAGCGGTTCTGAAAACATACGAGGAATGTGTGGGACTTTGGTTGTGTAATAAATATTTTGTTAAAAGAAAATAGAACTTTTAAAAAACATTGGGGAAAAAGTCCACAAACATTTCATAAATGCCTTTCAGTGCCCTCACTTTCTCTTACCTTTGGGAAAATTAAGATGACCTCTGCCAAGGGTACCTGCTAGAATCCTACCCCATTGGCCATGGTAACCACCCCCCAACTAGCTGTTCTAGTGAGTGGTTGGAGGCCACTGTGCAGCTCAGTGGGTCTGTATTGGCCAGAGAAAGGAAGCTGATCAATAGGCATTAGGCAGAAAAACAATGAGTTCCTTCTAATCTTATACCACAGCTCAGAATAAAAAGGTTTGCGTCTGTAGTTTGCACGTATATAGACATTAGGTCATTTAGTCCTCACTATGCCCTGTGAAATAAGATCATCTTCTCTTCCAGTTATGGCGAGGGAGCAGGGAAAAGGACAAGTGAAGTCATGTTCCATTTGTAGAGCTAGAAAATGGCAGAGCTAAGCTTCTAAATCAGATCTTCTGAAGATCAAAATAGATTAGTTGGGCATTTCAGAAGTGATACAAAATGAAGAATTTCAGATACCCTTTTGCAACAATATGGTGGAGTATATATGCAGAGAAACAGCACTTCTCTTCAAAAATTCTGGGTTTTATTTTTTTTTTAATAGACCTATTATCTATTATCTGTCCATTTCAATCATGCTTCCCAGGATGTGTAGCAATTCCACAAGTTCAATTCTTTCTTGGTATGTGTATCTAGCTTTTTAAGGAGCAAACACTTTCTGTTCCTCATGGCTCCCCATACCAGTCAGATTTTTGCTAATGCAGGACTGAAATGAATTTGTAAGCAGGAATGTTTAATGCTTAGCAAGCCACAGAATCCATATGACATTTATTTGCAACATTTGTTAGTAGTATATTTAGCACCTCAATTTTGCAAATTGGGAGGTTGTTTTATATGCATTGGGGGTGGGATAGCTGTGATGTTTAAGAATATAAGAACTGTAAATTTTTTTTACCCAAGAATAGACAAAGCAGAAAAAGCTTTACTGTGAAGCTGCCAAAACTTAAGCTTCGAGGCTACTTGCTTGCCCAAGCCTCTTGCACGTGCTTCTGTGATTTTATAATATTTGCAAAGAATGATATTTATATTTTTTGGTGGTTTCATATCTCATTCCAAATAAATCCCCCCTCTTAGAATATATGTTGTATTCATAATGTATGTGTTATTTTTCTTAAAAAGCATCCCCCAATTGTATAAAAATAAAAGCCGAATCTGCCCCAGGATAAGAATTGGTAGGAAATTGCTCCCATGCCTACTTATGAGTAGTTGAGCTCTACTGAGAGACAGACAGCTTGATCCTTATTGGTCTGAGGCTGCCAAGGCTGAGTTTTTGCATATTAAAATGTTTCCAATGCTTATATAATGACTTGTTCTTTGAATCAAAAATGTGTTACTAACAATTTACATGTGAACAATATAAATGCCCAAGTCATTGTAGTTTGAGTTTCAGAATAATTTACAAATTAGGTATTATAGATGAGGAAACCAGGAATTAGAATACTTAAGAAACTCAGCAGCTGTCCTGGGGTTAGGAAGTGGTGAGCTGTAACTCAAAATTAAGCCTTTATGGTTCCTCACCCATGGGGCTTGCTGTTCTGCCATGGCGTTCTCTTAAGAGCATATGTATCAAGGTCTTTGTGGTGATTCTTTTTTCGATTAAAACGACAAAAAAATTCTCCAATATGTCCAAAGTTTCTATATTTCCATCTCAAGGCTTAGTACTTGAGTTGAATTATGTAGAGTAAACCTGAGCAGAAAGGCTCAGTGGGCACTAGAGGAAGTGGGCGTGGAGAAGAGTAATGGGGGGAGACTTAGGAGGTGGAGCTTGTAGAATTTTGCTGTGACCTAGTTGTGGGGGGAGGGGTAGAGGAAAAGTCAAAGGTCACTGCAGGTGACTAGCTTGGGCAACTAGATAAAGGACAGGGTCATTAGTGAGAAAGCAAGCAGAGAATAATGTCTCCCCTCCCCCAAATTTTCTACATCCTAATCACCCAAAACTGTAAATTTTATATTACATGGCAAATAGACTTTGAAGATGTGATTAAGTTCTAAACCTGTAAAAGAGGAAGATAAAAGGGTTAGAGTCATAGAAGAAGGTGCAATGACAGAAGCTGAATACAGAGAAAGAGAGAGATTTTAAGATAATACACCGCTGGCCCTGAAGATGGAGGAAAGGGCTAGGAGCCAAGGAGTCTCTTGCCGACATGTTGATTTTAGGACTTCTGACTTCCAGAACTGTAAGATAATAAATGTGTTGTTTAAAGCCACCAAATTTATGGTGATTTGTTACAGCAGCAGTAGGAAACTAATACAGGTGATAAAGTAGGTGTAGGGTTAGGGGAATAATGCAGAGTTAACTTTGGTTAACTTTGAGAAGCCTAGAGGGTGTCCTGATTGAAATGTTGAAATGTCAGGTAGGAAATTTTATATATATATATATATATATATATATATATATATATATATATATATATATATATATCTCACATACATACATACAGCTATAGATCTAGCAATAGATCTAGGTAGATAGATAGATAGATAGATATTGCTTTCATAGTTATAGGCATGTGGCTAGGTAACAGCTGAAGCCATCAGAGGAAATGAGGTACCAACAGAGAAAAAGAAGAGGGATTTCACCTTTGGCCTCTGGTGTCCACTAAGCCTGAGAAATGGACAGAGAATAAAAATATGGAAAAAATGAGAAAGAATAACAAGGGGAAAGGAAAAACATGGGAGAATTGCATCACCAAAACCCACAATTAAAGTAGTTTCTACAATGAATTGGTAGTCAGTGGCGTCAAGCAAAAGCAGTTCTGAAATCTGTCTGTGCTTGGCAGTTACTGCAGATGGAGCTGGTGGTGCCTCCAGGGAGTACAGTGTCGGGTGCATGATGCGAAGGAGAATTCAGTCAGTTTGAGGAGTGATGAGAGGTCAGTAAATAGAGACTATGAGAGTAGGCTATTCTTTTAGGAATGTTCACTAATGGCGATAGAGGTGTCCATAAATTGAAGAGGCTGCCATTTCCAGAGAGGCAGTTGAGACTGAGCTGCAGGAAGTAACACTGGCAAAGATGAAGGGCTCGCTGTTTTGTCAGGAGTCTTGGAAAAGAAGAAAGCTCGTGTTTGGCTACCCTCATTTATTATAGCCTCATCACATTTTTACCACCACCATTTCTCACCCCCTGTGGTTGGGCATGTTGAACCAATTCAACATTTCAGGCTCCCTTTGATTTAAAATCCCCCTGTTCATTTTGCCTCTGTATCGCGTCTCTTCTGTAGTTTTTTTTTTTTTTTTTTGGTTATACTTATCATTTTCAGCTGGGCATCTCTCCACTTAGATGTCCCAGGATACACAGCCAGATAGTAGCATGAAGTTAGGACACATGAAGTTACTGTTTGTTTATTTATATTATCTTTTTGAATCCCTATCTTCTGCATATGAAAAGTGGGAATAATATGGAGCTGTGGTTGGTTTTTAAAAACAAAGACCAAATAATGATAATTATATTGAAAAATCCTTTAGTGTATACTGTATAATGTCCAGCATATTACCATCACCATCCTTATCTATCAATGAGGATATGAATGCCAGTTTCACAGAGCTGTTACAAGAATTAACACATATCACAGCCCTGGACAGCATTGTTCAGTGCTTAGAGCATCAGCCTGCCCACCAGAGGCTCACGGGTTCGATTCCAGTCAAAGGCATGTACCTCAGTTGTAGATTCCCCAGCCCCCGTAGGGGTGCATGTGGGAGGCTACCAATCAATGTGTCCTTCTCACCCCCACCTCACTTCCTTCCACTCTCTCTAAAAACAAACAAAACAAAACAAAGCAAAAATAGACCACGTATGAAAAGTATCTGTCTTAGAAATTGTCAAAATGACAGTAATTAGTGGTATCTCTTTCATTTGTTTATCCATTCATTCAATAATATAATTGGGCCATTTTATTTACCCAGAGGCAGGCAAATTCCATCTTTTTCTTCTGGAAAGAAAACTGCCCTTCTAAGTTCTGTGCACCAGCCCTGGCATGAGTGACATGGCACTGAGCAGTCCCCTAATACCTCTCTCTGTTATTTACAGAGGTCTTCGAGCAGCCCATCCTAATAGGAGTCAGCACCCTTGAGTTGGTTATATTTGCCCTCCATCCTCACAGCTGCTGTTCTGAGCCTTTTTCATCTCTATTCTTGCAGCCTGGAAACCGTAACTCAAGTTCCAGAAGGCAGTTGTACTTCATCACAGTTTCCCCTGTTTCCTTCTTAATCCAAAAAACTTAATCAGCATGGAACTTACTTAATTCTCCTCAAAACTTTTTGACAGGGCTTCAAGGCTGTGATAATTCTCTCTAGATGAGAGAGAGAGAGAGGGAGAGAGGGAGAGAGAGAAAGAGAGAGAGAGAGAGAGAGAGAGAGAGAGAGAGAGAGAGAGAGAGAAAGAGAGAGAGAGAGAGAATGAATGATAATGTATTCATCTTTGATGATCCAAATGAACAGCAGACCAGCTTTATGGTTCTGAGAGGCAGCTATGACATCAGAATTTAGTGATCCAAGCCTGGAACAACTGTGGTTCTTGGTCTGGACCCCTAAGGGTTGATCTTCAAGTTCTTTTCAAACTTCAAAATTGTGTGCTTTCCCATGACTAGGAAAAAAATCTATCAATTCAGGGGTTCTGAGTTTTCTATATGTCATCCTATATAATAAAAGGCTAATATTCAAATTATCCCCTTAGGAGTTCAACCGACCAGGAGTTCAACTGCTCACTATGATGTGTGCTGACCACCAGGGGTCAGCACGGAGCAAAGGAGGGCCCCGGCTGGCCCTGATAGCCAGCCAGGCCTAGGGGATGCTACCCATGCATGGATTTTGTGCACTGGGCCTCTAGTTAGTTAATAAAAGGAAGATAAACTTTTGATGTATTAGGTCTATTTCCTTGGTAGATTAAATCATTCAAAGCATTGTCATGCTAGGGAGACAAGTGGAACAAATTCTTGAGTATTAGGAATCGTTGATGAGGAGGTGGGGTGGGGGAGGAATCACACACTGGGCAGCATTAGAGTCTTACACATGCTAGAGAATCAGTAAATGTTCATTAAATGAATGGATGGGGTATTTCTTCTGGATTGACGTCTACCTCTAAGTACTGGACAGTAGGTAAATCACTTTTGCCCAGACTTCAGTATCCTTATGCAGTGAATAATACCAGCAATGGCATATCCACATATGCATAGCAGCCAGATGGGTAACATGAGATACCAATAGGACAGTAGTCAACAAAGTGGCTTTGATAAACTGTTGCATGTAAAGAAACATATTTATAGGTTCTGGAAATTAGGTTGGAGGTGGGACTATTATTCTACCTAGTACACCTGGGTAGCTAATATTTGGGAAATACGGACAAGTGCTGAGCTGTGAGCTCACTGAAGGTAAGAGCTCTGTTTCCCCATTCACTCCTCTTACCTGCGTATGGTTGATGTTCAGTCAGTGCTGTTTTTTTGAACGAGTACAGATACAAAATGTCATAGTAACAACCACCTCAGCAATCGAGTGCCATATATTTATTCTACAGATCAGAAAACAGAGGTCCAGAGAGGAGAAAGATTGTGAGTAATTGGGTGCTCAGTCTATGGCCCACTCCACCATATCCAGGTTTCTTAGACCACTAGGGACTGTAGCAATGTTCCTATGTGATGAGAAAACAATAAGCTGTGGTCATATTTAGAAAAGGATTGTTTGAAAGCGGCATGTCCCTGAGAGATGAAAGCAGGACATGGGTAATTGTGAGGTGCCTGAATGAATTTGGAAAGAAAAGAAGCTCCCAGAAAGTTGAACTTTAAAAACACAATGCATTCGAGTAGAGCAGGGTTGGCAAGCATTTTCTATAAAGGGCCAGACAGTAAATTTTAGACTTTGCAGGCCATGAGGTCTCTGTTGCAAGTACTCAACTCTGCCATTGGAGCACAGAAGCAGCTACAGTCAACACATAAATGAATTGGCATGGCTATGTTCCAATAAAACTTTATTTATAAACATTACAATTTGAATTTCATATAATTTTCATATGTCATGAAATATTTTTCTTTTGATTTTTTTCCCAACCATTAAAAAAAGTAAAAACATTCTTAATTTATGGATTGTACAAAACAAAGAAACAAACATGGCTATAGTGTGCTGACCCGTGGAACAGAGGCAGGGTCACCAGAAGTAGATAAGGTATCTCTCAGGCCATTAGACTTTACTGTGATGTAACTAAAGATATCACCACTTCTGAAAAGTGAATGTGCCAATACGAAGGGGGTCTGGTTAACCAAAGAAACCACAGAAGAAAAGATAAAGGAGAGTCATGAACTAGTAATGGAAAGCACCCATTCCCAAGTGACTCAGGGAAGGGGGATCTTGGCCAATGGAAACCACATATTGGGACTCAAGTTTTTAAAGTTTATTTTGTAATGGCAAAAGATATTTCAAGCTGTGTTAGTTGAAGGTCCCTTTTTAAATTGAAAACACACACACACACGTATGTGTATATATCTGTGTGTGTATATCTATTATAATAAAAGTCTAATATGCAAATCAACTGAACGGAAGAATGGTTGGTTGCTATGACGCACACTGACCACCAGGAGGCAGATGCTCAACGCAGGAGCTGCCCCCTGGTGGTCAGTGCACTCCCACAAGGGGAGCGCAGCTCAGCCAGAAGCCAGAAGCTGGCGAGTGCAGCGGCAGTGGTAGGAGCTTCTACCACCTCCGTGGCAGGGTTCCCAGACTGGTTTAGGCCCGATATTCCTCTCACAGTTCGGGACTCCTTGCTCCTAACTGCCCACTGCTCGCTCCTTACCACCCACCTGCTCGCTCCCACCATCACCACTGTGCTTGCCAGCCGTGAGCCCGGCTTCTGGCTGAGGGGCGCTCCCCCTGTGGGAGCACACTGACCACCAGGGGGCAGCTCCTGCATTGAGCATCTGCCCCCTGGTGGTCAGTCCGCATCATAGCGACTTGTTGTTCTGGTCATTCCGCCTTAATGGTCATTGGGCTTTTATATATATATAGATATGATATACATTTGTATACACACACACACCAAGGAAATATATCACACTAGGGTTCCTTTTAGATATGCCATTTTTAAATTTGCATTTTCCCTTAACAGGCCATGGCTAGCCAGGAGACAATATAGAGCAGGGATTATGAGCTTGGCTTCTGCCACTTGGCTGCTTGGGCTTGAGTCCTGGTTCCATTATCATAAGAACTCGGTTAAGTTACTTCACTTCTCCAGATCGTGGTTTCTTTCCCTGTGCTGTGATGGTAAGAACAGTACCTACCATGCACAGAGATCCTGTGAGGGTTAAATGAGAAAATACAGGGGTGAGCAAAAGTAGGTTTACAGTCATAAGTACATGAAACACAGTCTATTGTATTATTAATTTCTTATTACATTTATTATTATTAACCACTTTTGCCCCACCCCTGTATTGGTAAAATTCTTAGCACACCTGACATCCAAATAAAATTTAAGTTATTAGCACAGAGCTCACCCTATAGTAAAGGACCAAATATTATTTTAAAAATGCAAGTTTTGTATTTAAGAAAATATTATAATGATCTGGAATATTTGTGCAGCCTTCTCATAAAATTCTCAGCAGGACAGCAAGAGAGGACACATGGGGAAAATCTGGTTGAGGAGAAAAAGAGCCATTAAAATTCCTTCCTGCAGCAAGGACAATAGAACATCCGCACAAAGAGGCTGCCTCTTAACAGTCAGGATAATGCCCTGCACTTATGCAGCATCATAAGGCAGCTTTCAGGAGCAGCACCTTTTAAAGGTTTTCCTAAGCATGAGCCTGAATCATCCCCAGATTGCTGTGATAATTAGAGGTGAAAACATTTTTAAAAGGCGGCTCAATACCTACTTTAACCATAAATTATTCACTTTTAAAACGATTTCTCTGATATATGGAACTTTCTCCAAGACAAAGTCTCTAGCATCTTACATGATTTATGGAATCATCCTTAAAGTACAAGATTTGGTGGGTTGATTTATTGCAGCTTTCAGTTTTACTGGAATTTAATTTGTGCACAGAGCAATGTGAGTTGATTTCAGAAAATGTGTCTGGAGGTGCAACAAAAAGAAAGTGTGTCAGTGTCACCAAGAGGGTTTGTCAAAAAGTAAAAATTTTAATCACTGATCATTTTTTATGTGTGTGTCTGCAGCATTAGGGAGCTATTGCAACCAGATTTGTTGAGATAAATTAATCAGCTAATGCTACAAAATGAGATGACAGGCAGCTTCCTCCAAGTAGGTGCTCAATTAATGTAACAATCTGTTGTACCATTTCCTGAGGGTTTGCCATATGCCAGCAGCCTCCAGTTGCTGTCTTGTTTAATTTAAATCCACACAACCCTTGAAGAGTTTTATTCAGAAACCACAGAATGAAATAGATTGGATGAGTTCCGCTCTTTCTTATTAAAACATTTTTTTTCCCCTTTCTCCCCTTTCCACCTCCCTCCCTCTCACCTTGCTTTCCTGGGCCCCTTCTTGCCTTTCTTCCTCCCTCTTCCTATCTTTCTTCCTGCTTTCTCTCAGCAAGTGAACCGTGCTGCTAATGGATAAACTGGTCTTTAAATTTTGAGTATATGTCTGTGTGGATGCTTTTATATGGAGATGGGTGTTCTGTTTCAATGAAAAAATACCAACCCCACAATAAGGCTGATGAGTAAATTAATCTCTAGTAAAAGTATTTTGCAACACTTACTCATTCTCTTCAAAGAGAAATGATGAGAGGGAATTGCATTTAAACTTCCGAGTGCCATATTTCTTACGTCAAAGATGGTTTTCAAATTATAATGCTTGTGAGGGGGAATTACATGTAAATCTCACTGAGTGCCATATTTATTCTGTCAAAGACATTTCCAAGCTGTAATGCACATTCATGTCTGCCATATATTATAGTTACTTATTCATGCATCGGCGTCCTTGATTAAGGAGTGAGCTCCTTAATGTCAAAAACCATGCCTATTTTTTCTTTTACCAGTTCCAATGTTAAGTTGGAATGAGAGAGACTTTGAAAATATGATGGCTTATTGATAATTCACTGGGCTCCAACTCCAACTAATACATTAGTTTTGCATTTCTCCGTGGGTGTACAGCCTTCTATGCCTTGCTAAGATTGTAGAGAACATTGATATGTTGAGAAAAATGTTTCATCCACGAGAGGGAAGTGCAAAAATGTGGGGTGGGACAAAGAAGAAAAGTCTCATCCATATGAAACAGGGCAAACATTTCAAACAAGTTGAGGCAGTAGAAAGCACTGTCCCAAGGCTAAGAGCACAAGATTTGGGTATTGACCCTATTGCTAATCAGAACTTTAGACAAATCAGTTAGCCTTGCTGGGGTCTGGTGTTACTATCTGTCAAACTAACTAACTAACTAACTAACTAACTAACTAACTAACTAAGGTCCTGTGTCCCCAGACCAGGGCTGAATCGATCTTATTACTCAGCCATCAAGATCAAGAATGTATATGTAGTCTCTTCTCTACCTTCCTGATCACCAGGGAAAAAGAATCAAAGAAAACATAGCCCATCCATTGACAGATTCTTAACAAAGCAAATAAACATTAAAATCACAAACTCTTAAAAATGGCAAAATGAGAACTAATATATTTTGTAAAAATAAACATAAAAAGGCCAAAATCCCCTCTGAGGAAACAAAGACACTTTCAGATGGATCTTCCCCCTACCCTGTATACATGCAATAGTGGTATATTTTAAAATCCTCTCATTTATTTTTAGATCAATTAACTAATTTATTGAGCTCTTATTCAGTTCTTGGTATCTAACGAATCAGGCAAAGATCCTGCTTTGGAAGAACTTGTAGTCTTTTGGGGAGGTTAAGACTTTCAGCAAAAAAACCCTGTATTCTATAATAAGAGAAAAGGCAAGGAAACACAGAGTAAATTACACAAAAATTCAAGTGGAAGAGAGATTACTTTAGACAGGAATGAGCATGGAAGGCATGAAGGAAAAGGAAGTTGGTCCTTGAAGAACTTGGGCACACAAGAAAAACCCACCACCCCAGTGGAAGGTATACATAAACCAAAAGACAGAACTGGTGATCAGAGGGATTATTTGAAGAACAGCAAATAGAACTACTCATACAAAATGTTTGCACTTACTCTGTTCCATTAAAACATCCATTAAAACCAAGTAAAATCAGCGAGTGGGATAATACTGGATTATCCTGGATAATACCATTCATTATCAGGATCAAGGCCTCTGAAGTTATAAAATAGTTAGTAGGTGGATTTAAATAGAAAATGTGCTTTCATGACTCATGAGATGATGCATGGGGGCAGAGTTGGGATGTTGTGTGTGGGAGGGGGCCATCTGGCAAGCCTGAGCTAGGGAGGACCAAAGAACAGAGTCACTTTGGGGTCTTTGCTGGTGGCCAGGAGTACCCAGTGTCAGTGGGCCCCATGCCCCAACACCATGTGGCACTGTGTTTTCAGGATGGTTGCTTAAGAAGATTGTCAACTTCTGAAGACTTAACACAGGTGGAATAGGTTTTCATGCCTTTTGATGGTTCAATAATTACATTTTCATATTTCTTTACAAGATGATTCAAGATAGTCTAGCAGAATCAGCCATCGTGTGGTGGAGAGCTCTGGAAATGGAGTTAGAGGGTGTAGGCAATGTTATTTACATTTTCTTTTGTCATTAATGTTCTGACTATAGTTTTTCCAAAACAGATTTGAAGCACTTTACAGTAGAAAGCTCAGATACAATGAGACTGAAAATTATTCAGAATCTGATATTGTCAACAAATGAGACATTGCTGTTGGCTAAGATTAGGGTGTATTGTTTTGGTTTGTTCTTTGTTTTTCCCCATTTATTAAAAAAGCAGGAAAACCCAACAATCCTATATAATAAAAGGCTAATATGCAAATTGACTGAACGGTGGAATAACCAGTCGCTATGACACACACTGACCACCAGGGTGCAGATGCAGGAGCTGCCCCCTAGTGGTCAGTGCACTCCCATAGAAGGAGCACTGCTCTGCCAGAAGCTGGGCTAACAGCTGGCAAGCGCAGCGGCGGTGGTGGTGGGAGCCTCTTCCGCCTCTGCAGCAGCACTAAGGATGTCCAACTGATGGCTTAGGCCTGTTCTCCACGCAGAATGGTCCTAAGCCGTCAGTCGGACGTCCCCCGAGGGCTCCTGGACTATGAGAGGGTGCAGGCCAGGCTGAGGGACCCCTGAGTGCACAAATTTTGTGCACCAGGCTTCTAGTAATCTAAATAAAGTAGAAGACAAGGAGATTTTGTTTGTTTGTTTATGATTTGGGCAGAAAGCAAACCAACATTAGAAGTGAAAGATGAAGAAACACAAATGTGTAATTTTTGAATTACAATTCTGATTAGTTAATTCTATTCGTGAACTTTTCTAGTATTCTATTGCCTAAAACAGTGGATATACATTATTAAACTGGTCAGATGGTGAAAGAGGCATCTTATGGGTATGATTGTCTGTATCCCTTCAAGTTTTTGCCACCAGGCAAAACTAACTTACAGAAAGTTAGGTAAACAGATTGAAAAGAGGTTCCTGTTGCTATGCATAACTGTGAGAAACAGGGATAACCCAGAATTTAGCCAATACTGTTTTTAAATGAGAAATCATATGTAAATCATTAAATCTTTTTTCAAATTTCAGATAAAATCTGGAGCAAAATTTAAAGACACACGAACACCTAGGTTCACATCCAACACCTTCTCCCACTAGTGTAACCGCTTATCAGGCAGCATTTTGGGTTTCTTTGTCCTTTAGGGAAACATCTAACTCCCTGGGCTCGGAGTGTGTGAAAACCAGAGGACCACAGTACCAGTGTTCTTCATAAACTATTTGTGGTTTGGCATTGAGAGTCCTCACAACTGTGCCTGTGTTACTTTGGAGTTCTCCGCAGCCTGACTTCCTTATGCCAGTGTTCAGCTCTGATTGCTTAGCTTGTTCCCACTTCTGCCTATGTATGTGCACATGCGTGTGTGTGTGTGTGTGTGTGTGTGTGTGTGTGCGCGTGGCATTGCACAGGGGTTGGGGGCGAGCCAAAAAATTGTCGCTGTGTACCACACCACATGATCAGTAAAAGAATCAGACTGAGTTCTGGATTTATGTCTTTTCCTGATCTGCATGCAGGCCTGAGGAATATTAGTTTTCAATAAAGAAAAAGTTACTGTTAACAATTGAGTCCGCAATAAGTGTATTTTTTTAAAGAAACTAATTGCCCCTTTACTAAGTCCTATAGCTAAGTAAGTGATTCTGGCAGACCAAAGTATTTATTAAAGACGTAACCTTTTTCCCTCTTTTAAACCTAGGGTATTAAAATACATGCATGGCTGGTACCAGCCTTGTCACCAGTGACTGACCATCAGACATTAGGAGTAGATCATGGTACCCTTTACTCCCTGAGCATGTGTCTGGTTTTAGACCTTCTCAGCAAGAAGCTCTAGTGAAAGAGCCACTGACAACTAATTGATACTGAATTCAACTTGAAAACAGTTTCCCATCCCTACTTTAAATTTTATCAATACAGCGTGTCCCAAAAATATGTATACACACTGTAACAGCTGATACCTCACTTTTGAAAATGAAATGTATTTTATTTTATTTTTTAAAGTATATTTTATTGATTTTTTACAGAGAGGAAGGGAGAGGGATAGATAGTTAGAAACATTGATGAGAGAGAAACATCAATCAGCTGCCTCTTGCACACCCCTCCACTGGGGATGTGCCCGCAACCAAGGTACATGCCCTTGACCAGAATCGAACCCGGGAACCTTCAGTCCACAGACCGATGCTCTGTCCACTGAGCCAAACTGGTTAGGGCTTGAAAATGAAATGTATTTTAATAAGCACTGCCTTTAATATTATTCAAAGCACGTGTATACTTTTTTGGGGATACTCTGTACTTGTCCCTAGTTGTCTGGTTTTCCAGTGTGCTCATTCTGGAGATCATTTTTTCCTCTGGATGTGATCAACACAAGGCCCTTCATGAGCTGGCACCCAAGGGTTTTGTTTGTTTGTTTTCCTTTGTTTTTGCGCACGCCTCTCATTTTGTAAGACTTTTAGAATTGTTTCAAGAAAACCAGATTTGGCAGTACCTACTAGTATAACCAGTGTAAAGGGGCTTACACTCCACAGGGCTAAATTTTGTCCATTTCTTTTAACAAATGGTGACTGAGCATGTAACTTACTCTCTATTCAGAAAGTAAAAGGCAGCGTCCCTGTCTTCAAAAACTTCATATTTTAAGCAAAGATATTTTATGGAACCATTTATTCTGTTTCAGGAGGACCACTTAGGCTGTCAAAATGCTTTCCACAAACTTTTTTTGGATAAGCCACAGACTCTGTGTAGCATTCTGCTGAAACAGCCCAGCTCCTTGGCAGTGTCTGTGATCAGCACCAACTGCTCCGAAGCTTTGGAGAAAGGCGTGGGCATGTGTGTGCTGTGTATGCTACAGGAATGCCACTGAAATCCGACTTAATCCACTAACTCATAAAACAGATTCATTGTTTGTTTAGTGCTTGGCAATGCGTTTTCTCCAATTTCAAAACTCACTGGAAATCCCACCCACATGTGAGCATATTTTTGTCTTTTAAAATTCTTCAAAGTAATCTTCGCAGAATAAGAACACCAAATGGTTCATGGAATGAGGGTTGAAATTCCTGTGGCACCTGACAGCTTGGCACATTGGGAAAAGCCTGGTCTTTGATGTCAGTGGGGCCTTCCAGTCTCTTTTGTGTGAGTCTCGGCAAGTCAGGTGACATCTCTGAGGCTCATTTCTTCTTCTCTTGAGTAGGGATAACGATAGCTACCTGCCAGGACCATTATAAGGATTAAAGGGATAATGCATATTAAAGTCTTGGCGCATACTAGGCACTTTAACAATTAGCTGTTGTTATCATTCAGTATTATCAGTAGTACTTCTGCGAAGGGCTCTGTGTTAAGCTCATGCTTATCACTCATTCATTCAGTGAGTGTTTACTGCACAGGATCCTGTGCTGGGTACTATAGGGTGTGAATAGAAATGATAAACACACATCCATTTTGCCTCCAATGGTCTTATTTCCTAGTTGGGAAAAAAATGTGTGTAAATAATTAGAAGAGAAAATACCAAATAGAGGAAGACTAAATGGTATAGGAGTTAGAAAGAGGGAAGGCCCCAATTTTATTAGGAATGGATGAAATGGGAAAGGCTTCCTAGAGAAAATACAACTTTGTTCTCCCTCCCCATGGGGGGAGGGGTCCCTTCAGCTCAGTTAGCTCCAAACAAAACTGTCCCCTCACCCTCTAATGTCTCTCAAGTTCTTTGCCAAGTTTCCAATGGCTCTTTGTGGCCTCTACCTTTAGTGGTCCATCATTGGCCTAGCAGATCTGAAATGCACATTAAAGATCAACTCCATTTCCCTGAAGGTTCTCATAAAAACAAAACCAAAAAAGCTCTATTTATAAAAGCAACTGCTTTCTTTCTTTGTGAGGTATGAAACAGTGTACACCTATCTCTTTCTTTCCTGTCCTTGGGCATCTTTATTTTGGTTTCACATTATAGGAATCTCCTTGGTAATGAGGATCCAGGCTTTTCACTAAACTACCCGATCTTTGTTAAATCTCATGGCAGCTATTTTGCTCTTCTTAAACAGTTTGTATATCATTTATTTTTTAAAAGTACAATGAAACTTTTTTGTAATATGCGCCTAAACTTGAGATTATTGGGGATGTGTCTTTACAGAACTAAAGATTTGTCCTCTGTTGTAGACAATGAATTCAATATAACTAAAATTATTACCCCATTTTTGCTTAGAAGTTTCCTGCCAAACACAAAACCTAGCTTGAAGAATTCCATTCTTTTTTTTAATATCCTTTTTAAAAAATGGAATTTAGCAGAAGAATTCCATTCTTGGTAGATATTTAAAAGGTATTTAATAATTCCCAATCATTTCTTGTTAAAAATTTTGGAGGGCCCTAACTGGTTTGGCTCAGCGGATAGAGCGTCAGCCTGCGGACTCAAGGGTCCCAGGTTCGATTCTGGTCAAGGGCATGTACCTTGGTTGCGGGCACATTCCCAGTGGGGAGTGTGCAGGAGGCAGCTGATCGATGTTTCTCTCTCATCGATGTTTCTAACTATCTATCCCTCTCCCTTCCTCTCTGTAAAAAATCAATAAAATATATTTTAAAAAAAATTTAGGAGGAACAGAATTAGATGCTATTTCCCTCAGAGCTGCACATGCATTACACACACATACATACACACTTACACACAATGCCATTTCCTTTCAGGTCAGACACAAGCCAAGCATGTCTGTTATCACCACTATTATCTCACACTGTTTTGGAACAACTAGCCAGGCAAATAGTTAAGAAAATAAAGTAAAATATATAAATACAGAAAGAAGTCAAATTTCTAATTTCATAAAATCCTAAGAAACCAACTTAAAAAATCCTATATAATAAAAGTGCAGTGAACGAAACAGCAGAATGACCAGCATCACCAGAGACCAGACTGACCGCGGCAACTGCCTGTGGCCCATCACCCCGGCTAGCCCCACCCCCGAGCGGGGACCCCCACCCCGATTGGGGGCGTGGCCGGCCTACAAACCTTTGAGGCTCCTCACCCTGGCTGGCCCCACCCCTGAGCGGGGCCCTCCACCCCGATCAGGGGCCCCCATCAGGGCAGGCCGGCCAGTCCCCACCCATGCAGTGGGCCTCTATCCTATATAATAAAAGGGTAATATGCAAATTGACCCTAACAGCGGAATGACCAGAACGACTGCTTGACCAGTCACTATGAGGCGTACTGACCACCTCTTGGTCCCTTTCCCCTGCCGGCAGGCTCTGATTGCCCAATGGCGAACGAGGAACTGGGGGTGGGCAGTGGGGAATGTGGGTGGCGCCAGGCTAAGGCCCCTACCCCACCAGTCACCCCACACACAGAGGGTGACCCGTGCCTGGGGCGCGGCCGGCGAGCAGGCGGAACGGCCGACCTCTCAGTCCCTTCTCCTGGCCAGCAGGCTCTGATTACCTCATGGCAAACAGGGAACCGGGGGTGGGTGGCAGTGGGGGGTGGGGCTGACTGTGGACAGCTGGGGAAGATAGCCCTGATCTCAGGCCAGGCCTAGGGATTGTACCTTTGCACGAATTTCGTGTGGCAGGCCTCTACTCTTAGGTATAAAAAGAAAAACCAATAAAGTAGCTGATTAAAAACGAATATACAAAACTCAAAAAACTCTTATCTAACAAGAAGGGTCAAATAGGAAATATCATCCTGAACATTCTGATATAAAATGCAACTTAATAAATAAAATATTTAAGAATAAACTGAAAAATAAAGGTTTAGAACTTCAATGAAGAAAACTATAAAACCCCATTAAACATCATAAAAGGGGAGAATAAATGAAGAGTGACTCTTGAGTCTTTTGTGAACACTCAGTCTACTGATGTCATTATTCACTGAGCAAACCTATATGTTTAACACAATCTCGATTTAAAAATTTTATTAAATTATTTTCAAGTTTATCCAAAAGCAAATAGCATAGTAAAAAATTTCTGAAAAGGAACAGCAATTGGGGTGGGCACTGAGTTGCCAGATATTCAAATAAAATAAATGCAAGATGGCCAAAAAGCATTTGAATTGATGTCATACTGTACTAAAAATCAAAGAAATGTAAATAAAAATAAAAATGGGAGTTTCAATTTTGCTTTTTGGGGGGGGCAAATATTAAAAATTATAAAGATATCTAGAGTTTACAACTTAGCATATACTGCTAAGTGGGTATAATTTTTTTTGAGAAAAATTGAGCAATATACTGCAAATTTTTAAATGTGCATGTGATTAGAGTAATATACCCAAGTATATAGGTGTGAATGGAGTGTTATCCATCAGTTGCCTTGTCTGGGAATCTTTCCTAAATAAATAATCCCCAGTGGGCATGTGTTTGCTGGAGACTGTTAGCGGATTTCATTCCTTTGTGAGTTCCTAGCAAGGCTACACTTCCCAGACTCCCTCACAGTTAGATTTGATCATGTGCCCAATTTTAAACCAGTGGATTGAGTGGGAATGAGGGGCCTCACTTTCATACCTGGCCCATCCAACCTCTCATGGACTATCCTCTATATTCCTAGCCTCTGGCTAGATGTTAATGTCTGAGATGACCTTGATAACTATTGAAGGTGAAGAGCCTGGATCTTTGAATGACGTGAGACCAGAGTTATCTGCCAACCTAGAATAGCCTTGGACTATTTCTGAGGGCACGTGCATACACACACACACACACACACACACACACACACACACACACACACACACCAAGAACATAAACAAACAAAGCCAAAGGCAAACAAACAACAAGAAATATTTGTAGGCTTGAGTCATTATATATTTTTGAGTCTATTCGTTATTGCAGATAATTGACCCTAACTAATCCCAAGCTGTATCCTTTTCCATGCAGCGCTGGCCAGAGTCCCTTCTCCATCTCTGGTTTACATTTTGTTCCCTGGTTAGCACAGCTTGTACCCACGTAGCAGAGTCCTTCATGAAAGGAGCCCCTTCAGCTGGTGCCTCAGCCTCTTTCCACAGGGCTCATATCTGATTTCTTGGGGCCTAAAAGCTACATTCACTGCTGCAGTCTCCCTTCCTCCTCTCCCTTCTCCTTAGATACTCATATTCTGAACTTTTGATCTTTTAGCCAACCCATCATGGCACTGATTCAGAGAAACCTCTCAATGCACCGTCTTCCCAATTGGTCAGCTGTATGAGGATAGCTTGAAGTCGAACTGGGATTCCTGGTCTGCCTTCTAGAAACTGTCTAATTTTATAGGATGTTTGTAAGCTGCCAAGTCTGCAATAAATGAATTAGGAGCCTCGGGCACCAGAGTCATCAGTGAGGAAGTGGGGGTTAGTGGAGAATACATCAAAGGGACCTGGGTTCGAATTCTGAATCCTGTTATGAGCTGCACTGACCTCTCTGACTCTCAATTTCTTGAACAGCCCAATAGAAAAAAAATCCTATATGATAAGAAGATTCTGAAATACAAACAGGATAATCTTTGTAAATCACTTGGTACTTATCTCACAGTAGCTGACATAAATTTGGTAAGATGAGGAAAAATGATAATAGAAAAAAATGATGGGGAAAATCCATTGGCTTGAATTCTATAGGAGAAAGGGAGAAGGATTAAAAGAGAGATGCTTGAATACCTAAAGGGTAATCACTGACCCTGTGTTTAATTAAATTATAATCAATGGCATTTTACTATTACAGGTGACTCACAATTATTAAATACAACTTCAAACCTAGGGTGGCATTGCTATCTCCTTGGTCTGCCATGTCTACGGTTCTCAGTCCCCCAAATTCCATTATTCTCCTTTGCCATATTTTATGTGAATGTAGATCCTTTCAGCAGGTCGTTATGCCCCACTGAGATATTAGCACCTTCTAGAGTACACCATGATTTTATCTTCTTAGCATGTCTTCCCATGGAAACAGAATATAGTATAACAGCACAGAGCAGGGTTGCCATTTGCCTTTCCTGTGTGTATCTTCAAGAAAGACATTAGCTAGGGGAATGCGGCTGGGAGTATGAAGTTTGTTGTGGATTTTCACAGTGATTCCCTTTGCATCTCTCAAAGAGTTCTGTTTTTAATAAACTTTACTAGAAATGTAACATTACCAAAAAGTATAATCAAGTACATTGTATATGTATGAATCATAATAAATGGGGATTAGATAATGTTTTTGCTTACATCAATAGGCTGTTTCACAGTTGATATTTATTTTTTAACGGAAAAATTTGTTTAGGTGAAGCAAGGGACTCTGGGTGAAAGGCTTTAGAGTGAGTGGTCTCATATTCAAGTAAAATGTATGAATACACATGACATCCACCACAACGCTCTTTCTAACAGCTTACGGTTAACTTTACCCCATGCTGTGCTGGAACATGGCCCGAATGGTGAGCTCTAATGGCCCCAGAGCTAGCAATCATCTGAATCCCCAAGCAGGTCTATCCTCATGATAGCTCTCAAATTGGGGCCCTTGAACAACTAACTCACTTAGTCATGGTTTTCTTGTTTGTAAAACACAGCTGCTGAGTGGTGAGCCTAGCACATCAGGCACATGAAGACAGATCATTTCAAACACCCGCCCTCCTCACCTCTAAGTGACAAAATGAGCTTCAGTAATAATAAAAGTGGCTAAATAATAGTGGCACAAAAAGAAATTCAGATAGTAAAATTTTAAATAATAAAAGTGTAATACGCTGTTTGGTTGACCGCTCAACCAGCCGCTATGATGCACACTGATCACCAGGGGGCAGACACTCCGGTAGGTTAGCTTGGTGCTGGGGTCTGGCTGATAGGGACTGGGTGAGAGGGCTGGACACTTTCTGGAGCCTTCCCATGGTTCCTCCCCGGCCGGCCAACCTCCCGTGGTTCCTCCCCAGCCAGACAGCCCCAATCCACCCTGATCGGGACTGGGCGAGACTCTCTGATTGGCCCCGATCACCAGCCAGGTCGAGGGACCCCACCTGTGCATGAATTCGTGTACTGGGCCTCTAGTTACATTATAAAAAAGGAAAGTTAAAGAATTTTTAATTCCATTTATGTATTTTTTTTAATGGGAAAATGCTTCAACCTACATTTACAGATAGCATTCCAGGTGTCTGGTTTTGTACCTGGTGTAAATGTGTCCGTGAATTTCTCAATTTTGGTCCTCTTTGCCTATGTATGTTCAATAGACAATATAGCCAGACTTATTGACCTATCTTCCCTCATAGTTGGTCAAAAATTCTTTGTTTTTATTTATTTTAATTTTAAAAATTTTCTTGCACAAGATTTAACAGATACACACATAGTTAAGAAAAATATTATACGTAGAATAAGTTTGACAGATTAATAAAATTCCCATTTTACAATATGGCCACGTCTTTGTTTCTTTGAGATCAATTCTACCAGCTTTCAAATGTCTCTGAAATTTCAAGAACAATTTCACTAAAATAACTTCAGAAAATTTATATGAAATGGTCTATTACATTTTGTAAAATGTGCAAAAATCAGGGAAAATGCTTTGTGAAACTAGTATTGAAATTATTTAATCAATTACTGTAGGACAAGTTTTCAGTTCCTTGAGAAAATTAAAGAAGCTGTCAGGCATTCTTTTGTCCTTTTGATTTCTTCTAACAATGTAAGGCCAACATCTTTAAATGCTTCTTCTGCATTTTTCTTTGAAATTTGAGTCATTCTTAAGCAAAATAACCATTTCCTTACATCTTGTTGTTGTAGAGTTAATGACCTTTTTCATAATTTCTATGTGCTGAACTTCAAGAATTAATTTTAAAGCATGGTGTTTTAAGGTACATTTATTAGGCTCATTCTGGCTGTTTGTAAATAGTGTTTTTGGTGTCTAACCTCGTCTAAAACTTCACATCAGACAAATTTAAATTCAGGACAATATTTCATTTATGAGCCAAAATTTGCATTGACCAGCCAAGAACATAAAACCTTGTACCTTCACTCTGTTTTTAATTTTTTTAAACAAAATTCACATTTTATTTATGCTGAAATAAACTATACAAAACTGACTTTCTGTACCAAAAATTTTAAATGCAAATTAATTCTTCAAGTGGTCACCCAGAATGTCAGAAGTGAAATAACTCGCTCTGGGCGTTATGGCTCAGTTGGTTGGGTGTCATCCTGAGCACCAAGCATCGATTGGTTGCTGGTTCAATTCCCAGACAGGGCGCATGCCTGGGTTGAGGTTTGATCCCCAGTAAGAGGCGTCCAGGGGGCAGCTGATCAATGTTTTGCTCTCACATCGATGGATGTTTCTCTCTTCCTCCCTCTCTCTCTAAAAATTAATAAAAAACCTTTTAAAAAAGGAAGTGGAATAGCTCTAGTTTTGTTTCTTAATCTTTTTCAATCACTGTGTTGTTGATATTCATTCAGAATCACTTATTTATATACAGGGATAGGTAATACCATAAGTGTTGGGAGGTGAATTGCACTTGGCATGAGTGAGAATGATTCCAAATAGTCTCAGCATGACTGGCTGTAGATGGGGGCTGCCTGTATAACCGTGAGCTCTCTGAGTTAAGTTCTGTGTAGAAAATATAATGTTTATTAAAGGATAAGTAACAAAAAGTGTTAATTTAGAGCTTACATTTATATTAGTACAACTCAATAGTAGCCACAACAATTGATTTTTCTCAGGGAGGAGTATTTTATCACAGACATTGTTTAGAATTTCTGGCTCAGGGCGGTAATAAGGAGCAGACAGACTTTTCAGTCCATATCCAGTATTGTCTTTAAATCCTTTATGGACAAGGCACCCCTTCTTGCCTGCAGCCAGGGTAGACAGCTCTCATCATCCTGTCCTTGGTACCTCAATGTCTGGAGAAGCCACTGGATATGATCTGGCTTGTGTTAGTTGTCAACAAATGCTAATTTTCGAGTTTACTCACACCCGTCCAAACTTTACCTTGCAGTTTATTTGTCTTTGTAGATGTACATGTACGCATGCTCCATACTTTACTGTACATGCACATGATGACAGACCCTGATTTGGGCCTTGAGAATAAATGATGAAAGACCTACCAGTCCCAGCTTTTGAGGAGTATACTGATTCATTCATGAATAAATTATTTTTTCAGAATTTCAATCATCATAGGAAATTTTCTTAATATATCTTTAAAATAAGGGCAGCCTCAAGTAATAGCATGAATGGCTAAAACTGTAAGGCCATGTGCTGTTGGATTAGCAGGCTGTCCAGAGGTGTGAGGACCCAGGTTTAGTTGCCAGCTACACTGTGTCATCAAGGATCTTGGGTTCTTTGTTTCTACCATCCTTAGTTTGTATGCATGTCTCCCCTTAGGGCCACAAGGTGCTGCTTCAACTCTGAGCATCATGCACTCCCCAGTGACTGCTCCTTGTGTCTCATTGGCCAGAACTGCGTTGCCTGCTTAACTCAGAGTAAATCACTGATGAAGGGAAATGGGATTGTCATGAGTGGTTTACATCTATCATGATTGATTATCTGGGCCTGTGCACATGACCACATGAATAAAATCAGAGTTTTGTTAGCCAAGAAGAAGTGGGGTATGGCAGTTGAGTTAGTCAACAGTGTTTGCATATCGGAGCCCAGCCTGGAGAACTGTTTGCAAACCCGTGAAGGCAGTTTGTCAGACTATTGCCTTAGTTACTTCTTTGTAACTGAGACTCTAGTTAGTCCATAAAATGCTTGAACCAGAGACTCAAATTTTGGATCAGAGAAGTTCTAAATTAAATCTATTCTTTATAACCTGAGAGTAGTTCTTTATAACCTTCAGCCCTTAATCTCCTTCAACTTTAAAATGAGTTAGGATTAGATGAACTCCCAATTTCCTTCTTATTCAGATATGGCATTAAATAGTCCACTAGTGCCCAGAGTTTATCAAAGAAAGCAGTCTCTGCCTTCCTCTGACCTGTCACCATTCAGGTAAGATTCTCCAATGGCCCTGCCACATGGCTCTGTCAACAGAGGCTTATTAAGCCATCTGCTCCAGCCATTTGATGACTAATTGAATCTCCCTGCTCCATGGTATGCCACTTAGATAAGCAAAAGTATTGCTGTCCTTTGGATTATTTCAGTCCAGCTACTGTCAAAATAGCATAAACATGTGAGAAATCCTCCCAGCTATGTGAAAAATCAGGGCACTGGCTGCAATTCAGGCAGCGTAAGTCACTGCCGAAGTTCAAGTACTTCACTACTCTGAGTCACTCCAGCCACACAAAACCCCTTGAGGAATGGACAAGACAGAGTTCCCCATGGATCTGTGCCTGTCTTCTTGAGGAGAAAGTTTGCTACAAATCATGTTTAAGGGACACGTCAACAGACATCCTCTTGAACATCTAAGGACACTTAAGAATACTTGAGACATGAGTTTCTCTCAGCGGGTATGAGTGATTCTTAGCATTGATTTATTGTCTTATGGTCTCCTTAGGTTTTTCCAGTACAACAGCAGAGAAGAAAGTAGAATTGAACATTTTATTCTGTTTTCCCTACTTTTATACATATTTCTGTCACACTGCATCCTAATGATCTACTTACCGGTCTTCGCTTCAACAGACTTTGAGCTCTTTGATGGCAAGACCAGTGTCTGACCATCCTTGCAGCTCGCTCAATGGCCACTGAATGGAGGTGAGTCTGTGAGTCTGACCTCACTTGAAGATGGATGGTGAGTTAGTCTCCTTGACAGATGAAGAATTCCGCATACTCCACAGGTTCCAGGTTTGGAACTCTGGTCTAGTTTGTGAGGAAGCACTTTTCCCATTAGATAGAAATCCCCAGCTGGGCCCCATTCCTTTACCTCTCATGTCGATAAATAATTCAAAAGGAGATAACCTCACTTGTTTGACATGGGCTCAAACTGAGGTGTCTAAGAGCAAATAGATGAGATACTGACTATTTCAAGCTGCAAGGTCACACACACACACACACACACACACACACACACACACACACACACATCCATTCAAATACAAACTGTACTGAAGCAACCCAGAATGTCCCAGAAAGAATTATCTCCTGACGGGACAGGAGACTGACTCTTAGGCAAAGGAAGACCAAGAAAGTTCTATTGGGTGGAGGAAAGGGACATTCCTTTTCACCTCTGTGGGTCCAGAGAATTCAAGTGAATCAGCCTTGAAAGCAACACAAGAGGTTGACTTAAGATTAATTAATAAGTTCACTAAATGCTCAATCAATACTCAGGCAGGGAGGGAAGAGGGAAGAGGTGGGCTGGATTTTGAGGAATGAATAAACAGTTATCAGACAGAGTGGGTAGAGTTGGGTGGAAAGTTTTCCATGCAAGAGGGAAACCTTGACAAAGGCACGGGGACCAGAAATTCTAGCAACCTGGGAAAATGGTAAATCATTCCTTATGTCAGAGATAGAGAAACAAAAAGAACAAATGGAATGTGAGGACCAACGATGGCTGAACGTAAGGAGGGGAAGTAAGGAGCCAAATCATAAAATGCCTTGCGGGTCATGATAAGAAAATTAGGGGACCCCAAGAAGCCACAGGAAGATTGTTTGGGTGTGATGTCATTTATCTGCGTGGCAGAGAGAGGCATGCTCATTATTGTCATTGCTCTTCCAGGGAAGCTCAGGAAAGGAAAGGGTAGGGTAGGGCATGGTAGGGTAGGACAGGAAAGAAAACATGTTAGCCTGTACTCTAGGTAGCAAGGGTAAGCGTTAGCTCATGAATTAAGTTTTTGTGTGTACCAGGTTGCAATATACAATGTATGTTTATGTGAGTCACTCAACATTTGAAACCCACTGTTGAGCATAGTTGAACTTATTAGAAAATTAAGGAAATCTTGAGGATCCAAAACAGAGCAGGATCCCCCACTCTAAAGGTATAACATGCATCTGCTGAGTGACAAACTGGCTGACAGATGATGATCTTTTTAAATTGAAGTTTTTAACTCTATTCATAATTTTCAGCAGGGTTGCAAAATGTTGAAGAGAATGCAGACAGTGCACATAAGCTAGACTTTCTATAGGAGGTAAATGGTTGCTGGTGGGTATTTTTTTAAATCCAAATATTCTTTAACAAGTTACTTTTCCCATTAAAATGCATCCTGAATGCACATAAATTTAGGGCATTGGGATCCAATAACTGGTGAATTAGAGAGGAAGATTTCCTTTCAAAGACCCTTTTACAAAAATTATCATCAGAATGATTCTTGCAACCTGATGAAAAGAAAAACTCAAGCCTTATTTTTTCCTTTTGAGACAACACCCCGAGAGCAGCATTTCCTCATCTCTAGTTCCATATCTCTCTCCTTTCTGTGGCTCCACACGGAGGGAATATGCTTCGCATCCCAGGGAGGAAACCGATTACCATTTCAGGACTTCCATGAAGCTGCTGTCCAAACCACAGTGATCACGAGAGACCATAAGTTAAACTGACCTCCTGCTGATGTGCCTGGGACACCATCAGAGTCTATTTCCAAATATCGTGGAAGGGACTTTGTGAAATCCTCTGACTTCTGGAGCATGCCGTTGAATGGAACCTGTTTTTTATTATGGTTGGGAATAAAAAAAAAAAAATAATGTTTAACTATTCCATGACTTTAATGGAACACAGATTTGGTTTGTCTTGGAAATGACTGTTCAACATTATAATTACAATTTGCTTGCAGCATCGGTGAAGGCACACAGTGGAGCTGGCTTCCAAACCACAGGGGCGAAGAAGAGAGAGGACAAGCACTAACATACATGTGTGCGTACACACGAACACGCATACGCATATACATCACCCATTGGTTCATTTGCAATTCATGACACTTTGGAAAAGGGAGGATTTTTTTTCCCCAAAAGGCAACATCCGTTCCCTGACAAACTCATAAATCATTTGATTTCTCTGCTATAAAGCAAAAATCATTTTTAAAACCAGTGCAATCTTTGAGTCTCTGTTCATTTGGCAAATGCATCTTGTGCTGAAGTAAACCTGCTGTCAGGCTTGACAAGAAGTCCATGTTCCCTGATGTGTGTGCTCTGTGATGCTCAACCAGAGGCATGCCATGGGGGAGAGCGCCTTCATGGAGCTCCTTTTGCCAGTGCCGCACTCAGCATGATGTTCACCCCCTGGGGCCCTGGCAATGTGGCCCTTGCCCCACCTTTGAGGACTTCAAGGTTTCGGTGTGACAGTACCGTCTGGAGAGAATCCAAAGGGGGCAGGAGCAATGAAGCAGATTCCAGCTAAAAAGATTCTGCAAAGCGCCATGTGTTGATTCTGGGACTATCACTGTTTTCTCTTAAACACTATCATATGCTGAGTGAATGTGAGAAGAGTCATGGGACTGTTGGCTGTAAATTATGCAGTGCCCAGTGTTTCATCAGCCGGGCCTGGGTACCTGCTCTTCTCTCTTCCTAAAATGTGCATTCTTCAGGGTTTGCATGGCCACTGCCTTCTTATTCTTTAGGTCTCAGCTCATTTACTGTTGATAATTGTTCATTGAGTTCAGTGTCATTATCACCTCCAAAGAAACAGGGGCTCGAATAGTCAGTTTGTAAACTAATAACTAGTAGAGATAGGATTCCAGCCCCACAGTTCTGAATTCAAAGCCCATGTCCTTAAAGACTATATGCTTCTCAGTTTTATGCCCCAAAAAGGATCTCAGAAGGAAAGCTAGTTCCAGAATGGAGGTGGTCATGCGATGTTGCAGGAACCTGGGGGTGCATGAATGATTCCTGAAGGAAGCAAACCTTGAGCTGAGTCTTGAAGGAGTTGAGTCTATGTAAAGAACCACAAGGCAAGGTAATAAATAATTGTGTGATAGCAAACATTGTAAAGAAAGCTATTCTAAGGAGTTGAACATTACTCGAGCATTGTAATAAGGAATCTAGTAGGGATACATATCTATATATATAAAAGCCTAAGCAACTGTTTTGACAGAACGACCAGTCAACCAGTCGCTATGATGCCCACTGACCATCAGGGGGAAGACGCTTAATGCAGGAGCTGCTCCCGGTGGTCAGTGCGCTCCCACAGGGGGAGTGCCGCTCAGCCAGAAGCCTGGGTCACGGTTGGCAAGCATAGCTGTGGCAGTGGGAGCCTCTCCCAAATCTGCAACAGCACTACTGAGTGGGGAGCGGCAGCAGCAGGCGCAGTAGGCCAGGATGAGCGTGAGCAGCACGGCACCTGGCCCCGGTGCAGGCTCCTTCCTGGCTGCCTGCCACTTGGGGCACTGCTACATCCCTCGGGGGATGTCCGACTGCCAGTTTAGGCTCAATTTCTGCATGCCAGCCCCACGGTTCTGGCCTGTGGGGATCGGGCCTAAACTGGCAGCTGGACATCCCTCAAGGGTTCCCAGATTGAGAGAGGGGGCAGGCCAGGCTGAAGGCATCCCCCCCACCCCCATGCACAAATGTCATGCACCGGACCTCTAGTAAGGTATAAGAGACTAAGTTACAGAATGTCCAACCTTGGAGGTAATGAAGAATGATTGAAGGTAGCAGGGTAACATGATCAGACCTGCCTTTTAAAAATATCACTGTGGCTCCCATGTGGAAAATGGATTGGACCAGGGCAAACCTAGAGGAAAGACATTTTTTTTTTAGTAAAATACTGCAGGAAGGCAGGTAAAAATGCTATAGATTCCCAGGTTTAAGTATACTCCCAGGTTTAAGTATACTCCAGGTTTCTGGCTCATGTTCCCTGGGTGGATTATGGAGCCATTCTTGGAGAAAGGGGACCAGATTTAGTGAAGAAAAGGATAAGCCACGTTGATTTCATACATGATGGGTTTTGGTGATACAAGTGTCCATCATATCCCTGCACAGGAAGTGCCAGAGAGATGACAACTGGGACGGCGATTTGGAACCTAAGCATATAAGAGGTTATTCAACCATTGAGTCAAGTAGAGCCTGTAAAAAAAAACAAAACAAAAAAAAAAACAGAGTCCTTAGACAAACCCATGTGGCACAGCGGTGTGTATGAGCTGCTAGGGTAAGAGGAATGCCCAGGAAACAAGAGGAATCCTTGACTCTGAATGGGGCAAGGCCCAGGAGCACTAGGTCACCTCTGTGGCCTGTGGCTGCCCTGTCTTCTATGAAATATAAATAACTTCTCTTCAGAGATGAAAAACAGTGGGCCGAAGGACCTGTGAAATTATTGTAAATCCATCATTTATCTGACTGTGCTAACTCTAAGTGGTCCAACAAGGGAGAATATAAAAGTAGTCTGAAAAGTTAAAATTGCTCTTGGAGTGGACATGTTTAAATTTTTTTTAGCAAAATCCACAGAATTGGTGTTTAATTTAAATAACAGCTTGCATGCAATAACTGTTTATCATTATTATTATTTTTAGAAATTTAGCTCTTATTCCTATAGGCATAATGCTCACAGAGTTCTGCCCTTCATTGTGTCAGGATTCCCTATGCTAAATAGAAAATGGAGTAGGGAGGGAAATATATTGTTATTTTCATCACTAACAATTCAAAGGTTTGGCTTATGTGCTTATTTTCTAATAAGACTTCACCCGAGGCTAGCTGTTGCCATTTATATTGAGATCTAATGAACTTTTCATGCATGCTTTCTGCTTGCAGCCATGGTGCTAGGTACTCTGATGTGCAGTTTTGTCTTTAAACCTCACAACAGGGCCAGAGTGAGGTCAGAACGATTTCGTCCATTTTACGGAGAACAAAATTGAGGTTCTAAGAGGTGAAGTGCTTTGTTCAGGTTTACTCAGCCAATTAGAGGAGGCCAAGGATTTGAACATGTGTGTGCACACACATGATCCACATACATATTTTAAATTCTAGGTCTAGTGGTTTTTTTCCTTATGACACAACTGCTGTTTCTAATTCTAAAATGTGGTTCACATCTTGCTGGTTTTTCTAACTGAATATATTTTTTCTCTTCTTTCTTTAACTCCTGAGCACCCCAGTCCCACTGAACAAATGCGTAGAAAGGGGGAATAAGTGAAATTGTGACCTTTATAAAATAACCATTCCTAGATCCTCTGTGTAAATTGTTTTGGTTCACATATTTATACATGCAATTCAGAATCCATGATTTTTCTCATCAACTTCCTTGAGACTAGAAAATTATAGTGACTTACATAAATTCATAGGGCTATTTGGTGTCTGATTAACTATATGACATACTGCATCTTTAAATTATGTCCAAATTACCCATGAAGTTTAGAAACAGGGCTTCTAGGCATGGAAGCCTTCAGTAAGAGAGTAGCTGCAGGAATGAGTCTTGGCTAACACAGTCCTAAGTGGCCTCAGAGTCTCAGTTCCTGGCCACATGGGTCTCTTCATAGGACAGTCCACATCACAGCAGCCAGCTCCATCGAGAGAGCGAGTGAAAGAGATGGAAGTCTTGGAAATGACAGCCCATCTTATTTTCTGTATCCTACTTACTAGTAGCAAGTCACTAGATGCAGCCCACACACGAAGGGAGGAGATTATTCAAGGATGTGAAGACCACGAGGCAGAAGCCATTGGAAGTCATTTCAGAAGCTGCCTACCACACTACCTGTCTGAGTTGGCTGAATTGGCTTAGCCTCTTCTTAGCCTTGGTTTCCCCGGGTTTAAAGTAAGAAAAATATTCACATTGCACACTTGATGTGGGAATTACGCATAATACTCCTGGCCTGTCATAGCTGCTCAGCACATTATAATGACCATTGTTACTGTTTTGTTGATATTGTAAGGAGAGCTGGAATTGGAACCCAGGCATGTGTGATTGCGATCCACACTATCTCTGCATCACCTCCTGCACAGAGTTGCTTTTGGTCTGAGGTAATCCATTCTGAGACGGGCCCTTATTTTCTATGATAATTTGCTTAAAGTAGTCCAAGAAGAATCATTTATCTGAATGTTATGTGCAAAGGGAGAGGCAAGGTGGATTTTTGTTGTTGTTCTTTAACAACCATAAAATGTGAGGAAGCCTTTTAGGAGAGGTTTTCTTTGTTCTTTGAGCTAGTCCCCTGAGACATTTTAATGTTAATAAGGCTCCCAGAGGGATAATATAATTGATGCAATACTCTTCCCAAGCCGGTCTAAACACTGCAGTCACCGAGTGGCGATATATCTTCCCAGTGTCAGAAAGGCAGAGTGGTTACTGAACTCCGACTCGCTTGCCTGTGGGATGGCTTCTCTGAAGAAGGATCTTAATGGGGAGGCGGACTTGGGAGCCCTGGGAGCCAGGCTGATGAATGTGCTAGAAGTGCTGCCGTGGCCTTTAAAATGCCTGAATGTCACTGGGGGAAATAAAAACGCTAAGGAGAATTAATGTGATAAGCAAGTGCTGTCGGTGAGCCATCTCAGAATCACGGACTTCAGATTCGAGCAAAACTGCATAGTGTGGTTGAGACAGTGGGCTTTGCAGTCAGACAAAGCTGGGTTTGAGTCCAGGTTCTGCCTCTTTTCCAGCTGGGCAAATACTTTAACTTTTTAAAGACTCTCAGCTACTTACTCTACAGGGTTGGTAATAATTATATCGCAAGGTTGCATGGGTGTCAAGGATCACGCTAAAGGTGTTGAATAAATTTTAGACCTCATCTTAAAAGCTTGCTTTTAATCCACTGGTGGTAAATATTTAACATGTGGTACCACTGCCTATTGTTGTGTTGTAAAAACTTCTTCTATGTGGATTTCTAACCACCAGCCTGGTCATCGAACATGGAGTTGTGAAGAGATATGTTCAATCAACTCTTGTGAGTTTCACTGTCCCTCTGTCTCTGTCCACCTTTCTCTCTCTTTTATGCTTATTTGTGCCTTTTGTCAATGCTATGACCCATTTTTTGCAAAATTAATAAAAGGTGGCTCTCCCCTGCCCCAAGCCACTGAGAGGACCATACCACCTGAAGGCCAAGGCTTGGTTAGCAGGTGGCACCTTTGTGCAAAGGAAAAGACAGCCCCTCCTCCCCTCCTCTGGAAGGATATAGCCCTAAGTCAGAGCATGTGGCTTGGCAAGAGGAAGATGGACTGTCTCAGTGTCCCCTCACACCCTTGGCTGAGTACCCTTGTGTAGCATACGACTTTTCAACTTCATCTGCTGGCCTTGCCTTTTGTGATTTCACTTTGCAATAATGTGCAACCCCTCCGCCTGTCTGTTGACAAAGTCAAGGCTTATTAATAGACTGTACCTCCCAAGGTAGGCAAATGGACTTTCATCCTTCATTTCTGGTGCTTCTTGGAACAAGAGAGAAGGTAAGTCCGTCATGGTTTGCTCTCAATACTTGGTTTCCTATAAAATATGTGTGTGGATGTGAGCATGTGTAGGATTTGTAAGGTTGGAGAGGAGAAACCAAAAGGATGTGTGAATTTTTCCTTATCCCTGAAATACTTGCACAAGAGTCAGACTTAAACCATTGAGATTTATTCTAGTTCACAGAAAGTGTTCACATCTGTGCCATGTGGGATGGATAATAAACCACTTTTAGAAATGTTATCTCATTTGGAACACACCTTATGAGGTCAGTAGTATAATTATCCTGTTTAACAAATGAGGAAACTGAGGCTCAGAGAAGTTTATGTCATACAAGGCTGAAACCGGGCCTCAAACCAGAGTCTTCTGGCTACAGGTTTCCGACTTTTTTTGACTGCATTGTCTCTGTTCCTTGTTATTAACTCCTCCTTCTAGGAAGTCCTTCTTGACTGGGCTTCCCCTTCTGAACCACATAATACATAAAATCATTTGAATGGCCATTATCTCAACTCTCCTGGGCAAACTACGGCCTGCGGGCCGAATTGAATAAAACTATTGAAAAAAAAGACCATACCCTTTTATGTAATGATGTTTACTTTGAATTTATATTAGTTCACACAAACACTCCATCCATGCTTTTGTTCCGGCCCTCCGGTCCAGTTTAAGAACCCATTGTGGCCCTCGAGTCAAAAAGTTTGCCCACCCCTGTTCTAGATGCAGGGAGTTCATTCACTACATACAACAGATGCCTTAGGGCAGGGGTGGGATTCATCCAGCCCACGGGCCATATAAGGCCTGCACAATCATTTGGTCTGGCCCTGGCAAGGCAACCGCAGACGGGACTCAAAATTCAATAAATCTAGGAGCATTTTTCGTAGCAGCATAAATTTATATTAAGTGAATTATATTAAGCGAATGAAGTTATAAATATCCAAATGGCCCTAGGCAGAAAAAAGGTTCCTCACCCTGCCTTAGGGCAATAGGGCTTAAGTCTCTTGCCCAGAAAAGCTTTATTATCCATGACTAGATAGACCACTATCTCCTATCACCAACCAAACCTAGGGTGACCTAGTTAGGCCTGTGCTCAAAGACCTTTTCCTTTCCATTCCACTGCTCCATTCAGTTCTTGGTAGCCAGCATCCAACTTTCTTCTAGGACAAATGAGGTGAAATTTGTGTTCCTAGAAAATGTCCTGAGTTATACTACATTTACTATGATGTTTCCATACTAAGCATGCTAATATTCAATACTTTTAAAATAATTTTACATATTGGTTCTCTGTTATTTGCTCCATTTTTTATTCATAAACACTAATGAAGTATCACTCTTATTTGTCCTATATGTGTGTTATCTTTTTCATTATTATTCTCTCATTTCCCCCCTTTCTTCTGCATCTTTGAAGATTTTTCTCTGCCTTCCGCATTACCGCCTAGAATGTACACAATGTTATCTCCTTTACTGCTTCTAAAGCAAATTTTAAGTCTGTTATTGCATTTTAATTTCCTTCTCTGGTTGTCTTATTTTGTCCCGCTCACATTTGTTTATGCCTGGTTCTAAACCCACCTCTGAGAAAGCAATTGAATGGGGGAGATCCTTGTAGGTGACTAACATTTCCAGAATTGGAACAGTATATTTGACTGTTTGATTAATATCTTTTATCTTTTGCTTCATAGTCCAAGTTTTTTTCCCAGAATTTTATTATGAGTAAACAGTAGATACGGTTCTTTTTTACATAAAATACTTTTTCAAATATATAATCTTTCTTTGCCTTTCCAGTGCTCTATTATCCACTGTTGTCACTCCGGTTTCTGTTTCACTGGGAACATTCTCAATTTCTATTTATTCATTCTGCTTGCATAGGTGAATGGCTGGCCTTTGCTTCTCATTCATCCTTGACACAGGTGAGCGAATGATCCTTGCTTCCCTTCACTGTTTACCTGGTTCTTCATAGGCCGGAGGGTGAGTTGATGTGTTTATTTCCAGTCAATTAATAAAACTGTCAGAGGGAAGAAGTGGGAGAGCGGAGGCTTTGAGCTATCCCCCCTTTGCTGTTCTCTGTGTCTGTTTAAATCATTGTTCCAAGGGTTGCCTTCTGCATCCGGTTTCCCATTGATCTTGTTTCTTGTCCAGGTGCACAGTATGGCCAAAGCCAGGTACCAAAGCCTGGTGGATAAAGGAAAAGCCTGTTCCTTTGCTAATTTTCTGGCAAAGCTGCTGGTCAAAGCTATGATAATTACCATAAAACAGCATCCTGTTTATCCTGTCTTCTTGCTTTTTTCCATTTGGATATTTCAGGGGTCTGCATGGATCTCCTCTGCTTACTTGCTTTTTCCGGTGTAGGATTGACAAATTAGTTCTCACCGACTTCCTTTAAATTTTTGGTCCCACCTCGCCGAGATCCCTGTAATAAAGGGATTGTTCTCTAGGATGCACAAATGCAGCCTTTTTCTAATTTTTTAAAAAAATCTTGTGATAATTTGAATAGTGATGTAGGAAGGGAGAAGTCACATTCTCTTCTCAAGTCACCATCTCATTTGGATATCTTTGGCTAATATTTTCATGTGAACAGGGTATTAAATGCTGTAAGGAAACAGACAAAGCGGTGTGCATTTCCACTTGCCACTGAGAACCATTTGGGGACATTAGGAAGGTCTCTGGCGATTTCTAAATTCTTCTCTCTGTCCATAAGTTTCATCCCATTTAGAGGAACCCATTTAAGTGTTGGTCCTGTCCTGGCTAAATTGTTTTATTCTACTTGCCTGTGAAAATACAAAAAGCTGTCAGCATAATTATTACAAGAAGCATTTGTAGTTGTCCCACACTGTACCAGTGAGAAACCAGCCTCCTTTCCTTCTTGCATTAAAAGTAGTGCAACAAAGGGACAGGGAGCCTTCACATGTGGAAGAGTCTGCAAAAACGACCATCCTTCAAGCACCCTTTTAGATCTATAGAGCCATCGCCCTAGAAATTAGAGACTTTAGGGAGAGTTTGTGCAACCAAAACTTCCCCATGCACAGATTCTTTAGGATGAAAGTGTGTTCAATTGAATATTTTCTACATAAACTACTGTGACTGTCCCGTGCGTTTTGAGAAAACCCAACCCTGCTCCAGAACACAGCTGATTGGACAGATAAGCTGGAGGGGGGTCAGCTCCTTCAGAGATGTCTTGGTGGAAACTTTGACCTATGGAGACATTTCATATTGAGTGGCAACAAATTGAATTGCCACTTGAGTGGGCAGGAAGTTATAAATGCTAGACTAATTAAGGAAAGGGTAGTTACTTCAGCTCTGGCTGCTGCCCCAAGAAAACTGAGCAAACATTTCCATTCCTATCAGCCCCATTATTCACTCCAGGTTCAGAAGGATTGAGATTCTGGAGTCTCATCACATAACTCTTAGTGTGTGTCTTTTCTTTTCACTGTTATTGAGCGGAACATGACTATCAATTCCAATGTTCTTATGATTAAACAAAGAGTTTTACATGCCTTTCAAATAGGAGTATTGGTCTTGAAAAGAGCAGTGCAGTGCAAATGCTTTATTCTCTCTGGAAAGGAAGCCTAAACAAGGGTCTCCACTCTACCCACACCATCCCCCCAGGAACTCTAGCTCTTTTGTAATGGAAGAGGCTCAGATCAGGATCTAGCAGCATAAAACCTAGGCAAATGTGCCCTTTGACTTGTTTTATCCCTCATAGTATCCTGGGAGTTGCCCCTAGTTCAGATGAAGACAGTTTAGAAAGTTGGATGGGGTTTCTGTTGACAGTATTAACTTGGCGCTAGCTGCCTTCGTGCACGTCCAAGCACTGGAAGATCATTTTATGACTAACATTTGGGTTAAATCTGTAAACATTGTTTATCTTTGACATTATTTCTCTAAAAAACAAAAAAAAAGGGCAATAACAGCAACATCTTTCCTCTTGTCATTTTTTCGGTTTATATATTTTATATTAATGGCCTGTGCCAGGGGAAGGAGGTTGGTGGAATGAGGGTGAGGAGGCAATGATGACAAGATGTTGAGATGCTATCGCTCCTTACATCTTTTGGTTTTGCTGGTAGAGGGGAAAAATGTTGACACGACACAGAAGGTCTTGCCTGAGGGAGTCCCATGAGTGAAAAGTGATGGATGTTCACCACCAAATCCCTTTCTTTGAGGGCTGTTATCATGTCACATTTCTGAAAATACAGAAAGCAGCCTGGATAATATTTTCACATATGCTGATAGGTGCAGCTGCCAAGAAAAGCAAGCTTTAAAAAATCCCAGAGAGGTTGACGGTTGTGGCTCTTCTTGAACAGGATTTATGTTTTCATGGTCTCTCTTGATTGTCTCAGTTACGTTATAAGGTTTACCTATTCCCCTCACTGCTCACTCCCACCTTAATCTTGCCCAGAAAAGGAGGAGTGGAAATAATGAAAGCTTAATTCTTAATTTTCTAATACATAGTGATGGAGATAAAAGTGCCCCATTTTGGGGTGAAAAGCACACACACACACACACACACACACACACACACACCAAAACAAACTAAAATGAAAGACAGTTTTAATATGTAAAAAAAAATCATCTAAAATAAAGCATTATAACATTTTGACTTCTGTTTTCTAGCCTTTAGTTTATATATTTGATATCAATGCAGTCATTTTGAATTTCACCCTCCAAGTTTCATTGAAGAAATTGAACCAATATGGCATACAGAATTATCATTTTTTATTTCTCCAGAGTAATCAGTGGAAGAGATAGAGATATTGTATATTTTACCTTGTTATTTCCCATTTTTGCACAACTAGATTTTTTTTCATGTAACCAATCATAGGTAGACTTGCAATGACCTTGGCCTTTATTTATTTATTTTTTTAATGAATCACTGTCTTAAGAAAAAATTTAAGGACAATTGATTATTAGTGCTTAACATTTTTTTTTACCACAGTTGCCAAATTATGTTCCCAAAGAGTTTTCCAAGAGTAACCGCGGATACCATTTCATATAGCCTTAATTTCAAAAAGCAGGATGGCTTTCCATAGGCATTAGGGCTTTTCTAAAATGTTCACAGACACAATGAGCAGCTGTGGAAATTTAGGTCAGGCTATAGAAAAAAGAAATACACACCCTGGTTATTCTGATGCAGGGTAAATGAATAATACTTCAAAAAACACTCAATAACCAATTGCTTTTTTTCTTTGCATTGTCTCTTAGGAGTAAAACATATAGCCTATCTTTATCAGAATATAGAATTGTACTTTATTTCTCATGGATTAATCTTGCTTCTAACTTTATTGTTTGCATTGATTTTTTTCTTAATCCCAATTTCTTCTCATTTTATTTTTGATCCATCTTTCTTCAATTATTGCCATGCGTATATCTTTTAAAATAGATCAGGATCATTTTTTTAAAAGGAGGATTCTACTAAGAAAATACTCTGAGGTAACATATGCTCATTGAATAATGTCAGATAAATAAGTGAATGCACTACTTAGAAAGATCTTGAATGTTAAAAGAGCATTTGTTTTTCATACTCCTTTATCAAATAAAGCTATGCGACCTCAGTCCTGGCCTGCTAATTTGAGTTCTTGCTAATTTGATTCTTTATTGTCGTGCCACTTTCTAGTTTAAAAAGTTTTTTCACTTCCATTATCTTATTTTGATCCTCACAAGAATCCCATGAGTTAGAAGAGACTGACACCACTTTCTTCATTTCACAGAAGAGCAAACAAAAGGAAATAAAGGCTTTGAAGCCTCACTATACATCATGCCCCACATGCCAGGGACTTTACTTGTGTTAAATTGTGGCAGGTATTGTTATCCCAGTTTTACCAAAAGCAAATATAATTTCAGATGAATTAAAGTGGCTTGCCTAGGAACAAGGTGAGCATTGGGCCAACTGCTCTTGCTATACTTTAAAATATATATATTTTATTATATATATTTGTATTGATTTCAGGGAGAAAGGAGAGGGAGGGAGGGAGGGAGGGAGGGAGGAGGAAGAGAGAGAGAGAGAGAGAGAGAGAGAGAGAGAGAGAGAGAGAGAGAGAGAGAGAGAGAGAAACATCAATGTTGAGAGAGAATTGTTGATCAGCTGCCTACTGCATGCCCCACACTGGGGTTGGAGCCCACAACTCTAGCATGTGCCCTGATTGGGAATCAGACCTCAACCTCCTAGTTCATAGATTGATGCTCAGTAATTGAGCCATGCCCGCCGGTGCTCTTGCTACATGTTTTATGCCATTTACCCACTGATGGTTCACTCCGCCACCATTTGGAAGGGCTGTGACTTGTCTTCTTTTACAAATGAGGGAACTGAGGCTCAGAAAAGTTCTTAACTTGCCCAAGCTCCTGCAGCTTGTACTTGGAGTAGCCAGAATGTAGATCACAGTCTTTGTCACAGAAAGTGGTGCTCTGCTCACTGAGTGCAAATACAGAATAGAAGCATCTGCAGTTACCTGTGAGGACATCTGACATAACAACAATAGCAGATAAAGAGCTGTTATCCTGAGAACATATATATCAAACACCATGCTAACTAAGCATTATGTGCACACACACACACTTCTCACAACAACCCTATGAGGAAAGTACTGTTATTAACCATCCCCTCCCATTTTATAGGTAGTAAAACTGAGGCTCATGATCACAAAGTGAGTCAGGGCAAAGCAAATTTTGCGCCCTGTGTGTGAATTACTCTACACAGCATTCTCTGCACCCCTGGGCCTCCAGGGACGGGGGTCTCCATCCAATGAGGCAATCTGTCCCGACTGTTAGAAAATTCACCTGACATTGGCCTCCCTGAGATCCCTGTCTTGGGTCTCGCAGACTGCCTGACAGAGTTAGCACGGCACCATGTCTGTTAAATAAGTGCATATATTTCTTTGTAAGTCTTGCTCTGTAGGGCTATTGGCTCTTCCCTGCCGAGGCCTTTTCGATACTAGAATCCTGACATCGTGTGTCTCTGTGTTATCTCTTCCCCAGAATGCGTGTCCTCATCTCATCCCTCCCTCCCCAAATATTTCCTATCTGGCAAGTTTTTTAATGCTTTCATTTATTCTTCTAGAACCTTCAATGTCGAATGAGTACTAGAAGGTCAATGTTATCTTCTATCTTATGGAAAACCATCCTGAAAAATACATATTCTTAGTTAAGTAACAAACATAGGTACATCTCCCATTTCATGACCCCCCCCATTTCTATTACTGCACCCCTAGAGTAAGGGGCTAAGAGAATCATCACAATAAAGGAAATCCACTGTTTTCAGGTAAAATACGCAGTGACATTGTGACTTCTTATTATGAGAAAATTCTCACACTAAGCTTAGGTCATCTGTTCATTAAAACTTTTTAGTATATCACCCCCCCCCATTAAAGTAAAATGCTTTTTATTATTAAAGATACAATATTATATTTGTTATATTAAAACATTTTTCATAGCTACCAAAGTTGAAGATATGCATAACCATTTATCCAGCAATCTCTGTCTTAAGTATACTATATTATAAAGAAATATGTGCACACATGTACTAGGAAATCCGAATACAGATATTTATGTTAGCATTACTCCAAATAGCTAAAAATTGGAAACAATGTAAACATTCATCAATGGTAGAATGGACCAATATGTCAGAATATTTACATAATGGGATATTACATGGCAATAAAAACAAATCAACTCTAGATACACGCAATACCATGGATGAATCCTAAAATCATAATGTTGCATAAAAGAAGTTGGACTCAAAAGAATACATACAACTTGAGTCCATCCATATAAAGTTTTAAAACAGACAAAGAGTATATTTTTTCAGGAGACATTGGGAAAAAATGGTGAAACAATGAATATAAATAAAGCGATAACCATAAGGGTCAGAAAGTTGGAGACCTTTGGGGATGGGTGCGGATGGGCATTGTGATTAGGAAGGTGACCTGGGTTGTGGTAAATGGGTATTCATTCAACAACATTTTATAAACACCTTCATTTATGTACATACTAGAGGCCCAGTGCACAAAAATTTGTGCACTCAGGGGGGAGGGGGGTCCCTCAGCCCGACCTGTGCCCTCTCACAGTCTGGGACCCCTCGGGAGATAACGACCTGCTGGCTTAGGCCTGCTCCCAGGTGGCAGAGGGCAGGCCCAATCCCTAGGTGCAGCCCCTGGTCAGGCTCAGAGCAGGGTCGATTGGGGAGTTGGGGCGCCGCCCCCTGTCACACTCAAGGCAGGGTCGATGGGGAGGTTGCGGCGCCACCCCCTGTCATGCACAGAGCAGGGCCAATCAGGGGGTTGGGGCATTGCCCCCTGTCACTCACAGAGCAGGGCCCATCAGGAGGGTTGGGGCTCTGTACCCTGTCACCCACAGAGCAGGGCCGATCAGGGGGTTGGGGCACCGCCACTCTCACACTCAGGGCAGGGCCGATGGGGAGGTTATGGCTCTACCCCCGTCACACACAGAGCAGGGCCCGTGGGGGGGGGGGCGGATTGGGGCGCCACACCCTGTCACACACGGAGCCACAGGGCGATCAGGGGGTTAGGGAGCTCCCCCCTATCAGGCACAGAGCAGGGCTGATCAGGGGGTTGGGGCGCCTTCCGCTGTCACAAACAGAGCAGGGTGGATAGGGAGGTTGTGGCCCCGCCCCCTGTCACACAGCCGCAGGACGATCAGGGGGTTTGGACGCTGCCCCCTGTCACGCTGATCCCGGTGCCGGGAGGCCTCGCAGCTCCGCTGATCCCGGTGCTGGGAGGCATATTACCCTTTTACTATATAGGGTAGAGGCCTGGTGCATGGGTGGGTGCCAGCTGGTTTGCCCTGAAGGGTGTCCTGGATCAGGGTGGGGGTCCCCACGGGGGTGCCTGGCCAGCCTGGGTGAGGGGATGATGGCTGTTTGCAGCTGGTCACACACCCTTCAGGGTGGGGGTCCCCACTGGGGTGCCTGGCCAGTCTGGGTGAGGGGCTGAGGGCTGTTTTCAGGCTGGGAGTGACTGAAGCTCCCAACCGCTCCTTTTTTTCTTTTTTTTTTCTTTTTTTATTCTGGGCCAGCTTTAGCTTTGAGGATTGGCTCCAGCTCTTAGGCCTCCGCTGCTGAAAGTAGGTTTCTGGCCTTTGCTTACAATGTTGCAATTCTGCTGGCTGAAGCCTGGGGACTAAAGCAGGTTTCTGGGGTTTTGTTTAGCTTCTATATTTTTTACATAGTTGCTTAGAGTTGCAGCTCAGAGGCCTGCAGCGGCAGGCGGGGAACGTTGGAGTCCTCCGTCACTGAAGCAAGCAAGCCTCATGTTAGTTTCAAGCTGCCTGGCTGCCGGCCGCCATCTTGGCTGACAGTTAATTTGCATATTGCCCTGATTAGCCAATGGGAAGGGTAGCGGTTGTACACCAATTACCATGTCTCTCTTTTATTAGATAGGATGTCATACTTCACAGTAAATAAAGAACTTAAGTAAAAAGAATAGCAGCCACATGCCTGCTGCTCAAATCCACCATTGAAAACATCTCACAGTCCTTCCTTGCAACCAAGAAAATACACTTCTAGCCTTTCTGTTTTTCTCAGGACTCCTGTAAATGTGCAGAGAAATGGGTGAGGAGGAGAACAGTGAGGATAACTTCTGTTTTGTTGACTTTTAATCCCCCTCCCCTGTATTTGAAGGAGTCACATTGAATAAACAATGAGTTGATGGAGAAATATGTGTCTAAGCTATTGGTTCTCCTGTGCATGTCAGGTCCCCAACATTTACCACTATAGAACGAATGAAATGTTAGCTTGGCCATAAACTGCCCTCCTCTGGCAAGACCTCATTCTGTGAGATGGTAAACAAGCGGCCAGGCTGTGGATATTATTAAGAGCAGTAAGTAGTGGCAGGAATAATAAGCAGCGCTAAAGTGATCCATACTCACGCCTGTCAGCCCTACTCTCCTCTGTGAGGAAGTCGAGGGCCTCATTTCCATGGTGTTATATAAGCTGAGAAAGAATCATGATGCATCGATGGGCTGCACGCAGCTCTAAGCTGTCTTCTTGCCAAGTCTTCTAAGACCTCTAGCACCTCCCTGCAAGGACTCCCTAGACAGGCATTTAGTATGCACTCTATATGCTCCCTCCCTGATCCCCACATATATCACAAAACATTTATGTTTTATTTGGATTGCGACATTGCCTAAACATTTGTCCTTATTTTCCTAAGATGCATGGAAACTGGATCAGGCTGAATATGAAGCAAACCAGGCCTTTCTAATTCATCCAGGCCACTCATTAATGTCCTCCCATTCGCTCAGATCTGGGGCTCATTTTGGGTTCTTCCCATGGTGACTAAGAGTGGGGCTCTCAATGCAACAATAGCTGCTAGGCCATACAGCTCCATGAGGTTGTCTTACTAAGGCAGTGCGTATCTCCACAATTGGGGTGATTAACAGGCTGGCATGATATGTCTATGTTGTTCCAGACTATCTGGTGTGCCCTTTTGAATTAGACAATGACTTCAATGGGAATTGATTAAATTGATTCAGCACCACATCTACAGACCACATCCACTGTGTGCCAGGCCTAGGGCTATGTGCTGGAGCGCAGAAGGAAATTAAATTTCACAACTGACATGGAAACAAATACATCTCAACCAAGTGAGAGAAATGCAGTCAGGGCTGTTTTTATGGGACATTGAGAAAGAAATTATTAATGATTAATACTGAGAAGGGCAAGGGCAAGAAAAGCTTCACAAGGGACTGACTGGTACTTCCATGGAGGGAGAAGATTCATTATAGGCCTGACAAAGCAATTCAGAAAAATTAAAATTAACCATCCCTGGGCAAATCAAGGGGCCTAATTATGCCCCAAAGAAAACTCCTAGTGAAGAAATAAAGAGCAGTAGGTAGCTAGGGGCTCAAATCTCTTATCCCATCAAGGTGATTCAAAATAAAATGAAACATCCACACAACAACAACAACAACAACAACAACAAAACCCTCCAAGATTCCTTAAAATGAAAATGCATCATAGTAAATAGTCCTATTGTGGTATTCTCAATGCCCAGTATGTCTTAGTAAGTTGATTGAATGAATGAAGAGTGAGTAAATGGTTAATTATACAACCTGCAAATATGTATACACACGTGTAGAAAGTATGTGGGGCCAGGCGTCATGTGTTTAATTTGTGGAAACAAGCATATTTGCCGAGAGGGTTGCTTCTAATTGGTTCACCTGTTGAAAGAATGGTGCTATAACAGTTTGGTTTTAGCACTGATTTTTATGTAACATGGAGAATATGCTCAAATGCCCTGAATGCCTGCAGTAGACTTCCTTTTGAAAAGGAGATCGGGTGAGAGAAAAGAGACACATAGATGTGTTTCCATTCACTTTCTTCCATAATGGTCTGCTGCATTAGGAAAAGGTCAGGACCCCTAAGAAGGAGCATACAAGGAGCAAACCACGCCGGAAGTTCGGACTATGAGCTATCCTTCCATCGCCATTCCTCTGTCTTCCTTTGGACAACCCACCAGCCTGCACTGTATTTCTCCAGAGTAACCTGGCTACATGTTCTAATAGGCGTGGTGTCCACCTCAGGGTAACTCCAGGAGCTTTTCCCATTCTGCTGTGTTTGAGCGGGATGTTTCTCTCCTTCCTTGGAGCTGGCATTTGATCATGGTCTTGAGACTTGCCTTCCATCATTGCATACTGCTAGCTCTCACACACTGCCCTGAGATCAGTTCAGTCTGGGATGGAGCTCTCCCATAACGAATAGACACACCCATTTTCCCCCCAGGAAAACTCAAATTCCCCCTCTAAGTCCATCCTCACCCGTGCTGCGGGGGAGGTCAGCTCATCACCATGCATGTGGAACCCTGGGTGTCCAATGCCTGCATCAAAGTAGTGTGAGGCACAATGAGTCCCCTGCTAATGATACATCTTCTTTGGATGATAGGAGGTAAAAATGCACTAGAATGTTCCCTGTCCTTCCTTCTAAGGGCAAAACTTGCTGTTTGGTATCCTACTGGATCTGGAAAAGATGAGCACCTGGACAGGGAGATGCCATTTAGGAGAAGGCTAGAGTTAGGCTGGAAGACACAGTGGGGGAGATGGACACACGTGCCCACTCACTGGTTTGGGGAGAGGGTGATTGACACAATCTGCTTCTCCCTGTCCAGGCTCGTGGCACTGCCTCCAGGCACGCAATAGATTCTGTCTCTGTCGTAAATCAGAAAGGCATTGGCTGGTCTTCAGGCCATGCTTTCAGACTGACTATGGTGCGATGATGGGCAGGTTACTTCCCATCTCTGGACCTCAGTAGTCTGCTAAAAATCCTCTGCTGGCTTCTCATCAATTATAGAATAAGTTCAGTCTCCTTAACCTGGAATCCAAGGACTCCATCAGATCCAAACATCTTTCTAGTTTTGTCTTCCTGTAAATCTAGACAGTCTTCCCTCAGATGAGTCCAGGCAAATCACCATTCCTAAGCCACTTGCTGCTTTTCTTTTGCACATTCTCTTTCTCCTCATACAGTTCTGTCTGCTGGAATCCCATCTATCCTTAGGACAGTTCAAATACTGGGCCATAATCCTTTCTCTAAAATCCCTGGGGCCAGATGTTTTTTGGAATCCAGAATATTATTGCATTTAAGAAATATAATAGAGTTCATATACTGAATACCACGAAGTAATTTCAGTGAAGTTTAGGGCAGCACCTGCATTTAAATAAACTAATGTTTTACAGCAAAGCATATGCTAAGTAGGAGAAATAAAGCTACTAAACCAGTCCAGTAAGGTTTTGCCACCTACTAAGTTAAGAAAAAACTTGGTTTTTCAGAGCTTTGGGGTTTAGAATTGCTTGTAAGTGACCACAGCCCGGCATGCTTATTTCTGGGAGACTCCCTGACTTGGCCTCACTCTTCTCAGTGCACCTTCCTCCCTGGTCCCTGATGATTTTATTCTATGTGTTCATTAATTCCGTTACTTATTCTGTAAGTAGTCCTCGTGTATTATGTTAGATACAGAAAATTATGTGATAAATCCGTTAAATCAGACTCCTCCTGCAGGTCTTATGGCAAAAGCAAAGACTTCAGAAGGCAAAATAATGGTCAGTTGCAATGAGCTCTAGGATGGAACTGGGCACTGGGAGCTATAGGAGCGAAGAGGGGGCACCAAACCAGCCTGCAGTTGCAGAAGGGGAAAGGGAGAAACAGTCAAGGTTTCCCATCTGGGCTGAGCCTTCAACAAGGAACAGGGGTTATCAAAGCTAAAAAGTGGAGAGTGGGATTGGAGGCAGAGGGAACAGGATGGTAATAACTTGGAGGAGAGGCGGAGCTGGGGTGATTGGCATCTGTAAGTTTTTCCCTTTCAGGAGGGGAGAGGGACAGAGTGAAGCTACTGAGCCTGTGTGGGTGCTAATGAGTTAATACTTTATTCTTAAAGCCAGGAGTACAGGGCTGAGCACTCATTCATTGTGGGAAATGAACTGCAGGGAGGCAGGACTCTGTGGATGTTCTTATTATAAGCAAGGTGTGGGGGCAACACGGAGGAAGGAAAAGCTGTAGGACTTCTCCACCCCCTCCGCCCCACACCGCTGCACTTGTCCCAGATTGCCTTGTGGACAATTTAATTTCACAAGTGAATGATGTTTCACACAGGGATCATGTCACAATGTATTCATTTGACAAAGGGCATTGAACATCTACAATGGACTAGGACCTGTTTGAAGCCCTGGGGATGCTGCTGTGCACAAGCCAAGCCAGACCTGTCTTCTCATGGAGATATTTATCCAAAGGGGTGGGAAGGCGAGTTAAACGAACATGAAAATTGATAAAGAAACAAGGTAAATTCAAACAGAGAGAGGGAGCTGCTGTGAGGAAAATAAAGCAGAGTTGAGCGATAGAGTGAGTAGAGGAAAGGGAAGGTCTCTCAGAGGAAGCGGTTCTGGCTGAGGCCCCGGGGAGAAGGAGGCAGGCATGCCAAGCCCCGGGGAAAGAGCTCTCTAGGGAGAAGGGACAGCGAAGGCAGAACGTTCCTGGGTAAGAACCAAACTGGCTTGAGTGATCAAGGTAGAGAGAACTGCCTAGTGCGATTGGGGCATAAGGAGCTGAAGCGGGTAGCCCTATGTCAGGGGTGAGACAGGTGGGCAGTGACTGGGTCACATGGCTGATGCTTTCTTGCAGACGGTAAGGAGTTTAGATTTTATTCTAAGTAACTTTGGACGTCATGGGAAGGTATTAAACAAGTGCGTGTTATAATACACTTCAGATTTTAGAAAGTTCACCTGGCTGCTGTGTAGAAAATGGACTGGACTGAAAGGTGACAAGAGATGAAGTAGGACCCTACTGCAGGGGTCCATGTTAGTGGTAATTGGCCAGGGTTGGAGCAGTGAGATGGGAGAAATCATGCTTTGCTTTGGACTTGCCTATGGGGATCGAGGTCGAGCAGGGGGAGAGAAGAGAGAGAGAGAGAGAGAGAGAGAGAGAGAGAGAGAGAGAGAGACAGACTAATGCCAGAAATCAGAAATCGAGGTTACTGTGGCCACCTCCAGACTTGGTGGGTAAGTAGCCCTAGATAAGTGTTTGATGCATTGAAAGCATGTGTTTCTCTTTATTTAAAAAATTACCCTTCCTCTGAATAATGATTTAATAACTCCACAGCCGATGCATCATGCACGCTTAATGAAAGCATTCTGAGAGGGTTTTCAACAAAATTGCTTTTAGAAGTAAATATTTACTTGAATACAACTCATTTGTGAAATTAAGTCATCTTTAGGAGGACTACTCAATTATTTTTGTAACTAGTGAGCAACACAATATCTAAGGAATTATACAATGTGAAGCCTTTGTAACTATCTTATTTGAAAAACATAGACACAGACTTTTTTAAGGGCAGTAACAGACAAAACAAGTTTCTTAGCACCTCAAAAATAGCTAGGAAGTGTTTGTGCAGAGCCTGCTGGGACAACCGGAAGTCTCGGGAGAGCAGGAGCCCCCTTCTGTGCCTTCTCCCAGGTACGAAGGACCACTGAGCTGCCCTCTTAACTCTCTACCTAATCTTACATTTCCCTCCCCCTTGGAAAAATATGTGCCGGCCATGAGAGAGTCCTTGCAGTTCTGTACCTTAGGGCTTTCAGATGTGCTCTTCCCTCTGCCCGGGATGCCACACCCACACTGCCAGTCTCCATCTTGGTCTCCACCTTCCTGTAGCAGAAAGCCTTCCCCTGTACCCATCCCCATCTCAGTTACCTCCCCTCCGCCTTGCTCTCTAAGAGAGCATTGTTTTATTTCATTGTGTCGCTTACCATAGTGTGTGAGTGCATGTTTAGTTGCATGATTATTTACTTCATGTCTGTCTCCCCCGATACACTATAGGCTTCTTGAAGGCAGGGAGCAGGTAGGTTGGGCTGACCTCACTCTTGGCACATAGCTCTGTGGATACCAGGGTCATGGAGAACAGAAGGTGGGCCAGTAGCAATTAGCTGTGCCATTTACTAGCCAGTTAATACCGAGAAAATCACTGGATCTCCTTGAGTCTCATGAGAAACATGGATAACAATCAATCCTTATCTTGCTCCCTCAGGAGTCATTTGAGCTTCAGGTAGGATGATGTATCAGGGTGTACCATGTGTACCACGAGGCATTGCATAAATACTAGCAAAATTTCCAATGTTTTCCAAGAATTATCAGCTCAACCCACCTGTGAGCAGAGTCTTCTTTTTATAGATCAGGAGAATGGTTCAGGGAGCTCAAATCATTTGCTTTAGTCCCAAAAGTACCAACTTGCAAATGGAGAGTAACCAGATCCTAGCACCATCTATCTCTCCTCTCCCCTCCCCGCCTCTTTCCCCTGCTCCCCTCCTCCTCTTGACTCCCCAGTGTCTCAACTCCCACCCCTGTCTCTCCACAGAATTACTTTTTAACACCGATAATCCTTACTTGACCTCATCCTTGAAACTTTCATGCACTAAGGGGCCATTTCCTACAACCTTCTGCTACAGGAAATTATTTAACAGTGCCCGGCATGCTGCTGAGAGCTGCTGAGAGCCAAGGCAACTCTTCAAAATGACGCTGGAAACCAGGGACCCAGGGGGATCTGGCCCCTGTACAGCCTCAAATCATTCAGTTCTTCTCTTCTCACACTAGAAGAGCAGGGCATCATGGTAAAGCAGCAGAGGACTCCGCTCACAAATGGGGTTTGCGTTAGGATCCCAGCGTGTGTGTGATGGGGAGAGCGAGGGAACACAAAAGCACCTTCACTCAGGAGACACACAGCGGTAACTGCAGAGAGCTAGCGTTTACACCAGCACTTTATCAAGCCGATCCTCATGCTCTTATCTGATTTGAACTACAGCTCTGTGATTCCCATTTTACAAAGCAAAAAACTCAGCAGTGCTCTGTGAATGTGTCCGGGTCACAGAGCGGGGAAGTGGTGCTGATATAACGGGACATTCTTAAGCCAAATCTTAGTGTTGTGTGTGTTTTTTTAAAGTATGTAGCAAGCTACCAGACACTAAGCAGGCTAGCCTTGGGGAATATAGAAATTCAGGAGGCATTTTTGAACTATTCCTTCTGCCTGGGATGCCCTCTGCCACCAGTACCCCATCCTCCCTTCTAAGCAGGAGGCAAGGGAGATTTGACCCAGAAGGCTGTCGGTGATGTGCTGACGGCATCAGAGGGAGATTTGAAGGTCCAGAGCTGAGGAGTGTTGTAGGCGCTGGGCATACATTGATGACCGAGAGTGACAAGCTGTCCCCACTCCTGGGGCTTCCATTTGGGTAGAAGTCTCAAGTAAACGAATAGGATGCTGTGAGCTTTAAATGATGCGAGTAATCACACAGGAGGTGTGACACAGAGTGACAGGTGAGGGCTGGAGAGAAGATGGGGCAGGGCCACGGAGCATTTCCATTTAGGCGGAGTGGCCACTGGGAGGTTTCCTGAGCCCTACAACCCTGGCTGAGCTCTCACTGCAGTTGGTTAGCTCCGTAACTAGCCTGTCACATTCCATCTACTCATCCGTTTCCTCGTCTGTCTCTCCCTGTCGACTCTGAGCTCCTTGTCAGCAGGAACCTCACTGAGCGCTCCCTGCCTCCCTCGCGCCTGGAACCCAGTAGCGGCTTCATGAGAATTTGCTGAATGAGTACATCGACTTGCACCCTCCGAATGCTGCCTGCAATTCTGCCCCCGACCGCAGTCATTTAGGGAGACCAAGGCAGCGTCAGGGAAACCTTGAAGTGGAGCTCAGTGGCAAGCCCACTTCAAAGGCAGACGACTGAAAAGAGACGGTAGTACATGTGCCTTACATTTACCTTGGAAATTAAGAGCCAGCATCTCCCAGACAAGCGCCGCTGGGGTTTCGCCGATCATCTAAACGTCTGAAAAATAGCCCACGACATTGAACACACACAGAATGTGGCTGGGTTTAGCTGGCTGCGGTGATGCCGCTAAAAATAGCCTCTCCGTGGCCTGATCCTGCAGCAAAGACAAGGCTCTCTCAGTTCTGATGGGGAAGAACATTGGTTTTTAAATCCTCCTTTCAAACAAAAAATGATTTTTTTTCTTTTTGCATATTCTGTATTTGCCCATCATGAAAGGAATACTCGCTTGGAAAATACAGAAAATCGCAGAGCCCCTCATGGACTGCTCTGGCACGTTTCCTTCCAGTCTCCACTCACTACCACTCATCTGCTGACAGCAGTCAAGATTGAGCAGGATAGGAGGGAAAATGCTGTCTTTTTATCTCTTTGTATTTATTGTAGGAAAACATCCATAAAACAAAATTTACCATTTTAACTATTTTTAAGTATAGAGTTTACTGGCATTAAGTGCATTCACCGTGCTATCCAACCATCACCACTATCCCTTTCCAGGACTTTCCCATCACCCCGGATCGACACTGCGCCCATTAAACAGGGACTCCTCATTCTCCCTTCGTCCAAGCCCTGGGTTGCCTCCATTCTGCTTTCTATCTCCAGGAATTTCCTGTTCTAGGTGCCTCGTATCAGTAGAATCATGCAGTATTGGTCCTTTTGTGTCTTAGCCTAATGTTTTTACAGTTTATCCATGTGGTAGCATGTATCAGAATTTTCCTGTTTCCTTGTGTAAATTAATTAAACAAGGAGGGCATTAGACTGGGGTGGGTCTCATGCCTGAGTGGCCAAAGCCTGTAAGTGCCTCAGAGTTCCAAAATCAAAACCTAAGGACAGCCATTCACAAATAGCCAACTAAGCTTTCCCAAATGTGACAGCCCCTTACATTATAGTCAATCAAATAATCTCCTAGCTTCACTTCCACACTTCTATATGTATAAAGAGCCAGGGGCCATTGCAACCGAACAGACGAACGAACGGACAGCCAAACAGGCTGTGTGGGGCGACCAGGCCGGCAGGGGGGCAGTGAGGGGCAACCAAATGACCAACCAGCAGGCTGCTTGGGGCAACCAGGCCGGCAGGGGGGTTAGTCAGGGACAACCAAACGACTGAACAGCAGGCCGTGTGGGGTGACCAGGCCTGCAGGGGGGGCAGTACGGGGTGACCAGGCTGGAGGGGGGGCAGCTAGGGGCAACCAGGCCAGTAGAGGGGGGCTGTTGGGAGTGACCAGGCTGGCGGGGGGGGGCAGTAAGGGGCAACCAGGCCAGTGGGGGGGGGCATTGGAGGCGACCAGGTTGGGGAGGGGGGGCAGTTGGGGGTGACTAGGCCGGCAGGCAGAGGCTGTTAGGGGTGATCAGGCTGGCAGGGGGGTCAGTAGGGGCAATCAGGCAGGCAGGCAGGTGAGCATTTAGGAGCCAGAGGTCCCGGATTGTGGGAGGGATATCCGACTGCCAGTTTAGGCCCGATCCTCAGATCCTCCGAGGGGTCCCAGATTGGAGAGGTTGCAGACTGGGCTGAGGGGAGCCTCCCCTCCCCCGTGCACAAATTTCATGCACTGGGTCTCTAGTTCTCTATAAAAGTCCCCAGAAGTCTCCCACCAAAGCCATGCCAAATAAAAGTCCCCTAGCCAAATTTTCGGAGCACTCCTAATCATTTCTGGGTGGGAGATGTCCAGTTTGAATTAACTTTTCTCAAATAAACTCTTAACATTTTTAATATGCCTCGCTTTATTTTTTAGCAAGGGGTACTGATATTACATTGTATGTATATACCACATTTTGTTTATCTATTCATCTATCAATGGACATTAGGGTTTTTCTCACCACCTTTTGTACATTGTGAATAACAGTGCTATGAACATGGGTGTGCAGCCCCTGTTTCCAATTCTTTTAGGTGTAAACTAGGAATGGAATCCTGGATCCTGTGATAATTCTATGCTTCACTTTTGAAAGGAGCGCCAGTTCCCCACAGCTGCTGTGCCATTTGACATTCCCACCAATAATGCACAAGTGACCAACACTTACGATTTTACTTGTTTTTATCCTAATGGGCGCGCACTGGCCTCTCATGGTTGTGATGTACATTTCCCTAATGCATGCATCCATTTTTTATAAAGGGGAGACTAAGTCCCAGCAGAACTCACTCACTCAGGATCACACAGCAGCTAGTAGGATGCAGGACTCAGATGGAATGCCCTCTCACTCTGGTGCCCCTGCTTTCAATCACCTCACTGGTCCCCTCGCCCTTCTTTCAGGTAGAAATGCTTGAAGTGGCAACTAGTGCAGGTCAGATAGTGGGAGATTCCACAGTTACCCAGACCTTCCTCAAAGCATTCCTTTATTGGATGCTAAAAGTCAGTCCTCACTTTCAAAGATCTCTCAAACTTTGGGATAGTGCTTCTCAAACTTGAGGTGAAGAACCAATTTTATTTCTTTAGTTCCCATTACATTACATACCGTTACTATTGTAAACAACATTAAAAATGAATTACTAGAAAAATAAAATAAGACACGTCGTGCAAGCCCAAATATCTTATTTGATTCATTGCAAAAAGAATGACTCTGTCAAAGAGCCATAAACGTTTCTATTGATTTTTTTAGAGAGAGGAAGGAGATGGAGAGAGAGAAACATTGATGTGAGAATGGAACACCAATTGCTTGCTTCATGCATGCCCCCTACCGGGGATCAAACCCACAACCTGGGTATGTGCCCTGACCAGAAATCGAACCTGCAACTGAGCCACACAGGCCAGGGCAACGTTTACTTACTTTCAATTTACGTACTTAACGTGGATCAGGAAGACAACACAGACAGCACTGCCCACAAATTCCATGTCAAGGGAGGCCCATGATCCTCAAGGGGAGGTGACTTATTGTAGTTTGAAGAACTAACATGAGTTGGGTATTGTTAATATGGAATGACCCTCCACTGTTTTCATCTCTTTTCTTGAGGAACTAGAACCTAGAACACATGGAAAATTCCAAGGGCATTAACACTTGGCCACCAAGAATTGACATAGTAAAATTATTTAGATAGACTTTGCAGTTAGGCCAGTGATGGCGAATCTATGACACACGTGTCAGAGGTGACACGCGAACTCATTTTTTTTGGTTGATTTTTCTTTGTTAAATGCCATTTAAATATATAAAATAAATATCAAAAATATAAGTCTTTGTTTTACTATGGTTTCAAATATCAAAAAATTTCTATATGTGACACAGCACCAGAGTTAAGTTAGGGTTTTTCAAAATGCTGACACGCCGAGCTCAAAAGGTTCGCCATCACTGAGTTAGGCCAACCTGGAGTTCAATTCCAGAAGCTGTGTGTGTGACCCAGCTGGGTGACCTGCTGGATAAGCAAGTCAGTTCTCTTTCAACCTCATTATCACCATCCAAAAAAAAAAAAAAAAAAAAAAAAGGCTTGAGTCCCATCTTACAGGGATGCTGTTAAGATGGAATGTCCCCAAGTATGCAGATCACTTAGCACAGAGCCCAGTCTGTCATAGCCACTCAACCAGTGAATGCAGTGCCTTCCCTTTTCCCTTGGCAGAGCTCTGACAGCTTTCAAAAGCTGCCAGCAGAGTACCAGACCCCTGCAGTCTACAGATGCATGCTCTCTTAATTGCTGTTTGGTTTGGAGGGAGACATCCTCATCTTTAGCCTCAGCAGCGGCAGGTCCTGGTCAGGGTAGAGGCGATGCTGGGTCACTGGCATACCCTGGAACTCTGCCTCTTTCCAGCATGCTCTGGGCTGCGGCCACGTTGGGGCCATTCACACTCAGCAAGGCAAAAAAAAAATGCTTTTAATGTGCCATTTTATTTGAAAAAGCTGGACTTGGGAAGAGCCAAAAAAGGGGGTCCTAACAAAGCAAAGTTAGTGTTTTCCATTACCCTGGCTTTACTTCAAAAGAACCAAACACTCCACTGAAGATTCTAGCACCATCTTTGAAAATCTGTGAAATCCTGATATCCCAGGACTTTGGCAAATAAGTCATGTTCCCCAGCCTCCCGCCTTTCCTTTTGGCAGGGCTCTGTGGGCATAATGCATGGAAGATGTTTGGTTTGGGGATCTGGGTTTAAATTTAAAATCCATAACACCAGCTGTGTGATCTTGGAAGGATTGTATATTAAATGGGTTCATAATTATTATAATGCTACAATTCCTGTTTTTGAAAGAAATAGGTAAGATTATGAATGCGAGTCTGTTGCACAACCCCCTCCCCCCTCCCTAAATGATAAAGGGCAAGTGAATTTTAGGCGCCACCAAATGTCTTGAGGTTCATGGCTCTTTGGACAGAATTTCAGGGATGTTCTGCTTCCCATCCAGAATACCAGGGTTACCTCTGGGAAGGTGGAGAATAAACTTTTACTGTTCAGAGGGCATACATCAAAGCCAAGTTTGACTGCCTGCAAACCTCACAGTTTGCGATCCTGCAATGTGAGCGCAGCCTCGGAGTTTTGTGTGGCTGAACAAGGAAATAATTTGTTCGTCGTGCTTTAAAGGGACTCTGAACTTACACCAATAACAGGGAGCCTGTGTTTACCTGGAATCTTTCTCTAAAAAATTTATAGTTCAGCACAGGCCTGGAAAAGAGGGACGAGGAGTGATGGGGACCACATGGCCCTAAAAATGTAACTGACTTTATGCTCAATGCATGTAGGGTGTATTTTCCCTATTTCTTCCCTGGAGAGTTGGACTGGCCTTCGGCATGCCTTTAGGAAAGGCCAAGTATTAGCAGAGGGTGGGCACCGAAGCAGAATGTATTCAGCAGCGCCAGCGCCAGACCAGGGCTCTCTAGAGATCAGCTAGGTGCCTCTACCCTGGCGCCATGCTTGTTGCCATTCACACCTCACAGTCTGTGATTTTACCACATGCTCCTCTTATCTTGATGCCCCAAAAGCTTTTGCTTTCTTGCTCAAAACCTTGGCAGCCTGGCCAAGCTGCGTTAGACTGCCTGGTGCAACACCTCTCCTGCTTTGACCTTGGCTTGAGAACACTTATCACCCTAGAACTGTTTTTACCAGCAGCTCTCCGCCTTGATTCACCCATTCCCGGCATAACTTATTCATCCTGAATACCTATGGAGCTGCTGGGATTGGTGGTAGAGCACATCTCTTGAAATGCAATCAGTGGATGTATTCTGAAGCCTGAGTGTGGTGGTGAGAGGATATATACGGAAAGGAACAGTGCCTTCTGTTGCTAAATTAACCGTAGGACTGACCATAGACAGGTCTTAAGTTCTCCTCTATTTATATTGTTGACTAATCTTTAGTTTTTTAAGGAACTAGGTCCCTGAAAACATGATTTTTTAAAATAGGAAAGAGAGAGCTAACTTCTGTTTTATATGCTGAAGGAGGAGCAGAGGCTGTAGCCCCCAAGTCCTGGCTCAGTTAGCACTGAGTAATGTATTATGATAATGGAACAACTGGTAAAACATGTATCTCTGGAAAGATGCAAAATAGTGTACGTGGGATGAAGGATTTTCATAACTGGTGTTAAGAATCTGTAGGCAAATTTATCCCCATAATTCATGCAGTTCTCTTTATCACCTTGGAACCAGGGGCAACTGCACAAACAAAACTGAAATCCTTCTGTAGGAAAGGGGGCTTTGTGCTTGGAAGGGGGCGTGGTTCAGGGGGAAGAGAATAGACTTAGCACCTAACTATTGTAGGTGTAGCAGCAGGATAAGAGAAAAAAAATCATTTTTAAAGAATGTACCTGTTTATATATTTTAGCTGAGTTCATCTTTGGAGGCATATTGCTGTTTTGATGTAAAAAGCATTTTGATGCGGCTATTGTTATTCAAATACAAGGCCTTGGACCTCAATGGAGGGGAGATGTTTAGGCAAAGGGCAGGGAAATTGCTCTGCATATATGGTCAAAGGGATCCTAATTAGAAAGAAACTGATTTGAATATTAACTATGTTTTTGCTTTCTGAAGAGGTAGAGAATCTTAGAACACAGATTCAGAGGCCCTAGGGGACAGAGTGAAGAGACGAAACAGGTGTGACAGGAGTGAACCCGGAAGCATGGCGGGCAGTGGGTGATTGGAGAGGCAGGACTGTGGTTCCAACACGGCCCCTCACCAGTGCCGGGCAACTACCTAACACTTCTCCATCCTTACCCCAACTTAGATGATGCAGGGAGAGGAAGATAAAATGAGCGGGGGAAAAAACCTTGGGCTGACCAAGTTTATCTTTAATTGTCCAAGTTCACGTTGAAAAAACACACTTAAATTTGCCATGATTTTTTTTTTAAGTTTTATTGCTTAAAGTATTACAAAGGGTATTACATATGTGTCCTTTTTTTAATCCCCGCCCTTGACAATCCCCTGTCCTCCCCTACCCATGATTTTAATGATATTTTATTAAAGTAAAGTTATGGCTTCACCCCTCTTTGATTCAAATGACTATGAAATTCACATTTGCACTCATGGTATCTGCCGAGCTTGTATCTCAACTTTGTGATTTCTGTGGTTCTTTCGTTTCAGGGAGTTGATGATGTGCTAGAGTAGACCGACTTTGCTTCCGTACCTCCTAGCTCTTCCCATCACAGCCCTTTCCACTGGTCTTTTTGTCTGTTTACTCTTCTTTTCTTCTTGAGCTCTATGGGGGCAGAAGCTGTGGAGAGCCCATTCACGGTTGTATCCCATTCTTTAGTAGAGCGCTCAGAACACACTGGGTGCTAAATAATCATTTGTTGAATGAATGCCTGAAAGAAGGAGGCGGGAGTCAGAATGGGAGCAAAGGAAGGGGTGGTCAGTAAGTCCTGAGGATGAAGGAGCCCATTGGTCATGTCAGTACACCTGGGGGCACAGAAGCCTGCAGTATGGATGTAGCAGATGAGGACTAGAAGGTTCAGATGGGCTGGAGAGGGCACAGGGAAGGTGCTACAATTCCAGTCAAACACTCAATGAGCTGGCAAATTGCTGATTCCCTTTGACGGACTAGCAGTCTGGTGAAAGATTGTGGGGTGGGGAGAGGATGGAGCAGACTGGCTTTGGTTCAAGATGTTCATAGTCTTTCAAACTCTCACTGCAGAACAGGTGTGATGCCAACTCTAGGACTCTATAAACAAGGCTATTCTCCCTCACAGCTGTACTCTCTTCCCTATCATTCCGAGATCTCCGGCAGAATATTCTGCCAGCATGTGAAGCCAGAAGCTCAGGGCAAACCAAAACCCTCTGCTGCAAATCCTAAAACACCAGCTGGATTATGTTATTCCCTCTCCCAACACCTTCCATGGCTTCTGCTTGCTTCCAAGATTTATTTGAAGGAGATGGGGCTTGTTTAAGGCTCTCAGACAGAAACTATAAGGAGTATTAGATACACTTCTAACAGAATAAACCTTGAATGGATTAGATTCCCCCTTCTTCCAGATTCTGTTAGGGAAGAGGATTGAGAATGATAATACAAGCACTGGAAACACACCCCTGGTGGATGGAAGACAATGAGACCATCACTGGGCCATGTGATAGTGGAAGGAAGTGCTGAGCGCTGGCATCTCTCTCTCCTATATCCTTCTCTTCCTGCACAGCCGCTCTGTGTTGCTGTCTGTCCCATTATGAGTTGATAAACATAACAATCCTTAGAGCAGTGGCTGGCTCAGAGTTAGCACTGAGTAAGTGGTTGCTGTTCTTTGCATTTTTATTCTATTCTTTCTGCTTTTTTTACCGCTCATGTTTTTCCTACCTTTAATCAAGGTTCGAGCCAACTCATAGAATGTAAAGGTGAATGTGGGGCAGGAGTGGTATCCAGAAGGTTTGGTGAGGAGATTAACCCCGGTTGGATCCTTAGAGGTTTGGGTGTAGAGTGGCTGGTGGAGAGACCAGTGTGAGGATCAGGTGAAAATGCCCATCTCTGGTGCAGGGCTTGGGTCTGAAGGTATTGGGGCAGTGCCCTTTAAACACTTGCTGAACAAAATGCACAGTGGTATTTGCCTTGGCTTTGAAGTGTGGGTTAGAATTATCTTCCAGTTGGTAAAAGAGATGTTCAAGATGATAGTTTTTCTGTAGGGGAACTAAAGAAGTGGCAGGAAAAAGCAATTCTGTGACTGTAATAATAAAAGAATGTGAACCAAATGGAAAAAAAGAACAAAAGTATGTGTAAGAGCCTGGGAGAATTTTGATTTCCAGATTTCTGAATAAGCTTTCCTCATGTCATGGGGCTTAGAAAAATCCTCATGGAAGTCAGATGTGTGTGCGATGACACCAGGCGGGTGGTCTTCCTCAGAGACCCGGTGCCCACCCACTAGCACAAGGAGAGGGCTGAGCATGGCTTCTGGGATTGCTAACAGACTGCTGAGTCATCCATGTTTGCTCTGAGGCTGCATTCTTCAACATATGTTTGTCAGAATGCCTCCCTGCCCCTTTACCTACAGGGTAAGCTGGGTTGTTTAGCTTAGCAGGTATACCCCTGCTGATTTCTCCAGCTTCAACTGCCACACACCTCAGCACCCCCACACATGCACAATCCAGTATCACAGGGATGCTGGGGTGGGGAGGACTCAGATCAGACACACCATCATCTTTTCCACCTCCATGTCTATGTCCATATCATTCCCTTTATCTGGATTTCTTTTCCCCTCTTAGATGCTTGTCAAACTCCTATTCATCCTTCAAAACCCCAATCAAACGGTCTTTTCTTTTAGTAGTATTCTCTGACACACTGCCGTACCTTTTAAAGAGCATTCTCTCATATAGCAAATATTTATGTGCCTACTATGTGCCTACTATGTGCCAACACTCAGGGCAGTGAATATAAATTGCTCATCTGTATTGTTCATTTCAGTGTCAATATTGCCAGAAGCAAGCACGAACAAGTGATCTGGAAGGATGGGGAAAATGAATGAATGAATGAAATGAATCACCTCCCCCAGGCTCCTCATTTTCCCATCAGATATGATTTTAAATGTTATGAAAAATAGAGTACTCTGCGTCCCTAGGGGAAATGCTGGCACCCTTCTCTGGGATTCTCTGGGCTGCCTATAATTTTATGTAGATCAGCAAATTCTCTGCTGTTCTCTGGAGAAGGAATCTCTCTGATGGTCATTCAGTCTTTTCTGTCCTGAACTCACATGTTCCTGCGGTAACAGAGGTTGGAAAAGAGCAGTGACATCATGAGTCACCACCCGCTTAGTGGGCCACAGATGAGTTGCTGGGCCTGTACGCCACTGGGGGAAGGCTGACCACCCAAGCCTGCCATGCTGCCTGTCTGTGTCCTGTCGCCAACCTTGAGCCAAGACTGGAGCAATTTGGGGTTTTTCTAAAAATACATTGCACCAATTTCAAAGAACTCTCAAAATGGGGTTTGAAGAATAAGAAGGCAGCCATGTAATCACATTCTCTTCTTCGGGAGAGACATAATAAGCTCCTCTTTTGATTTGATGATGAGTAGCTTGGTCCATGTGTTTCCAGGCTCTAGGCTGGAATTAGAATGTTTCTATAAAGGGTGACTGTGAACCAATAGGACTAATTTCTTCTAATCAACACACCTGAATGTAGATATTAAAATGACAGGTGGCATCCTTGCGATGGTCTCCTTCTGAAGAGTAGTGTCCTGGAAAGAACACTTGATTGGGAGTCAAGCGAACTGGGCATTTGTATGTTAACTATAATGTAAAAATAGAAAGTAAAATTTAAAAATTTAAAAAGAAGTGCTGGGCATCAGTTCTCAGCTCTGGCATTTACCAAACAGAGTGATATTGGGCAAATCATCCATCTCCTTTGTAAAAATGGAGAGAATGCTTACTTTGCAGGGATGTTTTAAGATTCAAGTGAGGCAATGTAAAGATAAAGACCCTGGTGCAGAGAAGATAGTTACTCTATGTGAATTCCCTACGTTTCTTTGGAAATCACATATTATTTGTACTAATGTTGCCTTTGGAGCCTCTCCTTAACTAACAATGTCATATGTGAAGTGACAGTGTTGCAGCTACCATTTATTGATGATCTTGACACTTCTGTCAATCCCTGGGATTAGCTGGAAACCACTGGCGATTCATTTTCTACTCTTCTGTTGTGTTGCTCTTGGAGGCTACTTCATTTGTCTGGCCACAGGCCTCCTTCCCAGGGGTCCATGTGGAGATGGATAAAGAAAGACACCTCATCTGACAACTTTACGATGTATGAGAGAATCAGCTTTATTTGTTGAGGTCAATGGCTGCAGCCCACCAACAAGTAACTCGCCCCACTTTCATTGGGTAGAGTGAGGAGTAGGGCAAGGGGCCCAGAGTGTTCACGGTGGCCCACATCCAAGATGACACAATCTGTGACACCTGAGCCCTGACTAAAGCCAAGCTGTAGCTGTCCTTGAGTTGTTGGCCTTCTCACCATCCCACCGCTATTGGGATCCTCTTACTGTAGCGTTCACAGCCAACCCACACCCTTGGGAACCCAGTAAAAAGGCAACAAGCATTCAGGAGCTGCTCATTCTGTCCTGGCGTTGTCGCTTTGGCAGTCTGGTACCTGGTTTCCTTCTGTCTGCCCAGCTTGTATTGTTGCCTTGCTCTGGCTCTTAATGGGGCTTTTGAATAGTTCCTGGTTTTATACTTTTACAGACGGGTCATTCCCAGTTCACCCCTTTTCACAACCGAGAACTCCAGCCCCCATGCCGGCCCAGAAGAGAAAGTGTTGGAGCTGGCTGAGTTCTCACCAAGACTGTGAGGACCTAGAATAATAGAGACTTTCAGCATCACCTGGCCTCATGCAGCGCCTGTCAGAGCCCTGGTGCAACGAAGAGGGAAACCCTTCCCAGCTGCCACGTGTGGCCTCAAATGCCAGCTCTGCCCCGGGAGCTACTGGGAAGGCTGCCCTTGGGCAGATGACTTTTGTCCCTGTTTGAACCAGAAAAGAGAAAGGTCACAAGTCCCTAGGGTGACGAAACGCTGAGCAAAGTAATTTCTTTGGCTCTTCAGAATTATTTTCCAGGAAGAGGAGTCAGCGATTAGAAATACACAATCAACACTTTACATCATTATTTAAAAACATAACCCTGCGTTTATCTTATTGAGGTGTTAGCATGCAATGATGCCCCCTTAGAGTTTTTTCAACCTCTATTTTAAATAGCAGATTTTAATTAATTTCACACCTCATGAAAATTTGCAAAGTAGAAGCCAGTAGAAGACCATAATTTTGTTTTGGGTTGGGTTTATTGCTTTTTGCTAAAGCCTTACCTGAAAGCATATGCTAAGTGTCCTTGACGGAGGGAAGAGATGAGAAAGGTGATGGGCCAATGGTTAACCCAGGCTCAGGCCCTGCCCTGTTTTGTTCTCTAGGAAAATGACCAAGCCCGAGAGTGGATGGCTGCTTGGTATGTGTGGAAGGCAGGACTCTGAACACTGTGGTGGCAGAGTCCCACAGGGAAGGCATGGAAGCAGCTGGACTTGAAGGGGCAGCTTCGGGCTGAGTGAAGAGGTTCATAGTGACCGTGATGGACTGGGGATTCGAGAGCACTCTTTCTTTTGGTAGAACCAAAGAAGGCTTCCAGGTTTTGATGTGGCCTTATAGGAACCAGGGTTCTACCCCACATAACTGACATTGGCCTCGTAGAATGACAACTCAAAGTCACTTTGATTTAAAGAAAAGACAGGAGTGTGCTGTCTCTTGTGCATCTGGAGATGCAAATTGAGATTCATACTTTTACATATAAACTAGGTTGAGTCTTTAATGTTAGTGACTTGCAGGGTAATCCACAATAGAAGTGTGATAAATTGGAAGTTTTATCCTTAAAAAAATAAGAGTTTGCTTTTTATTTTGTTTTAGCTGAAATGCTCTTCCTTCAGAAGAATCCTTAGGCACAAAGTCAATAGGCAATTCAGGTGAAAGTCAAAGTGTCCTAATTGGAGTTGGTTGGATCCACAGCCCTTCTACTTGGCCTATCCCTCACACTGTTTGGCTCGTAAGTGACCTCTGTGAAGTTCCAGGGCTCTCTCTGAGTGTCAGCAGGTCATAGCCTTGCTTTGATAAGTAGGTAACTGAGATATCAACCAGCTGGAAACTTCTGGGTTAAGCCAACATTCCTTAGCACTTTACTTAAGTTCTTTCATTACATGGCCCATTCCTCCCTCCCAGCACCAACCTTTGCTCTGCATCATCTTTGTACTCTGAGGAACAGCACTGAGTTGCCTTCAGTGCCTGGTGCAGTGAGGTAAATAAATGCAAATACATGATGTAATTTGGGGAAAGTCGTCTTGTAGCCCAAATGATGCAGGGAAATAGGATAAAATTTTGGGCATTACAGAGAAAGAAAGAACAAATAAAGCTTTACTTTAATTTTTTCTCTCTTAGTTTGGAATGACTTTTTCACAGTTCTACCCACAGTTGAGGTTTAATACACCAAAACTACTTGAATCTTTCCCTCTACTTCTTCCACTGTCACAGGGCATGCATACACCCACGTACATCCACATTTGAGAGAGAAGTCAGAGACGGGAAAAAATAACTGTTCTTTTGCTAGTAATGCTGGATCAGATAATGTAGCTAATAGCTTAAGCAGGCTTCCTCCTCCTTGTCCTCAAATCTTTGGAAAGAGCTGCCTTAGGTCAGTCGATAGACTTACTTAACCAGCCAGCTTAGCTCCATGAAAACGTGGCCACCACACACCTGGAAGGCCTCAAAGTAAGAACAGAAAGGTTTGGGTCTCCAGATCTACCTCTGGGCTCTGATCCACGTGTACTTTCACTTGGAAGCAGACACAAAGCACAATGAGAGAGAGAGAGAGAGAGAGAGAGAGAGAGAGAGAGAGAGAGAGAGAGACCCTGAGAGTATTCAGAGAAGTATTTTTTACTCCCCGGGGTTAGGGGTGGGGGCAGGAGGTATAGGGTGTAGAATTAAGAGTAGGGGAACTACTTCCTAATATTTATGAGTGGATAATAGATCACAGTTTATAGAACAGAGTAGAGAATTCAGAAAGTGTCCCTAACAATCATTTTTTACTACATTAAACTCAGTTGTATTCAGGCAAGGCCCCACTTGGATCTTCATGTCAATCAGACAACTTGAACTGTGGTTTTTATGTTTATTGACTGGGACAAGCCCTATGCTCCTTTCTGGCAGGATGACCACACTTGGTGGGTACCTCACTATGGCTGAATTCTGCAAAAATGAAACAAAACTAACCAAAAAGTTATGTGCACTATGTTTACAAATATATAACAGAGTTGTACATTAAATGCCCTAAAAGAATTTTGCCTTAGCCCTAGTGCACACAATTAAACCCTAGTACACAGCAAACATGATATGTATAAGTAGAAATTAGGAACTATAAACAGAGACAAACACAGGAATGCCATGAAGAGACACAGGGCCAATCAGCCTATTAGGTTTAGAGAAAGCACGAACACAGATAACGATCAACATATAAAACTAATCATCTCATTTAGCACCCCCCCCCCAAGTGGAGTCCTCAACACCCACAGTTTTCAAGAGGAGAGGCCAACAGAGAATGAAATCTGAGACCAGGCTGAAGGTGCTATATAAAGAATCTGGGTTAGGCAGGATCCACAAAGAATGCTGTCACAGGTGTCAGACATGGCTCACAGGGAGAAGAATGATGGGCCAACCGGACCCCTTGGTTGCAAGCAACAGCTCTCGACTCCTCTGGGATAAAAGAGGATTTTTGTAATTCATGGAAGCTTGAAGAAGCAGATTTGGCAAACAGACAAGATTTAAAGAGTGCCTGGAAGCCAGGCAGCCATAGCAACCTGACCAGGACCACAAACCAACCATGCTGGATGCTACTGCAGCCATGCCATGTGGCCCCCACTGCTGTGAGACTTTGCTTTGCACTGTAGGTCATCATTGTCACTATTGGACACTGACCTTGGACACCATGGCTACTGTGTGACACCAAGCCAGTTCCAACTTTGCTTTCTTTTTGACATCTCTTGCTTTTAATTCCAATTTCCTGGTCCAAATGTATCTTTGTGCCCTGGCCACTGACGGAACAGGGCAATTTCCCTTCATTGGCCATGAAGAAAACATACAATGGGAAATGCTCCCCACCTCCCACTTCCCAAGTCGAAAGGAGATTTGAAGTATGGGCAGCCTAAATACATTTACATATAAAAATCATGGATACATCAACTATGTCTCTTTAAATACTCAAATGCCAAAATTAAAAGCATTAAGTGCCACAAAACCAACAGAAACATTGCTTAAATCACAAGGAAAGCGGTATTTATTTAGGTTCATGATCATTAAAAAAAAAATCAAGTTGCATGTCTTATATCAATAAATTACAAACTGCCTGACTCGTACCTCCCTCTTATTACTTTTTCTCCTCCTCCTCTGCCTATTTGCCCTTGCAGTTTCCATATATGTTCATTGTATGAGGAGCTAGGCACTGCCCAACAAAAGTCACTAGGGAATAAACTGTCAAAATGAAGCAAGGATGCTGTTTATATTTTTTTGATCACATGGGTTGGCTCATATAGTAACAGGTAGATTGCGCTCGTTATGCTTGCTACATAAAATACCAGAGATGATGATAATATTTGAGTGTTACTTAGCCAGATGCTTTGCATATGTTATCTTCTTCAATCATCATGGCAACTTGGTTGAAATTATTGTAACCAGATTTCAAAGGAAGAAACGAAGGCTCAGAGAACATAAGGGACTCTGGTGAAGGCTGTGCAACCCAGGGAGGGGCAGAACCGAGACCTTCACCCCCGGCCTGTGTAACCCAGGAAACCCTTCCACCATGCCACGCCTCCTCTGTGTGTTTGCAAATCCGAATAGAACTGAGTCAGTGTTCCTCTGATGGGTGTTGGCTTCCTGCACAGGCACATTCCTTCGAAGATAAAAGCATCGCTCTCACAGGTTTCTTGGCAGAGAGGATGGGAATCTTGGCTGCAAGCTGAAACGGGGGGTTTGTTGCAGGAAGTGAGGGTTGGCAGAAAAGGGAAAAAGAGGGTCTTGAGCGGCCTGGCAAGGCAGTGCCCTGTGAGGTTGTCTTCCCAGTGAAATTGCTTTTGGCCAAAGTCGCGTTCTTCACAGCACATGGAAACTAATGGTCACCCCCAGATCATGTGACACAATTTGCCTTTATTGGACGGCTCCTTCTGCCTGTGCTCTGTTTCCCGGGGTTCTTTTTATACAAGCCTTGTTACATGTTTTGTGAATCATGACCATTTTGCCCTGGTGTTGGATTTTTTAAAATGCTAAAGCTGCATTACAATGAAACTGCAAGTACAAACACACCAAATGCATAAAACACCCATAGGTCTGTAATATTTTATATACAGTACTAAAATCTTTTATTTTTCCCTAGAGAAAATACGCAAGTACGAGCCTTGAATTAGATGGGCAAAAGAATAAGCTGAATAAAAGAATACCCGGCCTTCTTGCCTTAACCCTGTATCATGGACATTCCCTGTGAATATGTAGTATTTTAAATTACATTTTTATTTGCTGCATCAAATTCATTGGAAGGGGTATAGTGCAATTTATTTGACCATTTTCTTAATGGGGGACTTTGAAGTTGTTTCTGGTTTTGAACTGTTATAGGAGGCACTGGGATAAATTTAGTTTTGCGTTTAGTTTCCTCCCACTGCCCTTTTAGGGAACTAGTTCCTGAAGCAAATTTCCTGTAGGTGAGTCACTCGGTCTAATGAAATGAACTATTTTGCTGTTCTTGGTAGATATTCTAAAAGTTGCTTTCCAAAAGGTTTTTGTTTTGTTTTTTAATCAGTTTACACTGCCACCAGCAGTATTTTCATAAGACATTTTGCACTACAAATGTAGCAGCCTAGGGTGTTTTATGTCTTTTAAACTGAAATTCTTAAGGGAAGTTTTCTCTAGGTTGAAGTGCAGTTAAAAAGCCACCACTCCGCTATTGAATTAACTCTTAGAGACTGACTATGAAACCACAGCAGAGCAAAACCCAGTTGGCGATGTCAGCGGCCCTTTTAGCTTGATCTGCCCCTCTGCGGCAGGTGTTGGATGGGTACCCCATTCCAGTGCTTTAGGGACGCAAATGAGTAGAATATGTTTGTCAAACATGCCAGTCGGAGTTCCCATAAGACTCGGCCACAAAATGTTGACAGAGCTGGAAAACAAAGGCCTGGCTCCTTGCCTGCCGTCCCCTGCAAGGCTTGGGAGCCCATGAAAGGAAGGGCATCTCCTGGGTCTGCTATCGAGCCTTTCTGGGCTCCAGAACTTTGCTTGCACACCTGGCATTCAAATTTCCACCGCTGCTGACCCGGAATAAACAATTGTCCCCCAGGGCTGCCTTCTATTTCATTCTCTGAATGTGTCGTTTGTAACGTTGAAATGTATTCTGCTGGAATGCCCTTGGACTTACAAGTTCCCAGGGCACTGGAAACCAACTAGTCCAACCCCATGATTCAAAGAGAAGGGAATCAGCCCAGTGAGTGGGAGGGTCTAACGCCCAGGTTTCTCCATTCCCTGCATGGTGGTGGTACCCATGGCCTTCGCACATTCTTTTTAGTGATGCATGTCTTCTATAAAAGCCGATTCAGGACCTTCTGGCTAAATTAATCTATTAGTGAGTTCTTCCTTGCTACTGCTATTTGTTCCCAGTGTATCAGGCAGTAATTACAAAACATGCATTGAGAAATTGTGGACATTAATCTAAGAATTTTGTTGAGCACAGTTAGAATGATAAGTAACATTTATGTAGTGCCAAATTCTGTTCTGGGTAGTTATCATGAATGAACTCATTTTCTCCAAAATTTTTCTAAAAAATATTTTTTCATCATCCTCATTTTACAGAGGTAAACAGAGGGGTTTTTTAAAATTGTATATTAGACAGTATAAGCTAAATTATGCTGCAGTAACAACCCCAGGTCTCACAGACTTAAAACAGTAGCACTTTATTTCCTTTTCATGTTGTATGTGCATTGTAAATTAAGTCAGTGTGTTTTTTTTCCTCCAGGAACCACATTGAAAGAGTAGCCCAGGTTGAATCTAAAATTCTATTCTTTTTCCTCTGAAAAATGCCATTGTGAGTGTTAAGCACACACTCATATTTTCTAGGCTAGCTATTTCACAACCTTCTTCCTCTATTGGACCACTAGCACATTATTAGTTTGCATGCCATTTCTTTATAGGTAAAAGAGTCACTTAATGTCCCTATACTTAAAGATATCATAGACTCTAAAGGCCAGCTCCCTGCCAATGCTGGTGTCCTCATTATAGAATCCTACCAGGAGGCCATGCAGACTCTCACGTGTAATTTCCCACCCAGGAAAGTGGAAGGGTCTATCTTGAGTTGAATCTCCATCTCCCTTCCAGAGCTTCCATTCTGAGAGCTATGTTTTAAGATAAATGTAATCCTTTGTACATATTTATATAATATATACATCTATAAGTATATATATACAATATATAAGCATAGATACCCTTTATTATATTCCATTTATATAATATTTATACATTATTGTTGATAGATATTTACAGGTATTATTTTGTATAGTATATATAATATATATAAAATATCAAACTCTATCTATTTATCTATCCCAGCTTTCTATTTTAATGTAGGGGCTATAGCCCTCTATATTAGCAGTTCTCAACCTGTGAGTCGCGACCCCTTCGGCGGTCGAACAACCTTTTCACAGGGGTCGCCTAAGACCATCCTGCATATCAGATATTTACATTACGATTCATAACAGTAGCAACATTACAGTTATGAAGTAGCAATGGAAATAATTTTAGGGTTGGGTCACAACATGGGGAACTGTATTTAAAGGGCCAGAAGGTTGAGAACCACTGCTCTAGATCTTATCTTCTCTAGCCTCAAATGACCCAATTTCCTATTAATATGATATGATTTCCCAATCACCATTTTAGAAGGTACTCTGATCTATCTTCAGTAAAAAAAGGGATTATATAATATTATTCACCCCTCCCCTTTTAGTTAGACTACTGGAGTCTAAATAAAATCCAAAAATGGGAATTTATTTTAGGTTTAATAAGACAGCATGTTCTTTTCTGTAATGAATTAAATTTATTTAACAATACAAACTAACTTTGATATTTAGAATACTCAGAAATGCTGAGAGGTGAGGTAAGACTACCCCCAAAGCCTTTAATACACATTTCAGAAATGATTATAAGATAAAGAATATCTAGCCCCTAACCGGTTTGGCTCAGTAGATAGAGTGTCGGCCTGCAGACTGAAGGGTCCCAGGTTCGATTCCAGTCAAGGGCATGTACCTTGGTTGCGGGCACATCCCCGGTAGGGGGTGTGCAGGAGGCAGCTGATCGATGTTTCTCTCTCATCAATGTTTCTAACTCTCTATCCCTCTCCCTTCCTCTCTGTAAAAATAAATCAATAAAATATATTTTTAAAAAAGATAAAGAATATCTTACCCTTTTGATAAGTAAGGTAGTTTTGATTTCATACTTATAATTTACCTTAAACAACTGGTTTATATACAAATATAGAATATATATAATTTCTATTCAGTAAATATTTGACAAATTATCTTTTTAAAATTTCTTTTTCTTTTTAAATTATAGTTGACATTAATATTATGTTAGTTTCAGATGTACAGCATAGTGGTTAAACGTTTATATAACTTACAAAGTGATACCCCAATAAGTTTAGTACCCATCTGGCATCATACATAGTTACTAATTTTCTTTTTAAATTATCTTCCAATTTGGGGGAAATTTTTGATATGTAGGCAGAAACAAGCCACTTTCAGAGACTGTGATATTTCATAGTCTTTAAAATAATATTCCTTTTATTTTATAGAAGCTTTGTGGGGTAGAAAGACCACATCTTTCTCATTCATCACTGACCCCTCACTGGTTGGTACAATGTGTAGTATATAGTAGGAACTCAATAAATATTTGTTGAGTTAAAAACAATGGAGACCATAGGGCAGTAGCCATATATTATGCTTTGCTTTTGCCCATAACAGTTGTCCATACTCAAAATAGCACTAATTAATGTAATCAATCTTGAGGCTTTGGTGGTAGTTTGGAAGGAAGAGATTTGAAATCTATTTAAGGGGTACAGATTGATAAGATTTACTGAATAATTGGGGAAAAGAGGAGTCTACACTAACTTAGGAGTTTCTGTTTTGAGTGACTGTGCGTGAGTGAGTTATGGACTGTTCAAAAACTGTCCACTCCCTGTTTTGTTAATAAGCTTTTATTGGAATTCAGCCACACACATTCATTTACATATCATCTATGACTGCATTCACACTATGATGGCAGAGTCGGAGAGTTGTGACAACGACCATATGGCTTAGAGAGACAAAAAATTGACTAGCATTTTATAGAAAAATGTTGGCTGAATCTTGCTACAGAATATAGATTTTTGTTGTTGTCAGAGGTAGATATTGGGATAAATAGCTTCTCTTTGTTAATGTGCTGAGTTTGTGGTACCTATTGAACATCCCAGTAAAGATGTTTAGCAGGAAGTTGTAGATGCAAGCCTGAAATTCAGGCATGAATTATGACTGAACATTTAGATTTAGTAGTTTGTGGTCAGGACCTCACTTTGGCCACACCATGCTGAAACAACAAGGTAGCTAAGCATCTAAAATGAAGATACTGTTGGTGATGTACAGTACTCATTGTGATCTAGCTCAGGAGTTGAATCAGCAGCATGATTTTATCTTCTGGAAGCACATGAGAAGGACAGGACTTTGTTGGGTGCATTAGCTTTCTCTTCCAGAATGTGGGGCAGGGCATCCCCCTGGGCAGGAGGCCCAGGCAGGGTCCTCCAGCCACCACCATCCATTTGCACCAGAGGGATCAGTGCTGCTGCAGGTCCTCACAGTAGGACCCACGCTGAAATCAGAAGCACCCCTTTCAGCTTTACTGTGCAGTTTTTCAGCCCAACCACAGAACATCTCATCTTGGTTGATTAAGGGGAGGAAAAGCTGAAAGTTGGTTACAGTTGTAAAGTGGTGCCAGTCCTGGCTACGTGAAGCTCTGCTGTAGCCATCAGGGTTAAGCCTGACAAGGCAGCTCATGAACTTTCCAGGCCGTTTTCCAGCTGGTAAGTGAATATTTCTCCCGCACGTGGTGCAGAGAGCTTAGCACAGGGCAAGAACAGTTTGTTCCAACAGAGGTTTTAGGCCAATGCCAACATGCCTTAGAATCTTCTTACTTCCGGAGTGATTCACTTCCATTTCCTCTTTTGCCAAGTAGGGGAAATCACAATCCCTGTTTCTCATCCTTGGTAAGTGTTGCACAGACAAATATTTTGGATGAGATGGAGAGTGTGCAACTATAAGAATAGCGAGTCGCTGGTGGGAAGACCCTGTAGCTTCTATAGTGGAGACTGACCACGAGTAGACATTCGGGATTGAATAAATGTGTCCTTAAAGAATCATTAACTCCAGATACTGTTGAATAGACTTTTTAATGTAGTGGCCCATACAACAGACATTGGCTGTCTTAAAGAGGCAAGATTATTGGCAACTGTGCTAAGATCTTCCCTCTTTTTTCCCTTTTCATTAGCCAGTAAAGATAATGAACTTCATGAGTGAAGTTAATTTAATTTTTTTTTTTGGTTGGAATTAACTAATAGATGGGAAACCCTACTGTCAACCCACTCCAATACACATTCTTGAGTTGTGTTTCTGGGAATGTAGTTTCAGAGCATAAGTGCTTGAATTTTTCCAGTTCCAGCAGATGCCACAATGCTAAATACTGAAAAGTGCATTGAAAAAAAAAAATGGGAGGTACCAAAGTCGGGGGAGGAAAACTATGATCAGATTTTTCTTTAGATCACTTTTTTTTTCATTAGGAAATTCTTGGATCTTATTTTTAGCATTGACTTTCCATACTTTCTTTTAAAATGTCATGTGTATGCCAACATGTGCTCTTGGGTATATGAATGTTGGTATGTCACTATGTGTATATGGACCCCTGCCTGGCTGGAGTAAACTTGTGGGTCTGTGTGCATGTGTGTATGTGTGTGGATAAGTATGGGTGTAGTTTCCTGTGGATGTGCTGGTCTGATGGAAGGGGCTCTTAGATCCCACAAGAGCCACATGCCTATCAGGAGGGATTTTTGTTACGTTTTCAGCACATGCATTTGCAGAATTAAAGAGTGTAGGCACCAGTCTAACCACAGGACCCTCTGTGAGCTATTCTGGGTCTCTCCGAAGACCTTTAATTTGCAAAGACCTTTATTGTATTTAAAGACAATGCATGGCCTGGCATAGCTGCATCTGCAAGTGCTCATCTGCTCAGTGGCCTAGGAAGACAGACCATCGCCTCGTTGGGGTCAACTCAAAGGTTGACCTTGCCTCCACTGATCTTAGTTGGATAAGATCATTTCACTAGAGAGTTTTGTTTGCTTGTTTTCCTCCTGGCTCACTCTTGGCCCAGACTCAAGATAAACTTTGCTGCCTTTCTGCCTGCTGTGCTTAATTTTCTGTGGTACCTAAAATGCTGGATTTGTAGCCTTTTTCGTTTGGCTGCGGTTTGGCTTCTCCGTTCCAATTCAACGTTCAAGTTTCCTCCGTGTGCAGGACTCAGAAATGTTTCATTTGAGAGTTTAAGTTTCATGATTTTAATTATTCACATCGTCTAAACTTGGCTTTGAAATCAACCATATCAGGCATGACAGTTCACCCAAGAGTCTGAAATGGAATAAAGAGAGCAGAGATGAGGAGACATCTGGTGCCAAACCACCCCAGTGAGGTGCCCATATGTTTATGAACGGGGCTGGGAGGAGGAGGGGTCTTGGGAAGAGAAGAGAACTAACTTTCATGAAGCACCTACAGTGCGATAAGCACTGGATTTGAAATACATTCTGCACTTCACCTTCCCAAGAGTCCTTTTGGAGGTAGGGATTTCCCAGAGTATTTTGCAGCTCCTGCTTGCATTTCTACACATTTGTGCTCCTGAGTGGATGCTGTAATTGTAGCATCTAATGTTATTCTAACACCGCGGGTGACTTAGACGACACACTCTCTTTGTTATCCAGAAGTTCTTATCTCTCTGGGTGTTTTCTGTATCCCATTAATTAAAACAACCCCGGTTTTATGAACTGAAGCTAAAAACCGCCAGTTCATTATTTTTTGTTTGTTGTTTGGCCACTCGTATTTTACTGTTTAACTGCCCACGATGTGTGGAATCTTTCCATAATGAGCATCAGTCTATTATTTCAGGTACAGAAAGGTCCTGTAACACATTGATCTTAAACTGTGATACTGAGGAATGAAGGTCATTCAGTTCCTTAACGGCCAACCAAGGCTTTTTCATTTTTCAAACTCTCCTTGAATAACGTCCTATGCTATGTAGGCACCAAGCATGGGGTCTTTCGCCTGGGAGGGCAGATGCATGCAAAAATTATTTGTCTGATCATAAACATGTAAAAATATTGGAAAGAGGAGACAGCACAAAATAAAACTCATACATCACCTAACCACCCCAAAGAACTCTGCTAATATTTTGATGTATTTCCTTCCCTCTTTTCCTCCCTGCTTTCCTTCCTTCTTTGTTTCTCTTTTCTTTCTACATGTTTTTAAAAATATAATGTAACCAGTGCCTTGGGTAGAATGTCTTGAGATATAATCACAAAGCCAAATTATTTCATTTCTTCCACTGTCTTTTTTTTCAATAAATTTTTAATTGGTTTCAGAGAGGAAGGGAGAGGGAGAGAGACAGAAACATCAATGATGAGAGAGAATTATTGATTGGCCGCCTCCTGCACACCCCCTACTGGGGGTGGAGCCCGCAACCCGGGCATGTGCCCTGACCAGGAATCAAACCTGTGACCTCTTGGTTCCTGCATCGACACTCAACCACTGAGCCACACCCAGCTGGGCTCTTCCACTGCGTCTTTAAAACTAATGAGAAGAAATATTTCTTCCCCTGCCCTAGGAGTCTCATGACTCTTATGATCTCGCCTAAGTGATAAGAGGGCCAATGGTCCCTTTTCAACAAATACAATTGCAGTTCAAAAGTTACAGTTCCCTGTCCCTTATAGTAATCACAACTTTTATTTGAAATCATCTTCTTTACTTCCCCAGCTAAGCTGGCTACCACAGGAAAACCTGAAGAAGGCCAAGGGTGTGTGGTTGTCTTATGTTCTCAGCTTTTGCTTTCCGCCCCTACTTTTTTCCATGTCTGACCCTTCCAGGATTAGAGTCAGGCGTGGAGCTAGAAGTTTCTCAGTAACTATCCATGTCCCTGAGGCAGGCTTCCCACTCCCGGGACCAGGCAGCTGTCCAAAGCCAGCGCTCTCATTGACCTTTAACATGTTCTTCAAGACACTCTTGGCCCCACACCAGGGCTTCCCAGGACCTTTCTCTGCAGTTCTCTAGATGTTGATGATGTGCTCTCCTTCTCCAGCTCATGTTCTCCTTTCAGTCCCTAGTAATCCCAGCACCACCTTCAGCTTCTCTCTAGTGGGGACTGTCTACGCTCAGCAGTCCTGGTGGATAGGACTCTAACCCCACACTGGTTCTCTCTCACTCTCCCTTGATATTTGTTCCATGGGAAACGCATATCCTTTGCTTCTGGAGGACTCCTTACCCTCCAACACAACTACCCCTTATTCACTCCCACCCCCAGAAGAGGTAGGCAAGCTGGCTCTTTCTGCTGTGTGATGCCCAAGTTAAGGAAACATCTATCAAGTCTCAGTAGGTTTGGGAGAGTTTTAGGCACTCCCCTCCCCGCATCAGTTCACATACATTTAAATTCTGTGGACACACATGGAAGGTACACCACAGCCACAGTTTTCTCCAAAGACATTCACCCTGATTTCTCTTTGTTAATTTTTCAAACTAGAACTTTTCACACTGGAGAGGTGGATGAAGGGTTAAAGAGTAACCTATTTATAACTATTTCCTTTAGAAATTTGCATCTTGATTTGGTACCTCACTTAAATGTTTTATCTGTCGAATCTGGTGACAGCTGAAACTTACAATTTAACATTTGTACCAGCTTTTAAAATCCTTGTTTTCCATCGCATTTATCTTGATAATGATCCTGTATCATTGTTTTTGAGAATATGATTTTTAATGGTGTTTTAGTGCTAACATTAGTTTCTTGTTGATGCTGTTAAAATTACCACACACTTTGTAGCTAAAAAAACACCACAAATTTATTGTTTTGTAGTTCTGAAGGTCTGAAGGCTTAAATAATTCTCAGTGGGCTAAAATCAAAGGATTGGCAAAGTGGTGCTTCTTCGGAAAGCTTTAAGGGACAAGCTGTTTCTTTTCCTTTTCCAACTGCCTGCATTCCTTGGCTTGCGGCCCTACATCACTCCAACCTTTGTTTCCATCATCATATTGCTCCCTACCCCTCTGCTTCCATTGTCACGTTGTCTGCTCAGACTTGGACCCACTCTCATAAGGACCCTTGTGTCTGTGTTGTACCCACCCAGATAACCCAGGATAGTTTGTCTGTCTCAAGATCCTAAACTTAATCACATCTGCCTATTCCCATTTGTCATGTAAGGTAACATATTCACAAGTTCTAAAGATTAACACCTGAATGCTGGGGCGGGAGGGGGGCAGGCAGAGGAGCATTTATTAGCCTACTATACTCATTATACTCATGTTTTGGATGTTTCACAATTTAATTTTGCTTTTAAGTCTTCACTTTAAATATTATAAACAGTCCTGCAATGAGTTTCCTGATAACCGAAAACATTTTTATGAGTTTCTCTGATGGTTTCTGCAGTATAAATTCCTAGAAGTGGAGTTATTGGATAAGAGCATATTGCATCTTGCCAAATTCCCATACAGAAAGGTTTTGTGAAATTTTGACTCCACAAGCTATAAGGAGAATTCTCTCACCAGCACTGAGTGGTCTTATTTCTAAGTTTTGGGTCAATTTGATAGCTAAAAATTCTATCTCCTATAGGTTTTTTTATTACTAGCAGACTTAATACTTATTACATGTATTGACCAAATGCATTTCTTCCTTTGTGAAATAAATGTTCATTGCTTTTGGCCACTTTTATCAGGATCTTGTAGAGATGTGTCTGGGATTTTTTGTTTTGTTGTGTGTGTGTGTGTGTGTGTGTGTGTGTGTGTGTGTGTGTGTGTGTTGTTGCGCTGCTTGTTTGGTTAGCTCTGTGACCTTGTGCTAATAACAGAACTACCTTTTGCCTCAATATTCTCAGTTTGTACATATGAGTATCCCCAACTTCACAGTGTGAGGTTTAAATGAGATGATAGATGCAGAGCAACTAGATGAATGTTTGTGCTTGGTGAGAATGGGCTATGTTGCTACCATCATGATTATGCTAATAATGTGAGAGAAAATGGATTTGTAAGATGTATTTTTATATATTTTTTAAAAGTATAAAGCCCTTATTGTTTACATTTGTTGAAAATGCTTTTCCAATATTTTATTTCTCTTACTTTTTGATACAATTTTTGTAAAAATGTCTAATATTTCACAATTGATGTGTTATCATCTATGATTTCTTTCATTTATTTTATACTTGGAAATTATGCCCTATTCTCAAAATAATTTAAATACTTAATGTTATTGTATTTTTTTAATAATTGTTTTCCCATCTATATAATAAAAGCCTAAGTGGCCCTTACAGTGGAACAACCAGAATGACCTATGATGACCTATGTCGCTATAATGCAGACTGACCACCAGGGGGCAGACGCTCAACACAGGAGCTGCCCCCTGGTGGTCAGTGCGCTCCCACAGGGAGAGCGCTGCTCAGCCAGAAGCCAGGCTCACGGCTGGTTAGTGCAGTGGTGGTGGCGGGAGCCTCTCTTGCTTCTGCAGCAGTGCTAAGGAGCAGTGAGCTGAGCAGTAAGGAGCCTGCTGCTAAGGATCAGCAAGCCGAGTGGTAAGGAGCGAGCAGGCGGGCAGTAAGGAGCAAGGGCTTCCAGACTGAGAGAGGGATGTCCGACTGCCGGCTTAGGACCAATCCCTGATAGGGCCTAAGCCGGCAGGCAGACATCCCCCAAGGGGTCCCGGACTGCAAAAGGGTGCAGGCTGGGCTGAGGGACCGCCCCCTCCAGTGCAGGAATTTTGTGCACCGGATCTCTAGTATATCTATAAAACATATGGAATTTGAAATTGATGGATATGTGAGATGAGGATCAAGTGATATTTATTTCTCCCCATATTTTTAGACACATTCTCCAATATCATTTGATGAATATTATCTTTCCTGCATTGACTTTTAAAGCTGTTTCTACTGTTATCACATATTAAGTTCTATATATAGTATTTAAGGTTCTAGAACATTCTGTTATGTTCTATTGATACAGCTGTCTAGTCTTAAAACATTATAATTTTGTCTTCATGATTGTAGTATTACATATACCATTTTGGGCAAACTCACTCTCGTTTCTCTTTTTAAACATAACTCTTAGCTATTTCACTCATCTTTCTCTTCTGACTAACTTTTCAAGCATTTCCTTAATATAAAAATCCACCATTATCATGATAAGCTTACATGGAAATTTAGGAAGATCTGGCATCCTTATTTATTCATTTCATCTGGGCACTTAAAATCTATCTTAATTTTGTAAAAAAATATATATATATTTTTAGTTTCTGTAAACCTCTGAACTTTTATTTCCTCAAATCACACTATTTTATTAAAGCTACTCAGGAGTATATTTTAACATGAGTATATTCAAATTTTTCCCCATTATGGCTTTTAAATGGATGTTGCTACTATCTAGAAAAGTTATTGATTTTATTCTTAATTACATTTGGCTAATTCACTATGCTTTTATTAGTTCTAGTAGTTTTTCCAGCTTTTTCTTTAGTTTTACACTATATAGTTGATCATTTAAAATAATAATAGTTGATCATTTAAAATAATAATTTTATATCATTTCCCTAGGATTCTTTATTTTTCTGATTCTTGTTTTACTTTATTGACCAAGATGTCCAGAAAAATAATAAATATTAATGTCACAAATGGATATCCTTGTCCTTTTCTTTACATTAATTGTAATGCTTCCGATATTTCCCATGAAGTGAGGCAAAGTCAGTTTTCTCCCCATGGAGGTACTTAGAGATTGTCCTAATTACCCTCTCCAAATATCTTCACTAGAATTATTAGGGAAAAGGGTGCATGTCAATAGCCCAAAAATATACCAGACACCTTTTCTGCCATTGGGAGTCATGGCATTTGGGTTTCAGTGCTCATTCCAACACTTACTGGGCAGACCATTTGCACAAATACCTACAGTTTTTATATATTGCTCTTTAAAATGCAGGCAGTACTATTTGGAGACTGTGTTGGAGATTTATAAGACTGTTATTGGAGACTTAACCAGATATGGGAAAAATACCTCAGGCAGGACCTGGTGGACAGTAGTCATTGGACATGGAAGGCATCCCATCCATATTACTTTTATTCTGCAAAATATGGATTGGAAACCTGCAGAATGAATTTTAATAAGAAAGGCCAAACCTTGCTGATGACTTCTATGGACTTCAATTTCTTCCTGTATTTATGTGCAAATTTTCCTGGTTGGGAAAATTCTGAAAATTTAGTGACTGTCTAATCACAGCCACGAGAGAACCCATTTCCAAGATTCTGTGGCAGAGAGGATGTGGAGGGGACCCGCCCTAGTCAGCCTGCTGCAGAAGGACAGGGGGAAGCCGCTGGCCGCCTGGGTCGCAGCTGCATTTTCCTCTGTGGCCCCCCAGGGAGAGAGTGCTGCGTGTTTTTGCAGTTGCACTGCACTGTTCTACCACAGGGATTCATAGTTAACATTTTTCTTCCAGGCACATTTAAAACGTTTGGCTCGCGTCCTTCTTGAGCTGTTTTATAAGGGCAATAACTGAGGCCAGGGTGTGCTCTTGTCAGCAAGCAAAGCACGCAGCCCAGGCTGCCAAAGAGTTTCCTGCTCGGGGGCCACCCATCCTTGGCTGCAGGACGCATGGCTGGAGCTCATGGCAACTTGCACAGAGCGAGCACTGGGACTTTCTGTTCTCGGGGCTCATGCTTTGGATTCCATCCTTCAGTCCTGCTGCATAGATCAGTGGAGGCTGTTGTGTTTGCGCTTGTTTGGGACCAGCTAAGAACACATGTCACAGCAGCGGTTCAAAGCCCAGCTCTAGGGCTGAGAGCTGGGAAAACGCTCTTTAAGGACTAGCAAGCTGCGCTTCCCTCCTCCTAATGCAGGCAGAGTTCCCACGAATCAGCTGCCCGGGAGGGAGGCCTTCCCTTCGTCCCACTCTCTGTGAATTAACTTCTGGAACGGGCGGACAACACAGGCGCCAAACCAGGTTCCGACGCTGCTACCCAGCCCTCTTTGAAGTCCACCTTGGCAGGAGCTGATCTCTTTTCATGTATTACTAGTATTTATCGCCAAGGACTGTGCCGGGAGAATCCACGGCAGATCCCGGAAGCTGTGTTTTCAGGATTTCCTTTGATTGGAAGCTGTTGGCTGTGCCTTCTGCAGCTGGCTCTGTCACAGAGCAGAGGGCTCAGCGTGTCGCCCGAGTGGCAGCTGCCAGGCCAGCACAAAGGAGGTTCTGCCTGTGAAAGTGCCTTGTCACTAAATAACAACGCAAGGGGACAGGGTGTTGTTATCCCTTCACTCGCCAGTAGGGAGGCAATGTGATGTCATGAGTGGAGAGAACACAGCCTCAAGCCCAGGAGACACAAGTTGAAATGTCAGCTCTTCCACTGACTCAGACGGCGATCTTGACCTCAGTTTTCCCATTTCAATGAAAAAGATACACTCTCCAACTTTTAGCAAAGAATCAATAATGTAAGATACGTACAGTGTTCAGCTCCTTTCCTCCAAATTCCAAAGTTAGTCTAGAAATTGTAAAGCTGTCTGCATGAGGACTAGTGAATACTCTGCCGTTATCTTCTTTATTCATTATTCACTCAGTAAGCATTCAATTAAAAAAAAAAGAACACTTCAGTATCTTAGGTGCTAGATACCAGGAATAAAGAAATACACGTTTAAAAAAAGAGAGAGAGAAAGAAATACATGTTCAATTCATGGCTTCATCCCTTGTCTATTTAAAAAATAAAAAAAAAGAAATGATAAAATATAAAGGATGTTATGGTGCAGAAGGTTCAGGAAGTAAGGGGTGTACCAGGTTATTTATACCAGTTTATGGAATGGCAGGTCTTCCAGAAGTAGGGACCTTCAACAAGGGGGTGCCAGTACACAGAGCATAAATTCCTGGAATTTAGAGAATATGACCTTTTGCAATGTGATGAGAGTGACTTGCCCATGGTGATAGGCAGTCCATGGGCTGCTATGGGGAGAGTAAAAATGTCGTCTGTCAAAGAATGCAGCTTGTAAGAGTCTGTGACTGAGTTCAGCCAGGTCTTCCTCAGCAGGACTACCTTTGTCAGCGGGAGCAAGGACAGGCTCACCCTGAAGCCAGGATTGGGATTGGATGATGGAAGGATCCATTTTTGCCTTCTTATCCTACCTCAGTCAGAACTACTTCTGCTACTTCTTAACTCTTTTGTTATTGCTTTTCCCTAACCTTTTGGTGAGCAAAGCGTTCTAGGCTAGGAAAGACTTCTCAAACCACTGCAGCACACCATATCCTCTAGCAAAACATTTCTTGGAAAATGAGTTTCATTGCTGATGACAGGGAGTGCACTGTGATTTGCAGAATGTCCTCTTCTTCTGTGCCTTCCCCTCCATTATCTGAGGATCTCTGTTCTCTCAGGAGACCATGAGCTCCTTGAGAGCAGGGACTTTGGCTAGTCATTGTTTTACCTCAAGTGCTTAGTGGAATACTGGGCAGACAGTTGTCACTCATTACTACACAACACTGCCGCCCAAATGATCATTTTAATGTACTACTTGTCCAGTGCTACTTAAAATTCTTTTTTTAAAGAATAGCTTATTGATTTTTAGAGAGAGAAGAAGGGAGAGGGAGAGAGAGAAACATCCATGTGAGAGTGCAACATCGATTGGTTGCCTTCTGCAATGGGGAATGAGCCTACGACCTGGGCATGTGACCTTACCTAGGAATTGAACCAGCAACCTCCTGGTACATGGGGTGTTGCCCAACTAACTGAGCTACACTAGACAGGGCTTAATATTCTTCAGTGAAATCATATTAAGGGTCAGGCACTGGGTGTGGTGATAATGAAGGCATATCAAACATAGCATAAGAGAAATAAGAAGGACTATCTCCTTTTCTTATAATAGAATTTGGAGTTTAATTCCAAAGGAATTTATCAGACAACCAAAGTATGGGCGGAATGTGCCAGGAAGAGGACTAGAGATGAATGATGGACAACAAACATAAGCAGGTCATTGATTGGTCTTCTGCTGTCGGGCTTCCAGGACTTAGGCAATTTCATCATAGGTTTCCTGAAAAATATTCCGAGGGGATAAAGATGTTTGGATATTAATCTTCCTTGTAGTAAGTCACTCTCTTAAAAGGCTCTGCTGGGGCCAGAACAATACCAGAATGTCCACTTCAATAGTGCCCTTTACGAGGAAAACTCTCAGTGACACAGAATGGCCAGAATGACCAAACCAGATGGAAAAAAGTGAAATTGTCGAGGTCACATTTTATGGATGGGAAAACAAACTCAAAGAGAGGAAGTGAGGTGACTAAACTTTGAGAGGTTAGTATCTGGAGCCAGGACCCAGGTTCTCAGATGCCTTGCTCAGTGCCTTTTGTACTAAGACCATGTCTAATTGAAGGCCAAGAAGACATGCTCAGTCTAATTCACTCTTTAATTAGGAAAAGAAGATAACATTTATTAAATTCCTACTTTATGCCAACCATGGTATCAAACATTTTACACACATTCTCATTGATCATCACAGTAATGTAGTAGATAGAATCGTGCAGTTTGTTGTCCATGGTTCATGAACTATGCATGGTGTCAAGCATAGCAATTGGCATTTAATCTTCTGACTCGTAGAAGCATGAAATTATATTGGGGCAAATACAATTAAATCCCTTTTGGGTAGCTATTCATCTTGATATCTAATTTCTCTGGATTTGAATTGCAAGTACAATATTCATGAATATGAATCTTAATTACTTGAGATTGAATCAAATAACCTGTCTGCAAAAATTATGCTCTTCATATTTATAATAGATACAATTATTACCATTCATGTTTCTTCACTGATCAACCAAATGAGAAAATGAACTACAAATTTATAGTATATGTGTATGTATGCACGTTGTGTGTGTTTTCTGATCAATATTATCCATCAAATTGAACGCTTAGTTTTGGAAGCCATCCTGAATACCACAGGAAGTGATTTTGAAAATTAATTTTTTGCGTGATCATTATTTGTCAGTAGTGGATTTGTTCACATGAATGCCATATCTTATAAATGAGCGTTAGTCAGAGCTGGATGGATATGGAGGAAATGGGTAGCCTGATTATTTTCAGTATCTGTGGGTATGAGGTGTTGAAGAGTGAGAGAGTAAATATGTACAGGACCATGTTTACGAAAAAAAAAAAGTAGCAAGTCAAATAAAAGGAAAAATTTCTCCTGTGCTAGATGGCCAAGGTGAGGTCAGTATCAATATTGGCATTGGCACTGCCAAGTCCATGTTTTGCAAGATGATAATTTGATCAAGATGTATTGGCGACAAAAGGCTTATCAAACATAGAATGTTTTATTACACCAATTGATTTGTTTGACCAAAGTGACACCCATTTCTTTCACAAAGCTACTGCAAAATTTGTATCCGGCCTTACAAAATTTTATGTTAACAGCAAAGATTGGAGGCACAAATTTATTGAACATTTGAAATGTTAGTTTCTCATCATTAAAAAAAAAAGTGTTTCTTTTTTCAGAAAACAGAATGTTTCTTTGTACCCCACAGAAGAAAATGTATAATAAAGTTACATGTATAATCTGGGGGTTTAAACATACACTTATTGAATCTGACAATATTTTATACACTGAGAAGAGTAAAGATATTCTTCTCCCCTTTATAGTTTGTTAAACTGGGATATAGTGATTGTGAATTGCATATAAACCTTTTCTATGACTTGAGGCAACTGTAGCAGGCAACAGTCCAGTAAAGCCATCCAACCTAAAACCTAGAGTTCTGAGAGACCAGCTCAGTAGAACATTGCATATGTGATTTATCCTTTCATTACTTATTTAGTTTATTTATTCATTCAATTTCTGCCAGATTTTCAATAGAAATTTTGCTGCCTTTGGAGAAGACAAAAAAAAATTGAATAATCTTAACTGAAATTTATTCACAGGCAGTTTCTACAGATGAGGAGCAAACTGAGCTGATTCTTTCGTTAGTTAAGGCCAAAAAAAGGAAACAGAATGTAACCTCACTGTCACTATCAGAATAAGAGGAAGTGTATCTTTTCATAGGTTGTGACAAAGTTTTCCCAAGCAGTAAAGCAAAACAGAAATTCATCCACTGCTATGTGTACACACACACACACACACACACACACACACGCACGTGCACTGCACTTATATAACAGTCATTATCATCAACAAAACCATCAAACCAACCGTGATACAAATGGAAAGAACAATGCAGTGGGGGTCACTTGTAGTTCATTCCCACGCCTTATAATTAGGGAAATACTCTGATTAAAGGAAATCACACTCCCTAAATGAATTTCTCTTCCAGGAAGAGTGTCTCTGTGTAGGAGAAGTTTCCAAACATATTTAGATGTGACTGATACAATGTGAAGTGCATGTTCAACCATATTCAATGCTCTAAGTGCATACACCCCCCAGCAACCCGATTTGCCGGGCTCCTAATCATGTAGAAGGAGCCATAACTGCTTCCTTGGAGATGCCAACCATTTGTTGAAATGTGAAATCTGGGCCACACCAGTCAGCTTCAATGCTTCCTCTTAACTGTTTGGAGATGGCTGTCCTAGTGGCAGCTCCAGATTTCTGTGTGGAGAGAGCGTTCTGCCTGCTGAAGAAGCAGGAGGACCTGTATTGCTCCCTCTCTTCCCCAAGCATGCTGTTCTGATGACCTCTGTGCATTTACTTGTGTTAACCTGGAGGCAAAGGTGTTACAGAGATTATTGGACTGGTCTTTAGCCATTGCCACCCCCAGCCATCCCTGTGATGCTATCACTGTTTATCGAGAGGGTTTGGAAATACTCAGGCGGGGCCCATGGGTTTATGCGCCCACTGGTATATGAGCAAACAGGTTCAGATAACTCTACTCCCAACTCCCTGCTACTCAGCTGAAGAGAAAACCTAGAAAGGAACCTCTGCCAAAAGCTACTGTGGGGACAATATCCCTATAAACCCATTTTGTGTCCTCAGGAAAGAAATGGCTCAAGGATTCAAGGGACCTGGGTTGAAAAACCATTGATTGATTAGGGAAACGGAATGGATGGGTTGGCAAGTAAGGTCCTCATGACTCCCATGTGACTCTCAGAGACATTAGCATGTCAAGTCCAGGTTGAGTACAGTGTAACCAGTGTATCATTGGGGATGGGGAGGAAGAGCTAATCCGATCTCTGGCATTTGGGCGATGGAGCATCGTCTTCTTGAGCCTGCTGCCCATTGCAATTTTCACTAAATAAGCTGTTTTGAGTCTCTGAGCTGGGTGGCATAATTCCAGAGAGATTCGTTCTCATCTCCAAATACCTTCCCCCATAGAAATGCTGAAATCCACAAGCATAATATTGACAATCACCGTCTTTTACATTTGTCTTGCTTGGCAAGTATACAAGGAACCTTGACATTTGTTTCTCACAGCATCCCTGAAAGGCCTGTGTTAAAAGCCTATTTGACAGCAAACAAAACTGTGGTTCGAGTAGGTGACATGTTTGCTTTCCGTTGTACAGCTAGTGAGTTGCTGTTGCCCTGGGAGAGCTGTCACGCCCCTACTTAGAAGGGGGTGCTTTAAGGTGGGCAAAATTCAAAGGTAGCATTGGGTCCCAGTGCTTGAGAGTAGGACTTTCTCTGTGAAGGAGCAAAGGGATTCAAGTCAAGGCCAGAAAGGGGAGGGAAGGCAAGAAGAGGCCCAGAGAGCCTGCCGCTCTGGGAAGCGGTCCAGCCATCTGTCTTGGCTCACTCTCGACTTTCTCCTTGTCTCTGTTACTGCCTGCTTCTCCTCAACCTTCATTAACAGAATTAGATGCTCTTGCTGTCCTGCCTTAGGTCTGGGGCAGTAGACCAAGGGTTTGGGGAAAACTCTTTGTACTTGGACTGAGTAGCTTTTTCTCCCTGGCCTGGCTTTCTCTCTGCATCAGAGTGGTTAGATTCGGGGAGCTAAGGTACTGGCTTAGCCAGTAATGTGCTGGTAGAAGTTTAATAACAACAAAAGGAAAAAACCAGAAAAGAAAAGGAAGTCCAGATTTGTAGCATTTGCCAAATTCTGTGGCATAAATCCTTCCACCATCTCCCATTTCAAGTAAAATTCCTGAAAATGTAGCTATTGGCTCTCACCGTCTAGTACCAGCTTCTGCCGCACATGACTGGCTGGGAGAATGTCCAGCGAGAAGAGGCAGACAGCTTATCTCTAGCCAGGCATAGGCCTCTTCCACACCACTCCGTCTGGCTCACCGAGACCTCATGGCTAGAACCAAGCTGCGCGGGTACAAAGACAGCACATGCACTGGGCTCTATCCGTGGTACATTCATTTCTCTTAAAGGCTGCAAGGGGGGCTATGGGTGACAGGTCAAAATAGGATTCCCGAGTTCTCTAGTATTCTTATATTCATCTCTCAACAAACTGTGTGTGTGTGCACATATGCCTACAAACATAAAAACTCCCTATTGTATTAACAAAATGTGTAAGTTCACACCTAAGTTGTGCAAATGTTAGGAGATGGGGCTTTATCATGAAATAGATGTAAATTTGATTCATAGCTCTTTCACTTAGACAAGGTGCTTAAACTCTAAGGGTCCGTTTTCTTATCTGTAAATTTGGGGTATTAGTAAGTACCTGATAAGGATGGCTTCGAGATTAAATAAAATAACATTGGTTTAAAACTTAGCATCTGATAAGTGGTATGTGCCGTATCGATAGTCCCCATACCCACCTCGATTAATTCTCAGCTGCTCGCACCATCTTCCCAGCCTGTCCTCCGTGGACACGTCAGGAATAGGCTGCAAAGTACATGAAGGCCCAGTGACATTTATTTGGTTCCTGTTTGAACTAGGTGATAGGGATGTTGATAATCTTGTACATTTTTTATTTAAATAATTTCCCCACATGTTCAAATAATATACTTGTCACCCCTTTCAGGCCTGGGAACAGATCTTATCGGCTTTGCCACAAAATGGTACCTGCCTGAGTAAACACATATGCAGAATGGAGAGGCACAGCCTTTGCTCAGCATGTGTAACCTAATTCTCAAAGGCAAACAGACAATATGGCCACCAGGCTTAGGCTTCCAAAGCAATTTTAATCACAAAAGCAATGATTTATACACCTCTAAGACACAAATAAAAGATTGTTACATTGTCCCAGGGGCTCCCTTAAATCCTTGAAGAAAGAGCAAGAATATTGGTGAATACGAATATTTAGAAATTAAAATAGTCCGTAAGAGCCCAGAGTAGAGGTTAATGTCTTACCTTTTCCATACTGTCCTACATTGGTGTGTGTGTGTGTGTGTGTGTGTGTGTGTGTGTGTGTGTGTGTGTTTAAATAACTACAGTTTGCATTTTGTCAGTGTGATTCACAAGAGTAGCTTCAAGAATCAAATAATTCGAGTTGCAAATATGTACACTTATTCTTTAGCTCATTGTTTTCATATTAACCTCCATATCCACTAGTAAATATCATGCTTATGATGCTACTTGTTCATTTTTAGTTTAGGAATTATAACAACTTCCCAATATGGGAAATGAAAATTTAGCTCTATTTTACCCTCTGCCCCACTTAATCCTGGCACATTTTGGTTCCTCCCTTTTTAGCCAAAGATAACTGTACTTTAATTGTGGTTCAATCAATTTTTAGCATTTTCATTAAAATGATTATATAAATGCTATTCAAAGTTGATCCATGTTGTAGATTTCTTTTCCTGGACAATCTTTTGGTTCTTCAAAAATTTTTTCTTTTTTAATTAGTTGTCCATGTGCATATTACTAATTTATCCCCAAATTCTTCCCAAGTTATGACAGGTCTCTTAAATACAGTCAAACACATTAGCTTATATTGATTTCATCTTGAACAAATACTCCAAAGCCCTCTGAACTTCTTTTTCTCTACACCTCTTGCATGGCTGACACTTGGGGATTTTTTTTTGCCATTATCTTGGGGACTCCCCATTGCCTACTCCTGTGTTGGATCTGCTGTTCCCTGGATTCCATTTCTCTCTTGTTTTTCTCTCTCAGTGACATACATTCTCAAATGTGATTAATAATTTTTGAGATCTTTTAAGTTTGAAAATATCTTCATTTTACTATCCCACTTAATGGATAGTTTGTCTAAGTATAACATTGCTCAATTTCTTCTAGCTTTTTGGTATGCTTGTGTTGTCGGTGGAAATCAGACTTTTTCACAGGATTGCAAGAAAAGCATTTTATGGACCCATGCTTGTGAAATTGTGTTATGCCAAGGCTGCCCCTGGGTTTCCGATGTCCCATCTCCCTCCATCCGGCCATGGAAACGTCCAATCTTGTCTTCATCAAGGCCAAAACAAAGGCCAGTGTTCAGAGTTTCTGCTTCATATTAAAGCTCAGTCCTTTGGAACCCATATGGTCTGTGGGCCCCCATAGACCTGCTAGACCTGCTCCTAGGCAAGAGAGAGAATGTGCAAACGGGGTGAGTGCAGGTCACCAAGAGACAGAGCTTCTTTGTTCACCTGGGATCATAATCAGGAGCTTTTTCATAGTAACCAAGCAACTTCCCAAGCTTTTGTGGGCTTCTGAGGGGTCCACCTCCTACCCAATGATCTTTCCCAGGTTAGACAGACAGGCCTCTAAGGTCAAGCACCTCCCCCTGTGCCATTTTGACTATTACACATATCCTTATCTCCCCTGCTCCCCCCATAATTCTGTACCAGAGGGAAGGCTGCTCCCTACATGGGGGAAAGAGGGGTGCTCATCCCCTCGGAGGGACAGTGCTAGAGCTTCCTGGTCAAACAATCAGGCTCAGTGACCAATTCCCTCTGCTTTCTTCCTAATATCTACCTACCTATGGGAACACTTGGAAAAGTTACCTTTCTTACTCCTGATTCTTTGTATGAAAAACTTTCTTCTCTTTATAAAGTACTTTAAATATTCACTTTGTCCCAGTGATCTAAAATTGTGTGATGACGCATTTTGACATGAGTATATTTTCATCCATGCAACCTGAACATTCCATTCTTTGATTCTGAATTTTTTCTCTTGAGTTATTTCTTGAATGATGACTAAACTTCTGTTTTATGTCTTGTATTTTTCCTGAGTACCATTTTTTTCAGATGTTATACCTTCTGGAATAAATCATATATTTTCCTCTTCTAGTTTCATCTCTTTTTTTACATTTTCCTTCTGAATGATTTCCTCAGATTTCTCTTAAAACCCTCTCATTTAATGTTTCATTTATGCATTCATTTAAAATTTTTTCCTGCGTGGTTTGTGTTCTAATTTCTTATACATGGTTCTAGTTCCATTGATACAAATTCTTCTTTCATCTCTTGTACCAGTAGAATATTAATGATAGTTTTCTGGAATTTTCATATCTCTGCTGAGGCTGTATTTCTTGTTTTCTCATTCATTTTGGTCTCTGTGTTTCATGGTAAATGCTTCCCCAAATGTCACATTTAAGCTGGTATAGTAAAAAGCTCTGTGTATCTGGAGGGATGTTTCATGAACTTCAGTATAAGATCATCTGGTTGGGCCATTTCATACTCCAGTGTTAGTATTCATGGGTTCTTTCTCTCAGAATAATCAGATTGCCCAGAAAGTCCCCTCTAGCCTCCTGCGTAGGGGGTGTAAGTCTAGATCCCTGCATCCTGGAAGCTGTGTGAGGGGAAATACACTTTTATTCAATAACCCCTTTTCAGCGTGGCATCCGTTTTTCAACTCTGTTTGTGTTTTCCAATCTTGAGGTCTGCTGTTTTACCCTCTTTGAGAGAGAAAATAACATCCAAGAATCGGCCAGGATGTGGTAGTGGAGAGGTGGGGAGGGGAGGGTCTCCCTAATTTTTAAATATACTTCCACCAATCCTCCTGCTTTGAACCCCCTTCACAGAGGCCCTTAATGCCACCAAGCCTGGGGACTCTGCAGCTTTCTCTGCTGTTGCCTTATAATTCAGCTTTTCTGAATCTGCTAATTCAGGTCCCATTTGCTTTTATATTCTTCAAAACATTGTTTTTGCTTTCGCCCATATTTTTTAGCCTTGTGGGTGTCTGTCTTTATTTTTTTAGTCCCTAATCCATTGTTCAAATGGACTTTTGTGACAGAAGTAGAGGAAAATGCATGTATACAATAAATAACCTTTAGACCTTTTCAAAGTAAAATTACTCATTTGTCCTCACTGCACTTATTTTAATCATCTTTGTCCACTCTATCATCGCCTTCAAGTATGATTCAATACAATGTATGAAATAGCTACTAAGAGTCTGGCACTGTCCTGACTGTCATGGATATACAAATACAGGGAAAGAAATCTCCCCCTTGAGTAATTTTGCTGAGAATAATAAGCAGTTATTTTGAAGTACTCTGCTGAACTTAAATGAATCTTTCTGTTCTCAATTTTCCCATCTCCCTTTTGGTTGATTTAAAATTGCCAGTGTTTATAGTTTTTCCACATCTTCCAATGCCAACAGCATGACAATAGCCCCTTTGCTTTGATATTCAATGTATGCTTGTATTTTCCCTCCTATATTTATCCACTGCATCCCTACCATGCACTACCCTCAGTGGATCTTCTTGCTCCTTTTTGCACTTAATACGCACTTACCATGCAGCCAACATTTAAGAAAAGTCTGCTCTTTCCATCTTTACATCTGCAGTCTCTTTGTTCCATACAAAGATGAAGAGACATAATCCTTGCTTGATGGAACAACTTGCTTTAGTAGAAAGATGGATACATAGCCAATAATTTTAAGATAGCATGGCATGTGCACTAATAAATGCAATTAGAAATGACTTAGTTTTCAGGAAACTTCCTGCAGATGGTGGCAGTTGAGCTGTTTAGAAGGATGGTGAGGAATTGACAGGTGCTTTCTATGATATATTCTGGTTGTCAGTTATTCCCTCACGATGTTGTGAGCATAATAATGCAGGGCCAGTGTCTGGACACTGCTTGAATACTAAATGCCAAGAACTTGATGAATACTGAATGATACAAAGATAATAGAAGCAGCAATTTGGGTTAAGACTATATTGCTCTCCAAACTTTCCCTGAATTCAATAGATAAATAGGTAACTAAAACCTATAGTGGAACCTAACTCTCCTACACGATTTTGATTAGCTCACATTACAATTTTACTCTTTTCTAAAAAAAAACACAACATGTTTTTTTAAAAAAATCATATTTACTTTCCAAAATTTCCTGGCATGTGTCCACTAATTTGATTGGAAGATACTGAACTTGATAAAACCTTGTAAGATACTCAACTATTTTTCCTCTTCCAAAATAATTCAATTTTTTGAAGTTTGCAAAACACACAGAAAAATGTAGTGCTCTAACCCACAACTCAGAACTGACCTCAGTGAGAAGGTTGACAAATAACATGAGGAGATCCTGGTTCTCTGGGTTGATTCTGGGTTACTCGGGGAGAACTTGAGCGGGAAAGCCTGGCTTCTGGGTGAACGGGAGGCTTACAGACAGAAAAAGCCTGCTGAGGTTACTGGTTTATGAAGGAAATTGTTGATCTGGAATGAACTCACATCCATATTTATGCTGTATTTTAGGCAGACAACAGAAGGATCTATTGAGGATTTTTGAATTCACAAGTGCGACGCAGAAAAATGTGCTGCTATATTATTAATTTAAACACAGGTATCTTGAACAGTGGGGTTCTGATGCCAAATTTCAATTCCTCCTAGGAATTTTGGAGTATTGAGGGTGCTAAGAAAAATAGCTCTACTCAGCATTAGTCAGGATTTCTCTGTCTTGTACCACCTGGCCCTGATAATCCTCTTTTAAAGAGTTAATAAAAGTGCGTATGGGCTCACAGGTGCCCCCTGTGGATGAGATACCCAGTCTGAACTTTATCCCGATCCTCCCACTTTCCCACCCAGTCCCCCAAAGCATCAAACTTTGCTAGCCCTTATTATTGGATTATTTGCCTCTTACATTTGTATGATGTGCAGAATATCCAATGACAGTTCAGTTTCTAAAAATATATTTCATGCCACATGTTCCCATGGTCAGCCTTGTACAGCACCGCACCGTGGGCTCTGGGTTTGCAGCCCAGCTTCACACCTTCTTGCTGAGAGACCTTGGGAGGAAGACTACTCAGCGTCTCTGAGCTCAATTGTGTCATCTGTAATTTAGAAATATGAATAGTGCACACCCAACCTGTTAGTTCTAAAGGCACAATGAGGTGGTCCATGGACGGACCTAGCCCTTGGATTGCAAATATTACTTCCTTTTCCCTCTTTCTCCTCCTTCTATTGTTACTTTTGACATCATTATTATCATTATTGTTTTATTTTTAAAATATATATTTTTATTGATTTCAGAGAGGAAGGAAGAGGGAGAGAAAGATAGAAGCATCAATGATGAGAGAGACTCATTGATTGGCTGCCTCCTGCACGCCCCCTACTGGAGATTGAGCTTGCAACCCAGACATATGTCCTGACGGGAAATCGAATGGCAACCTCCTGGTTCATAGGCTCAACACTCAACCACTGAGCCATGCCAACCAGGCTCATTATTATTATGTTATTTGCAGATGTCTTGTCCTAAGTACAGGGGTTACACATGAAGAAACCGAGGCACATGAAGTTTAAGTTCCTGGATAGGTCATGTTATGAGAAAGTGGTAGGGCTGTGATTCAAGTCCCTCAGAGGAGATCAGATTTCTCTGATAAACGCTCTTAGAGTTTCACGTACTTCCACTTATCCCATTGCAATGTTAAGGCAGTTGTACTGTTATTAGCTGAATTTCATTAACCCCTGCCTGCCCTAATGGGAGAGCAGTTCTCTAGGTCCTAACCTCTGATTGAGCTGATTGCTGAATCCCCCGCAAAGATCAATAAATACTTGTTCGATATATGAATGAATGAGTGAAAGCCAGGTGTCTTTCTGATGTCCAGGTTAGCTATTTTCAAATCCGGCTACACTGTACTTCAGTTCTTTGGAAATGGGTGTAAGCTGACTTGGGGGCACAATGTTGCTCCAGTACAAAGAAATATAAAATTCAAGCAATTTACTTTTCCTCCTCATGTAGGTGAAAGACTAGGATGTTTCTCCAAATCTATTGCAGTTATAGGAAATAGAATTTATGACAAAAATGGAGGGTTCGGAGCCATGAAATCTGGGTAAGAGTGAAGACAACTCTTGATTTGTTTTCTAAGTGTTAAGTGATACATAAAAAATTATTATTTATGTTGTAATAGCCTTTACCTCCTGTTAGAGAGCCGAGGGAGAGGACCTAGATATGGATGGAAAATATCAAGCCCTAGCCCAGGAGATCTGGAGACTGTAGGATTATTTAGAATGTCTTACTTTGACCAAAGCAGTGCCTTGTGCAATGGCCACTTTTATTTATTTTTAATTTGTCTTTATTGTTGAAAGTATTACAGATATCCCTCTCCTCCCCCCCCCCCATTGACCCCTTTCACCCCGCCCCTCCCAGGCCTTGACCACACTATTATCTTGTCCATGGGCTATGCATATCCTATATAATAAAGACCTAATATGCTAATTAGACCAAACAGCAGAACAACTGTCCGGAGGACCTTCCAGATGAAGCCTGGGCTGCAAGGGCCTAGCCCCTTGCACAAATTTCATGCATCGGGCCTCTAGTATGCATATAACTTTCCTGGTTAATCTCTCCCCACCCAGTCCCCTCACCCCCATCTTCCTTCTGAAATTCCTTCCAGTCTGTTCCATGCTTCTATGTCTCTGGATCTGTTTTGTTCATCAGTTTATTTTGTTCATTAGATTCCACATATGAGTGAGATCATGTGATATTTATCTTCCTCTAACTGGCTTATTTTGCTTAGCATAATACTCTCTGGGTCCCTCCATGCAGTTTCAATTGGTAAGAGATTCTTTTTTGCAGCTGCATGATATTCCATGGTGTAAATGTACCATAGCTTTTCTATCCACGCATCAATTGATGGGCACTTGGGCTGTTCTCAGATATTAGCTATTGTAAATTGTGCCGCTATGAACATAGGGGTACATACATTCTTTCTGAGTGGTGTTTCAGATTTCTTAGGATATATTCCTAGAAGTGAGACCACTTGGTCAAATGGCAGTTTCATTTTTATTTTTTTTGAGGAAACTCCATATTGTTTTCCACCGTGGCTGCACCAGTCTGCATTCTGACTAGCAGTGTACTAGGGTTCCCATTTCTCCACATCCTTGCCAGCACTTATCATTTGTTGATTTGTTGGTGGTAGCCATTCTGGCAGGTGTGAGGTGATATCTCATTATCATTTTAATGTTCATCTCTCAGATGTTTAGTGACTTTGAGCATTTTTTTCATATGTCCCTGGGCCTTCTATGTCTCATAGCAATATGTTTATGGATATATTTCCTAAGGCAAGGGAAACCAAGGAAAAAAATAAATAAATGGGGCTACATCAAAATAAAAAGCTTCTGCACAGCAAAAGAAACCATCAACAAAATGAAAAGGGAGCCCACTGTATGGGAGAATATATTTGCCAATGATACATCTTTTAAGGGTTAATTTTCAAAATATATAAGGAACTCATACAACTTAACAAAAGGAAAACAAACAATCCAATAAAAAATACTGGGCAAAGGACTTAGATACTTCTCCAAAGTGAACATACAGAAGGCCAATGGTCACTTTTAACCAGTTAACTGCCATGATATTTTGAATTTAATTAAAAAAGGCTCACCGCTTGCGTCTATAGATGTTTATGGTATACAAATGGTTAAGTGAACCTTATGCTTCAATAGAGGGCAAAGGAGCCTTCATGCCCAGTATTCTACTAAACCTTCCAGAAGTCAGTGAATGACTCTCTGAAGTGAGGCCAGGAGCAGACGTGAAGGCATCCTTTCTCACCTTCCTGTGGTTGTGCCGGGGTCCCTCACTCTCATCCCTGGGGGCAGGCTGAGCATCAGAGAAATGTTCAGAAAGGAACTGACCGCAGGGCCCTGTGGCTGCTCGCTGGAGCTCTCAGAGGCTTCCATCTAAAGATGGTCCTTCCCTAGTTCCCTTCTCTCCCTTTGCACCAAGTACGTGTCCGCACGTGGTAAGATGTTCTAGTGTACATTGCCCTCGGTCCAATCCTTGTCGACTGTTGGTGTGGTTGACTGTGAAGTTTTTAAATTGACATTGAACATAACATTTTAGCCAGATTCTGAGCTAAGTATTTCATCTGGGTTAGTATGAAGCTTTATAGTCACCTGATGAGGTAGCGCCATTGTATTATCTCAATTTTATAAAAGAGGAAACTGCAGTGATTTTATTTATCCAAGTTAAATAATATGAGTTAGAAACTGAAATAGTCCCCAGAGAGTGACTATTTTTCACCTGCACAAGTGCCACATCCACCTGGCTGGCCTCCATGACTCCAGGTCAGTTCCAGATATTCCATCCTCCATAGCAACCTCCAGGTGAGCTGTCACAGAATGCAACACAGTGCTCTTTATATACATGCAAACATAAAAAGAGTTATAACTCCTTATGCTTGTCACTCTTTTAAAGCTACTAGACGCGAACTATGAAAGCAATCCAATTTAAACTGACAGCCTAGATGTAATGAGACATAAGATGTATTGAAAATGAAATCATTCACTTTAGTTTTCAGGGCAAATTGCAGAGAGGTGTATTTCACTTGATGAACCAGAGTGATTGCTTTCATCTCAGATCTGCTCCCCATTCTCCTGTCCCTTCAGGATCTGGACTCTGGCTCTTGCTTCGGCCTCATGTCCCGGCCCTGGCCCACTTTTTTGCACTCTAATACTCCAATAATGACACATAATGGGGAGTTCCCACATGCCTTTGGGTGTACACTGTTTCTTATGCCTTTAGGGCTCATCCTACATGATGTACGGCTAAAAAAAAAACACCTGAAAAAGTGTTACCTCCTCTGAGAAGCCCTCCCTGCTGCTCCCAGAAACTCTCATCTCCTGGACTAATTGTGAACTTTGTACACATTTCTAAAGTTGAACTCCTCTTATACTGAGATTGATTTGGGGCACCTGTTTTTCCAAATAACTATTATCTTCTCCAGGGTGGGGACAATGTGGAAGCAGGATCGCTTTCATCCCTCCATAAGAGGTTCAGAGAGGTACAGCAACTTGCCCAAAGTCACACAGCAGGGTCTCCAGGTGTGGCAAAGGCCCAACAGCATGGTTACTATCCAAAGACCTGGCCTGACTGTTTGCTTTTCTGAAACGGGTTTCTGATGCTGGCTCCTTCCTTCCACCGACTGTGTCCTTTGGTGACTTGGCACCTGAGGGGAGAGTCTCAAAGGCCAAAGTGCTGGTGGCAGCCCCTCCCTCACTCTGGGCCTCAGTTTTCTCATCTGTCCATGAGGGCGTTGGGCCAGATGGCATCGAGCCTCCTTTGATTCAGTCCCGTGTGTACGTGTGGCTCACAACACTAGGTGACTTTGTCATGTCAACACCCCACGCTTTGCCAGAAGAGCTGAGCCTGGCTGTGGAAATGGGCAGAGGAAAGAATGGCTCCTTCACACAGGCTGTTTGTGTGGGGCCAGTGTTATCGCAGGAGGAAATTGACTCAAGGAGATAGCACGTTAGTAGCAGAGAGAGCCAGCTACCTATGGCAGTGCCTGCAGCCCCAGCCCTCCTTGCCAAGGGTGCCTCAGGCCGCCCTTCCTCTCACCCAGTGAAGACGGTGCCAGGCCTAGGATAGGCCACTGTGGGCAAGTGTGGGAATTTCTGGGATTCAAACAGACTCGGTCCCTCTCTGTAGCCCCCATGACACCCAGGCAGCCAGACCTCAGGCTCTGCCAATTCTACAGTCACTGTTCCAGAGAGGGCCAGTACTTCCCCCAAGAAAGCCCTGCTGTTCCCACGGACCTGGTTCTCTGCCTGCGCCGGCCTTCCCTGGAATGGCCCTTCTGCCCCATGTACTCCATAGCGGCGCCAAGGGACACCCAACACTGAAGCAGGGAGCACTGGACAGAGAGCATCAAAGCAGCTTCATCCCATCTCTCAGGAGCAACAGAAAGTTTCCCCAGCTCTTCCTGTCACCTTTGCTGGGCCAAATTCACCTTAAGCATCTAATCTTGGCTCCAGGGTCACCTCTTCCAGGAAGCCTTTCTTGACTTCCCAGGGTCTGGTTTGGGGACCAAGCCTGGTATTTCCTTCTGCCTTGCTATTATCATTCTATGTCCTGGGTTCTGAGAACTTTGAGAAAAGAAATCATTTTCCCCATCTCACTCATCCATGTATTAATAAAGCAAATATTCTTGTGTGCTTACTCCTTGAAAGACACAAAACATTGGAGGAAAAAACCCAAAATGCTCCTCGATGTCATGGTACATATAGTCTAGTAAGGGAGCTAAGCAAATCATCATCCAATACATGAAAAACTAAAACTTCGCACGAGGCGCAGCAGCTACACAGGGCACTAAACAGCAGGAGAATTCGCAAGTCAGGTTGGTCAGCGGACTCTTTCCTGGAGACGTGCTGATGAACCAGGAAGGGGTGGAGTCACAGGCAAAAAGATCTAGGAGGATCGCCCACATCTCCCTGATCCTTGTATCCTCAGCGTCTCTCAGCGCCTAGGCCTCGAGTTAATAACTGTTTATAAATATTGAAGCCGCATTTTCTACACTACAAAGTTGGCTCTGAGGCAGTGATCCAGTTACGGCCTGGGTCCATTCGCCCCTGTAACTGTTTCAGCGAATACTTTCATTTTACTGTCATCCTGGAAGTATCCTGTCTTGCTCATTCTATTTGCCCCCCAGATGCATAGTCTTTGATCGAGCCCTCACCTGCAGCCACAGCTGTACTGTCTGTTGCAGACTTTCACATGCCCTCTGTCTGTGGGGTCTCCAAAATTCACCTGCACGGCCTCTCTCTCTCCAGAGAACCCACGTGGATCTCTACCTGTTAGGGTCTTTTATGCCTGTGCTACAGTGTGCCTGAGCTATCTGACCTCCTCCATCACTCTAATTCCAGCTATTGTAACACCCAGCTTACCGAGGGCTCATCTGAGCATGCTCCCTATTTCAACCAGGGCTTCCGGTCTCCGGGGAATAGGACTAGTTCCGGGACCCAGACAGCTTTGATTCGTGCAGCAGACCAGCCATGCCCAGCACTGTCCTGAGCCACTACCCAAACTTTCTGAATATCGAGTTCATCACAGCCCAAAACACATTTGGTTAATCAGCGCTCTTTTTTCCAAACTGGAGCCACTCTCATCAAGATTGAAAATGTGCCCCCATTGTAAGTGGCTACTGTTTCCAATTACATATGCTTCTCTCAGCCACCATGCAATCTGTTCACTTCATGCTGGTTTGCAAGAGCTGTTCGCACCAAACCATTGACAGCCACTATCTAAACTGAAACCATCTGCTTAGCCATTTGCCATGCACGGCTGGGTCTCGCCGGCTTACCCAGTTGAGGCCCTGTGGAGCAGTCCATAAAACAAGCATGAATTAACGCAGCCTGTTCTTATTAAATGTCTTGCAACTGATGGGAAGATGGACAAGCCAGTCTGGCAAGGATAATGGCCAGTCCTCAGAGCATCTGAAGTCTTGGAGAGACGCCAGCAGCATCCCGCATCTCAAGGGCATCGAGTGTTTCAGGAGTGTGGCCGTGCTTAGAAACAGTTCGTCCATAAAAGCCTTTTTAAAGACTCTGTGGTTTCTCCTTTCTTGAGAAATAGAGTGTGTTGGTGAGCTCTTCAGCCAGAACTTGTACTCCTTCTCTTTTCCTTGATGCTGCTTAGCTGGGCACTCAGTAGGAAGCACATGGGAGTGGCTAGGACTTCAGTGCAGCCCGAGTATATTGCTGTCACTGTTTCCGAAGGTCAGGGCAGGTAGGTTTCCTTTACTCCTGTGGACGGTCTGCATAGCAGTCACACCTGGCTTGTTCAGTGACCTGGGATAAGCTTCCATGCACTTTGCCTAAGACCCTTGGCCAAGGAAGTGAGGCTTCAAGGAAGAGCACATCTTGACCAGCCACAGCAGTCACAGCTTTGTGGTTAGACGTGTTTCAGTGCATTGGAGAGGAAATCACCAGCTGTCAAACTCAAGGGCGCTGCCAGCGGTTGAGACCATTTACCAACTCTGCCGACTGTGATCCCCAATCATCAGGCAGCTGGATGTGCACGTCGTGTATCATTTCCTCAGAAAGACTTCCAGAAAACGAGACCGGTCACTCCGTCAATTCTTTGGAGCAAGTTGCAGGCCTCTGATGCAGATTGCCCCAGTGCTTTCTGGAAGGTTCTTACCAGGGCACCCTGAGGCCTGCAGGGCATGGACTTGCTGGTGTCTCCACGCCTGGCTCCTACAGTGATGAACAGCATAGAGGGTACCCAACGCTCAGCCTTTTAATGAACCTGAGGACAAGCTGGGAAGACCCAGCCCTGCTCTGCCATTGACCCTGGGTGACATTGGGTTAGTGGTGGCCTCTCGCTGGGTCTCAGTTTTCCCAAATGTGAAATGTGAGAAGCAGAACAGATGATCGTGTCGGCCTTTTCAGCTCTTGCTTTCCTTGACACTTTGGGCGAATACAAAACCTCTTCAGGCATTAGGTGGCTTAGAATGCCAATTAGACAAATTTCCATGTGATGCCTCTAGTTGTATATAAAAAAGCAGCTGGGGAATTGTCTTTTAGAGGTAGGTTAGGGTTTTTATTCTATCTTAATTTACTATATGGGAGATGTTACAAGATCCCTTCTCTTTTCTGAGCTCTGATTTCATCATCTGCAGAAGGTCGATAACCTCACAGTATTTTTAGAAAGGTCAAATGAAATAACATATATAAAACATGGCACATAGTAGGACCTCATCAAATAGTTCTCTTTATAGAGGAAAATGTAATACTTCCCTTCCTCCCACGCTTTTTCTTAGTATAATTTCACTTGTATTTGAGGTGAATATATATTTAGCATTATCAAGATATCATTGATAATCAGAATGTACACGTGTAATATATACGTATTGTTGAATTTGGACATATGCATACACCCGTGATACCATCACCACAGTCAAGGTACTAAGCATATTCATCACCTCCAAAAATGACCTTGTGTTCTGTTTTTATGTATGTGGTAAGAGCATTTAAGATCTATGCTCTTAACATATTTGAAGTGCACCATACTATACTGTTAACTATAAGCACTATACTGTTTTATAGCAGATCCTCCTCTCACTCTTGGATAAAGAATAACAGGGTTCCTTTTTGTTTGTTAAATTCGACATGTAAGTGAGATCATGCAATATTTGTCTTTCTGTGTCTGGCTTATTAAAGGCACCTCTAATTATTCAAAATACCGGAGCACCCAGAGGCCTCAGAGTGCCGGCTTTTTATCCTAGGCACCTGCAGTTGCCAGTATCTCTGGCTTCACTGCCCAGCCCGGAGCGCCATCCACCCACGTCCACGTGTTTTCAGGTTTAAATTGGAGTTGAGAACTCCATGTTGACCCTCTGTATAACTAGAGGCACCATTGCATGGGTACAAATCTGTCCCTGACACCTCGGGTTGGCCTCAGTGGCTTTGATGTTGCAACAGTTTACTAATGTCTCTGTCAGTTCAGGGCACTCTTGGGGCTAAACACCGATTGATTAAATGATGAATTCATTCTGCAGGTTTGCATCTGTTTGCGACGCATTTACCAGTGTGGACTTCCTTGGGTGATAGGGTTACAGAGATGAATAAGAGCTACGTCCTGCCCTTTGGAGTTCCTAGACTACTGGGTGAGAGGCCCAGGTAAACAAATACTGACAAGATGATGCGGTCAGTGCTATAATAGAGGCAGATGCAGTGAGCTTTGGGAGCACCGGGGAGGGAGGCATTCATTATGTGGGGAAGAGTTGAGACAGGCTTCCCAGAGGTTGTGACTTTTCATTTAGTTATTAAAATGTGAATAGAATATGTGTTAAATAGATGATGAGAAGAGGATGCTTGATTAGAGGCATAGAGATTAAAATAAAGTGTTGAGTTTATTTGTGGGAAAATCTGATAGGAAGCATGGCAGAAATGAGACAGGTGTATAAATTGGGGCAGGTGAGGGGCTGGGACACCGTCCTGCAGGCTTACAGTGCCTAATATGGTAGCACTAGACACATTTAGCTCTTTACATATAAACTAATTAAAATTAAAGACTCTATTCCTCAGTTGTACTAACTATATTTCAATATTCAATAGGTTTATGTGGCTATCAGCTGCCATATTGGGTAGTGGAGTTATAGACCTTTTTTAAAAAATTTCATTGGATTATTTTTATTTTTTTAATTTTAAATCTTTATTGTTGAAAGTATTACCTATATCCTCCTTTCCCCCTATTGACCTCTTCTAGCCCGTTCCACCCCCCCCCCCCCACCAGGCCTTCACCACACTATTGTCTGTGTCCATCGGTTATGCATATACGCCTACAACAAGTTCTGTGGTTGATCTCTTCTCATCCCCCCCCACCACCACCACCACCACCTTCCCTCCCAGATTTGACAGTTGAGTTATAGACAATTTTTATTATCTCAGAAAACTCGATGAATAGTGCTGTTGCATATGATGTAGAATGAGTAATGGATTTCAAGGGAATAATCACGGGTAGATTTGTCTGTAATGTGCAGAATGGATTTGAGGTGGGTAAAATAGAGGCAAGGAAAACAGTGAGGAAGTTGGACCTCTCTAGATGAGAGAACCAGAATTGAAGCATGGACTGTCACTATGTGGGAGGGAACCAAGACCGCCTTGCTCGTGAGGTACCAAGAGACCAAAGACTATGGCCACCAATGCAGTTTGCCAGTTGGGATCTGATGAGAAATCAACGTCATCTTCTGTCATGAGCACACCTTGGCTCAAAGCCTCAACCCTCAGGCTTCTCCCCTGGCTCGGGGATTATGGACACACTGCCAAGTGCATGTGAGCTCTCTGCGTCTCCCTGCCCCTGCTTGCCTCTGTTTTGTCATGCCGTTGGGTCTTAATCAGATGCGATCTCGTTTGGCCCCTTCTCCACCCATGGCGACCGAAGTTTGGAACAAGAGGATTATGTAGCAAGCCCACACGTCTGTTTTGCTCCGAGTGTCTGGCTTCCATGGTTATAACACAGTAATGGATACCGCAGAAAGGCAGTGGCAGATTGGATGATAAGATGTGGTTCCTTGTCTCCTCCCTGCCTGATAGGATCTCTGTGAACCATAAACAAATTACTTCCATTCACAGTTAACAGGAGGAAGAGCTGTACTCTGCATGGGGAGTTGCTGAGTGCACTGTGGTAAGGAATGTAGACTATTTCTTAAGAATGCAAAGATGTTCTTAGGGACAGTCCCGGCGCTGTGGGCAGTTTACTCATACCCCAGAATATAGGGCCTCGATGTGGACTCTTCCCAGCCTAGTCATCCTGGCTCAGCTTCTTACATCACATACAGTTCTTGCTGTCACGGTATCTCTCAATCCTTCCCCTGTCCAAGGAGAAATGTTAAAGAGCACAGGGGGAAAAGGCAAGCCCTAGAGAAAGAAAGACATTTTCTGATGGTGAAACACTAGTTTTCTAAAACCCTACTCATTCTTTAAGGCCCACCTCAAGCACCAACTGCTTTGTGAAATCTCCAGATACCTAATTCTGCTCAAACGAAAGCTTCTAGCAAACCTCTGTTTGGCACATACAGGGGTCTGTAGTTGGATGATTATGTTCCTGCCTGCTTCCCTACATAATGAGCATTTCTGACCAGGGTTTGGCCTAAGTCAGGCTTGCACCTAAAGCAGCAGCCGCCAACTGGTGGTTCATGGACCACTGGTGGTCTGTGAGGTCCAAAAGGTTGGCGACCACTGGTTTAAAGAAACCTTTGAAGCAGCAGTCACCAATCGGTGGTCCATGGACCACTGGTGGTCCGTGAGGTCCGAAAGTTTGGTGACCGCTGATCTAAAGGACCTGAAGGTTCAGTACGAACTATGAAGCATCGTCTCCAGTATATTTGGGGAAAAGCAAATTCGAAAACATCTAGGAAATAGTTCAAGTAAGAATCTAGGGAAGAAAGTATTAATTTACTTTAGGTGTTGTTGTGTTATCATTCCTCTGTGCATTCATTCATTCTTTCATTTATGCGTTTACCATACAAATGTTTACCAAATCCCTACTGATAACCAAGCAATGTTCGGTACATAGAGAGATTAGCAAAACAAAGAGTTCAGAAGCTAGTGTGGTAGGCAAAGCTTTAAGTAAATGATGGCAGTCCATGTAGGAACTACTCTGCTGGAGGGATGGACCAACTGAGGGGAAGGAAATCAGAGAGAAGTGCCCACTCTGTATAGTGAGGAGCAGAGACGCTAGGCTCAAACTCTGGCTCGATAGTGAGTACTGGGTAGCCTTGGGTAATCTGTCCCTCTGAGCCTCAATGACCTCACCTTTAAAGTGGACAGAAATTTTGTGGGGGGAAAATACAATAATAGTTACAGAATTCTTTTTTTAAAATATATTTTATTGATATTTTACAGAGAGGAAGGGAGAGGAATAGAGAGTTAGAAATATCGATGAGAGGGAAACATCGATCAACTGCCTCCTCCACACTCCCTACTGGGGATGTGCCCGCAACCAAGTACATGCCCTTGACTGGAATCGAACCTGGGACCCTTCAGTCTGCAGGCCAACGCTCTATCCACTGAGCCAAACTGGATAGGGCAGTTACAGAATTCTTGACAAAGTGTCTGGAATAGAGGAAGTGCTCACCAATGTTATTTTTCAGGCTCCATAATTGTCAACCTAAGCGATCAGGGTTGTTCCACCTTCTCTTTGTTTGAGGTGTACGTGACCAAATGTATTAAGGAACTTGCAGCCAAAGCAGGGTGCTCAGATGTCTCTGATAACATAGTTCAGATGATTCAGCCTTTGACCAGAGACCTTTCTCCTAGATCTGGCTTCCAGAGATTAAACAATATGAGGCTGACTGTATTTCACTTTCCCCTGAGACGTGAATAATCAGCTGTAACTATTTGGGGCTGGAAGTGGTGAGTAATTTTTCATAGGCTTTCAATGTAAACATATTAATTGAGACGCAGGTTGTGAAGGGGCCATAGCACTTTATTGAAAGATGTACGTTGATATTCTGCATGGACAGCACATACATACCCAGATGGTGATTAGGATTACTGTTGTCATCATTAAGCCAACGGGGAGTTAGCATTATCATATTAACATTTATTATATAAATATAATATTTACATCAAGATGTATCTGTATAAAACTATATATAATATAAGGGAGTGGTCAGTTCCATCCCTGTGGAAGGGGTGAAGGGGGAGGAGCTTCTCCTTTCAGACTTCTTGCCTTCCTCATCCCTGCCACTACCTCAAATTCCCCTCCCCATATTTCATGCTTTGCTTTCTATGACTGACTCCTATTTGCTTAGTTAGAAGAAAGAAAAGAAAAACAAACCCTAGGATATGCTGGTAACATTCCTTGTGATGTCACCTATGTGATGAATATGTCACCTTTGCCTCCTCATCTTCTGCAGGTGCCCTCATGCACCTCTACCCCAGCCACCCTGACCTTCACCGTTTGATGTCACTCCCCTCTGAGTTTCAGTTCTCAGTTCACATACCACCTCCTCTGTGAGGTCTTCCCTGAGCCTCCAGTATCCATTAGATGTCATCCACCTACCATTCCCTACTCCCATCCCAATTTCCTTCAATCAAGACCCCAGCCCACATCTTGATACTCTTTTGAACTACTCCAGCCCTCTTTTAATTTTTGACATTTATTGTCTGAATTTTTCATCTGGCTGCATAGCACACATGGTTGCTACTGTCAGTTTTATTTATATATAGACATCTTACACACACTCTTCATGCTGACCATCTTCCAGTTCCATCAGGCCCAATGCCTTTGTGCCTTCTTCTCCCTTTCCCAGAATGCAATTCCCACCTTCATTCCTGCCTCCCACCCCTTCTCCTGACCTCCCTTCACTAAGTCACCACCTATTATTCTTCCATATCTCAGCCCAATGATGACTTTCTCAGAAATCTAGACTTCCCTGAGTACTACAGATCAATTTCATGCATCATCTGTTTCACTGCTCCAACATCTGCTCCTTGACATTTATTTGGGTAGCTTTTGGATTAGATGTATTTTCTCCAATGAATAGTAAGCTCAAGTAGGCAAGATACTGTATTTGTTTTTGCTCATCATTGTTGCTGCTCCAGCATTCAACACGCAGCTGTTCCAGTGGCTCAGTAGCTATTGGTTGCAAATATACATGTGAATGAAAAGATGGGCTTTATTTGGTGTAAAACCTAATGTATCATGCCATGGGACTTGCATGATCTCTACCACAGTGATTGACCAATGATAAGAAATATTGACTAGAATAGCATTTCAATGCCAACCTATTCTTAGCTTGGAAAGTTCTAGTCAAGCAAAAAAAAAGTGGCAATTTTTGTTTTCAGCCTAGACATTGAAAATGGAGATCTTGAGAAAATTTTGGTTTTCTTCAGCATTGAGATTTACTGCATGCATGAGACCTTACACCCAGACTTGGCTCCAAAAAGATGCTATAACTGACTCATCCGGGAGAGATTTAAAAATGTGGTTTCTAATCAACTCATCTGTAGAGCTATCAGGTGCTTCCTATGAATTCTGCGGTAATTAAGATTCCACCATGAGATATCAGTCATTAGGAGCTTTTCTCATAATCCTGTCTGTTCTCCTGCAAATAGAAACTCTTCAGCCATCATTCAGCCACACTGATTTATTAAACTCAAATGACCTAGGGCCACAATTAGGATTCCATACTGATGAATGCTTTCTGGGAACTCCTTTTCTCTGGAGGCCAGAGAATGAATTTACAATTATTAACATCAAGTCTTATTTGTACATATTTACAAACTTGGAAGCAAAATGTAGTATCAGCCAAAAAAAAAATAGCAGTCCTTGAACTCCATACTCAGGGTCCCCCTCTCTGTACTGTCAGTTGAAGGTCCAGAGGAAGAAGTGAAAACTTAGGAAGCCAGGGCTCAGTTCTCCATTAAGGTTGCTGAGCAAACTCTTATCACTAACCAGGGGATGCTGACTTGAACTGTGGTCTTGAATCAATAACAAAGGCTTCTGGCCAGAATGAGAGGCACATTAGCCAATGACTACCCACCTGTCTGCAAAGCAGCAGGAACAGGGCCCAGGGAAATGCTAACATTGAAACAAATGAGCAGCCTGACAAAGCACAGTTGCTATTCATGTCAGGTCCAGGATAGCATCTTCTGCATCTCTCTGGCTTCCAACTCTCCTGCCCTCTTCTCCACCTGGGCCCCTCATGTCGTTTGCCTTACAACACAACCTCCTGGACATCTTGTCTTCCTTCTAACTATAGTCCACAGACCTGGCTGTATTCATTCTGCCCTATTCATGAGGATCAAGCATCCTCTGCATTCTTCTGCGCACCCCATTACCTGCCCTGCCCTCTCACATGCACACTCCATGTGCACAGTCCTCCTCATTTTATCTGATTTCTAGCAGCGTTGCTCAGCTCTAGCAGCTGGGTGTTAAAGGGGTGGGAGACATCCACTGTGCTGATACAGAGGGAAGGACTGACCCTTCCAGGCTGATGACATTGGGTCTTCCCTCCAAACCAACCTTATGGCAGCTCTTACCTTGTCCTCCTATTCTCCCCTTTTTGACAACTTCAGATGTTTCCACAATGCATAAATAACAAAACCCAAACTCCTTAAGCTAGCATTTACTGACCTTTATTCTTTCTTCCCAGTGCCACCGTCTATCATTCTTGCCAACCTACACTCCCACCCATCACTTGTCTTTCATGGTCCCCATCATGGCAACTTTTCAGCGCCTCTCTATGCTTTGCCAGTGCTGTTCTATCTGCCATAAATAAACTTACACTTGTGCAGGGTGGGGCAAAATTAGACTTATAGTTGTGAGTACACGAAACACAGAGTTTATCCTTGTATTATTGTTTATTAATGGTTGTATTATTTTCTATGCTAACAATTGTAGACCTACTTTTGCCCACCCCATATATCTCCACCCAGGAAATACTTCTGCCTTTAGACACAGATCTCAGACCCTTTGCCTTCCTCTCTTCCCCACCCTCTTCACTTCCAGATGCAGGATTACCTTTTCTATGCTCTTTTAGCTTCTAATTCCACCTCTACTTAGTTTCTAAATTTCTATTATGGACAAGAAGACCCTGAGGTGTCACATACAAGTCGGGGGTCTGAAAGCCAACATTAAGTTATCAGGATGGGGAGGGGGGAAACCAGAGTGTGTGGGCACACCAGCCGTTGAGTATGGGTGAAATGGAGGCATGAAGGATAGTCCCCAGATTCAAAGTCCTACTTAAGAGTAAGGACAAAGGAGGCCACATAGACAGGCAGAAATAGACACCTGAAGCTGAACAAGAAGAGGGAACTGTACAAAGCGCTATGGGAGTGTGGAGGCTAGAAGGGAACAATTCTATTTGTGGGGGTTGATCAAGGTCAGCTTTCACTGAGGAGATGACATTTGAACTGAATTTTGATGAATTTGTGCCTGTTGGTCTCAAAAGGAAGAAAGGGTCTCTCAAGCCCTTGTCATCAGTCTTCCCAGCAGCCAGGGAGATAAATTAATTCACACCAGGGAGTCAGGGAGTAGCATTTCCTACTCATTTCCTGTACAAGTGTTATCATTGTATTTTGCAATATTGATAATCATTTGCAGTTTGTCAGAAAATTATACGGAAACAATGATAAAAATTATCTAAGATTCTTCTTCAAGCTGATTCATACTCATGCATACTTATGACCACAGATTCAGGGAAGTTTATGCACTCTGATTTCAAAATCATAATGAGGAACCTATTGGGTCATTCTGATATAAAGATAACATCCACTATTTATACAAGAGACTTAGATAAGAATAACAGCTGCCACTTTTGGTGTTCTCTAGGCATAAAAAAAATCTAATATTACCCACATTATACAGGTAATGAAACTGAGGCATAGAGAAAAAAACATAGCTCACCCAAGATCATATAACACATGCATTTGAAGGTGACACTAAGAGCCCAAGTTGTTATTTGTCTCAATCCCATCCCCTCAACCACTTCTGAATAAGATGGTGTAGATTTTTTTAAAGTGTATATTTTTATTGATTTCTGAGAGGAAGGGAAAGGAAGAGAGAGATATAAACATCAATGATGAGAGAGAATCATCGATGGGCTACCTCCTGAATGGCCCCTACTGGGACCGAGCCCACAACCTAGGCATGTGCCCTGACCGAAATCGAACTATCACCTCCTGGTTCATAGGTCGACATTCAACCACTGAGACACACCAGCAGGGCAAGACTGGATAGATTTTTTAAGAAAATTCTTTGGCAAGAACTGTTCCAGTGCTAAGTTCTTTTAAACTCAAGATCAGTGATGGGGCTTCCATAGGATCACTTGGAGAACTTTGAATTGTGTTTTCAGTGTTGGGTTGATGCAGAAATTGATGTCCTTCCTGCCTGGGGCATCTAGTGAGTGAGGTACCAAGAGACAGGAGAGCAAGCTTGCTTTGGCATCAGTCTGCTTTCCCAGGTTGCTGAAGCAAGGGATTTGTAGATTATTTCCTATGGACCAGTTGTGGGCATTATGGGAGAGAATATTCTGTGAGTGTGGAGATGGGGTTCCAGGACTTATGTATCTTCCCTTTAATGCATAAAATAGAACTAATATTTTTTGAGAGGCAACTATATATGAGGCACATGAAACCTCTGCTACAACGGTACAGGAGAGATGCTATATTCAATCTCCAATATGGCCCACAAGGATCCTGTCTTCTGCTATTCCCATCTTTGTGTAGCCCCCTCTCACACTATGCCAGCATTGGCCTCTATGACCAGTAGAATATGTCAGGAGCGGTAGTATGTCATTTCCAAATTAGATTACAAGAGACCCTGTGGCTTCCATCTTGGTGGTATCTCATTGTCCTTCTCAGATCTTGTACTGTGGTGGAAACCAACTGCCATACTGTGAGAGACTCACTGGGGAGGAACTGAGACCCCATCCAACAACCATGTGAGTAACTGTGGAACTGTGTCTTCCAGCCCCAGTCAAGCCTTCAGATAACTACAGCCTTAGTGAACAACTTGATTGCAACCACATGAGAGACCTTGAGCTAACAGGGGTGGGCAAACTTTTTGACTCGAGGGCCACAATGGGTTCTTAAACTGGACCGGAGGGCCGGAACAAAAGCATGGATGGAGTTTTTGTGTGAACTAATATAAATTCAAAGTAAACATCATTACATAAAAGGGTACGGTTTTTTTTTTTTTTTTAGTTTTATTCATTTCAAATGGGCCGGATCGGGCCCGCGGGCTGTAGTTTGCCCACGGCTGATAGAACCACTCAGCTAAGCTACTCTGAGATTCCTGACCCTTAGAAACTGTGAGATAGTAAATGTTTGTTGTCTTTAGCTACTAAGTTTTTAATTAATTTGTTATGCAACAATAGATAACTAACTTGGGAAGTATGATCATTCCTCATTTATAGGTGAGAAAACTATAAATTAGAGAGGCTAAGTATTTTTTCCAAGGTCATATGGTTAAAAATACTGAATTTGAACCAGGTTTTTTTTTTGTTTTTTTTTACTTTAATACCACTAAATATGCTGCCTTCCCACGATGGAAATGCACTGGTATCCTGAACAGGGGGAAAAGAACCATAAAATTTAGGCTTTTAAAGGAAGACACATTCTTTTCATATGTAATTTTTATGATTACTCTGATACCTCAAAGAATTATTTTGAGTGATGAGCACCCCAAACCAAATATAAACAGACTTGGTTGGGAGGAAGGGAAGAATTAATTCTTTTTTGCTCAAATATCTTGCTACCCATTGAATGCCACTTTATGGAGATAAAACTGAATATAATCAGCATGTTTCCTGTTCCCATTGTGCTCCCTGTCTGCTGTTGGAAATAGTGAAATGATTAGAACTAATAAGAATATGCAGAATAGTAATTGAGAGCTCTGGAATCTGGCAGAATTTGGTAAAAATCTACCACTTGGTATCTGTGTGATCTTGGGCAAGTGACCAATTGCTTACTATGCAAAGGACGGTCCTAAATTCTTCAAATTGATCTTCTCTTCCAGCACTAAGCTCTTCACAGGCATTATCATACATGCCAAGTTCTAAACCCTTTACATGAATTATCCCATTTAATTCTCACAACAATCCTGTGAATAAATACTATGACCCCAATTTTATGGATTAGTACCTATGTAATGGGCTGCTCAGAGAATTAAAATACATGATCCACATAATGAGCTTAATCCAGCATCCAGCTCGTGGAAAGTGCTGACTGAATGATTGTGACTTAGTGTGGGTTACTCCAAAACCAGACCCTGGGACAAGATTATGTGTGCAAGTAGTTTGTCTGAGAAAGGATGCAAGAAGCTGTGAGAGAGTAACTAAGTGAAGTGACATAGGAAAGGGAAGAAGATAATAAAGAGTGTGTTAATGACTAGGTTACTTCTGTGGGCAACTGGGACTCAATCCCACCAGGGAATCCTTGAGGTTGTCCCAATACAGCTATGAAGATGGGTTATTTATCTACCAACTCTGTGCCTTATTGATTGAGGTTAACCTTGCAGAGCTTCTAGCTGCCCTGGGTGTGGGTCAAACATGTTCTGTGGTTAAAGAACACCTTCAAGCAGAGGCACAGGAAAGTCCTGAATAGGGAAAATGTCTACAGATGACTCAGAAGTAGGCCCAGACAACATGTGTTATAAGTAGCTTTATTAACATCACTGTTCATCATCTATCCTATATAATAAAGAGCTAATATGCTAATTAGACCAAACAGCAGAACAACTGTCCAGATGACCTTCCAGGTGACCGTCAGGATGACCTTTGGGATGAAGCCAGGGCTGCGAGGGCCGAGGCAAGCCACAACTGCAAGAGCCGAGGCAAGCCGCAGCTGTGGGGGCTGAGCCCCTTGTACGAATTTTGTGCATCAGACCTCTAGTATACTAGTATATATAAAAGCCTAAGTGACCAAATGACCAGTCAACCACCAGGGGGCAGACACTCAACACAGGAGCTGTCCCCTGGTGGTCAGTGCGCTCCCACAGCCAACCTCCCTCGGCTGGCCAACCTCCTGTGGTCCCTCTCCCCTGACCCACCGAGGGACCCCACCCATGCATGAATTCATACACTGAGCCTCTAGTAAGTTAATGACATTACAGAAGGATTAATATTGTAATAGGGTTATGACATATTTTGTCTTGGAATACATTGAGGGTTACCTTCCATAAGAAAGTTAGGACAGGCTTCTCAGAGGTGGGGATAAAGGTACATGGATAAAGATTTGGGGGAGAAAAGAGAACAAAAAAGAGTTTCAGACAGAGAGAAGCTCGTGTGAGAAGTCTAATCAAGGGTCAAGAGAAAAAGGAAAGCTTATTTTGAAAATGAAATGTGGTTGCCTGAATTTTGAGTTGAAAGCAAAGAGCCTTAAGGGTTAAGTCTGGAAAGGCCAGACTACCTAAGTCAGATCATGAAGGTTTTTGTCAGCCATATTGAGGAATTTGGGCTTTATCCTGAGAGCAATGGGAAGTCCTTAGAGCAGTGGTTCTCAACCTGTGGGTCGCGAGACCCCTTTCGAGGTCGAATGACCCTTTCACATGAATCGCCTAAGACCATCGGAAAACACATATATAATTACATATTGTTTTTGTGATTAATCACTATGCTTTAATTATGTTCAATTTGTAGCAATGAAAATACATCCTGCATATCAGATATTTACATTATGATTCATAACAGCAGCAAAATTACAGTTATGAAGTAGCAATGAAAATAATTTTATGGTTGGGGGTCACCACAACATGAGGAACTGTATTAAAGGGTCGCAGCATTAGGAAGGTTGAGAATCACTGCCTTAGAAGATATTCAACAGATTCGTGTTTTGACATTTTATTCAAGTTCCTGTAAGGAAATTGTAATTTGTGAAAAGGAAGAAATTTGGAAACAAAGTGGCAGATTAAAGAAGCATCTGCAGTAGCTTAGACAAGAGGTATCATGGACTAGGCAAAAATAGCGATAATGAAGGCTTAATAGTGAACATCCATATCTCACATAGCTTTTGTGGGCCAGGAATTCAGCTTATCTGGAGATTTTGGCTCAGGGTTTTTCGTGAGGTTGCAGTCAGAAAGCTGACAAAGACTGCAATCATCTGAATGCTTGATTGGGGCTGGAGGATTGGCTAGGACTGTGGGACCCCACATTCTGGGAGAATCACCACCCAAGGCCTACCCTTTCTGATCTTCTTAATCTTAAAAGGACTCAGGTTGCTTGTTTCTGCCTTATTTCTCATTTGCTTCCTCCCTTCCTTCCTTCCTTCCTTCCTTCCTTCCTTCCTTCCTCCCTCCCTCCTCCTCCCTCCCTCCCTTCCTTCCTTCCTTCCTTCCTTCCTTCCTTCCTTCCTTCCTTCCATTTCTGAGAAGGTCCCCAGCTTCAGGGAATCTTGACAGAATTTGAAGCAATCAATATTCTCCTGTTTCTGTATTAGGTAGTAGATAGAAGAATGTGGACTCTACTTTTGTCTCCTATAGAAGTAAATAGTTACCTCAGCTTTTAGGTACAAACAGGAAGAATGATGGAATCACTAGAGTAGAAAAACTTACTGTCCTACTGTGGTTGGAGGGTTGGCTGCCCTGGAGGCCAAGGGAGGAAGCTGTGGGAGGAGAATGGTCAGGAGGAGAAGTTGGGGAGGGGGAGCTCACACTCGAAGAGCCTGGAATGACAAGTTTAGGCTGGGTGTAATGAAGACTCACTTAGGGATTTTAAGCAGCATGATGGGCTTTCCTGGCAGACATTGGTGATGGATTACTTATGAGGGTGGGGGAGAAGGACACTGACATTCCAGTATGTTGGAAGGCCATTGGATGTTGATGCTGTTGACCTGTGTATGGACTGCAGTGGCAGAAACTGGATCAGACATTCAGAATTGCTCCTGAGCTGGGAAAACTGGGTTCCATTTCATCGATGTAAAGCACAGCCAGCAGTGCTGGGCTTCCTAGCAGGAGGGCTTGTCAGAGCCGCCACGGCCACATCAAGCACTGAGTACCTTGTGGCTTTTCACTCTATCAGCAGACTGGAGATGAGCTTGAACTTTTCCTTCATTGAGCTGGTGCACACCAGAACCAAGGGGCCAATGAAATCCAGGCAAAATGATCAGTTTATCAGTTTATAAAGATAGAATCACTGAATATCAGAATAGGAAGTCATCTCATAGCTGACCTCGCCCTGCTGGGTCCTGGTATATGACCTTGGGTGCATCACTTGCTACCTGAACCTCAGATTCCTCAGGTAAAATGGGGATAAGAATGTCCATCTTAAAAGGCTGCTGTAAAGACCAGTGGTGTTTTTTGTTTGTTTGTGTGTTTTTCTCATTACTTATATAGTGTTTATAATGCCACAGGCATTTTTCTAATCATTTTATAAGTGTTAACTAATTAAACCTTTGTAACTGTTGTGTCGGGACTATTATATCTATATTTTTTAAATGATAAATGTGAGGCCCAGAGAGGGGAAGGGACTTGACCAAAGCCCCCAAGTGTTTCGAAGGCAGAGCCAGGGTGAGCACCCAGCCCTCCTGACCCTTGACTGTGCTTCCCACGCTTTCAGCTGGATAGACACAGGCATCTCCTAGTTGATTGCATGTACCTGTGTATGGCTTGCTTCCAGGATGTGGCTTAGGCCTGTGGAAATGCTGAGAACACTGTGATGTTAAAGTGTCACAGAAGTTTCTAGTAGCGTTTCACAAACATTCTCTCCATGGGCCCTAGACCATGTGTGTGCTAATGCTGTTAGCTCTGCTCTGCGGGAGATGGACAGCCAGCTTTGCAGCAGCTGGATGGAGGGGACTGGCTAGGACTGTGGGACCCTGTGTCCTAGAAGAACCAGTACCCTAGGTCTACCCTTTCTGATCTTCTTAATCTTAAAAGGACCCAGGTTGCTTGCTTGTTTCTGCCTTATTTCTCATTTCCTTCCTCCTCCCTTCCTTCCTTCCTTCCTTCCTTCCTTCCTTCCTTCCTTCCTTCCTTCCTTCCTTCCTTCCTTCCTTCCTTCCTTCATTTCTCAGAAGGTCCCCAGCTTCAGGGAATCTTGACAGAATTTGAAACAATCAATATTCTCCTGCTTCTATATTAGATAGTAGATAGAAGAATGTGGACTCTCTACTTTTGTCTCCTGTAGAAATAAATAGTTACTTCAGCTTTCCAGGTATAAACAGGAAGAATGATAGAATCACTGGGTAGGAAAGCTCAGTATCCCAGAGTCATCATAGTCAACTAAGCATGGTCGTTCAGAACCATAAACCCATTTGATACTTGGAGCTTCTCCACCCTCTGGAGTAGACATGACGTGCAGCATGCTCGGCGCCTCCAGATCTAAGCACTTCACTCCCTTGAGTGTCAGATCCCCATCCAGACATTTCTCAATGCTCCATGCTCTTCATCACCGTGAGCCAAAGATTCCTTTCTGTAACTTCTACCTATTGGGCCTGGTCCCAGGTTACCAAGAGTGGCTCCATAGGGTCCCTAGCTAGTATCTGGACAGTGGAGCCCAATCTTACCTTATTACAGGAATCTCTCCTGCTTTTTCTTGTTTAAAATGGAAATAGCTGTCTTTCCTTTCACCATCAAAGTTCTTTCTTCCCCAAACTTCAAATAAAGTACTTTCATGATTTCAAAGCTTTTCATACTCTAAATGACCTAATTGTTTTATCGAAAGAGAAAAGAATGGAGCCACCCAAACCCTTCCACATGCAGATATTTGGGGAACACCTGGTACCTGGGAAGTATTAAGCCAGGTCCTGGTCACAGGAGGAAATGATTTGGATAATCACGTCGGGTGCTGGACACCATCATTCTGCTATTCTGTGTGGACCCAGGAACCAGCCCGTGTCTCAGATCAAAGGAGCAGTCAGGCCGCAGGGGAGCTGGTGGGGATTCACTTGAAGGGCAGCGGGCAGAGTGACAGGGAATGGGCAGGAAAGCCGGTTTCCCCAGAAGGACTGGCTACATAATTTGTGGGGCCCAGTGTGAAAGGGAAATGCGAAGCCTCCTGTGAAAATGATTAAGAATTTCAAGATGGGGACAGCAGAGCAGTAAACCAAACACAGGCCCTGGGCAGTTTTGTGAGAGCCACACAGAGTCTCTGGCCTGGGCGGTAGGTCCTGTTTGCTCTGCTCGGGGAACCCCACACTGCATAGGGCGCAGAGAAGGCCTTCTCCGCACGCTCTACCCCGGGTTCTCTGTGGAAAGATAATGGACCAGGTCTTCGGGCTTCCTTTTTGTGCTTTGCTTATTCCATCGGCATGAGTTTCTCATCTAAAGGCAAGAAGACATTTCCCTGCACAGATGAGAAGAAACGCACCTGTCACTTTCCAGTGTCTAAAAGGAGGTGGTGAACATAGCAGGGGAGGACAGCAGGTGCCATCAATTCCAAGGTCCACCAGCCACCAGCCATCGACTAGGACGCCATGTAAAGTCTCTGAGCACATTGTCCTTATCTCTAGAGCAGAGACAATAGAGTGTGGGTTGTCTTTATATCTTAGGCGGCATCAGATAAAAATAAGACATGAAAGTGTTTAGCACAGGGCCTGGCAGGGTATGTCCCAAGCTTTCCATTGGTATTTTGTTGAGATAAAAATATGGAAGAGGAAGATGAAGAAAGAAAGGAGGGGAGGTAGAGCAGGATCAGGGAAGGAATGGGACGCAGCCTGTGATATTCTGTGCTTCTGCCTTGAATGTCCTTCTGAACCTGCTTGTTCCCTGCCTCTGGGCTCTCCTCTGACTTGTAGGGAACTGTGAGCATCTGCGTTCTTTCCTGCCACTGGACCCTGTGCTCTTGGTGGACACCCTGCTGCCCTACCCACCTCCACATCCCCAGCGACTAGCCCTGTGCTTGCCCAGAGGAAGTGCTCTGCTCACACTTAATGAAAGAAGGAAGAAGATGGGGGAGAGAGGAAAAGAGAGATTGAGTGATTGCAGATAGGGAAGACCTGCAAGATGCTGAGGCTGAGCCTCCTGGGCAGTCGGCTCACTGTGGAGCTGCCTCTACAGTAGGACCAGTTTTTCAACACCTGTGACTCACTCAGGCCCACCAGGCATCCTCACTATGTCTCCACAAGCCTCAACTTATAGCCCCAACTGACCCAAAGGTCTTCCTCAGAAAGATGCAAAAGGAGGAAGGTGGTGGGAGGGGTGAGAAAGATTGGGAGAGAAAGTGAAGGGGCAGGACCAGGACATGCTACCCTCTTCCTGCCCCTCACCTCCCTAGCATCCACCAAACCACAACCATGGGCCCAGGCAGAGTAGGAGACTCAGAGGACCCCTGTCTCAAGCAAGTCCAGGCAGGGGACTAGGAGAGGAGGGGAGGAGATGAGGCAGAGTGGGGGGAGAGTGCTGAAGGGACAGAGGTGGTGCCTTAGGGGGGTTGGGCAATTGCTGACCTGTCATTGAGGGGGAGGAGTGGAGGCTGAGATGTGAGGTTGGGGATCCCAAGATGATAACAACTCCTTTTGATTCTTAGGAAGATGCAGAGAGGGCTGCTGAGGGCAAGGCTAGAGCTGTGGATGGTCCCACCAGACTTTTCAGACCATGCACACCGAGATTCTTGGGCACCTAAAATGTCCCACCCTCCGTGGAGGGGGCTTGTACACTTAGGACCCGGTGGTTCCAAAATCTGCTCTCCTCATCTCCACTGCATCCTTTTCCCGGCTTCCCTAGACTTGTGTCCCCCTCAAGTCCTCCTTTCAGTTAATTGGGCCAAGTCCAAGTCATCCCAGCCAGAAACAGCAGAAATTTCTTTCACTCCTACCTGCCTCGCTTTCCCTTGGACAATTCTCTACGCTCAGTTCTACTTGCCCATTTCCCAGGCACTGCCCCATTCAGGCCACCATCATCTTGAACTTGGAGTATTTACAACCTCTTTCTCTTCTTTCTTTGCTTGGCCTCCTCTCCTCAGTCGTCTGGGCTGCAACAAATGACTTAAATGACTTATCTACAATACCACCCTGATCATGTTTCTTCCCAACTAAACACAGCCATACCTCCTTCAGTGTTTACAGAAACAAGTCCCTGGCCTGACTTTGAATGTACTGTATGCTCTGTTCCCAGCCTATGTTTCCAGCCTTCTCCTTCCCACTCTGTCCACATAGCCCGAGCATCAGTCACATGCCAAGCCTTCCTGGCCTGTTGCACCTCCATGCCTTTATTTAGGCCTGGTGCTCTGCCAGGCGTGCAGTCCAGCTCTACCGCCACGTCTGCCTGATCAGTTTCTTCCTGTCCAATGGGAAAAGCTCAGCCAAATGGTCCCATCCTCCCCACGCCTCTGGTGGAGTTCCTTAGCTCAAAGCCTGCCCCCCAGGGCTGGTTCAGAGCACTGATCACCTTGCATGCTAATTAGCGGTCCGTACCTGTCATGTCCCCTCCCTGCGGTCTGAGAGCCCCTAAAGAGTGAGGACTGCTCATTCATCTCAGAACAGGCATCATGAATGGCTGCAGATCAGAACTGCATTGCAATAGGTCAGGCACCCAGTGCCAGCCATGACTGGGGTGCAGTCACCTAATTAAAACGCGTGAGAGACACTCTGTCTGTCCTCGCATCAAATCCGTCCTGGCAGATCCTCCGGGGGCTGAGAAAGCATTAGCATGGGTAAGTACATTACTGTAAGTGACACATCAGAGACTCGTAATTAGGAGATAAACATCTGGAACGCATGCATTTCAGCAGTCACAGTCTGTACAGAGTGCCCGCCGACGAGTCCCAGAGAATGGCTTTCAGGTCACATGGCTGTCTGTCAGCACGGTTATATCACATCTGCACGCTAACCTGAGGGAGTGTGGATGAGTGGGCAGGGAGCTCACGTGTCACCCTGTCCTCACTTAAACCTCAGAGATGCCAGTTCCAGAAAGGTACAGCCACTGACTCGAGAGGAGGCCAAGACGACAAGGGCTGTCCAAACTTGGAGGGGCCTTCTGGGGAAGTAACTTCAGCCGCTGCTCACAGGATGCCAGCAACACCCCACCTCCTCAGCGTCTTTTCTCACTAAGTCCCTGTTTCTCCACGCTCCTGTCATAAAGCACACTGTCTCCGGCAGCATTTTACAGAGTTCTCTCTCCTGTGCAGGCCCATTAGAGGTGATGTGGGGAGCGATTCGAGGATCAGAGAGGGCAGGCAGTGTGGTCAGTGTTACCCAGCAAGAGTGGTGAGTGGCAGAGATGGGATCCACAGCCAGTCCTGTCTGTTTCCAGATCCATTTCTCCTCTTGAATCTGTCTGTCGTGGGTTGAGCAGTGACCACCTCCCAGAAGTTCACGTCGACCCAGAATTTCAGAGTACCTTTTTGGCATAGGGATCTTTGCAGATGCAGTTAAGGCAAGGATCTCAAAGTAAGATTATCCTGCCCTGACCAGTGTGGCTTAGTGGATAGAGCATTGGCCTGCAGCCTGAAGGGTCCCAGGTTTGATTCCAGTCAAGGGCATGTACCTTGGTTGCGGGCACATCCCCAGTGGGGGGGGGGGGGGGTGCAGGAGGCAGCTGATTGATGTTTCTCTCTCATTGATGTTTCTAACTCTCTATCCCTCTCCCTTCCTCTCTGTAAAAAATCAATAAAATATATTTTTTAAAAAAGTAAGATTATCCTGGATGAGGGTGGGCCTGAAAGCCAATGACAGGTGTCCTTATAAGAAACAGGAAAGGAGAAGATGGCCTTGTGAAGAGGGAGGCCGAGAGTGGAGTGATTCGTCTACAAGCCAAGGCCCACCCGGAATTGCCAGTAGACACAGAAATCGGGAGAAGCCTAGAAATGATTCTCCCTCTGAGCCTTGGGAAAGAACAAAACCCTGACAACACCTTGATCTTGGACTTCTGGCCCCTAGAACTGTGAGGGAATATGTTCCTAGTGACTTAAGACACCCAAGCTGGAGTGATTTGTTACAGCATTCCCAGGAAACTAACGCACCGTCTAAGTTACCCTTTCCTGTTAGGTGTATAGACCGTTGTAAACTGCTAACACCAGCAAACCATTAAAAATTACTTTTCATTCCATTCTTGCAAGGAAATAAAATTGCCCCAATGCCTCCTCTAGATTGTTACTAAAGAGGATAAAATTTGGCAGGGAAAATGGGGACGTGACAAGAGTGTAGATGTTCCATTATGTGTCACCAATAAGAAACCACTCTGTCATCATACGTCATCACTAAATAACTCCGTGCGATCAGTAGCATTTGAGCCCCGTTTTATCAATGAAGCAGGCAAGACTACAAAGTAGCCCATAGGGTTGGAACTGTGTGGACCGATGGCAAACCCCACCTCCTGCAGGACCGAGTTGCTCTTTGGACTGTTTCCCAGGCCTGTCCATAGCTGCCCTACACCCAGGAGCCTGGTCCCTGAATTCTCCGAGGCCTCAGCCCTGCTCACCCTGTACCTCACTCCTCTCTCACATTCTCTTCTCATTCTCCTCTATTGTTTGTCTGGGTCTCGGGCAAATCTCCTCTCCTCAGCGTGAGTGCGGTGGAGACCCCAGGCTCCCCCAAGGAGTCTGAGGAGTCCAGTAGCCTCATGTCATTCAATCTAGAGATAGGGTCTGACTAAGGACTGCATAGATGTACACCACTGGCACCATGCAAACGGACCTCAGTTTGCTGTTATGTAAAATGGGGTGAAACAATAATCTTCAACATGGGCTCATGTCCTGACTCTGCTGCCACTTACCACTGAAGTCACTTTTCTCTCCAAGTCTCCCAGGTCCCGCATGGGGTCTGAGCAGCCAGAGGGAGGCTATGGTGCCGGCCACTACGCTGCACTGAAAGAGCAGGCGCCAAGCCACGTGCAGAGGTTAGCGGTTATTTTTCAACAAACCTGATTGTATTTGATTTGGGCTATTTCTTCGGCTGCCACAGTATTTTTGACAGCTCAGCATAAGCACTTGAAAGCAGGGCCCTGGAGCCTGACCATCTGGGCTAACTCCCAGCTCTGTTGTTGACCTGCAGTGTGGTCTCAGGCAGGTAAACTAATCTCCATGTGCCTCAGTTTCCTCATCAGCACCTCTCTCGTGGGACTGTTGTAAGGATTAAATTAGTTAGCACACATATAGTGCTTAAAATAAGAGCTGATACGAGGGGTTATTTAATGAGTATTGGCTTCTTAACATTCCACATTTTTCAACAATACATTTTTATATTCCAGTTGCTTTGCAGTGATAGGAAATGATCCCGACCCGGCCTAGTTGTTCTTCTGTTGACATCAGCTAACATTTAAACTGGAAGTAAGAAAGTGCTCCTGGAAAGTGTAGGCTGGAAACAGTCACCCAACGGGATTCTCCTCATTAGAACTGAAATGCTGGTGAGGTGGCTCGTAGCAACATATCCCCCCTCCCCCCCGCCCTCTCTCCCCCCGAAACTGCTGCAAAGGGCCCTGTGCTTCTCAGCAAGTCCTCCCTTTAGTGAGAGTCAATGTACTGACCTGTAAAATGCGCGCAGGTGCACTTGTGTGCATGCAGGTGCTGTCAGGTGGCAGGAGGGTGGCGAGACCTGTGGTTGGAGCAGACAGTGGTCTCACCCTCAGCACTCGAGGTCTGCCATGCAGCAGACGCCGCTGATTCTCAGTGCCGACAGGCCACCTCCATCACATAGCCTGAAACACGTGGCAGGATAGCCACAGAGACTGTCCAGGTCCAGCCAACATGAGGACAGTGACCAGGCCGTGGGCTTTGGAGTCAGGCCAGGCCAAGAGGGAACAGGTCAGCTCAGATCTGCAGGGCCGGGCATGCTGGTGACCAGCCAGGAAATGGGGAGGGAGATGCTAACTCAAGCCACACCTGGTCAGGACAAAGCAGCTGTGGGCCAAACCACAGAGGTTGCCAGTGTCAACACCTCAGGACAGGCCAAACCCAAGTCACTTTTCCATCAGCCTTTCTCAACCTTCCGAACAACCGTGTACTACAGCCTCAAGTCCCAGGAGTGCCGTGCTATGCAGACTGCACCATTTTTCTTCCCTGGTCCTTCCCATGTGACCTAAGGAAGACCCGTTTCTGAAATTGGCGGAGGACCTGGGCTGGAAAAGTCTCCTGAATTTGCTGGAGACTCTGTCCGTCTATCCTTAGCCTTCTCGCTGTCCTGTATGCTCCCCCGCGCAGGACTCAAAGCTGCAGGGACATCGCCGTCTTAACCATCTCCCTGTGCTCCCTACACTCTTGATTTGGGGTTTGCCAAGCTTTTGATTTCTAGCATCTGCTTCAAGTCCCCCTTGTTTCAGGGACCCACTTAGACAAACACCCAAGGGTGCCTGTCCTAACTCTCAGACTTGCCTCGAAACCCCGCAGGCTGCTCAGATTCCTATGGCAGTGGCCGCCCTGCATGAGAGACTCACCCAGGGACCCTCCACTTTCTCTCCTCCCCCCCCCCCCCGACCCTTAGGAAAGGACTCGAGGATTAAACTGGCCATGTTACTACATTACATGGCAGATATAGGAATGGGGGCTTTGAAAATAGAAAACAGCCATGGAAAAGGTTTGGCTTGAATACCAGTTCAGAACAGCAGAGAAGGCAGCCGGCGGGGCTGGGTTCTACCATCGGCCCATTTTGAGTCCGAAAGAAAGCAGCCCCCACCTCCCCCCGCAGTTCTCGCCTTTGGAAAAGGCAGATTTCAGAACTTGCCAGCCCTCTGCCTCAGCGGGGTCATGATGCGGTTCCTCTTAATACCATGGGGAACTCGAGCCGTCCAGTGCAGCATAAAATAGCCATTCAGCCAGGCTCTGAGTGCTGTTGCATGTTGGGAGGAAGGAGGGAAGTGGTGGGAGGGGGCGTAATTTGTGTGGAGGAATGACAGATGTGGTTGATCCACTTTGGATTTATCTGCCCATCTGGACTTTCAAAAGAAAAGAAAGTGGTGTGGTAACAATTTCATAGCAAAGGCCACAGGCTGCTTAATCTTCAGGGATTTTTTTGAGCTAACTTCTGAAAACGTCGATTTGGCCTATTGGTTTCACGTTAATTGGCTCTGACTAGCTGGCGCTCCGCCAGAGAAATCCCAGCATGTCGTGAGCTGCGGTTGTCAATCCCGCCTTCTCCAGGGCCCAGCGTGGCTGGGTGGCTTCTGCCATGGCACGTGGGCCCTTTTCTAGGAAGCGATTTTGGCCAGACTCAGGGATTCCGAAATGGAAGGAAAGTTGATGATGAGGGAGAAACATTAACCCTCCATGTGCAGTATTCTCCATCCTGGAGACCGAGCCCTTTTCATCGGGAACAGGGCCAAGCTGCTGAGCCTCCGAAGAAATCAGAAGAGAGGGGGCCAGGGATGGGCAGGGAGGAAGAGAGAGAAAGAAAACAGAGGCACAGAGAGAAGAAGTCAGAGAAAGAACAGAGAAGCAGAGAGAAAGAGAAATGAAAAACCAAAAGATACAGAGACAGTGGGTGACAGAGAGAGAGAAACTTCCAGAGACAGAGACACACAGAGAGAATGAAAGAAAGAGAAGCAGAGATGGAGACCCAAGAGAGACAGAGAAAAGTGAAACTGAGGTAGAGACACAGAGAACACAGGAAGACCCCCTCTGAGCGAGGCAGAGAGAGAGGGACAGTGGAGAGACGCAGGGATGGGGATGTGTATTCAGAGGAACAGGGGTGGATGGGAAGAGACTCATCCTGCAGTGAGTAAAGGGGGACCCATTGGGAATGGGCCAGAATGCAGGGGTAAGGGGAGAGAGAATTACAGCAAGGGGCCCGGCAAGTTGAGAAAGAGAGGACAGAGTAAAGAAAACCCCAGCAGTGTCAGCCCCAGAGAAACCCAGGGGGGCTGCGGACAGCCTCGCATGGGGCTGCCCACCCCAGAGCCCAGCTGCTCCCCAGGATGCAGCTCTGGGAGCCCCCAGAAGCGGAGCTGGGCCTCCGTGCAGCGCAGGGCCCAGGGCTGCGGAACCGGTTAGTGTCTGTGGGATGGGACAATGCATTGTGAACGTCTGAAACCAAACAGGAGAACAAAGCGGGGAGGAAAAACCCACAGTCCCATTTTGGAGTCCTGATTTCCTACGTGCAGTTGCTAAGCAGCTTCCCACTGCGTGCGTTCCTCGTGGTCTTGAGAAGTGCAAGGCCTGAGGAAAGCTGGTGTCTGGGAGGTCTGCTGTGTGGCCCCCAAGGTCTCTGGGACGGAGGGGGTGTTCTCCTTGGGGGGCCAGCAGAAGCACAACAATCCTGAGAAACAAAATTAAAAGGGACTAACTTCCGAGCCTTAGTAACCCAATTCCTCCCAACCACCCCCCACACCACAGGGAAAAAATGGTGGCCCTGAAATAGCTCAGGGCTGTACCATCGTCAAAGTCGGGAAGCTGGGTTGCATGGGCCTCTGCTTCCCTGTGATTCAGGAGGTCCCTGGAGCAGCTCCTGCCTCCACAGCCATGCCTGTACCCCAATTATTCCATGACAGAATATCGCCACCCAGTTGTCTCTGTGCCTCAGCCTGGGCCATTCCTCTGCCACAAATCTCACTGTGTCACCCCAGGGCAGAGGCTGCATCCTGCCCATCTCTCCGGGCCGGTGCCGAGCCAGAGAAGGTGCTCAGTTTGTGGTTGCTGAATGACTGAAACCTCCAGCAACATAACATGATAGATTTCCAGCATCTGTCACCTGGCTCAGCTCCATCTTATTACAGACGCGTGAACTCAGAAACAAATTGGGGAAGATGCAGAAGTTCCCAGTTTGTGATCCTTCAGTGTCAGTAAAGGTCTTGGCCATTTATAACCTGAAATTTTACATTGTTTTCAGGTTCATTGTCCGCTCCCTCCTCCATCTTTATCCTGTAAGCTCAGTGGGGATGTGCCATTACTAGTCTGCATGCAGAACTGCCCAGAATGCCAATGGCTGTGACAAGAGCCCCCAGCCTCAGAAAGTAATATTTTCATTCGCTTGGCACTGCCACGTAGGGTTGTCTTGCTTGCGAGCAATAGGTCTACAGTCTAAGTTGAGAAAACCAAACCAAGAAAGGAATGTATTGGAAGAGCATAAGTGACTTCACAGGAATAGTCAGGCCAGGGGTAGGCAAGGTCTGGGGCAGCCCAGAGGACCCCGTTTGCAGGAAGCTGTTCCTGGGCTTCTCAAATCACAGCCTCTCAGTTGAGCTAGGGCCCTCCTTCTTGAGGAATTGTGCTCAGAGCTCCTGGGAGAGTGTCTGAGTGATTTAGACTCAGTCAGGGGTCTCCTCTCAGCCAGGAGAGGGAGGAGCTCTGATTAAAAATCCCACCGAGACCGACGCTCAGTCCCACACAGACAGCACGAACCCCGAGGAGGAGCAGCCGTCGCTGCTGAGCTATCTGGGTGATGTTATGAAAATCAGAGGAAAGGGGCCCTGGGGAGCAATAACTCCCCCCCCTCCCAGCCCTCACCCCGAGAGCCTTGTGTCCTCCGAGAGGGTGAAAGACAGCCTTGCTGTGTAGGCCATTCATATATAGAGTGAGCTATGCCTTCTTTTTAGGTTGTCTGGGAAGGGGGGACGTCAGAGGCCCTAGCCTCTAGGGGAGAAAAGGGAGAGATGGCCATGGGCTCCAGGCTCAGAGTGCGGAGGAATGGGTAGGCAGGAGCAAAGGGCTGCGTGTTCACGATCACCTGAGCCTGGGCAGCAGGCGGGGAAGGCAGAGGACAAAGAGGAAAGCATCGTAGGGGCCCAGCTTTTTCCCTGCTTTGACTGTCTGGAAATCCCGCTTCTGTGTAGGCCAGCATGCTTCCCTGCATCTAACGCCTGTGAGAACAGAGGAGGATAGTTTCAAAAGATAACTTTCCTCGCCCTCCAACCAAATGAGCTTACCCTTTGGCAACAGTTATAAGATTCCAGTAGCTGAGACGGAGCAGGGTGGGCAGGACTGGGTCCTTGAATGTCCCAGTGAACACCCACCGCTCACAGCTCCCCAGACCTCGTCCCCAGCTCCTCCTCATGATGGAATATGATGCAATGCCTTGGTGATTGCATTGCGCTTTCTTTCCATTTATAATACCCCAAAGGCTTAGTAAAAAAAAAAAAAATGTTCTGCATAGAAACACGAATACTACTCCCAATTATAAGTATCGAGTTTGAAAGTTGGCGGATCTTCATTCTGAACACCTGGGCCATTCTGGCGGCTGCCAGTGGCTCAAGGAATGTGCATCTATTTCAGTACAGCCCACACAATAATTAAAAGGACAATTTGTTTCTACAATAAGAATCACAGAATGCAGCCCCAAACCACATAAAAGCCATTTCTGCTCTCGCTGCAGTTTGGTGCTCGCCGGCTGGCCACAGTCTGTCCTGGGAATAGTGGCTGCTTTGTTTAGTGACTTTCGAAGGTAGCAAAGTGGTGGGGAAAATCCCCAGGTCCCGTTCCTTCCCCTGCCCCGTCATTTCCATGGAGCCATTCCGAGCCGAAGTTTCCCATCTGCAAACTGGAAACAAGAATACCCACTATGCCTTTCTCAGAGTTGTCGTGCAGATCAAAATGAAGAAATGTGTGTGAAATTGCTTCCAACAATATAAAGTCTCTGTCCAAATAAACAATCAATTGCTTTGGCTTCTGCGAACAAATACCAGGATTTCTGCGGAAGTGCACACAAAGAGCAGGCAGGGATAGAACCCAAAGGCGCCTTGGGAGGAGGGGGAAGGAACCTTGTTTGGAAAGCACCAGCACAATCGTGGGTTCCCCACTTGAATGCAGCCCTTACGTAGGGGGCGTGTTGGTAAATATTTAGCAACCAGCTCCTCCTTGGAGGGGAAAAAGAGCCTGAGCTGTTGCATTGACCAATTTCCACAGTGTGAATACTGCTAACCAGACATCAGGACATCAACATGACACCCAGGGGCCAGCAGCACTCCTGGGAATTGAACAATTCTCATATTCATTCCCATTCTCTCCCTCCCTCCCCCGTCTCTGTCTGCAAGATGCAAGACACAGGGATCCAGCCCGAATCCTTCCGGCCCCCAGAAAGTCCTGCTCATTGGTCTTATAGAAAAGAAGTCTCTGGTTTCAGGCATGAGAAACTGGGCTGTGGGAAGGAGCCTGGATCCGTTCCACACCAAGTGGAGACACTTCCCAGGAACGTCACTGGGACTCTCCAAATGGGAGAAGATACAGCCCCCCAAACCCAGGCAGGGCAGGAGAGGAGCGACTGCAGAGGAGAAGTATTTCTGTTGTGCAAATACAGTGACGCACATGTTTATCAATTTTCTGGAAATGATTTCAGTACATTTGTCTAAAGCTTGGACAATGACCGTGGACTTGGGGAGAGTGGAAGTGGACAGTCCCTGCTTCGGTTGCCTCCAGCTTTCTCAGTCCAGGTTGTAGCACTTTTCAACTGAGTCATTTGGGAGTTCCAGCTCATTGGCCCGCCTCTGTGTTAATGAAACCAGGGTCTGAAATGTGTAAAGCGTATCTGTGTGATTCTGTGTTTGATTTGGTGAGAAGAAACGGAGTTTTGAAGTCTGACTCTGAGCCTCAGTTTTCCCTGGTGAAATGGGGATGTAATAACAATCTCTTCCCCGTGATCCCAGTGGCGTTCTGGGGAGGACCGTAGGAAGTTAACACTCTGAAGGGGCCTATAAACTGTCGAGTGCTGTGCACAGAATGGGCAGATTAGCCTGGGAGCCTTCCAGCACCCAGAGGCATTCCCCAGTGGTGGGAGGGGGAGGGCTTTTGCTTTTCCTGCTTCCATGGGATATGAGACCTGCCCCGATGACAGCCACGTGGTGAAGGACAAACTCCTAAGTGCATCTGTAATGTTGGGATTTATAGTAAGAAATATATACTTGGTCTCTATCCCAGTTTAGGGCACAGAGCTCCTAAAACCCAGTAAAAAGGGGTCTTTGATGATGTCAATGAGGTAACTTTTGAAATGCCTCTAGGTCACCTAAGGAGATAAATTGATCACCCAAGGACCCAACCATGTGATTAGAGAGTTTAACTTTCAGTCCCAGCCCCCTGATCTCCAGGGAGGGGAGAGGGGCAGGAGATTAAGTTCTAACTCCAGTGGCCAATGCGGTCATCAGTGGTGCCTGTGTCATGAAGCCTCTATAAAAACCCAAAAGGATGGGTCCAGAGAGCTTCCTGGTAAGTTAATGCTGGAGGTGCAGGGAGAGTGGCAAGCTCAGGGAGGACATAGAGGCTCTGCACCTTCTCCCCACGCCTTCCCTGTGCATCCCTTCCACCTGGCTGCTCCTGAGCTAGATCCTTGTAGAGTAGACTGGTCATCTAGTAAGACATGTCTCTCTGAGTTCTGTGAGCTGCTCTTGCAAATTAGTTGACTTCTTTGTAGGGGGAGTCATTGAAACCTTTGACCTATAGGCGGTTTGGTCAGAAGCCCAGGTGATGACCTGGTCTTGCAAGTGGCATCTGAAGTGGAGGGAGAACAGTCGGCAGGACTGAGCCCTTAGCTTATGGGATCTGATGCTAACTCCAGGTGGAGTGTCAGAAGTGAGTTGAATTATAGGACATTCATTCAGTGACAGAGAATGACTTGGAAAACCCCACCCATTGGCACTGGGAGCAGAAATATAGCATCCCAAGCAATTTTTACATGTAGGTCATGTGGAAGAAGACTAGAGGCTTGATGCTCATGGGAGACTGGGGTAGTGAGAACTATTGGGCAATTGTTCTTTAGAATTCATCTTTGTAGCACAGGCATTCAAATAATGGCTGCTGGCAAGCTCTTGGAAAGGGGTTGTTGAGTATTGGGTTCTGGCCATTGCCAGCTAGCATCGCTTGGTGTAGGCTTGAACTCTAGGTAAAAGGGTCAGCAGGCGCCACTAACACCCAGGCCAGGGCACCACTAAACAAACTGTAGAATTACACTCCGTAACAGGGACCACCCCACTGATCCTGTTTGGTGCAGGGCAAGAGAGCGAGAACTCCTGTAAGTGTGAGGACAATGTGTCTGAGTTTGGGCAGCTGCCCAGGAAAGGTGTGGGCCAGCTAGGGGACAGCACTGGGAGACCCAGTGAAAAACCGAATTCGTGCTGGAGGGAGGCACTGAGATTATCGGGGGACAAGCCTTCTTGTTCCCCCACAGATGTCCTACCTGGGTTCCTACGGGTGGAAATTGGGAAAAGGAGAAAAGAATTCCAATTTACTGAGCACAGACTATGTGTCAGGCTATGCCAGTTGCTTCCCATATTTGATGTCATTTCATTCTTCCGAAAACTCTTTTAAAAAAATATTTAGCCCAGTCAGTGTGGCTCAGTGGAGGTCACGGTTCAGTTCCTGGTCAGGACACATGCCTAGGTTGCAGGCTCGATCCCCAGCGTGGAGAGTGCAAGGGGCAGCCGATCAGTGACTCTCATTTATGTTTCTATCTCTCTCTACCTCTCCCTTCCTATCTGAAATATATATATATATCTAAAGTAGTTAATCACAGTTTAAGGATGAGGTCTGAAGCTCAGAAAGACTGAACAACTTCCTCAAATTACTGAGGGAGAGAGACAGGAATCCAGCCTGTGTTCTGACTCCAAAGGTGTGGTTTGTCTTCTCCGTGAAGGTGAAAGAGCTCTCACAAGCAAGTAGACATGGGTTCCAGTCATAGAGAACATTGGAATCACGTGTGTGTTGGAGGGGGGGGGGGGGCATTTAAAAAATAACCATCCCCAAACCCCATTCCTAACAGTTCTGTTTTCACGGATCTTGGATGGGGCCTGGGCCCTGGTATACCTTAAAATCTCCAGATGATTCTAAGATGCAACCTGTTTAGTTTGTTTTGTTTTGTTACAAATCTTGTTCAGAAAAGCTTCTCGTTTATCTGGAGCCAGCATACGGTCTGCTTCCATGGGGGGATTCATTCATTCACTCACTTATTTAAGACACCTGACTTGTGGGAATTTGTCTGCATTTGGGTGTAATGGGGCATTCATGTAGGATCTCCAGTGGGGTCCACTGGAAAACAATCTCATACTGCTGCTTTAAAAATGATCTAACAGTGTTGCAATATGTACCTGAAACATTTGTGTCCTTAAGAATTAAGTGCACACACACACACACACATACACACGCACACATACCCTTAATCACCACTAGTGACAGGAAGTGTGGACCAAGGAAGTGGTTCCTGAGTCTTGTCTAAAGGCAGGAAGCACAGAGGTGCTGCGAGTTGTGAAATGATAGCAGCACTTCACTGGAAATATGTGCAGCCGTGGTATCCATCCTTAAGAAATATCTCTCTGGCCTTCTCCGTTTCATTTTCCTTCACTCCCTTATTTCCCCTTAGCCGTTTCCAGTTTCTTATCTGCTCATGTGTTACTGTCTCTTGCTGATAAACAAGACCAGCACACACTCAGAGAGAAAGTGCGCAGTAAGGAGGAAAAATGGAGTTCTTTTTCTCTCCTCTCCATTCCCCAAGCTGATCTGATCGTCTCTCTCCTGTTTAGACTTCCCAAGGCCCCGCTATTGCACATTTGCGTGCTGTGATTAGAAGGAGGAGGCTGTACCCGGAATTCCGGATTTCAATCCTAGCTTGGCTGTACTGTAGTGTGTTAAGCTCAAGCATGTTACTTAGCCTTCTTGTGACTTGGTTTCAGATAGGTAATAATATTTACTATCTCACAGGATGGTCTTGAGTTTAAGTAAAACACTTAAGCTTGTATCTGGTACACATTCAGCGCCCAATAAATGTTGACATGATTATATTGTTGCTGCTATTGCTACTGCTGCTGTAATTGCCAAGAGTCTGATTCTCTCCAGCCCTTTTCTTGTCTTTCCCCTCCGTGCAGTTTACATTCCAGCCACACGGAACTACTTGCAATTACTAGAAATTACCATTCTCTCTTATGCCTCTGGGCATTGGTTCATGCTTCCATGTTGGTAAGCCTTTGCATTCTGTCCATTTCCTATTGTTATTGTAACAGATTATCACAAGCTTAGTGGCTGGGAGGCACACACATTCATTATCTTACAGTTCTGGACCTCACAAGTGCAGCATGGTCTCCCTGGCTGAAGTCGAGGTGTGGGCAGGGCTGCCGTCTTCAGAGGCAGCGCCCGAGGGTTGAGTCCTCCCAGCATAGCCATCTGACCACTCTTCCATCTTCATGGCTCCCTTTGACTGTGGCTAGACAAGAAAGGTCCTGCATTGCTAAGGACTCATGGGATAATCTGGGCCCACCTGGATAATCCAGGCAGACTTCCTATTGAGGTTTGTAATCTTAATCACATTACCAAACCCCCCTTTTCCATGTAATGTAACAAATTCATAAGTTCCAGGGATAAGGACATGGATATTTTTGGGGGGGTAATTATTCTGCCTGTTATACCTATTAAATTATTGCTATCTTTCAAGACTCATCTTGAACATTACTTCTCTTGGGCATTTTCTGATTCCGCAGGCAGACCAAGGGGTTTGTTTGTGCTCCCTGTACTTTGAAAATATGCTGTGCTTTCGGCTTTATCGCACTACTTTGCAGTAATTGGCTTATATATTGCTGATCCCACAGAGGTTCGAGAGCTGAGACTGTGTTTCATTCATGTTTTTATTCCCAGGACCTGATATGAGCCTCAGTAGTGCTAGTTAAATAAGTGAAACTTCAATCATATGACTTAGTGCTTCTCTGCCCGTGGAAATACTACCCAAAGCAGGAGGCTTAACGTCCAGTTTAATATTTCATGGCAAGAGTTAGTAACTTTTCTGTCATATCTCACATTCACACCCGTTGTCTTCATCTAGATCACATCTCACAGTGAAGAGAGGCAAGTTGCCATTTAGCATTTGAGGAAACTACACACAGGTATTTATTGGCAAAGTGGAGGAGAAGCTAGGCCCAAATCTTCAGGTCTCAAATATGAGATAGGTCCATTCTGTTTAGCCAGAAGAGCAGCATTATGATGACGAGTATTTAACCTGGCAGACACTTTCAAACTGGAACCTCCTATGACTAAAAGCCATTCATCTGGAGCAATTGAATGGTGGTGGGGCAGTAAAAATAAGTAATTGGATTAATGACCAAAATAACAAGTCTATGTCAGACTCCTGTGTATAAAAAATATTTCTTTCACAGTATTGTGTAATTTAATTCTATAATAATGTAAAGTTCTAGGAACTTTGGGTGGTCTTTTCATCTCTGTGTCCCCTGATTCTAGGCATAGGGCATCCCATAAAGAGGGTGGCTAATCAATGTTTGCTCAAATTGATTACATTACAGTTTAACATCATATCCCACAGGTCTTCCCAGAACCCTGCTTTCCTTTAATGACTGTGTTTATAAACACAAGTACTCACATACATCCCCCACTGTGCCGTGGAATTCAGAAGCTGAGAAGTCATAATTAATGAGACGCAGATATACAAAGCATTGACTATGCAGGACGGACAATCTGGGAGTCCAGGAGAGAGTATTTTCTTCCCACTTCGTTGAGACAGACCTACTCCATGTGGCCACATTTGGGTCATATCTGTAATTTTTACCAGTGCGCTTTATGTTTTTATGATTCAATTATCTTTGTCATAAAAAAGTATGCAATTACACAGTGACTCGTGCCTCGCTAAATCGGAACTGGGCTGGACTCCAGGGGTTCATTTTTTGGTTACTTTCTGGAAACTTACACCTTTCTCTCAAAGGAACTTTCCAAATGTGTAGCTTCCCAAACTTTCAAATGAAAAACTATTTAACTCCTTTATTCCTACCAGTGCTTTTAGGGACACAAGCTCAATGGCGCCGAGTAGCAAATGGAAGTGCTTGCTAATGTGGAAACAGTAGCAGGATACAGAAACATTCCCTCACCTCCTCATCCCTAGGATGGAGTATGGACTCATTGGTGACTCCTTCAGCTTCGTGGGCTTGTTTTTCTCATAAGCCTAGAATCCTTGGGCTTTGTATCCCCAGTACCAAAAACAGAGCCCAACATATCTAAGGCGATGGATGGATGGATGGATGGATGGATGGATGGATGGATGGATGAATGAATGAAAAAAATGAATGACCAATTCTGGGTACTAGTAACTTGTAAATCTTCTTACATCACTTATGATTCTTGGGGAAGATGCTATAGAAACTACCTACAGTCAATCTAGGTCAAAAGAATTTACTGGAATGAGAGACTATAGCTAGCTGCTCAGACCTACAATTGGGAAAGGCTCTTGAGAGATTCTAGGGAACAGGCCAGATGACTAAACAGCCTCTTCAAGTCACTATCTTTGGGGTTAAAAAACGAAATCCTAACCATTTTATTCAGTCCTTATGTGACTCTGCTTAAGATTCAAATTCCAGGGAGAATGAAGTATTGGTTTCCTGGGGTTTAGGAGAGGTGAGGGCATCTTGATGAATTTATCAGGACTGCATCCAATGGAGGAAACATAGTCCCCCCTCCCCCACCCCACCCCCCAAAAATAAAAGGGAGATGGGGCATGCTGGGCAGGAACAATATAGACATTGAACCCTGGGGGTCACCTGCAAGGTCAAACTTCAGGTTTTCATATAGCATTCCTGACTGAGACAGTACTTGTCCAGTAACGGGGAACAAGGATTGCCTTCCTCAGGCAATCAGTCCTAACCCCTCCACTTTTGGCCATTTGGTGCTTTCTGAGGCGTGTACCTGTAGCCCTCCCTGGCTCTGCCCACCCAGAACTGGCTCATGCTCTCCAGCTCACCTCTCCCAGCTCCTGCTGCCAGGACACCCTCCTTACCGAATACGGCCATCCTCTCTTGCAGTCAAGGGTGTTGGCTGGGCCATTAGTCAGATCTTGTTCTAATCTGGCTCTACAGCTTACTCTTCCTATTTCCGGAGAGCAAATGCTTAAACTCTCTGAAACTCAGTTTCTTGATTCGTAATATGACATAATGCATACCTTTCGTAGGCTGTTCGTGGGTTCTATGGGATGACGCACTTAAGACAATTTTCATGATGCTTTGAAGCTAGGTGCTTAACAGATGTTAGCTGTTACAGTTATCCTTTTAAATATTGATTTTATCATTTGCAAAATTACCAAAGTTATACTTGTATGTAGTTGTGTGTTTTTTAAAATCAAGCCATAAAGCAATAAGAATAAGGTAAAGGGTCAAGATAAAAAATAAAGAATCTTTTTCTTCCGAATCTCACTTCCCTTCCCCAGATTCAGCATAGTATTCACTCCTCCAGAAAGCAGACAGCCCATGTCTGACTCCTTGTCGATAACCATTCTTGCTTTTTCAATTAGAATATGATTGAGACAACTTTTCATGTCAATGTTTATCTTATATTATCCCTTTTGATGGCTATCTAGTATTTCATAGTGTGTGCAGGCCATCCTTGATTTAACCATGTCCCCTCTGATGCCATTTAAGTTTCCACTGTTTTGCACATGTGTGCATAATTCAGAAAGAGTCACTCCAAAAATGGTATTGCTACATCAAAGAAGTTAGACATTTTATATTTCGATGAAACTTAAATAATTTTGAAAATAAATGTTATCAAGTATATTCATATCCACAATAAAAATATATATTTAAATAAAAAAGATGGTGGGTGGGGAGTAGACTCAATGGAAGCCAGGATGGAAACAAGGAGAACAATCATTTTGGGGCAGAAGATGAACAGGCCACAAGAAGTGGCAAGAAAAGTTCCAGCATTATTTCTGTCAGCATTTTCTATTTTGTTCCTAATACACAGTATTAAAAGGAATTGACTGGAAATTGCAGGACCCAAAGTCTTATATTTATGTAACAAAGGAGCAAAGGCAACTTTCCCACTTTTTTGTCCCCTGAGAGGCCTCCAAGGTACTTAAACTATTAAAATGTGTGCAGTCTGACTACATCTGGATGTCCTTGTAACAGCTGTTCTAGGAGCGCAGCTCTGGCCAGAGCCTTTGTCTCGCTCAGGGTTTCTGAGTCCTGCACTGTTGAGATTTTGGACCAGAGAATTACTTGTTTTGAGGGCTGAACTGAGCATCATTGCTCAGTAGCATCCCTGGCCTCCCTCCACTAGATGCCAGTAGCATCACCCAGCCAATAGCATCACTCCAGACATCTCCAAACACCCCTTTGCCTAGTGAGCCCTGGAGCCTAGTTCTCTTTCCTGGTGAATTTGTTTCAGGCCTAAGAAGTTAGAAAAGCTGAGATTGTGGACAGAACTTGTACTTTGGCATCGATACCAACCCACCCACTACTTAGTAGCTGTGTATATAGATCCTTGGACAAATCGCAGATAAGCTCACCAAGCTTCACTCTTCTCACCAAGAACATGAAGATAATAATAGCTACTTCACAGGATTATTCTGAAGATCAGATGAGATGACGTGTAGTGTAGAGACAAATGCTAGTGCTTAGCTCGTTGTCTTTGTTCAATAATGGGTGCTGACTCATATGCCATTATCCTCATCACGTCAATGAATTTTTGTGTGTGTGTGTGTTTTTTTTTTCACACAAAGGGAGACTCTTATCTTTGCTGAAAAATGCTTTGCTGAAAAATTTGCCGATTTCCTGGTATCAGCTAAGTCCAAGGCTTCAGGGTCTTGCTCCTTTTTTATATGAGGCACATGAAGAATGTTGAGCTGGTAAGGAAGAACCCAGGTACAGATCCATCACCAGTAAAGGGGAAGAGCTGCTTCCATGTCAATATCTGAGTAATACTATAGCAACCACAATATCTCCCCCCACCCCAGTGGACTGCTGAGGCAGTTCTATTAAGATCAGAGCCTCCAGAGTTTTAAGGATGAGAATGTGAAGAGCTGAAAACAATGGGCCTTCATCCTGCCCAAGAAGATTCCAAATGGTATTTTCTTCTGAAGTTGTATATGCATGTGACTCTTTTCTGTTTTCTGGTCCTTTTAAGCCTTCTCTCTTGACTAAGAGTTGATTCCTTCTCTTCAACCTTTGTCCTCTTCCCCTCACCATCTATAGGAAATTTTGTTCCATTCGCTGCTCTCCTTTCTCTCTCTCCTTTGTCTTTTCTCCATACCACTGTCTCCTTCTCTACCTCTCAACACCTTTCTCTTAACTTCATATTGCATATGTAGTAATTACTTCTTTTTGATCCTCACCTTAAGATATTTTTCCATTGATTTTTAGAGAGAGCCGAAGGAAGAGGAGAGACTGAGAGAGAGAAACATCAATGTAAGAGAAACACATCGATTGGTTGCCTCCCACAAGCACCCTGGACCAGGGCCGAGGATTGAGCTTGTAACCGAGATACAAGCCTTGATCAGAATTGAACCTGTAACCCTTTGGTCTGTAGGCCAGTGCTCTATTCACTGAGCCAAACTGGCTATGGCAGTATTTACTTATTTTAAAAAATAAAAAGTTACTCTCCCTGTTCAGAATTTTAAAAGCAAAATACTTGAACATTAAATTAAATTTCTTTTTACATTTTAATTATATGTAAATTTTTAAGTCTTCTGGACCCCTAAGGAGAAAGATTCTCCAACTTCATCACTGCTCTCACTGAAATCTGCCAGGATTGTTGTAAGTTTTTCTTAGCAGCCTAGCAGCCGGTTTAGTCAGGGGTGGGGATTAGAGCATAAGCACTTATGTGTAAAACACTGGGTATTTAAATAGCACTGTTGTTTCAAGAATCTCTGGAGAACTTGGTTACTGTTCAGGAGAATAGAAATGGAATCATTAACACTCATCTCAGCTGGATTTCTGCTAAATGAGAAACAATTAACACCCCCTCTCTCTAACACAGCCACCCTTTCCTTCTACTTCCTCATTCCCTTTGCTTTCTCTGAGCCAAACTTCCCAAGACCCTTTGTCTCTGATGATTGTCCTACAACTGCTGGTGGATGATGGATGGTGGATGGTGGATGTGGTGCTGGAAACTGAGGGCTGATTATTACCTTGGATGGGAGCCCAGGAAGGTCACCTTTTGCCCATAGTAGGCACTTGTTATGGGATTGAATGGAGGCCATGCAGTTGCCCCACATCTGTGGGTGGAATTTGTATCTTGAAACAACTCCCTGTGATTTAATCTTTAGTACCTTGTATAACATGTATACACACCAAATAAACACAACACAGAAGGATTTCAAAGAGGCACCGGCCTTTGCTGTTTTCATAGGTTGATCAAACAAGGGTGAAGAATAAGCCAGGGCAATAGTAGAGTAAAGTTTGCTCTGGAATGTGCCCACCAGTTTCTTGGGAAATTTTACTGGTCTGGACCACGCCCAGGACTCAGGCATTTCTGTGGAGACACCCCCCAATCCTTATAGGAGAAGGACCAACATATAGCCAACAGCACAGACACACACTGATGAACTCCATTTTTGGAACCCAGGCTAGATGGCCCCCCCCCCCCCCAGGATTACATATATCCCTTTCCTTCCCCTTCCTTGTTGCCCAGAGAAGCCCACTTGCTCCCTTCCTTTTGATTGCACAGCATTTTGGCTGCACCTTGTTTATTGCTCTAAATGTGCTGCCTTATAATGATCCCTTTTCTTATCTCCTCTAGTTTCTTGAGGGCAAAGACAAAAATTGTGTCCTCCGTATCTATACAGAATCTAGCACAAAGCCTAGTCTGAACAAAGACTGATAGAAAAACTATCTCATATGGAAGGCCAAATCCCATCCACCACCTGGTTACAAAACCCTGCTCATTGGTTTAGTATTATCTGTGGCTGCTTTCCTGCTACAACCTCAGAATCCAGCAGTTGCAACAGAAAACATATGACCCTCAAGAAGACCTAAACTACTCGATATGTAGTCCTTTACAGAAAAAAGTTTTCCAACCCTTCACTATGGCATCTATTTTCTCAATAATTTTATTATTGAAAGTATTACAAATGTCCCCCTTTTCCCCCCCCATCAACCCCCTCTAGCTCACCCTGCCCTCCCCACCCCAGGCCTTCACCACACTATTGTCTGTGTCCATGGGTTACGGACATATGCATACAAGTTCTTTGGTTCATTGAAATATGTTTTATAGTAAATGATATAAATAACACCAAATGAAAAAAAAAAAAGAGGAAAATATACAAATTTACATATAGTCTGATTCCAGCCAATGTTTTCAAAACTCAATGTTCAGAGACAAACAGGAAAAACACATGACATTGTCAGGTGTGGTTGCTTCTAGATAGCTAAGCCCGAATGGTTTTCGCTCTTTTCTTTGTACTCTGGTGTATTTACAATAGTAATGAGCCTATCCTATGTGCCAAGTATCTCTGATTTAAGCAGTTGTGGATTCAGTGCTTCTGTTATTACACAGACACTCTAACAGGCTCTCCCACATTGCTGCACATTAGACTCACTCATAAATTCTACCTATGATTCATCTGCACCATATTTGTGAAACTGCTTTAGGTGAAAAGTCACTATGCGTGTGGAAAATATTGCTAGCTTTGTTTTTTATAATCTTGTAAAACAAAAAATCAGGCTGTCCCCAAAGTCTAATTTGTGATGTTCATTCTACTTCTCGGGTCTATTCAAGAAGACGGATTCCACTTCTTCAGTTGCTTTCTTTGATTAAGTCCTGTGTCGTCCAGACTTTTGCCTTTTGCCAGAGGCTAAAAGAGAAAGTCGTGTATAGAGTTTTGGTGAAGTGAAGAGACATCAAGGCATGGCACCTTCAAAGGTGGGCTCCAGCTCCAGCTTTGCCATCTCCTGTGACCTTAGGAAAGTCCCTTCAGCTCTCAGAGCCTCAGTTTCTTCATCTGCCTAATGGGACTCCTAATAACTCACTACTATAGGGAGGATTAAAGAGAGCCATTTTCACATAAGCACCTATGTGTCAGCCCAGTCAGTAACCCAATTGGTGCTTGGTAAATAGTGTTTTGTGAGAAAAAAAGGAATGGTTTTAAAACCAGTGAAAGTGCTTGTTAGGAAGGGAAATGCAAGGTGCTTCCAGTGGAAGAGCCCCAGGAGGAAATGACCCTTCCTGTCTCTGACTCAGCCGAAAGCAGGAAGAATCTTCATTGACATGCTCTGCTAATTATATTCTGTAACTATTTGAAAGAGCACTGAAAGATGAGTCAGAGGACCCAGGCCCAGCTTTGGCCTCTAATTTGCTGTGCAGTCTTAAATGTTTGCTCATCTATAACCTGAAGGCTTTAGACCAGTATCTCTCTAAGTTTTTAATTTCTAATACAGAGATACTGTAGATGAGAAATTGTAAAAGCATGTCATGTTGACCAAATAAGCCAACAAGTTTTTTTGGTTTTTTTTTAAATATTACCTCTGAAGAAAACATGCAACATAGATGCATCACTTGGCAGCTTACTGTGATCCCTGGAACAGTGGTGGGAGCTGTCAAAGGGAAGTATTATAATCCATTCAACAGAGAAGGAAAACAGAACCATGGTCACATAGCTAGCAAGGAAATGGACTGAGATATGAAGCCAGGTCTGCCCATACCCACCTTCTGCAAACTTTCTACTCTACCAAGAATGCTCTGGTTGTTGACCATGAAGATCTTGTTTCCAGTGAATTCATAATTAAATTACCTAAATATGTTTCATTTGATTATAGGTCTTCCTTGTTCTGCTCCAGGATTTGCCAGCATGGGAAATTCATTTGCACAGGGTCATCTTTACAATGTCCACAGTCTAGATTTTATTAAGGAGAGTATCCAATTGAGAGACACTCTGTAGAGTGTAGCCATTAACATCAGGAACTGAGAGAACAAGCTGGGCAAACACTTTGTGTTCCATGGCCTCAGGGGGAAGCTGAAGGAGAATTTCCCCAACACAACCCCTACTGGGTCTGTACAGGAGGGGCAACTGTTCTAGTAGGAAGGAGCCGGGACTGGAAGTTAAGTGCTAGGCGACCTGAGGCAAGCAACTCACTCCTCAGAGTCTCAGTGTCCTCATGGGCACATCTGTAAAGTAAAATACCCAACAGACTTCTCCTTGACTTGAACCAACTCAAGGCTCAGATAGCTTCTCCTCTGGAAATTTTTCCCAGTTCATCCAAAAACAATCACAGATTTCCTGTGCTATTCTGCATCTTAGCCTTTGTCTAATGCATTAACTACTTTTCACATGTATTATTATTATTATTGTTGTTGTTTTTATTATCTATAATAATAAAAGCATATGCATATAAGCATAACCAATGGACATAAGACACTGGGGGGTAGGGGAGGCCAGGGGATTGTCAAGAGCGGGGGAAAAAAAGGAGACATATGTAGTACTCTCTGTAATACTTTAAGCAATAAAAAAAAAAAAAAAGAAAGAAAGAAAAAAAAAGAAAACAGCAAAAAAATAAAATTAAATAAAATAAAAGCATAATATGCTAATTAGACCTGAGGTCCTTCTGGATGAAGCAACAGCGGGTGGGGGCTGAGGAGAGGCAGCGGGGCCCAAGCCCCTTGCATGAATTTCGTGCATCGGGCCTCTAGTTATTATATATTTACTTACCTATCTGTTCCACTACTAGACTGTGAGCTTCTTGAAGGCAGGGGCCATGTGATTTTATATATATATATATCTTTTTCTGTCTGGGATATTCAAGTTCCTTAAGTTTTCACACTTCATGTTGCCATATCTCCACAATGGCCTCAAAGACCTTACAGGACCTCCCAACCCCTTATCTCCCTGAGTTTCCATCCTCCCTCTCTATATCATTCATGACATTGCAGCCTCCGTGGATCCCTGTTTTTTTCTTCACACACAGGAGGGACACTCCTGGCTTGGCCCTTTAGGGAACAATTCTTTCTTTCTGGAATGCTCCTCCCCCAGAAACCTGTAGGCTAACGTTATCACCTCCTTCAGGTCTTTGCTCCAAACTGATCATCTCAATGACGCCAACACTTACTAGTAAACCTCCTATTTAATTCTGCAACCTACTTCCCAACACTCCCAAAGCCCTTCCCATGCTCAACGTTGCTTTGCTTCCATAACAGTTACCAGCTTTGAGCATACTATTTGTTGCTGTGGCTTTTATTTACCATCTGTCTCTTCCTCTCGAATGTAACTCCAGGAGAGAAGGGCTCTTTGTTCTGTTCTCTGGTATATTCCACCGCCTAACATCAGGCACATAGTAAATGCTCACTTACAGTTGTTGAATTGATTGAAATCGATCTCTTCCCCCCCCCCCCCCCCCATTTAAGCTTTTTATGTCTCCCAAATCAGTCAGGCTGAGCTCTTCCAATATTTTGGACCTAAATATTCCAGCTAAGTACTTTGATTCTGCCCTGGTCTTTATGTAGGCGTGACCCTAGTCATGGCATAGCTTTGCACACAGGAAGTGGTGAGTCCTTTAACAATACACATCTCATCTAGTTATTATACAGAATTGTTTTTGCCTCTTTTAAAAAAGAAATCTTGTTTCTTCTTATACAATAGTTCCAAAGCTGGAATTTCAGAATGGCTGGAGGCATTCTAGGCCCCTCGGTCGGTCGGACGAGCTCCCCTTTATGTGAAGGGTCCGGGGCTGGAGCAGAAACCCCTTTCTGTGGGTTCATCTTTCCCCCTTTCATTGACTTTCCGCCTCTATGAGTCAATAATTGTGCTAATCACAACTGAAACAAAGCTAATAATTGCTTCTTGGAACATTGTGTAACCATGGAATGTTGCCACGGGCCTCTGAGAATCAGACCCTAACTCTGCTCAGAGTGACTTCTTAGAGATTTTTACTTGCCGGACTTTAAGCTGAATGTTTATCATTTTCTGTTTTATTGTTTCTGGCTCCTCCCATGCCTTTGAAGTTTCTGAAATCTTTAATCACTTGGCTGGTCCCTGTACACCACGGGCTCTTCTCCCTCAAAGAGGGCACCTGGCCAAGAGAAAGGAATCGGAGACCCCCTCTTGGCTGAGCCTATAAATCAATCAGATTGCTCCGCAGCCCGCCATTGGAAACGTGAGCTGTGCTAAAAGCAAAGTTAGTGCAGTGTGTTCTGAGGAGATTAGATTATCCCAGTGGGATTTGGGTGAGTGGAAAGGGAGAGCAGCAAGTTCTCTCCACATGTAGTGTAACCCGCTCTTCCCATCTACAAGGGAAGGTCAAGGCCATGGATCCTCTCCTTCTCCTTCTCATAACCACCCTGCTTCATGAAAAGTTACAAAAGGGGCATTTTTCATGAAACTATCAGCTTGTTCTCTTCCATACCATTGGGTAACTTCCATCAGTAGTCATCCTTTTCTTGGTCTAGGCCAGTGGTCGGCAAACCGCGGCTCGAGAGCCACATGCGGCTCTTTGGCCCCTTGAGTATAGCTCTTCCACATAATACCACGTGCGGGCGCACACATTAAGTGCTATTGAAACTTCATGGCCCATGCGCAGAAGTCGGTTTTCGGCCTGGGCGAGTCTATTTTGAAGAAGTGGTGTTAGAAGAAGTGGGGGGTATTGGTCCATTGGGCGATGGGAGACCCAGCGCAGGCGGGCCACGGGATACACAGCGCGGGGGAGGTACATTGTTTGAGGTATGTTCGCTGAGGTCGACCCCTTCCAACTCTCCCATCCACACTCGTCTATCTGAAACAAGTGTACACGACGAGTGTGGATGGGAGAGGAAGGGGTCGACCTCAGCGAACGTACCTCAATCAGATTGAGGACGTTTTTAGCAAAGGCCAGCTTAGGAGTACCCTAATTAAGTTAATAACAATGTACCTACCTGTATAGTTTAAGTTTAAAAATTTGGCTCTCAAAAGAAATTTCATTCGTTGTACTGTTGATATTTGGCTCTGTTGACTAATGAGTTTGCCAACCACTAGTCTAGGCAATCCCAGGTTGCAAGCTCTTAAGGCACAACAGTCTACAGGAGTTAGACTCTCATGTCTTTGAACAGAGTGTATCCTGTTACCTCTGACTCTGCATGGTGGTAGAGTCCCTGGTCCTCCCTCCTTCCCCTACGCTCTCCACCAGCCTCTGTGTCTTGTCTTGAGAACTGGTTTCATTCTTTAGTTGTGCACTATTCCCATGGAGACAAAGAAATGAATGAAACCACACATCTGAACACTTACTATGTATCTAGTGGCTTCCATCCATCATCTTATTTTTATCCTCACAGACACCACCTCCTCACCCCGTGAAATTATTCCCCCATTTCACATACAAGAAAACTGAGGTACAGAGCATCTCAGTGACTCTTCTTAGAACATGCAACCAGGAAAGGAGCAGAACTTGACATTGAGCTCAGGCTCAGCTGTGTCTAAGTCTAATAATTTCTGTCCTACCCCAGTTCCTGCTCCCTACAATACACTTTGGGTCTTCAGCATCCAGGTGAACACTACTGAGCGTTAAATATTTCTGAGAACCTCCCCACCCCCCAACTGGTGGTCCAACTGTGGAAACACTCTGATTTTCAACACATAAAATCTATAAAAAGAGAAAAGAGAAGTGATATCTTCCTTCCTTCAGAGATGTCTGTAATACACCAGCATCCACATCCGTTCTGAGCAAGACTAGAAGAATTCTTTCTATGATTTCCACAGAATGATCCTGTAACACAAGTTTTTTTAAAAAAAATCATTTAATATATTGTTCCATCACATGACAATCCCTATGGCTTGCAACTCAAGCTGTCATGGTGGTGAGATATTCATTAGTCACCTGCAAGAAGTCAGCGGAATGCGCTGGGACACAGAGTCTGTAAAAGCAAATAGAGTCTTGTTAAGCTGTCAGGTTGCATAACATACAGCCTCACACTGGGACACTGTCACTGGGGAAAAGGGAAAAAGGCTTAGGCTATGTGCTTCACAAACTGAGAAACTGGTTTTTGGAAGCCTGACTTTTCATTGTACGCTCTTTAAAGCTAATGTGTTTCCTACTGTTATAACAACGACATGTGAGTCACATATGTGGTTTCGAGGTTCCTACACTGGATCTGTACAGTTGTTGATGTAATCAGAAATCACCTCTGGGTCTTGGAGACTAGAAGATTCAGGAGGAAAACTGCCCAGCTGATGCAATTGATGATTTTCATTAGTGCTATCACCGGCATTCCAGCATGCCCAGATTCAAATCTCCTTGGGAAATTATTCATCAATACTCTGTTTTCATTTGGAAAATATTTTTACAATCAAGGCAGAATATTTCTGGGATTCAGCCCGCAAACTTATCTTGACTCACCATGTGGAGATAGATTGTTATGGGGGGGGGGGGGGGTGGGCGGCGGTTTGAGAAGGACCTGAGGATGAGAGGGAGGCAGATTCATATTTGAACTCCAGCTCGGCCTCTTTCCTGTGATTTCAGATAGGTTACTTAACCTCTCTGAACCTTGAGTCTCTAATCTGGAAAACTGGGCCCTTATTCCCATCTCACAGTATTATGAAGTTAGACATAGAAAAGCATCTGGTAAAATAACAGGGCACAATGCAGACAAGGAGGTGTTAGGACCCGGGCTTGCCCATAGGGAACCTGGCTTGACTAATCTTCGGGAACCTGCTCTAGTTCTGGGCCTCCCAGCCCCTGCTCCCCTCCCAGCTCCCTAACCAGTGGATTCATTCAAACTTTCCCCAGGCCTTCACAGGAAGCAAGAGGAAAGTGAGAGGAAGGTAGAGAAGGGAGATGGCAGTGCTGAGCCAGCTCTTGCATGAACAGTCTTTCCTAAGGGAATGCCATTTATTAGTCTTTGAGATTGCAAAGCAGAAGGAGTATGTGATGGAGAATTCTGACCTTCAGAATTTCTGTGAGCAGCTCTTTGCATTAAATAAAAAGGGGATGGCAGGAAGATCATGGAAATGCTGCAACTTCATGTGGACAGAGGTCACGGCAGTGCTGGGAGCTGTGGACGATTCATTGCGCAGGAAAGAGGAGGACCCATATAGAGACCCCTATCCCCAGAAGGAGGGAGCATGAAGGAATTGCTCTGAGGATCACATCATAGAACTTGTACCCTCAGTCTTCTTCAGGTCAAAAGCTTTTCCTTATGAGCCATGTATTTTGAGCTTCACCCCAACACTATGAGTCGGGAACCCCCTTTTGAGAGATCAGAAACTTGAGGCACAGAAACCCTGTAGGACCTGAGAATTTGCTGAGATTATGCTGGAGAAATAGCCACCTGTCGCCTCAGTGTGATAGGTGTCCGTTGGTTCACACTAATTTCTATTTTTTTAATTTATCTTTATTGTTGACAGCATTACAGATGTCCCTTTTTTTTTTTCCATTGACCCCACTTGTTTCTTAATTACATCATGAACTTGGATTTATCCTGAAGATCTGGGGAAGGGCGGAGGATGTTATACGATTTATAAAGTCTTTTCATGTTTTAGTGGTTTTCTTCCAAAAGAAACAAGAGGGAGAAATGCAAAGGCAAATAGTAATAATAATCTGCATAAAAACTCTGTAGGGAAACTCAATGATGTGGGGTTCTTAAAAGTTTACCATATTAAAAAGAAAACAGGAAAAGTCTGTAAGAAACAACAAACATCTTTATCTTATCAAAGGCTGATATGCAAATGAGTAATTGCTTCCTCTTTCTAATAACAATAATAAGTGCTTATTAGCTTCTAGACAGCATTATCCCCTCAATCCAATGGAACAGACCTGACTATACTGTTTTTTCAAGACGAAGAAAGGGTTTAGAGAAGTGAAGGAATTAGCCCAAGGACACTCAGCTGGTATGTGGCAGAGCCAGGATCTGAACACATTCAGGTGCCAGACATGTGCTCTTACTCTTAACTGCCACCTCCCAGAAACTGGCAGATTGCATGCATTTTTTCATGAATTATGAAAAAAAAACAAAAAAAAAACAGAAAAAGAGCCACATGAGGTAGGAATTATTACTCTAAATTCTCAGATAAAAAAATTAAAGCTCAGAATCCTTATGTGACTTCTCCGAGGCCACACAACTAGTCCGAGGACGAGTCGAGATTCAGACCCAGAACTTTTGACTCGGTGCCTAGGGCTGTTTCTCCCTTAGTATCTGGCACCGTAATTCTTCTTGAGAAGGAACTAGGTTAGTGCAGGATTTATTCCTCCACAAGAAGAACTTGTTAAATTGTACAAAGACTTACAGCAAGCGGACTACCGCACTCGCTGCCAAAATACTCATTCACTCAGTTGTCAACCAATATTTATAGAGTATCGAGTGCGCAGCAGGCATGGCCACGTGCCTTGGCGGACAGAATGAGCACAGAATAAAAGATGGGTCTCTACCCTCACGGTGCTTTTTGGGTCCCAGATGCCTCCTTTCCCAGACACACTTTCCCAATATTGATGAGGAAAGAAAGCCAGCTCTGAATCTCGGTTGTTTCCTACTGAATTTCCCCTGAAACCCCCACTGCCTTTCAGATAATCTGGTTGTTTGTGGGGGGCAGGGGGTAGGGGGGGCATTCTACAGAGCTGTGACCCCAATGAGGATGACTGTAGTAACTCTCTGACAAATTCCTTAGACGTCGCCATCACTAGGCTGGATGAGCAGTGTGTCCTAAGCAACTCTGGCTGCAGCCAACACCAAACAGCAACCTCAGAGCACAGGCACGTGCCTTGATGACGTTCTGAGTGCAGACACCTGCACCGCAAGTCTCTTTGGACCTTCCTTGGAATGGCTTGATTTCCACCGGGAGAGCACTTGCGGGCCCTGTGGATGAACTGCTCCACGAATCTCCAGCATTGCTGCTGCGGGAACCACTGCCAAAAGGAGATTCCTTGGAGTGGTGATGCGAGTGTATCTTGTTTGCCTTCCCTGCATGCAGGGAAGGACTGGAAAGAAGCAATCAGATGGGATGACTGGCTGTTAGCAGTTTCCAGCTGACTTTGCCAGGCCCAGAGAACTATGACCTAACCTCTGCTTCAGGGAGACTACAAACAAATGTAAACAATCAGTTTCCAAGGCCGGCGTCCAACTCCTGGTGTCTTGGTCCCCTCTGCATTGTAATGTATGTCTCAGTATCCTGGTAACTGCTGAGGAGGCTCTCAGGCGAGAGGACCAGTACTGATTGCAATCTCAATAAAAGGCAAGGTCCATGTGTGCACATCTTTTTACAGTTAACGAGATCCTGTTATTTCCAGCACCTCGCTCAATACCCACAATAATGTGGAACAGCAAGTTTTGCTATTCTCATGCCAAAAATAAAGAAACTAAGAGTTAGTGGCAGAACTGGGGCTAAACTCTAGGTTTACCCACTACTGGAATAATTTTCCATCTTCTGCTTTTTCGTAAGATGAGATGAGTATTATAATAAGAACTAGAAGCCTAGCACGTGAAATCGTGCGGCCCCGCCCACCCACTCAGCCTCACAGTGCTCGCAACACTGCCCGCCCATGCCGGTCTTTGGTTGTTAGGGCATTAGGGCCACAGGCCTTTTATAATATAGATACCTTCTTTGAAAGTTTCTTAGATGGTCTAGAGATTATGTAAACACTTTAATAAGTGCATATATTTATATACCCGTCTCTGCATGTATAAACACATATGTTTACATATATATGGCATTTAGCCTTTCACCTGGCATAAAGTAGTCCCTCCTAAGAAATACATTGTTGTTTTGTTTGTTTGTGTGAAGTAAAGCAGCATAGTATAATTGTTCAGGCATGGTTTCTGAATTCAGGTCAATTTAGGGTGATATCATGACCTTGGACAAGTTAAGAAAGTGTACCTGCTACATGTGCCATGATCAGGAATCGAATGCCTCAATTTCTTAATCTCTCAGGGATTAGTTTGTTTACCTGAAAATGGGAGTAATAATTTTAAAAAAACAAGCGAAGGTTTGAACGAGAGTTGTATAGATAGAAGATAGGAATTTGCTTCCCAACACTGAAATGTAAGAAGCAAACCACTACTTTGATTAGGTAGAGCTGGAGTCTCCTTTCTAAGCTCTATGCAAAGATTCAAAAGTTTTCCATGATGCCTGAATAGAAGAAAGAACTCCCTTCTAAAATCTATAGCTGTTCCTGAGATGTTGAAATTAAAATGTTTCCATTCACGAACAGGGAACTCTTTGCCCTCAGGCTAAGCATGAGCATTGGACTATTTTCCAAAGGTCCCCAAACTGACTCTCAGTGGCCAATTCTGTGGTGTCCATGTACCACTCCATCGGAAATCCTGACAGCATCTTAGGATGCTGCATATCAGGATGCTGCCTAAGTTTCTGTCACTTGTGGGACCTGCCCCAGCATGCTCTCTAACCCGGGGCTTTAGGATGATAACCTATGCCTACCTTGTAGAGCCAGTTCTGCCTCCTTCCCCACAGTAGATACCAATTTCCCTCAATAAGTCCCTCAAACAAAGGTCTGAGGATGGGAGTAGATATGAGGGTGTCTTTTAGATGCTTTATCTTTGCAGGTTGCAACACAAAAGCCTTTAATAACTCTGTCAAGGGGAGGGGACATGTGCTCTGGACACATTTTTTTGACCCTCTTATCATAAGGAAAACACAAATTAATACCCAAAATTTTTTTTGCCAACAACAATAATTTTTATGATAACCTTAATCAATAAAAAATTTTAAAAAAATAATAAAAATAATGAAGAAGAAAAAGAAAGAGGAGGAGGAGGAGGAGGAAGAAAGAAGAAGAAGGGCCCCAGCTTAGCTGTCACAATACAGCAAGGTTGTGGGTTCAATCCCCGGTCAGGGCTCATAACAGGAATCAACCAGTGAATGCATAAACAAATCAATGTTTATTTCTCTCTCTCTAAAAAATTATTTTAAAAAAGCAGGAGAAATAAAATGTAGTATCAAGTATTGTATGGCATATTGTAAACACTTAATAATTGGTAGTATAATTACTTGTGCTATTGCAGTTTTATGCTTCTGTTATTGCCTCATGGATCTTGGAGTGAGAAACTGTGATATAGAACAAGCACTTTGTCAGATGATTAATAACCAGGTTCTCCAAAATAAGTAGAAATGAGATCTTGAAATCTCATCTGGGATTTTATTTGCTAACCTCCCCTTCTTTCTTAATGTAGTTTGGCTTGACCCAAGAAAGATAATTTGGCAAATATTAAGGTGGAGCAATATCATTCGTGCAAGTACATAAATATGACATGAGGAGATCCATACCAGCAGTATCCTAAAAGAATAATGAACTCTGACCAAGCAGGGTTCATTCCAGAAATGCAAGGATGGTTCAATGCTGAAAATGTTGATAACTGCAATACATCAGTACATCAGATGGTAAAGGAAAAAAACATGATCATCTTGATGAAATATACCATACTGTCCTGATTAAACTAGAAATAGTACAGAAGGAATTGAATGATAGTTCTCACATGGTAAAGAATAATGAGAAGTCAATTTCAAACTTGAAAAGTAAACACTAGGTGCATTATTTAACATTGTTCTGGAAATTGAAGTCAGTGAAATAAGGTACAAAGAGATAAATGTATTAAAAAGGAGGTTTAAAAATCAATTATTATTTAGTTTCTTAACCCCAAAAGACACAAAAATGAGAAACTTACTAGTTAAGAAAGGTTACTGGCTACAACTAATTATATAATAATCAATAACTTATTTATATAACTACAGTAGGTAAATTAAATATTAGTATGAAATTGGTAAATTCAATTTAAAAATCCATCTAAAATAAATTTAATAACACCATATCCAAAAAAATCCTCAAAATTTGTATAGATGTAAATGTAAGAGCAATCTACACTAATAAAAGAGAAAAATGGTAATTGGCGAACGACGCTACCCTTTTCACTGGCTAATCAGGGCTATATGCAAATTAACTGCCAACTAAGATTGGCAGTTAACTGCCAACTAAGATTGGCAGTTAACTGCCAACAAGATGGCAGTTAATTTGCATATGTAGGCACAATGCAGGGAGGCGAAAGGGAAAGCAGGAAGAAGCCCCCTGCCACTGACAGTGATCGGAAACCCAGGGGGGAGCTAAGAGCTGGGAGGCAGGGCAAAGGCGGCCCTGGGGCCGCCTTTGCCCTGCCCCCCAGCCATGATCGGAGAATCAGGTGCCTTTTCCGCTCTGGCCAGTGATAGCAGGAAGTAGGGGTGGAGTCAGCGGTGGGAGCTGGGCACGGTCGAAGCTGGCAGTCCCAGGAGCTAGGGGTCCCTTGCCTGGGCCTAAAGCGAAGCCCACGATCGCGGGGCGCTGCAGCTGGGGGTCCCCGCTGCCCGGGCCGGACGCCTCAGCCAGAGGCATTAGGCCTGGGCAAGGGCAGAGCCTGCAACCTCGGGGAGCTGGGGGTCCCTTGCCCATGCCTGACACCTCTGCCAGAGGCCTCAGGCCTGGTCAAGGGGCCGATCCGGTGATTGGTGATCGGAGGGTGATGAGGGTCAACTCCTCTGGCCGAGGCATCAGGCCTAGGTGGGGGGCGGAGCCGGGGATTGGGGGGATATGATGGTCCCTTTGCCCAGGCCTGAAGCCTGGGTCAGAGGCGTCAGGCTTGGGCGGGGGGTGGAGCAAGCGATCAGAGAGAAATGGGGGTCCCCTGCCCAGGCATGATTCCTGGGCCAGAGGCCTCAGGCCTGGGCGGGGGCCAGAGCCAGTGATCGGGGGGAGATGGGGGTCCCCTGTCCAAGCCTGACACCTCTGGCGGAGGCGTCAGGCCTGGGCAAGGGGCCGATCAGGCGATCGAAGTGTGATGGGGGTCTACGCCTCTGGCCGAGGCATCAGGCCCGGGCAAGGGGCAGAGCCAGCAATCGGAGGGGTCTGGGGGTCCCCTGCCCAGGCCTGATGCCTGGGCCAGAGGCATCAGGCCTGGGCTGGGGGCAGAACCAGTGATGGGGGGAAATGAGGGTCCCCTGCCCAGGCCTGACGCCTCTGTCAGAGGCGTCAGGCCTGGGCAAGGGGCCGATCCTGCGATTGGAGGGTGATGGGGGTCAACGCCTGAGGGCTCCCAGTATGTGAGAGGGGGCAGGCTGGGCTGAGGGACACCCCCCCCACACACACACACCCAGTGCACGAATTTCGTGCACCGGGCCCCTAGTAACTATATAACATTTAGAAGAAAATATAGGAATAAATTTTCATGACTGGGTTAGGCAAAGTATTCATATATATAACACTGAAAGCACAAACAGAAGGAAATAAACTGGACTTGATAAACATTTAAAACTTTTGTGCTTCAAAGAACACTTTTAAGAAAGTGAAAAGATAGCCCACAAATAAAGAGAAGATATTTCCAACTGATTTGTAAATATTGACTAGGGACTTGTATTCAAAATATATGAAAAACTCCTACAACTCAATAATGAAATGACAATCCAGTTAAAAAATGGGCAAAGGATATGAATAGACACTTCTCTGAAGAAGCTGTACAAATAGCTAATATGCACATTAAAAGATGCTCAAACTCATTACATGCAATTCAAAATCACTTCAAGAAATACCACTTCAAGTCCACCTGGGTGGTGTATGAGAACTGGTTACTCAATTACTATCTCAGGATCATGTCAACAAATGCTCCTGAGCTCAATAGATGCCTACAATTGATATATCAAGAAGCATCATACAAATGTAATTTAGAAATAGAGACACAAGTTAAAGTAGTTGAAATGTCTGATATGTGGTCAAAACTGGTAAATAGGGACAGAGAGAGAAAGAATTACTACGCTTTATTATAAAACTTTAGTAGTATTTGATTTTTTAAAAGAAGTATATTCATGCATAACATAGTTGAAATAATAAAAATGGAGATGAAAATCTACTCTGTAGGACTGACGTGTGGGTGAGAGATAATGTGTGAGAAGAGCCTGGCTCAGACTGCCCGGTCAGTGGATGCAGTGCCACAGCCCACGCCTTAGTGCTGCATCCCAGCCTGCAGACCCTGCCAGGCCTCCATGTGAGTCCTTGTGCTCTCTGCAGCCAAAATCTGTTGCTTTGTGCACTTTTTTTCTCAGGGAAGATGTAAATAAATTATCATGGCCTTTTCTCATAACCTTTGTCTCTGCCTCTCTCCTGACATCCTGCCTTATTTAATCATGACTTGAGCAAATCGAAACCCATGGCTTCTCTAACCCAAATGATACTTGCAGAAGCTCAGGGGCATTGATAAAAGAAGAATCCTTTGCTTCCAGTTGGTGCCAGTCAGCTGGCACTGCTGGATCCCACCCTCTGAAGGTGTCCATGCTCTCACCAGAAGTGGCTTAATGATGGGCTCCCGTACCCAGTGCCCAGGACACCCCTTTACAGTCTGTCTGTCTATCACTTCCTGTCTCTGTTGGATGGGCAGTAGATGGCAACAAGTGGCTTCCTCCCAGATGCCAGCCAGTCCTATGAATGTTTCTCTTAGTTTGAGAAAGAACCTGGCTGAGCACAGAACGGTTTTTGGCAGACAACAGGGGGATGAGTCAAGGCAAAAAGCAGAACTGAGCCATGGTGAACTTTAGTCACCAGAATGGCATTTGCCATTCAACAAACATGTATCGGGCTGTGCTGTGGGCTGCTCACCCGATGCTCAGTTATCCCGTGAATAGGCATTTCTCCTCATTTACCATATGGAAAGCAGACATAGAGATGTTAGGTGACCCTGTTAGGCTCCCAGCTAGGACCTGCTGAAGGCAGGATTTGAACTGTTTCCAAATTAGTGTTTCTGTCATGTCACAGCTACCTCTCCTCCATTCCAGGCAATGGATGAGGGTGTTTGCTAAACCAGGCAGGCTCGGGGTCAACCCTGCAGATGGGAAGGACGAAGACTCTGGCTCTCCTGTGCAGGCCTTCCTGACAGATCTCAGTGTAGGTGCTGCCCAACCTGAAACAGCACGTGTGGACGGGTGTCTCTTTCAGGCTGCAAATAACAAGAACTTGGGTAGCCTCCGATGCAGAGATTTTGTGGAAAGATAGTCAGGGAAGTAGGGAAGTTCCAGACACTGGCCGCTGCTCTGCCAAGCCTCGTGCCCGAGAAACAACAGCAGCCTGGGGTGTTTACCGTCCTTAGAGGCCACCACGGAGTTCCCTCTTCTGATGCTCTTTATTCCTGCGCTTCCCTTCTGTGTCTCCTTAGCCCCCTCTACTCCCAGGTGTCTCCACCATTTCTACTCCTTTTTACTGAATTTTCTCTATGAATTTTCTCTATTTTCTCTTATAACTTTTCTAGAGAAATCCCAGCGGTGTCCTTTACGTGTAATATGGGATGTTGATGTAGGGCGGATGCTCAAGGCTGCTGCCCATTACCTGAGGTCTGGATTCTAGCCAGAGAGTGAATCTTTGGTCTAATCAGTTGTCACTGGGGTGAGGGAGTCCCAGCGCAGAGCATGACAAGTTATACCCAAGGCACTACAGCCTGGTAGGCATTCGAAATCTTCGCACTCATGCTCGCAATACTGCACCAAGAACTGGCCTCATCTCCTCTCCCTGTCAGTTACCCAGCCAAGGGATCCAGAAGGATCCCAAAGTATCAGTGAGATCCCGCCATGCCTTGCAGCCCAGCCCAGCCAAGTGACCACACTGTAATTCATCTAAATGAGTTCCCTGTTTGTTGTGGGATGGACCTAATGCTAAGAAAAAGAAGGAACCATCTGGCTTTTTTCAATTACTGCCCTTCTTTCAGGTTCATCAGGATCCCACTTTCCTGTGTTGTTTTTTCCCCCACCATATTTTTTATCCATCTCATAAAGAAACAAACCTTGATTTCTCATGAACTCATTTCGAGTCCTGGCTCCAACCCTTTTCCGAGTAACTCACTCCATGTGTCCCCCCTCCTGTTGGATTGAATTCTCCTGGAGGCTCTGACATTATTTGTTCTTTAACAAACATTGCTTAGCCTGACCTCCGGGCCAGGTGCTGCACTGGGATTTGGGGGCGATTGGTCGCCAGCCTGGCCGATATCATTCCTGCCAGCATCACTGCCAGTAACACTTACCAGGGACAGACACGAGGGCAGCCGCCCCCCAGCCCTGGGCTGGCTAATGAAAATGGAGTCTCAGAGAAGCTGGGAGGACCTAGGACAGTGATGGCGAACCTATGACACGCGTGTCAGAGGTGACACGCGAACTCATTTTTTTGGTTGATTTTTCTTTGTTAAATGGCATTTAAATATATAAAATAACTATCAAAAATATAAGTCTTTGTTTTACTATGGTTGCACATATCAAAAAATTTCTATATGTGACACGGCACCAGAGTTAAGTTAGGGTTTTTCAAAATGCTGGCACACTGAGCTCAAAAGGTTCGCCATCACTGACCTAGGATGTAAGATCAACTTGAGAACTTTGGAGTTTACAGGTGACCCCCCCAGTGGGACTGCCCACAGCTTGAATCTGAATATAATCTGAATGCTTTTCCGAGGCCGAGGCCGGCCTCAACGGGAAACAGCAGGGTTCCTTTCATGATGGCAAATGAGGCTGCTCGGGAAGGTTCTCCTCCACTCCCGTCACCCAAACAGCTGCATGTGCAGGACCAACACAGGCCCTGTGACCACACACGCTAACTCTTCAGGGTTCGTCGTATAAACCCATCGTTTGTCCTGTGCTCCCACAGTTTGTATCTTTACCAAAATAACTCTGCAAGTTCATTAAGGGTGGGTATCATTATCTGCATTGCTTTGCCGATTTATGTATTCCTTTATAGCTGCAATCATCCAACCAGTATTTACTGGGTACCTACCTTGTGCCTGTCCCGGGATGATCAACAGAGGAACGTGGTGCGAATGAAACGTGTATAACTCTCAAGAAGCGCAGCCTCGTGGTGGGTACAGTTCCCCACACAGGCAGCGCCTGCCCGTACCGAGTGTGCTGTTGTGACCGAAGCACAAGGGACTGAGCCCAGGGCAGGCAGGATGGTTTCAGAGAGAAGGCAGGGTCAGAGGGGCCGGTACACATGGGCGACCTGGCTGGCAGGGGCAGGCATCTGGGCTGCATGCTGAGGGCCATGAGACGTAAGCTTGGGGCAATTGGAGAAGTTGCCTGAGCTGCAGAGAGGCTCTGTGCCAGTCTTGTCCTTTCTTAAAGGGACAAAGCCACCCAGGAACTTCTCCAGAATGCACTGGCTGGGGGAACTATGGGAGCCCCAGCAGGTCTGGGTGGAAGAGACCAGATGTGCAGAAGAAAATAGCATTGACCGAGTACCTGCTACATGCTGTACACATGGCCATGATTTTAATCTCGTGTTAGCAATGAGGAAGGACCCAAGAAGCCTGGTTTCAGGCCCGGGTCTCACCTCCGGTCACAAGACCTTGGGCAAATTGCTTTACTTCTCTGTGGGCCACTCTCATCCTGGATGAAGGATGGGATTCGGGCCTGAAGAGAGGGAAAAATGGCATCGGATATTGGAAAGGCAGCACACGGGCAAGGCTTTTTGTTTGCTTGGGTAAAGGATGCTGACAGAGCACCCCCAGGCCCATTCTAAGGTGAGGAAGCTGGTGGTGCACAAAGCTGAGGCTTGTGGAGACACGGGAGGGGGCAGAGGAATGGGAAATGGGCCTGGGTTACAGTTGGGTTCTGATCCCTAATCAGCATGTCACTGCAGCTATGTCTTTTCATTGTGGCCACTTTCCATCTGAAAAGAAAAGAGAGTCTTTCCAGCATCAGATATCTAAGAGTCTATAAGACAGGGAAGCCTGGCCAGTGGTTGAGTGTCGACCTATGAACCAGGAGGTCACAGTTCGATTCCTGATCAGGGCACATACCCTGGTGGTGGGCTTGATCCCCAATGTGGGGAATGCAGGAGGCAGCCAATCAGTGATTCTCTCTCATCATTGATGTTTCCTCTCTCTCTCTCCTTCTCCTCTCTCCCTTCGTCTCTGAAATCAATAAAAATATATTTTTTTTAAAAGAAGAAGTAGAGGTCTTAGGACTCCAACTTTAAAAAATTCTTTAAATGAAAAAAGACAGGGAAGAGGCTGGGAGCTCTGAAGATACAAGAGTAAGTGGAGGGGGAAATAGCAAGTTCTGTGCATCCGCCCCATTTGCAAGATATTGGAATTCCTTCCTGCTTCATGTAGACAATGAGTTGCTTAGTAGAGGCTTCCAGGAGAGCTAGGACTCTTTCTCTCCTGGAAAAGGAAAGACCCCTGTTCCACTTAGAAAAAAAAATAAAGAAAAGCTATAAACCTCCTTCACCTTTTAAATTCCCTGTTTGGTTGATCAGCATCACCCTCTGTCTAGCTGCCCCAGCTGGACACCTAGCCATCATTCCAGTTGCTCCACCTCTCTGGTCTCCCACATCCAGTCCCTGAGCCCCATGGACTCTCCCTCCCCAGCCACTCTCCAAAGTGGTCTCTCTTTCCTTCCACTCCAAGTGCTTTGCTCCCCACCCCTCACTGTTTTACACCTGGTCTGTCACAGCAGTTGCCTGAATGGACTTCCTCTCCCTACTCACCTCTCCACAGACCCCACACCATGGGAGAGACCTTGTGTTTACACTGCTTGTGCCCACCTCATATCCTCTCAGCCCATCTTTCAGCCACTGCTGGGAGGGATCCGAGGCACCTGGCTCACTCGCTGCCCTGGGTTTCTCTCACATCACGTGGCAGGGCACCCATGGGAACCTCCACTGATACTTGGGCAAATCTGGAAATTCAAGGAAGTTAACATCCCATGGAGCAGTCCTTAACCTGTGGGGATGGAAAGCAGGTGGATTAGTGACCCCCATTTCCCATCTTTAGACAGATAATTTTGACATACTTTCTATATGCTCCTCAAGGGGTCCCTGCAGAATTCAACCCCCGTTACCTATAGCGATGATCAGGAAAGAAGGAAGGTAGGAAGGAAAGAAGGCAGATAAGAAGGAAGGCATGAAGGCAGGCAGGAGAGACAGAGAATTGAAAACCTGGCCTACAAGATAAATCTATACTCCTTACATTGGCATTCAAGGTCCTTGTAGTCCATGAAGTGACTCCTTACCTTTCCATCCATATCTAGATGTGAACTTGGCCTTCACATCTACCTGCCATTATTTTTCAAGAGTGCCATGCCATTCTTGGCTGTGTTTCTCAGTGTTTAGAGTGTCGACCTGTGCACGAAAGGGTGGAGGGTTTGATTCCAGTCAAGGGCATGTACCTGGGTTTCAGGTTTGATCTCCAGTCCCAGTTGGAGTGCGTGTGCAAGGCAACCAATTAATGTGACTCTCTCATATCGATGTTTCTCTCACTCTGTCTCTCTTTCTCTCTCTCTCCCCCTCCTCCTTCCCTTCCACTCTCTCTAAAAATCAATGGAAAAAATATCCTCGGGTGAGCATTAACAACAACAACAAAAAATTCCATGCTATCTCACACCTCCTTTCTCTTTCCTCACTGATCCCTCTGCCTGCTGGACTCTTACTTATTCTCCATGTTCAACCCAATGTCACCTTCACTGTGGTGCTTTCCATGTGAGTGGCTCATGACAATACCTCCACAGCCATCACCATTACCTTCCTACTAAATCACATACTGAGCTCTTATGATGAGCCGTGAGCTCTGCTAGCTGCTTCACATAGCCTGGTTCATGTAAAGCCTTTTAAGAAAAAGGTAATTATGATACTGAGGATATAGGCCCAGCTCAGAAACTGAGGCTCTTGGAAGTTCAGAACCTTGTGATGCTAGAGAGTATTCCTGTAGGATTTGCGCAATCATGTGACTATTCATGTGTCTTTTCTCACCAGACTAAAGAGCTGGGAGGGGGAGCGGGCAAGGGACAGAATCTCGTACATCTCTGTGACCTTCTTTGAGCAGAGCTCAGCATGAATGTCAGCACATCCCACCCCAGGACTGGACTCTGAACCTCCTTGCTGCTTCCAAAGTGCCTGTGTTCCCCTTTATGTAAAAATAATTGTTAACTTTTCTTGAGGACTTGCTCCACCTAATGTAATCCTCAAGTAAGCCTGTGAGCTTTTGTTGGCGTCATAGGTTGATCATATTGCATTATATAATAGTCCCCACCTTTTGCAAGAGCCCTTGGGGTCTCAAGAGGAGGGTCCTTGCTAGCTCTGCCTGTTTCCACAGCTGCCCGCCCAGGGTTGGGCACAGAGAAGTGCTGTAACAGTACAGGTAGGGCCTCTGGGACAGGCCTGTTAGGTGTGGTGGCTGGTGTTTTCCCCGGCTGGGCCTGGGCCTGTGGTCCTGGGGCCAGCTTCAGAGCCGACCTTCACGTCTCAGACCTGCCTTTGGATCTGGCTTCTCCTGGGAGCCTAGGTTTATAAACAAAAAACAAATGGAGCAAATAAAAACATTATCTCACTGGTGCTTGAGTCAGCTGCTCCAGATGTCTTGGGGGGGAGATGGGAATGGGGTACTGCAGAGCCGGCTGAGCTCAGCCCCGCCTGAAATGGGGCCGCAGCAGGGTGCACATGGAGCAAAGACGACTCCTTGGGTTTGAGTCTTGGCAGGCAATGGGCTGCCATCACTGCCATCCCTGCCTGCAACCTTCCCTTTCCCACTGGCCATGATGGATGCCTACCACCACCTGGGCATCCAGCTGGCACCTCTGAATCCCCAGAGGAGGCCCAGGACAGCTGTTCAATATGCTAAACAGAGCTATTGAATGAGGCACCTTACCTCCATGATCTCATTTAGTCTCCACAGATTGCAGCAAGGTCAGGTTTACCAGCCCCACTTGACAGATGCAAGGCTGAGGCCCAACAAGTTAAATGATGTGCCCACAGCCAGGAGCAAACAAGTGAATCTGGACTCTGCCCAAGGTCATTTGTCCTGAGCTTCTGAGCTTGTTCCAATCACCCTGCCAAGAAGACGTGATGCCCAGGGCTGATAGCAAACGTCACAGTTCTAAGCCACTCTGCTGAGGACGTTTAAGGATGCTAAGGAAGACCTTTAAGAGCGAGGTATTTCTAGAATCCACCTTCCTGCAATTGTGCTTTACAACAGAAAGAGCACTCACTGGGGAGTCAGGGATCCCAGGATGAGGCCTGGACTCCCTTGCCATTCATGTTCTCTGTACCCTCTGGGCTGCAGTTCCTCTGATTATGACTGAGTGTTGTTGTTTTTTCAGATGAGCCCTGACCTCAGGCAACCCATATGGATGTAACTTCCTGTCCCATATTAGGTTTCCCACATTTTAGAGGACTCTTTGACACTTTCACCTCTTCTGAGCCAGGCACAGACATGAAAAGACAGTCAACAACATGGGTTCATCCAGCCCCCACAGAGCAAAAGGCAGAGAACAGGGTGGTTTCGCACAGCAGCCTCCTGGCTCCGCCCATCCACATGGAGTTTTCTCTCCTCCCAACCATGCTGCAAAGATACAGAAACTCCAAGGAGAACTGTGCTCCATTCTCCTATTTTTCTCATGTGTTTCAGGATTTGGCTCACTCCAACATTTCATTCTCCAGACGTGATTCAGAGCAGAAGTTCCAATACATCTTGACATTTTCCACCCAGTCTGAAGGTCCTGCATGTGGGCCTATCCCGAGGCTGTCTTGCTATTTATTCAGTAACTAATTAGTACTGGTAGAGGAACAAGTGTAGCCTCAAGGTTGTTGCCAAGACCAACAGCATCCAATTCTACTGGAGGTAAGAAGGGTGGGACTGAGTCCAAAGTCTGGCAGAGGCCAACACAGCCAAGCTACGTTGGGGCAGGAAGGGGAGAGAAGGTGCTTAGATGTGCATTGGAGGGGCCAGAGATTAGGAGGTGGGGGAGTACCTTTTAGGAGGAAAGTATAATCGGACTTAGCAGAGAATTTAGACTTAAAACCATGAGTGATAACTTCTCTCCTCTTCCTTCTGTTTGCTGGCACATGTCCTGGATTAACCCCAAATTGTACCATGTCTGAGATTTTTGTGTACGTGTGTGTTTGGGGGGGTCGGGTGGGGGATGGTTTCATTGTAGATGAAGCCAGGTAAATGGAAGACCTCCATTGCCACAAAAATTCAAGTCAATAATTTAATTTGTACTCACTGAGTGAACCCCTTCTCTGGCACACTGAAGTGTCCACAACATTGATGTGGAGGCAAATGACTCATGGTCCCTGGTCTTAAAAAACTGACCAGCCAGAGGAGAGTCACACGGGGAAACAGACAGGAGGCTCAGTGTGAGAAGGCGGGTGGCAGTGTGTTGTGTAAGCTCTACATGAAAAGGAGGGAAAGGGACCTGGCTCTGGCTAGGGATGTTGAGAAAGGCTTTCCGGTGGAGGAGGCCTTTGAGATGGGACTTTAAGGCTGAGTGGGGACTGATGGAGAAGGAAAATCACGGAAGGGCTTCCAGACTCTGCATTGCATGACACGGAGAGGGAGCCCTCCTGGAGTTGGGTACCTACCTCTTTTGTCTTGCTCTAGTCCTCATGTTGTGCAAAAGCAGGGAAGCACAAAGTAGCTCACCTAGATTAAGGTGCTGCAAGCAGCTGCAGGTGTAGGATGCATGATTAGAATATTCTAGACTGAATGAGAAGGCAGTGCCCAGGTCAAGAAGAGCCTCATTGCCTGTCTAAGGACTAAGGACTTCACACTCTAAACCTGCATTGTCCAGTGAGGGAGTTACTCGCCTCACTGAAGCTATTGAAATTTAATAAAATTAAAAATTCAGTTCCTCAGTAGCACAAGTAATATTTCAAGCACTCAATAGCCACATATGTCTAGTGACTGCTGTATTGGGAAGTGTATATATAGACCATTTTCATCACAGAAAGTTCTATTGGACAGTATTGCTTTAGACACTGGGAACCACTGACAGTTTATAACCTGAGAAGTAAGAAGGTCAGACCAGTGACACATAAGGGTCTGGCTGTAGGGGAAAGAGAATGCAGACAAGCCATTTACTGTTAAACCAGCTGAAACTTGATGAGGATGGCCAATAGAAGGGGCCAGAGATGAGTGTAATCCTTATTTCTTCAGATGAGCTTTGATGAGAATGTAGAAGAGACACGGAAAATGGCAAGAGATTGACTCTACCTTTCTATGGAGAAGGGAAGAAATGCACATAAGTGCTATCTTTGAACCAGGGACCAAGTCCTCTCCAGGGCTGCTACCTTCTAGAGCTGATGGACCATTAGGGCCTGTTGTCCTCTCCATGTCTATTCTCCCTAACACTACAGAATCCTGAGGCTCAGCCACATCTGCAGGGACTCAGATCCAGACTGTCTGGGTTCAAATCTCACCGTGGCACTTGCTAACTGTATGATCTTGTAAAAGTTTTAAAACTTCTCTCTGCCTTTGTTTTCCCATGTGGGAATGATAATGGGAACTACATTATAGACTCATTGAGGGTCAAAGGAGATAATATTTGTAATATACTTAAAACATATTATAGTAAGCCTCAAAATAAGTATAAGTTGGTGTTATGACCAAGAAGCAGTGTGGTCTGGGGTATAGAGCATGGACTCCGAATTGTTCCTTGTGTACTTAAAATGCAGCTCAGTCACTTTCTAGCTGGTGGCTTTGGAAAATGCATTTCCAATTCTCTGTGCTTTCATTCCCTCATCTCCGAAGCTAGTACCTGCCTCATGAGGCTATTGTGAGAGTCTAATGAAGTCATATATGTAATAGACTTAGAATACTACCTGGCACATTGAAGTGCTCATAAGTGTGCACTCTCTTAGTTACTGTTAATGTTACATCAGTGCTGTTGTGACTATACTCAGGGAATCCAACAAATGTTTTGATTCTCTCATACTTGAACATTCTATCGTACCCCTTCAATGTTGACCTCCTGAAAAGGTGGAGGTAGTAGGAACTTGACTTGGTGATCTTCTCCATGAACCCCCTCAATCCAAACATTTCTTCTCCCTCTTCCTATTTCCAGGAGCCTATCCCACCTCATATTCCAAGTTGCTCAGAGTAACAAACTAGAAGTAGCTCTTGATTGCGGATTTCAAAATCTTTTTTGTTCTCTTCTCAACAAAATCTAGCTTCTAAGACTTGACTCACTCCAACTAAGGGGAAGATGTCAGTGGATGGACACAATGCTGTTCTTCTCTTTGCATTATTGCTGAAAACAATTTCTTTCCTAGGGAAATGGATGCCTCCACCTAAGTGGGGGAAGAAGGTTCTGTGCAAATAAATGGGAAAAAGAAAGTACCTTGATCCATTTCAGAAGCACACTAGCCCATGACCTGTGTGTCTAATGCAGGGGTGGGCAAACTTTTTGACTCGAGGGCCACAATGGGTTCTTAAACTGGACCGGAGGGCCAGAACAAAAGCATGGATGGAGTGTTTGTGTGAACTAATATAAATTCAAAGTAAACATCATTACATAAAAGGGTACGGTCTTTTTTTTTTTTTAGTTTTATTTATTTCAAACGGGCCGGATCCGGCCCGCGGGCCGTAGTTTGCCCACGGCTGGTCTAATGAGTTCAGGGCCCAGGGTTTCAGGTCCAAAATCTGGACCCAGGATGAGTCAACACAGGTTTGTGAGGGACATTCCTTTACAAAGGGTTTATTGATGACCTCTCTGAATTTCCCCTGGGCCTTTCCCAAAGGACAGTCTCAGATAGACATGAACTGCATATCAGAACCCCCTGGAAGATGGCCCATATGGCCAGGGAACTGCTGAGTGAGGGAAGTGACAACCGTGTTTTTTAAAGCCCTTTCATTCCTATCACTAATCCCCCAACATTCTTCCCCGTGTGGTCATACATATAAATCAGGTATGATTCTGCCATTTACCACTACGCTTCTGTCAGTCACCCTGATGTTGATTCAGGAAGCCTGCTTGCTCTTTGCACCAAGAAGAGCTTGGTGAGGACCTTGGGGTTAACTTGAGGTTACTGACCTCAGAGTATTTGTGACAGGAGAGGGGGGTGGCCAGGCATGAGGCCAGACCCTCCATCACTTTGTATGGACCCACTCGCTTACTCCAGGCCACAATTCAGTGAGAGGGGCATTATAGTCTTTGGTTTATAGGAAAGGATATTAAAGCTTGGAGACCTGATGGATATGCAGCTTGGCAGAGATGGAGCTCAAGTTTGAGTCTCTATCTCCATCCCCCCAAGGCTCTTCGTTGAATGTCCCATGGTGTCTTCTCCACAGTGTGGAGGAGATAGGGAGTGATATGAAGCCAGAAAAGTCTTATTCCATAAGTATTTCTAAACACCTATGATGTGCCGGCAATGTGCAAGGAACTGAGAAAGGATGAAAGAGACAGGCATGGTTCCTGCCCTCAAGAGGTGGGAATAAGGACAAAACACAAGCCATCCCAAATTATGGACTATGTTGAAATCAATCGTTGACATGAAAGGATCCAACATGGAATTGTAGTGAATAGGTGTCCATGTGTATGTGGGGGGTGCTAATTGGATTAGATGGCTATCGTATTTCCTAGGGCTGCTTAACAGATTACCAGACAGTTGCTGACTCAAAAACAATAGACGTGTATTCTCTCACCATTCCAGAGGCCAGGAGTCTGAGACACAGGTGTCAGCAGGGCTGGGCTCCCTCTGAAGGCTCCAGGGCAGCCTTGTCCAGCCTCTGGTGGCTGTCAGCGCTCCTTGGCTTGGTTGGGCCTATATAACTCCATTCTCTTCCTCCATCTTCACATCACCTTCTTCTCCCTGTGCGTCTCTACGCTCTCTCCTCTTCTTCTAAGGGCACCTGTCATTGGACTCAGGGCCCACCCTAATCCAGGACAGTCTCAGCTCAAGATCCTGAACTTAATTACATCTGCAAAGAATCTTTTCCCAAATGCAGCCACCTTCACAGTTTCCAGATGTTAGGACACAAGCATGTCCTTGAGGGGGCGGGGAGGAGAGACACTATTCAATCAGTGGCCAAGGAGGGACTTTGTGAGATGGGGACAGTGATGTAGAAAAATGCAACTTGGGAAGAACAGGTAAAGAAGGCAACCGGCCCTGAGATGCTGAAGTAGGAAAGAGCTGTGTGTGTCTGAAGAGCAAAACAGACATAAGTGGGACTGAGACTTGGTTGGCAATGGGAAGAGGAGCCTGAGAAGACCTGGGAGGGCCTGTAGCAGGGTCCCGAGTCACAGGTGGTCAGACAGGAAGGGGTCTCAGAATGACTGGCTCCTACCTCCATCTTATTCTCTGTCGGAGCTCCCCTCCCACCTGCTGCGGCTCTGGAAGGCTTCCTCAGGTGCACTGCCACAGTCCTGGGTCTTGCTAAGGTGCAGTTTCTACTGCAGGAAGAGGCCCTTTTTATGCCACTAAAATGTGTCATCGACCAGAGTGGCAGCAGTTTCATAGTGCCATAGAGCCTGGGTCTCAATGCCAACTTCCAGTTTCGATGCGACATGCCCCATCAGGCCCTGCTCGGAGCTGCTGGCTGGTGTCTTTGCACAGCCCTGCTCGGCTGGTATCAGGCCATTCACACAGCTGTGATGCTGGGCGTGACTCTGGCCTGAAGTCCGGGAAGCTGAGGTTGAGTTCCACCTCGGGCTCTTACTAGTCGCATGGCCTGGGGTTAGCCCCTCTAAGCTTCAGCTTCCTCACCTGCAAAATGAAAATGACAAACTCAGTCTCACAGCAAGGTTGTGAGACTCAAATAAGAGGGTGTGTTTGAAAATGTCTTATGAGTTACCCAAGGAGATGTTACCAGTTGCACTGCACACCTGGGGGTCTCTGACGATCTCCCTGGTTGCAGGGCTGCTCAGGGTTCTGCCACATCCCATCACGAGCTCATATGCTCTGCACTGAAGGCTGTGTGTCCCTGTTTGTTGTTCCCCCAAGGGGTTAACACGCATCATGTCCCATCGAGATATCCTCATGGAGCAAGGTCCCCAAATGGAAGGAAACACAACTGCAATTTGTCTCCCTGTAAAAAGCAGCCCGCCTTTGAAACTTGACCCCGTGGAAAACCTACTGAATTGAACATGGGGGAAAAGGAGAAGAAGAAAAAAAAAAATACTATGTGAGTAATTAATCAGCATTTTGTCCAACCTAATTTGGTGTTAAAGGACATTCATCAAGACCAGCATACCTGTCCAGGCCAATTCCGGGAGCCCCGGGAGTGGCCGCGTGGACTTGACCTCCCTGCTGTCTGCAGTCCACTCATTTGCAAACTGGTTTCAATGAAGGTAACAGTTTGTGGTAATGAGAACCATATGGGCTGGTGGCTGCTGTCAGTAAAAATAGCCGACATGGCCTGTGTGGCCAGACGCAACGTCAAGCTAAGAGCAGGAAGACGAACGCTGTGTGAAGGAAGGAAAAAAGTTGTTTCAGAAGCTAGAGACAGGAGCCCTCCTGACAGGAGGAGGCGTCAGGGGCTGGGACATGAAGCCTAGGGACTCCTCAAGGCCAGAGACATTTGCATGAAGCACCGGCCCTCCCCAGCCTGGTTTTCCACACCCTCAAGTCAGGGAAGGCCGGGACAGAGCTGAGGCTCAGCACACGTACAGATGGTGGTGCTGGGCATGACTCCTCTCCTACCCAAACGTCCCCATAGATGCCGGAGCCTGAAGGAACTATGCACCGAGGTAAGGCCAGAAATTTAAAACAACATTTTTTAAAGCATAAACATGAGGATCCTTCTCAAAGGTATCCTGTTTTGTAGCATAATAGGAAGAGCATGGATTTGAAAATTGTGAGGCCTGATTTAATCTGACCATAAATACACCCATTGTATAAACATAAGCAAATTATTTAGTCGTTCAGTTTCAATTTATTAGTGTATAAAATAACCAGTGGTTGTTTTCATGCGCTGATGCTCCTTATAGTAGAATGCCCTGTTCATTCATTCATTCATTCATTCATTCATTCATTCATTCAACAAATATGTATTAATTACCTAGTAGGGGCCAGGCATGGTTACAGAGGAATAAATGAGTGAATTAAAAAACACACACCTGCTTTCGCAGAATTTACACTCTAGTCGTAAATAAAATGCAGAATGTTGGAAGTTGAAAATGCTCTGGATACAAATAAGTAGGGGAGGGGATCAGGAAGACAGGGATTAGGGTGCAGTTTAAACAGGGTGTCAGAGAGGGCCTTGCTGAGAAGGTGATATTTGGATGAAGATTGAAAGAGGTGAGGAAGCGAGACATGGAACTATTTGGAAGGCTCGTATTGAAAGCAGAGGTAACCACTGTAGCCAAAGTCCTGAGCGGGAGAGAGCCTGGGCTGCTCCAGGGCAGCAAAGAGACTAGTGTGGCCAGAGAGAAGGCAGCCAGCAGTCAGGGATGGGGCATGGCCATGCAGGCCTGGGGGGGCAGCATCAGAACAGCTCATCTCCATAGGGTTGGAGAGAGATGGATTAAGGATTTGAGCCTCAGCAACTGGAGGAAGCTGCTGTTCACATACATGGGGAAAATTATAGGTGAAACAGGTTGGGGAGGGGATTGGGAGTTCAGCGTTGCACATGTTGAGTTTGAGATGCTTATTAGCCATTCAAGTGGAGTTGTAGCGTATCCAGGTACATGAGAACCATAAACATGTATTTAAGATCATAAAACATTAGATCACCATGGGAATGAGTGAAGATAGAGAAGGAAAGGTAAAGAGGTTTCTCCATGGGGCATCAATATTAACAGAGCTTAAAGAGCCTTGTACACAACATCCTCTTCCAAATGCATGAGCTACAAGAGCAAATATTCTGAGCATCTATGCAGACATGAAACCGTCAGAGATAAATGGTGCTATTATTATTTTATATACAAGGAAAATAAGAACCAGAGAAGTGAATTAATTTGCTCAATGTCAAATAGCTAATGAAAAACAGAACAGGAATTCAAACCCAGGTGTCCTGACCCCAATTCTAATGCTCTTTCCTCTGCAGCCATCTGCCCAGTGACTTCTAGACAGGCATCTTTCATCCTCAACCTATTTGTCATGCTTCTCCAAGTTTGAAATCAAAACCAGGTCATTCTTGCAGTTAAGTACTCTTATTTGCCTGCCTTTAGAAAGTAAAAATGTATTATGAAAAACTGTCTTTGGTCAAAACCTTAAAAAAAGAAGGAATGAGAGGGAAAGAGAGAATGACAAAAAAAAAAAAAAAAAAAAAAAAAAAAAAGCCTGCCTTCCATTTTCCCCATAGGTCCTCACTGTCTCCCAGGCTCTAAATAATCTCTTTTGTCTTTGGAGGAGGTAGATAGAAGGCAGATACAATCTCCCCTGTCTTCTAAGTCAAGCACTTGGGAGGGACAGAAAAAGTAGTGATCAATACGGGGGGGGGGGGGGGGGGGGGGGATGTCACTGAGCAATTTGTGAATGTAACTTGGAAGAGGTCCTAGTTATTCTCCACCTCTCCATTTCCCTACAGCCTACTTAACACTGCTTTATACCAAGGGCGTAGAAACTAAACTAACAAATATTTGAAAATAAAATAATATTTGCTAATTTCTGAAGCACTTTGTATCCACTATCGATGCAAAACACTTTGTGAAATAGCTACTATCTATGTTAACATCCATTTTAAATGTAAATAAACATGGCTTGGAGAGAGTAAATGACTTGATTAAGGTTACTATAAAGCAAAAAGATGCAATTTTTAAAAATGTGATTAGACGCACTAGAACATAAGTATACATTTATTTTTTAAATGCACTTCACTTGGGCTCTACAGGACCACAACACTTAAGCCCAGCTCTGACTTGACATCGCTGTTTTCTGCAGGATGGTCCACCATCTCACCTGCATCTTCCTTCTCCCTTTCCTGTTTGATTACCATCACCTCTTCTTGAGAACCACCTAATGTTGCTCCTCTCAAAGGAATGGCCTGTGTCTTCTCCATCCTGGTATTTACAATGCCTTTCTGGTTTCCTGTCATAGTACAGGGCATGACAAATGCTGGCTAGGCTGCACGGAACTGAAATGGATGAACTGAAGAGGAGGAGGAATTAGGTTGTAACTGCAGGTTGGAGTAAGACCACAGAGAGCCTTGAATGCCGAGCTAAACTCTGTGCAAATCCATCTATAATTAGCAGGTGGCCAGGGCCACTGCTTGGTCTAGCCCCAGGGTTCTGCGTCTCCATGGTGGGTTTTGTTATAGAAAGAAGGAGCTTGCTGAGTAAATAAAATGGGGGTGAATATGTCTTCCTCACAAACCTCAGAAAAACTCATGCCTACATTCTTACTGTTTTTGAAAACTTGACTTTATTTTTTTTTTCTTCCCACTCACACCTCAGGTCTTGTCATGGTTTCAGCCAAAGAAAACTAATTCAGACAGTGCCATCTCAGGCTTGTCCCGCATCCACAGCAGGAAGACAGCAGGAGATGACATTTGATGTTTTGAGGTTTCCTGCTCAAGTTTAAGACACAGCAATTCTGTGGAGTTGTTTGAGTCAGATGACCTAAGGAGAAGTGTTCAGTTCCATTCATCTCATCCCATATTTATTAGCTGTGCTAGGACCAGGGGAAGAGGGAAAGCTACTGGCTCCTGCTCTCATGCAGCTTCTGTCTGTCTAATGGGAAGGGAAGAAAGAGAAATACACAGATAAGCGCAAAATAAGGCAGAATGTGATACTAAGAAGTGATGACACCTGTCATGGGGACTCAGAGTTACTATGCAGTTGGGGGAGGCAGAGCAGAGAAGCTTCCTATGGCAGTGAGTGTGAGATTGGCCTTCAAGAACAGGTAAGATTTTTACAGATAAAGATCGAATGGGAAGGAGGTCACTCTCTGTGGAAGGAGGCAGAAGGTCCCAAGCAAGTAGATTCAGGGAGCAATGGCTGTTTATTTGTATTTGACATGAACTATGTAGGGACCTCCGGTGACATTTTCTGAGCCCCATATTGAAGCCTGGTTGATTCTAAATGCACTGGGTTTAGGAGTCAGGCATTGATTGATTGATTGACTGATTGATTGATTATAAGGAATTGGCTCACATAATGATGATGGAGGCTGACAAGTCCCGGGATCTGCAGGGTGAGTTGGCAAACTGGAGACCCAGGGAGAGCCACTGGTGTAGTCCCAGTCTGAGTGCAAAGGCCTGAGACCAGGAGAGCTAATGGTGTAATTTCAGTCTGAAGGACAGCAGGCTTGAGACCCAGGGGAGCTGATGTTTCAGCTCAAGTCCAAAGTCAGGGGAAAAAAGACGAATATCTAAGTTTGAAGGCAGGCAGGCAGACAGGAAGAATTCTCTCTTACTTGGGGAATGGTCAGCTTTTCCGTTCTGTTCAGCCAGGCCTTCAACTGATTGGTAAGCCCATCCATAGTAGGGATGGCAACTTTCTTTACTTAGTCTACTGATTTAAATGTCAGTCTCATTCAGAAGTACCCAGAATGCTGTTTGACCAAATATCTGGGCACCCTATGGCCCAAGCAAGTTAACACATAAAATTACCCAACATGACTATGTATTTTATTTAATGTTTTTAAGTTTCTATCCATATTTTTTGTGTGTATATAATACATAAATTCGTCCTAAATTTGTTTTCAGCCTTTTTTTTTGTATTTCATATACCAAGAAAAAAATTTTAAAGAGGGGAATAATCATAAGGGTGTTGACCTCTTATTTGTTCAAGTAATGCAATGAAAAATAATAAATAAAAGTAAACACATCTTCCATCAGTTATCATATTATTTCATAAAAGGATGAGAATTTTAACACCCTCCACCCTCAAAAGGAAATGGTATAATCTCAGAGAGAAAGGTGTCGTTTCTAAGGAAAGACAGTTGGCAATCCAGCACTGTCATTTTAAAGGATATACTTATAATTTTAAAATACAATGTAAAATTATATTTATTATTTGTGTTGTAGATATTTTTGTGACAGAAGTTGTCAGTGGAGATAGTATAGATGTGCAATATTACAATACAAAGTGAGCTGAAATCTCCAAGTGGTTTTGTCACTTCATTATTACTACTGTCATCAAACATAACATTTCAGAGATTTATTGATGAAAATGGAAAGTATACTCTCCCTCTACTCAACGTGGACTATCCCAGGCACACTCAGAGAAGTGGGCAAGCCGTCCAACTTCACCGTATCCGGTGCTTCTCCCCTTTCTTTTCCCAGAGCCGCAAGGAGAGCTCATTACAGTAGCTGGGAGTCTGGATGGTGAGGGCGGCAGGGGAGGGTCTGCCCACGCTTTTCCCTTCATGGCACCCACAGCAAGCAGCCCAACACGGAGCCATAGGGACTTTATCTGAGTGGGAGGTCATGCACTTGACTTCAACACAGGCCAGCACCTTCCAAGCACTTGAGAACCACCAATTTGGCCTAACGTCTCACTTTTATTATGAGGAGACTGAGACCCAGAAGCTCAGAAATCAATCTGACCTGAAACAAAGTGTATTAAGGACACCCCGGTCCAGAAATCATGGAAATCAGCCCCATGTCTCCCTGGCTGTAAATATAGCTTTTTGGCTTTTTTTTTTTAACCTTTTGACATTAGACCCTAATTCTCTTATCTGTTTAATGCCCCAGTGATTTGGGGACTAGGTTCTCCTCTATCTTGAAATTTATCACATCCTCACAGATACACACAGACACACAGACACACACACACACACACACATAAATGGCATAATCACAGAAAGAAACCCCATCCTTTCCTGAAACCCACCTGAACACTGATGCCCTGACCCTTAACCAAGCCTGAGGGACCTGGATCCTGCTGCCTGTGTATAGACAGATATCTCTGGGTTCACCTGGATACTACCAGTAAGCATCACTTTTTAAAACTAACTTTAGGCCAAATTTTGTGTCCAACATTCTACATTCCTCATCTCACCCGTTACTTCTAGGAGCCTGAGAGACAGAAATGAGGGTGCCAGTTTTCTAAGGACACCAAAGCCTGGCGAACCTCAGTGACTTCCCAGTGTCACACAGCTGATGTGTGGCCGAACGTGACTCAAGTCCTCTGTGAGGCCCGGTGTGTCCTCGGTCAGTGTCCCGTGTGGGCCAGGACCTGGTGTGTGGTAAGCTTACAGGGAGCAGTGCCCAGATGAAGAAATGAATGTTACTTCCTTCTCCATTGGAAGATGCCCACCAGGCCAACGTCAAAGTGATTCAGAAGATGTCCTGCTAAATGTGAGCCACAACTATAATTAGAATCTCTGCACAGCGAAGGACATGCTGGTTTGTTACCCTTTAAATGCTTGGTGTGAGTTAGACTCGAGGCCCGGTAAAGTCCCTACATCTCTCCCTTCTGGCCTGGGGCCAGGCCGGGCTCTCATCTCCTATTCTCACACAATTTGAAGGGAAATGCTGGCCCTCGCATGGACCCCTGCTGCACGTCATCTCACTGGATTTGGCTCATCGTTCCAGCCAACTGAGATCATTTAGAAGTTTGATTTTGTCATCAATCATTTTTTCCTATCCTTCCCAGCTGTGTGTCAGCCTCAGATGTGATAAGCGGACTTTATACGTCTCTGTCAAAACCACTGGTACCAAATATTAAACAGGGCTCAGGACAGTTCTCTGGGGCATACCTCTGCCGTGACCCCAGGGCATTTTCATGGGCCTTTATCCCAGCATCTGTCCCATGACATTATCCATTTTTTGGATTTCATTCTCCTTTGAATCCTCATTGGGCACAGTGCTGGCCATGGGAGGAAAACTCAGTGTTTGCTGACTAGTGCAATAGAGGCTGTGGTTTGGTATCAGAAGACTCAGGTTCAGGTCACAGATAATGCCCTTCCTATGATTGCGTATAAGCTGTTTACCCTCCCAGGGCCTCGGTTGATCTATAAAATAGGGGGAAGGGTTCCTGCAGACAACCTCATTCAATTGCTTGATGAAGTGATGGCTACAAACCCCTCACTTTTATGTGCATATTTCTTAAATCTAAAATTCATTTTCACTCCTTTTCCCATCAACACCACCCTCACCCTGCTCCCCTCCTTCTGCCTCTCTGGGAATCCTTTCCTGGCCCCCTGGATCAGCCATTGTCACCTCCTCAGAGCTACCCCATAGCCCTCTGCAGGTCTGCATGGGGCCACTTATCTCATGCGTCTGGTTATTGATCCATCTTCCCCTCCAGATATTGGTCTTAGAAGTCAAGAGCTACACCTTAGCTATCTGTCCCCGGCACCAGCACAGGGACCTGGGACACAAGGCACTCCGCAACAGGCTTATGGAACAAATCGGAGTGACCGCAAGCTGCAGGGTCAGTTCCATTCTTGCCTTAATGATGGCTGCAGGGAACGCTGTGGCCGCTGGAAAGTGAGCACCACCCACCAGGCTGGATGTTCTTGGTTTATCCTTGGAGAGAAACAAAGGTGGGTCTGATGACAAAGCCAGCCCCCAAGCTCTGTGAGAACAGGTATCCTGTCTGTTTTGCTCACCATTGTCGCCGGTGGGCTCCCCAGCAGCAGACTCTGAGATGGAGATTTGCACGAGAAGTTTCCTGGGGAGTCTGTGGGGCCCAGCCCTATGGGAGGAAAGCAGGAGTGAGCAGGTGGAGAAGTCAAGCTGCAATGCAGTGTCCACAGAGGAGTTGTTCCAAGTTGAGACATGGGCGTCAAGCCTCTGTGGACACCTGCCTATTGAGCTGTCTCGGATGCGGGCTGACTCCAGGAGCGGGGTCATACTTGGCCTAGGCAGTTCTCTTCAGCTGAGGACATTCCCAAAGAAGGGTGCAGCTGAAAGCCGCCAACATTTGCAGCTGCTGGAACACCAGAGCCTCACTGCTGGAACAATAGTGTCCGTTAGCGTCGCTGTGCCCAGGAGCATCTGTCTGGCTCACTGGAGCCCTTCCATGAACACTTGTTGCATGAATGGAGGAATCTGGGCCAGTCTCAAATGGAATCCCGTAGGCTCTCTGTGGGTCTTCCAACACACATTCGGTCCACGTTACCTTTAGAATGTGCATCTTCTCAACTACAGTTGTGCAGGTGCTTGGCTCGGGGATGAGCAGGCAGACATATAAAGAGCCAATCCTACCCTCAGGGGAGGACTTTAGGTAGAGTAAGCTCTGTGGTAGCACACACACACACACACAAAAAGGCAGACAGGAAGATTCTAGGAAAACTTGAAGTGTGAGCAAGTGATGCTGGCTAGAGAGACCATGGCGTGGACCCTCTGGTGGAGATAGACTGCAACAGGCTTGCGGGGCCTTGCATGCCAGACTACAAACAACACCTGGACCTGATCCTAAAAGCAATGAGGGAACAAGGCAGCGTTTTCAGCAGAGAGCTAAAAGTCCAGCCGTTTTTACTCAAAAGAACACAGGTTCAGTTCCTCGTGTCATTTTCCATCCAAGGGTTCCATGGGAACCAGCCATATAAGCACATACCATACCTGGGCCTCCACCCAGAGCACAGCATGAACTGTCCCCATTGCTGGGAACTCAGACAGCTTGAGGGAGCCCCTGCCCGTCTGGAGGAAGGGCATGTTCTTGCCTTGACATGCAAACCAGGAGCTCCCGAGGGTGTCACCCTAATAAGAGGAAACCCAGTCAACCCAGAGAAGAGAGGGTGACTTTTTCCTCACCAAAAAGACAGTGTCATACAGTTTGAAGAACATTTTTGGAAGTGTCTGTGGAACTGGCTTACAGTCCACTCTCGTCCACTTACTGGATCCATGGTACAAACAAATCACTAGTCCTCAATTTCCTTACCCATCAAATGAGAAAAAGAACTCAGCCACACTAGTGATAAGGATATACTAATAACCCAATAATAGATCATTTATGCATATCAGAATGACAAAGATTTATTAAAAGATAATGATCAGTGCTGATGAAGGTGGATAATATAGGTTGGCGATTTCACTGTGGGTAGGTGTGGTGAATTGGAATAAACAATTCCAGGGAGCAATTTGGCACTGAACATCAAGTGTCTGAAATGAGTGCATATTCTTTGACCCACTTCTAGGAATTTATTGTAATGAAATAATTAGAAGTGAGAGAGGTATTTAGCAAAACATTGACAAGAGCAAAAATTCTATGTATGGCCCTTGCCAGTGTGTCTCAGTGCTTAGTGTGTCAGCCCATGCACTGAAGATTCAAGGGTTCAATTCCTGGGCAAGGCACATACCTGGGTTGCAGGTTCAATCCCAGACCCTTATCAGGACATGTGGATGAGGCAACCAATAGATGTCTCTCTCACATCAATATTTCTCTCTCTCTCTCTCTCTCTCTCTCGTCTCCCTCCTCCTCCTTCTTCCCTCCCTTCCACTCTCTCTAAAAATCAATGGAAAAAATATCCTTGGGTGAGGATTAACAACAACAACAAAATTCTTGTGTATGGAAATAACCTCAATGTGCATCAATACCTATAAGCCAATAATTGTTTTCATAAATCTGTATATTAGAATACCTTGCAACAATGAAAAGTTAGGCTTGTGAATTTGAGGTCCTGGTACCCCAGAAAGGTCTTTTGTAGGCACCTAGTGATTTCCTTGCATGGTAACACCACAGCAATCTTTGAACGATGCCTCTAAGCTATCCCCCTAATCCTTCCTGTCTCTTCAGTCCCACTGTCCTATCCTGGTTCACACTCCCATTGCCTCCTGTCTATACCACCATACCAGCCCTGTTTATGTTCTTTTTGTCTCCTGGATCCCAGTCTCCTTCATCTACCATGCTTCAGCCAAGGTGATAGTTCCACTCTACTCCTCTGACCATATCAACCCCATGCCATTGCCACAGGGGGCAGTCCAAGCTTCTTGGTGTGGTATGAGACTATGTGTGCTATAACCTCCTTCTAATTATCCAGGGATATATCCTACTTCTCCACCATGTCCCAAAACACAACCTTGACCACAGCCAAGCTGTATTATGTTAATCCCTCAACACTCCTTTTTTTTTTTTAATGTCTCCATCTTTCCAGAATGTTCTTTTCCCTCCTCTTCATCCTGCAAACTCCTGTTCAGCCTTTCTAGGCATGCTCTGTGAAGTTGCTTTCTCTCCACTCTCCATCCCATGCCCAAGATGTCTGTTGTGACACCTGAAGTTCTTCTAATGTAGGTCATTCTGTACATGTTTGTCCAGTCCATTGGACCGCAAAGTCCTCAAGGAGTTATCGTATTCGCCTTTGAAACATTGCCACCTACCATGTGCCCAGCACAGTCCAGGGATCTGTTAACATTTTCTTGAATGAATTTTGTCAGAATTGTACCCTATGGCATAAAGCAAGTCAGATCTACATTTGCCCTGGCTGCTCTGTAATGCTGACTTCATTAAGTCCCCAGCCACCCAAGTGATCTCTCATAGTTGTCATCTGGAGGACAAGGGAGCTTTAGGGGGAAAGCGGAGCCCCTCAATTACCAATTCTGACAATCCTCATTTTAGCTCAGGTCCCCCCATGCAAACAGACAGTTGACATGTGATTGGAGAAGAAATAGAAGTATGTTTCTATTGAAACCATGTTCCTTAGCTTGTCACTCTGAATTTATATCCCTCTGGCCCTTGCCAAGTTGGCTCTTGGCTATACTCTGTCCTAAAATGAGAGCATTCTTCTTATAGCCCCAGGAGATGCCTGCAATGCCTGAAGATTGAAAACAGGCCTTCCAGCACGGATTTGGGAATTTGCAGAGTCCAAATCACCATCATCCTATAAAACCTGCCCCAGATTCACTTCACACCTCTGAGTTGAATTTTGTTGGGTAGAATAGTTCAATGCTTGAATGGTATTCCTGCTACCTGAGATGATGGGCAAGAAATCTAGTTATAGTAAAGAGAGTCAGTCAACTCAGGGTACAGGAAAATGCCATTCATGGCCAGTGGTTGTTGACCTTTGGGCAGAACCAGCCATGGGGTATACTAGTATGTACATTGATATGTTAAATAAATAAAGGCAAGAAGTCATTGGATACCTATTATTTACAAGGCCCTTTCCTGGATCTGGTGAGGGCCTGGTACCCTAGAAGGGCTGCCCTTTAACCACTCATTTCTACTGAAGAGAAAGGTTTGGCTCTAAATAGCATGGCTTACAGAATGGGGTACGTATTATGAGCCATAGAACGTGCTCTATGTGTGCCAGTGGGTAATGTGGAATGGTGGAAAGAGCATGTTAGCAGATGCAGGCTCCAATGCAAGTTTAACCAGTTGCTTTCGGCAAAGTGCTGCACTTCTCAGAGCTTCCGTTTCCTCAACTGTAAGATGGGCTTCAAAACCACTTCTCACAGGAGTCAGATGGAAAGTCGATGAAATGGAGCAAGTGGCTCCTGAGCTCCAGTAGCCCTCGCTTCTCTCCCTTTCACTGTTAGTCAGAGCTAAGACTCAATGATCCCACCAGTAACCTGGGGCAAACGCTCACGTAGCCCAAGAGGGAGTGTCAGGAAGGAAGACCAGAGATGGCAGAGGTGATAGTCTTTGCCCCATTCTTTCAATTTTCAGAAGAATGTTTTCCTGTTCGGTAACCTTGTGCCTACATAGCTTTGGATTAGCAATGCTCTGTCTGACAGGTTAAGTGCTTTCAGTTCATTTGGATTACAATTTCTGTCAGCCTAAGACATTGAGCTGGGCTTATGCAGACCAGGAACCAGGGAGGATTGCTGGCATGGTGGCTTCATTGTTGAGGTACCCAGCTCCTTGCCAGACCGCAGAGCGCAGGAGGAAAGGAGCACAAACAGTAAACCAGAGAGGACGTGGTCTTCCCCACGTAGAAGCTGCTGCCCTTGCCTGCGGTCTTGAGCGATGCAATCAAGCCTGGGGAATCTCAGCTTGGCTTACAATGTCTGATTGCTGGAATGCTCAGACTTCTGAAAGAAGCGCATGGGCCGTAGGGGTATGTCTCTGGGCTTTGTTTCATTTTGAATACAAAGAGAAGAAAATTTCCAAATCTCTCTATAAATAGGGGAGATGCCCACTTTTCCACTTGTGGTTCTTTTTACCCCAAATACAACTAAGCAGAAATACTGTTTTCCTCATTACAGTCGGGCTTGGGGAGTTTAAATGCAGAATAACAGGTAAAAGCACTGGACCATTTAAAAAAAGACTAACAGGTCAATGTTGCTTTCGTGACATCTGGGTTAGGGAGCTTTGAAACAGCCATTTAAATCTTTCATGACTCAGTGTCTTCCTCTTTGAAATGGGAACAGTAATATCTACTCCACTGGGTTGGTTTGTAGATTAAATTTGTTGGCATATCAACAGATGTTAGTTTGTTTGTCACAACTCCTACCCCATGAGATATTGGGTAAACCCTTTAATGAGTTAGAATTTCTCTTTTGAAAAATTAGGCTCATCTACCTCACCTTTTTTTGCCTCTGAGAGCTGAGTTGAGAAGTTAGAGAGATGATGGAATGAATGTGCACTAAAGCAAAATAAAGTCTATCAGGATGGCTCTTTCAAGCACATAGGGATGGCTCAGGAGAGGACAGTGTGCCCTTTTTGAAGGCCCACCGCTTCAATCACCTCTCAGATCTAAGGGCCACTCTAGAATAGACTACTAGACTGATTGATCAACTAGCATCAAAGAGCTGGAGAAAAGGTTCAGGCTCCAGTTGCTGTGGAAGTCAAATCACATCAGCTCCAGGGCCAGTGCCCAACCCTTTGAATGCCATACAGCCTCAAAGAAATAAAGGCTGGCAATGCTTGACGCCAGCTACATGATTAACTGGACAAAACCTAAACACTCTAAGCCATGAGATCAAAGAGAATGCTCTTTCCAACAAGTGAATCCTCTTAGAGAATTGGAACATGATTCATCCTAGCAAGCCACTTAGGAGTCAGGTGAACAGACTGTCCCCTGTCTGAGGAATTAGACAGAGGCCTGTCCCAAAGAGAAAAGAGAATGATGGAGTCAACCCTATGGCCTTCATCTAAAAGCAAGAGGTTCATGACCTGAGGTGGACATCCTGAGAAAGTTGCCCCTGAATCTCCACAATAGACCCTGAGGGCAGAGGTGCCCATGATTGAGCTGACATCCCATTTCTAGTTCAGGACTTCAAATAACTTGGATCTCAGGAACATAATTTTCAATGCTTGTGTCAAAAAATCTTCACTATTAACTCAAGCCAAGAGTTAACTTAGCCCTAACTTGCCGATTAAAGCTCCCTTTCTAGCACCTCTTCCTATGGTTGGAAGGATGAATGTAAACAAATATGCTTGTAAATTTCTACTGAAATCATCAAAGAAGCTCAAATCAACAGGGAGATAGCTGTGATATAGGGTGCTATTATTTCTCTCTTTTTGGTGGGGAGGTGTTAGGGATTGACTGTATCCCCCAAAATCCATAAGTTGAAGCCCAAACCCCAATGTGATAGCTTTTGGAGAGGTGGCCATTTGGGAGGTAATAGGGTTAGATGAGATCATGAGGGTGGAGTACTTGTTTGAAGGGATTAGTGTCCCTATTAGAGAACTTACTCTGTCTCTCCCTGTGAGCACACAATGAGAAAGTGACCTCCTTTAAACCAGGAAGAGAGCTCTCACCGAAAACCGACCATGCTGATACCTTGACCATGGACTTCCAGCCTCCAGAACTGTGAGAAAATTAATTTCAGTTGCTTAAGCCACCAAGTCTAGGGTAGTTGGGCAGCCTGAGCTGACTAAGACCAGAGGGAAAGAGAATTCTTCTCTAATAGTTGGCACCATTATCTACCCGCTTGTCCTAGCCAAAAACTTGGGAGTCATTCTTGAGTCCTCTTACTCCTTCTATCTTTTTCACCTAATCAATCACAATGTCTTAATAAAAATTCTCCAACCTGCTTTATTCTGTACCAGGACTCACCAGGTCCTCTCCATGCCCCAGAGCACAGTTTGGAACTGTGCACTAGTTCCAAACCCTAGCATTTCTCTCTAGGACTGTGGCAGCCGCCCCTTGTTGATCTCCATGCCTTTGGATCGCCATACCAATCTAGCCTTCACGTGACCACCAGAGCCACTTTATAAAACTTAACTTGGTCCTCCCCTGCATAATGCCTTTTCTCTGGCTCCTGCTCACCCAGCCTTGGCCCTTTAGCTGAACATGCACAAGGCATTGGAAAATGTACCCCTGCCTACCTCACAGCCTCATATCTCATCTCATCACACATGTCCCTCATCCCCTGCCTCACCCCACAGCTTCAGCAAGCCATGTGCTCTCACATGTCTGCACCTTCACATTCCCTAGTCTGGTTTTACCCTCCCACTTCCTACAACACAGGCTTCCTCCTTCTGGAAAACTCAGTTTAAGTGGTTCTTCCCCAATGAAGACTTCTTTTTCAGCCTCCCAACCCCTCCCTCCAGGGTTGGAGATATCCTCCAGGCTCTCGTAGCCACCCCAGCTCATAAAATGTGTCCTCTTGGGCAAATGCAGTGAAAGCAAAAGTAAACAAATGGGGTACATCAAACTAAAAAGTTATTTTGCACATCTAGGGAAACCATTACCAAAATGTAAAGACAACCTACTGAATGGAGAAGATATTTGAAAATAATATATCTAATAAAGTACTAATATCCAATATATATAAGGCACTCAAACAACTTTTTTGTTAAAAACCAAAAAAACACAATCGGATTAAAAATGGGCAGAGGACCTGAATAGACATTTCTTTGAAGAAGACAAAAGATGCTCAACATCACTAATCATCAGGAAAATGCAAATCAAAACCACAATGAGATACCACCTCACACCTGTCAGAATGGCTATTATTAAAAAAAATCAACAAATAACAAGTGCTGGCAAGGATTTTGAGAAAAGGGAACCCTCGTGCACTGTTGGTGGGATTGTAAATTGATGCAGCTACTCTGGGAAACAATATGGAGATGCCTCAAAAAATTAAAAATCATAGTTGCCATACAACCAAGCAATTCCACTTCTGGGTATTTATCCAAAGTAAAAACACTAATTTGAAAAGATATATGCACTCCTATGTTCATTGTGGCATTATTTACAAGTATGGAAGCCACCTAGATTTCCATCAATAGATGAAATATTACTCAGAAATAAAAAAATTAAAAAAAGAAATCTTGCCATTTGCAATAACATGGATGGACCTAGAGGGCATTATGCTAAGTACGATAAGTCAGACGTTCCCCAGATGATTTAATGGTCAGAGTTTAGTGCCGCTAAGACAGAGAAGAGAAATGGTGATCTGCATCAGCTGGTGTGAGGGGCAATATTCCTACTGGCTCAGGCAACAAAGAGAAGCGTTTCAGACTTCCCCATCTCTGCGCAGTGTGAGTGCTTAGCAGACGGGTAGAAAGGAAGCAGGATGTGTTCCTGATTCACTGTGCCGGGCACTGTGTTGGGTGGGTGACCTCAGGGAGTCACCACCACAGCCCTGTCGACGTTCTCCCCATGTTGCAAGTGAGAGATGTGGACTTGGAGGGCAGTGACCTGCCAGCTCTGCATGCTGGGAAGAAGAGGAAGTCATGTTAGAGCTGGGCCCCGACTGCAGGCTCCATCCTGCAGCACTGTCATGTGCAGAGTGATTGACCATCTGGGGACAGGCCCGGACAACGGCAAGTAGCAGGTGCTCCAGAGGAGCTGCTGAAGGAAGGGCTTGAATCAACCCTTATTAAGCGTCTGTGTGTGCTGGGCCCTGTGCTACGTTTGCACGCTACCTCTCATCTCAACGGGGTTTGTACAGAAAGTCCAAGAGGTTAAATTACTAGTCTTTTGGAATATGTTATAGCATCTGAAGAAAAAAAAGAAAAAGCTAATTCTTTGTAAGGATTAGGAGAAGGTCAGACAGCTTACTCGTGATGGATCTGGGATTCCAAACCCGGATTCTCTGACTCCAAAACGCATGCTCTCCACTCTCCACTCTCCACTCTCCACTCTCCACTCTCCACTCTCCACTCTCCACACCCCACACCTCACACCCCGCTTCCTGACACACACTCGGGACTTTGCCAAGCATCTTCCTGGAGAGCAGGGCACACAAGCTGATGGAAACTGCCTCTTCCCTGGAGGCTGGGTCTCCGAAAGGGTGCAGCTGATCTTCTTGGGCTACACTCTCGCAGCGGCCTGGAATCCAGAATCCTGGGTCCAGAGTGCAAATGAGGAGACGAGAAGTGTGTGGTTGGATGAAACCTACACCCTGCACAGACTGCCCATCTTAAGATGCTGTGGCTGCAGATCGGGAGCTTGAGAAGGCACCGCTGGCTCAGAACAATTTCCAAGGCCAGACAGGACTCAGTGGGGAATTCCCTCTAGTCTAGAGGCAACTGAACTGAGTGTGTTTGGGGGCAGGCAGTGGCGAGTGACAGTGGCTGTTGAGTTCAGGCTTTAGAACCCCAGAAGTCAGGAGCTTTCTCCAAGGGAAGCCGGCAAAGAGGACAAGAATGCACATTTTACCTCCCCTCCACCTGCTGGATGCTCCTGGGGACCCACAGCCCGACGGGAGTGAGGCTGCAGGCACCAAAGGGGTTTCCCCTCGGAAGCCAGAATAAGGGAGCCTTGCAAAGTTAAAAATAAGAGCCCAGATGCGGAAGGCACAACACAACCTCCAAGTGAGTGATTCATAGCATGGAGATGGGGTTGGCTCTGTCCTTTTATTTTTCAACTTCCTTCAAGCAGTTTCCTAGGAGATACTGCTTTTCTGAATTGAAAGCAGGAGAAAAGTATTTAAATTATTTTCTTCTGTTGTCTGGGTGGTACATCCAACCCCAACTAAAAGACAGAGGTATATTTTGTAAATGGCAACACCCTTTGCTAGCAGAAGCGGCTGCTGGCTTTTAAATCATTGGGAAGCACACCCATGTCGTGGACACAGCACCAACTTCAGAGTTAATGTTGTCTGAATTCACCCCTGACTCCATGCGCCATATTGGGCAAGTGCCTTTACCTCTCTGAGCCTTAGCCTTTTCACCTGTAAAATGGAGGTGGTAACAGTAGAAGCTAAAATGTATCAAGTCACTTTGAACATTAGAAGGGCTTTAACCTTAGCCATGACCGTGCAATACACCACATGATACCAGCGCTGTGAGGCAATTGTCCACGACGTTGACAACTTACGTGGCATTTTTATATCAGGGTTCTCATTGATTTTCATACTTGTCCAATGAGGTAGACCCAATGGAGGTGATGGTCCTCATTTTAAAATGAAGAAATGATGCTCAGAGACTTTGAGTGGCTTTTCAGAAGTGGAAAAGATGGGTCTGAACCCAGGTCAGAGCCACACGGCTATGTGCCAGGCATGTGCCTTCCAAGGGTATCTAATATGTGGAGTTGTGGTTCTCAACCAGGGGCATGTGTCAGTGAAGTAATCTAAGAACAAGAATAAGATTTTTTATGGCAGAAGACACAGACCACAGTGGCCCCACTTCCTTCTGTCTGACAGCACCCTGACCTGCTCTGTGGTCATCAGACACACAACTGTCCATCATTCTGGGTGGAGCCCTCACTAAGAAGGAAGAAAAAGATAACATCTCTTTCCCCAAATCCCATTAGTTCCCTTTCCAGAGGTCCTATAGAGCAGTAAGGCAGTAAGGCTATACTATTTGCTCTCTGATTCGTATGACCAAGAAATGGTAAGGAGCGTTCTACAAGAAATAAGTCTGATGGAAACTGTGTTAGGTGAAGACCAAAGAGATGTCAGGAAATTACACCTGTGACCCAATCTGTTCACTACCGTGGGAAGAGATAGGAATTCTAGGGATCAGATAAAGCTGGGTGTACTCAGGTGGTGTCCTGGATTGACAATGAATCTTCTAGGGAAATTTAAGCATGATCCTGGTGTCATGGAGGGTGGAGTGTGTCTCACAGTGAGCCAACAGGTCCAGAAACAAGACCAAGAGCATAGCGTGCCAAAATCCATGGGTGATAAGAAGTAACTTCTCTAAATGTCACCACCAACCTAGCTCGGAGTGCTATGCATAGTGTGTCTGCAAAGAAGTTACTTCCTCTTCCTCATTCATGGATAGTAGTCAAATCAATAATGGAAAGAAACATTATCACTTGAAATAGCTTTAATAACAACAGAATGACAACAACAAAAAGAAATGATTTAAATATATTCCTTGTTGATCTAGAAAAGAAACAATAATCTAGATAGCCCCTGGAATAAAAGAGAAAACAAAATAAATAAGAAAACATTAGTATCAAGAAACTAAATGAAAAACTGGTACATTAGTCAGGATTATCCAGAGAAATAGAACCAATAGAGTATAGATAGATAAATAGATAGATAGATACTTATTTTAAGGAATTGGCTTATGTGATAGTGGGGGCTCAGTGAATCCAAGATCTACAGGGTAGGCCTGCAGGCTGGAGACCCAGGGAAGAGTTGCAGTTCAAGTTCAAAGGCCATCTGCTGGCAGAATTCATTCTTGCTCAGAGGAGGTCAGTCTTTGTTTTACAAGGGCCTTCAACTGATTGGCTGAGGCCCACCATATTATGGAGGGTAACCTGCTTTACTTAAAATTCACCCATTTAAGTGTTAACATTATTCATAAAAAAACACCTTCACAGAAACAGCCAGAATATGTTTGACCAAATATCTGTACACTATGGCTCAGTCAAGTTGGCAAGTAAAATGAACCTCTAATTTTTCTTTAGGGGCTTCTGGGTGCTGGCAATGGTCTAGATCTCAATCAGCGTGCCCATGACATAGGTATATGCGTGAGCAAAATGCCACTGAGCTGGACACCTGAGATTTGTGAGCTTTGATGCATGTAAATTACTCCTCAATTTAAAAAAAATGTTATACTGGAAGTGAAAGGGCAGAAGGAGGGAAAGCATTGGGAAGTGCTTGTTTGTAGCGTGGAGCTGATAAGTGGACCCAGGAGCAAAATAAGAACATGCCTGGTGGACTTCCCTTGCAAAGGAGAAAGCAGTCAGGAAGCACAGAGGCAATACCACAGGATGAGGACCTGCTTCTCTTCAGGAAAGGTTTGCAGAGCAAAGCCCCATTCCAGGATGGGATGGAGGTAGGAAGGGAAGTGAAGAAACGTTGCTTAAAACATAAGGAAACCCCAACTATACTATTTCCTGAAAATCCTGGGAAGGGGGAGAATTCAAGCCCCTATCTTTTCTTAGGAGATTTGTAACTTGAAAAATGAAGTGGAACCTGACCTGCTGAATTAACAAGTTTTGGAGAAGACAAACTGTATTTTACCTTAAAGCATGATTTCCAGAAATCTGGAGCCATCCTGTGTGGGTGAGTAGAGTCGGTCTCCTGTGGGATCCTTAAGGAAGTGGTGTCTGGAATGGTGGGTGGGCCAAAGCAGTTACCTAACATTTTGGTTGAAATTTCTGTGAAAACAGGTCATGTCTTTGACCTCAGAGTCATTTCCAGAGTAGACATGGATTTCTATTTACATCCAGGAATAAAAGAATCAAGCAGTATTATCTCTTTTGTCCCCCCAGACATGTTTCTGGGACCAAGGAAATGTTCTACAGGCATGGATTTCTAGATGGTTTCTAAGAATTGCTTGGGTTTTGGTGAAAAGAGAATTCTCTGAAGTGGAATCATCTTGGATTTTCCAGTTCCATGCTCTAATTGTAGCAGAGACCGGGGGCTCTAAGTCCCTGTGCACCCTCCGTGCTGGGCTTGACTCATTGGAAGCACAGGTTAGCTGGCCAAGGCCAGCATGGCCCCTGGCCCAGCAACTGCCTTTGATTGGGCTTTGCAGCCAGAAGGAGTGTGGAGGGGCCTGGTCATGGCCCTGAGGACTCTGAAGGGGAATGATTCTGACTAAGAATGACACACAGTTTCTGGAGAAGTGTGCTCTGGGCCAGTGGGGCCGCCAAGCTTGTGGGGCTAAGGGAGACTTCACTGGGCTTCTTATGAGCAATGTCTGTGAGGCTGGGTTCATCCTGGTCACACACTCCTCTACGCCAAACCTTGCCAATGAGGTAAGGAATGTGCCAACCTCCAATCATTCTCCAACCATCCCACCAGCCTAGGACAATGACCACATCTCCCAAATTCAAGATATGCGGGTGTAGGAGGAACATAGCAATCCTTCTCTTCTAGATTAACCTAGCAATCTTTCTCTTCTGAAATGTTCTGTCCCTTCCCCTTATAGTCATTCCCTTCCTACAATCCCCCCACCCCACGCTCTTTCTCTTTCCTGTGTGTTCAGTTGTAACCCTTCCCTTTCTCTAAATTATCTAGGTTTTGATATCTTAGCTGAAGTCTTCCTTTTAATTTCAAAGAAAAATCCTTGAGATTATAAAACATTGGAACAGGGGAAAAGAACACCCAAACCATCATGTGATGAGTTGTGCAACCTGTCATCATATTGGTTCAACAGTATCTACTGCCTACCTGCCAGGCACTGTGCAGGATGCTTCAGAAGATCAAGGTAGAAGGGAGGGAAGTGAAATGGGTGAAGCACTGATAGGAGCCAATATTTATTGAGTATTCTCCCTGTTTCAAGTTATGTGGAAAGCTTTTTATATGTATCAGCCTATTTAATTCTCTCAAAGACTTATGAGAAGAAGGGCCTTGTTGAACCAATATTACAGCAGAGGACACTGAGGCTTAGAAATTTCAATATCTTGATGGGACTGACCAGCTAGTTTGTGGGGGAGGGTGTCTAACCCCGGAGCACTAACTTGTACTGCCAAACTCTTCAGTCATGTTTTCTTACTCTAGCATCACAACTGACTTGCAAAGTAGGTTGTATTATTCCTGTTTCGTAGATGATGAAACCAATTCAGAAATTTCGAGTAACTTATCTAATGTCACATAACTAATCAATAACAGAATCAAAAAAAAAATGAACCCAAGCTTGTCTATCCTCAGATTGTATATTCTTTCCACAAAATCATGTGGTCACATGCTCCAAAATTGAGGAGTTCTTAATTTACTAAGAGTGTTAAGACACAGACAAATAAAACTTAAAAAAAAAAAAGACACACAGACAGCTATGGTAAGTGTCTTTAGAAAGAAAAGTTGCAGAGGAAGAAAGCCCACCTCTGGTTGAGAGGCAAAGAAAGGTCCCCTAGGGAAGATAGCATTGACATAGTTGAGTTAGATTGAAAATCATGGCCCGCCAACTGCTCCACATGTGAGGGTGATGAGATTGCCTTAATCCCCTTCTGCCTGGGATCTAATGGGGATCCTAATTCTCATTTTTCTTGGTCCAGCCCTTTCTCCCAATAGAAATCTTTGGCAGAAGGCTATCCAAATAGAAAAAGTAGAAGGAGTGAATATTGAATGGAAATCATTTTCTAAGAATATTAAGCAATGGTTTCCATATGATAAAAATAGCAAAAAATAAAAGATTAGTAATAATAATGATAAAATATTAATTACCACTTTGAGCTGTGATGGCATCTTTCACAGACCGCCCACTGCTGAAGAGTCACCTCATTGTCAATAATGAGACTGACTCCTCTGTTCTGATTACTATCTTAATGGGGAAATGCCTTCCAGGGAAGCCAGAGTGGGCTTTTGCAAATGGGTCACTAAGTCTTGTTGAGAAGATGGGGGAAGGACTCCCAGGACCCACTCCCCCGATCTTGTTTACTTGTCCCCCAGAAACATCATATGTGTGTTGAGTGCCTACAGGAACTGTGCTAGGGCTGGGAGGCGTGACGGCCTCAGTGGAAACCAGGCAGAGGTGCTGCTATACCAGACACAGCCTCCAAATCTCTGCTCACAGTGAGGTCCTCCAGCCTCTTGCACAATGCAAGGGTTACATAACTCACATTTGAGCAACCTAGAATCTTGCTTCAAATCAAAGGTTTCACAACTGCATAGTTGATTTCCAGCCTCCTGCATTGCACTCGGGTCTAATTGTCAGAGGCTGCAGAAGAAACCAGGTCAACTCCAAGAATTTGAGAAAACAATAATCACTTCTAAAGAACTCCCTCTTTGAAACCAGGGCTGCTAGGAGAGTGGAGAGAGGGTGGGAATCAGGAACATCTCCACCGAGGGATTCTTGGACTAGGTTTTAAAGGATGAATAGGGAATGTGCAGGTGGGCAGAGGAGAAATGGTTCCCCCAAGCAGAGTGAAAGCATGTGCAAAGGTATAGGGCTATGAAACCAGATGATGGATTTATGAAACTACATAACTAAGCCCTAGGGCAGTGATGGTGAACCTATGACACGCGTGTCAGAGGTGACATGCGAACTCATTTTTTTGGTTGATTTTTCTTTGTTAAATGGCACTTAAATATATAAAATAAATATCAAAAATAGAAGTCTTTGTTTTACTATGGTTGCAAATATCAAAAAATTTCTATATGTGACACGGCACCAGAGTTAATTTTGGGTTTTTCAAAACGTTGACACGCCGAGCTCAAAAGGTTTGCCATCACTGTCTTAGGGAGTTCTATTATATTGTTCCAACACTGGGGAACTCCCCTAAGCCCACCTTTAAAACTCTGGAACTTCTGAGATGCTCTTCAGGAGTCTGTTTGCATGAGCCTCCATGGCCTCTTAGAAGACACAGCGAAGCCAACCCTTCAGATTGACTCAGACCTCCAGGGCTGTGGAGATTAAAACACTAGTCTGTGGTGATCATGAAGGTTCCCCAAGCTCTGTCCTGGTTCCTCAGGTCAGCCTGGACCTCATCTTGGACTGGAAGAGCCAAAAGAAATCAACATTAGAATGTAGGCTGGGTACTGGTGAGGGGTATTTCTGAAATTGATGTAAGATTCTGTTAGGTCCTCTCCCTTCGGCCTCTAAAATGGAGAGGGATCAAGTCATGATACATAGAAAAAACTTCCACATAACGTGAGAGGCCAAGTGGGAGCCTTGGTGGGTGAGAAGCACTGCTGACAGTGCCCTTTAGAATTTGGGAAAGGCCTTCTCTCTGTGCCATTGTCTTTGTTGCTGTTATTCAGAAGAAAGTCACGATCCTTGGGTCTGCTCCTAATTAGGCTGGAGACTTATTGACAAACCCTGCCATTGATTGGATGTCATCTGAGGCCTACTAAGTGTGTTAACGTCTCTGCTGCAATACCTCAGCCTACAACACCAGCCCCAAAGGCACATGGGGCTGTTGTCATAGCTGGTGTTTATTCATTAATAATAATGGAAATAATAACTAACCCGTGGATATCCCTTTGCCCTGCAACAAGCCCTTTTCACATAGAAATTTTCTTTATCACATATAGCATCAACCTTAGGTAGGAATTACTAAAAAAACTTCCATTTTACAAATGAAGACATTTAGCCTCAACGAGATTACAGAAATTGCTCAATGTCATGTAGATAGTAAGGGGCCAGGAAAAGATTTCAGGGCCAGCTCTCTATGGCTCCAAAGAGCACTGGCTTTTCAACATGCTTTTGCTAGTAAAGTCTTCTGGGGCTCCATAAACTAATACCCTTCTGTCCTAGGCCTAGTGCTGCTACATGTCCCTGTCACTACACTGTCCTCTTACTCAAGTTCAACTGCTCATCTTGGTGTGGGAGAAAAGCACAGTAACATTGTGTCCTCAGCGGTCAGGGGCCAAGCCACATGTAGGCTGGATATCCCTGGATACTCACAGCAACCTCCCTGAAACGTGCCCTTCTCTGAGTGGGGCAGTTGAGTTTCTCTTGTTCACCACTGTGTCCCCACCACAGTGCCCCACTTGGAAGACACTCAATGTGTATTAATTGAATCGGGACGAGACCTGTATCCCCATTTCTTAAAGAAGGAACCTGAGACTCAGAGGAGCTCAGCGGCACACTTGAGACGACAGAGCTCGTGAAAGACGGAGTAGGAGCTCAGGCTGCCCATGGCCACAGATCCCGCTCTGCCTTTTGCCAGGAGCCAAAACTGCCTGACAGCCTTTCTAGCTACCAACTCTTTCTTTCTCTGAACTAAAGGAGGTTGATGAAATTGCCCAGCTTGGAAGTCAAAGGTGTAAAGGTGTGTGTGTGTGTGTGTGTGTGTGTACTTGCTTACATGTTTGGGTTGGGGTAGGGAGGCTTTATAAAGGATCTAGGAGTCCTTTCTACATGTTATTTGCTTAATAGTCAGGAGACTATATTTCTGAGGACCAGACCCATTGCTAGGAAACTCCCTAGGAGCCTGGTCATTCTGCCCACTTCTAGATAATTCTGCACATCCTTCCATGCTCACTGGAATATTTACCTTAGAGATAACTATGACTGCCTCCCTTACTTGCCAAGATCTGTCCTTTTCCTACAAACTAGGTAGTCCTTAAATGCCAAGCAAAGTTAACATCTCAGTGTATTGAAGATCCAGCTTGCTGGGATTGTCAAGTGAAAAGTATGGATTTTGCCATGGTGCTGGGTCTTTCATCCTCAGGGTGAGAGTTGTGTGTGTGTGGAGAGGGGGTTGCCTGCTCCATCTCAGACGCAGCAGACATCTATGATTAACTATACAAAAGTGCCAGTTTGGTGATAAAAGCTGTACTTAGCATCGACTCCTCTGCTATAGCAGGAGTCTGGGGGTGCAGCTTTGGAGGATTTTTTTTTAATGGAAGCTTTTGTTAGCATCAAATATCTAATTAACTTAGGTTTTAAAACTACTGAGGTGCTGTGTCTTCAAGAAAGATGATTATCAAAACAGCTTCGTCTAACATAATTACCCTCAACCTACTCTGGAAGACAGCATGAAAATGCTTCCTTTTTAAGAAAGCCAGTGTACCGAATGACACAGAAACATTTTATTGTGGGATCCCTGCCTATGCAGTTGAGGCCAGATCAATGTGCCAACCAGCATAATGATCGTATCCAGAGTTTGTCTCGGGAAATGCCTTCCAGGATAAGGAAAACACGGTGTCTGTGCCCACAGGGATGACTTGGCTCCCCCCGAGGATGAAAGGCTCCAGCTGCTCTGCAGTTATAATCAAACTGGCTCTCCCCCAGCCTCCTCGGGCTCATCCATCACACAGTAATAACAGACCTGCTGGCTGCTCATCTCCAAAATGGTGTTTAGGACATCAAATGCTTCAACTACCACCTCTGTGCATGATGACTCCCAAGTATGCCTTCAACGCAGGTCTTCCTCTTCCTCTCCCCTAGACTCCAAATCAAGCTGCCCATGAGACACTGGGACTTCCTTCCAGACTCTCCAAGGCAATATCTTCAAAACCAGGCCTCCCATCTTCCCCTCTTTCCTTTCCCTCCTTAGCTCAGATCCGCTGCCTTACTCACCCCACTATCCTGACAGTCACTCACAACCCTATTTCAAGAGTTAACATTATAATTTTTAATAGCCTGTATGTTGTAAAACGGTTTTAGATTTAGAGAGAAATGGAGAAAATAGTACAGAGAATTTCCATATACCCCATAGTCAGTTCCCCTATTGTTAACATCTCATATTAGTGTGGTACCTTTGTTATAATTCGTAAACCAGTAATGGTACATTATTATTAACTGAAGTCCATACTTTATTCAGATGTCCTTAGGTTTTACCTAATATCCATCGTGTTTCCTAGGGTACCATAGGGGAAACCGCATTACATTTGGTCATCGTGTCTCCTTGGGCTCCTCTTGGCTGACAGTCTCTTGGTTTTCCTTGTTATAGATGACCTTGGTAGTTTAGGGGAGCATGGTCAGGTGTACTCTAGGACAGCTGTTCTCAACCCTGGGTCGCGACCCTTTTGGAGGTCAAACGGCCCTTTCACAGGGGTCGCCTAAGACCTTCCTGCATATCAGATATTTACATTATGATTCATAACAGTAGCAACATTACAGTTATGAAGTAGCAATGAAATAATTTTATGGTTGGGTCACAACATGAGGAACTGTATTTAAAGGGCCAGAAGGTTGAGAACCACTGCTCTAGGATGTCCTATGGAAATGTACTGATGTTTTCTCATGACTAATTTAGAGTTATAGGTTATTAGAAAGAAGACTATAGAAGTTGAGTGCTGACAGTATTTCTAAGGTATTGTTAGGACATTGGAGAGCGCTGGTCACTGTGTTCATCTGACCGAGGAAAGGCTAACACTGATTTTGATAGTGCACTTAGTAAACTGGATCATACCTTTTCACTTCCCTCTTCCCTCTGAGTGTGTAATCTCTGAGGGTAGAGACTGCGCCTGATTCATTCATGTATCTCCAGAATCTTGCACTAGTCCTGAAACCAAGTCAGGTCTTGATACATATTTGAAGCTTTGGCTCATTTCCCTGTCTATAAAGTAGGATAATATAACTTTTTTCTAAGAATATTTATGATTCATTACAATATTAAAATACTTGGCACAGGGCCTTGCATGTGAGCTGCTACCATTTTTGTCACCATTATTAGGATCTACCTGTTATGCAAGATATACTGAAGACCCAATTCACTTTGGTCCACTCCATATCTAAATTACATGGAAATAAGAAGGGTCAACCTCAGCTTTGCACTTTAGAGAATTCTTTTCTGGAAATTCAGGTTGCATTTAGTTCGCTTTGACAAGACTCCTTAACAGCGGTCCCGCTCCAAAGGAAACACAGGACATGGCTCCTCCTCTCAGGGCCTTATAAACTGACTGTCAGATAATAATACAGGACGCACTTGAGCGGAGCCACGCAGAGGCAGTGTGGGTGTGGGAAGCTCTAAGGGGACTGTGCCTGTGTGGGCTGCATCGCTGCAAAGGCATGAGATGTAGGCATTGAATGAGGGGTCAGATTTTGATGGTCATAGAGAAAGATTGGAAAGTCATAAGCAAAAATATGGAAAGAATGAGTATACAAAGTTCAGTGCCTGAGAGGAGTCTAACCTGCCTGGTGCTGGGATTTATGCAGATAAGAGTAGGAGCTGGCATTGGACAGGACATCAGACAGAGCAAGATAGCAGTATGGGGGTGGCTTGAAAGCTGGCCTGAAAGGTAATGGAGAGCCACTCATATTTTTTAGCAAGGGAGTAATGGGTAAAGATGGCATTTCAGGAGGTAGCTATGCTTGCAGTAGGTATGCCTAACTGGAGAAGGAAAGACTAGTGGTGGAAAGATCTGCCTGCTAGTTTATATATTCATTTATCTATTCATTGGTCATATATACACTCGGCAAATATTCATGGAGCTCCTGAAAGACTGGACATATGGAGACATATAAGCCTTAGTACCTACCTTCAGGGAGCTCAAGGACTAGAAGGGGATAGATTAAAGAAGTTTCTGCCACAATCCAGGCTAGATCATAGTGAAACCAGAGAGAAAATAATGAAAAAAATATGTGAGAGATACATAGACAGAAGGATAAGAGATACATATATTAGGTATATGTCTATTATAAAAATAAATGAAAGAAGTTATGGTTCAAGAAGTAGGAGAAAAATCCAATGAGAGAGATGTCTAAGAAGGGGATAGTCAATGACTTCATATACGACTATGAGATAGAAAACCTGCTCCCGAACAGTGACACCTAATAACAACAATAATAGCACTTTTAAACAATTACTATGTCCCAGACCCTGACGCCATTCTAAGGCAGTTATTGTTTTCTTATTGTTCCTTGTGCCTAACTTGAGCACTGTTAGAAATATGGGTGTTGGGGTAACATAGCTGGGGCTGGAATGTTAGAAATGGGGTTTATAGGTTGAGCGAGTGGTGGTTTCTTTCCTTGGGTTAAATCATTGGCCTGGATTAAATCATTGGTCAGTCCTAGCCAGTAAAATCCTGTTGGATAAGATGCCTTCCTTTTGTCCCGTATGAGAATGCATTTCTTACTCATGTGGGGTTGGGTGGAGCCCAGAATGTTCTTCAGTCTAACCTCTCTGGCACATGGAACCTCTGAGCAGCCGCCTGACCTTTGGGAGGTTGGTCGCTCTGCTCCTAAAGCACCAATGTTCTCAAGTCTATTACAAGAGAGGCCGTGTTGTGAGCAGGGGCTGGACTCAGACAGAGGAGTTTGGAGGGGTGGGTGGAGCTGGACTGGACTTCCAAGAAAAGATGCCAATGAACTTGTTTTTTTTCCCATGGCATCGAAAAACTGCTTTATATCCATCCAAAGCCTGAACACATTTTAGAAAAACAGGAGGAGATTTCTGCTGGGTGACTTTCAGTTTGGGGAACCAAGTCCCTCTCAGAATGCAAGGGGGATGGGACATCGTATTAGGAAAGGATGCTATCATTGGTGGACCTTCAATTTAGGCCAGAACTCACTCCCTTGCTCTGTAAACTGTATGCAGTGACTTTACTTATATGTGTATGTGTACCTATGAGTTTCCCACCCATCAAATGTCTTCATAAAGAGCTTTCAGACATATAGTGGAGTATATAATACAGTTATAGGATCCAACTAAAAAACAAAAACAAATAAGCACTGTTTTTATTTAAAACTCAAATTTTTAAAGGGGCAGCAGGAATTCTGGTGCTAAAATAAATCTTAGCAAACCATTCCTTTATGCCATTAAGCCTATGTCCTGCTCATGGGATCTGCTCTAATATAAAACAGGACTCCACTTCCTTCTCCACATCTGGAAGGCATGGAGCATGGCACAGGCATTTATTAGGGCAAAGATTCCACTCCTGGTCGCTTATGTAGGGGATCCAGCATTCGAACCTGGTTCTGTTCACTCCTGTCTGCCTGGTGGATTCCTAATAAGCTGACCTTGACCCCAGGATCAATGAAAGGCCACAGGCTAAATCAGGTTCAGAAAGCATGAACCCTGTCTGGAGGAAAGAAGTGGGACAGCGACTGTGGGAATGAAGGGTTAGGTGATGAGAATCAACACTGGTGGGAGCTTGGTTAGGATGAAGGAAAAGACTAGTCACTTCCAGTTGTTTTCCTTGTCCTTTCAAAGGCCTTTGTGCTCCTCACCTTGAGTTTCCTATTTGAACAGCCTCTTGTACATGGTATTTTGAAATCCCATGTCTCCCCAGTGTATGATCATTTTACATTTTGCTTTTTCTATATGTATCAGGTCATGAGTGCTATAGAAAAGCTGGTCACACCTACAGGGGTGCTAAGAGCAAGCTTGATGGGATGTTCAGCCCCAACCCTTATAACATTTGACTCTCAGAATCAATAAAAGGTTTCAGTTCTGGCGGGAGGGAGGTGTGGCGGGAAATGAGTGGACAGGCTGCTGTGGAGGAGACAGCACAGTGAGGAGAAGGAAAAGCTCTGTGGTCAAAAGAAGCTGGACACCCCTTACAGATCTGCCTCCAGGACATGAAGGGACCCCTGGACTGTTCCACGCGGCTCCAGGGACAATGCCTCAGGAGTAAGATAGATGCCTTGCTCAGCCTGGGTCTGGCTTAATTTACTTCTAACTATATATCTCCATAGCATCCTTGAGTGAATGGTAGAGCTGAAATGGAGTTCCAGCAACAGCAGATCCTTGCAGATGAGAATCTCAAAGCCCTCCCAGTGGTCGGCAAACTGAGGCTCGGCAAACCGCGGCTCGCAAGCCACATGCGGCTCTTTGGCCCTTTCAGTGTGGCTCTTCCACAAAATACTGACTTCTGTGCACGGGCCACAAAGTTTCAATCACACTATATGTGCGTGCCTGCATGTGGTATTTTGTGGAAGAGCCACACGAAAGGGGCCAAAGAGCCGCATGTAGCTCGCGAGCCGCGGTTTGCCGACCACGGCTCTAGCCTGCCGGGTAGTACTTTGGGATTTCCACGACTCCTAACATCACCTACACACACGCATACACAAATTTTCCCAAACCTCACTCCTCTCTCTACAATACCCAGCCTACCTCTGCAGACTCATCCTGGGCCTCTGTCTGCCTTGCTTTCCAGGCTCCAGGCCTGCTCCTGTCTCTGTCTTTTGAATACTCCATGCTCCTTTCTGCTCAGAAGCCTTCCTATAGATTGCTCCTTCCCAGGGGGCACTTTTCACATCCTAATTGACCCACTTAACTCACTCTTCAGATCTCAGTTCATTATCATTGCCCCTGGAGTCTTCCTCCTCCCTCCTCCCCACTACATCAGTTCCTCCTGTTAGATACTCTCAGAGCTCCCTGCACCTGCCACAGTTTGCAATTATACATCCCATGGTGATTTCCTGTCTCACCCACAGTGGTTCTCAACATTCTGGCCCTTTAAATACAGTTCCTCATGTTGTGACGCAATCCTAAAATTATTTTCATTGCTACTTCATAACTGTAATGTTGCTACTGTTATGAATCGTAATGTAAATATCTGATATGCAGGATGGTCTTTGGCGACCCCTGTGAAAGGGTTGTTCGATCGCCAAAGGGGTCACGACCCACAGGTTGAGAACCCCTGCCCTAGAGTGTGATGTGACCTACATCAAGGCAGAGACTATGCCTTGTTCCTAAAACCTGACCACAGAACCTGGGATGTAGTGGAAACAATAACAAGGGTGCTGCGACCACTGATGCTGCTGCTGGTGCTGGTGGCTAATGCCACTGAGTGCCCAGCATGTGCCAGTCTTGCTCCTAAGTGCTCTACTTGCACCCCTTCTCTTACACCTTGAAAACCTGATGGATCAGGAGGCACTCCACTGGTGAATGAATGTGCCTCATTTCTCTGAGCCTCATTTTCCTTCTTGACAAAATGGAGAAAGTAATATGTGAGCAAACCACAACCAAATTCAAATTTTCTCTCATTATTTACAAACGAACATTTGCAGAACTTTCTGTGGGTTTTAAAAATATGTGTGTATGCCTATACCCTCAACCTTATTCTAAAACAGCATTTCTCAGCCTTTAAAAAAAAATTATTGCCACTCCCACACACACAAAAAGAGAAAACATACATTAAATGTGAAGTATTCCTAATGAGAGAAATTAATAAGATTCCTTTGGGTAAGGTTGAGCTCTGGAGGGCCACAGACCATTGTCATATCTATGTGGTTTTTGTTTTTTGTCTTTCATGTCCAAAAAGCAATTTTTATCTCTTTGATAGTAACCTCCCTGCTCCTCCCTTTGAGAAAATGTTCTAAAAGAAAGAAGGGTAGCTAGAGAAAGAGGAAAGGAGGAAGGAGAGGAGGGAGGAAAGGAGGAAGAGTGAACTGAGGGAAGGAGGGAGGGAGGGAGGAAGAGTGAACTGAAGGAAGGAGGGAGGGAGGGAGGAAGAGTGAACTGAGGAAGGAGGGAGGAAGGGAGGAAGATGGAACTGAGGGAAGGAGGGAGGAAGGGAGGAAGAGTGAACTGGGGGAAGGAGGGAGGAAGGGAGGAAGAGTGAACTAGGGGAAAGAGGGAGGAAGGGAGGAAGAGTGAACTGGGGGAAGGAGGGAGGAAGGGAGGAAGAGTGAACTAGGGGAAAGAGGGAGGAAGGAGGAAGAGTGAACTGGGGGAAGGAGGGAGGGAGGGAGGAAGAGTGAACTGAGGGAAGGAGGGAGGAAGGGAGGAAGAGTGAACTGAGGGAAGGAGGGAGGGAGGGAGGAAGAGTGAACTGAGGGAAGGAGGGAGGGAGGGAGGAAGAGTGAACTGAGGGAAGGAGGGAGGAAGGGAGGAAGAGTGAACTAGGGAAAGAGGGAGGAAGGGAGGAAGAGTGAACTGGGGGAAGGAGGGAGGAAGGGAGGAAGAGTGAACTAGGGGAAAGAGGGAGGAAGGGAGGAAGAGTGAACTGGGGGAAGGAGGGAGGGAGGGAGGAAGAGTGAACTGAGGGAAGGAGGGAGGAAGGGAGGAAGAGTGAACTGAGGGAAGGAGGGAGGGAGGGAGGAAGAGTGAACTGAGGGAGGGAGGGAGGAAGAGTGAACTGAGGGAAGGAGGGAGGAAGGGAGGAAGAGTGAACTGGGGGAAGGAAGGAGGGAGGGAGGAAGAGTGAACTGAGGGAAGGAGGGAGGAAAGGAGGAAGAGTGAACTGAGGGAAGGAGGGAGGGAGGAGGAAGAGTGAACTGAAGGAAGGAGGGAGGGAGGGAGGAAGAGTGAACTGAGGGAAGGAGGGAGGAAGGGAGGAAGAGTGAATAGGGGAAAGAGGGAGGAGGGAGGAAGAGTGAACTGGGGGAAGGAGGGAGGAAGGGAGGAAGAGTGAACTAGGGGAAGGAGGGAGGAAGGGAGGAAGAGTGAACTGAGGGAAGGAGGGAGGGAGGGAGGAAGAGTGAACTGAGGGAAGAAGGGAGGGAGGGAGGAAGAGTGAACTGAGGAAGAAGGGAGGGAGGGAGGAAGAGTGAACTGAGGGAAGGAAAGAGGGGGAAGGAGGAGGAAGAGTGAACTGAGGGAAGGAGGGAGGAAGGGAGGAAGAGTGAACTGAGGGAAGGAGGGAGGGAGGAAGAGTGAAGAGGGAAGGAGGGAGGGAGGGAGGAGAGTGAACTGAGGAAGGAGGGAGGGAGGGAGGAGAGTGAACTGAGGGAAGGAGGGAGGGAGGGAGGAAGAGTGAACTGAGGAAGCTACAGAGATCCCATGATGGAGGATGGGGGTTGAGAAGCAGATGAAGCCAAGTTGAAATAAAGCTAATATCCAGCCTTCCAGGTGCTTACTAGAAAAAATATATAATTTCTTTAAAACTAGAAGGTCATACTGAGAGCAAATCACCTTCCACCATTCCTCCTTTAAACTCCCAGATGTTGTTCTGAGATGTTGCCATGAGAGCCGCTGGGATGCAGGTAGCCTTGTGTGAAGTGCTCAGGTGAGGAGGGGAGGGGAGGTTGAGGGCCGGACAACAGATGAGGAAACAGCTTGGTCAAAGCTGGTGCCCAGCAGGTCTACCACAGAGAGCAGCTCTTACACAGAGAGGGTCCATGGAATTCTTTGTACTTGGGGTCTTTGTCTTCTGTAAATGCATTGCGATCAGTTTAATAGAGTAAAATTTGAGAGGCAGAAATAGCGCCATTAAAAAAAAAACACCTAAAAAATGAAAACCAAAATCCTGTTTTCTGCTGGTTTTTAGTACAATGGGAGAAAACTATATTACTATTCTTCCTGAGGCTGGCCCATAAAAGTCCATCGATACTGTTATTTTCTCCTCTGATGCTTTCCATGCATCAGCTAGAGAGAGAGAATGGTAAGTCCCAGGCTTTCTTGTCTAAATCCCCAAAGATCTCATCCCTCTAACCAATCACCGGGATAACAAAATGATAGTAATCTCCCGAACATGTTAACACATTCTCACACGACCTCAGCATGTTTTTGAAACCTGTTGTGAGAGAACCGTCACACACAAGCAGGACAAAAATGCACTGACATCACTTCTGTGCCAGACAAAGGTGAAGCTTTTACCAACAAGACAACAGCCTTTCCCAGCAGGCCAGAGCCACAACAATGCCCAGGAGGCTCTGCCCCAGAGCCCTTGCACCAGCTGGCTGGAGTCAGAGGGTAGGGCAGCTAAGAGAGGGCCAGGGAGACTTTGCTGACCTCCCTGGTCACTGGAGAAATGACCTATACGTGCCTTAGGCAAACACACTTGACTTCCCCCAAGGAGCTGATCTTCCTCCCCCACGAACAGCATCAGACTCATCTTGCTCACCTGCAGGAGATAGGGGCCACCATGCCCTGCAGGCCCTCTGCATCTCCTGCCTGGGCCACTACGAGAACTTCCTAAATAGTCTTTCCACTATTCTGTCCCTTTCTCCTGTCCATCCTTTGCCTGATCCCCGTGGCATTTCTAAAGCAAGCTTAGAGTGTGTAATTCACTAGCCTGAAATTTTTCACTTGTCTCCTGTTGCCAAGGGTGTCATACTCACTCTTCTTAACCTGCAATAGCAGAAATGTCTCATCCTGGCCCCTGTGTTTTCAGTTTTACTTCCATCCCTTCCCCACTACTCACCTGTGCCAGCCACAGTGAATTCCACAGGATTTCTGAGACAATCGGGCCCTTTCACAACTCAGTGGCTTTGCATAAACTGTTCTACCTCCAGGCACGTCTGGGGAAATCCCTTCTCATCCTTCAAGATCCAAACTCAAATGACATTTCCTCAGTAAAGCTTTCCCTGAATCCCCTTGCCACCAAGGACAGAGAGGGTAGTGCCCTATGTCACTCTCCACATGTCTCTATGAGGGAGGCAGTACAGCAAGCAGCTAAGGAGGTACACTTCATAGATGAACAAGATTCAAACCCCAGCTCTGCACATTCTAGTTTTCTAACCTTGAACAAATCAGCTAATCTATGTCTCAGTATCCTCAACTGCAAAACAAGAGGAATAATAGTAGATACCGCATAGGACTTACTATGAGGTGTCAAGCACCCGAAACCCTCAGAAGTGTGTCCCATTCATAATAAGTGCTCAGTGTTAGCTATTATTATTATTATGTCTACTAAAATTTTAATACTGTCATCATCTGTTAGGTGTTTCTTTCCTTGTGTAGGGTGGGGACTGTGTCTCGCTCATGCTTACATTCCTGGTGCCTAACAGTTCCGCGTAATAGGCCCTCAATAAATGTTTATTGAATAAGTTGATTATTTTCTAGGCAGTAAAATATCCCCATGACTCCAGAGATTATATCTCAAAGAACTTTATTTCTTCCTTTTGCTCTATGGAAAGACATTACGTAAATCCATAAAACATTCTTTCTGGAACAGAGATGGTTGAAATCAGTTTCATAAGTCCCTCCTTGACGTGGGAGTCTGGCATCCTGATCAGAGTTCTGGCTCTAGCAGGGCTGTGTGTCCCTGGGCAAGTCCCTTTCCTTCGTGTGCTGGGCACTGTTCTGGGGGCTGGGGCAAAAGCATTGCATACGACAGGCAAGGTTGCTATTCTCAGGGGCCTAGATTGAAGGGAAATAGTACATTAAACAAGAAATAGGAGAAAAAATAGAAAAGTTGGGCAATGGTAAGTGCTATGATTGAAATGAAACAAGAAAACATGTTAGAAAGTACCTGGAAAGGATACTTCAAGGAAGTCTTCTGTGAAGGCTAACAGTAACATTCGAGGCTTGGATTTGAAACCTAAAGGGCAAACATTCCAGGCAGAGGGGGAGCTACTACAAGGGTTCAATGTGAAACTGAGTTTGGAGTGCTCCGGGGATCAGAAGAAAGCCCGTGCCTGGAACCTGGGAAGTGAAGGTAAGAGTCATACCACTTGAGGTCACTGAGGAAGACAGGGGCCAAGAGAAGGAATGTGGATTTTATACTAAGTGCACCAAGTGGTCTTTGGGATGTTTTGAGCATAATAGAGTTCCTCTAGGGAGAATAGATTACGAGGTAAATAGAGACAGAAGTATAAGCCATGAGACCAGTTAAGAGGCAATTCCATTAATGTAGGTGAGAAATGAACAGCTAAGTTCAGGTGGTGTCTGAGGAGAAGGACTTAATGAACCAGAGTCCTAATTCTGATCAATGAAGTGTAGGAGTGAAAGAGAAGAAGCAAGATGTTCCTAAGTTTTTGTCCATAGCGTTTGAGACAATCCTATTGGCAACACATTCTACACCTAGGAATACTACTTGAGTCCATATACCACATGACATGGGTGGGCAGTTACTGGATGGGGATAGGAGATTCAAGACTTCGGTCTTCAAAATGTTAAGTTTGAGATGCCTTGTAGATATCCAGTGGGGAAGACAGAAAGTTGGGTATACGAGTCTCGAATTCAGTGGGAGAAGTCAGGTCTGTAAATATGCAAGTAAGAATCATTGGCATGCAGATAGCATTTAAAGCTATGGGAGCAGGTGTGATCACTCATGGAGAGCATATAGTTGAAGATATACTCTCAGAGCAAAACCCTAGGAAGAACAGCGTTTGGAGGTGGAATAGTGGGGACAAGCAAAAGACACCAAGAGGAAGCAGCCAGTATCGAAGATGAACTTGAGAAGAGTCTGTTGTCATGGAAGCCAAGAGAAGAAAGTGTTTCAAAACAAAGGGAGTGGCAATCTGGGTCAAATGCTGCTAAGAGGTCAACTGGGAAGAGGGTTGAATTTGGCAACATGAAAATCTTTGGTGACTTTGAAGGGTTCAGTTTCACTTTTCATCTCTTCAGTCTAGTTTGTCTATCTTTAAAAAAAAGAAATTGTTTTCAAACATTTTAAAACAAGTACTCTTTTCTTAAAATTAATCATTAAAAGAATCTCAAGATATAGACAAAAAAAATTGGAATGGCTGTCGTTGAAGCGGGACTTCAAGAACATATCTAGTCCCAACTCCTTGCCCTTGCAGTTGACCCGAAGGCAGCTTTGGAAAATGCTAGGGCTCCTTGGAGAGACGACCCAAAATTACTGGGCTGAAAGGGTCTTCGGCCATGAGAATCTGAGCGGGAATGTGTGGGTAGCTCTCAGTCTGGGGAGTAGCCGGCACCCACTGGCTAGGAACATCCTTTACGTGTCCTAAAGAACACTGCATCCCAGGATTAGAGGTAGGAATGCTTGAGAGCTCATATAATCACACAGTCCATTCTGGTTTCAGTACCCATTTCCTGCCAGAGTAGGCCACTGGCGCACCCATTCAACTGGTTTGCCCAGATCCTGCCTCTGCCACACCTCCAAAAAACATCTAAAGCCCTTCCTTTGTTGCAAAATGATCCAGTGTTATTTCCATAAAACGTGGGGAGCTGAGCATATGTTCACACACGCAACCTGTGTGTAGTGGAAGATTTAAAGGGAGACATCCTTGGAGGGAACAGGCCGCCAGAATAAATTCCTGGTTCCCTTAGAGGAGCCGCCAAGCATAACATCGCTTGCACAGTCCCTGCTCTCCCAGAAGTGAGCTATAGCTCTGTTGCTCTGTTGGAAATAATCACAAAAGGAATGTTTACGTATGGCTCGTGGGAGAAGAGGGATCAAAGGTAATGTGAAGGATCCCAATAAACTGACAGAATGAGATAAAAGTCTTCACTCACAGGGTGCCCACTCTGTGTCAGGCACTCTGCTCAGCCTGGGCAAAGGTGAGACAGATGCAAAAAGATAACTTCCTCAGGACATCCCTTTGGCTTATCTGATTGAGTCATCTTCCTTCAGTTAGCTCTGTGACAGCTTCCAATCAGGCCATTCATTAGAATTTCAGGGTTTTCCCATGGACTGCCTTCTTGCCGGCTACTGAAATATGAGGTTGAGAGTGCTTACATCACAACGGTATAGCAGCCACCCCTGATACTTATCTGCACCGACACTTGACCACTTACAAAACTTTTCTTATACATTAAGAAGTGGAACATTCCTTTCACTTTTCGTTTTGTGTAGCCTTTATGTTTTCCTATCCCTTTTTCTTTGTTGTTGTTAAACTGTATTTGAGGGGTCGTTTCGTTGTTGTTCTTTGTTCTCAGATGTAGATAGCCTGCCTCAAAAACAAAGGCCTGACATAAGAAGATATCACCGTGGGGCAGGTGCCAGGGTGTCTATTCCAGGACTCAGTAAAATCGCTGATGTGCATTAACCGCTGGCTGATGTCTGGTGTCCAGCGTAGCCAGAGCAGTCAGGGGAGCTGTGAATAGGGGATGCGGTAGGGGTATACAGATCATTTGATCTGGACAGCAAAAGTCAAGGTATCTCTATTGGGAAAGGTCCTTGGAGTATTAACTATCTCACCTCCTCACATCCTCACCCACCCAGCCGAACCCAAACCTCAGGCTAAATCATATCCCAGGCAGGCACATCAGCACAGCCACATCTGCAGCGCAAGTGAAGCTGGGTGACCGAGTCTGGGGAAGAGGGACATCCCACTGTACCCTCCTGGCGGGCAGGAGAGTGAGCAGAGGTGACAGCGCTTATAAGTGAGATGTGCTTACTCACTGGGCCTTTGCTCTGAGCTCGCAGACAGCTCTCACCTGTGAGATACTTTCTTTCCAACTTATACTGTACATTACAAAAATATTATTATCTCACCACCACCCTGTGGGGGTCTATATATAATATTCTCATTTTACAGAGGTGACACGGAGACATTAGGTCAGCCAGGTCATAGAGCACTTCACAGAGCCTGGATAATGACCAGTTTGTAAATCCCAGGGCTCGAACTGCCTCACTGTCTGAGTTGTACACAAAGAGGTCCCCTGGGACGGGAGGTGAAATGCCCTGTGTCCATTTGAGGTTACCTCTGGTCATTTGTAGCCTGCTTTCCCTAAAGAACGAAAGCAGTCCCTGACATCCTCTGCCATGTGTTTAGATCTTGGGTTCATGCCTGGAGTTTTATGTTTGAGCCCCCCTCCCCCACTCCCCCCTGTCTTTCATCTTTTAAAGATTTTGTTGTGAAGATATTACTCTTGGAATGTACCTTGTTTGGCAAGTTCCCATGGCCACTGGAGACTCAGCCTGAAGGGAAGCACTAGGAAAATATTTGTGATGACTCTGGAATAGAAGACAAGTACACCATTCTGGCTGGTTTCCACTCAGAAAACCCTTCACAAGTGCTGTGGGAGCCAGGGGAGGAGGAGGGGTGAGAAGGAGAGGTCCTCTGGGACGGGAGGTGAAATGCCGTGTGTCCATTTGAGGTTACCTCTGGTCATTTGTAGCCTGAGATTAATGGACCTCAGATCCTAATGCAACTATGATAGAGATCACACCTAGATTTTCATCTTAATCCTTGGAGTTGAGCAAACATCAAAAAGCTCAGCAGGTTGGTTCAGATCATTATGATAATGATTAATAACAGGCTTGTTTACAGAGCTTCTGTCTCCACGGTTTGCCATGGCCTCTACGCAGGAGTCTCTGTTGTGTGAAGATAACACAACAACAACAGAACTGAATGAGTTTCCCCAAGTACATCCATCTCTCCATGAGCTCTGACCCCAATTCTCCTCCTCTTCAATGGGACTTTCTTTTACTCCGCCGATTCAAAAGCCATTTTGTCCATGTAAATGATAGAGGGAGGTTATTTCATAGAATACTGGATTATATCTGTTTCTAACACAGCATGCACATTGCATCAACACTGTTTGCATCTGCCTCTCCCTCTATATCCGGAAAACGCAGGAGATAAGACCACATATGATTCACCTTTTTATTTGTAGCACTTAGCCCAATGTCCCCATACATAAAAGATGCTCAATAAGTGTTTGCTGTGTTGTTAAACTTAAGATGTCGTCACTGTGAGGAGCTTTCTGACACAATTTTTTTTATATAGAGAAGAAAACTGGATCCAGAGAGTGGACATGACTATCCAGGGTCACTAAGCTGTGACTGGAGCAGACCTGAGTCCAGAGATATTGTCACTTGACTAACTGGCCACGGCTCTTTCTACACAAACAACAGGCCAATCAAATATAGCAGCCTCCCGGGAAATCTATTATCAGAAAAGTATGAACATATGACCCTGGGTAACCTTGTTGCCAAATCTCCAAGCCTCTCTGATATCCTCCCAAGGAAGAACTCAACAGCGCTGGTTCATTCTGGGATGGATTCTATTAGTCAGGCTTTTAAACTTGAGCCAGGAGGAGCAAGGACGAACTCTTCTTGTATTCTGACTCAGAATTGAAATGGAGAGAAATGAAGTGAAAGCTCACCATTTCTTTATCATTGCCTGGGAATGGAAGGGATTCTAAATAAGGACAGGGATTAGCGTTGCTCATGACGTTAGGGAGGAATGAGCAAAATACTAGTAAGTAATTATGGCCATTGTTCATTCAGTATCAAAGGAGAGTCTCAAGTGGGAAAAAAAAAAGATTTCTGGGCAATTATTCATTCAAAGAGCTTAAATAAGTTCTTATCCTTTCAACCTGATCAAACCAAAAAGATCTCCAATTATCCCCTAACGCCAAAAGGCCAAAAGACTACCCACCTTCACCTTGGGAGGAATTCTTGAGCCTTGAGGACTGGCCAGATGGTCTATTTCTGTCTCAGACCATTAGGGCTGTGGTAGGGGCGGATATCCCTGTCATTGGCCCTGAACTCAGAATGATTATTTCCATAGATTGACGGATTTGTTTCCCTTTCTCTCCAGCCTCTCTCTTGCAATCTTGCAAGGGAAGGGTATGGTGAAGCATATTAGATCAAGAAGAGATCAGTCTCATGAATTTGGCCTCATTAGCCCCAGAACTTCCTCAGTCCAGGCTCCACAGCAGGTCTCTTTTCTAATTGCTGCTGCCTATCAGTTAGTGTGATGAGTGGTGTGGCTCAGGACCAGTGGTAGACATGTTGGCTGGTTCAAACATGTCTCCTGTGAGCTTTTATGGAAGGAAGGCAATGACACATACCTCTTGTTCAGCAGTTCTTATGGGCCACATCTCAGCCAGGACCATGGTTGATTTAATTGATGAAAATAAATGTGATTAATTTGATGAAACACTGAATGATTTACTTAAATAATTTATTTGATTTTTTAAACCATCATTCTTATCAGAAAAGGAAGTGGCATGCTATTGCAAGAGGCCAGTTGGGGATGAGACTGTCTTGGGTTCCCGTCCTTGATCCACTCACTATCTGGGTGATCCTGGCTAATTACTTAATCTCTCTGAGCCTCCGTGTCTTCATTTTTTTAAATAGAAATAGCAATTTCTCCACTTTGACGGGTACTCTGAATATTTAGCTTTAAAAAAATATGAAGAGCATGAACCATCAAGAGTATATAATAAATAGTTCTTTACTCTTTCTCCTGAAATCTTTGGTTTCGTGTTCTTTAAAAAAAAAATAATCCAAGTCCTGAACTAAATGGATTCAAATGTGCGCTGTCATTCTTTTTAGTGCCTCAGCCAAACTGAGGGATGATTCAGTGTTTAATGCAAACAGGCGATTATACACAGCGTGGCACATTCGTAGGCCAGGCAATCTATCAGCTAGAATGATGGATCACTCCCCTCAGTTTATGAGAAAACTTCCCTTGCTGCTAATGAACCCCAGATCAGACTTGGTTGAGGGCGTGTCCCTGAGGGCACAGGGTCATTTTCTGTATGTGTGAAAGGGCACTCTCCATTTGGTTGTGCCACACCCAGCAGGAGCACCTGCATGCTTTGTGGGGTGAGGTGGTTGTGTCTATGTGTGTGGTGTGTGTCGGCATCTGAGTTTGTGGACTCTGCTTGATTGCCACCATATCTTTGCGTAGATTCCTCAAAATACAGCACTGGAAGCCTGGCCCTATTTCTGGAGAGAGGAGCTTCAGATGGTCCTAATAAGACCAACAAGACAGCCTATTACCTGCTGCCTTCTCCCAGACCTTTTAAAATGGGAAAAGCAATTTCTCCACCACAAGAGTTACTTTGAATATTTGGCTTCATTTGGCCCCATTTTTAATCCTTAGATGAGGAAAGAAAAAAACAGAGAGGTCAAGAATTTTTCCCAATGTCACACAGGTATTAGAAAGAGGGGTCAGGAATGGTTGTTTCTTTTCTTTGTCTGGTATAAATTATTTATGTTGGGGGGCCCCTTCTTCCTGGAAACCCGATCTCTTGTGTGTATATACATGTATGTGTATGTACCATTTAAAAACGATAGTGAATTCTTTGTAGCTTCCTAAAATGTGTGGACTTCCTTTATGCTCTCACACCTTGTATGTGCTGGTGCCTCAGCCTGGGACACCATATAGTCTCTCACACCCACTCATCCTCTGGGATCCACTCAGGTGCTACCTCTTCTCATAGACGTATCTGGCTTCTTCAAGTTAGGAGATTTTCCTTTTTCTATTCCTCCCGAACATTTTTGTCAATTATAGCACTTTCACAATATAGGTTGATCACTTGTACCAACAGTGAATTTCTTGAAGACCTACAGCATGCTTTATTTATTTATCTCAGCATCCACAATGCCTAGCACAGGACCTGACATACTCTGAATCTCATATTAAATGAATGAATGAATCAATCAAGCAGTCAATGAACAGATGGTTTCAGGCCCAGGGCCAGGTCTAAGTGTGATTACAGCCCAGAAAGACTAAGCTTTGTGAGAAGGGAGGGGTCTTGCTCAGCAGCCCCTAAAGCATCAGGGGTTCAGAGGAGAGGCAGCTCCCTTGGGCAGGTGCACAGGCTTGTATGATGCATGATAGTTCAGTGGCTAATAGGTCAAGTGATTTGTCCACGTTCCTGGAGTGAAGTTTTCAGCCTGCGCTCACCTCAACTCAGAAAGCCGGGCGCGTGATGCTGCACGTCTCCTTCAGCACAGTTAAATTAAGCTTAATATCTTATGACTCAAGAGTTTGCACACCAAGGCTTGGCACTTAATATTGTAATTACCCCCTTTTGATTAGAACTGCCTTTCATAAGCAAATCGACGCAGTGATTTGACAAGCTGGAGGAATTGTGCTTGGAGCTCACCCTACGAGTTCCACAGGGAGCTATAATCATAGTAATTACTATCGAAGCGAGATTCCAGTTCTCGATGTACCAGGAGGTAAGTGAGTAAGAGTCACACGCTGCCTGCTTTCCCATCTCGGGATAGGCTGTGGGGCTGAAAACAAGGAAGAAGGTGGAAGTAAACAGTGTGATCACAGTCGGCCCACAGGCTGCGGTGTTTCTCCTTCCACGGGGCTCAGCCTCTGGAGGTTCAGAACATTGAAAAGAATTCTTTAGCTGCTATGTGTGGTGTGTGTGTGTGTGTGTGTGTGTGTGTGTGTGTGTGTGTGTGTGTGTGTGTGTGTGTTTCGCCTACTCTTCTGAATATGTAGAGAAGGCAGATATGAATCCACAGACTCTATCCTTTGAGGGGCCCCCAAACTCATGTTAGGGTGAATGTAGAAACTGAAACTCGTTAGAAGCAAGGTCTGCAATGACTCAACAATAGGCTTGGTGTTCGAGTTCATCTACAGATAGAACATTCCCTGAAGGGTGTGTTCAGATCACCACTGGAGGTGCTCAGAGCGTTCTAGGCTGGTTTTTAAAGGACAAATGCCTCGCCAGGGACAAGAGCCTTATTCCAAACCACAGGGAGCTTCGCTTGCAGCCACAAAAGCCTGCAGCTCAAATGAGCAACGCTGCCCTTCTGTTCCATGGCCCTTGTGCTGGCTTCCCCGGGAGGCTGGAGCAAGTCCCAAACGCTAAAGAGGCCTGCTTCCCAGCGGGACTCAGGAGGAGGCTCTGAGGACGGGCTATTTCTTTTCTTTGTCTCATAGAAATTGTTTATGTTGGGGGCCCCCTACTTTCTGGAAACCCGATCTCTTGTGCATAAACCCCACAATTACGGCTCCCCACTGTCCATACTTTATGGATTCCCTCCTACCCCCACCTTCTGCTTTCCCCTCCATCATCCACAGCCTGAAAATTCATTTAACAATTAACAGCACAAGAAGGAAAAATGCCACAAGACCCAGATTGCTAGCAGATGCTCTGGGGGTGCTGCGAGGGAAAAGGCGGTTTGAGGCCAGGGTTCCCTTCTCTGCCTTTTAAACGTCTACACAGAATCAGGTGAGGCAGAGCACATTTCCATTCACGTATTCATTTGATTCTTATAACAAATATATTTGAGTAACAGAGTGTGCCAAGCCCTCTGCTGGGTTCTGGAACCTCATAGTATTAATAATGAACATTTATTGAGTGTTTACTATATGCATGGCCCTATTCTGAATGTTTTCAATGTAATAGCATTTAATTCACTTTTCAGAACAGCCCCATTTTGAATCCTCAGATGAGGAAAGAAAAAACAGAGAAGTTAAGAATCTTTCCCATTATCACACAGGTATTAGAAAGAGGGGTCAGGATCTGATCCCAGGCAATCCGATTCCGAAGCCTACACCAGAAGTCAACAATTTTTTCCTGTAAAGGCCCAGATGATAAATATTTCAGGCTTCACGGGCCATCTGGTCTCAGTCGCAATTACTCAACTCCACTGTTGTAGCATAAAAGCAGCATGGACAATAGGAAAACAAACGAACATGGCTGTGCTCCAGTAAAACAGTTTATGAACCCCGACGTTGGAATTTTATAGAATTTTTTGTGTCACGAAATATTTTGTTGGTTTTTTTTTCTCAACCATTTAAAAACATAAAACCATTTCTACATCACAAGCCATACAAAAACAAGTGTTTGGCCGGAGTTGGTTAATCCCCAGCCTAAGCTATGCTATTCGTCCATTAGTGAGTGAGGAAGAATTGTTATCCTGGTGGGGGAGACGTGGGAACTTAAAGCCCTTTTAAGAATCCTTTCATTTATGTGTTGCCTGCTCTGCCTGGTTACTCCTCATCCTCTGTCCTCCTTCTGGCTCAATCCTGTGTGCCTCTGACACTCCGGTTTAGCATCAGTGGCTTTGAGGAGCTTCCTCTGACATCACCCTATGCGCAGCCCTCCGCTGTTTTCCTAGCATCTTTCCTGTCGTCTCTGTCATTGCATTCTTGGAGTCAGATAGTCAGATGTCTGCTCCAGGGGGCATGTCCTACTCATTCTGGATTCTGACTGGGTCCCTGGAACTAGTAGATACACAACCCATGTTGTGGGACTAATTTGTAGTGGGTGGGAGGATGGTTCTCAAGAAGGGTCAATGGCGAAGGGAACTTTGGAATTTGGGGTTGAGTAAAAGAGTTCTCCAAGCCAATAACATGGGGAAGGTCATTCTGGGGTGAACTGCATGTGACAAGACAAGAGGCAGGGATGAGGAAAACAAGGCATGTCCAAGGAATCGCCACTTTGGGGCAGAAAGGCCAATGGCAACAGATAAGGCAGACAATATCTGTCTTGACGAAGGTCTGATTCCTGCAGGCTGTGGGAGGACAGTTGAAGGTCATTGAGCATGGAAGTGACATGCTCAGATTTGTGCTTTAGAACAGGGGTCAGAACCAGAGCCCCTGGACCAATCCCAGCCCAAGATCACACAGTTACAAAGGGAGGGAGCTGGGGACGGGACTCAAGGGTATGTGAGCCCCAGTCTCTGTGTCCTTTCCCCCTACCAACCTGCTTTCCCCAATCTGGGAGCCTAGACCTGGGCTGGGACTCAATGATTTTAAGGGCTCTGCCAGCCTGAGCCCAGTTCCAGTTCACACTGATGGAGTTGACCTTGGGGGAGTAGAGAGGGACAGGATCTATAGCATCTCCAGTTCTTCTACTCAGTGCATGGGTGCTGCATAACCACAGCTCATGGCCTCTGTGCTTACCCAGCCACAGATCTCAGTCAGGCACCTGTTCCTCCTTGAGCCTCTGTCCTCAATACAGTAAGGAGTTGGGCTAGATGCTCTTGAAGGGTCCTTATCATGATAGGATCCTAAACACTACAAGGTTTCCATATGCCATATTAAAATACCTGTGGCTCAAAGGTTTATAAGTGGTGAGAGTCCTGGAAATGGAGGAAGCAGGAAAAGATACATTACTCTCACCCACAAGATACAGAGGTGAACAACAATCCAGGGCTTCAGGAGAGAAAGGATGATCCACACCCGATTACCTCGGAGGAGAGGGAGCTTGTTAAGGGAATTTAAAGCCTACTGTCTTAATAACCCTTTGTAGTTCCTTGGCGCCTGGCTTTTCTTAAAGCTCAAAGTATTTTGCAAACATTAGCTCATTAATCCTTCCAGAAGCCTTGTGAAGTGGGTAGGTGTGTATGTCTTATCCCCATTTGAGAACCTTAAATCTGAGGGGGAAAGGGGCTCAAGCCCTAACTTGTGTGGGGGCAAGGGGGAGGCCCCAGGGGCTGGACTAAATTGAATAGTAATTTTCAGTGTTGTTTTAAATCATTATTCTACCAGAGGAGTAGTGGATGGTGGGGAAAGCATGCATGAGCTCTGGAACCAGCCAAATCTACATTACCAGGTCTAGCTAGGCTTCTACAACTTTGTGAATTTGGACAAGTCCCTCAACTTTTGTGAAATCCAGTTTCCCTTCAGAAAAGGGGGCGATGATACCTAACACCTCACCAACTCATAGTCTGAGAAATGTAAATGTAAAGTTCATCTCAAAGTCATTTGATTATTGGAAGTTTCCATACAGGTATTTAAGAGATTGTGATTAGAGAGATTTTTATTGAAAGTCACCAGACATTTGGCACCCAGTTATATGGGTTTTGTGTTCCGGAGAGGGAAGTTCAATGCATGGAGCTCAGATAGGGCGTGAATGGGGAAGGCGCTCTGGGTGGGACAGTAGGGGTGGGAATGAGGTCCTGGAGGCTGCACTCTTGGTCTTGTTCAGAGAAGCCAGTCAACCAGCCTGAGTTGAGTTGTCTTAAGAAAAAACTGAAGAAGGTGCCCTGACCGGTTTGGCTCAGTGGGTAGAGCGTCGGCCTGCGGACTCAGGGGTCCTGGGTTTGATTCTGGTCAGGGGCATGTGCCTTGGTTGTGGGCACACCCGCAGTGGCGGGTGTGCAGGAGGCAGCTGATCGATGCTTCTCTCTCATCGATGTTTCTGGCTCTCTGTCCCTCTCCCTTCCTCTCTGTAGAAATCAATAAAATATATATTTTAAAACAAAACAACAAAAAAAAACTGAAGAAGTTTCTCATAATCTACTAGCTGGGAAAGGAGTTAGGTAGATGATAAGGTCATTTCTCCTTGGAGCCCAGAAGGCTTGAGTAGGGAACCAGCCTTGTCAGTGTGAAGACTGCTCTGGCTTCAGCATAGAGAACTGATGGTTTGATGGGATGTGGTGTGGCATGAAAATTTTTATGACATCTCCTTAGCTATTTTCTAAAATTTGCTATTTTAAAAATTATCTTTTGTGTATGTTTTCAAGTCAATTAATATATTTCTAAAAGTGTGTGTGTGTGTGTGTGTGTGTGTGTGTGTGTGTGTGTGTGAAAGAGTGAGAGAGAAAGTGCGTGCTATATAGAATTTTTTATTGATAGGGCACATGATCTTCTCACTGCATGAGAAGGAGAGAACGTGATGCAGAATCCCACCTGAAATTTTGTTAAGGCATCTGAGAATGAGCTAATTAATGGAAGCCTGGATAGAACAGTGGTTTAAATGGGAACACAGAGGAAAGAATATAAAAACCCTATCACACAGGAAGAGGAGGCAGGACTTTGTAATTCTTGGTCACAAAGAGCAAGTGATTCAAGAAGAGGGAAGAGGCAAAGCTGACTGGGAGGTTTCAATCCTTGGCCAAGAGAATGCTGGCCGGCATCCCCAAGGAAAATGACGAAGGTCAGAGAGGAAACTGGCTGGAAAAAAGGTGGTGAGCTCTGCCCAGGCCACGGGGGGTGTAAAGTAAGGGCAAGAGAGAGGGAGAAGGTGCAGCAATGAGGCTGGGGCTTGGAAGAGAGCCCTGGCTAAAGGTAGAGGAGCTGGCTGCCTCCTGTGGAGCTGAGTGGAGGAATGGGATCTCCAAGGGAAGAGGGGGCAAGGACTCAGCCCAGTGGGAAGGGAAGTTCTTACCCCTCACCAAGCGTCAGTGTTAAGAGAGCCCACTGTCAGAGGTCAGCTATTATCTCATGTGGTCTCAAGTTTATAGACTCACGCAGTAGCAGAGTTTGAATCGTCCTTAGACACTACCTAGTTTCTGGTTGTCTTGGTTTAAGTAACTTTTTTAAGTCACAATCTTGCCCTAGCCAGTTTGGCTCAGTAGATAGAATGTCAGCCCGAGGACTGAAGGGCCCCAGGTTTGATTCCAGTCAAGGGCATGTACCTTGGTTGCTGGCCCTGGTTGGGGTGTGTGCAAGAGGCAACCAATCGATGTGTCTGTGTCACATTGATGCTTCTCCTTGTCTTGCCCTCTCCCTTCCACTCTCTCTAAAAATCAATGGAAAAATATCCTCAGGTGAGGATTAACAAACAAAAAATAATAATAAAAATAAAGTCACAATCTTAATATACCCCAATGTGTCCCTGAGAGCTCTTAGTTGCAAACAACAGAATCTATACAGGATAATTTAAGCAGAAAATGGAGTTATAATTATCAAAAGATATTAAATGGATATCAGAGAATCTGTAGGAAGGCTGAAGAATTAGAGTTGAGGCTGTGCTTCCAGGAAGAGTATTTAAAACCACACACACTGGATTATTGTTTGGCAACATAAAGAAGGGAACCTTGAAAACAGTATGCCAAGCAAAAGAAGCCAGTCACAAAGGACTACATATTGTATGATTCCATTTATATGAAATGTCCAGAATGGGCAACTAGGAAGCTGACTCATAGTTTCCTAGGACTGGGGGGATGGGAAGTTGAGAAGTGACAGCAAAGAGGTATGGGGTTTTGTGGGGAAGTAATAAAAATATTCTAAAAGTCATTGTAATGATAGATACACACCTCTATGACTGTCCAAAAAACAAACATAGAATTGTATACTTTGAGTGAATTGTATGTATGTGAATATATCTCAATAAAGCTATTAAACATGCACACACACACACACACACACACACACACACACACACACCTTAGAAAGGTGGACACAGGAGGATCATTACTGTCTCTAATGCCAATGCCAAACAGGAAATTCCAAGAACTTAGCTTTGTTGCAACCTCCACTCTCAGCATCCCTGGTGCCACCTCTGCCTCAGGGACTCAGCCAAGCAAACACTGGCTCTCCCAAAAATGACATCTCTGCCCTCATCTCTATGAACATATGGAAGGTCTGGGAACATTCCATTTCTTCAGAAGGCTCACTGAAAATTTGAAGTCCTGCATGGATGTATCTGACAGATGAAACCGAGAACACTCTGCATCTGTGTGTTACCTAGTTGCAAGGGACGCTAAAATTTTGAGTTCTGGTCACTATGTTGGGGATCAGGAAAATGTCCCTAGACAAAGACTAGTCAAAAGATGATGGGGAGGGAGGGATGAACAGGCGCAGCACAGAAGATTTGTAGGACAGTGAAACCACTCTATGTGGTACCATAAGGATAAATATGTGTCATTAGACATTTGTCCAGACCTATAGAATGTATAACACCAAGAGTGAATTCTAATGTAAACTAGGAACCTTGGGTGATAATGACAAGTCAGTGTGGGTTTATCAATTGTAACAAATGTACCACGTTGGTGGGGGATGTTGATCATGGGAAGACTATGCATGTGTGGGGATATGGGAAATCTCTGAACCTTCTGCTCAGTTTTTCTGTGAGTGAACTTAAAACTTCTGTAAAAAAATGAAGTCAATATTTTAAAAAATAGATGATTGGCAGCCACAAATATAACAACATCCACTACTAGACTATATTATAGAATTTCAAAATAAAAATTAATAGAAATTGGTAGTTTTAACAGTTCCCCTAAAAAGGCATTAACTCTAGAAGTAAAAAGTGGCCACGTAGTGTATGAAGCGTGGGCAGAGCGGTGAGGTGGAGTGGCCACAGGCTTTGGAGCCCACCAGCTCTGTGTTTGAAACCCAGGCCTTCCCCTTATCTGCTGTTTGATCTCCACAGGCCACTTAATGGCACGGAGTCTCACCTGGAAAATGACAACAGCAGTGTCCACTTCACAGGCTTTTATTTCTAGGACTGGGAGGGTGAGTGCTAAGTGAGTTTTAGCTTCTTTCTGCCAACACAATTAATTGTTTCTACTAATTTTATTAGATCAGATTCGACTGTTATCCTGATTCCTATGTCTTCATACTTTTTAAAAGATATGCTATCACTCTATTTTATTCTTATAATGAGCTTGTTGTTTGTGGGAGTTTTAGAAACTCATCTCTATGAGGACTGTATAGAAAAAGCACGAAATGCAAAATGTGGACAATGAACTGTTTTCCTTTTTCTTTCTTTTATGATTTCCATTTGTTTACTTCTTTTTAAAAGCAGATATAAGTAAACCATCAAATAAAACAGAAAGTGAAAGTGAAAACTCTCAGAGCCTGGGGTATAAAAGAAGCATCAGCAGCTCCTTCTCCATTGAGTAGCCACATCCCCTGACGGCAGAAGTGGGCCCTCGCTAGGAGCCTGCACATCGTCTCATGGACACCTGCTCCAGGTGTGGCACCAAACATCCTATCTACCCATTCTGTCATGAGATGCCAGATACCACCTCTGGTCAGAATCTGGAAATCCCTAGGATTCAATAAACTTCCCAGGAAGCTTATTGCATGAGGTCCAAGTCTGTTACTCTTGTGGTTGTATAAAGCAAGACGATAACTCTAGTCTCCCGATTCCCTATCTAGACTCCTTGTCATTCCCCTGCCCCTTAATCTGACCCTTAAGGACTTCATTTACCATAAGGAGCAAATAACCAATAAGTGTGCTAGGTTCTTCAGGGGTCCCCAGTAATGGTGACCCACTCTCTTGATTACATGTTCTTATCTTTCTGATGCTCAGTGCTTTCTTGGTTTCTGATGGCTTCATTGACAGACCTTCTTATATTAAATCATGACCACCTGATATTTGGGTAGTATTTGAGGGTGGCAAGGACCAAGGTATGAAAGGCTAATGTGTTAGCGCCCAAAGTTATTCAAGTGGCCATGGAGATAAAAACATGTGCTACAATGGAGCGGGAAAATGATTTTCTATGTCTGCATCTGACTTACACATAGCTTCCCAGAAGTAGGTGCTTGATGTATTTGACCATGTCATTGACTTTCTGTCTTCTCTTGGCTCCCTATTTCCTTTGCTCTAAGATTCACACTCCTTAGCAACAAAGCCTTTTATGTGAGAATCCTCCCGGCTTCTCTAACTCTACCTCTTGCTTCCTCTGAGACGCGTTTACTCTCTGGTCCAACCACATGGGAGACTTCCTGACTCCTCCAGGGGAAAGCAGAGGCTCTCTCCGGCTTGTTCCCAAGACACAGTGGCTTCATTCAATAGTCAATCCATAAACATTTGCTGAGGATGTAGTATAAACTCTGCACTGTGCTCCCATAATCCCTTGCACTTACATCTTCTTTCAGCAAATGTCACTCTGGATATCATTTGTTTACCTGTCTGGAAGGTGTAGTCTGGCAACAGACAGCCATGTGGAATGTTTGGTTACGACAATGGCGCCATTTCCTCTTTCTCCACACCCACCCAGCTGAACCCAACCCAGAATAAGGAGAGCCTTGGATCCAGCCTCAGAGAACCCTGGGGAACATCATGTACTTCAGTGCCCACTGCCTATCATCCGTGCTTTATCCCTTGTACATTGGTCCAGTCCATATGACTGGGTCTCTAGCTCAGTTTCTGTGCCAAGCATGTTGTTTCACTGTTGCCAAGGAGCCTAACCTGCTGTGTGGCTCTTTCTAATCTACCTGCCTCATGCAAGACTCTTACCCCAGAGGCTAGAATTGTTCTAGGGAGATCCAGTGGTGGCTGGGGTTCTGCTTGCCACATTAGGGACCAGGGACCTCCCAGTTGTTGCTGTAATTGCCTGCTCTGAGGACCTTTGCAGCTGGACACTCAATGAAATATCATACCTGAGTGTGCTTAGTCCTTCTTCCCCACTTGCTGAATTGAACTTGCTTCCTATGGATGGTGGACGACTCCCTTAAATATTTCTTCCAACAAGGAAGGTCGGCTGCCCTGGGCCTCTTCTTTCCCCAAAACACCACTTCCTACCCCAAGAAAGTGTACTCGATAAGGACCAATAGAAAGTCTTGAGCTGAATGTTTGCCATGCCTCAGGGAGAAACCAGGATAACAGGGAAAAGGGGTGATTAAAATAGCCACACAGAAAGACTTCAGTAGAGTTTCATTGGAAGGACAGGGGGACACAAGGAGAAAGAAAACTGCAATTGGACATGAAAAGTCCAAAAAAACCAAAATACCATGGTCTTTGAATGTTTAAATCTAAAAAAGGATGGCCTGCATTTTGTGGAAAATAATATTTATTGAGCACTTACAATGGGCCAGATATCCTGCTAAGGGTTTGACACGCATTTTCTTATTTAATCTTTACAATAGTCTTTAGCGAGTACTGTTAATAACCTGGTTTTTTAGAAGAAGAAATGGCATGGAGAAATGAAGTAACTTGCTTTGCAACTAGGAACTAAGAGATGCCCATTAATAGGGAAATGATTGAGTAAATTATGGTCTCTCTTAGCCATGAACTAATAGTCATTACAAAGAATAAACTCAAACTATCCCAGTTGACTTAGGAAGGTTTTTTTTCTAGAGAATTTGAGAAAAATAGCCAGACACAGGTAAGTATACTCTGGCCCCACATTTGTTTATCAACAACATAAGCCTCTTATCTGTATATGTGTATATATATTTATGTATATACTTACAGAATAACATGCACAGTATGATTCCAGTGAGGGAAAATACAGATACCTATGTATGTGCATTTATAGTTGATTATGTGTGAACGAGAAAAGAGAAAGTGATGGAAGAATCCTATTGACCTTGGCTATGTGGGAGGGGACAGAGGAGCAGGAAGGGAAAGAGAGTTTGGGGGTTATATATCTTTGCATCATTGGGCTTGTTATGAAGAGCATGTCTTGCTTTCTGAAACCATCAAATGAAGACAATGATTTAGAATAAGTAAGTATTTTGCCCACAATCACATACTCTCCATCTCAATGCTACACAGTGGGAACGGAAAGAGTGATCTCCACTCTAACACCCTCCTTGTCCATGCACTGCACACGAGGGTTTGGACCCAAAAGGGTTTTCATGGGCCATCCTCAGCTCCACTGTCATGTCGAGTCAAGTATGTCTTAATTATTATTTTTCTAGACACTATCGGTCACATGGCTAAGGCCACACAGCAGGCATCAGGAGAAGCCTAAATGGAAGTCCGTGGTTTTAGACTCCAAATTCAGTGCTCTCATGTGCACAGTCTAAGATTACGTAATGTGGAAATACATGTTAAAATACCAACTTTTAAAACTGCATAAAAATCAATCTAGTTAATACAGGGAAAACTTCTAGAGCTATGATGTATCATTAGTATAATTGTCCCTCAGCTTCTTTTTTGCCTGTCATTAGAGTAAGATGCCATCAGTTACATGAGTAGTGGGTCCTTGATTATAGCCTCACACATTCATTCAACAAATGTCCACTGAACATCTAATATGTGCCCAGCACTCAGTTAGGTGCTGGGTCAGCCTTATAATCTGAACACACACTTTCTGCAAGTTTTGGGCCAAGAGCGATTAGTACAAGACTCCAACATTTGCCCTTTTAAAAGCAATGACAATATTTTATTAAACATGAAGGTTTAGTAAACATTAAAGACTTTTTAATTTTAGAAATACTCCAAATCAGAAAATACAAGAAATGAGCATCATTTAGAAAAAAACAACTACTCTAAATTGGTCCGGCATGAGCAAGTGTGAGGGATGGGGAAGGGCACCAGCCTTTTGAGTGCACACTATTGCCAGATACTTTCTATGTGTCATTGTAACAAGTGCTCATAATACCCTACACGGAGGGGACTGCTAGTGTTCAGTTTACCAGTGAGGAGACTGTGTTTAGGGGATATGAAAGAATTTTCCCAAGGTCCTAGGGGAAGTTGTAGAGCCAGGATTTGAGTATAAACTTGCCTAACTACAGAAATTGTGGATTTCTTTTACTGCGTTGTCCTGCTTGCAAAGGAGACTGTTCCCCTTAAGACCACATCAGGTTCACATGGCCCCGGTGAAACCACCAAGGTGGCTGAGTGTGTCCTTCACCTGGGCCATGTGCTCCAAGTGGAGGTCTCTTTTAACATTAGAATTGTAACCCCGATTTTTCCTGATAGCCCATCACCTGCCTATCGCTTGAGGTTGTTTTGTTTCCAACCTTAACCAGCTAAGTGGCCTCCTTGCTTCTTGATGGTCAGTCTTATTCTTTCCTTCCATCTTGAGTCTTCTTAAAACTCAAGTCAGGCCAGTTCTCTCTTCTGCTCAAAACACTCGAATGGCTTAAAGTTCTTACATATTCCACCCCCACCTCCTTGAGCTCATATCTCCCCTTTCTCCCCTTGCTGCCTTGCCTCTGGATCTTTTAGTGCATGGAGTTGAGTATACTAATTGATCTTTTTTTATTAATTAATCTTCGAAAAAAATTGTTTTCATTTCCTTTGCTAATTACATGTTCATATGTAGTTGTAAGCCTCCCTTCCACAGGTAATCTGGGCCCACTCCATTCCCCAGGCTTTTGCTGTTCCCTCAGCCTAGAATGCCTTCCCACAGATATCCAAGTGGCTCACCTCTTCACCAACTGAAAGTCTTTGCTCCTTTGTCATCTTCTTAGTGATCCCTCCTCCCCTCACTGACTACTTTATTTAACACTGCACACCCCCTTCTCTCAGGACTTGGTAGCCCCACTGCCATAATTTTACCCAATATCACTTATCACCTTCTGATATATAAAATAATTTACTTATTTATGTTGTTCATTGTCTGTCTCCCTCTTCTAGAATATAAGAACCATGAGGTCAGAGACTTTTCTTTGATTTGTTCACTGATGGATTTCCATCACTTAGAGCAGTGCCTGGCACACAGCAGGCAATCACTAGACACCTGCAGAATTGAGGAATAAACCCTCTTGCCAGCCTGGTAAGCATGACTGTTATTATCCTTATTTTAAAGCTCAGAAATTCAAGATCAGACTTATATGCACAAAATCAATAATTTTGGACTGATCTGGTATTCAAATGACAGTGATTCCTCAGGGAGGAGGAGAAGAGAGAGGAGGAGGGGAGGACAGGAGGATGCTTCTCCCCTACTAGACCCTCCCAGTTCCACACTCCCAGCAGCAACCCTCACCCCCACGGCCTCTGGACTCTACAGCCACATCAGAAGACTGTGGGAGTGAGTGAAGACACCCTCTGCATTGCCAGTGGGTCCCTGCTAGCAGTCTCTAAGAGCCCAAGCCGAGAGCCAGGCTGCCATTCTGCTTCTGGGAAGAAATGAAGAAGAGATGATAACTACACATGAGAATGTTACAGGGGTGAGCCCAGGAGCCAGAGTGCTTGGAGTTCCTCATGTGACAGACTCTTTATACACACTTAAGGCCAAAATTAACGGCTGTGATAAGATAGCATCGCTTTGCTGGAACACCACAAGGTGCCTGCTGCTGGGGCCATCACACAGCCCCATCTCCCTCTGACATCAAACTCGGCTGGGCAGTGAGTATGGAGCAGTGACCACTCTAAGGTAAAGAGTCAGCACAGCCTCCAGAAGGTCATACATGCGCTTGTCCATTTCTTTCCTTTATTTTTTTCTAACACAGCTTGCCTTCCATCTTTTTTCTAGCCCCTGTATTAGCCAGAAGGACACAGTATGGAAGCAGACTGCCACTTTCAGGCATTGGGATTCTGGTAGGGAGACAGACACATAGGCAATCACAATAAAAGCCATGTGACCTTGACCAAACAGCTGATGGACCCCAGCTCTGCAGGGCTTCTGGAGAAGATGACATTTAAGACAGTGAGGCTCCCTCTGGAGCACATAGGTTGGCAGGACTTAAGAGCACTAAATTAGGCCCTGAGCCTGCATCCTCCAAAGAGGAAATGGGGAGGCTCCCACACTACACTACCTGGAACAGATCCTGAGAAGCAAGTGGCCTAGAAGACCCTGTTGTAACAAGCGGTCCATGATTACCTAGAGTCAGAGTGTCTGCTCTGCCCTGTCCTAAGTTCAGGGAATTTCTAGCAACAATGACAATATCCATCATTTATTCAACTATGACCAAGCCCTATGCTACATACTTTTCATTCATCATCTAATTTAATTATTGCAATAACTGTGTCACAAATGAAGAAACTGAGATTTCCAGATGTGAAAGGCTTTATGCAAAAGCCTCAGAGCTGAAGGCAGTATGTGAATCTAGGATTTAAATCTCAAAATCCAGTGCTCTTTCCTGAGCCCTTGCTCCTTCCATTTCACGCTGACATCGCTCATGGACCTGTGGCTATTCTTAGCTCTCAAATCAGTGTCTTGGAGAAGTTGGAGCAACACCTACTACCATGGGCCAAAAAGGAGACCGATAGAATTTTGTGGTTGGAGTGACTCAGGTTTAAATTTCAGTTCTCATTAACTCCGCTTGCAACCTCAGGGATGTTGCTGTACTTTCCTGCTGCCTTAGATTTTCCTTCTGGAAAATGGGGATCACTGTATTGTTGTGAGGCTTCAATGGAATGATGTCCATGACACAGCCTGAACCTAGCAGAGTTTTTCTGCTGAACTCTGTGCTAAGTGTTTCTGACAATGTTCCGCTTTGGGAGACAAGTGAAGATAGATAATGACCACATGCCAAGAGGTTGTCATCATGTCCTTCTTCAGTTAATTTTTTTCCTTATAAATAGGGAAATTAAGTGCTATCTTGGATCTGTCATTCTTGAAAATGAATTTACTTATGTATTGTTAGGACATTCTTCACACTTCCCCCAAATATCTTGCTCATGGTCAGGGTAGACCTAAAGGGAGCGTGGACCACTGCCCAATCCTGCCTTAAACTCAGCTGAGTTCTTTGTCTCTTGGCAGTTTGTCAGCCATCAATTGCAAGCCCTTCACTGCCAAAGGTGTTTGGCCCCGAGTAATTACTAAGGGAATGTGATGATTTCCGGCATGGGAGATACAGTGTGAGTCCCACTGTAATTACTATGGAACCCAGGAGGTATAATTACCAAACAGGCTGCACCAATGACATCTGCCGGCATCTCAGATCAGTCTGTGCACTTGTTGCAAAGCAGCAGCTGTCAAGCTCTTTTACTGCATGAACTTGGGGATCCTCATTGGCCTGATTAATTTATGGAAAGTTTTCTCTTTTTACATGATCATACGTTCAGCTGTAAGAAATAAGACAGAATGGTACGAAATAATACAGAGAGATCTACAATTTACGCAGTTTTCCCCAGTGGCAACATTTTGAAAAACTATAATGAAGTATGACAACTAGGATATTGACATGGATAGAGTCGAGATACAAAACATTTCCATCACCACAAGGATCCCCCAGGTTGCCCGGCCACACTCGCTTCTTTCTTGCCCCCATCCCCTCCTTAACCTCTACCAACTGCTGATCTGTTCTTCTCCTATAATTGTGTCAGTTTAAGAATGTTAGATAAATGGAAACAGTATATAACCTTTTTGGAATAGGCTTTCTCTTACTAGGATACTCTGGCAATGCATCCACACTATTGCATAGATCTTTCTTTTTACTACTGAGTGGTATATTCCATAGGTTGGATGTACTGTAGTTTGTTTAACTACTCACCTGTTGAAGACATCTGGGTTGTTTCCAGTTTGGGGCTATTATGAATAAAGCAGCTATAAACATTCATCTACAGTTTATTTGGGAAAAATGAAGGGGTACAGTTACTGGGTTATATGCTTTTCAGAGTGTTGTACCATTTTACATTCCCACCAGTAACTTTATTAGCTAGTGAGCATATGAGTCTATGTATGTCCTTTATTTTATTTTGTATGTTTGTTTGTTTGTTTGGTTGGTTGGTTGGTTGATTTGGGGCTTAATTACCTGGCTAGAACCTCCAACGGTATGTATAGTTCATAAAATGAATTGGGAAGTATTTTCTATTTTCTGGAAGATGTTGTGTACAACAATTCTTTAAATTGTTGGTCAATTTTCAGTGAAACAATTTGGGCCTGTAGATTTTGAGGGGTTTTTTTTTTAATTAAAAATCAATTTATTTAACAGTTATAAGGTTAGTAAAATAATCTATTTCATATTGAGTTGTGATACTTTGTATTTTTCAAGGAATTGGTCCATTTCATCCAAGTTGTCAGACGTATATTTCTACTGTTGTCTTTAAGTCCTATAATGTTACTGCCTATTTCATTCCTGATATTAGTGATTTGGATCTTCTCCTTTATCTCTCCTCTTTGTTTTTGGGCCAGTCTTGCTAGAAGTTTGTCAGTCTTATTAATCTTTTCAAAGAACTAGCCCTTCGTTTCATTGATTTTCCTCTATTGATTTTTCTGTTTTCAATTTCTGAAATTGTTATTTACTTCCCTCTGCTTGCTCTGGATTTATTTTACTTTTCTTTTTCTGGGTTCTTGAGGTGCAAAGCTAGATGGAGCCTTTTCCTCGTCTCTAATTTATGCATCTGTGCCACAGGTTTCTATTTCAGCACTGTTGTGGCTGTGTCCCGCAAACTTTAATATGTTGCATTTTATTTACATTCAGTCCAATATACTTTTTAAAATTTCCCTTGAGAATTTTTTTGGCTCATGGATTGTGTAGAAATGTGTTGTTCGTTTCCAAGTGTTTGGAGAGTTTCTCTCGTCTGTTGTTGATTTCTACTCTGATTCCATCGTGATAAGAACACACCTTCTGTGTGATTTCTAATATTTTAAATATTTTGAGGTTCATTGACCTATTTTGTGTATGTTGAATGTGTGTGTGTTGCTATGGTGTGTTCTGCTGTTGCTGGGGTGAGTGCTCTGTGTCAATTTCATCATGTTGTCTGATGGACATTTCACAGGGGGTCAGGTTCTGTGTTGACAGTTTTCTTCTCCTGCCAGGGATTCCAATGACATGAATTTAGATTTTTTTTATTATTATTATCCTACAAGTCCTTGAGCTTCTCTTCTTTTTTTTTCTATTTTTTCCTCTGTTGTTTAGAACAGATAATTTAACTTCTTTCTTCCCAATGTGGATGGCCTTTATTTCTTTTCCTTGCCTAATTCTTCTGACTAGGACGTCTAGTATATGAGCTGTTAGGAATAAAAGAATATTCATATAAGGGATTGAATAAAGGTGGAAACTCAGAGAGGCTGGTAGAGCCCAAGAGCCAGTGTTCACTTCAATGCCATTTGCCACGCCTGACGAATCTGAGCATCATTTTGCTGCCTTGTGGCAAGTGAGTGGCAGAAGGTAAGCCCAGGGTTCTGAGGAGTCTCCTCTGAATCCATAAAGCTGGGCCCTCAAGTGTCTACACCCTCTTTGTGTTGGGGTAGAAATTAACTTGGTCTCTACTGTCTCAAAGAGGACTACAAAGAAAACTGTATGCCTCCCATACGGGTACCAAGTGGAGGTGGGGGCAAAGATCTCCCTTAAGAATTAATAACCACAAGCACCCTCCCATGGGTTGCGCCCTAACATGGACCAATTTTTACATGGGATTGTGTTCACTAACAGCTTTGGATTCTAAAAGCCTTAATACTGAATGCAAATCTGTACTTTAGGTTCTCTCAGTTGCAATGATTTAGAAGAATCCAACAAAGAAATAATCCTCTTTAGACATTACTTCCCTTTCTCCATCTCTCTCATTTTCTTCCCTTCATTCCTCACCTGGGTATCTCCACACCATGCTGTTTTCACTCCTTCATCATTCCCTTCACCAGTGGCTAGCCCATCTTGCCTCTTGACCAGCAGTGTCCACCACAGTTTCTTTCACTATATTAGGCTATGCTGAGCTGATCCAGATCAACTAGACAATACCAGCCTCCATGTCCCTGGTCCTCCTTCCTTCCATGTAAAGGGAAGAACACAGAGCCCCTAGTAAAGCGAGATTCTTCTTTATTATTCTTACACTTTTATGCTGGATTTAAATTTTACTTTGTTCTACCACAAAAATCTAAGCTACCATGTTAATTAAACAACCCACACAAACCAATAGTCACACAGACAGAACCCCACTGTCTGCTCACTGTCTAGACAGAACCACACTGTCTCCAACATTGAAGACAATTCATGTGCATCCCTGAGCAGTCTGTTGTGGGAACATAAGGTCTACAGTCATACAGGGAAGGGACATTCTACCAGGGCTCTTGTGTGGGAGGAAGGAGCACATAGCATTGTGAAATGCTTTGCTATATAAAAGTATCCCGTGAAATGCAAATGTAGCAAAGATGTCCCAACCACCCATGCCACTTCATGAGAATTCCAGAGTACCAGGAAATGTTGTGTCCAGAAATACTTGCAATTATAAGGGATAGTAATTATCCCTACAACAGTCATCATCAGAATTACAAAACTTCTTATTGTTGTAATCAATTAGCTTCACAATGACATGGATGCACTCCCTCACGTGTTTCTTTTCTCAGGGATCGTGGGTACACTAAGCTGACTAATCACAAAAATATAATTTTGTCACAAAACCATCCCAAAGAATGTGTCCTAAATATCAGATTCCAATTCAGCCACATGTATTGAGAGTCTACTCATATACAATCCTTACAACAGAGACGTGAATAGGTTGCATTTTTATATGTTTACATGTATGTAAATTAAGGTTCCGACAGGTTAAGTATTGTGTCCAAAACTAGACATCCAGTAAATGTCATACTTGAGATCTGAGGCCTGTTTCTCTGATTCTAAGTATTATGCTCTCTCCACTGACCAACCTGGGAACTAAAGCAGGATAAACAAGGTCCCTTGCAAATGGAGAAATAATGTTGTGTCAGGAGAACGTCACCATTGTGGTGAAGGTTGTAGACCTGGTTTGGGGCAATTGGCTTTTCTCTGTCCTAGTGGCCTAATCTCTAAGTCTTTCCATTATTTAGCCAAATTGGTCACAAGAGCAGCAGAGTAAGAATTTGTGGATGGCTGACAAAATTAATGAGTGAGAGCAGGTATATGCTGTTTCTGATTTTAAAATTTTCCATTCATATTTATTATCTACTTTGCATTTCCAAAACAGGATAGGATGGGTTTTTATTATCCTCACTCTACAAATAAGGAAACTGAAGCTTAGGAAGAGTGTGTGCTGTGAGGGCCCAGGACCACACGACTGGCAAGTGAAGGGGACTAGAGCTGAAATCCAGAGTCTCTGACCCCAGGCTCAGTGTTCTTCCTGCTGCTCCAAAATAAACCCAGACTCTCCCTGTGCTTAAAACATTGTCTTAAAGCCTGTAGCTTCTCAAGGGGCTGTAGGGCATCTTGAGAAGAAGACCATCAATTCATAGATTCCTAGTTGAGTCCATATTGTCCTCCATCACCCCGGGGCTCATCCAGTTCATCCCTTCCCTAAAGCAAATGCCAGTTGAGCAATGCCAAACTCCTGATCTCCCAGTCCATTTCCTCAGACATTGCCCTATGTAAGATGTACAGGATAGGGCCCCGCCCAGGAGCATGCGTGGACATTTGCTGGTTGTCCCTGTCACCCATTTCCCCTTCCCCTTCCCTAACTCTACCCTAACTTTCCTAGTAAAGCATTTTGAGTGGAATTAATCCTGAATTCTGACTCCCTGAAAATATCATCAAAATAGCTAGTTAATAAGACAAAGCTCAGTATCTTCTAATTGAAGTGAGGGAGAATACTGCCTGGTAGTCTTAGTAATGTCACAGGGACGTTATAAGATTTTAGAGTCTGGTTTAAAATGGGCTTTCAGTGGGGGTAGGCTTAATTAGGATTGGCTAAGGCTCATGATATAATAGCTTGGGACTGGTAGACAATCAAGGGCAGAGGCAGAATTTTTGAGAGGCAGAGTTCCAAAGAGTCTTAGAGAGTAAACAGTCATCTGATGCTATTTATTGAAAATTCCGAGTTTGATGTTCATTTGTTTACTTGTTTGTTTGGTTTTGGTGAGGCCTAGATAGTAAATTCCTGAAATAACGTAAACTGAAACTTTTATCTTTCTGGGCAAGAGTCCCCTGGAAGAGTGAGGCTGCACTGATGAAGACAGCGGAATAGTACAGTTACATTAGTGAAGATGGTCAGATAATAAAGTCAGATTAATGTGGACAGTGAGCTGTATGGATCTAAAATGATTCGGGTGTGAATTCATACCACGAATGTGCTGTGAATGACTTAAATGATTCAGCATAGTCCATTCCCCTGGTCAATGTCATTGGCTCAGCAGTGGACACAAAAACCAAGTCAGGCCAATGGGCACCAGTGGAGATTTATCCTGGAGCTGTGTGCAAAGCAGACTTTCCAGTATCTACTGAATTTGAACCCTGGAGCCCATAACCCCACACATTGTTGTCAGTGACCTTGCAACCATAGGACAAAGTCTTCCTGGCAGAGAGCCACTGCAAAGGGAGAAGGGCTGAGAAAGAAGCCAGGCAAGCCATGTTCTGGTCTAATAACTCACCTGAGCCATTGAACCAAACCTTGAAGCCAGCCCTAGTGGGACTGCATATAATTAAGTAAACAATGTGTTTCCTCTATAAACTAAGCCATTTGAAGATGCATCTTCTATTACTTGCAATGCAAAGTGCCAGGGCCTGGCACGTAATTGTTACCCAATAACAAATGGCAACTCTAGCCAAGACACTTCTAGCTATTGCTCTGCAACTAACCAGCCAAATAACCCAAGTAAGCCATTAATCTCCTCTAGACCTCTGATTCTACATCTATAACATCTCAAGACCATTGGGCAGTCTTTAAACCCCCAGTTGACTTCTAGGTTTCATTATTTTGTGTGTTATCTTTCTACAAACTAAAATGAATTAAGCTGGAAATCCCCACCAGGCCCTGCCACATGATTCAACAAGCCAGGCCTGCAGAGATGATATACTGGTATTCGATACCAGCTTGGGTTCTTGGCTGTGATAACAAACAGGACTCTGACTTGGTCACCACTTGAGCAGATTCCAAGTAGCAGGTCAGATTTGGGAAGCTGGCTGGATAAATATTAGCTTTTATCACAACTCAAACAGCCCCAACTGCCAAGCCAAAGAGTTCTTGGGGAGGAATTGTGTTCCCTCTTCCGCTTTGGAGAACTAGAAATCAAAATGCGATTTTGTCACGCTGCCCAGGAGATAACTCTTGGCTAGCTAGTAAATAAAGGTGGGGACCACTCTATGTGTTTAAAGGTACTGCGTGCCTACGCTCACTCTCTCCTCTGGGTAAAGTGGAGTGGGGTTGGAGTAACAAGAGATGCCGCCAAGAAATTGGAGGTGGGTTTTGCCCCTGGGCAACCTGAGAACTCTGGTCATAGGAAGGCCGATCTGAAGAGTTGGGAGGATTATGAAAAGATCCTGCAAAAAAGTCACATCCAGGACCAAAAAAAAAGTTTGCGACTTCACGTTCGTGGCAGAATTTCTTTCCAAATGTCAAAAGCTGTGTCAGCACGAACAAGAGGAGTTGGAGAACTGAAGTAATCATGTGGGTGACTCAAGTCAAATTGTTTTCCCCTAAGTTATTCTGCTGAGACAAAAGAATTCTCCTTCTGAATTTTCTAGACAATCGTCTTACCCTTAATACCTCATGTTTGTACAATTCATTACTGTTTTCAAAGTACAGCCCCGAATGACTCTTATTCGGTGGCCAGAACACCCATGGTGATGGTCTCAGCGACAGGGAGGTGAATTCTAATCCCACGCTGGCATCCTGGGCCCCAGGAAGTCTGCGGCCTCGTAGGGAAGCATGTGTCTAGGTGTCATGGAGAGAGACACAGAGACAAGGGGAGAGAGGGAGGGAGAGACAGAGATACACAGAGAGGGGCGGGCAGAGGAAGAACGTGTGTCTGCCCGGGACCCAAACTTACTTTTTATGCACAGCGTTTCTAATAATCCTTTTGGATAGCAGTCAGCTGTTGGCCATAAATCACCAGGGCCATCGTTTCTTTAGGGAGATATCTGCAAGAGCAAATATTCAGAGGAATGTAAATTTTCTGAAAGTCTGAAAAAGATGAGTAAGCATTTCTTTCCTGGTGATTCATGCCCAATGCGCAGCCGCTCTCCCTCCTGACATGAACCAGGACCGTCGACTTCCCATGCTTCGCTGAAGGTTTCTGGAAAGTGTTACGTGTCAGAGCCCAGCAGACACGCACCCCCACGGCCTCTCCCTGGGGACTGGGGACAAGCAGCCTGGAGTGGAGATGGGCAGGCACAGAGGACCAGGTTTGAGCCCAGCGAGAAGCCTGCAGAACTCGGCGCAGCGGGAGAAAGAACCACTTCTAGCCACAAGCCTCTCCAGCCAGGACACCCGGACACCCGGACACCCGAGGCTAAGGGTATGAATGGGAAGAGTGAGAGGGGTCAGAGCAGGAGAGACCACGCATGTCCTCAAAACAGACCCCAGACTAGGGGCTCCAAACCAGCTCCGCCGATGCTCACACTGAGACTCCAGCAAGTTCTATGTTCAGAAGTGTTTCTACATACATACAACAAAGCAGACTGGTTCAGCTTAACGATCCATTCCATTGGGAAATCCCTGTAAGCCATCAATCAGTTCAATCCAACGCACAGGGACACCTCCTGAGAGCTCAGCTCTGGGCCTGGTGCTAGCATCATGCCTGGGTGTTACACCCAGTGCCTGCCCTCAGAGAGCTCCATGTCAGTGCCTGACACAAACCAAGCAATGAGCTACAGTTGGAAAAAAGTGACAAGAGATACACGAGGGAGTGATGCATGGCATCTGGAAGGCAGGGAGGAGCAGGTCAGGGAAGACTCTCTGGGGAGGGCAGGTGAGAACTGGACTTGGAAGGACCCAGCAGCACGACCAGCATGGATGAAGGCTGCAGGGAGGGAACACAGAAGGTGAAGGCTACAGAGAACAGCCTGCTGTTGTTGGAGCACCCGGGAGGCACCCACCTCCAGGGCTGTGTCTCCCTCCCCTGCCCTGGTGCACTCTGGGACCTCATCCCTTCCAGGACCCTCAGTAGGGGAGAGATCAAGGATGAGGAGCCTGTAGGAGCTTCCTGTGTGGGGACTGGGGAAAGAGCGCGGGACCAAAAGCAGTGAGCGGAGACCAAGGCTCTCATAACTCCACTGCTCCACCGAAAGGGTCGGGGAGGGGAGAGTGTTTTCCTAATCCTCTCCCCATTTATTATTTTATTTAACTTCATTCCATATATACCCATGCATACACATAAATGTACTTGACTCCATTCGCGCATTTTTTTCCTTTTCCTTTTCAGCTTGGCTCCTCCATCTCCCTCTCCTCTCCCCTCCATCACTGTCTCTCACCGCTGCAGCCTCGTCCCCCAGTTACCCTGGGTTCGCAACCACATGAGTCATGGACCTTGCAGGAAACAGATGGCATGCCCATACAGTGTTCAAGGGGACTTTAATAAAGGGACGGTTCTTTTTAATCCTCACCTGAGGATATGTTTTTTATTGATCTTAGAGAGAGAGGGAGGGAGAGAGAGAGAAGCATCAATGTGAGAGAGGAACATCAATGCATCCCACCTGGGAATCAAACCCACAACCTCTGGTGTATAGATGACACACAAAGCAACTCAGCCACCCTGCCAGCGCTAAAGGGACAACTTTTAAGGCATGAGCAGGGTTAAGAAAAAGGAGCAGAAGATGGTGAAGCAAGAGAAGATAGGTCTCTGCTTGAAGGACCAAAAATAATGATTTTAGAAAACTGAGAATGGTCATATGGCGCTGTGGTGGCACCTCCCTGCAGCCACCACCTCTGAGAGGACTATGCCCTGACCCCACATTTCTCCCTCCTCATTTTTTGCTGGTACCTCCCATCTGCCAAACCAACCAGAAGCCTAAGGCACACGCAACTGTACATGCAGCCCATAATGGTCAGGCTCCGGGGCACACAGCTGGTTGGGAGGGTAGGAATGGATTTGGAGACCGGCAGAAAGCACTCAGCACAATCTAATGTGCATTCTTTCATAGGTTTCTCTGCAAACGTATTCTCCAGAGACTTATATATTCATATACATCATACATGAGATTTTCCTCATTGTTTTACAAAAATAGCATCATATTGCACACTTTTGCTTATCTTGCTTTACTCATCAAAAAAAATCTCACAAATCCTCCATGTCACCTTGTAGAGCTGCATTCTTTTTTTTATTTTTAAAGAGCTGCAAAATATACCATAAGATGAATATATGATTACTCAGCAATTCAGTAATTCTCTTATTTTTCTGTTCTTGTTTTTTTTTCTATATGCAGTGCTGCAAAAAAACATCTGTATATTCATGTCATTATGTATTTGTGTTTTTTCTATACTGTAAATTCCTAGAATGGAGATAGTTTGGTTTAAGAGTATATTTGAGACTCTCTGCCTTCTTCTCAGTTCTATTGTAAACTTAACCCTGCTCCAGAAAAATAGTCTTTTTTAAAAGAGTACATTTGAGTATGTGTGAGCATAAATATTTTGAATAGAGGTTGTCAGAATGCAATTGTGCTACAACTGTCTTTCAAGTGCTCATGAAAAACGGGCAAGAAGGGGAACCAAGCCAAGAGTCCCATTCACGTGTCACCTGCTCCAGGAGGCCACCCGAACCCCACTCCCTCCCCTGTATTGCCATTGTTCCTGCTCTTTCCCTCTTCCTCCATACCCTACCCCATCCCAAAGACCATGACCTTTCTGAACCATCTCTGAACCTCCACCATCAAATGTGGAGTCTTCAGTATATTAGACTTTCTGTGTTTATTAAACAAACTAGAGGCCCAGTACATGAAATTCGTGCACTGGTAGGGTCCCTAGGCCTGGCCAGCTATCAGGGCCAATCATGCCTCCCTGCCTCCTCCTTCCCTCGCTCCCTCAGTGCCCTGCTGCCGCCAATGGTCACCTGCCATGTACCATGCCACCCCCTGGTGATCAGCACACATCATAGCGAGTGATCAAACTCCCAGTCTCCTGAACTTTGCATATTAGCCTTTTATATATATACTAGAGGCCTGGTGCACAAAAATTTGTGCACTCAGGGGGGAGGGGGGTCCCTCAGCCTGGCCTGTGCCCTCTCGCAGTCTGGAACCCCTCAGGAGATAATGACCTGCTGGCTTAGGCCTGCTCCCGGGTGGCAGAGGGCAGGCCCAATCCCTAGGTGCAGCCCCTGGTTGGGCTCAGAGCAGGGCCGATTGGGGAGTTGGGGCACCGCCCCCTGTCATGCACAGAGCAGGGCGGATTGGGAGGTTGCAATGCCACCCTCAGTCACGCTCAGGGTAGGGTCGATTGGGGGGTTGGGGCACCGCCCCATCACACTCAAGGCAGGGTTGATGGGGAGGTTGCGGCGCCACCCCCTGTCACGCACAGAGCAGGGCCCATCAGGGGGTTGGGGAGCTCCCCCCTGTCACGCACAGAGCAGGCCCCATCAGGGGGTTGAGGAGCTCCCCCCTGTCACTCACAGAGTAGGGCCGATGGAGTTGGCGCACCGCCCCCTGTCACACACAGAGCAGGGCGGATCTGGGGGTTGGGGCGCCGCCCTCTATCACCCACAGAGCAGGGCCCATCAGGGAGTTGGGGAGCTCCCCCTGTCACGCACAGAGCAGGGTTGATCAGGGGGTTGGGGCGCCGCCACTGTCACACTTAGGGAAGGGCCGATAGGGAGGTTATGGTTCTACCCCATCACACGCAGAGCAGGGCCCGTGGGGGGAGTGGGGGTTGGGGCGCCACCCTCTATCACCCACAGAGCAGGGCCGATCAGGGGGTTTGGGCGCTGCCCCCTGTCACGCTGATCCCGGTGCCGGGAGGCCTCGCGGCTCCGCTGATCCCGGTGCCGGGAGGCATATTACCCTTTTACTATATAGGGTAGAGGCCTGGTGCATGGGTGGGTGCCGGCTGGTTTGCCCTGAAGGGTGTCCTGGATCAGGGTGGGGGTCCCCACGGGGGTGCCTGGCCAGCCTGGGTGAGGGGATGATGGCTGTTTGCAGCTGGTCACACACCCTTCAGGGTGGGGGTCCCCACTGGGGTGCCTGGCCAGTCTGGGTGAGGAGCTGAGGGCTGTTTTCAGGCTGGGGGTGACTGAAGCTCCCAACCGCTCCTTTTTTTCTTTTTTTCTTTTTTTATTCTGGGCCAGCTTTAGCTTTGAGGCTTGGCTCCAGCTCTTAGGCCTCCGCTGCTGAAAGTAGGTTTCTGGCCTTTGCTTACAATGTTGCGATCCTACTGGCTGAAGCCCGGCAGGTTTCTGGGGTTTTGTTTAGCTTCTATGTTTGTTACATAGTTGCTTGCAGCTCAGAGGCCTGCAGCGGCAGGCGGGGAACGTTGGAGTCCTCTGTCACTGAAACAAGCAAGCCTCATGTTAGTTTCAAGCTGCCTGGCTGCCGGCCGCCATCTTGGCTGACAGTTAATTTGCATATCGCCCTGATTAGCCAATGGGAAGGGTAGCAGTCGTACGCCAATTACCATGTTTCTCTTTTATTAGATAGGATAGATGAATGAGCCAAACAAAAGGTGACAAGAACCTTCTAGCTCCTCCTTCGCCTCCCCAGGCTGGGAAAGCAGCATGGACTCAGGACTGAGGTTCTCTGCCCCTACAGAGTGCACCACAGAGTGGAACATTCTCTACTGTCCACTTTTTGGGTCCTGAGCTGACATCTCATATCCTTCCTCAGACGTGGAGGAAGAACATGAGGTGAGCACAGAGCATAGATTAGGCCTTTCCCAGATACATGTCTCACTCTCAGGAAGTGGAAATAAAAACAAGACTCCCGCTTATTAAAAACCTTTGGGAAAACATCTTGTGATAAAGCATAGTTCCGAGTTACAGTAAGAGGAGGGCCTTGTTTCGGCCTCTTTGTTTGGGTTCATTGCCTCCCGCCTGCCCCCCAGACTACTTTCTGCAGAGCCTGTCATCTCAGTCTGCCGGCTGCTGAGGCTGACGGCAGAAGTTCTCCCCAGAGTTGGTGCTTTTGGAAGCAAAAGGAAATGACAAAGTAACGGTGATGTTTCTGCTATTCACCAACAGAAGAGGTTGTTTTGAATGACTTGGGATTGTTTTGGGGTTTGTTTGGGTTTTTTTGCATTTTAATATTTGTCTTCCTGGTGCCTCCAGGAAGCCTCGCTGCACTGTGATCTTCTGAGAAGTGGGATTGTCCTTGCTGGAAACTGCCAGCCAAGGTCTCAGTGTGTCTGAGTTGAGGCCATCGTGTGGAGCTAACAGAAAACAGACCTTTGCTAAGGGGACTGACCTTAGATGGACTGACTCTCAGGCTAGGGCTGGGCCTCCACCACCTCACACTCCCCAGATCCCTGGAGCGAGGGTGATTGGGAGAAGCAGAGGAGACATGCCGGAACGTGTTGCCATCCATAGCAGGTGCAGTTGGAGGATACCGGTCCAAAAGATATTCTCACGGAACCTGGTTGTCTAGTGGAAATGATATGTTTGCTCGGGGTGGGGGTGGGGGTGGGGGTGGGTTACAATGTTTCAGTTGGGCTGGATGCTTCACCAGAAGTGGCCACAGTCAGAAAAGTCAGAGGGAACATCTGAAATCTGGTCCACCCGGGGAACCAAGACCAAAGCCAGCACAGGAGGATCAAGTTTTAGTCCAGGGTTTCTCACTCTCAGCACATTTCACATTTTCAACTGTAACCTAATCTCGGAAGTGATATCCCATCACATGTGCCATATTCTATCTGTTAGAAGCAAGACACTAAGTCTACAGAAGGGATTTACACAGGTGTTAATACCAGGAGGTGGTGATCAGGGGGAGCTATTTCAGGAGTTATCAGAGCACCTTGATCTTCAGATCCATTGCCACCAGGAAATGTTTATTCCTGTGTCCAGGTAAGGATTGTGTGAGCAACTAGAGCAGGTTGAGGAGTTATGGGGTCTAGCTCCTCCAATGTTATCGTCCTTCACTCTCTCTGGCTTAACGTCCATCACAGCATTAATATAATGCTCTGTCTCTCCTACTTGCCAGTGTCTCGTTCATCTCTGTATACTCAGTGGCCAGCATAGGGCTTAAAAGAAGACGGGTGCTAGGGTCTGTTGTAAATGAAACTGAATCTACACTTCCCATCCATTGTTCCAGCAGGAAGGCAGGGATAGCACTTTCCCCATTGGACTCAGCTTTCTTAGATGATAAAATTTCTTATCTGGGTTGAAGTGGTATTAGACATCAGCCATGTGGGGCTCAAACAGGGAAAGGTATTGAACCCTTGGTTGGGCACAGTTGGGTTGGGCTTTCCTGAATGGGACAAAAGGAGCATAAATACTGAACAGGAGTGTCATCATGATTGGGATGGCTTTTGCTCTCAAAGGAGCAAATGTTGAATGTCTAAGTGGTTTGGTTTTATTTTACTTTTTTGGAGGCAGTTCTTCTATTTATGGAGTTTTAAGTAGAGCTAAGAAAAGACCTCTTTGAAGAATTGCCTTGTCCCATTGTGGTAGATACTTGGATTGGCATTTCAGTCTTCATTTCACTTTTCTTATATCTGAAGAGATTGGAAAGCCAATAGACCAGCGGTTCTGAACCTGTGGATCGCGACCCCTTCGGCGGTTAAACTACCCTTTCACAGGGGTCACCTAAGACCATCCTGCATATCAGATATTTACATTACTATTCATAACAGTAGCAACATTACAGTTATGAAGTAGCAACGAAAATAATTTTATGGTTGGGTCACAACATGAGAAACTGTATTTAAAGGGCCAGAAGGTTGAGAACCACTGCAATAGACACTCATATAATTTGAAAGAAAGAAGTGAAGTAGAGGTCATTTATTTGGCTTCTAGTTAGAAAAGTCATGATTTTATTTTATTTTATTTTATTTTATTTATTTATTTTGCAGTGAGTTACAGTTTAGGTATTGCCGAATAGTGCTGGTTGTGCTGACTCCTTGATCTGACTTCCTCATCCCTGATTGCAGCTTTGAGAGCCATTCCCCTGCCTCCTCTGTCCAGTAGTTGCTGGTGGCAATTCCCACCCAAGACCTGCCTGAGGCCAGTGGCACACTGGTGGGTCAGTTCTGTATTACTTGGAAATTATCCAAGAAACCTAGCCTAGAACCTGCTCCTTCAGCCTTTAAACTATTTTGTAAGCACACAATTGTTTACATCAAATCCTATCCTGCTTAAAATACCTAGCATGATTTCTGTTTCCTGTAATTAAATTGATGGATACGTATTTTGTCATCTGAAGTCCGCCATTTTAAAACCATCCTTTTGGAACTCAAAGTGATTCACTTGTTGATGTCTTCTACATAAACACAAAGAGAGGGAATTCTAGGATGTGCATAGCTTCAGCTGATGGCCAGCCCCAGAGCTAACTGACTTCCCTGGGACCTGCCCTCCTTACTTGAGGAATAGTTCTATTTCTGGTATTTTCTCACTGTGAACTCCTTAACTTCCACTAAGTTGTCTACACCTTGGAGGCAGAGCAGAGAATGTGATGTACTCCCAACTTCAGGCTGTCCAACCTATGAGGGAAGGCGAGGGCTGGGGGTAAGAGATCAGCCGAAGGGTAAGAGATCAACACAGACTGGGAAAGGGAGGGTTGAGGGCATGTGCTGGGGGGTGGGGGCAGCCGGGGAGAAGTCAATGGGGGGAAAAGGAGACTTGTGTAATACTCTAAACAATAAAGAACTTAAAAAATTTTTAAAAAGAAATGTCACATCGTGTATGTGGCTCAGTCTCTCTGAACCTCAGTTTCTCAACTATGAAGTGGAGCTACCACTTTTCAGAGTTAGTGCAATGATCAAATACAATTTCTTCACTGATTCCTAGTAAATGTTCAATAATGGTAGTTCCTTTCTATCAACCCATTCTGGAAGAATGTAACCAATTGCAGAATCAGGTTCTCATGACATTGGACTTGGAAAGGACCAGCGTGTTGACTGGCAAAAAATTGGCAGGAAATAAATATTTGTTGAACTAATGAATTAATTGTTGAAGAATGTAACTTAATAATTTTATAACCCCCTATAAAATGCAAAATTTTGGAGCAACTTGCCAGAATCACATAACTAATTGGTGACAGGGCCAGGATCAATCAACATATAACCTTCAATTCCCAATAGGTGTATTCTCTGTCCGGACATTTCTTTCCAAAGCCACATACAGCTCTCAAAATGATTTGTAGGCAAAATAGCACTGATTTATGGAAAGCAAATCATAAATTATTCTCAAATACTTATTTCTCAGCATCTGAGAACCATTTTACATGGAGCAGGAATTCAGATTTCCTATTGAAAATCACTTCAGGGACCAAGGATTACAGAACCTATTTCCCCAAAGCAACTGTTCCCCAACCTTTTCCATGGGACAGACTCTAAGTGAGATGCTGAGAATGAAGCACAGGCACAGCAGGGAGCCCTGGATGCTGGAATGCAGAGGGAGGGAGAGTCCTTTCGTGCTGGGCACTCTAACAACCCTTCAGAAACTCTCTCCGAGGTCTGGACAAGGACATCCTTAGCAATACAAAAATATTGTGAGTCGGCAACCTGGACTACCATGATTCACAGCAGAAAGTCCCATTAAGCAAATGAAGTCACGACCGAGGAAAAAGGAGACAGCTGAATATGAGAAGCAGCCCAGCAAACACTCTGAAAGGAGGAATCCCAAGGTTCAGAGAACGGGCAACTCTAGAGAAAATTGCCATTGATTTAAGTGAAAACAGTCCAGAAGTTTAGGAATAATAGGATCATTGGACTGGCTTATTTTCCTGGTCCATACTCCACATAACTCTTCTCCCTGCAACTCCCAAGGCAGATTCTTCTCGTGTGGATGAATTAGGCCGGGTGAAGAGAACAGGATTCTTGCCCATAATTTTTTCAGCATATCTAGTTGATTTATCTGTTGATACCACTGTGTTATGGCAGTTAAAACACTGCAACATTAGAACAAGCTGGAACAGACGTCGGGCATTCATAAAAGCCATATGAAAACCACATGTAGGAGACGTGGGAGGGGCGGCCCAGATAAGAAAGTGGATGCAAACGTTTGCAATCCTTTGCTAGAAGCTGAAGTAAGGGAGTGTTTGGCTGTGGAGCTGTAAACACTGCAGTGGAATTTGGGAATCAGCACCTTGTAGAATCCTGGAGCTGGATCCGCTTTGGGACAGGTGCTGGGCCAGAGCTGGTGGGAGAAACACCTTTTGGTTCTCCTACTACGAGGACCCCTACTGACTAACAGGAAGTTTGTAACATTCCTCCTTTCCAACCCCACCCACTTTGAATCTGTGCCCTCTCGATGTTTTCCGGAGAAATTGGAGCCTTTTAGTCACTCTCTGGCTAGAAAACTGGCATTTTCATTTTCTTAGGCCCTTGCCAGGCTGGGTTTGGTGTCAGAGATTAGAGCTAGAATCTGTTGGTCCCTAGGTGTGTGACCGTGGAGACAAATCTCAACTTCTCTTCAGATTCCTCATCTTCAAAAGATTGTGCTAACCACTCACTCACATACTTCAAGGGGAGAAAACGGGAATATTTCTACAACTGCCCAGTTCAGAGTTACTGAAACTTGTGTAATATATACAGTTGATCCTTGAACAATACGGGTTTAAACTGTGCAGGTCCACTTTCATGCACATTTTTCTTTTAATAAATCTGGGAAGTACTGTAAATGTATCCTCTCTTCCTTCCAATTTTCTTAACATTTTCTTTTCTCCGGCTTATTGTGTGATAAGAATACAGTACATAATACATATAGCGATCAAAATATGTGTTGATTGTTTGTTATTGGTAAGGCTCTGTTCAACATAGACTATTAATAGTGAAGGTTTTGCAGATGTTTGACTGCACAGGGGGTCGGTGTCCCAAAGCGCTGTGTTGTTCAAGGGTCAACTGTGAACTCTTTCATGTGGAAAAGGTAAACCTCCTCATAGAACCCTAAGAAAATGACCTTGGACATGGGACTTGTCTCTACCTTAAGATCCACAAATGGAAGCAATGAGTGTCTTATATTTTTTTATTTTAAAAAGAAATCTTTACATTTCAAAGGATCACTAACAGTGTTTAAAGTAGTTTTTAATAGATAAATGAGATCATATTAAAGATGATCATCAAAACAAAAATGCAAAATGGAGTAATCCCCGGCTCGCCAAGAAGGAACCACGAATTAATCCTTGTTTGAGAAACATTGGCAGGGCAGTTAAGAAGCCAGATTTTCACCCTGGCTTTGCCATTTACTAGCTGTGTGATTTGGGGCAGGGAGTGTAATCTCTCAAAAGCCTCAATTTCCTCATTTTAGATTACTGGGCCCAGAAGTGCTGGTTAAAGGTGAGAAAACCTCCAGGAATCCTACTACAAACACAATCACACAGGGAAGAAATTCTAGTCCAGGGACTTAGAGCAGAGAATCAGGGCCAGCTGTGCAAGCTCGGGCACACCCTTACCCTCTCTGAGCCCCAGTTTCCCTTTGGAGGAAAGAGGGCGAGCATCTCTGACCAGCTGATGTAACCAGCAGAGTTGCCAGGAGGATTTAAGCATGGATGTGAGGGCCCCTGCTCTGTGAAGAGGAGAGCACTGCACGCAGGGAACAGTGGTTCTGGAAACAGGAGGCCTCCTCTTTGCTCAAGGCTTAGCAACCACCATCCCTATCCGGAAGGTCAAATCCATCCTGTGGTTAGCGCTCTGCTTTGCGATCCTCTGCTTCTCCTGCCAGAAATAAGTTAAGCCGAAAGTGCCCTTAACTACCACCCGCTGCTGAGGTGGGTTCGCTGTCAAGATCCTTTCTGTCGGTCACTGGCTGTGACAGGCCAGCTAGTGCTTGGACACAGCCATTGCCCACAGAGCCCAGCAGCCCTGCTTCCCAGGGCTCTAGCAGAGCCCGCCCCTGTTAGGACCATGAATGATGAGGTCATGAATGGATTCTGTCTTCCCTCCCCGTCTGCCCCCTGCGCATTGTACCCAGGAAGAATAAATGAGAAACCAGGCGCATCCACATGATTTTCCCATTCCTTTCTCCTTCTTCCCCTTACTTGTTCTTCTTCTACCCCTACTACTAAGGCAAATATGATGATGAATTAGGCTCCATAGAGGACCCCAAAGCAGTCTCTGGCCAACCCTCTAGAAATGACCTAGGGATAGTTGGCTGCTATTTCAGCCTACATTCATCCAGCTGTCTCCTACATGCCAGAATGTAGGCTAAGGGCTTTGACACAACATTACCTCTATTTCAACTTCACGATAATTCTGAAATATTAGAGTTTTTATTCCCATTTCACAGCCCAAAGATAGAGGAGAAATTGACAGTGTCTGCAGAGACCCAGTCAGGTATCTTGCTGCTGGTCTATAGCCTCTGTTCTGGCTTTTATTATTATGACTGTGGCTGCTCAAGCAGGGCCCCCAGAGAGTAGGAGGATGGTTCTAGTCCCAGCATCACCCCAAACAATGCTGTGCCCTTGGAACCTCACCTTGACCTGCTCTGAGCCACAGCTTCCTCCCAAATAACGGGTAACATCTGCCTGTGAGTGACGTGCATGTGAGGTTTCACAGAGGTAATGCATAGGTATTGTCTGTACAACGTGAGGCACTTTATACCTGGGAACGTGGTCATGGACGTTATGGAAAACACGTAAGTTCTCCACTTAGTCTCTGATCCATGTTCAGAAGGAGGCAGCGTCATACTGATAGCTAGTGTATCCAGTAAAGAGCTGGTGAGGATACCCAGTGTGTGCCCTAGTTGCTGGAGCCCAGCCCGAGCATATCCACTTGCCCAATATGGGACAACGTGAGATCAGAATGTTGATGGTTCACATGACCCCAAGATAGAGTCCATTCATCTGCTTGGATGCTGTGCCTTCTAGCTCCTTGAACCTCAGACTCTTCTCTAAAATAGAGATGGTAATTGCTACCCTACCTCACGGGGCTGATGTAAAAATTAGGAGAAAGTATGTGAACATATTGGCACAGTGCCTAGAATGTCAGGGAAGTTCAACAGGCACTTACTCTTTCAGGTGTTAGTCTTAAAAACTTGTAGGTTTTCATACATGGTGCCACTGCTGTTCACAAGGGAGGGTCCCCTGGAGGCATAAAGCAGAAGGCTTCACTCCCCAGTGCCAATCTGTGGGAAAACTGTCATCAGAAATGCCGCTGAAAAGAATGTCTGTCCCCAAGAAAGGGATCTACAGCCCAGTCACCAGTAAGTATTCCGCATCTGACCCCCAAAGTATAAGAAACCCAAGAACACCGCTGTCTTTAGCAAATGATTTGGACAGCAGGTTTTTCTGTGATTATGAATCAAGTTTCATTTGGATGGTTAGCAATGGCAGTCTCCAAAGGAAATTTCTTGATGTAGAGTTGGGTCTCACTGGCCAGTACGAATGGGTCATCAATTGTCATCTGTCCCAGGTGTGGAGCAGACACATAGCCAGACAAAGTGACTGAAAATGGTGCAGGGAAGCACTTCTCTGGGAAGCTATTCTTGCTTCTCTACTCACACTCTTTTTGATTTCTAGGCAATTGTGACTTTAAAAGACAGGCAGAATTTTGCCAAGGTACAGAACACAATTATACCTCCTGGTCCTCAGACTTAAGATTTTGATTGTGATTCCAAGATCCACGTGTTCCTTTTAGTACTCTGTCTTTGGCTCATTCAAATGTTTGAACAACAATAAAAGAGAGTAAAAGCAAACAGGTCAGAGGATCTCAAGAGAAGGATAATGTGTTGTAGGAGAATACATGAGAAAACTAAACATGGGAGGAGATGGGGCAAGAAGAGTCAGCAGTTAAGATGGAACCTTGAAAACGGGTAGAATTGGAAGTGTAGAAATGGAAGGGAAGTGTGCTCTAGGGTCAGTGGAGCAGCATAAACAAAGGCATGGAAAGAGTACATTCAAAAGATTTTAGGACTTTGATGCATTTAGGACTTTGATACACTCTCTATAAACACGACTTAACTGCTGTGCCCTTATTCATGGAAGAGTTTTTTTATAGTGGAGGTTGGGTGGAGAACCAGAGTACAGCAGAGACTTCTGGTGGTCATTCCTATTTAGCTTTCTTTTTCTTCTGGACACAAAGGAGGATTCCCTTCTCCATCATCCTTGTAGTTAGGCAAGGCCATGTGACTACTTCTGGGCAATGCATTGTATTGTCACTTTCTAGCCAAAGCAATTGTCAATGCAGAGATGTCCAGCACTTCTTTCTCTGCCATGTACACTGAAAAGGCTGTGTTTTCCAAATAGTATTGCTATAGGACAGTGGAGGCTGCTTGCATATGGATCACTGAATCATTACATGAAGAGTAAGGGGTTTACGTAGACAGTCTCCTAGATTTTAAGTGAAATTTTCATAGACCATTGGGATTTTAAGGATGTTTGTTATGGCAGCATAACCTAGTTTGTCCTGATTAATAGAGTTTCTGAAGAAATAACATTATCTTCTGAAAATCACTCTGGATCTAATATGTCACTTGTTTCCCTGAGGATATTATCCTAAGCATCCTTATGGTAAAAAAAAAAGAGGTAGCTATTTCAATTGTATCAGGCTTCTGGCACACTAAGATACCTTCTAAATTCTAGACAGAATCTGTTCAAGATAAGAACACTACCAAGGGCTTTGTGTCTTTATTTTGAAACAGTGGTGAAGGAAGATATATTTGATAATCCCTAAAGCTACACTGAGATTTAAATAACTTGAACAATGACCTCATAGCAGCTTTGCATAGTAATAACTGCTACCATTTAGTAAATTACTGAGATTCCAGCGTGTTAGTGGACACCTTACAGCGTTGGCCAGTTTCACCATTACACTAAACTTGCAACATTTAGATTAGTATCCCTAATTTACAGATAAGAAAACAGGCTCAGAGAATGAGCATGCCTTGCTCAAGTTCACCTACATCAGTTAGAGACTCAAACCCAGATATGTTTGACTCTAAACCCAAGCTTCTTTGATGGGGCTATCTTGTCTACTAAAGCTCACAGGAAGGATAGATAAAAAGAGGATCTTACCCAGAATTGCTCATGTTTACTCTAACAAGGGGGAGGGAGGCAGAATGAAATGTGGCAGAGACAGGTAGTACTAAATATTTGTTTCCTCTCCTACATTTCCCAGCTTCTCTAACAATTAGTCCAGGGCCATGTGACTATAGTTTTGGCCAATGAGCTATGAGGAGAAGTGACCTATGGTGTTTGCAGGCTGAAATAGTTAAAGGCCAGTGTGTTTCTTCTGTCCTTCTCTGCCCCTGCTTTCCTGGGAAGCCACATAATCCCACTGGTGTGACTACAAGATGGAAGAGTCTCTGGACCTTCGTGAGACTTTATGTTCACAAGAAGTAAGCCCTATTATGTAAAGCCAGCGGCAACTACGTTTGGAGACTTGCCTTGTTTGTATTGGACCACAGACATATAGCACTGAATTAATCCTAATGGCTCATGACACATTTCAATCATTGGTCCTTGCTTAGATTTCATTAGCTATTTAATTAGCCAATTTAAATAATGTATAATTCATGAAACTACCTCTTAGAATAAAAATTAGGATCTTGATAATAACCTTCATCTAACTAAATAGTCTTTTTTATTTATCATTATTATTTAAAGTATTACAGATGTCCTCCTTTTATCCCCCATGACCCCCTCCACCTGCTCCTGCTGATGCCTCAGGCCTTCACCACACTCTTGTCTGTGTCCATGGGTTATGCATATATGCATATAAGTTCTTTGGTTAATCCCTTCCCACCGCTACCCTCCAACCCCCTTCTCTCTGAAATTCCTTGGTCTATTCCATGCTTCCATGTATCTGGATCCACTTTGTTCATCAGTGTATTTTGTTCATTAGATTACACATATAAGTGAGATCAAGTGATACTTGTCTTTCTCTGACTGGCTTATTTTGCTTAGCATAATACTCTGCAGGTCTCTCCATGCTGTCTCAAAGGATAAGAGATCTAGTCTTTCTATCAACTCCTTTGCCTGCCTTCCCTCACACAGGGTAACCATCACCCTAAATCCTGTATTCTCCACTCCCTTGCTTTTCTTAATATATGGTTTTATTGTATCTATATATATTCCTATAAACTGTGTGTGCGTGGGTATGTGTATACACACAGTCTCTGTTTTCCCATCTGCAAAACACAGTTGTTATGAAGATCAAATCGATAATGTGAGTTGAATGCCAAGAATAGTCCCTGAAGTAAGAAGATGCTCACTTATTCTGGTTTCTGTATGTTTTCCTTTTCTCAGAGACAGTTTGGTAAAGGAGAAGTGTCACAGTGTGACTTGAACTACCTAAGAAAAATGATGTAACTTATGGAATCAATATAACTAATGAGATGGCAGGATCCGTATCAGAAGGAAAAAACACTTCAGGTCTGAGAAAGGTTTTGGCTTTCTAGATGCTTGTTTTGGCAAAAGCATAAACTAATTCCTTGCCGTTTAGGGAGCAGCAGCTCACAGGAGAACTGACACTGCATTGCTTCGGGACGGCCCTGGGAGCTGGCCAGTGACATCAAGGAGATGTCACCTTGGGGGAAAGTAGACCTTGCCAGTTAACCCTCATGATCCTCCAAGAAGGGAAATCAGCTTCAGATGAAAAGGAGACACATGTTCAAGTGTGAGCGAGAAGGTACTTTAAAGGAAGGTAGCTCAGAAGGGTGGGAAGCTTCCCTGAGACTTACTTTAGATAATAGTAAATAGTAAGCTATTCCAAGGGGGAACATAAATATTGGGAGCAGCTAAGAAGGCCAACTACCTGCCCAGAGGATTACCTAATGAGTTGACTCTTTAAAATCAAGGCAAATATGAGAGAAGAGATTAGATCTGCGGGACCCATATAAGGGATACTCAAGCCTCTGAATTCTTGTCCTGGATCCCTGCCACCAGTCAGTGGGGTGGCTCAGATGAGTTTCGAACAGTGGCTTTCAAACAGAGGGAAAGAGAAGATTACATCAGTAGATGGAGAACTTTCAGCCATGGAAAAAGTCAGCCTATGGCTGGATACTGTCCAATATGGTAGCACTAGCCACCGGTGGCTATTTTCGTTACAAGTAATTGAATTTTTGAAATGAAAACTCCAGTTCCACTTTAAACAATAAAGGGGAAAAAAAACTCCAGTTCCTCAGCCACACTAACCTCATTTGGAGGGCACGGGAGCCACGTGTTGCTCATGGCTCTGGCTTGGACAGCACAGATATAGCAAAGCCATCGTGTGAGGAAACTGACTGGCAACTCAGGAGAGCACAGACTCAGCCAGACCAGAGCTGGAGCTGGAAGCAGGTGCTGATGCACACAGGGTCGGCCACACTGGGGGCACACGTGCACCTGAGACTAAAAGTCTATGCATGACCAAAGCTTTCGGGTTCAATTCTCACTCAGGGCATGTGCGGGGGCAGTCAATTGATGTTTCTCTCTCATATCGATGCTTCTCTCTCTCTCTCAACATATTCTCAAGTGAGGATTAAAATAATAATAATGATAATAAGTCTATGTGTGAAATAGAAAGACTTACTATGGAGACATTCCACTTTTACCTCCACAAAAGCCATTAAGCAGTCACCTCACGTGGAGTGTGGATGGCCCAGAACAGACACTTGGCTTAAATCCCCCATGTGTAATTTTCAGAGGAACCCTTTGGCTCCCCAGGGGATCCGTGTTGGAAGTTACAGAATAATGATGGGCCTCAGAGCTATGAGTGTTTCAAGTATCCAGCACCTTGCCACATCCACTTGGGTGTTTTCTTAGTCATTACTTAGAGTGGGACAAACAATTTTAGTATTTTTATTATTATCTCTGATCAGAGCAACACGATAGGGTCCCTATATTAGAATTACTCTCAGCTTGTCTCATTCCTTCTCTGCATGAAAATAAATGACAACTCGGCCTCATAAATAATTTCTCAAAGCAATGCTACCACAGGAGAATTTCCATGGAGCTACCATGGCTACCAAATGCTCACTCTCCCTTCAGGGCCATCCACCAGCATCAAACTGCAGAATGCCAGAGTCCTAAAGGGCTTCGAGGCTAATCTAGTCAGAACCCTTCAATCCTCAAGATATAAATATGGGGCTCAGACACACCAGCCAATGAGGGCCAGAGCAAGAATCCGTTCAGGGTTACCAGATGCAGGAGTCCATGAGGTCAAAATTATTTTCATAATCATAGTGTCTAACTTGAGGACAGACCTAAAATGATTTTCATACAAATCAGAAGATTTTTGGCCCAATCCTAACACTAATGTTGTTTCCTGGTCACCACAGGGCACTAAAAGGCATGACTCTCACATGTTGCCTTGTAATAACCCCTGACATTTGCATTGGGCTTTGCACTTGATAAAACTCTTCACTCGCCTTATTCATTGTGATCCTCTCAATAAGCTAGATAGGATCTCACAGACAAAGCTCTGAGAGGCAGTGCAAATGGCCCCAAATGACGCAACTGGTAAGTGGCATGTCCTTCCGGCATCACGCACGGTATTGTTTCCACTGTATTCCCTGCTGTCCAAGGATTGGGTGAGCACTGGAAAGCAAAAGTCGAGCACTGACGTCTACACACCCTTCATGTGGCTTATTTGTAATGAAACTGTTTGCCTAGCTCACCTCCTGCCAAGGTACCTGCTCACAGTACCTTGGAGAAGTGCAACGTTACTGCTCCCATAGAGAAGTCTCTTCCCCTAGAACCGCCCTCTTCTCTGCAAATTCCTTGTGTGGAAACACTGGATTCTTGAGAAGTCTGGACTGTTCAACTTTCCCGGACATGCTAATGAGTTGTCTCAAGCTGTGTGTGAGTTTAATGTTTGGGAAGGCCAGGAGCTAAGTGATCATAGCCCGGGCGTGCAGGCCCTCTGCTCAGATGTTCCCACCCTTTTGAGTGGCACTTCTACCTGCTGCTGTCAGCCATCCCTCCTCAGGCAGAGATCCCATCAGATTTTACAAGCCAGGCAGGGTCAGGCCTGGTGAAAACATGAATGGGAATGCCCAGAACAACCAAGGCATCAGGAGGTTTTCCTAGGGAGACAGGGGTGAGACCAGCCACGTGCTGGCAGTCACGGGGCAACCACGGGCAAGCCATGAGCAGGACAGTGGTAGAAAACAGGACACATTTGAGGAAAGTTTTGAAGAATAAACAGAAGTCCTCAAAAGATAAGGGTAAAAAGCATTTTCCAAAGAAGAAACAGCATGAAAAAGGGCACATAGGCGTGGAAGTATATGAACTTTTCTTCCTCTACATTGAAACACAAGTGGTGGAGTGGAGTTGTCCTAAGAGGTGAGATGAGAAGGGAAGGCAAGAGCTCGATCATGGAAGCTGAGTGGCTTGAACTTTATCTTTGGAACAGTGAAAAGGTTTTTCTACAGGAGAGTGATTTTAAAATGATGATTCCCAAATCAGGAAGGTGTCTGGCATCAGGAATCCTAGGTGGAGGACATTGTCACTCTTTGGGCTCGGGATTCATTGGCATTTCTCTGATGATTAGTAATGCTAAGCATCTTTTCATATGTCTGTTGGCCATCTGGATGTCCTCTTTAGAGAACTATCCCTTCAGGCCCTTTGCCTATTTCTTAACTGGATTGTTTCTTTTTTTTGGTGTTGAGTTGTATATAGCCTACTATGTTCTCTTGAGAAGCTGTAGCCAGCTCAATAAGGTGTCATCTTATATTTGCATTTCCTCTTTCTGTCTCATTTCCTTTCTCCCCCTCACTTTTGCTTCCCTGGATTACACTTCTCATTGAAATATCTCCACATGAGCTTTGCCACTGACTCAACATTCTAGGAAATCCAAGTGATATTAGTGTGATCTATGCTGGGTGCATAGTAGGTACTCAATTAATGTCCTCTTTCTTCCCTCTTAGCTACATATTTCCTTCTTCTTTTACCTCATAGGTTTTTGTAAGGCTCAGTAGAGATAATACATGAAGAAGTATTTTATGAGCAGCAATTACGTTTTGCAAGTGTAAGTTATCATTACACATTAATTGATACAACTGGGCTAACTGATCAAGGGGCTTTGCTTTCGCCTGGTGAGCAAAGCATACTTGTTCTTATTCACAGTGAAGGAATGATTGCTGTCACTGCTTTTTACTAGCTTGGCTAACTTGGAAAAGTGGCTTCTCTTCTCAGAGCCTCAGTTTCCTCATCTCTAAAATAGGGATAACAATATCTAACTCATCCCGTTGTTCTGAGGGTTTAATACAGCAGTTCTCAACCTGTGGGTCGCCAACCTGTGGGTCGTGACCCCTTTGGGGGTTGAACGACCCTTTCACAGGGGTCGCCTAAGACCATCAGAAAACACATATCAATTTGTAACAATGAAAATACATCCTGCATATCAGATATTTACATTATGATTCATAACAGTAGCAAAATTACAGTTATGAAGTAGCAACGAAAATAATTTTATGGTTGGGGGTCACCACAACATGAGGAACTGTATTAAAGGGTCGCGGCATGAGGAAGGTTGAGAACCACTGGTTTAATAACATCATGGGTGTGAACTTGCTTTGTAAACTTGAAAGTACTGTGGAAATGAAAAGGGTATTGTTTCTACCAGAAAGGTAGCAGCTCAATAAGTACTTTCAGATAAATAACTGCTTGTGAAATAAGAAAACAAATTCAAATAGTGTCCAAAGGTCTTGATGTAAATGAGACATGCATCTGGGCCCTCAATTTATAAATCTCCCTGAGAATTTAGGAGAATGGGAATTAGAGGCCCTATTCTTGGTGACTGTATTAGCCATTAATTCTCTGGATATTGCAGATGCAGCCCAAATGTAAGGTAGGAATAACAGTGTTTTTGGAGTGGTAAAATATAATCGAGCCACGTATTTAGTTGACATAGAAGAGTTGGCAACCACTTGAGGGAATTAAACTTACTATCATAACATATTTTTTGTATGCCTTTTGTATTACATCAATATATTATTTAATCTCCCTAAATATCTTATGAAGTAGGCATGAATTTCCTCATTTTTAGGTAAAGAAACTAAGATTTAGAGAAGTTTGTCAACTTGCCTCAAATCCAAAGCTAATAGTTTTATGGAACCAGTTTTTGAAACAAGATCTATCTCATCCCCAAATCCGTACTTGTTCCTCTACGCCAGGCTGCTGTCTGAGAGTACTGTCCTCCCTCTTACTCCTTTGCAAATTGTACTCTCTCCAAAATCTGTTTGACACCAAAAGTGAATTCCTAGAATCCCAAGGACAACTACAAAACCCAAAAGACACATTGATTATCCATCAACCAATAGCTCTTAAGAAAAAACATCTACCATTATTTTGCAGTGTTTGCCAATTTCCATGGTGTAAATGTTCTTATCATGGCTGATTTAAGCTAGCAGTTTGACATCACTGAATACAAAATTAAAAAGAAATGGACACTCGCTGGCACACTCTGGATCCAGCACACCACCACCTTCTGCTAAGATCTCAGCCTCCCACAAAACACTCTGGGGTAAGAAACAGTGATAGTCTGTCTTCAGAGTTGTTTGTTCATTGTTTGTTTATCATTTATTTGGAAGACAAATATGCCCAATTAATAGAACGCTCTGTAATCTTCTTTTTACTTCTAGATTTGAAACAAAATCTATCTCATTCCCAAATCTGTACTTGGTGTTAGCTTATGCTGACACTCAGCTCAGGGAAAAGGTAAAGATGAACAGATTAAATCTAAAGCCAATAGCAGTATAAACAGGTGCAACCCTTTGGGGAAGCAATAGAGTAGTAAATATCAAATTGTAAAGATGTCCATATTTTTTACCAGTAATCCCACCCATAGTTTAAGCTTTTAGGTCCTATTGAAGCAAAAAGTAAATGAATGAGCATTCACTGCTTTGTTATCTACAAAAATAAAGAAAGAAATCAAACACCTACAAACTGTCTCAATATCCAACAGTAAGTAATGGTTAGCTTCAGTGTTTGTGGTAAATAGGAAAATAGCTTCCTGAAGATGCCCATGCCTTACTCCCTGGAGCTTATGACTATGTTATACAACATGAGAAAAAGGCACTTACTTTGCAGATCTAATTGAGGTTACAGATCTTAAAATAAAGTGACTATTCCGCATTACCTAGATGGACTCGAGCTATTACATGAGCCCCTAAAAGAAGAATGTTCTCTGGAGGCGACAAATATGGCAGAGGGGAAGTCAGAGAGAGTCTAGGCAAGGGAAGGGTTTGATGCGCCATTGCTGACTCAGAGATGGAGGGACCTGCAGGCAAGAACCAGAATGAGGCCTCTAGGAGTGAAGGGCCGACCCAGGTGATAACCAGCAAGGATTCAGGACCTCAGCCCTACAGGAGCAAGCAACTGAATTCTGCTAATGACCTGAATCAACTCAGAAGCAAATGTTCCCCAGAAAAGAACCCAGAACACTGACTCTTGATTTTAGCCTGTGCAGCCCAGACGTCTATAGAACTGTGAGATAACACATTTACATTTTTTAAGCTGCTAAATTAATAGTAATTGTTGTGACAGCAAGAGAAACCTAATCCAATACTCTTCACCCATACAAGTTTCACTATATTCTTATTTTTAAATGATCATTATTAAGATCCTGCAGTAACACAGAGAGCTCTTCATGATATGAAGATAAGTGAAAAAAAATAAAGATTGTTACATGAAATCCTATGACCTCTCAGCTAAAATAATATATATGCAAATGAAGGCTGTTACTGAAAAGGAATATGCAAAGGTGGAAATAACTAGGATTTGGAGAGAGGCACTCCTTTAAGAGTCTAAGCATCAGTGCTTGGAAGAACGTGCATGGACCTCCCTGACAAGAAGGTCCTCCCTTTTTCCAGAGAAGTGGCCGCGGTACCAGGAGCTGAGCCACTGATACCTCTTCTTCACCTGCAGAAACAATGAGGCCCATGAATAAAGTCTTCTCAATGCCCACTTCTTCTGCGATCTTTTCTTTTAAACCTGTGGTACCCGCTCCCACCTGGCAACACTCACAGATACCAAATAAGTGTACAAATCCCAGTGCCTATGAAAGGAAAAGTTGGAAAAGGATGAGCAGGTTACCGTTGGCAAGTTCTGTTTTTCATCTGTGGCTACGATTTTTCTATTGCCTGCTGATAATACTTTCACGTCTGGGATTTGTCATTCATTTGAATGGATAGAATTAAACTCTCCTTGCCTTTCAGAAGAGCTTGTCTGCAGTCCTGGTTTCTAAACAAACACTGGCGATCCTCTCCACCCCACCCAGCTGCTTCAGAAAGGAAGAAGGGAATGGTGGATGCACACTGTGCCTGCAGTATCATGTTCTAAGGTGCAGAACTGGCTCCAACAAAAGGGAAATTTCTATTTACACAAAGTAGTTTAGAGATCACATGTGCTCCCCACCCAGCTCAGGGCTGGGATAGGGACTTGCATGATGCTGCAAACCAAAGCCGCTTCGATCTGACTGTGGGTGGTGGACGCACAATGCAATATACAGACCATGCATCATAGAAATGTACACTTGAAATCTACATGACCCTACTAATCAGTGTCACCCCAATAGTTTAATTTTTTTAAAAACTGCCTCAAGCTGCTTATGTTGGAGTATTATGTCCAAAATGACAGAGGCAGGTGGTGTCCACTACTGGCGCCCAATGTAGACTTCAGAAGTGGCCACTTTCACTTCTAAGCCCAATTTGGAGAGTGATGTCTGCAAATCACCCCTGTCCAGGAAGGCATGATCCAGGAAGCAACGATTACTAACTTCTTATGGGCCCAGCACCGAGCTCAACACCTTGCTCATCTCACAGATGTCCCCATTGTACAGATGGAAAAGCTGAGACACGGAGGAAGAGAAGTGACTTGCCAGAGTCAACACACAGCCTTCCCCATACAGCTGTCTCTGCCTGACATTCCCCCCATATCACATTACCTTTCAGACACCAAGAAAGTGACGGGTCAGGAAACTGAGTCATTTAAGATATTGCCCAGCACACTGGGGATGTCTACTCTGAAGAAGGGACACCAAAAAGTCATAGAAAGTGGCCTTAGATATCAGAAGTGCTGCCACAAGAAGAACTAAGCAGAACTGTTCTACATGGCTCTGGCCTTGGTGATAAGTCTGGGGCAGCAGAAGTAATGAGAATAAAAGTACCTCCTCACAATGACAGCTCATCACTGGGAGTTAGGACCTGAGTTCCCATCAGTGGAGGGGTCAAGCAGAGCCTGCACCTGCAGCTCTCAGGGCCACACCACAGAAGGCAGATTTCTGCATTAGGGGGAGGCCCTTCCCACCTTGAAGATGCCGTGAGCTCGTGAGTTCTGATTCCTCATTGTGTCTACAACTTCAGGGAAAGGAAACTAACATTTCTGAAGCCCTCAGACATGCCAGCTGATAGGCCAGGCCTTCCTCATATATCATCACGTTTAATCCTTACAACACTCTACTCTCACCTTGCAGATGGGCAACGTGGCCGGCCTCCCTTATCTCCGCATCTACACATACAGATCCAAGTGCATGGCAGTCAACGTTTGCAATGCCTGCTTCTATGGCAAGGGCCCGACGAAGAGACTGCAGATTGAAGCAATAGCCCTGGCCACCAGCTATTCTACATGACCTGTCTGCTTGACTCACACTCCACAACGGGCCATTCTTGCTTCCAGGAGAACATCAGCTGGACCCAGCAGGCAATAAAAGAGAGGGAGGGGAGGAGCCAAAACATGAGGCTAGTTTTTCCTAGCCTGAGGGATGGAGATGTTGAAGCTCTGTTTTTGTTTTCGTTGTTAAGATTGGTATTTTATTTGTGCGTCTGTCAATTAATTGATTGAATGCCCAAGACAGAAGTCACCTTCCCCAACAGGCAGGTCTTGCTCCAGCTAAAATGGACACAGAGGGATACAGAGTCAGGGGATTACCAGGACAATTCCTCTCTCTGGTGGGCTGGCAGACCCTTAGCCTGGTTCTCCTTCCTATCGTCATTCCTGCCCCTCCCCTGGCAGCTGGCCTGGTGGCAGCCTGGAGATGCAGCCATATGGTCAAGGAGAATGAAGGGCCAGTGTCTGTGTGGGAAGCACCTCTGTGCAGATGTGCAGAACCAAATGACAGCAGACAATGGGGAGAGTCCCGGAAGGAGGAGAGAGGTGGAAAGAGAGGAAGAGAAAGCGACAGGGAGAGGCTGATTGAGACAGCAATGTGGAGGAAGGAGAGAGCCACCAAGGAGGAAAAACAAGGAGACCACAATAGAGGGGGCCAGGGACCAAACAGATGGGGTGAGGCATGGACATCAATTAAGTGGGAGCCCAAATTAGGAGGCAGTGATACAAGAGTCTTTGAGGGGAGCTAAACCTCTGGAAGATACAGGGAAGCACTGCCGAGAATTTTGAAGTACACAAAGAGGAAAAGATGGAGAAAGAAAGAACCATTATTGAGTGCCAGGTAGTTGGAATTCAAAGCCCCCACACTTTGCCACTCCAGTCTGCTGCCTCCCAAGCATTCTGCCAAGAAGTAGAAGCAATGTGAACCTTAGCTCATGGGGGGAGTCTATGTCTCAGCCTGTCCATCTTGCCCCAGAGTGCCAGGCTTTCCCCTTGGACCAGGTGAACCCACCACGAAGGCTGGTGTAAATGGATCCTTCGTGATTAGGACTCATGCTCTCTCTTCTAGCCATTCTCCAACAAAAATCAGAGCACCGACCCAGGGTGTAGCACAGGGTGACGTAAGCTGGAGAGCCCCCTTGCTCATGGAAGGAGATGAGGTTGTTCCTCAGGTTCCTCATTTTATTAAGCACTTATTAAATGCCTGGCTGGGTCTCATTTCAAACACACAAAAATTCCTTGTAAGGTATTCACTGTTACCATCACACTTGCATGGAGAAGTTAAGGCTCAGAGAATTGAACTTACCTGCCTAGATGGTGCATCGTCATCCAAATGGGTCCTTCATCTGGATGTTAAGTTGAACAAAGCAATACATGGTAACCATTTTATTTGATGAACAGATTTGATGGGTACAAGCAGAAAGCAATTTTACTCCTTCTCACCACTCTCATTAGCAAGGCCTCATTGAAAATTTCTTTCTCTACCCTGTGCATGTGTAGGGGGTAAGGGAACACAAATCAGTCCCATAGCCTTTTCAGGCATTCCTGGATAATAAGTTTTTCAGTTATTTTAATTTACAAGCATGCTCTCATTTTAAAAATTCAAAAGTCCTGTCCAGGATAACAACACTACAGCTGAGCCCTCTACCTACAGTCCAGACCTGCTTCCAAAGTGGACCCCTACAGTGGTGGAGGGTCGTGGTTGGTTTACCTTGTCATTCCAGCATCAGGCAAGGGGTTTCAGTCCATTATCTCTACACCAGTGGAGAGCAAATACCAGCCTCACATTCAGGGGACATGCATTGAACCCTCCAGTCGCCTGAGCCCTGTTAGCATGTCCTTAATGAATGGCACCTGGCTTTAAGGTCTGGAAGTACTTGGTGCTCACCCAAGTACTCAGGACAGACTGGAGAGTCTTGCTTTCACCTCTATTGTAGAAGCACTAAGGAAGTCCTGGAAGAGGTCCAGCTTTGTGGACATGGCATTGTAACTGTAACACTATAGCTACTATCCATTGGGCAAGTTTTTGTTTATTGTATTTAATTTAAATCAGACCTCTTGACCAAATAAGGAAGATACGTGTATGGGTCACTTGATAAATGTATTGAATCAACACTCAGAGGCTCAAGAAAAATTTCTCATTAACTCTGAGTCATAGAGGCGGGCATCGGCAGTGTTCATGCCAGCACATTCCAGAGAAAAGGGCAGTCTAGCCCATGAGTGTCAAGGGTTATGGCCCCCCTCTCAGGGAAAGCCACATCAGGGGTATGGATGGGGCATGCATCAAGCTATCTTAGCTGAAGAAGGTATCTTAACATCATCCATCCAATCACCTTGCCCCCATGTCATGCTGGACATCTGATTATTTACGTATGCACCACCTCATTCCAACACAGCAGTCACCATGTCTGACAGAAAAATCATAGGAGAGTACAGCGGTATGTATCACTCTGCCATGGCTGGAACTAGACTTCCCAGAATCCTCCTCCCTGTGTGGTTCCAGGAGAAACTTGGCCAAAAGAGGAACTTGCATGGGATGTGGAAGACTGAGGTGAAGCAGCAGTGATCACTTCCAGAAGTTAGTCATGATAGGATGTGATGACAGGCAGGCCCAGAGGTGCCCCGTGGGTCCCCACTCATCCTCAACTCTCCTTAGCCCCCACATCCACCTGTCCCCTGGGTCACCACAGAGGTAACGGCCTCATCACCCACAGCACGTGGGAGACAGAGGTAGTCGGCCAGAGACATGGAGAAAGGGACTGGAGAGAAACATGAAGTCCTAAGGTTATGAAAACACTGAGAAAACCCATTCTTTATTGGCATGTAGTGGATGTTTGTCAGAGTAATTGGAAAAAGCAGACTTTAGGAAAAACTACATAACTGATAACTGATATGGTATTTACAATGATCTATGAGCAGATGAGTGGGCTGCCAATTTTAGCTAATAATAAAGACCCGAAAACAAGGGGAAGGCAGACTCCAGCTATGAGAATGACGAGGCCCGCAAACACGGGTCCATAACTTTGTACAGCAAGGGAGGAAACCCACACGCATCCTGTATAAATTCTAACTGGCTAAGTGAATCTAGCGGCTAAGGCTTGTTATCAATCCCTTACTGAGGAGGAATGTGGAAGATGGTATCCAAACCCCATTTTAAAAATGAATTATGCATGCAGGGCTATCATGGATATGAGGAAGCTTGGTGGAGTGACTAACTCTGTGATGCTGGGGCAGGTTTCCTGAGTTCAAATCCTGCCTCTGCCACTTGAGGTTAATGAGCTCCAGCTCTCTGTTCCTCACTTTCCTCATCTGTATGATGAGGGCAGTAGTAGTGTGTGCTCCCAGAGATGCTTTGAAAATTAAGTGAGTCAATATGTGTAAAGCATTTAGAAGAGTTGTTGGCACATAACAAAGGCTCTACGGGTGTTTGTTACAGCGGAACCTGCTTCGTTTTCATTCCATAGTGCAAATTCATCTGTCCTAATAAGGCCCTTCTGTGGTCTTCCTAGTTCTGGTGAGAGGCTCTCTCTGCACCTCCACCCCTAAGCATTGTTACCAGTCGGTATTGCCCTCCTGGCAGTCGCACGCAGGGGCATGGAGCTGAGGTAAGCAAGCCCAGGAGAGCCACCTCCCTGCAAAATTCTGTTTTGCAGGCTGATTCTGGCCTCTGAGGTTGAAGTTCTTAAGGGGAACCACGGAGTGCAAATCATTTCTCTGGGTGTTCTGCTGAAGCCTGTTTGAGAGACCTCCTCTCTCGCCCCGAAGTGGTTCTGACTCTGGGTCCAGCACAATGGCCAGGAGTTGCAGGCTCCTTACTCCTACTTCCTGGCAAATCCCAACTGTTCTCCTGGGAATCCTAGAGCATCAGTCCACTTACTCTGTCCTGTGGTGGAGCAAGGTCGGGCTGTTTCTCTTGGCTTAGGTCTATGTGTTTTCATTCATGACTCCTTCCTGTTGCTTCAACATCCTTTCTTAGTCACCATATCAAGGCCGCAAGATGGTCTTCTCCAACAGCACTGATGCCCACGACCCCCCCCCGTCTCCTCGTTCTTCACTGATCCTGAGAGAAAGGACAGAGGTGGCTAAGTGGTAATGAACGTGAACTCTGAGAGGCCCTGTCCTGCCCTGGGCCCACTGCCTCCCTGGCAAGGCGTCTGCCATGGGCCTGTCTGCCTTGTGGCACTTGAAAAGGAGTGGATGGAGGGAGGGGATGCCGGCCACATTTTGTGAGCCCCCTTGTCACAGAAAAGTGTTCACATGTGACAACTTTCACTTCACAAATTCCCTTGCGTTCAGACACTGGCGGTACCCATTGGCAAGTATGAGGTCCCTCCCGTGTCTTCTTTCCAAAGCCCCAGTCCATGAAGATTCGTTGCCTCAGAAGCATTCTCTGAGCACCTACTTGGCAAAGCCTCAAGGCAGAAATAAGGCAGACGTGGCACCCACATCCTGGGTGCTCACAGTCACATGGAAATATGCACAGATAGACAAATCCTAGGACAAGCTGGTGGATGCTAGGAGCGCGGTGCCCGGGATGATGGCAAGTGGATAAGCCCCATCTCTGCTGGGGGCTCAGAGGAGGCTTCCCCATGGAGGCATAGGTGCCAGAGGGGCTTCCAAGCAGAGATTTCTGGTAGGTTGTGGATATACCAGCCTGTGCTCCACCCAGAGGTCTTGGCTGAACATAGAGATGGAGTCCACTGCAGAAGTGAATTGGAGTGGTCATTGGAATGAGAGGAATTGTAGGCTGAATGAGAAGAGAAGGCAGCCCAGACACATCATAATGCTCAAGGGATGTCTGTAAATTGATCACCAGTGGCCTTGAGAATGGATGGGAGGCGAGCTCACAGAGGCGGCTGAGGCCCTGCTGGGCACTTCATCACATTCCAGGAGACCAGCCCTGGACAGGAAGCAGCCTGTTCCCCCAGGACTGCCCTTCCTGCCAATGCCACCCCCACGGGTCAGCCACCCCCACAGTTCAGCTCACCACCCTCCCTCCTTTCAGCATTCCACCATTTACAAACACACTAGCAACACACAGGGAGTTTGGTCTCAGGTTCCCTGTGACAGGAACCCTGTGCCTTGGTCCCTGGTCTCTCAGGGGAGCTCAAAGCTCAGCTGTCCCCAGAGCTTCAGGAATGAGAACTACTTCTCCATTCTAGGCAGTCCCTGAAGCCTAATTCCTTGTCGTAGGAAAGAGGAAGGACAGTCTGAGGGCCCCCGGGGTCTGTTCTTCCTCAAGGTCCGTCCTCTCAGGGTCCCTGCCAGGCTGTGGGCCCCTCCGGTTAGAAAGTGTACCCACTCATCCTCGGATGCCAAGTCCAACAGGAGATGCCCAATGGATGTGGGGCCTTTGCTCTTGGCACCAAGAGCAGCAGCAGTGATGTGAATCCTGCACCTCCCAGACATGAGGATGTGGGGAGCTGAGAATTGTGCCCCCCTCTCCAATAGGAAGATTTTTCCCCATGGGGTGACTTTGAAGATGCAACATTTGCAGTGTGTGAGCCATAAAACAGAACACTCAAAAGAGTACGAATATAAACACCCACCTGCTTTTCCAGGGACATCAAATCGCTTTTAGAATGACACAAAGCCCCCTTTCTGTGCATAGTTCCCTCCATAGGGCACTTCCTAAATGAGTCGATGGATCTGGGTCCAGAAATCCTATCATGTGACTTAACCAGCTTTTTTTTTTTCTTGCTTTTTTCCCCATCCATCCTGATTGAAGCTGAAACATTCCAGGGAAACTCGCTTTCCAAGACTTACACGTCTCCAGAGAGGCAGAAAATAGCTCGCTTTCAGATCCACTGTAAAGATTTCACTTAAAAAATAAAATAAAATGGAACCCAACACTCCTGGCATCTAACCTGAGTACAAATTGAAAACTATACTAGTGTTTACATGGTTTGGGGTTTTATTAGGAAAGCATTGCCCGGCATTAATAATATGATGTTTAGCTGGAATGGAATTCCCGCTCTCCGTCTTCCAGACTCTGGGGAACTAGGAACACCCTGTCCGTGCTCCGGCCTCCGAGGATCATTCAAGGAGGAGCGGCTGGGTTCAAGGTGCAAACGGGAATCCCAGCCGCCATGAATTTACATATATAAGACCAAGGTGGTTTCCCACACCCCTGGGATGTGGATGGCATGCATCCCTCTGTAGACAGGAGGAAACTGAGGCTCAGATGGATTAAGTGCCTTGCCTAAGAAGACCACACAGGCAGTAAGTAAGGAAACAAGAATTTGCCTCTGAGTTTGTCTGCATTCATTCCTTAGAGGCCTTGATTCATCCCACTGACTCAGTCGTTCTCAATGTGTCAGTGAGTGTGTGTGTGTGTGTGTGTGTGTGTGTGTGTGTGTGTGTGTGACGGGGGAGGGGGGATTGGGGGGGGGGTTGACTTTGCTTCCTCAGGACACACTGGCCATGTCTGGAGACATTTTTGATTGTCACATCCAGGGGTTTACTACTGGCACCTAATGGATAGATACAGCTCAGTATCCTACAACACACAGAACAGCCCCCCATGACAAGGAATTATCTGACCCCAAACAATAGTACAAAGATTGGAAACCCTGAACCAACTCTAAGTACCTGGTGAATACAGAGCACATGATGGTTTTTGAGGACACATAACAGATGTTTGTTCTCACAGTCACACCAAGAAAATGAGAATTCCTTGATAATGGACAAGTTCTGTCCCAAGTAGAAAAGAATACCTACATTTTTTTCATGAAAATTATTTAAGGGAAAGGTGGTTCATTTTAATTGAAATATTTAGGGGAGAAATAATTAGGCAATTTTGTTTTCCTTTCTCTGAATTACAAAGGAACCTTATCCTTCTGAGGACATTGGAGTAGAAGTGACAGAGCCCAGCCCCAAAGACATGACTCCCTTTTGGAGATTTCCCAGGGAGACCCGTGAGAGGCACTGGGGCGTCAGGCCCCTGGCTCACAGCATAGCAGGGAGACTTGCTGCAGTCAGGTGAGAGGTCGAGTTTTGAGCTGCTTCGTTTTAGGATCGTCCTTCAGAAGCCCCCAAAGCCAGAGCTTGATGAGCTGGGGTATTTTGCAGGAGTGGGCTTGACAGATTTAAAAAAAGAAAGAGTGCCCTGGCTGTTGACTCAATGGTTAAAGCATCACCCCTCGAACCAAAGGCTCTGGGATTCAATTCCCGGTCAAGGGCACATGCCTGGGTTGCAGGTTTGATCCCTGGCTCTGGTTGGGACACATGCAAGAGGCAACCAATCGATGTGTCTCTCTCACATCAACGTCTCTCTCTCACTCTCTCTCTTTCTCCCCCCCCCTTCCTCCTCCCTCCCTCTCATTCTTTCAAAAAATCGATGGAAAAAAATATCCTCAGGTGAGGATTAACACACACAAAAAAGGAAGAGCAACTATGGAATCACACCCAAGAAGTTCCCAAAATTTCAAGCTACAGAGAAGAGGTAACAAACTAATAAATAATGGAAGAGGATGGAAAGAAGGAAACAGGTAAGAATGAACAGCGTTTGTCATGAACATGACCAGGGCTTATCAGGTGGGGGTCTGTCTGCTTATTCTAGAGGTCAGATAAGAATCAGATGAGCATCACCTAGTCCTGCTCTGACTCTGGACATGGAGCTAGGTCTCCTCCCTGAGCCCTGGCCTTCTCTGTAATCCACAAAGAAGAAAAGCTCCACCGCCGGGGGCCGAAACCACAGCGCTGTGCTCCACATCCCCGTGGCCCGGCCAGGCCGTTAGAGGAAGAGATGTACCTCGGTGCTCACACCCAGCCAACCCCGGCCTCATGAGCACCTTAGCGCTGAAAAGGCCCATCTTCAGCTTCATGCCTGCACATATGGGGAGACCACGGATAGGAAACGAGACCAAAAGGCTGTGCTGTGTCCACAGCCACGTATGCACAGAGAGAGACACAAGGAGAATGCATTTCCACCCACGCAGGGCCTGCAGCCCTGGGCAGGAGCCGGCCTGTGCCACACTGTACTTAACCGGTGCTCTCCAATTTCATCATTGCTGGCTCGAAATGGGCCTGCAATTTTCATTTCTTTATGGGCTTAAATAATCTATTGCAAATGTCACCAGGAGGCTGTAATGCATTCTTGCTGAGGAAACTGCTCTTTCTGTTCAGTAATGTTCTGGTTGAAGATTTGCTGGGCTGGGTAGCTGTTTTACATTAGCTGGGACGGTGTTTACATTGGATGCACTGATGTTTAAATCACTGGACAGATTTGTTATTAGTAGGGAGGTAGTGGTACTATTTGGTCCGAGTATCTGGGTAGGGGGCGAAGTAGGGGGGGGCTTCTATTAGTATTGATAATATTTTACAAGAGACCTTGCAGGGATGTTTATAATAATAGCAATGGCTGTTTATCTTACCAGGATTATGTTGAAGCAACTTTAATTGTATTCATATTAAACATATCAGTGTTAGAACTGATGTAATATGTTTAGCATTAATATGAAGGTTGCTAAGTTGGGGGCTTTTGAGATAGAATTAAAGGGCCAGGAAGACAATGGGACATATGGAAAACATTTTGGGGGTTTCTGTTCTTGTCTAACAAGAGGGATTAGTGCATTTGCCGAAATACAGCATAAGATGTGTACGGTGGGTTGTAACGCCAGCATCTGTTTCCCTTACGACCGCGTCCTCTTGGCTGTGTGTGCACGGCGCCCGCTTGCTCTCGGGTCCGTGCATTCTCACCAGCTCCACCAAAGCCCACATGTCAGGGATACTTCAGATGCTTTGCAGCTGGCTGTCGCACCCAGAGATGTTTCAAGATGGATTTTGTAATGGCTTATAAAAGTCCCACGTTGTGCACTGGCGGTTATTGAGTGTGATATAGTGTGCACAAGAATGTTCCCAATTCCCTCCGCGCTGTATCCATCAATCTGGCTCTATTAGGGCTGGCAGGATAATGACCGGAGGGAGGCTCTGGACTTTATCTCCAGCTGAAAGAAGCGTCCTAATTATCTACTCATCAGAGCTACCCCGCTCCTGGCTCAGGGAGACACTGCCAGCTCAGGCCCCGAAATTCCAAATCCTCCCAGTCACCGACCAGGCCCGCAAAGGTCGAGATGCAAGATTGCGTCCAGCCCAGCTGGGGAATCGTGGTCCCAATAAATCCTGGAAACCCTTCTGACTCCCCAGCTGGAGGCACCGTCCAGTTAACCCATCAAGGCTCAGCGTTTCGGTCCGCCTCCTTCCAGGCCGGTTCAGTTCCCTGGCCCAGGTGACTTCCTGAGGCTGTGTGACTTTCTGATGGCTCAGACCCAGCGCAGGCAAGTCAGGAGCCCTGGCTGTCCATAACATATGGACAATCTGCACCTCCCTGCTGAGGCCTCTGGGAGGAGTCCATGGGGAAACATGTGACAGCCCCTCGCAGAGAAACTGAACACACCATGCACTTATTATTGGCCAAATTAGAAAACCTCATGGAGCATTAGGCCTCTACAGAAAATGAGTAGTTTGCTTGACAGAGATGTATCTGTTTTCTAGTAGAATATTCAAAGAATATGTATCTTAAAAATTTATTTTTTGCATAATACTTCTCACAAACTGCTCCATTGTCCCATAAGCTTGCATTATTATCACCATTATTCTTTTCCTCCCCATTTTATTGATGAGGAAGCTAAGGCTCAGAGAGAGGAGATGAGTCATCTGTTTGCTCTTCATTATTTCCTATGTGCTGGCCACACAGGCATAGAGTCCCCGTCGCACTGCAGTTAACAAGTGACTGAGAGGGGAGTGAACACACAGGGCCGCCAGGTCCACTTGTCTTTTGCTTTCCAAGCCAGCACGCTGCCTCCCTCCCAGAAAGTTTCCAGGAGGTCTGCAAACGTAGGAGGGGATCAGGGTGGAGCACATGCATAAGTAACTATAATATAAGGGCAAAGAACTTAGGAGGCAAGAGAGACAGTGTGGTGAGATTTTAGGAAAGGGAAAGACAACAGTCGATAGGATTCAAAGGCCTCGCCAAGGAGTTAGAATTTGAGCTGCGCTTGGAAAATCAGTAAGACTTACATGTACAAAGGAGAGAATGGAGAGGTAGGCAGCGGGGACAGGGTGAGCAAAGGTCTAGGGCAGGAGAGCAGAAGGAACATGTGGGGAATAGCAGGTATTTTCCTTGGTTTCCAGTGATTCCAGTGATGGGGATAGGAAGCAGGGAGTGGCAGGTCCCACTGAGTGCTGATGTGCAGCTGATCAAGGCAAGCTGACAAGCTAGGCTTTTCCCTTTAAGAAATGGGAAACCAAGGAATGCTTTAGAGCAGAACCATGACATACATGATCAGAGCTGTTTTCAGATGATTAAGCTGAAAGCTTTGGATGGAGTGGATAGCAGGAGGAGAAGGGGCAGCCTGACCAATGAATGGCAGAGTAATCCAGGCCAAGGCAAGGGAGGAAAGGGGCAGAGAATATGCATGCCAGAGAGACAGGAAGTAGAAATGTGACCACATAGGACTGTTTCCTCACTCTGCTCCTTGGAGGGCCATCGGCAGCAGCTCAAATGAGAGAGGCCAAGGAACAGCTGTGTGGCAGCAGCATTCAGCCCAGATGGTGTTTCCCAGGCGCCAATCTGTACCTTACCTTGGAAATGTATTTTGGAGGACTTATGAGTTTGCTCAGGCCGCTGTAACAATGTACCACAGACTGGGGGGCTTGGACAACAGACATTTCTTTTCTCACCATTCTGGAGGCCAGAAGTCCAAGATCAAGGTGTCCATGTGGTGTGTTGTTCTAGGCCTCTCTCTCCTTGGCTAGTGAATGGCCATCTTCTCCCTGCCGTCTGGTGGTCTTCCCTTTCTTCCTGCCTGGGTCTGAACTTCCTCTTCTGATAAGGACATCGATCATATTGGATTAGAACCCACCCTAATGGCCTCATTTTAACTTAATTATCTCTTTAAAGATCCTCCTAAAGTCACATTCAAGGTACAAATTTGGGGGGAACACAGTTCAGCCCATAATGGAGGAATTTACAGTTTTCCCCCACATGCCCAGCGTCATGTGAGCCCATGCCAAGCCAGAGGAAAAGAAGACAGTTTCCCGGGCTCTTCTCATCTCCCACCAGCATCAGGAAGAGCCAGGAGTGGGAAGTGGGTGGGATCTAGAGCCAGCCTGCCCAGGTTCAAATCACAGCTCCGCCGCTTACTAGCTGCATAGCCTTGCCAGGATTGCTTATCTCTCTGTGCCTGAATTTTCTCATTTGTAAAATGGAGCTAGTTGTAATCTCCACCTGATAAGCTTGTTATGAGGGTTAACTGGGTGAACATATGTGCAGATCTCAGATGTATTAAGTTTAATCATTTGAAAACAGATGTACTAAGCGCTCAACACATGTTAATTATGGCATCCATTGATATGCTGGGTCCCAGCTGGGATGAAGGTGGTACGTTTGAAGGCAATAGGTCAAGAAGGGCTTTACCAAGGAGAAATATGGTCTAGAAGCTTGTCTTAGCATTTTACAAAGTTGACAGGAGTGTCTACACAGGCTAGAAAAGTCCCAGTCCTTGCCTTGGTGCCATTATGCATGTCATATACCCTAACTCACCTTGAGTGCCCAGTAGCACAGACCAGGGACTGGCAGAAGGGAGGGCTGGTCCTGACCAGGCTATCAGGGGAGGGGGAGCCTGTACAAATCACTGGAACACTGAAGGGCCTGGGACCAGACCACGTGGTTTAATAATACAAATACTACGTGGTGGGAGGGGTGGGGGGGGGAGCACAGGAAATGAGTAACTATGTTGCATATCAAGTCAAATCTTGCCTTGTAGGGGTGTCCCCCAGAACCAGGAACTAGGGTGAGGTGCATGAGACACTGAACTCAGGCACAAAATTTAAGGGATGCCCAAACCCAGTAATCCAGATAAAATATCATTTTAATGCAATCCCTTCCCAAATCAAAATTAATACAAAAATAAATCCATGGTGAGTAAAGTATCAGAACTTCAAATAAAGACAAGATTGGACCCTGCCTTTGCACAATGGCCTTGCTTGCCGCACCCTATTCCTGCCCTGGATCCCCAAATCTCTTCATGAGTCTAGCCTCACTCTCTGTGACCCTGAACTAGGTCCTGGTCTTAACCTGCTCCTCATCTGAGGGCAGAAATAGTCTTGCTATTTCTGAGCTATGGAACTTTCGGAATTTGTTCCACCTCATCTATAACATGGTTCTAGTATCGCCTACATCACAAGAATATTGTGAGACTTAAGACAAAAGAGCCTGAATGTATTATGGCACCTAGTTCTGTGTCTGGAACATTGTACTTAAGAAATATGTACTGGTGCTAGAGAGATCATGTTAGATCTGTTCTAATGGGGTTCACACATCACTGTGTGTGGGCGTTGAGTGCAAAATTGATGTCCAAACCCAGTAGGACATCTTCACAGATGGCACAGTGTAATTAACATGTAGACCTTTAACTTGGTCCTTAAGAGGAGGACAGTGTGTCTAAACCCAGCTTAAAGGGTCCTCCAGACCCAACAAAGGTGTGCACATTGGAGTACCATTTCATAGAGGAGACCCGTGTTGCTGAGCAGACGTGCACACTGCCCAACATTGCACAGGCAGAGTATCAAGCAGCTGGGGCCGGCGGCCAAGATGGAAGCCTGGGCTTTATATCTGAGGTCCTCACAGAAGGGGTGTGTTGCTCTGTATAGGGCTGGTGATGGTTCCAGGAGCTGGTATGGTGTGGAGCATGGGCCATACAGGGAGCCAAGTAGGGTCCAGTCTGCTGCCACCCACATTTTCTTGCTTCCTGGAAGCAAGGAGAGTCCGGTTTATACCTGCTGTCCTGGCACAACTGTGAGGAGCTCATTCTCTTACTATCAAATATGCCTTGGTCTGGATAGAAACCTACAGCATCACCATGATCATAGCACCTTCAAGCAGAAGACATTGAGCTGTGCATTTTTTCCCTCCCAGGAAATCCCCTCCATTGGACAAAAGCTCCCCCAGGGTCAGGTCTGTGTGCTCTCTCAGTTTCCCCAGTGGCTGGCCCAAGAACCAGCTCAGAGCAGACATGCTCAAATGTTTGCTAAATGCAACTAAATCGAGGAAGCCGAACAACGCATCTTCTCTGCTGTGATCTGCCCTCCCTCTACTGCCCATAACGGCTTTTATTCCTGATCTCTGACTCCCCCGAGGAAGGGACAACTGTCTGCAGAGCCACTGTGCTGGGAGTGAGTCAGAGAGGAAAGCAGAAATGAAAGCGAGCCAGAAAGTGAGAGGCCCCGCCTGGCTTGCACTTGGCGTGAAACAAATGCCAAAGGCACACCCTGCGGGATAGGGACAGGGCTCTGCTCCTCCCACTGTGAGGGGAACCCTGGCCTTGTTTCTCAGAGCACCGCAGCAGCCAGACCCCCACACAAAGCACAGCCCCTGTCAGACATTCAGCTGAGAAAACTGCGCTAAGTGTGAGGCATAGGGACCCAGAGGCAATGGCCGGTCCGAGGCTGGGAGGAGGCCCTGCTTGGCATCACCCTGTGCCTACGTCTGAACTTCCTAGATCCCACCTTTGGTTCCTAGATGCTCCCCTCCTTAGGGACAGTCCTTCCAAGTTGCTGTCTTTGCCCCTGACCTTGGCTCTGAAGGGAACCTGCCTCTCTTGGTTCATCATTACATGGCTTTCCTCTCCAGCCCCTCTTCAAGGACACCTTTTCCTAGGTCGGTGGTCCTCAGACTTTATTTACTATATCAAAGTCCCCACAGGGCCTGATAAGTACAGATCTCTGGGTCACCCCGTCCCTGGAGCTTCTCCTTCTGGAGGTCTGGGGTTGAGCCCAAGAATGTACATGTTTACAAGCTCCCAGGTGATGCTGATGCTGAGGTCTGGGGAACACACTGTGAGAAGCTCCGCTCTTGATCCTCTTCAGGGAAAGGCCTGCTCCCAGCAGCTGGACCGTTGTCTACACCAGCAACCCTCCTGGCTGCACATTCGAGTCAGTGGGGGGGCTTGTGAAAGGTCCCCACAGCAGCCCACACCCGGGACTGATTACATTCAGATCCCACAGTGGGACCCAGACCATCCACACTGTTTAAGGCTGCTCAGGTGATTCCAAGATGCATTCAAGGCTAAGAAACACTATTTTCCAAAAACTTGATTTTCCTCGGCCTTTCTGCCAATCACAGCTTCCCTTCTAATCCGATCTGAGCAGGTCCTGGTGTTCCTGCGCTCATGCTCAGCACGGTTTTTCTAACCTCACTGCAGGGTTCTCTCACATGGAATCCATCTGGCAGGACCAAACTCTGTGACACCTTCACACAATATTCTCTAAATGCTAGTTCATTTATTTCATGGGGGTGGTGAGGGTTGAGAGAGAAGGGGATCCTAATATAAGGTGACAGGAGATTTGACTTTGAGTGGTGGGAACACGATGCAATATACAGATCTTGTAACATAGAAACCCATACCTGAAACCTATATGTTCATATGGACCAATGTCACCCCAATAAATTTAATTTAAAAGTAAATAAAGCATAATAATGGGGCTGGTGAGAAAATGCTATCTTAATACAGATTATATTCAGAAACATGTTCTCCTGATAATTTGTTTTCATGGCCAAAGGAGATTAAATGTTCTCTTTTAGAAGAAAAAGCCATTCAGCAGGCAGGGCTCAGTGGTTGAACATCAACCTATGAACCAGGAGGTCACGGTTAGATTCCAAGTCAGGACATATGCCCAGGCTGCGGGCTCAATCCCCAGTTTGGGGCGTGTGCAGAAAACAGCCGATCAATGATTCCCTCTCATCATTGCTGTTTCTGTCTCTCTCTCTCCCTCTCCCTTCCTCTCTGAAGTTAATTTTTTAAAAATCCCATTTTTGTGATTTTCTGATTCAGACCCACTTCTCAGGAGAACTAATAAAGGGTTTCAATTTAGATAGTAAAATGAGTCATGAACATAAAGCATACCACATCAACACGCTCGTGGGTCTGAGAGGCTCAGCTGACAGCACCTGCCTGAGCACGTCACAGAAATCCGCAGCCCAACCAGGCAATCGCCGGCGAGGCCTTTTTCTTTAACTACCACTCAGAGGTGTTTTGTGCTAGGATGAGAGAGGGACCGATTTACATTTTGCCAATTATGTAAAGCATTACACACGGAGGTTCTAAACAAACTGGCACCATATTTCCAATCCCTTCCCAGGAAATTTGGCCCGCGAAGGCTTGATGCCTGGGAGGTGGTCCAGCTGGCCTTCCCCTCCATCCCCGTTGGCTTCCAAGTTGTTCTTTCCATCACAAGCATTCACCGAGGTGGACACGATAACCATTCCTGCTCAGCAGAAGAGCTGGCTCTTCCAGAAATCAGGGGAGAGAGGTTTCCAGCTGCAGGAAGTTAGCACCAATGCCCCGTGCAATGGAGAGGCCGAGCAAGCCGCGGCCTCCAACGCATTGATTTGAAGGATGAATAACACGTGGGAAAGGGGAGTTTGGAAAGCTCTTTCAAGCGTTCAGTTTAGCAGGGGAAGAGGGAGGTGAGAGAGGCGGCTGGTAAGAAGGCAGGGCCAAAGGGGGATTTTGTTTGTTTGCTTGTTTTATTTTATCAGATTAGAGACTTGAATTCATACGTCTAGGTCAGAAGGACTGGAACAGACTAAGAGATAAACAGAGTAAAGAGTGTACCAGTAACACCTGGCGTTTTGTCATTCAAGAGGCAAAGAGGGTGAGTGAAATTTACCAAAAGTTTGCTTCATTTTGCTGCCTTTCTGTGAAGTTGCTGCCTCCCCCCCCCCCCCCCCCAAGCTTAGGAGTACTTTATCTGTAACAAACTCCCATAGAAGGTACACATTACGGGGTGATGGGAGGGTCTATCATAGGGAAGGGACTTCTTGGAAGAGGATTGGGTCATAATGGCAAATATTACAACTGGATTTCTAAAATTCTATTGAGAGTGGCTTTTAAAAATTTTGTTAGTTTTGTTTTATATTTTACTAGAGGCCCAATGCACAAAATTCATGCAAGAGTAGGCCTTCCTTCCCCACCACCACCATCCCCCCTGCCGGCACCGGCTTCCCTCTGGGCACCCAGGACCCAGGCTTCCCTCGCAGCCCCAGCTTCGTCCGGAGGACATCTGGTCTAATTAGCATATTATGCTTTTATTATTATAGATTGAGTTAAAAATACAAGTGTACCCTACTAATCTCAACATAGAGCCTGTTGAATTTTTGCATGTGCATGTACCTACCTACCTACCACCGGATCAAGGTACAGAGCACCTTAGAAGGCTTTCTTATGCCTCTCCCAGTCAATACCCCACCCCCAAACCACTGCTCAGACTTCAGTCGCTGTAGATTCAGTCTTCTGTTCTTGGACTTCATATAAATGAAATTACATATAAATGGCTTCCTTTGATCAACATAGTGCCGGTGAGATTCATCTGTTTACTGGAGAGTATTATTTTGTTCGCTTTTGTTGCTCTAGAGTAGTCTATTATATGAAAATATTGCAATTCTTCTATTGATAGACATTGAATTACTTCTGGTTTAAGGCTCTTGTAAATCAGGGTGAGAGTATCCTAGAACACGCCTTAGGTAGACATCCGTTTTTCTCTCGGTGGTATATCTGGGAGTGAAATGGATAGGTCCTTGGTTGGTGTACGCTCAGCTGTAGGAAATAAGAGTAAGGGTGTTTTGAGGTTTGGAGGCTTCCCATGAACCACGGGTTAAAACCAGAGATTTGTAACACATGGTGCCTTCTGTTCTATTGCCCTTGTCTACTTCTCTAACCTTACCTCTCACCATGGCCCTCTTACACCCCACCCAGTTGCCATCTGAACATCACACATTTCCCCCCACCTTCTTAGTTGTCTGGTGTCTCTAGGCCTATAATGCCTTCTCCCTTTCTCTATTAGAGAAACCCTAATGACCACTGAAGACAATAGACCAAAATGACTCCATCACCAGATCATTCGCCAGCCTTTCCCCTTCTCCCCGGCCTGTAACACTTCCACCTGTGCACTCAGCCTTCTGCACTCCCTGTATTCGCTCCAATACTCTGTGTTGAGATTACTTGGTTATGAGACTCTGACCTCCTGCAAGGCAGGCCTGCACCCTGGCCATCCCTCTGTCCTCAAGGACCTCAAACTAAGAAGCGTCTTAATAAATATCTTTCAGATTTAACCAACAAACTGGATTTTAAACAAACAGGGAAGATGGCCTATTTTTCCCCTCCCCAGAGACATGACAATAAGATGTGAACACCCAGGTTCTAGGACATTTCAGGTGGCATTGCTTGTCAGATCTGCAACACATAGTAAAACTGAAAGTGCACCAGACCCAGAAGTGGGACTTCTGAGTGATTGTTTCCTTCTCTCCTCAACACTTTCCAAACTCTAAAGGACACGCTGGTGACTCAGACCTTGTCTGGGTCCCCTAATACCAAACACTTGATACGAAGTGTTTTTGTGTGTGTGTGTTTTTGGCAAACTCTCCAGATGTTTCCAAATATCCAGATGTTCTCCCTGATATAACCCAAACAACTCTGTGTGTTTGTCACATTTTATTAAGATATTTCTTATCGTGAAAACAGAACTTGGGTTGAGTTGAAGATTCAGTCGAGACAGAGCCAAGGGCAGAAACTTTGACCGACTCACTGTACCCTAGAGGTTGCCTGAGAAATGTAGCCCAGAGATGACTCCAGAAGCTATGCCTGAGATGTGCAAAGTCATCCACACCCAACTATCCCAGGAATGGCCAGGTGTGCTTCTGTTGATCACCCAGATATGTGATGGACCACCTGCTCACTGGTCCAGTCCTTCTTGGCCAGGCTGGAGTGTCCTAGAACACGCCTTTCCCCAGACATGCCATGAACTTGAAACTGCTAAGCCTGAGCTTGTGCTCACTCCTTTTTCTAAAATGCCTTTTCTCATTCCTGCCTAGCCCATCCTTCCAATCCCAGCACCCAGCCGCCCCCAGGGAAAGTAATCTTTTGCTCTCAATCTCCTCTCTGTCCAAATCCTTCCTAGAGTCGCCTCAAATGCCTACTCCCTATAGACACTGGATTACTTCTGGTTTACTTCTTGTTTGTTTAAAATCCAGTTCATTTGTGCCTAGCCAGGTGGCTCAGTTGGTTAGAGCGTCATTCCAAGACACCAGTGACCTCATGCTACCCAGCTACCAAGTTCTCCCAACACCCCACCCTCTGCTTCTTTTCTGGGGATCACTTAGCAAGTACTACATGTTAGCACAACTGTCTATGCATATATTACTGCCTCCCACAAGTAGTAAGTGCTTGAAGGGCATGATCTATACCTGCTATGTATTTGTGTTTCCTAAGGAAAATGACAGTCACTTCAGAATATTGATTGAATGTGACAATTCCCATTTCTGGCTTATGGCCATCATCTGGATGTCCTAAAGTTGAGGGAACAGTGGAAAGAGCTCTGGATTAGCAGTCAGGCTGGCCTGACACCACCTTGCTCTGTGTCTTTAGACAAGATGCCTCCCCACTCTGGGCCTCATTTTCCCCATCTGTAAAGTAACAGTGTCTCCAAAACTGGTGTAACAAGATAGCTGGGAAGTCCAGTGGCTCCAGTTGTTAGGAGGGGAGAATTGCGCTGTTCGGGAGCCTAACAATGTCTAACCGGGTCACTCTTGAGGACAAGTCAATGACATATTTCCTAAGGGCCCTTTGAGCTCTACAGCTTCCCTGGTCTCTACCTGTCTGCTCAGTGGGGCCTCCTGACCTCTGTCTTCATCCATCCACTCTCCCCTTTTTCTCCTTTACCTCCTGGATCACACAATGGCAGGTTGCACAAAAGCCGCAAATTCCAAGCTATATGTAGCATAGAGCGGCTGTTTGTCCCAAAATACCACGTCGCTGACTACAGCAAACACAAATTACAAGCTTTATCTAATCACAGTTATGTGACCAGTCATTTTTGGTTTCCAAAAATGACGGCGAGTGGCGTGCTTCTGCAGCTGGTGGTGGCACTGGCTTGGGTTTCAGATCTCAAGTGCACACAGATGCGCAGGGAGACGGGCATCCCAAGTGAGGGAGTCAGAAAGGGAAATAGGAGAGGGATGGGAGGAAGTAGGACTCCGGTAAACAAAGCCCTCTGGTTTGGGCCTCAGAAATAAGTTATTTGAAATTATCACGTTGCATCGCACCACACCAAAGGTTACCGGCGGTCATTGCCCCCGCACACCACTTTCTCATGTAGGTGACACCAAAGGAGTCAGCAAGTGGCCACACCAGGCACTGGAGGAAATGGAGCTCATTTAAAAGTCATTGATTTGGTTTGGGGGTTGGGTTTCTTTGCTTCCTTTGCTTGTCACCCACCGTGGATGCAGTGGTGTTGAAGAAGGAGCACTGGGCTTGGCGTTCAGAACCTGGGTTATGACCATGACCTTGTCAGCCCCCTTCTCTGAGCGACCTTCTGAATAAGGTGGGGCTTATAACACCACCCACCTCCCCGGGGTGATGGGAAGTAAGATGAGGGGACTGTGAAGCGCCAGCCATGTATTTGGCACAAATCGGCCTGGATGAAAGGGACCGAGCTGTGCGCTAGGACCTGGGTGCTCTTTCTGCATCTTTTCATCAAAACCATTTGACTGTCCCTCCACCCCCACACGAGTGGGCTTTCATTTGCTGGGAACAGGCAGCAGAAGGGCCCAGCCTCTGTCGTCACGTTGTGCGGCTTCAGATTTCTGCATGATGAGCTCGGCCTGTGATTCAAAGCGTCAAACACCGCCGCTTAAAATAAACCGTGTTCCACTCAGAGGCCAGGGCATGTGTGCACACGCGGAAGGCAGCCCCTGTGCGCTTTAAATAGCCCAAGGACGTGCTTCAGCGATTCTCTCTGCTAAGGCACTGACGAAAGCGAGGCCTGTGAATAGCCACGTTCCTCCACACCAGCTAGCAACTGCACGAGGCCATTGTTTCCAAGGAACGTGAGCTGCCACCCTGAGCGTCTTCAGCGGCAGGGCCTGACGCTCCAGGGCCAGCAGAGGGGAGAAGAAGGATGGACAAGTCTACCAGCGGCAGCAGTGATAACAATGAAACAATGAACGGTCCGAACTCAAACGGACTCTCACTTCCCTAAACTATAAATAAGTCAGCATTTTCTTTCCTTTGCTTTAATACCATGTTAGTACTTGTTGTGAATGGGGCCTTTAGGAGAAAGAACTGGAATTTGAGTGTCCACGCGGAGCTGGGTAATGCTGGCACGTTCAACTCTGGAAAGGAAGGTTCCTTTCAGCTGGAGCTTTCTGTTGTGCTGAGGGGCCAGTTCCTCTTGGGAAATGCCTTGGAATAAGACTCTTACCCAAGGGAGCAGCATTGTGTTTTTACCCGCCATTGTAGCTGCTGCAAACAGCTTAGTTCTCCAGCTCCACTGCTGGGTCGGTATGCAATTAACTGGAAGTCATCCTTTTTCAGCCTCTACCACCTTAGAAAAGGAAAAACACTCCGGAGCTAATGCGATTGAAGGAGGAGCTGTGCTGCCAAAGTGGGTAGATTTCCGACTTCAAGCAGAAACCCCGGGGAGAAATCGCAGTGATGCTAAAAACTAGCATTTGCAGTCTCTGCTATGTGTCACACATTATACTGAAGGGTTTCACATCCCTTATTTCATGCTATCCTCAGAACAGTCTTAGGGTGTAGGTGCTTTAATTGCCATTTTATCAATAGCGGAGCTGAGATTTGGAGATAAGTAGCTTGCCCAGAGTATTTCTGTTTCTTCTGGCTACCAGGAAGCTCAAGGTTAAATCTGGTCAAATTCAAGGGAACAGGGGATTGTACTTGTGGTTTTCTCATTCCCAGCTTCGTTTTTTCCTTCTGCCCCTACTTTCCTGTTTTCTTTCTTCCCTGCTTATAATTTAGTTCTGCATTTTCCCTGTAGTATAAAGCAACCTTAAATCTTATTTGGAAGAGAGTGAGTTGTCAATAAGCAAAAGAGGAACAGCCAGGCAGCAGCATAGCCAAGACGGGAACTCTCGTCCCTGGTGCCCGAGCCGGCTGCCCTCCCATGTGCTCTCTGCTCCACATGGGGCCGTCTCCCTGGAAATGTGCTTTTGCAAAGGGGACCCACAGGAGGTCAGGAGGAGACTCCCAGTGTGAAACCACCTCAGGCTGCTTGGGTTCCGGCTGACAATGTGCAGGGGGATACAGAGGTGGAACTCATATTTCAGATCTTTGTATGGAAGAACTTGGCTCCTTTGGTGAGGGGCCCAGAGACTAGGGACCCAACACTGAGTAACCAAGAGTGGCTCCCGTCCTTGGTAGAGGCAACCGTCCACATCGCGGAGGGAACGTAAATGTCCTAGCATCTCTTGACTCGTTCTAGCATCTCTTTCAGGAAGCACTGTGTCTACCTGAAAAGAACCATCACAGTGATACAAAGCTTTCCAAAGCGGTGGGGGTACCAGGTGAAAGGGCAGTAACATAGCCTCCTTGCGTGTCAGCAAGACACAGTTGTGAAAGTGAGCAGGGGCAACGGAATCTATTTATAACACATACAAATTTCTGGCGAGCTTAAGCAGGTCAAAGGAAGCTACACGTTGTGATTGGGAGAAAATTAAAAGGAAATGAAATTAAGTGCCCATTCGTGGCAGGCATTGAGCTGCATGTTTCACATCCCATGCCCTATGGCATTAGGGTGGCAGCCCTCTGAAGTAGGCCCTGTTATCTCTCTGTGGGTAAGTGGGGAGTAAGACTCAGGGCGGTTCAATAACCTGGACAAGCTAGCTGGTGCCAAGACGGATTCATACCCTGGGACTGTCCAGCTGTAAAGTCCCGCTCTTTCTACCCAGCTGCACCACTTAGGAGCAATGTCTCAAGCTCACTCTACCCTGACCCACCCAGTAATGGATGTGTACCCTAAAGGAACACTAACCCCTATATCAAATGGTCTCCTTTTGGAACTTAGGGATATATAAAGCTCATAGGAAACATAATATAAAGCTCATAGGAAATATAAATGCATGAGAACATGCATACAAAACACAAAATGCTGGAAAAAATAAGCAGACCTACCATGAGTTCAAATCACAAAGCAGCAATCATAAAAATTTACAATATTCAAGATTAAGGAACATGAATATTTATAACAGAAAAAAGTACATAGGATCATTTAGTATATAATCAAGTAAGCATCAAAACAAATTGGGATAATTAACTCTGATTCAATCACTTATGTAACAATCACAATTTGGAGATAAATTATTTTAGATTATACTTTATATGATATGAAAAAAAATAAACCCCAAGTAAATTTAAAAAGTAAATTATTAAAACAAGCCATATAAGTAACAGAAGTAAAGCAGAATATTTAATCACAAATTTGGAGGAATGTATATTTGATACATAGCAAATAATAATATAACTTCCAAAGTAACAAAAAAATTCAACTTTAACAACTTCTCTTCAAAATAATATAACTTTATTCAATAAAAAAACAACTGTCAATGTAGTAAAAGTGAAGCTATTTGTTTCTAAAAATCTGGCACAGATACTAACTTTAATGCATATGAGACACAGGTAGCCAGCACAATTCGGACCCAACAGTAATGGGTAAATGTCAATTAACACAGGACAGTCCTACAGAGGAAATCCAGATATTTTCAACCTCAGAAAATAAACATGTAATGAAGCACCATTTGATACATATTTTCAGATTGCACTGTATATTGGTTTTATTCTTTATGAAAACAATATAATAATAGATAACAAGATCCTTAACATAATTTGTACCCTTTGAGCCAGTAAATCTATCCTAGAAATTAATCCAAAAGATAATCTAAAAGAATCAAAATTTGTCAACACATTTCTTTTTGTGGTATCGATATGAGAAGACAGATGTTAGCTGAACCTGCTGTGGTAATCATTTCACAATGGATGTAAATCAGACCATCATGCTGTGGGCATGGCAATTATTCCTCAGTAAAGTTGGAAACAAATTTATAAACACAAAGATTCTTTGCTATGTTATCTAAATGAAAAAAAATTATAAACACCAAGATCCTTTGCAATGTTATCTAAATGATTAAAAAAGAAAATCACTCACATGAATGACCAAGAGGAGCGAAATGAGGAAATGATTGTGGTATAACGACCGGATGGGATATCGGGCCGACACTGTGAGATGATGTAACAATGTTGTGTGGAGTGGAAAGGGCAGATCACAAGGCTAAATGTGGACTGAGGTCACAGTCACATACACACATGTGCAAAGGAAAGAATGCTGGCAAGGCCACAGAACGTGGCAACTTTTAGGAAAGGAATGTGATGAATGTTTTCCATATTTTGAATTCCCTTCAATGTTGTTCTAATGAAGCTTGAACCATAACTTCAAACCGCATGTCAGCAGAGTTTGAGCATCCATGGGACACCTGCACTGGCTGGCAGATCCTTCAGATGCTCCTGGTGAGGATGCCATGAGCCGTCCTGCAGGCCAGGCAGAGCGCTGCTCCCAGACAGAAAGGGTGGAGAGACTCAGGGTCCCTGTCCGCAGTATGTGTCTGTGCTGGACCTGGCGCTACTACAAGAGAGTGCCACACACCAGGCGGCTTTAACAATGAACATGTATTCTCTGACAGCTCTGGGGGCTAGAAAGCTAAGGCGTCAGCAGGACCAGACCCCCTGGACTCTGGGCAGAATCCTTTCTCTCTTCTTCCTCACTTCTGGTGGTGGCCAGCAACCCCTGGTGCTCCTCCATCTGCCGCTGCATCACATGGCATTCTCTCTCTGTGTCTTCACATTCCCTTCTTCTAAGGACACAAGTCATATTGGATGGAGGGCCCACCTTAGTATGATTCTGTCTTACTTACCTGCATCCACAATGACCTTACTTCCAAATTAGGTCATATTTTGTCAGAACTTCAAAACATCTTTTCTTGGGAAACACAATTCAACAGTGTCTAGCCCAGGAACTTTCCAATACGACCTGCCCTATCTCCAAAAAATCCAGATGGTTATAAGCCTTACTACTCCACTTCTGTCATTTCTCCCATCAATATGCTATAGGTAGGAAGTCAGCCAGTAAACATTCAATTTCATGGTAGCCATTTGGCACCATTTTGCACCCAGTCACAGACACTTCTTGGTGGAATTGCTATGGAGGACTGACTTAAGTAATGACCCCAAGGAGGGTTCTTTTTTTCTTTTAGTCTTTATTGTTGAAAGTATTGCCAAAATTCTCCTTTTTCCCCCATTAACCTCTTCCAGCCCGCTTCCTATCCCATCCCCCTACCCCAGGCCCTCACCACCGATTGTGTCCATGGGTTATGCATATATGCATACAAGTTCATTGGTTGATCTCTTCCCACGCACCCTCCCCTGTCTTCCCTCTGAGGTTCAGCAGTCTGTTCATGCTTTTATGTCTCTGGGTCTATTTTTGATCATCAGTTTATTTGGTTCATTAGATTCCACATATAAGTGAGATCATGTGATACTTATCTTTCTCTGACTGGCTTATTTCACTCAGCATAATACTCTTCAGGTCCATCCATGCTGTTGCAAATGGTAAGACTTCTTTCATTTTTACAATTGTATTGTATTCCATTGTGTAGATTTACCACAGTTTTTTTTATCCACTCATCTACTAATGGGCACTTAGGCTGTTTCTAAATCTTATTGTAAATTGTGCTGCTATGAACATAGGGGTGCATATATTCTTTCAGGCTTCTTAGGATATATTACTAGAAGGAGGATCGCTTGGTCAACTGGGAGTTCCATTTTTAGTTTTTTTTGAGGAAACTCCATACTGTCTTCCACAGTGGCTGCACCAGTCTGCATCCCCACCAGCAATGCACGAGGGTTCCCTTTTTTCCACAACCTCGCCGACACTTGTCGTTTGTTGATTTGTTGATGATAGCCATCCTGACAGGTGTGAGGTGATACCTCATTGTCATTTTGATTTGCATCTCTCGTATGATTAGTGACTTTGAGCATTTTTCATATGTCTCTTGGCCAACTGTATGTCCACTTTGGAGAAGTATCTATTTAGAGCCTTTGCCCATTTTTAAATTGGATTGTTTATCTTCCTTTTGTTGTTATATGAGTCCCCTATATATTTGAGATTAAACCCTTATCAAATGTATCTGGCAAATGTGTTCTCCCATGCAGTGGGCTCCCTTTTCATTTAGTTGATGGTTTCCTTTGCTGTGCGGAACTTTTTAATTTTTATGTAGTCCCATTTGTTTATTTTCTCCTTAGTTTTCATTGTCCTAGGAGATGTATCGGTAAACATATTGCTACAAGAGATGTCTGAGATTTTGTTGCCTGTGGTTTCTTCTAGGACTTTTATAGTTTCACGTCTTACATTAAGTCTTCTATTCATGTTTTAGTTTATTCTTGTATATGGTGTAAGTTGGTGGTCTAGTTTCATGTTTTTGTATGTACCTGACCAATTTTCCCAACACCATTTACTGAAGAGACAGTCTCTGCTCCAATGTATGTTCTTACCTCCTTTGTCAAATATTAATTGAGCATAGTGGCTTGGGTTGATTTCTGGGTTCTCTGTTCTGTTCCATTGATCTATATGCCTATTCTTGTGCCAGTACCAGGCTGTTTTGAGCACAGTGGCTTTGTAGTATAACAATGTCAGGTACTGTGATTCCTCCAACTTTGTTCTTCTTTCTCAAGATTGCTGTGGCTATTGGGGGGTCTTTTTTGGTTCCATATAAATTTTTGGAGTGTTTATTCTAGGTCTGTGAAATATGCCATTGGTATTTTAATAGGGATTGCATTGAATCTGTAGATTGCTTTGGGTAATATGGACATTTTAATGATGTTGATGCTACCAATCCATGAACATGATATATTCTTCCACTTGTTCATGTCTTCCTCTATGTCTTTTTTCAACATCCTATAGTTTTTGGCGTACATGTCTTTTACCTCCCCCAAGGAGGGTTCTTAAATGAGCTCACTGACTTGGGGATTGAGTTACTGGATTTCATGGTGCTCTATTAGTCTCCCATTGCCCTGGTCTCAGCAGCATTTAGGTAAAGTCAGCACAGGATTTGCCCAAGATTTATTACTGTGACTGATTTCTGTCACCCTTAGCTTTGGGGACTTTAGAGGCCACGGCAACAAGCAGTGATCACAGTGTGGACCAGCATGGGCAGAAGCCAAGCAGGGTACACCCCTGATTCGGAAATCCTAGACATGTTCTGCAGAATTGTGTAGGGGTGACTTAAATCACTCTTCCAGCAATTCAAAATGTTCTAGAGAAACTGAAAGGTTTCTTGGAGGAGATTCCCAAGCTCTGATGGAAAGAAAGTCTCACTACCATCTGTGTAGCTTCCCTTTCCTAATAGGATCAAGTCCAAACATGATTGCATGTGCTCACAATTTGTCGTCAACCAACCTCTCTAGCCTCACATTTTACTCAGACTGAGGTGCTCGCTTGATGACTCCTCAACAGACCTTCTGACTTAACACACCCATCGCTTTGCAGGTGATCCCTTTCCTAGGGGCTGCCTCTCTAGCTTTCTCTGCCTGGAGAATGGAAGCTCAAAGAACCCTCCTCTACACATGCCCATGATCATTTTCTCCATTCACTTTTTAAGTTCATTTAAGTTTTTAAGTATTTAGAAAGCCATTGAATATTTGTTTGCCAAACTCTCTCTGAAGGCTCTTGGGAAGAATTCTTTCTGCCTCTTCCTAGCTTCTGGTGATGGCCGCAGTCTTTGGCAATCTTTGACCCACAGCTGTGTCACTCCAACCTCTGCCATCACCTGGCCTTCTCTGCTCCCCTCTGTGTCTCTGTGTTCAATCTCCCTCCCCTTTCTCATATAAAGATATTAGGAACCAAGTTTGGGGTCACCCTAATTCAGTTTGTCTTCATCTTAACTCTTCTTTGTATTGAGGTATAATTAAAATACTATTCAATATTTACTGACTGCTGACAATGTGCCAGGGACAATGTGTAACATGTGAGGGATAGGTGGAGAGGGGTATTTCCCTGTAAACTCTCAGGAGAAGAGTTTGGGCTTGTGGATAGAGTTGCAGGTCCAATGGAGAGCTCTGTGGAATAAGGGACAGTTGTAGACACCAGGCACATTCCACAACGGGGGCATTTGGGTGCCCTGTGTTGTGATAGCATGTGGCTCTCACCCCATGTAGACTGCTGCAACCTGGGTAGGACAGGTACCCTACGGATGGGTGTTCTCACACCTCACTGAGGAATCCAGGAACAGAAGGCATTCATGGGCCCAGCCTGTCCCCATCTGTGGCAGTGGCCAAACCAGGTGGCCTGAAGAGGAACATAAAACCTCTGAGGGCAGCTTCCCCATCCCCCCCTGGGAAGCCCCGAGCCCCTTCCCCAGGGATTGAGCAAGTGCCACTTCTGCCTGTGACATCGAGCAAGTGCCACTTCTTGACCGAGAAGGCCGGTTCTATTTCCTGAGCCCAGTGGGTCATTGGAGAAATATCCCAGCTTCTAAAGCACCCGGGCAAGTTACTCATTCCCCCGGCTTGCCAGGGCCCTCTGTGCTTCTGTTAGATTAGGACTTTTATTTCCTCCTCCTCTCCTATTTTTGATTGCATATACTTCCTCTATTTGCTGCCCCAATGGTCCACGCCACCCCCTACATGTCACTTCCACAAGAGAAATAAGCAAAGGTAAATGAACCACTTCTTCCTTGGTTCTCCCTCTGAGCGCTGCCCTTCCCTCCACCACTGCAGGAGCCACAGTCCCTGGTGCTCGTCCCTGTCTCTCCCCTCCACCCCTGTGAGCTCCCAGTGCAGGGATCCTGCCTGCTTCATCTCTATCCCCTAAGCAGAGCCTGGTGCAGGGTACTTTTAGGTTTTACTGTGCAAATAGACTACAATGAAAGTTGGTTATGGCTCTGTGTTCTGATACTTAACTTGATTTCTCATTTAAAGTCTCTCTGGGTGAATATAAATGGAAAAAGTAGGTCATATAGTCTGTTCTGATCTCCCCAAGCTGCTGAATTTCCTATTTCCAGCCTTGTGTTCAGATGAATAAACTGGTGCACAATAAATGAATGAATGAATGAATGAATAACAGAAGGGCAGGACTGGAATGTCTCTTAGAAATCAGCTCAACCAACCCTCAGCGACCAGATGGCCCCTGAAACCTAAGGTCTCGCAGTGGGTCCCTGGCAGACCCATAAGGAAAATGCAAATCTCCAGATTCTCAGGCACTCTTGCTCCTTCCACCACCTCTTTATTCAAATGTCAGTGCAAAGATGTCCAGCACATAGAGGGTTGGGGTAGAGGGGCCGACTTCCCAGTGGACGCTCAGGTGTGCCACCAATTCTATCCAGGACACCTGTGATTTCCCAATAGCATCAAATAACGTTTGCAAAGGGCACTGAAAAAGGTTAGGAGCACATGTCCACTGAATACAGGCAGCTCTGTCCCGCCAGTTTCTTTGCTTCCCTGGCCCAGGGCCGCCCCTAGTTGGTGCTCACTCCTGCTCCAGGAGACAGAGAGAAACCTGCAGTTCCTGCAGGGAGTTGGGCCACAAATGCAGGAGGAACACTTTCCTCACTGATGTTTTAGGGCCGTTTCACAACCGCCAAACCGCCATTCCTGGCTGAAAAGCAACAAGTGCAAGTTCAGATTGTGTGTGTATGTGCTCAAACACAAATAATAATGTTTGAAGGAAACTCAGTGAACAGAATTCCTTGTAATGGCAGAGTGGGTTTTGGCCCAGAGAACATTTTTGGGAGAAGACAGGCTTATTCAAATCAAGATCCATGTGTTAGGTCACAAGATAGGAGGAAATGTCACATACAGACATAGAATTGTGTTTCTTAAACGCAAATAAATGTTCAATTAAAAGAAAAACTGGAAGTAGTATTGTTTTTCCCTTCTGCATTTAATATTTTGGGTTCTATGATGTCACAAGTTAAAAACTCAGAAAGGGAGATTTTTACACATATAATAAAAGCAAAAATTAACAAATTTTGCTTGCTCATTCACCTGTTTGTTTTTCCTTTTTTTTCTGAAGGGATAGAGAACTGGAAACCTTCAAGGTAAGGCTGCCAAATAAAATACAGGTTCCTTAGATAAATTTGAATTTCATATATATGACAAATACTTTGAGTATAATTATGTCCTAAATATTGCATGGGGCATACTCATACTACAGAGTATTGGTTGTATATCTGAAATTCAAATATAACTGGTTGGCCTGTAGTTTCACTTACTAAATCTGGCAATCCTCCCGCCAGGCCTCCAGGCGGTAATCGCATGGGCACTTTATCTGGGAAGACTGCAACAGTCTCCACGCCTCCTTCAACATCTCCCACAACAAGGTCAGACCTGGAAGCTGATCTGGTCCAATGTCCTCATTTTACAGATAAGGCAGCTGGGAGTGACTTGCTCAAGGTCACACGAAGATTCAGTGGCACAGCCAGGACACAAACCGCAGGTTGGTTTGCCATGAATGACAGAGGCTCAAGTTACCATCGGGTCATCTGCAGAGGTCGAACCAAAGTTCCAACCACTCCAGGATCCAGTGGATATAAAAATAATCTAAAATCTTTAGGCCTTTTTACTGAGAAATGGTAAGTTAAAAGCTGAAGAATCACCTGGCAGGAGTAGCTCAGTGGTTGAATGTCAACTTATGAACCTTTATATTTGCGGAACCCCCTGTTTTTCTCGAGGCACGTATACATCAGAGGGTGGGTATCAGTAAGACTCCAATGGCATTCAAACTTGCCCAGTGCACCGAGAACCCAAAGATCTGCTCTTCCTCATCATACCTGCAGTGTGGGATGGAAGAGTTCACTGGGAAACGTTGAGGCAGAGCCACATGACATGACTGTTTGCAAATTCCTCGAATTTTGAAGTTGAGGAACTGGACTCACAGAAATATCGCTCCTTTACCGGAGGGGCAAAGGGGCATTTGTGAGGATACGTTGCAAAAGGAAAGGAGAAATAGAGAAGATGGAGAAACCATAGTCTTGTGTAAGCATTTCCATTTCAGATTCTTAACCTCTGCTCATGGGTCTGTATCCCAGGGCCTTGTTCAGTGATGGCGAACCTTTTGAGCTCAGCATGTCAGCATTTTGAAAAACCCTAACTTAACTCTGGTGCCGTGTCACATATAGACATTTTTTGATATTTGCAACCATAGTAAAACAAAGACTCATATTTTTGATATTTATTTTATATATTTAAATGCCATTTAACAAAGAAAAATCAACCAAAAAAATGAGTTTGCGTGTCACCTCTGACACGCGTGTCATAGGTTCGTCATCACTGGCCTAGTTCCGTCCCACAGTCCTGGGTGTCACCCCGTTCTCTCCAGGGACCTCAGGCTTATGCTCCTGGAGCAGGGAGGGAACCTTGTTTCTGCCAAGGGCCATTTGGATATTATAACATCATCCTCAGGCCATACAAAATTATCAACAATCAGCCTACTAGCCCAACCAGCGTGGCTCAGTGGTTGAGCATCAACCTATGAACCAGAAGTTCATGGTTCAATTCCAGTCAAGGCACATGCCCCGATTGCGGGCTGGATCCCTGGTGGGGGGCATGCAGGAGGCAGCCGATCCATGCTTCTCATCATTGATGTTTCTATCTCTCCCTTCCTCTCTGAAATCAATAAAAAATACATATTTTTTAATTAACCTACTATATTTGGTCAAACATTTAATTAACTCACCCCTAATGCCTTGGCAGGGCCAGACCAAATGATTTTATGGGCCTTATACGGCCGGCGGGCTGGACGTTCCCCTCCTGTCCTAGGGCTCAGAGCCTGCTCAGGACTGCCGCTGGCCAGGTCGCCTCCTTCATTTGAGTTTTGGAAATTACTAATAGAAAGAGTTCTCCCGTCCATGATCTCATCTGCTCCTCTCTGTCACCCTGGAAATAAAGATATTGTCACACTCATAGCCTAGATAAGAAGATCAGCCAGAGCCCGCCTGCACAAGCAGGGAAAAGCCCATTTGCAATTATGAAATACAATTTAAGCTACTTAGGGATAAACGGAGTGAAGAAATTTCCTGTCACATTTATGCTTTTGGAAAACAGCATTTCCAGAGAGTAAGCAGAACCAAAACTAAGTATTCATTGCCTAATAACCACGGTTTTAACTGGATGGGATTTTATGAGATGCCCAAATTGGGCATGCCGTGTTTCTAGGCGAAAAGACTGAAAATTGTCATTTTGATTAGTTTTACTCAATAGATTTAGTTCTTTCATTAATCTTCATTAATGGGATGGGTAGGAAATGGAAAGCAACGCCAAAAGGATGCTTAAATTCCCCAGAATTAGAGAAATGTGACATGTAAATAAAAGTCCCCTCACCACCCACCCTAACCCCTTCCAAAGTCTGTCTAGTTTAGGGAATAGAGTCATTTTTCTCCATTAAGCCAGCTCTATGGAAGATGTCAGCATGGAATTGGAGCCACTGTAGGCCAGGCTGTGCTGGAAGTGCCTGCAAATAAATTGCTTTGACCTGAGGCACTTCTACTTAGAATGGAATGAGGAGGCTGTGCTGGTTGCTTGGCACCCTCGTAGGTACACACTGGCAGAAATTTCCCCAGAACTCTGGAACAAGCAGATTGTTTAGCCACCCCCTCATTTTACAGATGAGGAAGTGGGGAGCAGAGGGTGAAAGGCCTTAACTGGCCATGGCTGCTCTGGGGGCAGAAGCAAGGGCTGCATTTCTAACTCGGACTGCGGTGTGGCGTAGGCTGTGTGTGTGTGTGTGTGTGTGTGTACGTGTGTACACAAGCATGCATGTGTATGCATTGGGGTGAGAAGCCCAGGGCGAAAAAAGGATTCTTGGGGAGGTGAACCCTAGCCGGGTCTCACATGGTAAGCAGAAGTTGCAAAGATGGAGCAGAGTGAGGGATAGACAATTGAAAGAGAATAGTTAAAGTGTGAGGTGAAGTCTGGGTGTTGAAGGGATTGCAGGAAGTTCAATTTGTCTGGGAAAGTGGGTGGAGATTAGGAGAGAGAAGGGCAGGGGCCAGATCAAAGACCCTTGTATTCATTCTAACTGCCCCTACCTGCGCTGTGTCAGCTGCTGGCTCCTAAAGCGTGTGGACCAATCCCCACCAGCTGCCCATCCCCACACTGGGGATCTCAGCCACTCAGTCCTGTTCACACCTCTGTCGCCATCCAGATAGGTCTCCTCCTTGAGGTCCTCACCCACATCTCTCCATCTTCTCTTCCGTAGGAGCAGAAGGACATGCTACCAGACGTCAGACCTCTAAGGGAAGGGGACAGGCAGTGAGAGAAGGGGAGCTGCACATTTCCACCCCTTAAGAGAATCACACTTTGGGGGAGTGCTCCTAGCAGACACTGGGGACCCCTTCCTCCCTTTAAGGCTTTACTCATAGCCCTGGAAGGGTGGAGGCCAAGGGGACCCCATGAGATTCAGGCCAGCCACGCTGACTTGTGAAGCATGGTTGAAGTTTGTGGGGTTCCTTTCCAGGGCCTAGGCCTGCAATACTGCTCACCACCCTGACCCCAACACAAGCAGGATGGTCAAGCCACGCTGAGGAATCAGTACTCACCTCCTGTATTGTTGGGGTTGGGTTACTGGGGAAACCAGAGCTCTTTGGAGCTGATGACTGCCCACCACTCCAGAATGGTGCCCCTGTGTGGAACTGGTCTCAGGAATGGCCCGTCCTCCGACTCAGGAAAGCATCTTTGTTTTTGCTCGCTGTCTTTCATAGTTTGAAACTTTGGACTGGACAGCCTTTGATTGCTTGGGGAAAACAAAGAATTACAAAAAGGCTGAATTTGCATTGGTTTCATTTATTGCCAGGACTAGCTCACCAGACCAAAACGTGCAGCTCTCTCCTCAGCTCCAGGGTCAATGGCACTGCCTTGGTGGCTCGCAGTCAGCACGGTGGGAGAATTTGCACTATGAACAGTGACAGATACCTCAGGTCACCACTGGCTCCATCTCACTCGTGCAGAAAACTAACTTCCTTTGCAGTTGAAGTACAGAATTCCAGTGCTCGGGAGCTGCCTGAAAAGGAACATCACACATTAAACACGCATTCTCCTGACAACCTTGGAACAAACAGACATCTTTTTGCTCCAGAACAGAGATTCTTTTCAGAGTACAATAACGAGCAACCTGAATTTGGAATCAAAAGGCCCGGGTTTAAGTCCAAGCCTCCCCATTGATTAGACATGTGTTAGTAATCAATACATATTGAGTTAGTCTTTGAGTATCAGTTTCTCTGTCTTTAAAATAAGGTGGACAAACAACTTCCCACCCTGACCGTGAGAACTGAACAAAATAATAGACACTAAATATAGAGTCCGGGGCAAACAGCAAGCAGATAGTAAGATGAATAACAGGCTAGAAAATATGGGAATCATCTTGCCAACCAAATGAAGAGTCCTTGTCTTTCTTCAAGGGGAATCCCACCCATCCAGGTGGGCTGAACACCACATTGACTTGGCACTTTCATCTGCATACATCATTGTGATCCGTGCCCGCTCAGCAGAAGAGCATGGTGCAGCCAGGGGTGGTGAGGGGACCCCATTGCTATCCTTTGCCCGCTTTCCTGTGGGGGTGGTGTTGACTCCCTGGGGAGCTGTCACTGCCAGATGTTGGCAAGCAGGACACATGGTAAGCTCCAGAAACTTTTCCAGCTATAGCATCATTGATCTCTGGGAATTCTCTAGACTCATGAAGAAACAAACCTTATTATGAGTACGCCTTCTTCCTCTGAGATCTACGGAGAGAGAATTGTCTATTTGCTGGGAGTTGTAAAGGAGTGAGTCCCAGCAGAAGGTCCGAGGGGAGTGTGCTGGCTATTGCTGTGCTCAACCAATTACTCTAACGCTTAATGGCTTAAAATAACCTCTTTGGTCTATTCGCTGATTCTGTGGGTTGGGGATTTGGAAAGGGAACAGGTTTGACTCTGCTCCCCAGTGTCTGAAGAGATAGCTGGGAAAACTCCAAGGTGGGGTGACTCAGCAGCCGGGGACTGGAATCATCTGGAAGTATCTTCACGTGTCTGGCGAGGACCTCAGCTGGTGCTGCTGTCAGCCAGAGGCTGCACGTGTCCTCGCCCTGTGGCCTGTGCTTCCCCACAGTATGGCAGCCTCGGGGCCTTCAATGGCAGCTCAGGACTCCAAAGGCAAGCATCCCACCTCCAAAGCCAGAAGCCCACCTCGCTTCCCAGCCCCGACCTTTGATGACCTGGCCTCAGAAGTCACTGGGCGTCACTTTCCGCAGCATTCCGCGCCTTCTGAGCAAGTTGGGAGCCCTGCCCAGATTCAGGGGAAGGGGAATTAGACTCCACCTCTTGATGTGAAAGTGATGAGGCTCTAGAAAAGCATGTGGAATGGAAGGTGCCGTTGAGGCCATCCTTAGGAAATACAACCTGTCACAGGGAGCAGCAGCAATTTCTCCCGTGGGGCCTTCTTCACCTTCCCATCTGTGTGATGCGGAGAGCTTTGATACCTACCCTTGGCCTTCATAGGGGGCTGCTCCTCTCCAGGCTCAAGGCTGACCAGGTCCATCGTTCCTTCATGATGTTGCATGCAAGCAGCTTGGAGGCCAAAGCCATGATTGGTTCATCTGGCATCTTCCATCCGCATGCTGCTCCTGGCACAGAAATGGTTATTGAACTGGAATTAATAGGTTATTCAGGTATTAGAGAAAGAAATAATAGTTTTAAGAAACATTTACATAGTGCTAATATGCCAGGAATGGCTTTAATTGTTTTAGAGATGTTAACTCATTTAGTCCTCTAAGGAGCTTTAGAAGGGAGGGACCACTGTTATCCCCATTTTACAGATAAGGAAGCTGAGGCACAGCTTGAGTGACTTGCCTATGATCACTCAGCTAATAGGTGGCAAAGCTGAGGTTTGAACCAGCAGCCCTTAGGCTCTGGTTCCGAGAGCCTGCACTCTTAGCCACTACATCACTCTGCCTCCTGGGATGTGGGGACCCTGGTTAAATAAGCAGGCTAGCCCAGCAGGCCTGGCTCAGTGGTTGAGCATTGACCTATGAACCAGGAGGTCACAGTTCAATTCCTAGTCAAGGCACGTGCCCGAGTTATGGGCTCGATCCCCAGTAGGGGGCAGCTGATCTGTGATTCTCTCACATCATTGATGTTTCCATCTCTCTCTGCCTCTCCGTTCCTCTCTGAAATCAATAAAAATATGTTTTTTTTCAAATAATAAATAAGCAGGCTACTGGGGGTCTGATGGTGAGGCTGCCACCGCCTTGAGCAATGTAAGTTCTTGTCTCTGTGTGTGCCCATGCCTTCGTCAGTTACAGAGAAGATGAACTAGATTTCTCAGGACCTCCATGCATGCTACATATGCTCAGTCTTCACAGAGAACTAAGCCAAAAGCTGGGCCTTTCATGATACAAGCTTCATGGTCCTCTAGAAAGGGCTTAATGGGGACTTTTGAGGGTTATTGAGGACCCAGAGTCCTGGGGCAAAATGCTATAAACCAGAATACAGCACTCATTTCAAGTCATCTATCCAAGGCATGTTTGCTGAGCACCTAACAGATGTCATGTTAGCCGGGGGGGGGGGGGGGGGGTTCCACAGCAAGCAGGAGATATGCAGGAGGAGTGGGTGCCGCACACCACCTCCCCACCCCCACCAGAATACAGAATCAGGAGTTACAAGGGAACCCACTGAGACACAATGTTCCAGGCCACGCTGTCTTTTCTTGACACCAAATGCTTGCCCGGCCTATACTCATTGCCCGGCCAGCAGAGAGAATGAGGACAAATGACCCCACGGGGGGATTTTGAACCCCTCCATCTTTCACTAGTGCAAGACAAGGTGACAGTGAGGACCACGGCAGAAGGCATCCCCAGGTGCCTCTCCACTTTAAAAGGGGCGGGAGGAGGAATGAGAGGGCCTGGCACGGTGGGCCTGCGATCGGGAAGCAGCAGGCCCGGAAGAGGCTACAAATTGGATCCCTGCAGCCTGAGCTGCCTGCACTTGGCCCTGATGCCTGAACTGGCTGCCCCATCAAAAGCCGGCGAGGGAGAGCTGGTGAAAGGTAAATGCCTTCCATTTGCTCCGCTCGGCGGTGCTATTAGCAGCACACGGAAAAAATTTCCGTGTCAGGTTTTTATCCCGAAGCCTCACTCAGATAACGGGGTGTTTCGCTCACATAGCAATCTGCTTCAAGCCTCGCACAAGCAAAGCTTTGCTCTCTTTTTCTCCATCTCTTCTCTCCCCCACCTTAAATGGCAGAGGCCCATTTTCTGAGCTCCCCCTCCCCAGCCCTGGTACTTCTTAACCACCTTTTGGCATTAGTCTTATCAGCCTGTCCCTTGTAGAGGAGGCTGTGCAGGTTCAGAGAAGCACAGGCAGGGACCCAGGCTCACACAGCTGGGCAGGAGCAGATGCCACCGGTCCCTGCTGCCCCCCACCTACATACATGCTGCAGAAACTCGAAGTCACCAGAATCTTGCGGCTCCGCCTGAGCCATTCCAATTTGCAATTCCTGTGCTTCATCACTCACCACAGATGTGTTATCATTTGGGGACGTTCTCAGGTAGTTTTGTGGCTTCCCTAAAACATTTGGAATTTTCCCCAGAAGGTAATTTTTCTAAGTTTAACACGGAGTTAGGGTTTAGTTGCTCTCGTGTAACATACAGTGGAGTTTCTGATTATCTAGTTTTACTCGGTGTCACTGAGAACTTGCTACATCTACTTCAAGGGAATAAAACGATACCAGAATAGATTTATGGAAAATGAAAACAGGAACTGGCAAAAGCAACGCTATTTCACAATTATTGGCCCAAGAAGTTTGCAACACTCGGATTTTAGCTGCTTTGTTATTTTCTGTTGCTGTTCTGCTTCAAATGAATGATCAGTCTGAATTTAAGACCTGTCGAACTTGCTAGAATGCCACGTGCCTAGTCCCAAGAAGGAGGAGGAGGAGAACTCTATGAAAAGTCCAAGGATTAGAAACTGACATCTCGCAGGAGGGCTGCTTGGCTTCCCTTTCCCCTAAATCGGGAAGCTGCTTTCTCTGTAACCTCAACGAGCTTGAGCTGCTTCTTTAGAGAACAGAAAGAACAATATCCCCTTTTCAAGATAAAATGCTCCCGCTGTGGTGCAGGGGCTACCCCTCTGCTGTGGGGTCTGTGGACAAAGGCCGGTGGGACAAACATCTCTGAACCCCGGCCCTGGTATTTCTGAAGCCATATTTACCGTGCTCACCAAAAAAAAGCTGCCAGGAGACTGATCCGTCCCCTGCAAGACTAGTACGCGAAAGGGCTTGAAATTCTGCACGAGCTGGTGAGTGGGGTTGGTCACTAGAGCTGCGGTCATGACCGTGATCCACAGAATAACTTAATGGCAGGCATAGCCCCGACAGTACCACCTCCCCGGATTCAGTGAGAGTTTCCACGGAGCCATTTCTAATCTGTCCCAGCAAACATATCACCTATGGTAAGACTTTATGAGTGATTCCAGGGCTTGGTGATGACTCAATCAAGGGCTTGGCTTAAACTGACCTTTGATACCGAAGGGGAAGAAAGACTCACTTGTCATGCATGCATGCACTCATTCATTCATTTATTTATTCATTCAACAAACCTCAAATGCCTTTTACAAAGCCTTCAGATAAGAAAGAACGTTTTAGAAGCACTGTTTAAGCAGGCTTTTCACGTGTTAAATATCATACCAAGAATGGGGCGGGAAATGGCTCTGCAAACTGCTAAGGTCATAGGAAGGTGAGACACTGACTTGATAAATCATCTTGAGCTCTGCCTTCCAGCAGGGCCCAGCGATCCCCCTCACTCACCTTTGATCACCTCGCCGAGGTCTGCATGAAGAGTTTTAAATTGTCGAGCATATTTCACAGTTACGGACTAGATTCATCTGTAACTTATCACTTTCAGGGCAAACCTTCTCCGATTCTTTGGAAGCTGTAAGATTCGACCATGAATGGAGACAGAGCAGAGGGCAGGACATGGGAGATGCACGCGGGCCTTTCCTGTGCGGGTCCCTGAGGCAAATCATATCCTTCACCTGTGCAATGAGTTGCTGGAGGGTCTCAGTTGAATCTTCTTAAATCTTCTTTTAAGAAGATTCCACCACAGCTGGGCGGGCCATGCCTTCTGAGGGGATGTTGGTGGGTCTCTGGGCCACCTGAGGCTCCCCCTCCTCACCTGGGCTTCTCCACATGACATCTGTCTGCTTTCTGGGTGGGGACAGACATACACTGGGAGGCGCTTCCTGGCAAGCAGGTGCTAGTATTCTGCTCTTCAGACAGATACCCCGGAGTTGGGGAGAAAGCTCTTCCCTGAAAGGACACTGAGAACTGGGTGACTAGGACATAAAGAGGGTGCACAGTTTTCTAAGCTCTAGCAGGAGACAGTGTGTACAGAAGACAAAGAGTACATGCTCTCTCGGACTATAGGGCAGGCGCTTATACTGAGCTTGTCATTTCACGGCTCCAGTCACTTATCTCTGTAAGCCTCAGTGTCTCCATCTTTAAAATGGGGATGATAATGCTCTTACAGAGTTACTGGGAAAACTAAGTGAAGTAACTGCTGTCTGTAAACAAGCACTATGTCTGTGCAAAATAGTGGGCCTGTAAGTAATGTTTAAACCGTGGCCCATTACAGGCTCCATCGTAAATGCTAATGCAGGCGCACGCAGCCTGAGCCACCAGTACCTTCCAGAGCCGCGGGACCACGGGAGCCAAACCCACTGCTCTGGCCTTTTCTGCATCTCCCTGCCTGGCTTCCCAACGCCAAAGCTTGGCTCCCTCCCACACCAAGCATCTCCTCCCTGTCTTCATTCTGCCATCCCTGCCAAGTCCTTGTGCAAAGGCCATCAGCCAAGCCCACCCGCCCCCAATTGTCCTCAGTGGGTCCTCCTCACCTCTCCCTGAGGATGGTCCAGCTCAAACCCCTTCATCCTGAGGATGGTCCAGCTCAAACCCCTTCATCCTGAGGATGGTCCAGCTCAAACCCCTTCATCTCTCTCCTGCCCTGCAATGCTGCCTTTCCTGTGGTCCTCCTGCTTCCGGCCCTTATCCCACCCACACCCTCAACATCTACAACCCACAGGGCTTATCCAGCCTCCTAGTTACAGTCTCTCGGATGGGACGCACATACCACATGGAGTGGTCAGCTGACCCACCGAGTCCAGAAAGACAAGTGCCAAAACCCTATTTACACATATTTTACATCTCACCCACTGTAATTTCTATTTGTGTGTTTTATAATACTTTTTGAGCTAACATTGATTGAGCACTTACTATGTGCTGGGTCCTATTGTATTTTTTCTGTTAACATATGCAATTGTCACAACAACTCTGGGTTACCGTCTCCATTTTAGAGATGGAGAAACTGAGGCACGTCGCTGTGGAGTAATGTTAAAGAGAAAATCACAGGTCCCAAATGGTGTCTCTCGTGAAAGAACAAAAAAGCCCATGATACCAAACCCAGATTTAATCCCTAACAATATCAACCAGGCTAGAATTTTCTGGTCAGGGCCAAGGAGGTAGCCTCCATGTGGGCCCTCTCCATCCCCCCCCAGAGAGAAGAGGCAATCTGCGTGATAAAAACCCTTCACATCCTCTGTTCCCTTCCCCTGAAAACAGATGTCCCTGCCCCAAAATAATCTTTTCTTTTTTTAATAGCTCCCTTGCCACACCCTTCTTCCTATGAAAACTTTCCATTCTGTACCACCCTCAGAGCACCTTCTAGTTGCTAGATGGGATGTGCTTCATCCATGAATCTATTAATAAAGCCAATTAGCTTCCCAAATGCACTCGGGTGAATTTTGTGTTTTAACTGTCACGCAGCCAATAGGTGGCCAAACTTGTTTTCTTTGAATTATTCTGGTATCATAATACCTGTGCATAATTCATCATTAAATTAAAACGTACAAATTGGGATTAGATGCTCAAAAATTTGTTTTGTGTTCTGTGGTTGTACAATTTTAAAGGTTTGGATGAAATCTCATCTTGGCCTTCCGGAGCTGCTAGCATCCGCCTGCCTCTGTTCCTTCTTTCTAGGGACTCCCCTCCCCTGACAGACACACAGGGCCTCAGGCCTCTCTGCCAGGAGGCCCTTCCCTGAAGACCTGTCAGCACAGGTGAAATTTGAGCTGTAGGGACAATGTGTGCTTTACTGAGAAACCCTGCATTGTCGGGAGGGTGCCTTCCAGGTTATCTGGTTGATCGATCGATCGCAAGGGAGCTGTTTTTACAGCTCTGGACATTGTGGAGAGCTGATAGCCACGCAAAATAATTCTTGTTTACAGACATGTAAATCCTGTCCTGGCCACAGAGCTTCAATTCACTTCTCTCCGCCTGTGAAAGAAGCTGGTTTTGCCTCTATTTGCACATTCATTTCAATATTCCTCATCCACACCTGGTTGTAACGGCTGCCTGGTTCCCTCATCGATGAATAAAGTAAATGAAATCTTTAGCACATGTCTGTTTTCTCTCTGTAGGAGAGTCATGATGTTATCCTTGTTCGAAAATAATCATTTAGTAAAAGTGAGGTCCAACCCAGAGCCCATGCGCTTTACTCTCCTCTCATTCATTCAGCAAACCTTCACTGATTACCTACTGAGTGCCAGGTAAGGCGTTTAGGATCAGGGATGACCGACTGCTCAGGTCGGGCTCAGGAGAGAGGCATGCTGACAGACAGACCCTGGCTGGTCATAGTGAGGATTGCCCAGGCCCCAGTTGGGAACATAGAGAAAGTTTCCTGAAATTCAAGGTAATAATTCATACAGTGAGTTAAGCAACAAATACTAAAATTCTATCTAAAAGCATTGGACGTATTGTAATTTCATGTTGCATATTATTTGAATTCAGTGAAGTCAACCTTGGCAACATCAGGTTTCTCATGAAATATGTCCGTAACGAGACTGGCCTGTGCTGCACTTGAAACGATACTGTACTTGAAATAGTGCCGCATCCTTCACCAAAGAACACTGTCCAATATTTCCAAACCCCGGGCACAGAACTGATTAGTTGGAGTCATTCAAACAGTAGTAAGTCATCAAAAAGCCATCCCCATGAGAAGGAAAATACTAGCTGTAGGGACAATGAGACATACAGCTTCCCTGACAGTAGGCAAACTTTGAAATCACAATCATGCACCATCCAACAATTTTCCAGTCAGTGACAGAGTGCATATATGACGGTGGTCCCATTTCATTATAATGGAGCCAAAACATTCCTGTTGCTAAGTGACATCGTAGCCGTCATAACGTCATGTCACAATGCGTTACTCACGTATTTGTGGTGATGCTGGTGTAAGCAAGTCCACTGCACTGTCAGGCATATAAAAGTATAGCACATGCAATTATGCACAGTAAGTAATGCTTGATAATGATAATAAACTACGAGGCTACTGGTTTATGTGTTAACCATTCTATACTTTTTATTGTTATTTTAGAGTGTACTCTTTCTACTTATGAAAAAAACTTGCCGTAAAACAGTATGCCATGTTATACTGGCAGTGGCCTCATACGTTTTGTGTTTACAGTGTCTCTCATTGCATCATTTTTTGCTTGTGCTTGATTTGATCTCTTGTAGTTTTGTACAGTAACATGCTGTACAAGCTTGTACCCTAGGAGCGATAGGCTGTATCGTATGGCCTAGGCCTGTAGTGGGCTACACCATCTAGGTTTGTGTAAGTACACTCTATGATGTTCACACAACAAAAATCACCTAACGACACGTTTCTCAGAAGGTATCCCTGTTGTTAAGCAGCACACGACTGTAAAATGAAGACACATATATTTAGCTGAGCTTTGGACTGATTATCCATATGCAAGTCAACTGGTTTTATTCATCTTTGTATTCCAAGTGCCTTGCCCAATTCATTCATTCATTCATCCATCATTCATTCATCCTAAAATCCATACTGAATGCCCATTTGGATCTATAGGAACTTGAGGGAGCGAATGATGAAAAAAGACTCAGTTTCTATATTCAAAAGGCTGACAGTCTTACAGATAGCAATGGAGAAAGGCCCACATGTAAATACCTATAATGCAATGTAATTTGTGTTAACAGGTTATATTCAAAGTGCCACGAGCACAAAGGAGACTGGGATGACTTGTGAGGTGTGAGGAGGCAGAGGAAGGACATGAGGCTGGGCTGGGTTACAAATATAAAATAGGGTCAAAGATGTTGTTCAACTCTCTAATGAATAAGATATTAAAACCAGTTCAAATGAGAACTGAAGGAGTTAGGTATTTGTGGGCCATTCAATTTCAAAATTTTCAGAGTAAGGTTATAGGTTGGATATAAAAGAGGTTAATGAATAATAAACGTTGTGTTATTGACAGAGGGGATCTTGACCACATTCACCTCATCCCCAGGTTCAGTGAGGGGGGCTGAATATCCCACAAAAGACCTGCCTCTTGGGGATCTGGGGACCCCTCCCATCAAGCTTGAGATAAACCAAGATATTATTAGACAACAAATGGTCTTAACTGGTTTTGTTCTCTGTGTCCCTCCTTCCTATATTTCCCTTGAGGGGTGTGATGGAAGTTTGTAGAAAAGAAGTGTTTAGGCAACGATACTGTAATCACTCTGTGTGGTGCCAGCTGGGTACTGAAGTATTGGGGGACCACTTTGTAAAGTATTCGATTGTTTAACCACGATGCTGTACGCCCGAAACTAACACAAACTAATATTGAATGTAAACTGCAACTACAAAGTAAAATTAAAGAAAAGAAAGTATTTCTAGCAGCGGCACAACCTGAGGCTCACACACAGTTCTGGGAGAACATGATGCTTCCGCCGTCCTCCTCCCAGACAATTATTCATGAGGATTTGAATACCTGCCATGTGTTGGGCATGTGCTGGGATGCACAGGTTATGCAGATACATTCCTTGTCCTCTGAGGATTCACAGCGTCCCAGCAATGAGCAATAGCCGACAGGAATGCGGGGGGCGGGGGGGCATGGTGACGGAGAGGAGCCCCCAGCACCGAGCTGCAGGCAGGGGCCTCTCCAGGGACACAAGGTCAGCTGCCCCAGGGTTGGTGTGCTGCCTCCGTCTGATACAAGAAGTCACAGGAGGAAGGGGAGAAAGTAACTAAAAATAAAGTGGTTTCTGATTTGAGTATTTTGCAACATTCTCTGGGTCATTTTAAGGAACAAGTCCCTGTGCTCTTGCAAGAAGAACTTGGAAATCAGCAGCCATAGATTATTTGAGTCATAAAATGTTTAAGGCCTAAATCAGGCTTCTAGAAGCCCTTCAGACATTGCTTTCTCCTAAAGCAGCAGTTCTCAACCTGTGGGTCGCGACCCCTTTGGGGGTCAAACGACCCTTTCACAGGGGTCGCCTAAGACCATCGGAAAACACATATATAATTACATACTGTTTTTGTGATTAATCACTATACTTTGACTATGTTCAATTTGTAACAATGAAATTGGGGGTCACCACAACATGAGGAACTGTATTAAAGGGTCGCGGCATTAGGAAGGTTGAGAACCACTGCCCTAAAGGGAAGAGAAAACTCTCCTCCCTTTCTCTTTCTCTCCCCCTCTCCCCCTCACATATAACTATCTACCCTCTCCCTCTCCTCTTTATCTCTGTAACAGTGCAAAGAAATACATTGATCTGATCCCTTTACTGCCCAGTGAATAGCATAGCATCACCAAACGTTCAGGTTCAGGTTCAGGTACAAGGTGTCAAGTGTTTTTAAAGGCCATGACAGGCAAACATTCCTGCAGAATCGTGGGAACACAACCAAGAGAAACTCTCTTAAGATTTAATCAGCCACTGCAACAGAAATTAAAATTGGGGGACACACTCCTTCCCCCCTCACAACCCTCTTCTAGCAGAGAGGTTGTCAGCTGGGACATAGGGGGACCCGAGTTCTGGCTTTACCTCTTAGCTACGAGAACTTGAGAAGGTCCTTTCCCACTTTCCCTGTGGTCCTGGGTTTCCTTCATCACTGTGGCACCTGCCTTGCCATCCCTACAGGCTTCTGCTCAAGACCAAATCATAATGCAAATGAAAGAAGTTTCAGAAAGTATAGAGCGCTGTTCAAGTATGAGATGTTCTTGTTACTGTTATTATGATGATGATAATGATTATGACCGTATCCTGTCTGCCAGGAAGGGAGAATTAATGCCGCGGCCATCCCTTTGCACTAGCACCTAGAAAAAAGGTAAAGCCACTACTGGCAGGACCTTGTTTGGCCCAAGAAAATTTAAATGCATAGTAGCCGTTGACCTAAAAGCATTTCACATTTTATAGCATGTTTCTAAGTAGCAATTTTCCTCAAAAAAGGAACACCATCCCTTGGCTTGAGGGTTTTTAGCAAGACTTACTTATTTTTCTTTATGAAAGAACTTCTGAGGATTTCTGGAAACACCAAATCAGCCTCGAATCCCTTCATTTCCTACTAATTACCCACAACAGTACTCCTGACTAATACAATAGGCTGTACCATTCTGAAGAACACTGGACTTTCATGCAGACAAGTGCTTGTTGGAAGATGTAGACAGAGCAGAGAACACGAAGCCCAAAGGACCAGAGGCCCCATCTCATCCTGTAGGGGCCGCCATCGAATGGGTGTGCTGGTGGAAAAGGGCTTTTTTACAAAGGGGCAAATTTTTCATGAAGAATAAAAACTAGACTTTGTGCCAGGGGTAGAGAGCTCTCCCCGTGTCTCGGAAGCCTTTCCATTTTCAAATTTCAGACCCTCTGAATGCCGTACATCTAATATATTTGCTTGTTTGTTAGTTTGTTTTTGAAACTTGTGATTACTCTTCCGCCAACCCAAGATGAACTAAGGCCGTGGTCGGCAAACTGAGGCTCTCGAGCCACACACGGCTCTTTGGCCGCTTGAGTGTGGCTCTTCCACAAAATACCACGTGCGGGCGCGCATACAGTGCGATTGAAACTTCGTGGCCCATGCGCAGACGTTGATTTTTGGCCTGGGCGAGTCTATTTTGAAGAAGTACTGTTGATATTTGGCTCTGTTGACTAATGAGTTTGCCGACCACTGAACTAAGGAATTAAAAAAGAATCAGGTTAACGTGACCCACGTAGACAGAGAAAGCGGACAGTTCGAACTCCCCAAATCTGCACAGGAGTCAGGATGTTCTGTTCTGCTGCCTGTCGTGGTCAGATTAACCCAAACCCCTCGGAGCTAACCGTCCCTGGCCCACTCAGCAGGGGCTTCCGGCTGCCGCATGGGGAAAGGCAGAGCAAAGAATACTACTCTGATAAAGAGAGTTTGGTGAGAGATGAGAAGAAAGAAAAAACACATTTTAAGTGAGGATTGGGCAAAGTCTTGCAAACCAACATGAAGGATACACAGGGGACTCCTTCTCAAGGTTGAATTGGTGACTAGACCAATTTTTTAAAAACTGGCATTGATTAGCGAGTGTGACTGTATGGGCTATTTGGAGCTTTAGTTTTCATTCCAAGAAACTGGCAGCATCTCTCACCACTGATCTCCCCAAATTGATGGATGGTAGCAATTATATAGAGTTATTTATGTAATGTGTTGTAATAGCTGCACACGTTGGCTGTCGCTCTGACCCTGACACCCCCTCGCCCAATTATAAAGCAAACCCCATCACAGAGCTGCCTTCAACCAGGGGCCAGGGGAAGAAAAAAATGAAAAGAAAAAAAAAAAAAACCCTCCTCACTCCTCCTCTCAAGGAAATAGGAACTTTGAAGGCCTTTGAGGAAATAATGCCTCTCTGATAGGAATTCTTAACCATATGGTTTAATATTAATTTGTCTTTGTGATTTATCATCCCATTTGGGTATTTATTCCTGCCTGTTCTTATAGCAAACAAAGATCATTAATTTAAAAGCTAAATACTATTCTCTCACTAAATGGATGTTTAATGACTGTGTCTGAAGTGTCTTGTGTCTGGGGGGAGGGGTGCAAAGGTGTGTCCTGGAAGCAGGTGCCTGGTGCCTTTAAGATGAGACCAGGAATAACCACCATAATAATCACAGCTTTCCTTTACTGAGCACCTGCTGGGCACCAGGCATTGCACTCAGGGCTTTAACACACAGTCCCTGGTGACGCTCGGTGAGGTCCTCTCTCCTGTCCTCTCACCTTTCATCAGTGATGGCTTTCCCTTCCCGAGAGCTGGCTGTGTTCCTGACTCAGGGTCTTGCTGCCTGTACCTGGACTGTCCTTTGCTTAGAAACCCATGTCTCGTTTCTGCTCAAATATCCCTACATCCGCAGGCCCTTCCTGAACACCCAGGTAGACAAGCAGCATCCTCACCCTTACCCCTCCTTGTTATCTTCAGAGCACGTGTCACTCCTGACATGTTACAGATCCCCCTTGAAATGGACCAGGGACCAGGTGGTGGTGATAGTCACACGGCGCTGTGATATACTAAACCCACTGAACGGTACAGTCTAAAAGGGTGAATTTTATATATTCCCTAGCTCTGCTCGCTGGGTGTCAGCTGTTAAGGGTTGTTCAGAAATGCTTTCATTCATCCAGGTGTTCACGATTTAGTGAGCACCTACTCTGTGCTGTGCTGGGCTTTGAGGAAACAAGGGTTCACAAGACAGATGAGATCAGTCAGTCATTCCCCTCGCCGAGCACAGTCTGTAGGTCCCCAGGCGAGCGACCTCTCAGCCTGCGTGTGGGCACATTCTAAGAGGAGCAGCAAGGCCTGGGCTCTGTGGGAGCAAGCAGCCCCCCAGTCCTTCCTCCTCTCCCTCTCCATGGCTCCAGCACTCTTGGACTTTGAATTCCAGAAGGAGCAGCCTTTAGTCTCTCCCCCTGGTCACATGGATGAACTAAGGCAAACCATCTCTCTGTTCCCTCCAAGTGTTCGGGTTCCTTGAAAAGATGAAAACTGGTTTCAGGCCTCGAAGGCCTGCGGTACAAGAAGCTGGGCTGTCATTAGCCAGGGCCCATCTCAGGCAGTACGGAGGAGCCCGGATTCACCAGACTTCTCCCCACTGGGAAATAGCATCCAGCAATTATTAGAATGATAAGAACCCCAGGGACATACCCCTTCATGAACTTCCTCTGCACCCTGAGGCTTTCTGTTCAAAGGTGGGGGGGGGGGGGTTCTTCCCTGGACCAATGGCCTCACTGGAAACAAATGTGTTAATCTACCTGTGTAATAATGCGATTTAAAGCTTGGAGGAGAATGGACAGAATTCGACTCCCTGACTCTCCTTGTAAAGAGCCCTGTGCAAATATTGGGGCACTTTTGTTTCTCGTCCTTAATCACAGTTTGGTGGGAGGAGCACTTTTTTCCTTCCTTCCTCCCTCCCTCCCTCCCTCCCTTTCTTCCTTCCACTCTCCCTCCCTCCCTCCTTGCCTCCCTCCCTCCTTTCCTCCCTCCCTTCCTTCCTTCCTGAAATGCTGCCTGCCCTGTGCTTGGGAAAGAAACAACCCACCTGTGGTCCCTGTCATCTGCTCTGACTTTCTGGCCTTGAGAGATGACTTTCCAGACTGCCACCAGTCTCCATCCCTAGGTCACACTATGTGCGCATAAATTTAGATGCTTAGATCGGCTTTCAGAATTTGTGCAGAGCCCACAGAGCCAGCCACGTTCCACGGTGGCCTAAAAGCCCCCACACACACCTTTTTTCTTCATGATGTTAGGCAATAGGTAGGCTCTGAAGAGTTGCATGAAATCACACCTGCATCAAGTCACCCAAAACATCAGTGTCAGAGGAATAACCTTTGGGGGGGGGGGGAGGAGAATTGTCTTTTTCTCCCCTTTTTACTTCATACTTCTTTGTTATGACTTCCCACTACTTCTCATCTGTTCCCATTCTGTAATATCTTTCTTTACCTATTGGCTCCTAAATGTCCTAGGCTACAGAAGAATAAAACAGAAAACTTTTAAGTTATCCCATTCCTGGTGGGGAACGTTTAACCAGGTTTATGTACTCAGGAAGTCACTGTTTGTACCCTTCCAAAATTCAGCCTAGAGAAAAGCACCCCCCACAGAGCTCAAAGCTGAGGTCAGGCACCCCCATAATCCGAGCTCCTAACCCAAACAGCAAAGTATGTGGACGAGTCTGGAGGCATGTGCTGGAGAGTGATGGACTCATCAACAGCCCTGCGAACACGCCGTGTCCTCCTCCTTCCCACACACACTCGGTCAAAGCTAAGGAGCAAAGAGCAAGGAAAACCATCTCAAAGAGAAGAAAGTGCGATGCTCACAGCTACCTCACTGCTTCATCTCCTCACTCAGGTGCACGAGAGATGCCCGCATGCAAAGCAGCAGTCACTGAGCGGGCGGGTGGCCTTTCGCCTGTGCATGTGCAGCGATACGGAGCCTCCAGCCAATCCCTAGAAATATCAGAGCGAGTGTGGCACGGGGTTGAGGACACAGGCTCAGAATCGCATTGCCTCAGCCTGAAGTCCAGCTCCACCACTTACTAGCTATGTAATCTGGAGAATAATAACAGTGTCAATCTCAAGGACTATGGAGATTAAACAATTAACATGTATAAAGCAGTGGTTCTCAACCTTCTGGCCCTTTAAATATAGTTCCTCATGTTGTGACCCAACCATAGAATTATTTTCGTTGCTACTTCATAACTGTAATGTTGCTACTGTTATGAATTGTAATGTAAATATTTGATATGCAGGATGGTCTTAGGCGACCCCTGTGAAAGGGTCGTTCGACCACCAAAGGGGTCACGACCCACAGGTTGAGAACCGTTGTGTGTAAAGTCTTTGGGAGAGTCCCCAGTACATGTGAATACTTCATAAATGTGAGTAGATTAAAGTCCAGCAGTTCTGAGGGAGTTGGGATGGAGCCCAAGGTCTTGTCCATTGGGATTTCCCTCCTTGTCCCTCTCCAGGAGGCCCAACCCTGAAGCTCACTCTTCTTTTAGAAGATTCTCACTTGGATTCATCAGCCCCTGGGTAGTCCTCTGTGGGAGTCTGGGGTGGGGCATGGGGGGAATGACTTGCTAAGTCCCCACTGTGTTCTCACCCTTGTAAATTTCCTCATTCCAATTTCCTTTAACTGTGGCTTCCTTTTCCACTCCATTCCCCCATCCTACTTCACTGGGAAGTGAATGTAGATTTCTCCACTTTGCAACCTGAAACTAGTAACATTTAATTTTCTTTAAATAGTCCAGGCCACAGTGATGAAAAAAGAAAGAAAGCATTTCAATAACCCTGCATTTCTTTTTTACTCAGAAAGATAACAAAATTCAACAGGCACACACTTGTCTTTATTTAAAACCTCTCCCTTAGTACATCTGAAACCTTGGACAGTTTTTTTTTACTCATGTTTAAAAACAGTTTAATCCTCTTTTTAAAGAAAAGCTTCCCGGAGGACCAACAATTCACTACCAGTTTCAAAACGAGGTGAAATATGGAAATAGCTTTAAGCAGCAACACGTCTTCTTAACTTACGCTTATGCTAGCCACACAGTGAAGTGTGTCAACAAGAACATGGGTTGAAAATGTAAAGATCTAGACTCTCCATATCATCGCTTCCTCTATTTGCGATTTGCCCTGTGACACTGGGCCAGGTGCCCTCTCTGGAACCCAGCTTTTTCTTTTCAACACAAGGAGTTTCCATTTCAGAACAGTGGTCCTCCCTCCCTGCTTCCTCCGTTCCTTCCCTCTTTCTTTCCTTCCTCCTCTTCCTCTTCTTTCTGCTTCTTCCTCTTCCTCTCTCCTTTCTCTTCTCCTTCATCTTTCTCCCTTTCTTTGTTTTCTTTCTTTCAAGCAATAGAAGCACCCCTTCCCCCCATTAAATGGAATCGCATCCAGTTGGCCAACATATTAACCATGAAGAGGGAGAGGCTCTTTCTGTTGCTTCCTTCCTTGGTCTCTTCCTTGCCCTCAGGAGGGCACATGGCAGCTAACTAGCACCTAGGTCTTCTTAGAACCAGTTTCTAAAAAGAAAACACTGAATTACAGGAGGAGACACCATACTGTACAGTGCAGAGTGAGTGCACTCTGGAATGAGACTGACCTCAGTCCAAGTCCTTCCTCATGTCTGCTCTCAGCAGGGTTTGTCATGCTTGCGTAGACCAGTCATTTTATCCCAGTTAGTCCTTGAGCCCTCATTTCATCTATAAAATGGGAATAACAAATGGGACTACATCAAAATAAAAAAGGTTATGCATAGTGAAAGAAACCATCAACAAAATGACAAGAGAGCCCACTGCATGGAAGAACACATTTGCCAATGATACATTCGATAAGGGGTTAATCTCTAAGATATACAGGGAACTCATACAACTTAACAAAATGAAGACAAACAATCCAATCAAAAAATGGGCAAAGGACCTAAATCAGTGGTTCTCAACCTTCTGGCCCTTTAAATACAGTTCCTCATGTTGTGACCCAACCATAAAATTATTTTGTTGCTACTTCATAACTATAATGTTGTTACTGTTATGAATCATAATGTAAATATCTGATATGCAGGATGGTCTTAGGCTACCCCTGTGAAAGGGTCGTTTGACCGCCAAAGGGGTCACGACCCACAGGTTCAGAACTGCTGACCTAAATAGACACTTCTCCAAAGTGGACACAGAAAGCCAAGAGACATATGAAAACATGCTCAAAGTCACTAATCACCCAAGAGATGCAAATCAAAACAACAAGGTGTTACCATCTCACACCTGTCAGAATGGCTATCATCAACAAATCAACAAACGACAAGTGCTGGTGAGGATATGGAGAAAAGGGAACCCTAGTGCACTGCTGGTGGGAATGCAGACTGGTGCAGCCACTGTGGAAAACAGTATGGAGTTTCTTAAAAAAAAAAAAATTAAAAATGGAACTCCTATTTGACCCACTGATCCCCCTTCTAGGACTATATCCTAAAAAATCAGAAACACCAATCAGAAAGAATATATGCACCCCTATGTTCATAGCAACACAATTTACAATAGCTAATATTTGGAAACAGCCCAAGTGCCCATCACCAGATGAGTAGATAAAAAAGCTGTGGTACATTTTCACAGTGGAATACAACACAATTGTAAAAAAGAAGGAACTCTTACCATTTGCAACAGTTTGGATGGACCTGGAGAGTATTACGTTAAGCAAAATAAGCTAGTCAGAGAAAGATAAGTATCACATAATCTTACTCATATGTGGAATCTAATGAACAAAATAGATCCAGAGACAGAAGCACGAAACAAACTTTCAAACTCCAGAGGGAAAGTAGGGGAGGGTGGGTGGGAAGAGATCAACCAAATAACTTGTATGCATATATGCATAACCCATGGCCACTGACAATAGGGTGGTGAAGGCCTAGGGGGAGAAGGGGTGGGCTAGAAGAGGTCAATGGGGGGAAAGGGGACATATGTAATACTTGCAACATTAAAAATTTTTTTAAAAAGAAAAAATGGTAATAACATTTCTAAGGATTAAATAGAAGAATTATTAAAGGAGGAGTTAAACTCCTAGCATATAGTAGGAGCTCAATAAATATAATGGATGGTTTATTACTGAGAAGACCAAATGTCCCACCCAACACCTGTAGGCCTGGTGTGATTATTAATGGCACAGGCTTTCACTCTTAAAAGGTCCTGGTTTGGACAATAAATTATATACATGACTATTACCATCTCCTGAAGCCCTCTCCCCAGCTTTGATTCTGGGGCTCTGAAAAGATTCAGGAGTCTGTCATTTGGGTCCTAGCGTCCCACAAAGGGTCACAAACAACGTTTTAATGTCAAGGCACGAGAACGCGGTCGGTGCCTCTGCAGAGGTAGGCAGGCAGCTCACAGATGCAGCGGAAACATTTGTTTAATGTTTTTTCTACTTCACTGGCAGAGAGGTCCCCTCAACCCAGTAACTGGCAAAGTCCATGCACATACACATTTGGAGTCAGAGTAAACAAGCCAGCATTTGCTCATGTTAAGAGGGGGTGTGTTTGGGGTAAGCAATCCCTCATTCATCGCATGTCTCCTGCAATCCCCGTTCCCTTTCCTTGGTGGACACAGGCATGTGTGATTCACTCACACTGTTGGGAAATAAAACACTGGAATTGTAAACTCAGAATTGGGAAAAAGAGAACACTGATCTTAAGAGTGTGCTCTGAGTTAACACTCATCGCTTTGGCAGCCTCAACAAACAGCATTTTGGAGTGTTAACAGCCCTTAATGGGGGCTCTCACTGCTGTTAGTTAAACAAACAGGCGCTGAGTTGAGGAAGGCGGTCCGTGGCCTGTCCCCATGGTGACGGTGACGGATCGTATCCATCGGCCTCCATGACCTGGTGGACACTGCGGCTGGGCGGGGCCCCTTTGAGAGCTGATGGCATTTGCCACCCTGGAAACGGAGGACTCAGTGTCTAAACCCCAACTGGAACAGTGGTTGTCCACAGACCTTGTGCCACTTTCCAAGGTGAGAGGTAACCTTTGGAGAAGGAATTTGGATGTTGAAATATTGGCATTTCTGGAATAGTTTCATGACTTACAGCACCCGGGGGCAGCACGTTTAGGAAAACACCAGCGCTCCTGTGTGACTGATACCTGTGAATGGCTGCTCACCTCCTGGGGCAGGAAGGCCTGGTGTCGGTGGGCTGGGCAGGCAGCAAAGAGGTTTTCCTGCAAATGGCTATGCTGCTGCCCAGTCGGCTCTACTCTGCACGCCGCGCCGCCCTGCCGTGAGCTGTTTTAAGTATCAGGGGTGATTTAGACCAGCTGCTCTCCCCTTGTTTGTTCACAACCAATCACCCCACTTACCCACCCACCCATCCCCCCAGGTGCTCTTCAAGCACCACTCACCTCCTCTAGAAGTTTCTTTCTTGTTTCCCTTCCACATCCCGAGTGGGGCTTTACCTTTTCTCCTCTGAATCTCTGCAATACAAGCTGCATATAAGTTACTTGTGTTGCATGTAACCAATGCAGCTACCTCTACGCCAGTGATTGGAAATGCTGGCTGCATATTTAAATCAGGTGGGGGCCATTAAAAAGAATGTTCTCCACGTGATGCTTATAGGCAGCTATTGCTGAGATCCACCGCTTTTCTCCAAAGAAATTCTGCCTGCTTATCTGGGGTAGGGCCAGGCATTTCCATTCTTAACCAGCATCCTGGGTAGGGTCTCCCAGTTCATATTCCGTTTTAAATGGAACCCAAGAGCTAGCAGATTACTATTGCTTTATAAGGAGAGTCCTTCTGAGCTTTATGATGCCGTTGACATAAACAAGATTAGAGGTCAAAGTTGAGGCAGAGATGAGTTGTTCTATTTCATAAAAGAGAAAGGGCTGAACATGGCCGGGGGGCGGGGGGGCGGGCGCGTGAGAGGGATTGGGATGGAGCAAACTGGGACCAGCAAGGCTGGGGGAAAGGGAAAGCAGAAAACCATGACCCTGGCAATGGCCATGTCCCAGAGCCAACTCTGAGAAATGAAAAGCGTTCAAGAGAATGTTGTAAATTGTTTGCTCCAAGATGTGCGAAGCAATCTCCTCCTCCATCTCCCCTTAGGAATCTTAAGTGAAGAGGCGCTGGGAGCCTTGTCCGCACTGGCCAGGGGCGGGGGCAGGGAGGGGACGTGAAGGGGCAGAGCGAGAATTGAAGGACAGCTCACATCTGGCTCACATGTGTGCGCTTCGCCTCCGAACACAGCTTGCTACCCAGAACAGGTGTTCAACAAGTATTTGTGAAAAAAATGGAACAACTACCGGGAAGACCTCAATGACCTAGTTCCCACCGCCGCAAAGGACGGACAAGGGCAGAAAGAGAACCAAAGCAGGCTTTCCCTTAGTTTGCAAAAGTGGTCCTGACCTCCTCAACTTCAGGCTACACAATCAACAAGTATTTTCCAAGAAAGAGCCGGCAAGCTTAAAGCTCATAGAACCGAAAAACTACTCATGTGATATTGGCTTGGCTTTGGGAGTTTGGCTGTTGTTATTGTTTTTGCAAAGTTTGGGCAAAAAAATAATTAAACAGGGCATTCAAAACACATGGAGAACACATCTCACATAACGCCTATCCTGATGTGCACACTGAGCTAAATGCAAATAGAGAGAGGGAGGGTGTCCATATACCCCTCCCCCCGCCCCACTGCTTAAGGGAGATTTTGTCCTGAGCCCCATTTGTGCTAAGCAACGTGACAGACACAGCCAGTGACAGTTCTGAGGCGCCCAGCTCAGCAGCGGCTCTTCCCTTCTCCTGCACGTTATTCTCCTTTGCTTGGAAGCTGTGTGTACATATTTCTAAACCAACAGAGTTCACTTTAGTGACTTTGGAAACAACTGTCTTAGGACTAACACTGACTAAGGGAGAACCAGGAGCGGTACGCTCCTTCCTAGTGCGCTTGAGGTGGGTAGACAACCTTTGATTTTATGGGCCCAGCATCCTCACTGCCTTTGGGGAACTCCCTTCTTGGCTGCGTCATGCCAGCAGAGCTACCGATCTCCACATCTACCAGCATCCCTTCCTGACCCCAGGGGGGACCTGTGTCTGAATCTTCACAGCGGGAATAACGCTACCTATCTCACAGTTGCCGTGAGGACTAACTGAGAAATGGTGGCGCCTGACTAGTATCCATATTAATGACCTTGAAGTGATAACAAATCCCTCTCCTTCACGTGGAAGGAATTGTCCCACATCATATGGCTCGGAAGTAGCGGGCAGAGGAGAAAAACACGACTTGTGTATCTATGTGCTGGCACTGTCCTAAAGCATCTGAGGTCCATAGCATTATGCCAATTTTACAGAGGGGGAACCTGAGCCTTAGAAAGAATAAGTGACTTTTATATATATATATATATTTTATTGATTTTTTACAGAGAGGAAGGGAGAGAGATAGAGAGTTAGAAACATCGATGAGAGAGAAACATCGATCAGCTGCCTCCTGCACATCTCCCACTGGGGATGTGCCCGCAACCCAGGTATATGCCCTTGACCGGAATCGAACCTGGGACCTTTCAGTCCACAGGCCGACGCTCTATCCACTGAGCCAAACCGGTTTCGGCAGAATAAGTGACTTTTATTCAAGGTCGCAAAGCTAAGTAAGTGGTAGAAACCAGTTGTGTGTTATTCCAAAGCTGTGTTCTTCTCTGACTACCATCCTGCCTCACCCCTGTGCCCTGGCTGTGGGCAACATGCCCCCTTTGAACACAGTACTCCACAGTCACAGGCTCTGGCATTAGCAGTCAAGGCTCCAATTCCAACCCACGTCCAGGCTCATCCACTGGCTCTGAAGCAGACACAGGCCTAGTTACATGACACAGGGCTGGGGTGGCAAAGCCCTCAGTGCCTGTTTGTCTGCTTTCGCCTTCTCCTCTCACCCAGACCTTTAGTGAGTCAGTGATGGTCAAACGCAGGACAGTGTGTGCCCAGCTCACTCCAACTTACCGGGAAGAGTCTGAAGCCCTGAAGGTCACTGGGTAAAAGTGTCAAAGCAGACAGACAGATGGCCTCTCTCCTCCTTGCAGGAGAGAGCTGTTTGTTGAGCAAAGGGCTCAGGGCATCCTCTCCAAGTCCCACACAGGCTTGAATCACCAGCCCTGATTTCCAACCACAGATGTTTTCTTGCTCAGAGCCAGGTTCCAAATGGGGCAGGACCTGCCAGAGCTCCAGAAAAAGCTGAGAGGAAAGAAATGTGAATCTGAAGTGTTGTTTTCACCATTATAAATCCAACTTCCTGGTCCCGAGCCCAATACCGCCTCAGTATTGCCCCACGTGCAGCAGAGATTTCCACTCCCTTCCATAGCATCCAATCGTCACTGGCACATGGGGTGCCATGTCAGGGCTCCCATTTCCCATCACCCTTGCTTCTGTGGCGGTCATGTGACCATTTCTCACCAATGAGCGGAAGTGATGTGTCTCGCTCTTGGCCAAGGCATGCCTTCTCCACCCTCTCTTTTTTTTATCCTAGAGAGAAAGAAGCCACAGGTAGGAGTCATGGGTCCTTGACTCACCACAGGAAAGGCTTCCTGGGGACCAGGAACACCCACATAGATAGGTGGGTGAGTGAGAGGTAGAGCTTTATTATTTTGAAGCCACTGGAACATTCAGATGTATTTGTTAAAGCAACTAACATTATTCTTGTTAGTACACCCGAGGGCTGGGCTAGCAGCATGAACTCAGATGGGACCTTACACTGTGCCCAGAACTTCATCTCTGGAATCTCCTGGAAACCTCATACTATCCTGGCTAGGAAGCGGCAGGCAGAGGATGCAAACAAATTGTCTATAATTTGTAAGAAGCTTTCCCTTTTGCCGCCTCAAGACAGTATGATCCTGAAGGTCATCAGAAAGAGCGTCTCTCCACAGTTGTCCCTGGGCATGATCCGCCATCTGAACACATGTGCTGGTTTACAGGACTCTTCTCCCAGGGGAACCCTCACAGGGGTAGAAATCCCTTCCTAAACCCTCTCCCCTAGGTCTGGCACAGACCCCAAAAAGTAGCAGCAAGTTGGGTTGAAGTCCCTTTGGAGTGTAATGTGGTTTGTTAAAGTGAGTCTTAAACTTGCTATTGGCAGGTCATAGGAAAATAGAGTTCCAATAAATTTCCCCATTGAGGTGACTCAAAGTATTTAAATTAAAATTCGCAAAGGTGGCCAAGTTGTAAAGTATGAGTTATGCTGTACTGAGGTTCAATGCAGGCTCACCTGACCCTGGCAATAACATACTCAAGTGGAAAAGAATATTGGGCTTGAAGTAAGAAACTGGAGCTCCAAGGCCTGACTCCCTGGCTTAATGTTTTGAGCAAGATAAGAACCTTTCTGAGTCACAGCTCCCTCACTTCTAAAAAGGGGGCAAGGGTGGAGAAGGTGTTACCCCATTTTTCTTAAAATGTATTCAAGAGATTTCCCTGTCTTTTTTCATCTTAATGCTCAGCATCTTCAGGCTTCAGCAATCATACCTGAACCATTGCAATCAGCCCCTGGAGGTGGGGGAGGGGGGCACTAGGGGAGGAGGGTTCCAGTGCCTTCTGCTCCTACTTCCTTCCTCCCTGTACCTAGCACGCCCATCAAGAGTCCCCCACCATCCTTAGGATAAAATCCAAGCTCCTTTGACTGCCATTCAAAGTATTCCCTGATATAACCCTGACCTTCATTTCCATTATATATTTCTTTACTCCAGTCCTTCATCCTACACTTGACCCCAATGACAAGCTCACACACCCCTGTGTGCCTTCTGCTATTTATTCCTTTTAATTCCCCTGATATGCAATTCTCTATTCTGTTACACGTTCAAACCTTACCCATCTTTCAAGGCCAATGTCAGTACAACCACGTTTGGAAAACCTTTCCTGATGTCCACAACTGAGATTCCCATCTCCCTCTTCTGAGCTCAGGAAGCAGGATTTATTAGGCCCTGATATAGTGCAAATTTGTGGATTCATTATTTGATCCCATTTCTTATCTCCCTTCTGAAATCCTTTGAAAAAGAACTCCACCTCCTTCATCTATGCATTCTCCAGCACCTAGAATTGTGCCTGGTCCAAAGTTGGTGTTTCATAAGTTTGCTAAGTTAATTCAAAATCTTAAGTCAAGTACAGAGTCAGACAAGGCAATGGATAAGAGGGAGAATTAGAGTCAGCTGCAGCAATAAGTAAACCCTGAAACTCAGGGCTTAACACAATGGAAGGTTACTTCTCCCTCTTCTCATAGACCCTCATCGGTTAGGCCAGTGGTTCTCAACCTTCTGGCCCTTTAAATACAGTTTCTCATGTTGTGACCCAACCATAAAATTATTTTCGTTCCTACTTCATAACTGTAATGTTGCTATGGTTATGAGTCGTAATGTAAATACCTGATATGCAGGATGGTCTTAGGCGACCCCTGTGAAAGGGTCATTCAACTGCCAAAGGGGTCACAACCCACAGGTTGAGAACCGCTGGGTTAGGCAGATCCCTAGAGCAGAGCTCCTCTCATCAATGAAGCAGGAACCAGTTTCCTTCCATCCTTCAAGCATCTCTGCATCCTGAGTGCTTTGCTTCTAGCTGTGCATATATGGTCGAGAGATTGAGGAAGTCTGCATAGGACACTTTATGGCTGGGCTGGAACCGAAGGACATTCTTCACATTTGAAGTGTCTGTGAAACCAACAGGAGAGAGTTGGTTGAAATGAAGAATCATGGGCCCCACCTGAGACCTACTGAATCCAAAGTGATGGGTGTGTACATTACCACCTGCAAGTGATGGGTGTGCACATTACCACCTGAAGGCACTAGTGGGCATCATTTCTGCGCACGTTCCATTGGCAAGAACTCAGTCATGAGGCTCAAACTGACTGCGAGGAAGGCTGGGAAAATGTATCCTATCCTGATGCCTCGGAAGAGGAAATGGGTTTTGCTAGCCATAAACACTGCCTCATGCATGTCAGAGGGACGGGTTCATTCCCACTCCAGCTCAACCGAGTCCTATGGGAACTCTGTGCCTCAGCCACCCGCTCTGCAAAGTAGGGGGTGGTGGAGTGTCTGTACCTGGCTGAATAAGGGACGGGCTGTGTCAAGATAGTGGGATCCAGCAGAAAGGCGGGGACGCCAGTATATCAGGGGAGAGATGGAAGCCAGGTGAAAAGACACAGTAAAGAAGACTTTCAGCTGCCGAAACCGGTTTGGCTCAGTGGATAGAGCATCGGCCTGCGGACTGAGGGGTCCCGGGTTCGGTTCCGGTCAAGGGCATGTACCTGGGTTGCGGGCATATCCCCAGTGGGAGGTGTGCAGGAGGCAGCTGATCGATGTTTCTCTCTCATCGATGTTTCTAACTCTCTATCTCTCTCCCTTCCTCTCTGTAAAAAATCAATAAAATATATTTTAAAAATAAAAAAAGAAGAAGAAGACTTTCAGCTAATGAAGTTGAAAGAACAGTTAAACAGGAGTGTATTCTGAAGAAAAGAGCTCCCCGTTTCTCCCACCAGTGATCCTTCGACTGGTGCAAAGACCATAAGCAGCCACAGGAGCAAGCTGCAACAATCCAGTGTTCATTTCCCGTCAAGTTTTGACCTGCTGGATCCAACTGTTTTCGCTATTTCCATTGGTCATTGTTTCTGGTTCTCATTAGTTGACATTTATTTTAATTATTCTGTGACTCTATTTTTTCCAGAGCACAAGGATTTAAGGTTCACCGACTTTCATCTTTTCTTTATGATTGGCTAATTAACCAGCACCGAGTTGGGGGAGGGGGAGAATGAGAGGGTAGAAAACTTGAAAATTCCTTTTTCATGTAAATGTGTAGACCACTTACCAAGAAAACGCAGGTGCTTTGTAATATCTGTGCTTGCTGGCGTTTTACTTGGGAAATGCTGTTGAGCCAGCTCTGATCTTAAGTTGTAAAGCGTTTCATTAAAATAAAAGAGAACATAAAATTTCATAATGTGAATTAGTTTCATCTTGCATGTGCAAGACACAGGAAAAAAAATCAACCCTGAAGCAATGAAAATTCCCCCATCAACACTGAGCATATAACGTTTATAGCCAAGCGTCCCTTGTCCAAACGTATTGTACTTTTAACTTTCAACCACAGGAAAATAAAGGATTTAGACACTCAGTAGGAAAAGAAAATAAATCCTTAAAAAGAATGTATCTAAAGAAGATGTGGTGCATATATACCATGGAACACTACTCAGCCAAAAGATAAAATACTGCCATTTGTGACAACATGGATGGACCTTGAGAATATTATGCTAAGCAAAACAAGTCAGGCAGAAAAAGCTAAGAGCAATATGATTTCACTCATACAGTATGTGGATACTGAAATTCCTAGACAGAGACAACAGTATGATGGTTACCAGAGGGAAGGTGGTAGGGAGGATGGGAAGGTAAAGGGGGTCAAATATTTGGTGATGGAAGATGATTTGACTTTGGGTGGTGGACACACAAAGCAATATACAGATCATGTATCATAGACATGTATACTTGAAACCTACATGATCCTGTTAGTCAATGTCACCCCCAACAAATTTAATTTTTTTTAAGTATGTATCATGGAAAGCATTTCTAGTGTGAGTATAAATTGACATTTTATTTCCATTCACATGATATAATGTTATGAGTTAAAATAGTGTTACATAATTCACTCAGAAGCTGCAGGGTGAATGGATAATGTACATACACTATGGGTCTGCCATCAGTCATGGAATAATTCCTGCATTGTTAAAGGGCCATATATCTTTTCCTTTTGCTTTCATTTAAAGGTAGGCCACCTCTCTTGACTTCCACAACTTCCACGTCTACCTCTCCAGAATACACCTTGCTCTTAAACGTCATGCTTATAAAACCAATTCAATGTTGGACACCCTTATTTTAAAAAGGACCCAGTTGTGCCTGTCCTAAAAGTAGCTTCCCATCATCTCCCAACGTTTCTCATTTTGTGTTTCTAAGAAAGTATTAAAATTTTCATTGAATTATTGAGGGAGGTAAAGAATCATTCTTCATTTTCCTCATTTTTACCTCCACAAATTAATATGATCCTTTATATACATTCATGTTTATCCCCCCTTCACCGCCTCTCAAAAAAAATGAAGTGAAGTGGATTTTTTAAAATCTGCAATATAATACAATGAAAATGGTCAAAGAAATCATGGGAATAGCAAAATAATTAGAAAAATGGAGTGAAGCCAGAGGAAGACTTTTTGCCAGCACTGCGAAGCAGGAAGTTGGGACACGAATTAAGTTCTGAGTTTTCCAAAGGCTAAAGCAAAGTGGGAAACACTGATCAAGGATGTGTGATTCAGAGTGTCTGTCAGATTAAAGGGAATATATTATTCCCAGCTGTTCATGAGGAGCATGATTTTGTCATATAACAAGAGCAACACCAGCAAATGAGGGTGGTATGGACTTTCATACAAGATGACTTAGGCCAAAAGAAACCTACTTGGTTGCCTATCTTGTCTATTTTATCGTTATATACTTGACAATGGACTTAGGTAAGTACCTTAGTGAATACTTAAATTAATCGTTCCTTGAGGACTCTTTGAAAAAGAGTGGAAGTGGGCAAAGAATTACCTAATGTCCATAGTCTTCCCTATTTCTCTGAGTGTGTGATTCTAGTGAGCATCCTAAAATGAAATGTTGGTCCAATATAAAGCATATTTAACTGAAGCAGAGTCCTTTGTGGTCTGGCTTCAATTTCATCTCGTGACATGTAGTCTTGAAACCATCAACAATGCACCACTACTGTCCCTCAAGAACACAGCACTCTCACCCCTCACACCTTTCCTGCATCCCCTACAAAGCATACGCTTACCCCAGTTACCCTCTGCTTCATATTCCTAACCCATTTTGTACAACCCAAAACTCATTTCTAAATTTCCCCCTGACTCCAGACTTAGGAGATCCCTGCTTTAGCACGTATCCATAGTGTACCAAGACGTCCCTTCAAGTGGCTGCCACCACAGATAACAAGTTAATATTCATTGAGCACTTATTATGTGTATTAAATAAGCTCTGAGCTAAATGCTTTCATATATATCATTTTTTTTAATTCTTATATCAGTGTTCTGTTGCTGAATAACAAATCAGTAACAAAACTTGGCGACTTTAGACAATAAGCATTTATTATCTCAGTTTCTGTGGATCAGAAATGTGGACATGGCCCCACTGGATGCCACAGGGTCAAGGCCTTTCATGAGGTTGCACTCAAGCTGCTGGATGGGGCTGTGGAGTGAACTGAAGGCTGGGAATTTGGGAATTTGTACATGGGGAGTCATTTTACTATGGTTTTTACTTTTTGTGCAAGTTTGACATTCTTCATAATTAAAGGCAAAATAAAATCCGAAGATACATAAAGTAAATCAAGTTAGGCGTGAAGAAGAAAATATAGGGAAAATACTTCAGCGAATCCCTATGATACCTCTTTGAAGGAGGTTTTAATCTCCCAGTTTACAGATGAGGAAGCTGAAGCTCATTGAGATTAGAAGATTCTAGAGTTGGAATTCATAGCCATGTCTTTTTCACTCCAAAGCCCACATTTTCCTCACTGTACCACACTAATATAGACAAATGTTATCTCTGCATCTAAGATATTTAGGTTGCACTGGATTCTGGGAATGCATGATTTTACATTCATGCCCACGTCACAATGGCTCAGCCTTCATCATCCCCCACTTAACGTCTCCTGAAGTTACCTGGTGTCTCACCTGCGCTGAGCCTTAATATCAATCCATCGTCATAGCACTCCTAGTAGGCGGGAACTGTTACCCCCCTTTACCAGAAGGGAAAAGAGACTCAGAGAGATGAAGTCACACCTCAAGTCACACAGCTAGATGAGGTGGAGGGGGTTCCAATGAGAATCTAGGGCTGTCGGACCACAAAACGATTGCTCTTTCTGTTAGCAGAAGTGCCATCATAGAATGGTAATCCTATTGAGGGAAAAATATCTACAATGATTTCATTTATATATGGAATCTAAAGAGCAACATAACAAAACAAACAAAATAGAAACAGACTCATAGATACAGAGAACAGACTGATGGTTGCCAGAGGGGAGCGGGGGGTGGGGGGGGCGCATTGCAGGGCTGGGTGAAAAACCTAACGACATTGAGATGTATGGGTTGGCATTACAAAATAGTCATGGGATGTAAAGTACAGCATAGGGAACACAGTCAATAATATTGTAATAACTGTGGTGCCAGGTGGGCACTGGAAATATAAGGGGGACACATTGTAAAGTATATGATTGTCTAACCACTATGCTGTACACCTGAAATTAATACAAAATAATATTTAATATAAATGGTAATTTAAAAAACATTTTAAATCTGGACTAGCAGTTCAGTAGCCTGAGTTGTGAGCCCCTTTTCTTGCTGATTACCAAGGAGACCCTTCTCCTATTACTTTCCCAGCTGGCTATGGTCTTCACATCTACACAAGAGAAGCCTGGTCTCAATATCCCTTATATGGTTTGCAAACCATAGGTCAGGCCCACAAGCAAGTACTGTAATCAAATCAACAGGGTCACCACAGGCATTAAAAAAAGAGACAAAAGAGAAGGAAAACCCCATCAGAGTGAAGGTGAGCATTGTTTTATGACAGACACACACAAACATAGATAGGCATGTGTGTATGTATATGTGCATTGATCATGATCTAAGACCAGCTTGTCACTGTGGGCTGCTGTGGAGAGTTTGACAGTTACTGCTTTAAGGCACCACTCAGGCTAGGACTCAGGCTGAGTTAAGTCTGACAATTTGCAAATGCAAACCCACTGGTTCCCTATAGACTCTGTAGACCAACAGAAAAAAGAGGACTTGAGATTTAAACAGACTTGGATTTGACTTCTAGTTCTGACTTTATGCCCTTGGGCAAGTCATTTCACCTCTTCGGGGTGCAGTTTCATCATCTGTAAAATTCAAGTCATAATGCCCATCTTATCGGACAATAATGAGACTTAAATAAGAAAATATGAACACTTAGCACATAGCAATGCTCAAAAAGTGGTACTTATAATCATTATTAATTTTAATGTCTTTATGATGACCATTATCATTATTTTAAATTATATTGAAAGTACTTGTTCACATGTTTCTTTCTTTGTCATTATATTTCCAAAACACATTTTACTTAAAGCAAATTGATTATGTTGACAGCACCTTCAAAGTTAGAACTGGAGCCAGAAGATATAAAGACGATGCCACACCGTTCCCAGCACATTTATTGAAGGACTTGCATTCAGTTCAAAAGTCCCAGGCTCAGAAGGGCTCCACGCTAGGTTTAATGCTCTTTTGGCACCATCTTGGAATTGTGAATAATTTTGTCTTTGAACATTTGTTTTGTAAAGTCTGATGAAACAGGGCAACAGACTGGTGAGCCAAAGAGATATGGGCAATGAGTGCGTCTGCCGTTCCTTGACACGCCTTCACATATAGTACCGGCCATGCCTCATGGGCACAAAATTCCAGTGGACACACAATGTGTGGGAGTTTAACGAGACTCAAACCCAGTGTACGGTCAGTGTGTCACTTCTGTGACAGAGTAAGCTGGGGGGTGGGGCGCTGACCCCGCTAAGAGGTCATGCTTTTTATTGCAACCAGAACATGTCTCCAGCCACCAAGCAGCCCTGCCATCTGTTTTAGCTAACCACTTTAACCACTCATCCAGCCTCCTTCTAGTCCATCCTTACTCATCAGACAGCCAAAGGTGGAGAATGTTGGTAGAATGTGCACATATCAAAAAAGTGAATTAAAAACGTTGAGTTCGTTTTGTGCAGCATTTATACTATTCTGATAAGAATGAAAGGTATAGCCCTAGCCGACTTGGCTCAGTGGATAAAGCATCAGCCTGCGGACTGAAGGGTCCCAGGTTCAATTCCTGGGTTGCAGGCTCGATCCCCAGTAGGGGGCATGCAGAAGGCAGCAGATCAATAATTCTCTCTCATCATTGATGTTTCTATCGCTCTCTCCTTCTCCCTTCCTCTCTGAAACAAATAAAGAAATATATTTTTTTTAAAAAAAAAATGAAACGTATAGTTGTGTCTACATTACAGGTCACAAATTTCGAATGCAACACATATTTGGAATGCTATTTTGGCAGTTCCACATAGGATTTTGTTGGCAGAATTCAGCAAATAGTTGTGAGTGCAGTGTCTCCCCGGGAGTCGGAGCAGGATTTTACTAGAAGGGCTCTTCCTTCTTCCTCCTCCCCACCCTTCTCTAGCTACCGCCTGTCTCAACAGCTGGCCGATGGCTTTTGCACAATCTAATCGGTGACAGGCGCCCAGGCCAACTTCTCCAGATAGTGACAGATTAATAACAATGTTGACTGGGGGGCCAGTATTTGGTAAAAGGCAACAGGGCTAATATGTCTCAATTGCCAGGAGCTCCAGAATGCTCAGGTTCTTTATTGACTTGCCTGCTGGTACATTTTTATAGCCTCGTTCTGCCCAATAGTGCTCTCCTTCAGGCGCAAGCCTATTCTGAAATACAACTTTTGAACTTCGGACTGCAATAAAATCACTCTGGGTCTTATGAGTTGATTTTTCTTTGTAAAAATTACTATGCTTCCCTTCCAAGGACGTAATTATAGCAAAGTCATTTTATATACATTAGAGCCAGTGTGCAAAAAATCCCCTCAGGCTGATAACCCATAGCCTGGAAAAGAACAAACCTAACCTTTAAGGCAGTTGTTTTTGAACGCAAGGCTGCACATTAGAAGGAACAGGGGAGCTTCACAAAGCAGAGGTGCCTGGCCTCACCTTAAGCAATTCTGAATCAATCGGTCTAGGGTACTTCCAGGGCACTGAGAGTAGAGGCAATTCTCCATGCAGCCCCAATTTTGGAACTGCTTAGAGCTACTGCTCTAAGATCTCATTTATTTAAATTCAGAGGCAAAAATCCAACCAGTTCAACCCGAACATCAGCCTTCATGTCAGTAGGAGCCCCAGCTATCTGACAGGCCTAGTGCTGGGCCCTGTGGGGAGGCAGAGCTGAGCGAGACAAACCCCAGCCCAGAGGGGTTTACAGGATGGACGGCAAGTGAGGACGTCAGCAAGCTAGTAGGAGAGAAGGGAGAGCGTTAGGAGAATATCTGGACCGGAGAGATAGCCAGGCCAGCCGGTGGGATGTCGGACATGTGTGTTGCCTCTGGAAGGGGACTTCCAGGACACTGTGCCGATGGTACAGCAAGAGCAAAAGAGACTACACAGCAGTGAGCACGCAGGACAGGGACAATGTCTTGTTTGACTTTGTGTCTAAGTGACCAGCACAATGCTGGCACACAGTAGGGGGTAATCAACACATCTTTGAAGAACAAATGAATGGCCTGATTCATGCATAAGATGCTTAAAGCACCAAAACCGAAAAGATTGGAAAGCCATGTCTGAACCTGCAGAGTTCCTGAGCAGAGTAGTTCCACCATCTGAGCTGTTCACCAGGAAATACATTTGCAATAGAGGCATGTGAGTCTGTGTTTGGAGAACAAGCCTGGAGGTGATGTGGGAAGCAAGAGCCCAAGAGGGGGCTAATATGGACCTGAACTAGGCCAAGGGGAGTGGGGATGAAGTGGAGAGTCATGCTAAGAGATTGTTCACTGATGTGCTTAGGAAGGAAGCTTGGGCTGTCAATACAAAATACCATAGACAAGATGGCCTAGACAACAGAAAGTTATTTCTCACAGTTCTGGAAGCTGGGAAATCCAATATCAAGGCACCTGTGGATTTAATTTCTGGTGGGAGCTCTCTTCTTGGCTTCCTGCTGTCTGGGGCCTCTTCTTATAAGGGCACTTATCCCATTATAAGGGCCCCACCCTCATGACCTCATCTAACCCTAACAACCTCCCGAAGGCCCCATCACCAAATATCATCCCATTGAGGGTCAGGGCCTCAGCATATAAATTTTGGGAGGACAGAAAGATTCGGTTGATAATTATGTCTCCCATTTTATAAATAAGAACACAGAAGCTTGGGAAAGTGAGGTGATTTGCCAAAGTCACCAAACGTGTAAGGTAAGGGTCAGAAGCTGGCCAACCTATCTCCCACAACCACCATTCTTTCTACTATAATTATTTCTAGCTAGTTATTCTGACATAGCAAGGGCCTCATCTTTAGAATGGACAGTAAAGATATGAAAAGTTGCCCAAGCTTACTAGTTATCTGGAAGTACTAATTAAAATGACAGCAAGATTTCATTTTTCACTCATCAGATTGGCAAAAATTAAAGACTAATAATATCTAGTGTGAGTGCGGGAGGGGGAAAGGCGTGCTCTTAAATACTGCTTGCAGGAACACACATCAGTGGACGGTTTCGACGGCAGTTTGGCAGTATCTATAAAAACTTGAAATGTGCCTTCTCTTTGATCAAGCAATTTAGGTTCCTGATACCTACCCCCGGGAAATACTCTCGCATGGGCACAAAGAGGCGTACACTGCATTTTCTGGGAGCAATGAGACATTGGGAGCACTGTATTTCCCCTTAGTAGGGGACAGTTGGAAGAACCTTGTGCATCCAAATCATGACATCTATGAAACCTTCCCAAAGAATGTGGCCAATCTGTACATTCTGACAGAATATTCTAGTCAGTCAAACAAGAAAACTGTGGAGTATCTATAGCATAATTCTATTTATGAGACCCCCAAAAGGCACCATAATGTCTATGCATATATAATATCATTACAAATAAATAAGGATACATACGCAAAAGGGAAAACAGAGCTTTTGTTCGGACAATGTGTTTTTGAGATTTCACACACATAGAATCTGCTCATGTTATTGTTTGTATAATCATAACAAATAAATACATAGATTGAAAAGTACTGAAAAGAAGGTGCTTTCCAACACAATATTTCCTTTTCTTTGCTTCTAAGAATAACCTCATGGGGTAGACAGGGTCGAATTATTGCCTCAACATCCTAAGTAAGAAGCCAGAGTCCGAGAGAAGGAACTTGTCTCGGTAACAGGAGGGTTAGTGGCGAAGTGAGGACTAGAATCTAGGTCTCTTGACTCCCCTGCCAGTGCTCTGTGGACTGTAGCCCCTGCTTCACTCAGCTCCCCACGCTTCCCGCCATCCTGCCCATGGTCAGAGAAAGCTATCAACTTGCTCTTTCAAGAGACCTTCCCCGCCTTGGAAGCTGTAAGGTTCCACACATTTGCTTCTCCCTCCCCTGTGGGGGCCAGCACCCTCCGAATCTCCACGGGAAACCTGCAGGTTCAGGGTTGCGAAGCCCTTGTCTGATGTTCTGTCCGATTTCCATCCAAATAAATCTCATTCTGCTGATGTCTGTAAAGTCTGACTTTATAGCAGAGAGCTCTCCTGGAACTCTGTCTTTAATAAAAGGGGAAAGAAGTGAAACTACTAATTTAGTTTCTTTAAAAGGCATGTATTTTCATGCACATTAAGTCCATCTGTTGGTGAAATGGATGCCTTTGCACAGCGTATAATTTGATAAAACCCAAAAGAACTCAGAGCTCCCAGCTTGAAGCAGAAATAGAGAAAGTGGCTGGGAACCTGACTAAAGTGGAGAAATCCACCAAACACTATTTTTAGAACTAAAAACTGATTTAAAAAAAAAATAGCCATTATGGAGAAAGATCCATGTCCCTAGTATCAGAGCCTCTCAGCCCATTTGAACCACCTCAGGACCGAGAGCCAAGGGCCCACTGTCCCTGTAGCTCATTCATTAGGGGCATCCTCTCCGCAGCCTGTGCAGTACCTGAGCTCCTCGCTCTGTCCTCACACCGTCCAGGGCTCCCCACCGGCTGCAGAGAGCTCCCCAACTGCCCATCATGCTCTGTTTGTTGGCACAAAGTGTTTAAAGTTTGAAATGTTGACAACATTGAAACTTTGGCATTTCACACTGAAAATCAGAAATTTCACAGAAAAAAATCAGAAGTCAGTATTCTTTTGTATCTCAAAAACTCAGAAGCTCTGGTCATGTTGGGTCCAAATTCCTGCACAGTATTAGAGAGCCGATGCCGAGTCATGACGGCTTTCGCTTCTGGGTTTGCCACAACCCCCACCGGTCCCTGCCCGGGCCCTGTACACACTTGAGGTTGCAACACCTGGTCTTGAGGATTAAAGTCTGAACTGTTCAGAAGGGCATTCAGGGTCCTTCACTATTGGCTTCTGGACAGCCTCTCCGTCTTCATCCCTCCCAGTTCTTTATCCATTTACTTAGTCAATAAACCTTCACTGACTGCTACTATGCGCCAGGCTGTGTGTGAGGTGGGTACAAAGATGAATAAAATGCATGTGTCAGTCAGGGTCCCAGCAGGTGGCACACACACACTCAGGACAATTCAAGCAGGATTGGTTGAATAGGAGGGGACCACAAGCATAGTACAGTACCCTGAGCCTAGAAACTTCTGGACTGCTGCTACCTGGAGGCCCGAGGGGAGAGGGTTATGGAGAGAAGCTATGACCTTCTGCTGGGAATGCAGCCACCTGCAGAGCAAGAGGGAGGGGAAAGGTCCCCTGCTCTCACTATCCTCTCTACTCCAGTCTTCTGAGGGGACTCCCTCGGTGGCCAGAGCCAGAAGCAAAGGGCAAGGAGGCCTCCTGAGGCAGTCCAGAGAGGTCAGCCTCCTGGGCAGAGAACAGGGCAGAGAGAGGGCAGAGGTCACCTCAGGTGCCAACAGAAGACCCTGAGCCAACCCTGCTCTGTCCTTCGAGGTACTCACAGGTCAGTGAGGAGAAAGGCAAGGTCCACAGACAATGCCAGTGCAGTGGGGGCGGTGCTGTGTCAGTGAGAATCCCGGCAGGCAATCAGACCTCAGAGGAGACAACCACCCAGGGAGGCAGTGAGGAAGCTTCCCAGGAAACTCTGAGCTCAAAGTTGAACACAAATGATTGTAGAACCAGGAGTGAGCCAGAGGGAGAGGCAGAATGTTCTAGGCAAGGGAGCACCCCATCGCTCAGCTTCATGGACACCATATGCTCACCCCCTGGGTCACTCAAGTTCACAAACATCTCTTGTTCTTTTGCAACTACATGCATAGACCCTTCCTCTGTGGGAAGAGCCTTACCCACCACCCTTTGGGGGAAATTATCTCATCCCCATCTTCTCCAAGCAATTCCACTTCTGTATGGACCAACAGAAAGGTGAACATGCAGTCACCAAAAGATGCCCCTTAAAATGCTCACAACAAACGCCCACACAGCGTGATGCATGGTAACCAAATGTGTACCGACAGAGAATGGGTCAGTGAATTATGATGTGGCCACAGGATAGAACGCCGCACAACAATGAGAATGTATGACCTACAAATACGTACAAAAGTATGAAAGAATATCACAAATATAATATTGCGTGAAAGAAACCAGGCATGAAAGAGTAGCTCCCATAAGATTCCATTGATAAGAAGTTCAAGAACAGGCAAAATCAATCTAGGGTGTTAGAATTCAGGGAAGGAGTTACCCCTGAGGGGAGTGGTAGTTACTGCAAGGCAGCGCGAGTCAGAGAGGTTCTGTGTTGCGAGCGATGCCCTGTTTCAGGAGCTGAGAGTTGGTTGTAAGGTCCATGAAAATGGATTGAGCTATACATTTATGATATGTTTACTATTCTTTATGTTATATGTTAAGTCCCCTTCTCTGGCCAGCCTCCCAGGTCATTGAATCACAAGGGCCTCATATCTAAAGAGCTTAGAAAACCCTTCCGTACCACTCACCCAAACATCTGAAAACCACTGAGGAAAGAGCAATGACTCGGGAGCCCCAGATGTGTGGTGATTTCCCTGGCAATCCTGGACAAGCCCTGTCCACTCTCTCAGCTCCATCTGCTGCTTTAACATGATGCAGGGGAGCAGGTGTCTTCTAGTTCCTTCCAGTGAGCGGATGTTTTACAGGCATCAGAGGCCCACGGTTCCTCCAGCATTCTCTGAACCTCCTTGCCAATCCTGGACAGCCTCTGCTCATGGGACAATCCGAACTGGCTGCAAGTCTCAGCTGAGCGGCTCCCAACTCTCTCGTCAAGGAGGGACCCTGTCACTAGCTTTCCCCCATGAGCTCCACATAAGAAAGAGGATGCAATTCTTTTAAAAAATATTTATTGTGTAATGGTCCATTTGTTTTAATCAAGATATTTACATATAGCTGCCAACCTGACCTGGCAGCTAGCATGAGATAACCAGTATCTCTCCAATGGGTTATGTAATTTCTGCTCCAGGCAGAGTGATATGATCACTTCGTTCTCCTGGGAAGATTCACAGCAGGTGCTCCATGTAGGATTTCTATGCTTCATTTTATGAAACAGAAATTTACTCCGGAGCCCTTATTTCTTTTTCTCAAACCGCTCAGAATGGCACCCCTAGGCCCAGGCCAGTGTATTAGCATTAGTTCCTCATCCACATACTGAAGAGACTTCGGGTTTTGTCTTCAGATATTTCTCGGTACTATTTTCTCGACTTCTTTTCAATAATGATCTCAGAACCAGGTGGCCTTTGCGATGCTACGCAAGCCAAGTGAAATGAAACCCAATACAGGCTGCCATTTATGCTATAACCTCTTGTATGTGCTGCCACCTTCCTAGGCACCTCCTATGGCAGGGGTAGGGACCCCTTTTTCTTCCAAGGGCCATTTGGATATTTATAACATCATTCGAAGGCCATACAGAATTATCAATGTAAAAATTAGCCTGCTATATTTGGCCAAACATTTAATGAACTCAGCCCTAATGCCTTGGCAGGGCCAGACCAAATGATTCTTGGGCCTCATGCGGCCCGTTCCCCACCCCTGTCCTATGGGTTTGTATGGGCTATGGAGTCAGACAGCATGGGTTCAGGTCTCACCTCTGATCCTTATTGGTTCAGTGACATTGGGTGATCAGGTACCTCACCTCTGAGTCCCCATTTCCTTATCTGTAGAATGGGACTCTGACATAGTTAGGTCAATGAGTTATTGGGAGGATAAAATGCATTTATCCGTGCAAGCTCATGGCCTAGTGCTTGGCACAGAGGAATAGCTCAAAGCCATTAATAGTAATTCCACTTTCCTCAAAACTCTTTCAAAAAAGCACCATTATCCCCCTTTTGTAGAAGAAAATCTGAGGCTCAGAGACTTACCCAAGATCACACAAATGATTGAATGACAGACACAGGATTTTTAAACTGGGTTGTTCTGGACACCAAATCCTGACCTCTTTCCACGAGTCAGTCCTTCTGATGTTGTGGCAGAAAGCCTCACTAGTTGCTTCAATTTCCTTAGAACCATAGATTTCTTTGGAGAGAAAGGATATTTTAATTATTTAATTTAATCATGTGAAAGAAAGAAAGAAAATTACTAGGTTAGATTTTTGTCCTTGTCATAAAAACTCAATTTTTCTCAAGTTCATATTTTCATGGACCCATCCATTCAAGATTGTCAGCCTTAGATTTGTGACTGCTGCCAATCTTGTTTCAGGCATTAGCAGAGAGAGCCCTGGCCAAGCTGTGTGACCTTGGACACCTCGGCTCCCTCTCAAGTGGGCCTCAGTTTCCCCTTACGTAGAACAGGGGCGTGGGTGGAGCTCCCCGGGCCCTGCAGCCTTGACTTGGGAGCCTCTCTCCTGATGTCATCCCAGGGCTTGTCACACACGTGAGCAGCTGGGCTTCAAATGTTTGGTTCCTGCCCTGTCTTCCTGGACTGTGTCAGAGAGGAACGGAAAAAAAAGAGAAAAAAAGAACCCAACATCTGTTTTCACACCAGGGCTGGGAACTCATTCCTGAAACATTTTTCATTTCGTCATGAGTAACAGTTCCGCCCTTTGCTCCCTGGCCTCCTTGGCGCCCCGTGATAAGACAGAACGAACGTGCCGACGGGCACTTCCAGGAACAGGAGTCCTCCCTGGCAGGTGCCAGAGGCAGTGCCCGAGAGGACTTCCCAGGCTAGCCCGCCAAGCCACTGTCCTTGGGGCTCTCTTCCCACCAGTACCTCCCTCGGGCCCCTGCAGGCATATTGGTCACTGGCACGGCCACCAATCAAACATCCTTCTCCCTGACTTCCAGGTTCCTGGGCCACTTGAAGGAGAAGAACCTCCCCCACCCCACCCTTCTAGCTTTTGAATCTCCGGGCCTGGGAAGAGCTAAGCACACCCTCAATCCCTCCGATGGCTCTGGGGAGGCTCTGCCACTCCCTCCCAGCATGACCTTGAGCCAATATTTAAAGAACCCTCACTACTCTGTACTGGGCATTATCCTAGTTACTTTTTATAGGAATCAACTCATATTTAAACCACTCAACAACCTTACATCTTGTGTGATTAGTTTCATTATTCCCTATTTCACAGATGAGGAAACTAAGCCACCCAGAGTTTATATATTTCACCAAAGACCAGACATATCCTGGATTCGAACCCAGACCCTCAGGCTCCCGGGGGGCTCCCGGTTACCACCAGGCCAGCAGTCCTCAAACTTTGTGGTCTCAGGACTCCTTCACAGTTTTCAAAATTATTGAGGATCCCAACAGCTTTCTGTTTCTGTGGTTCCTGTCAATCACCATAATTAGACATTAAAATGGAGAGATTTCTGAAGCTTGAGAACATGGCACACATGTCCCATTAGTCACCAGAGCAATTAGACATCATCACCCATCGAGCAGCCTCCAAAAGACACTCCCCATCACCCATGAGACCAAAGCAAGTGACAAAAGCAAGTGACAGCTTAGTGTTATTACAAAAATAGTTTTAACCACATGGACACCTGAAAGGCTGTCCAGGACTCTGAGGGATGCCCAGACCAAACTCAGGCACTGCCCTGCCTCCATTAGCTTGCCAGAACATGTGTCTAAGATTTCCGCCCCCCCGCCCCCTCTCCCAGGTATTCATGCAGTGAGTAAATGCGTACTGAGCACCAACGTTGTAGGAGGCACCATGCTAGGCACTGGGACACAGCAGGGGTGAACAAACACACCCTACCCTATAAAGCTTCCAGTCCATTCAGAAAAAAAAATAAAACCCTTCCAGCCCTGGCCAGGTGGCTCAGTTTCGGGGAGCGCCGTCCCGTACACCAAAGGGTCGAAGGTTCCATTCCCAGTCAAGGCACATACCTAGGTTGCAGTTCGATCCCCAGGAGGCAACAAATCGATATTTCTTTCTCACATCAATGTTTCTGTCTTTCTCCCTTCCTATCACTCTAAAATCAATAAACATATCCTTGGGTGAGGATAAAAAAATTTCTTCCAATAAGTAATTTGAAATTATGAAAATTATTAGGAAAGAAAAAATGGGCCACAACGGGAGCTTAAATCAGAGGCGAGGTGTAGTTAGCGGGGCCAGGGGAGGTTTCCTGAGGACTTTGAAAACTGCGACTCTGCTTTGCAAGAAGGAGCTGTTGGCAGGCGCCTGGTGAGGGTTTGGGCTCTGGCATAGCCTCCGCTCTTCCGGCTCCTTCTGTTCCCAAAAGCACCCAGTTAAACCTTTTCAGGCCAAAGATTTTCACCCCTGGGCTCCTCGCTCCTGAGCTCAGAAACCCTTCCCTCCCAGGGGTCGGTACCAACACAGCTGGTCCAAGGCCACGCGCAGCAGCAGACACTGGTGGCTAGGAGAGAGGAGGCAGCTCAGCGAGGAAAAAGAACATTGCATGTTGAACTCCATACTTAAATATAGGCCATTTCAATGAAAGTCTATAATTCAAAATAGTCTTTGAAAGATGCATGGTGTATTTTTTGTGTGTGTGTCCTTTTTCTAAACGCAGAGCCACAAATGCCAAAAAGCAGCTGTAATTTCTTCAGGACAAAAGTCTCAGTGATTCAGAACTCGTCTTTGCTCATCTCATTCCTCTTTTAAAGATGCCTGCAATTTGGAAACATAAGAGGTTTCCAAACCTTCTTACGAGGTTCCTTGGAGTATTTGGTAGAAGGCACATCAGGCCGGGAGTAGAGCCCAGGTCTCATCACAGGTAAATTCACTGTGGGCTTTCGAACAAGTTTCTTCTCTGGTTTGGGACACAGTTTTGACATCTCTGGGATGGGTGGGGTTGGTTAGGGCACCTCTGGGGGCAGAGTGCCAGTTGCCGGTTTGATTCCTGATCAGGGCACGTGCCTGGATTTCAGGCTCAATCTCTGGTAGCGGGTGTGCAGCAGGCAGCTGATCCATGTTTCCCTCTCACCTCTCTCCCCATCTCTCTCTTTTTCTCTAAACTAATAAAAACTTAAAAATATTTTAAAATAAATAAGTAAAAATTAATGGTAGCTCCCTTCTCTGTGGAAAAGGGCCGCATAGGAGAAGTCATAAGCCTAAAGGAAGCGCTAGGATGGAAAAGGTAGACCAGAAGGTCAGGGTGGGCAGGAATCCCCTGAGCCCTGTAGCCAAGATGACAGTGGGAATGGGGAAGACAGAGAGGCAATAAGGATGACCAGGAGGCAGTGACAGGGAGCACAGCGTCTCCCAACCCTTTGACTATATCAATATTTCACAAACAGTGCAGGGCACCTATGGAGGATGATTTCAGGAGTCAGAAAGCCTAAGAGAAAATGCTTCACAAAAAGGGCAATCACTTTTCAATTCTCCTTTATCCTTGGGATTCCATGTCGAAGAGAGACGCCCGTGCCGGTGCCTGGTGTCCTCCCCAGCCCTCTGGGCTCGCTGCTTTCTCCGTCACTGAGAACTGGCCTTCAGCAAGCAAGAGGAGCTAGAATTTAATTTCATTCTTTCATTAGCCCTGTGCATGTGCCTTGGTTAATTTCTACTTTAGTAAGTAACTATTTTTCTTTCCCTTTATCGTAATGATATAAAACTTCCTTTGTACATAAATGCATTTCAGTTTTTAAAAGTGAGTTATTAAAACACACACACACACACACACACACACACACACACACACACACACCATAGCAGATATTACAGGAAGCACAAAGCTACGGCAGCAATGATGGCCAGGTCACCCACGTTACAGAACTCTGAGTGCTTTCCTCCCTGGTCTAGGCACAGCCCCCACTGGTTGTCTGTGGTCACGGGATGCTCTCACTGTCCTGCGTTCCCCTAGTGCCCACGCTCCTTGGGCACTGAAGTTGTACTCAGCAGACTCTGGACCAGGAGTAGAGAGGTCCAGGTTGCTTGGGAATGTTGTCCTGCCACAGAGAGAAGAACAACAGGTTCCCCTCCAGGGATAACCCTCTGTCTTGCAAGGGGAGGGCCCTGGCAGAGGTGTGCAGAAGAAATCACCATAATCATGTGTTCTGGGTGGTGTAGGACTTTACAAGGGGCTTCCTTGCATCCGAGCCCAGGAATCCTCCCCACACACCTCCAGTGTAGGTGTTATTTTACAAGTAAGGAAACAGAAACGCGGAAATGACGTAAGAAGTCACATACCTGGAAAGAGATGGAATGAGGGCTTTAAATCTGCATCTTTTGTCACCAACGTTCATGCTCATTCAGCTACAAATGACGCAGAAGGAGGTTTGGAAATAAATCAGGAAGATGAACCTGGTATTTTTATGGTGATAACTATACTGTTCTATGAGTACACTATCTAAATAGTCCCTCAATTTGGAACACGTATCTTGTACCCAGTAAATGAAAAAAACCTTGGTGCTACATTTCTGTATACATCTATAACATGTTTATAAGTAACGTTCTAAAAGTTTAACTGCGGTGTCAAAACTCTAAACACATCATTGAGGCTCTTGACATACTGACCCATGTTGCCAAAATGCCCTTCAGAGAGGTTGCACCAACCAACCCATCTGATCCTGGTGTAAAGTGGGTGCCCATTCTCTCACACTTACCCTGACCCTGAGTATTTTCTTTAAATTTCTTACAATAAGAGAGAAATGACACTCCGGTGCTTGGATTAGCGTTTCTTTGATTATTCGTGAAGTTAAGCGCCTTCCCATTTATATCTGGAAACTTTAAGCTCAAGTCCATTGTTGGCTTTTTCAATATGGTATACATTCATGATTCGGGATAAGGGGGAGGATCCCAGAAGCTCTCTGGGCCCCAGTTTTCCTAACTGTGCAACGAGTTTGGGAGAAAATGCTCTCAAGATCCCCTCAACTCTAATCTGAACTGGGACAGAGGCAGTGCCGATGCTGCTGAGGGCCTGGGGACACTTCCCACTTAGCCCAGTAAAGGTGGTCCTGGGTGCCCAGAGGGGCCACCTCTGCCTGATCAGCACCGAGCGCTGCTTCCCCACAGGGACAGCCCACCCAGGATCATTCACGGAGGCAGGGACTGTCTTTTGCATCTGTGTTAAACAAAATTAGTTATAATTTAAGAAGCGATTTTTGTTCTTGTTTACCTTCCTGTTTAATTACTCCTCCGTCTCCTTGCATCCCTGCCAATGCCACCAGCGCCCCTATGCTTGGAAAACAGACTTGCGGAAGGTGGACTTGCCATGGTACCTTCACCGTCTCCATGACAACCAGAGGTGATGCTCCTGACATGTTTACAAAGGAACATATTATCCCCAGCTAAGAAGAGAACCACAAAGCTATAACAGAAACTTTATAGCTGTCTTTACAAAAAAATAAATAAATAAATAACTGGAAAGATTAATTTCTGACTATAGGCTTCCTTTAATGATGATTATTAAGCTAGAACAAATGCATACTTTTATCTTGGGTGGGTGTCCAGTTAAGATGAATTTTGTTTAGTTGAAATGCAGGAAGTTGAAATTCCTCCAAACTGATCATTGCTTGAAAATGAACATGTGAGCCTGGATAATGAGGAAAGGAGTGGATGTGCATATCTTAACGCCCTGGGGAGGCTCAGATAACATGTTTTATTTCACATCTTCCAGGAAAAAAAAAGGAGTTGTACATTTTAGCCTTAGCCTCCCTCTATGTCCCCATCCCATCCTTTCAGCCCACACGTCACCCTCATGATGGGCAAAGAATGTGACCTACACATGGGGCTGATTTGGGAGTCACGGAAAACGGTAGGCCTGGAACTCAGCACCTCCTGTCCCTTTGCCTCCCACGGTTCAACTGTTACCTTCACAGACACGGGATCGGGGCAGGAGAGGAGACGTTGGCATCCCGGGCACGTCTGTGTAGGCCTTTCAGAGAGAGATGATGGAGATACACGCGTGAGCCCCAAGTTCATGCCAGCTGGGCACCTCCGGAGTGTGAAGAGCTCATCACTACCATTGAAAACACTGGGGCCATCAGATGAAAGCTGCAAATTTAGAATCCCTCCCAGAAACCGTCTCAATAACTGACTGGTGAACAAGATGGTAGACAAAGAAGGAGAGGGAAAGGGAACGAGATGATCTTCTTTAAGAACTAAAGAGCCCTCCATAACTTTTCCCCCTCGTCTCCGATTCCAGCTCCGCGGGAGTCACCCGCTGTTACCTTGGGGAAGTGACTTGGCCTTTCCCGGGTGACTTCTGCTGTAAAGGGTATTAATAACACTCATCATGAAGCGGGTAGGCTTAACACAGCACCCGCATACAGTAGGAGCTCAGTAAATGGTAGCTCCCAGCCCTGGCCTGGTGGCTCAGTTGGTTAGGCGGCGTACCCATACACAGTTGCCGGTTTGATTCCTGATCAGGGCACGTGCCTGGATTTCAGGCTCAATCTCTGGTAGCGGGTGTGCAGCAGGCAGCTGATCCATGTTTCCCTCCCACCTCTCTCTCCATCTCTCTCTTTTTCTCTAAATCAATAAAAACTTAAAAATATTTTAAAATAAATAAGTAAAAATTAATGGTAGCTCCCTTCTCTGTGGAAAAGGGCCGCATAGGAGAAGTCATGAGGCTAAAGGAAGCGCTAGGATGGAAAAGGTAGACCAGAAGGTCAGGGTGGGCAGGAATCCCCTGAGCCCTGTAGCCAAGCTGACAGTGGGAATGGGGAAGACAGAGAGGCAATAAGGATGACGAGGAGGCAGTGACAGGGAGCACAGCGTCTCTCACTCCCAGCATCCAAGCTTGGAAGGCTTTGCACTCTGCCCCCAGAGGTGCCCTGGCTCCAGGTGACCTCTGCTGCCCGTTGCACTCAGTGAGGTGGAGGAGTAGCCCAGTTGGCAGGAGGCGAGTTGAGAACGAGAGAGCAGCAGGCAGAACATTAGCCCCGGGGCCACAGCAAGTAAGAGGGAGGGCTCTGGAGTCAGACAGCCTGGATTCCAGTCTCTGCTCCCTGTTTTCTAAGTTCTGACCTCTGCAACCTCAGGCAAGTCAGTACACATCTCTGAACCTCAGTTGCCCCATCTCTAAAATGGGTATAATGATCATCCATATCTCAAAATATCATTGAGATAATAAAGTGGAATGAGATTATGTAGAGCACGGAGGAATGTGCCCTTTACTTAGCACGCAGTTAGAGGTTGCATTGTGGCCACCATTATCGCTGTTGTTATTGTTATTATTATTATTTTATCTTAAGGATTGTTAGAGAGCCCCTGTATGCAACTCTCTTCATGATGTTTGAAAAGTCTCTGACAGAGTCCTGCATGGTAGCCACTTAATGCAGCCAAACATCCAGGTTGGACCACTCAGGGGACCACTCTGAGCCTCAGTTTCCTCATCTGTAACCCGGTGTCTTTGGACACAGCAGAGGGCGGATTCCATGAGGCAGTGGTGGAAAGTGGCCAGCACTGGGCTCGGCACAGAGGAAGGCTGGAGAAATGGGAGTTCCCTTTCTTTTTCTGCTCCCCCTGGGAAAGAGCAGAAACCAAGGTTAAGGACCTGCTGGGCTTCTCTGGCCGCCTGGGGGAGGGAGAGCCGGTGGAGAGCAGGAAGGGGGCGGTGTGGGGGAAAGCAGGTCAGCTTAGTCCCCTCTGGGACCCAGCAATTTGGAAGCAGACTCCCTGTCTGCCGCTCGTCCAGCCCACCGCGGCCATTCCCAGAACAATGGCAGGATACAGGCCTGCGCTCACCAGCAACGGCGTACAAGTCTCCAGGCCAAGCTGGGTTGGCCTCGGCCAAGCAGAGCTTGTCCCTGGCACACAGAGGGCCAGCAGCCTCCACATCAAATGAGGGGACCCAGGTATAGCCTGGTAATGTTCATCTGCTGGCTCCCAGGGAGGCCCCAGTGTTAGCGTGAGAACTCTGGGAGTCCTGGAGACCTGGCAGAGAGATGGGAAAGAGGGCTCAGGGGTCCCTGGAACATTGGTTAGAGGGGCTTCACTCACAGACCTCCCTCTCTCACACTCTGGGCTAGTGTTCGGATTCCTACCCTTGACGCCATCCCCGATGACACTATAATAAGCTGCCATTTTTTAACTGAGCACCTACTGTGTGCCAAGCCTAATGTGAAGTACACTCAGTCCTCATTATCCCTGGATTCTGTATCTGCAAATTCACCTACTCGCTAAAATTTATGTGTAACCCCGGAATCAACACTGTGGCTTTTTTTCTCTCCCTCTCTTTCACTGTCATTCACAGACTTGCACAGACAAACGATGGGTAAATTTGTCACTAGGGTCACCATCATCATTTGTAATATAATTAGTTATTACGATTATTATAAATTCATGTCGTACATACTAAGACCCCATTTACTTTTTGCATAAAAGCTGTCCACAGTTCCCAATGCCTATGGAATAAAATCCCGTTCCCAAGCCTGGCTCCCACGCCTCTGGGTTACCTTCCTGGTTTGTCCTTTGCCCGTTCCCCGCTGTTCCCTGATCGTGCCCACATCTCCATCTCCTTTCACGGCCCTGTGCCCAGCCTGCCCCTTGCTTTCCCCTCAGTCGAGTTCACATGCCCATCTTTGCAAACCCAGCAAGATGACCTTGACTCTCCCAGGCTCACTCAGCCTTTTCCTTCTCTGGCTCCAAAGTGCTGTGCATGTGCCTCTGTATACTGCCGGTCACGCTACATCCTGTGATTTCATCAGACAGTGAGCTTGAGCTCACCTCTGAGTTCCAGGACTTGGTGCAGATAGGGTCTCGATGAGTCATGCTGAAGGAATCCATAACCACTATGCATAACAGCAACTTTTCCTACAGGGCCCCTTAACATTTGCAAAGTATAGGCAGCCGATGCAGGCGAGTCTGGAGTGAAGACATTGGGCAAAAGGCAGCGAGGACCAGCGGGTGGCCTACAGGCGCGGGCAGTGCAGAACTGGCCATCCTCTTCCCGTAGACTGTCAGGCTCCGGAGAGCGGCCGCTGGAGCCCTCGGCTCAGCACTTCCCCATTCGCTACTGCCTCTCTCGGTGCTCCTCTTCCCCGAAGCCTGCTTCCATATTTTCAGGTCTTTGAATGTTGCAGCCAAACCACTGCTGTGCTTCTGAAAGCAGAACCACACACCACCGGCCACCGCTCCTCGCTGACTTCCTGCTCCCGGGGCTCCAATCCCGGCCTCCCGCCCCTTCCTCCGCTCTGCACACCCTTGTGGGGGCAGCCTCATCCACCCCATGCACATGGGCCCTGCACGCCGCCCCGGCTCCTCCTGCTCCTGCACCATCCATCCTCCTCCAGCCTCCTCCATCTCCCTCCATCCCCCTCTACCCCCTTCCATCCCCCTCCAGCCAGGCACCCTGGGACCTCTGCCCTGCTCCTCAACACTCTCATTCTTGAAGCACTTCCCCATTTGAATTCTTTATGTCCCTCCTCCCTTTATTCCGGGGAAGCCTGGTCCAAAGTGTGACTTTTGTGGGTCAAAGGCCAGGATTAAAAATAGGAAGGAGTTACCATTTCTGTCACCCCACTTCCTTAGCCAGGAAGAGGCCACAAAGGTAGCACGTGCCCTGGCCAAGCGAAGAGGCTGCTAGAATTGCTGCACCAGCCAGGCCCCCGGGGGGAGGTGGTCAGGGAAAACCGAGGCCCCGCAATGGGCTCGGGAGTGGGTTCTGGTTCCTCATGAAATGGAAGGTATAGTAACTATGCCCATTCTATAGATGATTGCTCTCAGGTTTGAATCTAATTGAAATTGACAGATGCAAGACTGCATGAGGGACAAGCCACCTACAACCTGTGAGGCCAAGTTTCTCCTAAAACTGAGAAAGACCAGATCTTCCACTTGGGGTGACCAAGAGAATAAAGTGAGATAATATTTAAAGTGACGAGTGCAGCAGGTAACACATAGACATCTCGCCAAAGAAAGCCAATGACCTTCCCCTTTAAAACTGCTGTTGCTTCTTTCCGTGGAGGGCCCGATAGGAGGCTTTCAGGCTCCTTCGAGCTGCCCTCGCTGGAATGCACTTAGTACCTCAGGGCGCTGCCATCAGAGGCCGCACACAGCCTGCCGCCCGGCCAGCTGGGTGGTGGTAGGTGGCACTGAGCCAGCGTCCTCAGCAACCTCGGGAGCTGCTGAGACAGGGTGACTTTGATGTGGAGCCAAAGGAAGACGTGTTGTAATTATCTAAATTATGTGAGGCCCCCACAAAACTCAAAGAACTACAGGTCGCTTGCAAATTTTAAATTCCCTGCTGCTGGCCATCACACCAGCTGAGTTCTTGGTTCCTCATCCAGTCCCCGTCCTGCAGTCTCACACCCTGGGGCCTTTGCACACACTGGAGTCCCTGCCTGGAATTGCCTCTCCTCCCCTCCCCTCTGTAGCTGTCGGAAAATTTCCCCTCAGCCCCATGGCCCTTCTGCCAGGAAGCCACCTCTGCCCACCCCTCCACAGTGCTCTGTGCACGTGGCACGTATCCCTCTCTGCTATAATCCCCCACGTGTGTGCCTGGGTCCCCAGCAATGTGTGGGCCCATCGAAGGCAGTGAGCAAGCTTCGCCCCTCTCCGTGCCTGGGCTCCCTCGGTGCCTGACACAGAGAGGACCTCAAGACGTGTTTGTTGAAATGCACTCCAACAACCATGTAGTGGAGGGAGCCAACGTTTTAAAATCTAAAAGAGCTCTTTTTGAATTCTAGCTGTTCAACAAAATAGCCCATGCCATTGGTTTGAGTTGGTTAGCCTCTCTTGCACCCCAGTTTCCATTTTGTGAAATAGAACGATGAGATGAGTCTCAGAGAATTGTTTAAAGGGAACACACACACACACTCCAGTGGGGCCAGGTTTCCACAGTTGGAGAGAAATGGAGAGTGAGCCATTTACACCAACATGCCAGCTCAAAGCAAGATGGCCCGTCGCCACCACTCAGGGGCATTGACCTTGATGTCTTGATCTCAGCCTCTTCTACACACAGGCCTTAAGTCCTGGGAACAGTCAGACCAGACTACACGGGGCCTCCTGAGCATCCCTCCCATGGACAGAGCATGCCTTGACTCCTGGCCAAGGTCAGAGACTTTCACACAGACCTTGGGCAGGTCTTACATCCCCTATGCAGGTAAAAGTGTGCAGAGACACCAGAAGTGACATACCCAGTGGGCCCTCTCTTGGGCAAAAACGGACAGAATCCCCAACTCCTAGATTCTGGCTGTCATATTAAGAAACAGAAGGTCAGCCCTAGCGGGTTTGGCTCAGTGGATAGAGCGTTGGCCTGAAGACTCAAGGGTTCCGGGTTCGATTCCGGTCAAGGGCATGTACCTTGGTTGTGGGCACATCCCCACTAGGGAGTGTGCAGGAGGCAGCTGATCAATGTTTCTCTCTCATTGATGTCTCTAACTCTCTATCCCTCTCCCTTCCTCTCTGTAAAAAAATCAAAAAATGTATTTTAAAGAAAAAAGAAACAGAAGGTCACCTGGGAATCTCAAAAACAGGGCTTGTTTTCCCAGAACACAAGCCTATATGGCAGGCCAGGAGCCTTTTCCTGTCCTTCAGATTTGCACCGGGGGTTGGGTATTAGTCAGGAAGGACTGGGAGACACCCCAGTAACAAACATCTCGGTGGCTTGTAATCACAAAGCTTCCTTGCTCGCAGCCCCAGGGCTATGAGTTTTGAAGACTCTAGGGCAGCTGCCCTCCCTGTGATGGCTCTGAATGACAACCCTACACCCATACATGCTTCCACGTGAGTGTGGCCGAGGAAGAGCCAGGGGCAGGGGCTGACTCAGCAGCGACACACCCACCAGGACTTGGATGTGCCTGCGAACTTTGTGTCTGCTCACCCACTTAGACTGTCACCTCCTTCAGAAATGGAGCCCGTACCTCTTTTTTCACTGCTGTGCCTGCTTCAGAGTAGACATACTACAAGTCTTTGTGGTGTAAATGAACATGAGAACTGATTCACTTACTCATTTATTCCTTAGCTAGCACCCTGCGTGTGTCATCTGTACCAGGCTCTGGAATGAGGGATGGGGACACAACTGGAAGCAAGGCTCAGCCTCTCCCCTCAGTGAGCTCCCCATCTAGGGCAGAAGTCAATGGACAAAGAAAACCTAATTCAGTGCAGACTATAAGGGCCTTCGCTGAAATCCATGAAACCTGCTGTAGAAGCAAGTTAAGGAAAAAATAATCTTCCTGGACAACCAGGAAGGATTTAATGAGGAAGTGATTGATATGTGAGCTGGCTCTTAAAAGATAGGTTTTACTGAGTAGAAGGATGAGAGAGGGAAGACAAGGGCAATAGCATGATGGGGATATGGATGTTAGAACCAGCCTGGCGTGTTCAGGGAAGGGAGAACTTTGTTCTGTGTGTAGTTGGGCAGTTGCATATAAGGTGAGGATGATGAGAGCATAGATGGAAAGAGGAGCATAAGCCCTGGCCGGTGTGGCTCAGTTGGTTGGAGCATTGTCCTGCACTCCAAATGGCCAAGGGTTCAATTCCTGGTCAGGGTACATACCTAAGTTTCAAGTTTGATCCCCAGGTGGGGCCCATATGGGAGGCAACCAATTGATGCTTCTCTCTCACATTGATGTTTCTCTCTCCCTCTTCCTTCCCCTCTTTCTACAAATCAGTAAAAACATACCCTCCAGTAGGATAAAAAAAAAAGAGGAAGAAGTATGTATGCCATCTCCATGTCATGGAGACCAGGGGACCCTGCATATCAAGCTGAGTTTGAGTTTTATCCCGCAGGAAATGGGAGCCTTTGTAGGTTCCCCCTGAGGGGAGGGATGCAGACCCTCTGGGGGTCTGAAGAGGGTTCTGCCTGCAGGAGGTGAACACGTGCTCAGGGAAACACCCAGAACCATGGGACTGAGCAGAACGCCTTCTCAGGAGCCTGAGCCTGCTGGTCCCTGAGAGGCGGGTGCTCTTGGTCCTGGTTCTGCAGCAGGAATGTCCTCTGATGTATGACTCTTCTGTAGCTCACTTGCCCCGAGTCCAGGGGAATGACAGGTTTTGAAAAATGGCAGAAGTACAGTGTGATGGTTAGTTTTCTGTGCCAACATGCTAGGCTGTAGTGCCCAGTTATTTAATCAATCACTAATCTAGGTGCGGCTGTGAAGATATTTATAGGTGTGATTAATACCCACTATCAGTTGAACTGAAGTGAAGAAGACTACCCTTGATAATGTGGGCACCTCTTCTAGCCAGTTGAAGGCCTTCAGAGCAAAAACGAAGGTTTCCTAGGGAAAAAGAAATTCTGACTCAGACTGCAGCATCAACTCGACTGAGTTTATATATATATATATATATATATATATATATATATATGTGTGTGTGTGTGTGTGTGTGTGTGTGTGTGTGTGTGTGTGTGTGTATTTGATTTCAGAGAGAAAGGGAGAGGGATAGAGAGATAGAAACATCAATGATGAGAGAGAATCATTGATCAGCTGCCTCCTGCATGCTCCACACTGGGGACTGAGCCCACAACCAGGGCATGTGCCCTGACTGGGAATCAAACCGTGACCTCCTGGTTCATAGGTTGACGCTCAATTACTGAGCCACACTGGCTGGCCTCGACTGAGTTTCTAGCCTGCCCTATAAATATCAGGCCCATTAGGCAACACACACACACACACACACACACACACACACACACACACACACACACTCCTATATATATTGATACACCAATATCAATAGATAGATGGATGGATGGATAGATAGATAGATAGATAGATAGATAGATAGATAGATAGATAGATACTACTGGTCTTGTTTTTCTGGAGACCCCTGGCTAACACATGGCAGAAATGAAAGTTAAAAATCCAGACAAAGTACCCAGACTGGGACCAGAGGCCAGCCTATCTCCAAGTCCATACAATGCCCTTGGAGCGGGCTCCTGAGGGTGGGTCTGATTATCAAGCACTCGCCCTGCTCAGCTTGATTCAATTATAAGAGGAATGAAGCTGAAAACCTCACTATGGCTCCTCAGAAAAAGTCCTCTGATAGCTTGAGATGTCAACTGAGTCCTGTAGCCAGACTCTGGACAGTGGTTAGCCCCACCTGCTTCTGTGAAAATCCATCATCCTTTGTGACTAGGACTACAACTATAGCTGAAAGCGACTCTTTATGATGTAATTTGGAGTCAGACTCGAGCGGTCCTTCATGGCCACCTTCCCCCTCCTAACCCATTCAGTCTGGAAACACCTACATTCTTATCAACTTCAACTGAGCCGTGACCAGCAGGAGACTTGTGATGATGCTCTTCTGTTTTGCTTTTTTATAAAGTCAATAAAATAATTCTTAAATGCAACTTTTATATTAATGACTTTAAAATACTATCACTTCTGTATAATTCACTGCTTATTTTTGCTACACAATAGTCCACATGGCCTCATACATAGATTTCTGTGAGGCGCTCATGATGGCAAAACAAATAGAAAACGGACCCACCAACCTCAGATGCTTCTGCACCGAGTTCCAGTGTCAGGTTTCCGATAACCCTGCAGTGCATGCAGCCGTGGTGGGTCACTTGGTCCCTCTACCCCTGAGCTTTAGAGACACCAGGGCAGGGGGGAGTTATGAGGTCATCTCATTTTGACATTGACAAGTTGAGGTGAATCTCTCACGGCATATTTCCTCCCAGAAGTAGAAAGCATTACACATTGTCCATATACCAGGCCCCGTGCACATGGGCATTGGGTCATGGACTCCAGTGCTTCTAGCTCTCCGTAGTAAAAGTGACAACTTGTCATGTGTCACTTTAATACTAAACTCTGGGTGAGCTCGGTTTTACCTGTTGTCTGCCTTCCTTGGAGAGGTTTCATGCACATGAACGCACTGAAAGAAGACACATTGTTCAGTTGCCATAGCTCAGCCTATCTGTGCAAATTAGCTACACTCTTGGTTTTGCTTTTTTTGTAATTTCAAGTTCGCTGTGCCTGGATGTCTTGTCATGTCATTACAGAAGCACAAACTTGTGAGTCCTGGAGGGTCTGGCAGGAGGAATTTTCAAATCCCCTGAACAGGTTTCCACGGCCCAGCCATCTGGTCGCCCTAAAATACAGCCAATTGCCATGCTCTGCTTCACCTTCTCCCAAATACCCCATGACCTGGAGATGACTCAGAGCCCCAGAATGAAGAAAATCCTCCGAGTCCCAATCACTTCCTCCATCACATCCTCCAGCCCCACTTACAAAGCAGAAAGGCTCTGGATGAATGAGGAACGTGGAAGCTGAGCCCAGCAAACTCCTCTCTGGATGTGAATGAACGGTTACAACATTCTTCCCAATCTGGGTCAAGGGAGTTCACTTTTTCTGCCTTTAGCCTGCGGGTCTCAGAGGAGACTTGGCAGGTGGACAGCCGGCTGCTTCTTGCAGGCTAGCAGATTGTTTACATCCTCAAACAAAACACACAGAAATGAAAGACGGTCAATAGCAAGTTCTGAGGAGCATGTGGAGCAGCCATCAAACACTGCTGATAAGAATGGAAGTTGGTACAACCACTTTGAAAACCTACCCGCAATAGCTCCAAGAGCTGAAAACACCTTAGTCCCGGCAGCCCCTCTCCGGTATATGTCCGACAGGCGTGCACGCACTGGAATGTCCATAGCAATGCTATTCATCACCGCCCAAGGCTGGAGACAACAGAATGTCTATAAGCAGTAGAATGGACACAAGAGTATATTCACACAATGGAATGCAGCCATGAGAATGATAATCTGTGGCTATGAGCAACATCAGGGAAGAATGTCATAGCGTGATATTGCGCCAAAGAGACCAGACACCAAAAAAGGACATACTGTGTGATTCCACTGGTAGAAACTATGAAAACAGAGCTGATCTACAGAATAGCAATCAGGAGAATGGGTTGCCATTGGAGGGAACATTGTGACAGGAAAGGGTCACCAGGGGACTCTTTGGTGATTAGTAATATTTGATTATCTATTGCCCCCTACTAAATTACCCCCCAAAATTAGGGACTTCAGACAACAACTATTGCCCAGCCAGCATTGCTCAGTGATTGAGCATCCACCTATGAACCAGGAGGTCACGGTTCCTGGGTTGCAGGCTCGATCCTCAGTGTGGGGCATGCAGGAGGCAGCTGATTAATGATTCTCTCTCATCATTGATATTTCTATCTCTCTATACCTCTCTCTTCCTCTCATAAATCAATAAAATATATTTTTAAAAGAAAATAGGACCACATCATTGATGGATGAATGGATAAAGAAAATGTGATATAGATGTGAATACATGTATATAGATACTTACAGGTATAGATGTGTGTGTATATATATATATGAGGGGGACAGGGAGAGCCTGGGTTTGAAGCCCACATGGATACTCTGTGGCTGCCCGAACAAGACCAAGTCGCCAAGCAGAGCGACAAGTGAATCACCCAATTCCTGCTTAGTCACTGCAAGGTACTTTCCACATGGACACATGGAGATGGTTACCAGAGAACTGTCTGCTGGCTGCTCTCGCATCAGCTCAAAGAAAATGTTGTTGTAACCTTTACTTGGGAGGGGGGGAAAAACAGCATCACTTTTCCTTTCCCTTTCTTGTTGGAGAGAGATTTGTTGGCAACACAGTTGAAGTGGTTGTTTTTGTTTACCCTGGAGAAAGTTTCCAGATAGCTCTGAATCCTGAGCTTTGTGCCGGTGGCAGGCCCTTCGAGTCTTAAGCACTTAATGTCTAAGTGTGTAAACAGCCCCCTTCGAGCTGACTGTCCCAGGCTGCCCAGATCCCAGGGCCTCCCATCGAGCTCTCGGATCGCCAGCAAAGTTCTCCCGGCCTGGAGGAGTTAGAGAGCCACAGGTCCAAGTCCTCACTCTGACCTACTATCAGTATTAACTGGGGCACTTCCAACTTCCTGACCCTACTACTTCCTAATTAATAATCATCAGGATTAGTAATGCTTACCCACGGAGTGGTTATGAGAATTAAATGAGGTGATGTGTATGTAGAAGCACCAAACACTGCTTGGCACTAACATAGTAGTTGATTAGTTAAAATGAGTTCACCCCTCCCTCCTCTCTCCTGATCCTTCATTCATTATTTCCCTTTCATTTTCTCCTTTTAAATTCCCTCTCTTCCTCTTCCTTCCTTCCACTCCAAACTTAATCAGTGGCAACACTCTCTTCTCCTCTCTGCTCTCTTCATTCTATATACGTAAATTGCCTTGTTTCAAGTCTCAAACCCCCTCTGCATTCACCGCCATCCCTCTGGCTGGCATAGCCTTGGCATGGTGGCTATTGAAAGCCAGCCAAATTCTGGTTAAAAACACTGCGATTCTTGGCCAGACTTTCTCTCCTTACAAACAAGGGTGATGTTTCAGGCATGGGAAGTCTTCCCATCCATTTAAACCCCAGGGGAAAAAATAGCAACACCTCAGTGTGTGGCCTTAGGTGGACAGCCATGCGAGACTCTGGGTATTGACAGAAATAAATCTGGTGTTTCTGAAAATTGTGAAACATGTGCAGTGAATGTGTCATCCCAACAAAAGTGAGTCAGTCCCCAGGCCTGGGCCCAAATCTGGCTATGTTTGCTTTCTAAATAGAAAGTGTATTCCTGGCCAGCCTAACATTAGCAAATCAGTGGTCAATGAGAGTGGAAAGAGAGAGGCAGAAGAGGAGACATGCAAATCTATACTTTGCAAGAACTATTACTGGAAAAATGAAGTTCTCCCTCTTTGATTTAAAACATATATTTTTTTTCCTCTTTCTTTTCCTTTTCTCTCTATCTTTCTGTCTGCACCAAATTTTTCCTTCCAGCATTATCTTAGCACAGACTTTTACGTAAAGTGGTCTTCAAAAATAGGAACACATCAAGACAAAAAAAAAAAAAAGAAAAATACAAAAGATCAATGAGCTGGCCCTTTGAAAAGATAAACAAAATTGACAAACCTCTAAGCAGACTTATAAAAAGAGAGAGAGAGAGAGAGAGAGAGAGAGAGAGCACCCAAATAAATAAAATAAGAAATGAAAGAGAAGAACAACTATATGCCAACAAATTGGACAACCTAGATGAAATGGATAAATTCCTTACTAACATACAGTGTTCCAAGACTGAATCAGGAAGAATCAGAAAACCTGAGCAGACTGATTACAATTAATGAAACTGAAGTGATAGTCAAAAAACTCCCAGCAAACAAAAGCCCTGGGCCGGATGGCTTCACAGGTAAATTTTAGCAAACATTCAAAGAGGAACTAACACCCATCCTCTTCAAACTATTCCAAAAATTCAATAGAAGGGAAAACTCCCAAGCCAGCATTATCTAATTCCAAAATCAGATAAAGACACTTACAAAGAAAGAAAATTATAGGCCAATATCCCTGATAAATAGAGATGCAAAAATACTCAACAAAATAATAGCAAACCTGATTCAGCAATATATTAAGATCACATACCATGATCAAGTGGGATTTATTTCTGGGATTCAAGCTTGGTACAATATTCACAAATCAATTAACGTGATACACTATATAAACAAAATAAAGAATAAAAACCACATGATCATATCAATAGATGCAGAAAAAGAATTTGATAAAGTCCAGCACCTACTTATGATGAAAACTTTCAATAAAATGGGAATAGAGGGAACATACCTCAACGTAATAAAGGCTGTATATGACAAACCCACAGCCAATATCATACTCAATGGGCAAAAACTACATGTGCTTCCCTTAAGATAAGGAACAAGACAGAGATGTCTACTTTCACTACTGTTATTCAATATAGTACTGGAAGTCCTAGCCACAGCAATCAGACAAGAAGAAGAAATAAAAGGTATCCGGTTGGAAAGGGAGAAGTAAAACTGTCATTATTTGCAGATGACATGATACTGTATATAGAAAACCCTAAAGATCCCTCCAAAAAATGACTGGACCTGATCCATGAATTCAGTAAAGTAGCAAGATACAAAATAAATACCCATATATCAGTTGCATTTTTATATCAGAAAGGGAAACTAAGAAAACAATCCCATTTACAATTGCACCAAAAAGATAAAAATAAAATACCCAGCAATAAATTTAAACAAGGAAATAAAAGACCTATACTTGGAAAACTATAAGGCACTAAAGAAATAAATCAAAGAAAATACAAATAAATGGAAGCATATACCATGTTCATAGATAGGAAGAATTAACATCATTAAAATGTCCATACTACCCAAAGCAATCTATAGATTCAATGCAATTCCTGTCAAAATACCAATGGCATATTTCACAGAACTAGAAAAAATATTTCAAAAATTTATATGGAACTACAAAAAAAAACCCACAAACAAACAAAGAGCCTCAGTAATATTGAGAAAGAAGAACAAAGTTGGGGGTATCATGTGATCCAATATAAAACTATATCAGAAGGCCATAGTAATCAAAACGGCATGGTATTGGCATAAAAACAGACATTCCGATCAATGGAGCAGAATAGAGACCCGGAAATAAACCCATATTTATATGGTCAATTAATATTTGACAAAGAACATACAATGGGGTAAAAACAGTTTATCCAATAAATAGCGCTGGGAAAATTAAATGGATATGTGCAAAAAAACTGAAACTAGATCACCTCCTTTCACCTTATTCAGGAATAAACTCAAAAAGGATTAAAGACTTAAATGTAAGATTCAAAATCATAAAACTCTTAGAAGAATATCCAATAAACACTTTATCACTCTTAGTAACAATTTTTGGATATATCTGCTTGGTTAAGGGAAACAAAAGAAAAATAAACAAATGGAAGTACATCAAACTAAAAGATTTTGCACATCAAAAAAAAAACAAAAAAAAACAAAAACGAAGAGATGCCCTAGCTGAGTTTGCTCACTGGTTAGAGCGTCAGCTCGTGGACTGAAGGGTTGTGGGTTCAATTCTGGTTAAGGGCATGTACATCAGTTGCAGACTCGATCCCCAGCTCTGGTTGGGGTGGATGCAGAAATCAACATCCCCAAGTGGAATCGATTTGTCTCTCACATCCATGTTTCTCTCTGTCTCTTCCTCTCCCTTCCACTTTCTCTAAAAATTAATTGAAAAAATATCCTCAGGGGAGAATTAACAAACAAAAAAACCCCACAAAAACAAAACAAAAATAGACAATCTACTAAATGGGAGAACATATTTGCCAATGATACATCTGATAAAGGATTAATATCCAAAATTTATAAAGAACTCATACTACTCAACACCAAAACCCCAAACAATCCAATTAAAAAATAGGCAAAGGATCTGAATAAACACTTCTCCAAAGAGGATATACAGATGGCGAACATACATAGGGAAAGATGCTCAGTGTCACTAATTGTCAGAGAAAAGCAAATTAAAACACAATGAGATATCATCTCACACCATAATGACTCTCATCAATAAATCCACAAATGTCAAGTGTTGATGAGGATGTGGAGAAAAGGGAACCCTCATACACTGTTGGTGGGAATGCAGACTTGTGCAGCCAGTATGGAAAACGGTATGGAGTTTCCTCAAAAGATTAAAAATGAACCTGCCTTACAACCCGGTGGTTCCACTTGGGGATGTACAGAATGGTCATTATAGTCAATTATACTGTATTGCATATTTGAAAGTTGCTAAGAGAGTAAATCATAGAATTTTTCATCAAAAGAAAAATAAATGTTATAACTAGGTATGGTGGTGGATGTTAACTAGACTTATTGTGGTGATCATTTTGCAATATATACAAATAATGAATCATTAATATCTGAAACTAATATAATGTTATAAGTCCATTCCACCAATTAAAATATTTTAATTATTAAATATTAAATATTTTCCAAAATAAAAACAAAAATTAAAAAAGAAGAAAGAAAACAGAACCATAAAGCTGCATCGAGACAGCCTGGGTAATTGGATGCTGTAACCTTCAGAGTAAGATAGGCCTGGGTTCAAACCCTGGTCCTACCTTCAACTAACTGTGTGTGTGTGAGACAGAGAGAGAAAGAGGAAAAAAAACCCTATCTCAGGCTTAGTATCACTTCCACCAATAGGAACCTCCTGCCTCTTGCCTGTGAAGATCAAAGACTGGCATCAGCAGAGCCTAGGCCACGACAGGTGCCCAGCGTCTGAGTCACCTTTCTCTTCCTTTCCCTGGGAAGGTAAGTTTCCGGAATGCGATGCCTCTTCACTCCCTGAGCACCCGGGGCTGCCCCTGCTGGAGGGTGTGAGCGCTGAGCCTTCCGGAGCAGCAATAACCGCAGCAGCTACGACGTCAGCTTTGCCTCTCCACTCCAGACACAGATTCTAGAGAAGACAAGCAACGCAGGGCCCGGGCCTCCTGGTGCCAGCATCCCTGGCCAGCCAGATGTCTGAGTCACGTGGGCTCCGTGGTGCCAGAGGAAGTGATGCAACCACCCTCCAGCTTTGGGTCAGCCAGGAGGAAAGTGTCCTGTTACAGCGTATGTGGGGCTGGCTTCAGGGCTCCAGGCCTGTACCCTGTCCCAAACCCACAGCAAACAGGCTGCAGGAGAGCCCGTCTCTGTGCAGACACTGCCTGCTGTGTACTCTGCTGGTGCGCCGCCATCAGGCCCCAGGGAGGGCCTAGCCACGCACAGCATGGCTAGTCCATGGTTTCTTCTTTCCTCTTACTCCAGCCCTGACTACAAACACCTGTTTCCTTTGGCTGGGACCCCATGGGGTACAGCTATTCTATTGACTTCATATGCATAGCAGGCATATAATTGAATTCAATTATAATAACTACACTCATTAAAAACCTATGTAATGTTCATTAAGCAGCCTAGGTAATATGCAATTAATATTAACATATGAATTGTGCATTGGGTCACTAATATGCACATTATGTCTAATATTCAACGCGTGTATTAATTACAGCGCATGCCAGAAAAACACGGCATTCAAAGCTTGCAGGCCCGTCCCAGTTAGAAACCCTTTTGATCTCATACAAATCCCTTTTATGGAGCATCTTTTTCATTAATTGGAACATATGCGTTTCAGCTCTTTACACAAAGGTGGCTGCTGGCGAGAAAGGACTCAGAAGCTGGTGAGTGGAGGTGAGTAAACTCGAGAAGCCTGTATGGAGTGTATCCTGGAGAAGGGCCATGACCTTGAGGGCAGAGTTCAGACTTCTGCGTTCTGCCCTGGCCTTCACCAAGACTTCCCTTGCCAGTCACTCCCACCTGCATAATAGCACTTGACATCACCAAGACATTAAATAGATTATCTCATTAGGGGGACAACTAACATGTTTTGGAAATGCAGAATGGCAATCGTGCTGAGTATGGCTGCCAGCAAGCTCCCCATGGAAAGTTTCTGCATTAAAGAAAAGTGCCTGCTCCATCGCCCCAGCTGCCCTCGACACGGGTAAGTTTGTCCAATGGCGCTCCACTGTGACAAGCAGGCCTGGGGAAGGCTGCCCCTCAGGGGAGGCTCTCTCAGAGCTTCTCCTCACACTGCATGCTTGGCATTGCCCGGTGCTTGGAGTTACCATGTCCACTTTACAAACTTGGGGAAGTGAGGCTCTGGTGAGTGAAGCGAGTTACCCAAGGTCAACTCCGCAGGCCTCCCTGGCACGAAGGAGATGACAGGAAATGGCCAGAGAGGCCTGTGTCCTAATTCCTGGCAGCGGGTTTCTGCCTCTGCATCCAGCCTTCCTCCACTTTGGCTGAAATTAGCCGACCGCTGACTGCTCACCGCCTCACCTCCCTGTCCGCTGCTGCCTATCAGGGAAGCCCTGGGAATCCCACCTCTAAAGGAACAGTCAGCGCACGCTGTTCCCCTCCAACAGTCACTGGAGTATTCATTGACCACCGCCTCGAGCCAGGCCCCGTGCAGGACCCCGAGGCGAGAAACACCAGCAAGGTCACACTGGGTGTGGGTGTTGCTCTCCGTCGTCTCCGCCTCTCTAATCTTCATCCTCCTGAGTGGGCCTCTCTCTCCATGGCACGTGTCCTTTTCTTTCTCTCCACACCATGAAGCACTGGGTGTCTCTCAGAACAGACTAAAACCCACTGAACACTTGACTCAGCATCCTCAGCGCCACCCTCAGCCCCCACCCACGCTGTCTCACTCTGCTTGGTTTTTCTCACTGGCCTAGGAGAGCACTTTGTCCTGCATAGGTGTGTGGCTCATCACTGCGTTTCTTGAAAAGATCCAAACCAGAGCCACCTCCTCCAGGAAGCCCTCCCTAATACCCCCAAGCAAAGCTGCTGCTTCTGCCCCCATCTAGCATGTCTAGATCCCTTTGTGCTTAAGGCACTTCACAGGGATAATTTATTTACCCACTTATCCTCTACTGCTCCCCCTCCCAACACACCAACCGTCGGAGCCACCAGTGTGTCTTTTTGATCCCCACACAGTAGGGTCACAGACAATTGGTCAAACTAATGAATCCATCCATCCCAGAAAGCGCTCCAGGGAGTCACGTGGAAGAAAGAACCGGCAGTCTGGAGTGAGGGGATCTGAATTTGATCCCTGCTTTTACATTCTCAAGCGAAGCAACCTGGGGCAAGCCACTTGAGCTCTTCGGTCGCTCTGGAGTGAGGGAGGGGGTCCCTGTAAAGATCACAATCCTTTCTTCACAGTCTTGTGGACTCATAAGATATTGTACCTGGTCCAGAGGCTGGGGCTGCTCATCTTCTCCCTTCTCTCCAGCCACCTGCCAGTTCTCCTGGCCACTGCCCTGGGAAGCTGAGGTGGGGCAGGGCCGCTCACAGGCAAAGGGGCCCCAGGCCCTGGCTGCTTCTTGGATCATGAGACTGAGTCTCCCACATCACGCGGGTGTCCTGAGCTGGAAGAAGGAACCTCACGTTTGCCCAGCACCCACTTGATACCTGGTGCTGACACCCCTCACCTCACCCTCTGTCTCCTGTGTGAAGGGAAATGAGGTGCTGCCTGCCAGTGTGATTTGTGAACTGTAAATCAGGATGCAAATTTTCGTGGTTACCTTTCTAAGAGGAAACAGAGGCCTCAGGCAAAGAATTCAGGGCTCACCCCTGCTCCCCTCACCCACCTTCCCAGAGTCTGAACCTGCAGAGGGCAAAGGCCCCGCCTGGACAGGTTCGCGATTGGAAATGATGTTGGAGAGGAGGGCTGATTCATACCTATTCACTGACTCCTGGATGCATCCATTCGCGCGCGCACACACACACACACACACACACACACACACTCACTCACTCATCCACCCATCACTTGTCTGTCTGTTTGCTATGTATGCATGCAGGGTGTGTGTGATGCCGGCTCTGATTGGGAGCACATGAAGGGGTCCATGTGACTCGGGTGTCTGCCCTGGAGGAGTTGAGTTCCCCATTGACCGCTCAGCTGAGTGCACACATGAAGCAGGGAACAGGCATGCAAGCAGGTCACTGTGATGTGCCTTCTAAGCCTTGACCGGGGCTCCAAAGACAGACTCAACCTCTGTGCCAGGCTGGAGTGCTGATGGCAGGGCTGAGTGCAGGGAACAGGACTGTGGGAATCTAGAAGGCCAAGCCAAATAGTTATTTGTTGCCCCAGGCAAACAGGAGCCACTGAAAGCCTCAAAGCAAAGAGCTGTCCCAAGTACTCATCCAGCTCCTGCTGCAATTCCCCGGCAACTTGGTCTGCTCTGCTGCAATCCCCACCCACCCACCCCCGTGGCCAGAGTCAAAGCCATTGGTGTCCCAGTGCTAGGAAGCATTCCCTGCGTGACCTGGGCAAATCACTTGATTCCTTTGAACCTCAAAATAATACAGCATTTTTCCCCTCCTTACTGAATGGTGGAGCCATACTTGAAAGCATTATGCTCAATGGTTAGGGTGCAGGCTCAAAGGTCAGACCCAGCGAACGTGCCAACTCTGTTATTTGGGGACCACTTCACTCCTTGGATCCTCAGTTTTCCCACCTCTAAAATGGGCATGAACCCATTTCCATTGTGGTTGTGTAAATTAAAAGAGAAAATGCATGTAAAAGGATTAGCACAATGCTGGCACATAGTAGGCACACAATACAATATGATGAGCATCATCATTTTTATGTCTTTATTAATATAGATAGGATAACTGCTTGACACTTGAGATTCTATCAGAACTTCCAGTTCTTGCCTCCCACACTCCCAAAGATCTCAGGCCAAGCCCAGATGCCACGCCCATGCAGCACCCCCTCCCAGAGTTCCAGTTTGCATTCTGAGAAGGAAACAACTGCCAAAGAAAATCCAACTGCATGGCTTTCCTCTCAGAGAGAAAAATTAAAAATGTAAAACACTTGCCGGAACACACCACTTCTTGTCCCAGGGACTTCCTACAAGTCTGAGGGCCTTTCCACAGCACTCCTGGCCCAGGCCTGCCACCAGGACATTTCCCGGCACACACGGCTGGTGCCCCCAGCCAGACTCCGAGAAGAGCGCGGGGGAAGGTCCTGCTGGGTACAGAGGTACCCGAGGCCAAACGGTGCCCGCTTCTCGGCCTCGCTGCCCTGCAGGGAAGGTGGGGCAGACGTTGGGCTGTGTCCAGGGTTCTGGGGAAGAAGCCCTGTTTACCTCCAGGATAGAAGATGCAAAGCTTCGAACCACCCTTGGCATTGTGCTGCCTCCCTGGCGAGAGAAGGCCCTCCTGAAAAACCAGAGAAGCTATGTTGTGCCGTGTCTCCTGCCCTGTTCTGTTCTCCATCTGGGCAGGGCGGGGACTTCACCCCAAGCCCCTCCTTGGGCTGGGGAGGACACCTCATCCCCACAGTGCAGAGGAAGGAGATGCTGGGTGCTCCGCTGGGCTCCCTGTGTGCCGGAGTGGCTCAGACTCGTGACCACACATTGGGAGCCGGTGACGCAGCCCCTAGCACACAGTAGGTGCTCCCAAAACAATAAATGATTAAGCAGGTTATCAGATTCCCTTGCAATTCACTGCTCTATTATCTCATGTAATGCTCATGCTAACCCTGCAGACGCTTTGGAGAAAGGAGGCTCAGAAAGGCTTTCAATGAGTTGACCAAGGTTCCCAGGGTAGAAAGTGACAGTGCTGGGACCGGAGCCACGTCTGTCTGACTCAAGGCTCTCCCTCTCAGAAAAGGGGGGGGAGGGGTCTCCATGTTGACAAGCCTCCAGCTTCCAGACCCTGCCCACAGAGTGCTGCCTGGGGAGGGAGACTGAGCCTGAACACTGATGGCCAAGGCCCTGCTTCTGACCAGGAAGACAGCCCAGGGAGAAAATGCAGGAGGGGATAAAGGAAGTGGCCTCAATGCTGAGCAGGGGGTGGGAGGAGCAGAGGGCACACCATGAGTGTTATGGGTGAGTGAATCAGCACAGAAGGGCTTTCACACCCAGCGCTGCACACAGGCAAGGCACTAATTGCCCTCATGTCAGTGGAGGTCAGGAGGGCTCCGTGCAGGAGGAACCTCGCCAACCCAGAGCCTGGGAGTCGAGCAACAACAATACAAAGGAGAGCTGCCGTTCAGGAATTGCCTACACTATCCAGATACTCTGCGCATAACTGTACCCAGTCCTCACAACCACTCCACGAGGTGAGAGCAAGGGTCCCATTTTGCAGATGAGAAAACCGAGGCTCAGGTCATGTCACTGGCCCCACAGCTGTTAAGTGGCACAGTCAGGATTTGCACCCAACATCTGACTGACTCCAATGCCTGTTCTACTTCCTAAGCTCCGATAGCTACAGGGGCCAGGCAGGCTACACAAACGAGGGAAGCATGGCGGGCCTAATAGGACGTAGTGGGGGCTGGAGAGAGCTGGAGAGCTCACACTCTGTCTACAGGGGCAGCTGCTCCTCAGCCTCAGCCACATCTTGCCATTTGAGAATGTGCACCCCGCCAGGCCAGGTCTTCTCATGTCAGCAAAAGCCAGATCTAAGTTCTACCTCTGGATGTAAAATCCAAGAGTTAAGTATTCAGGATTCATTTTTAAAATTTAGAAACACTTGGCAGTTTCAGCAAAGCCTGTCTGAAAGATGGATATAGCCATTTTGCAATCTCTGTACTATAGTGAAGGCGGTAGAGAGCCCCCCGTCACTAGAGGCACGCAGGCATATTCTGTACTATTGACCGAGGTGTGGTGAAGAGCAGCGGGAGAGGAAGCGGCTGGGAGTGGACCTGCACGAACCCCTGAGTCGGCAGAGGGGGAGTGGGCAGGTGCCCTCAGCCAGGAGAATGCTAAGAGCAAAGGTGCGGAGCCAGGAACAGTCCTTCATCCTCATTCACTCCCAACTCCAAAGCCTTCAGTGGTTCCCCATTTCCCTCTGACCTCGGCATTCAGGTATATAGCTCTGCCCTAAACGACCATTACGTGGGTCTGGGAAAGGCCAGCCTCAGTGATTCCCAGACCTGCCTCCAGATCCCCCCGCTCTCTGCCCAGGCCTCTCTAAGCCACTTCTCCAAACTGTCATCCACTCCTAATCTTCACTGCCCAACAGAAAGGACCACAGAGGATGGCTGCTTGTCATGGCTTTTCTCCCCAACTGGTCCACATCTCCTGGTGCTCACTGTAGCCCTAGTGCTCACTGCACCCTTAGTGCTCACTGCACCCCTACTGCACACAGACCTCTTTGCTGGGCCTTCAGGCCACCACCATGGACAAGACAGATATGGTCTCCTCTGTACTCACAGTTCCTCTGAGCCCACACCATGTCCAGTCCAGTCCTGGCCACACAGGAGGGACCCAGCAAGGCCATGCTAAGGGGAAGCCAATGTGGATGAGATGGGGGTAGCTTTGACCGCCCTGCGCGCCCCTGCACCTCCTCCCCACAGACACCCAGCCCCAGTAGTTCTTCCTTAATCTCTCTTCCGGGCATTGGAAGAGGCACCATCGAAAAAAGAGCCTTGGGAACCTATAAAGAAAGTAGTCAGAAGGTGGTGTCTTTCTTCTTTTTTCCGAATGTTCTCACTCCCCCACCAACCATGGCAAAGGCCCAGACACACTACTCCTCTAGTTGGATGCTGGCCTTGCCTCTGCTGTGGCAGGCAGCCCTGCGCTGGCTGCCAGGGCCTGGGGTGGAGTCCAAATAGCCCCCTCCCCTCTCAAGGAGACCAAGAGCCAAGAGCTCAACCCCAGGCACCCAGCCAGGTTCCCTTCAAGCCAGGGCCTGAGCACATGGACCCTAATCAACTAAAACCCCCCACCCTTCCTTCTGCAAACACCCTCTCGGCCAGCGCAGGGCGGGCCCGCAGGCAGGGCTGATCTTCCTGACCTCCCTGCCCGGCCCACACCTCAGAAGCTGGCCCAGGACCCCCACCCCTGCCAGCGTCAGCTGGCTCACCCGCAAAGGGCTCATGGGGAAGGTTCCATCCGCGCCCTCCGGACGGACGAGGAGAGGGCCCGGGTCAGAAAGGATGCTGACTCGGCCGGACTGGCCCTCACTTCCTCCATGCTGTGCTCCAGTGCCCCCTTATCAGGGAGGCCTGCCCTCGCCTCCTGCAGTTGCGTACACAGCCCACGGCCGCCTGTGCCTGGCCAGGCTCTCCTTTTTCTGTATGGGAATGTTTCACCATCTGATACAGCATCCTGTGCTCATTTGTGGGGAATTCACCAGAACAAAAGTTCCATGAGGACAGGGCACCACCAGTTCTCAAGTTCCCAGTTCTTAGCAGATGCTCAGTGAGTGTTGGAGGAAGGGAAGGAAGGACAGAGGGAGGAAAGGAAGGACAGAGGAAAGGGAAGAAGGGAGGGAGGGAAGGAGGGAGGGAGGGAGGGAGGGAGGGAGGGAGGGAGGAAGGGAGGAAGGGAGGGAGGGAGGAAGGGAGGGAGGGAGGGAGGAAGGGAGGAGGGAGGAGGAGGAGGGAGGGAGGGAGGGAGGGAGGGAGGGAGGGAGGAGGAAGGGAGGGAGGGAGGGAGGGAAGAAGGGAGGGAGGGAGGGAGGGAGGGAGGGAGGGAGGGGGGGAGGGAGGGAGGGAGGGAAGAAGGGAGGGAGGGAGGGAGGGAGGGAGGGAAGAAGGGAGGGAGGGAGGGAGGGAGGAGAAGGGAGGGAGGAAGGGAGGGAGGGAGGAAGGGAGGGAGGGAGGGAGGGAGGGAGGGAGGAAGGAAGGGAGGGAGGGAGGAGGGAGGAGGGAGGGAGGGAGCAAAAGGGGAAGCATCCTTAGAGAGGGTGGGCCCTGGTTAGTCTCTCTCTCCCCAGCTGTCATCTCTCCTGCAGAACTCCCTCAGGCCAGTGGTCTCATAGCCTTTCGAGAGAAATGACTTCAGCTACCACTGTTTGAACCACCCTTTAACCAGGGCCACTCAGCACCAGACAGCGCAGACACATGACCCCATTCATCTTCTCAGTGACTCTGAGGAGCCTGTGGTTGTTCTGACTGTGGCTTGCCCGACCTCGGCACTGTTGACATCGGGGCCAGGTCACCCTTTGTTGCTGGGTCTGTCCTGTGCATCTAGCCAACCCCTACCGGGTGACAGCAGTACCCACCCAGCTTTGTGACAACTAAAAATGTCTCCAGACATTGCTAAGTGTCCTCTGCAGGCCAAGTCGTCCCATTCAAGAACCTCTGTGTTAATTCCCCAAATGAGGAGAGGGAGGCCCAGAGAAGGTACGCTGCCCAAGGCATCAACGGAGACTGGAATTCACCTGGGTCCCTCTTGCTTTAGGGCCAGTGTTCTCTCCAGCTGCACCCCCCAACACACACACACACACACACACACACACACACACACACACACACACACACCTTGGTACTGCAGGACCAGCAAACTGTTGCTGGGAAGACACCTCTGGTGTCCCAGCAATGGCAGAGCAAGGCTCTAACGTGCGAGCAGGCCTTCCCAAGCAGCCGAAAAACACTTACTCACACTCTGGCTGTGCCTGGGAAACATCGGCAGTGATAAATCAGATCTCTTAATTATCTGTGATTTCTGCAGCCGGCCAAGATTTCCTTTCGTGACAAATATTTGCTCTGAAATTCCTCTCCCCCTGAAAAGGAACAGCAACAGCATGCGCGAGCCCTGGAGCTGGTCTCCTTGGGGTGAGCCCAGCCCTCTCTGGTCATCCCTCCAGTCCCACCCCACCCGGCGAGAGCAGGGCTCCTGCCTGGCATGCCTCTGCCCTCCGTGCATTCAGTGGGGAAGAAGGGTTTCTGAATTGGAGATGTTGAAATCACGGTGAGGGAGAGAGAAAGACAGAAAATGAAAGGGCACAGGGCCAGGGGTGAAAAGGCCAGGGTTCAAGTCTGCTCCAACATGCAGCAGGAAAAGCTGCTCCACCCTTCTCGGGCCCCTGCGCACTGTCAGGAGAGTGTCCAGCATCTCAGCCTCCACAACTTTTAGCTCCTCACCCTCTGGGAAGGAATGTCTCCCATCACTTTCCAATTGGATGCATTGGAATAATCTCATCTCCCCCCACTCCTCCCTCCGCCCCCCAGTCATGCTGTACCTAGTTACTCACTTTAAAACATGATTTTGCATGTGTTACTGTTTTGAAGTGAACACTTTTCCTTCTTCTCTTCCCAGAAAACTCCTATTCACACTCTGAAACCCAATACAAATATCCCTTCGTTCTTCAACCTCCAGCCCCAACCCAGACCATGTCCGTCCCTTCCTCTCTGGGATTCCTCAGCACCTTGTATGAACATTAGTTGAACTTGGTGCCCTCTCTTAGGGATCTTTGTGTAATAGGAGTCCAGGGAGGAGCTGACTCAGCAACCAGAGCAACTAGAGCTCGCCTGCTGAGACGTGAGAAACATTCAGATTATTTTCTTCCAGGGCCTTCCTTTCTACCCAGCATGGTTTTCCTTGGTTCACTGACACATACAACTTTCATGGATGCATCTTCTAGATCAGTGGTTCTCAACCTTCTGGCCCTTTAAATACAGTTCCTCATGTTGTGACCCAACCATACAATTATTTTCGTTGCGACTTCATAACTGTAATGTTGCTACTGTTATGAATCGTCATGTAAATATCTGATATGCAGGATGGTCTTAGACAACCCCTGTGAAAGGGTCGTTCGACTGCAAAGGGGTTGCGACCCACAGGTTGAGAACCGCTGTTAGATAAACTTGCAGAGTCGCTTTCAAGCACTCAAAGACTCTCACCCTAGTTTGTGCTAGATTCTGAAGCAGGTGACACGGGGCCACAGCTTCCTGTGACAACAATCTGGGCTCTGGCTACAGAGGGGTGCCACTGTCATAGAGCGAGGCTCACTGAAGACACCTGACCCCAATCAATATCTTTCCTCCTGGTGTAGAAAGGCAGAGGGGCCGAAGCGGGGTGCCTGGTCCAGGATGACAGAGAGCAGAAATCGGGTGCCCACCTGGGCAAGTCAGCCTCCAGCCATAAATCCTCATGGGCCACCCAAAACCCAGCTGGACCAGCGACTGTCCTCTGCTGGTCTGATCCCGGTCGGGGCGGGAAGCACAGGTCAATGGCCTGCCTCAGGTATGCTGCCCAGAGCGAGCTGCCTGTCCTTCACTGGGGTCCTGCAACGCAACGCCCCACCCTGAGAGAAGGCCTATGCCTTCTTGAACCTGTGTGGCCGGTGGTAACCCGCACATGAGGTTCCTGGTGGAGGCTGGGTTTGCAGATCTGCACGCATTCACACAGAGGGGCACCCCTGATCCTTTATGTCCCCAAAGCCCTGAGTTTATTAAACTGCAAATATATTTGGAATGTTGCTGCCGTGTAATCATTCAGAAAGTGGCTCCATGCCTCACGGAGGAGTTACCAGGAGAAGAAAACCCCCAAACTTGTATTTGATGGGAAAGGACCGGACTAAGGGTGCGGGTAGGTAAGTGACTTAAGGGACAGGTGGCACGGGGACGGAGTGACATTCAGGAGCTTGGCTGTAACTCTTTAGACAGTTGGCTCCCCAGTCAGTTCCTCCTGCGCTAGTCCTCATCTTGGTTCAGGAGCCTGGGAAGGTGGGGCGACAGGGAGGTGATGGACTTTGGCGTGAGTCTACGGAGTTAGGGTTACCTGGGCAACATCCAAGTGACGATGGATAGAATATGGATCTATGAGCCGGTACCTCAGGGCAGAAGTGGAGGCTGCAAGCCCAGCATAGAAGTTGTTGTTAAACCCATAGGAAAAGGTGCATCTGCTGGAGAGGGTGGAGAAAGAGAAGAGGGGGCCTGGAGCAGAGCCCACAGACGTGCAGCCTGGAAGGGACAGTCAAGAGGAGAGATTTCCTACAAGAAGGGAGAGGGCTCAGCATGGGTCAGGGAGAGCCAGGGGCAGGAAGACACTCGGCAGAGGGCCAAGGGAGAAGCGCCAGCACAGCGCCTGGCAGCTGGAAGGTGTCCTCAATACCGGCAATTTACTACCCAGTTGTAATCACGTGAACAAAGAGAGCGGTCACCGAGGTACTGAACCCCCAAGACCAAACGCCAAGCACGTTCCCTACATAGTTCGCATGTTCTTCTTAGCCACCCGGGGAGGAGGTACTGTTTTATCCCCATTTTAAATTTAAGGTGAATGAAGCACAAAGAAATGACTAGAGGTGGGTAACACCCTGGTTGACAGGTGGAGAGCCTGAGCACAGGAGAATGAGCCCGAGTGCCTACCAGGAGAGCGGGCACCTGAGCCCCTGGCCAAGAAGTGAACATCACCCGGTCAAAGCCCTGCTCCACCCACCAGCTGCTGCTGGGAAGTGTCGCCCGCCCGCTGGGAGACCGGAGCACAGACAGCCCAGCACATCTTGACTCCCAGTCAAAGGGCTCAGAAGCAGCTGCCAGGGGCCCCTGGCTGCCAGACAGTGATTACAAAACGACTTCTGATGATTTAACTGTAAATGCATCTGAAACACACGGACTGAATTTCTCTTGAACGACACATTACATGTTTCATTTAATTAAAAAAAAAAAAAAAAAAAAAAACGGGAGGGGGGTAGGGGGACTCTGTTGGAAAATTGTAAAGGAGAAAAACAAGGTGGTAATTATGTGGGGGTCAAAGGGTATGGAAAGCGGGAGGTGGCAGAGAGAGAACACTTTCCACACCCCCCAAGTGCCAAGCAAGTGAGAGATTTTACAAAAGACTGTGAGTGTCTTCTGCCTTCACGGGTGTGTGTGTGTGTGTGTGTGTGTGGGTGTGGGTGTGTGTGTGTAACTGCTAGGAAAAGAAGGAAGATGACAGATAGATAGATAGATAGATAGATAGATAGATAGATAGATAGACATGTGTATATGAACCATCTTCTCTTTATATAGCTATAAAATATATATAATTATGTGATTTAAAGAACAATTCCATATATAAAATTAAATTGTATTTTAATTTTAATGTATTTAAATGGAAACGTTATATATGCAATGGTTTTTTCTCGAGCAGTTTCTTGGAGAGAGAGAGAGACATATTCTTATACCTATATATAAAGGAAAGATGGTTCATGTTATACATGTATGTATGTATACATGTGGCCTCTGAGCCTGTCTGTCCAACTCAAGGTCATGAGAAGCAGGCCCCATCCTCATGGGACTGAACTAGACACATGGGGAGGGGCTGTCTCCATGCAAAGCAAGGAGCTCCTGCCCGGGGACCCAGCGATCCCTCACATCTTCACACCTGGCTTCTTCTATGACCAGATATTTCCAAACCATCAGTATGTACAGCCTCGTCTCCTGGGGGTCACAGTTACTGGCTGAAAACCTCCAAAGGGGTGGAGAGGATCCCACAACTTAAAGAAAAACAAAAATCACCTTTGCCAGAAAGAGGCCACCAGCTCAGAAGCTCTGGTTTCAAATTATGAGGAGCCCAGGGTTACCGTCTAGGCCAGGGGTGGGCAAACTTTTTGACTCAAGGGCCACAATGGGTTCTTAAACTGGACCGGAGGGCCGGAACAAAAGCATGGATGGAGTGTTTGTGTGAACTAATATAAATTCAAAGTAAACATCTACACTAATAAAAGAGAAACATGGTAATTGGCGTACGACCGCTACCCTTTTCATTGGCTAATCAGTGAGATATGCAAACTAACTGTCAGCCAAGATGGTGGCCAGCAGCCAGGCAGCTTGAAACTAACATGAGGCTTGGTTGCCTCAGTGACGGAGGAAACCAACATTCCCCACCTGCAGGCTGCAGAGGCCGGCAGTTTAAGAAACTCTGTAACAAATACCGCGGGACTTCAGCCAGCAGATTCGCAACATTGTAAGCAAAGGCCAGAAACCTACTTTCAGGCGGAGGCCTCAGAGCTGGAGCCAAGCCTCAAAGCTAAAGCTGGCCCAGAATAAAAAAAGAAAAAAAAAAGAAAAAAAGGAGCAGTTGGGAGCTTCAGTCACCCCCAGCCTGAAAACAGCCCTCAGCCCCTCACCCAGACTGGCCAGGCACCCCAGTGGGGACCCCCACCCTGAAGGATGTGTGACCAGCTGCAAACAGCCCTCATCCCCTCACCCAGGCTGGCAAGGCACCCCAGTGGGGACCCCCACCCTGATCCAGGACACCCTTCAGGGCAAACCAGCCGGCCCCACCCATGCACCAGGCCTCTACCCTATATAGTAAAAGGGTAATATGCCTCCCAGCACCGGGATCAGCATGACAGGGGGCAGCGCCCAAACCCCCTGATCACACTGCGGCTCTGTGTGTGACAGGGGGCGGGGCCACAACCTCCCTATCCACCCTGCTCTGTTCGTGACAGCGGAAGGCGCCCCAACCCCCTGATCAGCCCTGCTCTGTGCCTGATAGGGGGGAGCTCCCCAACCCCCCCCCCCCCACGGGCCCTGCTCTGTGTGTGACGGGGTAGAGCCATAACCTCCCCATCGGCCCTGCTCTGTGTATGACGGGGGCAGCGCCCCAACCCTGATTGGCCCTGCTCTGTGTGTGACAGGGTACAGAGCCCCAACCCCCATGATGGGCCCTGCTCTGTGCATGACCGAGGGTGGCGCCGCAACCTCTCCATCGACCCTGCCTTGAGTGTGACAGGGGACGGTGCCCCAACCCCACAATCGGCCCTACCCTGAGCGTGACTGAGGGTGGCATCACAACCTCCCAATCTCCCTGCTCTGTGCATGACAGGGGGCAGCGCCCCAACTCCCCAATCGGCCCTGCTCTGAGCCCGACCAGGGGCTGCACCTAGGGATTGGGCCTGCCCTCTGCCACCCGGGAGCAGGCCTAAGCCAGCAGGTCGTTATCTCCCGAGGGGTCCCAGACTGCGAGAGGGCACAGGCCGGGCTGAGGAACCCCCCCTCCCCCCCAAATGCACAAATTTTTGTGCACCGTGCCTCTAGTCATTACATAAAAGGGTACGGTCTTTTTTTTTTTTTTTTTAGTTTTATTCATTTCAAACGGGCCGGATCTGGCCCGCAGGCCGTAGTTTGCCCATGGCTGCTCTAGGCTCTGAGGCAGTGGTAAGTGGTGGTGGTGGTTTATTTCGTGTTCTTCCTCCCAGTAAATCCTAAATCCTGTTCTGTTTTCCTTTCTCTCCCGACCTAACCTCTCAGCGCTGTTAGGAAATAGTTTTGGGAAACACTTGTTCAAAACACAACAGCAGAAAATGGGTGAGCAGCCAATCCGTTTTTCAAAGAAACTATTTGGCAGCCCTGGACACATTACCACGCTGGTACGAGCCTCGACTGCAGGCTGCAGATGTCAGGACTGTGCGTGTTCAGAAATATGCGCAACTGGAACCTCCATCGGAATGCCTGGCCCTACCGACATTGCAAAACGCTGGCCAAGAGCAGGAAGACCATTGGGTCACAGGCTTTTCCCTGAGCAGAAGTGGGGCTCAGCAAGCTACAGCTCAGTTGTCAATAGGGTCTAGAAATTCCTTGGCTCAACCCAATCAAACTGGACCTTGCCCTGCTGTCTCTGTTGAAAATGATGGCCTTTTAGGAGAGTCCTATCAGTCAAAGGGTGTGGGAATCTATGCCGAGGCTGCAGTGGGATGGGCATGAACCCTGCCAGCATCTGCCAGTGCTTCCGGAGCAAGGCTAGAGTTAACCCTTGACTGGATGAAGAAAGTGAGAGAACCCGCTGCTGCCGTCAAGAGCTCAGACTCGGGAGCCAGATGGTGTCTATTCAAACCTCAGCTCTGAAACTTACTTGTTATAGGATTTGGGACAAGTGGCCACCTCTCTGTGCCTCAGTTGCCACACCTATAAAATGGGCATGATAATAACTGTACCTATAGTAGAAAGACAGTATAAGGATTAAATATGATGACTATGACAAGGAATTAGCAGAGTAAGTTCTCAATAGATGGTAGTTGTCATCTTTGTTGTTAGTTTCAGCTCACCATCATCAAAAAGGAGCAAAAATGTGCTTCGCCTAAAGTGGTACTAGCAAGAAACTGTATGTGAACCCCTTCTGCTAAGCACCATAGGGATATTTCTTAACCATGGACACTATGCCCAAAATTACACTATACTTACTCATCTCATTACTAATTCATTGATTGATTCATCCTTACATTCATTTAGCATTAGCTCTGAGGGAGAGCCATTTGAATAAGACGCGGTTCCTACTGTAATTCCTAGCCTCATTAAGCAGATAAATGTGGGCAGAATGATGATACAAGGCACAGCCACCCCCATTCTAAACAGGGGAGTCCACAGAAGGCAGAGGAGGAGCAATGAGATCTGACGTGAGGAGTCCTGGAAGGCTGCATGGTGGTGGCATTGAGGTTAACCTTGAAGATGAGCAGGATGTCCATAATTATAGAGAGAAAGCACTATATGCAAGGAAAGAGGTCAGAATCGACGCTCGGAGACATCGGGGGCCTCACCACCTAAGCAGAGAGCCAGTCTTTGGGAAGCTGGGCCTACGGTGCTTGTTAGGAGCCTGTGAGAACTGAAACCAGAGATGAAACAGGGGTCAGATCAGGGAAGAGCCAACTGTCCTGCTCAGTCCCTCCGGACATCACCGGTCACAGGGCGCCTTCTCAGACACCTCCTCTGGCCCTTAGCCTGCCAGGTGCCTTCTTCCCAGTAGCACCCCCGGCATTCAGGTGCACTCACTAGCCTGTTTTCTCTCGGTCAGGGCCTCCGGGAGGCCGGGTGGACACCAGCCCTATACATCATTGTACCCCCAGTGCTAGTAGGTGGTCCTCATTCAGAGAATGAATACATGGATAGATGAGTGAAGGAATGAAACAATCAATTGACCAACCAATTAATCAATCAATAAGGGAGGGTGAATTGAAGATGATCATTCTGAAATACTAGCCAGAGGCATGTTGGGAGGCAGCTACACCGGCCTGGGGTAATTTCCTTGAATAACACTATCGGCTTATCAGAAAGACCCAAGCAGAGAACCATTGGTCTAAGTCAGTGATGGCGAACCTTTTGAGCTCGGCGTGCCAGCATTTTGAAAAACCCTAACTTAACTCTGGTGCCGTGTCACATATAGAAATTTTTTGATATTTGCAACCATAGTAAAACAAAGACTTATATTTTTGATATTTATTTTATATATTTAAGTGCCATTTAACAAAGAAAAATCAACCAAAAAAATGAGTTCGCTTGTCACCTTTGACACACGTGTCATAGGTTCGCCATCACCAGTCTAAGCATCTACCCAGTCTGTCTTCACCATGTAGATCTGTGTCAGTGCTGAGACCTGAGGATCCGCCCCGGTGAGCTAGCACTCTTTCTGCCAGAGATCCATGTACTGTGTCAGAGTGTCAATTACCCATGGAAACGGACCTTGCGGAAACTTGCCTGAGCACAGCCCATAGAATGTTGTCTCTTAGCCTTGTTTTTACAACCCAATCTTTCAGCAAGCAGGAACCCAAAACAGATGGGAAGCGAAAGGAATGCCGATTAGAATCCCATGATGTTCTGGGTACTGCGTCAAGTCATTTACATACAGTCTTAGAAGATAGGTAATAGTATCTCTATTTTATAGCTAGGGATCGTGGGGCTCAGAAAGGCCAAGCAACTTGCCCAAAGCCACACAGCTAGTAAGAGTTAAAGATGGGAATTGGGCCTAGGTTTGCTGACTCCAAAGCCCGTGCTCTTGTGTTTGAATCACACTGTCCCTCATGTTATCATAGCATCACTCCAACTCCCATCACGAGGCATACATTTATTTCTCAAAGAAAATCTTAAACTGCTCTTTTCGTTATTGAAGTTCTTCAGGGAAATCGGGGATCCCAGGATGAAAACTCTGCCCATGGATTATCTTAAATTGCTTGTGTTTCCTTGAAGAATGCCTGGCGCTGCCAACAACTCCGGTCTGGTTTTCAGCAATGGCCAGGGCCTTGTTTGGCCAGGAGGCTCCGAGAATCGATTGGCTGTGGTCTTACTGACGGCTGACACCAACAGATGCTGTGAGTCAGAAGTTGCCATCTGTCCATGACGCTCAGCTTTACAGGGGCCCCGAGAGCTCCCCAGCCTGCAGAAGCCGGCCCAGCCCCATTAGGGTTCTGCCATAGCTAATCCTAGGCACTGATGGAACGCTCGCCTTCCAGTGGGAAAACCTCAGCAGGATTTGGGGTCCAGGCTGTTGTGCTCAAGTAGGGTGGAAGACAAAGGGGAATGCAGTGCTTTTCAAATGCATGGCCACCCCCAAAGGACCCTAAATGTGTAGGAAGAAGGGGACCAGGCAGGTTGGTCGAAGGAGAGAGTTATCAGGGAAAACACAGGCTCTGACATCACTTGAGAACAGAAAGCAGGGACTCCACATCCTGAGAGCACTGCGCCAGGCCTGGAGTAGAAAGGACACTGGATTTGAGAATGGAAAAACTGGACTCCCCCCGGGCCCCACCTCTCACAAGTTGAATTAAGTTAGGCAATCACACAATTCTCATTGCACTTCAAGGTCTATGTCTAAGAAATGGGAATAGTGCCAGCTTACTTCAAAGAATCATAGTAGGAATTAAACAAAATAAGGATGCAAAACACAGCATGGAGTTTGGACCTTTTAGGCACACAATGGATACCAGCTCCATATGATCCTCACCCCTTAGTCGGAGGTGGTATTACCTCACTTAAAACAGCTCTTGCATCAGAAAAACACTTGAAATACAAAACTGAACCAAATAAACACCCCTCAAGAGGCATTTTCTTTTGCTTACAATTCCAGCCCTGGTCACACACGCCAGCTTGCTCTCTGCCCTACTCCTGACTCCTATCTGGTTTCTCTCCAGTGAGTAACATCTGCCTTGGCCTGCTTTCTCTGTTGCTATATGTACAACCACAGAAAACACTTTTATTGCCAAAGCATTCCAGCTCCTTCCCAGTGACATGTAGCAAAGAGAAGCATTTCTTCCAAACTCAAGGGTCACCTCATAACTGATGAGTCAACAGGATCCTGACATTCCTCAGACTTACATTGTTCTGTCCAAGATTCCTGTGCTTGTGCTCACATACATATAAAAATTTTCTAGAAACAATTCTCCAGTTACCTTGGACTTCTGTAAGTCAAACAAAGCATTTCAGGGCTCCCCACAATTCTCCTCCATTGGCCAAGATGATTGAGATTTCTAGAATGTCTTCGGCTTGCTGTCATGTGAAGGATGTTAATAGTCACCAAAAGGTAGAATTTCTTGTGGGGATTCCAGACACCATCTAATGAGTGTAACAAAATGTTCGAATCCATGTAGATAATGTTACTGTCATTTTGCTTTGTTCTTACTTGGTATGAGGACTGTGAATGGTAGAGTGGTATTTCCATGGTGCTGGTAGAGTCTGGGTTTTAGCCTTTTAGCTAGAAGATGCTCTTGGCCAGAGTGTCCGTAACTTTGACTCAAAAGAGGTGATTATCTGGGAAATGTGGCCAATCTAATTGCCATTACTACCACCCTCATTACTCTTCGAACCACCTCACACCCTAAACAAGGTTGCATATCCACCATGGCCGCCCATATACTTATACTGGTACACATGACCCTTCGTAACCTGGCTCCAGCCTGTCTCTTCAGTCTCTTCTCTAATTTCTCCTCCCTCTCTGGACCTTATTCTGTAGCTGTATTGATTAATCAGAACAGAACAACCACAGAAACAAACAGCCTCCAAATCTCAGTGATCTAACCAATAGATGTTTTTCTAGTTTACATTAGAGTCCAATGGGTAGCTGACTGGGTCCCTGCTCCCCACACTAGTTCAGGGACCCTGGATCCATGTAACCTATGGTTCTATTATTCTCTTGGTCCTTGGAATTGTCATCATTAAGCCAGAGGAATGGAAAATAAAGAGTATGGATATTGTACATATTTATACTGGTCAGCACTTAGTCACATGACCCTGCCTAACTGCAAAGGAGGCTGGGAAGTATAGTCTAGCCATGTGTCTAAGAGGAAAGGAAAAAGTGGTTGGTGAACACACCCATTGCTCCTGCCACACACAGCAAGTAATGTGGTATCATCTAAGAGTTTTGCTTCAATAGCCTCTATAATTTCCAAGCACTGTACCTGTGGTATCATCCCTCTGTTTTCCTACCCTGAACCAGGTCAATGCCATTTTCAGCATGAGAACTTCTCCTTATCCTTCCCTAGAGGTCACAGCATCCACCCACACTCTAACAGTTTGTTGTCTTGTCCTCTGACCCCCCACCATCACTCGTACCATCACCAACCATCACTGTGGTACACTACCTCTATCTGTTGATGCTTCTACCTCCTCACTAGACTGTGCACTCTGTAAGAGAAGGTCTGTGCCTATTCATGTCTATATCCCCAGTGCCCGGCACTGTGCCGAAGGTCTATTTGGCATTCTGCAAATATTTGCTGAATTGTAGAAAAAGACCAAAAGACGTGGTTTTCCTACACTGCATGGGATGGAGTCTGTGAGCGGAGACCTTTTCAGAATAAGCTCAGGAATAATGTCATTTAATGGAGACTCTGAAAAAAGTGTCTTGAAAAAGAAGGTTGTGGGGGGGAGAACCAAGCATTATGAACTTAGGAGAAGTATGTTATGAGGGGCCACTGGCTGGAGTGTCCAGAGGACAATCCTGAAAGACCCCAAGAGTCTGAGGAGATCAGCAGCATGCAAAGGCAAGAGATAAAGCCGCCAACGGGAAGATGCAGGAGGCGTTAGCTCTAGGCACCAAGCCTTCCCCCACTTCAGAGGATGTAAGAAGAAGGATGCTGGTGCCCTTCAATAAACAGGAGCGTGAAGATACAGACCTCAGTCCACAACTCAGACAGAATGGAGGAGCACGATATTTTACATCAACTTAACGGTGACCCTGAGCTCCGTCTTGCCGGGATGGAAGAAATTCAGTCCCACCTTTCTTCAGGTTCCCTCTATTTCCTGAGATGTCTCTGGCATCTCACTGGGTACAAAGGTGACATGGAGTTTTTTTGTGACCATCAATGGTTTGTCCAGAGCACTTCCTCCCCAGAGACCCCCCGCCACTGTCTGCTCCGCACGGCTGCTTTGGGTGTAACACCCTGCCATGTGGCAACAGGTTCTCTGAACAGGGGAGCCCCAGAGGTACTGCCAGCCTGCCGGGTGAAACACTATGCTACTCGCTCTGAGGGCTTGCCACCCTGGGGTACTTAAGGAATCATGTCCCTCTGTGCAAAGAATCCATAGAGACAACCCTTTTTATCATCGCCTGGGTGAATCTCTCTCCCATCCAGGGGAATCTCTCTATCCTCAAACCCTGCATCCCTTGGCCACACCAGAGCCTGGCTTCAACTGTCAGAATAACACCATAACAGCAGAGTGTAGCTCTGCATCTGCCTTTAAAGAACGACCTTGACCTCATTGCAATATTTTAAGTCAGAAGATTGTATAGAGAGCTCCAGCAGTGCCTCTTCGTTGAAAAGTTTGAAGATCTGACATCACTCGGGCCAGACATGCAGCGGACTGTTCCATTCAGACGGAGGATGCGTTCTTTCCCTTGCCCCCCTTACTCACCCCAGCCGGCCTCCCCTGTGTTTTGCTTTTATCTGGCCCATCTGAATCCTGCAGGAGTTTGGTTTTTCCACACTAAGCTTAGGCCACAACCTCCTAATCATGAGCCTCCTGCTGCCAAGCTCCCAGGTGCAGAGCACAGACTGTCTACCTGCTTGAGTGGAGGAAAGTGAAAGAGAAAGGGAAAGGAAAAATTCCAGAGAGATAAAAACAAATTAATACATTCAATTACTCTACCTCGAAGTATTAAGTACGATCACGCTAGGAGCACAAAAACACGTTCTCTGAGCTTCTCAAATCTCTCAAAGCCGAGCTCCCTGAAATCAAGGGATTGAGAAAGCATTCATATGCCACCAGCCTATCGCGATGACCAAAGGACTGACCCCCTCGTGCCAGGAGACCATGTGGCAGTGAAGCCCAGGGGCTGAGGAAGGACTTGGCAGGGTGTTGTCTGGTTGGGGGAGGGGAGGGTCTTGGTGCCCATAAAGGGCTAGGATAGTGCCTGGCACACACTGGGCACCCAGCCAATGGGAGTCCTTGTTACATTAAAAGTCAAAACCCATAACCTTATTTAATACTCATAATAACCCTGCATGCCCAGCAGAGACATTCCTTTGTTCCAGTGGGAAAACGGGAGCTTCAGAGGATGAAGTTAACTTGTCCATAGTCCCAAAGCTTGTGAGGGGCAGAGGAGGACTTAAGTCACATAGTCTAGCTGGAACTCTCCCTTTAAAAATATATATATATAATTGATTTCAGAGAGGAAGGGAGAAGGAGAGAGAGATAGAAACATCAATGATGAGACAGAGAGAATCATTGATGGCTGGCTCTGGCATGTACCCCCCTGGGGACTGAGCCAACAACCTGGGCATGTGCCCTGACCCAAAATCGAACCATGACCTCCTGGTTCATAGGTTGATACTCAACCACTGAACCACACCAGCTGGGCGAACTCTGCATTATTTCCAGGGTGAAATAACCAATGACCCTAGTGGGTCTCGGGGGGGCGGGGGGGCTCCCAGATACTCTGAACAGGGGAAGGGCACCAACCGGAGCCCTTAGCTGTGGCAATGAGAGCCTCCAGTGAGGAGAAGCAGCGGCCAGAAGCCTGGAGTGGTGGTTAAGAGTACTGACTCAAGCCGAAGGGCTTGGGTTCAAATCCCTGTTCAGCCTCTTTCTACCTGAGTGATGTGAGGCGAGTTACTTAGCTTCTACATGCCTCCGTTTCCCCTTGATAGGGTCCCCCTCCGTGAATGGGGCCAGCGACAGTGCCATCCCCAGAGAGCTGCTGAGTGTGTGGAAGGAGCTGGAATCTGCAGTGTGCTCCTACAGTGCCTGGTAGGCAGGAAGTGCCGTGCAGGGGATTGTTGACCACGTGTCCTCACGTCAGGCTGGGCAAGGTCGCACTTGCACCTGGAAAGTGACTGCTCAGCACAAGGACCGCGCCCTCCCACAGGCCCGAAGGGGTAGTGGGAGAACCCGGTGGGGGCACTAATCTCAAATCGTCACACGGCTCATTTCCCAGGCGAGGAAACCCACCAGCGGTCATCACAGGCCCCTGCCCGGCGGGTCCACAAGCTAATCACGCCGCCTTGTCTACAGCCCACATGTTTCCACTCTCTCTCCGGCCGGTCTTATCTGTCCCATCCGCCGGCCGTGTCTGTGGACAGAGCACATGGGGGAAAGCCGCATCTGCCTGCTCCAAGTCCTCCCCACGCGAGTTCCTGCCGCGCCCCGAGCAGTTTCACTCTGTTCTCCCAGTTTTCAGGAGAGACTGAGGTGAGGGGACATGTCCGGGACCACACAGGGAGCAAGGCCCAGTCTCCAAGGGAGGGGCCTGCAGTTCCAGGCTGAGGGGCCCTCACAAGCCCCCCTGTCCCCACGCAGACCCCACAGCCGGAGAGACAAGCCCCTGGGCCCTTTCACTCATGACGATGCGAGGCGTGGGCACTGCTCGGAAAGGCAGCTGCCCGCCTTTGTGCGCAGTTCCCACCATGGCCTGTGCAGTGTGTCAGGGCGGCCGCAGCTTAGGCTGAAGGCCCGAAGCTGAGCGAGGCCAGTGGCTCCTTCCTCTCCGCCCCAGGAAAGATGGAGACCTTCAAACACGAAGCTCCTAATTAGGCTAAAGTGAACTTTCAAAACCCAAACCTAGCCAAGCCACTTCCTTCCTGAAGACCTTTCAGGGCTCCGACCCACCCCAGTTGCCATCGGGATGAAGTCCAAGCAGCTCGGCCAGACGCGGGGACCCGGCCGGGGCCCGCCTCTGGCCTCCTCTCCCTCCACTCCTCCGCACGCAGTGTTTCCACCCGGACAGACGGCCCACCCATCCCAAGGCGCTGCGTGCTGCAGTGACTCAGGCCTGATGCTCTTGCTTTTCCCATCGTCGGGAATTCACAGCCTCCCTTCCACAAACAGAGAACATGTCCTCACGCCTCAAGACTGACGCTCGGGCATCCCCTTCTCCCATGACACCATCCCTAACACTCCACCCAACCACCATCATTACAGCTCAACGCAACCCACACCCATCACCCTGGACGCTCCCCTGCCCCCCACGCCACACACGCAAGCTCGGGTCTCTCCACTCCGGCATATGAGGTTGTCATTATTTCTTCATTTGCCTCTCTTCCCTCTCCCCCTCCCCCACCCCCCGCCCCAGACTGTGGGGCCTCAGGGGCAGGGACTGGGCCCAGCCAGACTCTGGTTTCCCAGTATCAGCGTAGGGACTGGCACTGGGCTCCACCTCGTGAGGCTGCTAGACGGCCTGGCCAGTGGTTGTCTTCTGGTGGGTAGACTGAGATCAGGGATATGTGCCTCCCTGCAGAACCGACAGGACGAGTGCTAAGAGAGGGAGAGAAGTGGGCAGAGTGCCTTGGACACAGTGGTCCCTTCCCTGGGAGCAAGACTCCTGCTGTCTGGCACGGAGCTGCTATGTCCTGGTTAAAGAGCAGAAGTGACTCAGGTTTAGACTGTCTACCATGACTCCTTCCCCGGTCTGTCTGCTCTCACAACACCCACCTCCCATCTTTCGTCGAGCTCGTCGGTGGGGCCCACTGATAAAATATGCCTTGAACCCAAATGCTTCCATTTCCAGCCACACTGGTCCCGGCCACCCTTGTCTGTCATCTGGTGTGTTACTGTTGTCACCCAATTTTTCCCCCTGTTCCCAACTCTGCCCTCCTCCAGCCCCTTCTCCCCTCAGCAGTCAGAGGGTGGCTTTTTACAAACTGAAAATCAGATCATGTTGGTCAGCTGCTCAAAACCTTCCAGTGGTTTCCACTCCCACTCAGAATGAGAGCCACACTTTCCCACGGCCTGCAAGGCCCTCTGAATCCAGCGCCAGCCCCTCCCTGACTTCATGGCCCCCACGCTCGCCCTCCCTCATTCGGCTCCAGACATATCGGCCTCCTTGACACCTAAAACATGTCCCGATCTTTCCCAACTTGGCCCCTTCATGATTGCTCTCCTCTCTGCCTGGGATGTTCTTCCCCCAAAATCCAAAATCCCCTCCAATTTCACTTCATTATTGCAGGTTTGCTTGGTCACCTTATCTAGAGCAGCATGCCCCTCTCCTCTATCCCCTTCCTCTACTTTTCTTCAGAGCCATTGTTGCCCTAACTGGTTTGGCTCAGTGGATAGAGCGTCGGCCTGCGGACTGAAAGGTGCCAAGTTCGATTCTGGCCAAGGGCATGTACCTTGGTTGTGGGCACATCCCCAGTAGGAGATGTGCGGGAGGCAGCTGATCGATGTTTCTCTCCCATCGATGTTTCTAACTCTCTATCCCTCTCCCTTCCTCTCTGTAAAAAATCAATAGAATATATTTTTTTAAAAAAATTTTAAAAAAAACCAGAGCCATTATCCTCACCTGAAATCATATCATATGTTGGGTTCTCCTATTCACGGTCTCATGCGCACATTTAAATGACAACCCCATGAGAGGTGGAGACTTGGTCATCTTTTCACTGCTGAAATCCCAGCCTCTAGGAAAGTGCTTAGTGCATACTAGGCACTCAGTAGATATTTGTTGAATGAATGCACACATGGAAAAAGAAAATGAAAGAGATATATATTTTTGGACAAACTTCTGAATCTAAACTTCACTATGCACTAACAGGACATAACTCCCTAAGACTTATTGGCCTCACGGTATATCTTGGGGATTGAGAAAGGGGACTAGGGGGAGAGTGTAGTTATAAAGGGGCAAGGTGAGGGGTCCTTGTGGTGTTGGAACTGTTGTGTATCTTGAAAACAGTGGCAGATACACCAACTACACATGCGATAAAGTTGCATAGAACATACTGAACACACATACATACAGATTAATACAAGTAAAACTAGAGAAATAGGAACACAACTGGTAGATGGCATCAGTGTCGATTTGACAGTTGTGATAGCATAATATGTACTTGCAAGATGATGCTTTTGGAGGAAACTGAGTATATTTGTTTATAACTACATGGTAATCTACAATTATCTCAAACACTTCAGTTAAATATTAAATTAATTTAAATTAAATGAATGAAGGGGGATGGTCTGTGCATTGAAGCCTGCAGCTCACAGAATTGATTAAATGTGAGTTCCTGCTCCTAAATACGTATTTTACCAGCTCTTGGCATCTTCATGCTCTATCACTAAAAGTGACATAAGTACAGCTGTTAGTCTCTGCTGGCTCAACCCACAGCCCTGACTGAGAAATATAGCTTCTACTGTATACACTCCACCAGCAAGCATTCTGTGTGTGTGTGTGTGTGTGTGTGTGAGAGAGAGAGAGAGAGAGAGAGAGAGAGAGAGAGAGAGAGAGAGAGAGAAAGGTATATTGAGTTAGAGTTAGGTGGGAATTAGGAATTGGTACTTGCTGAATAATTAGTGGCTCTTGGCCATTCCTGTGCCTTTTCCTAACCATTGCCAAGCTGTCACAACCATTTCAAGAGAGTTCCATCTCAATTTTTCTGCCTAACAGTGGGAATCTTGGTACAGAATCCATCATGGTTAGCCACACCCTGCTATCCTGCAACTCCCTGATATATTTCTCCTCCAGGAACAAAAAAAAATCCCCTTCCTCCCACCACACCCAGAGTCTGGACCTGACTTCTCACCTATGTACCAAAGCCTGAGAATTTGATCAACGATTCCTTCTTTGGGAACTGGAATCAAGTTTGCATTTGCCAGTTTTCTTTATGCTTACATTTTACTCAGTTTGACACTGACTCTGGGGCACACGGTACCCTGCAGTGAGGACCAATCATAAAGGCTGGTGAGCTCCCTCCCTCCAGGTCTCTTTCCACCTCTTCTTCTTCCCAACAGCCCAGGCCTGAGGCTCCAACATGCCCTGATGTTAAAGTCCCAAAGGGTTCCCAAGTACCGACTGTGAGTCCATCTGCCTGATAAGTGCCAACAGTTCAGAAAAAAACAGGACACATTTTCTTCCCTTCAGGCTCATAATTCATGCAGAAGAGGTAAGAGGAGAACGATTTCCCAAAAAACTGGACATGGGGGTGTTACAAGATGCTATGGGAGGACCAGAGAAGGAAGGAGAAGCTAAGTGTGACTAAAAACGTGTGGAAGGGAGTCTTAGAGCTGAGCCTTGCAAGAGGCGTAAGGACTAGGCAGGTGAGGAAGGGCTTTTTTAAGGAAAGGGGCCAACAAGTGCCAAGGCCTGGGTCAGCACAGCTGTGTCCAGAAACACCAGGACGTTGGTAGCGCTGCAGCATAAATTGCAAAGGCTAAGCGTCCAGAGTTGTGGTGGAGAGAAAGACAGGCAGAGCCTGATCATGGACAACCTGGGGGCTGTCCAGAGCTTGGATTTCTGACTTAAAAACCAATGAGGAGGAGGAATTAGCAGTGTAACTCTCAGATTAAAAACAACAACTTGGACACAGGTTGTCGGGCGATGTTAGTAAGTACGTTTGTGTGATCCCGGGTGCTGATTAACAGGCGTCACATGACTTCCCACAAACTCCGTATATTACTGGGAGGAGATTGCTTAATAGAATTGCTCTTTTGGATTGCCAGGGCATAAAAAGGTGGGAGCCACAGGTGACTTTCCATTGCTCTTTAGCTATATAAACTCTCGCAAAGAGAACATCAGGGTGACTCATGGTGAAAGCACTTCTACCATGAAGCGCTTTCTCAAGATCGCCATTATCGCCAAGAAAAAGCCTATCCTGTGGCATTCCGCCAGGGTTTCCTGGCATCTGTGCAGCAGATGCTCTTCCCTCAGACGGGGTGCAATTGGCTTCATTACTGCCTGTTCCCTGCATGGAGAGGAGAACACAGGACAGGCACTGGGGCTGGGCATACCTGTGTTCTATCCTGCACCGACTGGTCCATCAGAGGCAAGGCCCTCCTGAGTTTTAGTTCTTTCTTTCTTTCTTTCTTTCTTTCTTTCTTTCTTTCTTTCTTTCTTTTTGTTAATCTTCACTCAAGGATATTTTTCCATAGATTCTTAGAGAGGATGGAAGGGAGAGGGAGAGACAGAGAGAAGCATTGATGTGAGAAAGATACATCAATTGGTTGCCTCCTGAATGTGACCCGACCAGGGCCAGGGATCTAGCCTGCAACTGAAGTACATGCCCTTGACCTGAATCAAACCCAGGACCGGAATTGAATCCAGGACCCTTCAGTCCACAGACCTTGGGTGAAATAGGTGAGGGAATTAAGCAAAAAGAAAAAAAAAGCCACATATACACAGACAACAGTATGGTGATTACCCGGGGGAAAGGGGTATCAGGGGTGGTAGAAGAGGGTAAAGGGGCGGGGGGAATATTTTAAATGATGATGGAAGGAGACTTGACTTGTGGTGGTGAATACACAATAGAATATACAGATGATGTGTTATAGAATTGTACACTGGAGACCTACATGATTTTATTAACCAATGTAACCCCAATACATTCAATAAAAAACATTTTTTCAAATCAAGTGATAAGAGGAAGCCCTTGCAGAATCTCCTTTGAGGAAGTCCTAAGCAAAGGCTAAACCGTCTAGGATTAGTGATGAAGACTCTGAAGGAAGAAGCAAGAGTCTCTCCCACTGCCTGGGGAAAGAATCAGCATGGGATCCAAGCTGCCACAGCAACACTGTGCTCAGCCTTTCCAACCTGGGACCCATGTGGAGGCCACTGCTCGGACCTCCCTTCAGAAGCTGCCGCTTTCCTTTCATCAACGATCTTACCTTTCCATCATGCCCTGAAGACTTTCTCTGACCAGTACTGCTTCTTCCCCCTGTCTTATGCAATTACCTCCACCCCCTCATGAACTTACGCTCCTAACTCTATCTCATGGCCCAGAGCACCCAATGGAAAAACATGTTGCCTTGTTTTCATATCATTACCACCTTACGGAGTAGACAGTAACAGTCCTGTTTTACAGGGTAGGAGATTAAGGATCAGAGAAGTAAATGGTTGAGCTGGAATTCAACCCCAAGTCTGCTTGACCTGGGAGGAAAAAGTTAGGAGGCAACGTTTTCTATTCAAATTGTCAGTAGACAGAAAAGTTTCACTAGTGTTATCTTAGTGTGAAAGAAGGGAAGACAAAGACCCAGAAAAGTGAGGTAACAGTTCTTTTACTTCTTTAATATTTGTCTGGATAATGGGGATTTCTATGTAAAACTCCAGTCCCTGAGGCTTTTGAGAGGAGCCGCTATTATGATGATAATCATGCATGTCTGTGCATAGAACCTTTGGGCAACATAATGCTATCTACAGGATCCTCCTCAGAGTAATGTTTTTAAATGTACAAAATGAAATGTGTCAGATTGCAAAGAAAATCAATTACCTTAAAATAAAGCTATCAAAATATTCTTTTAAATCTGCAATATGGTAATATATGTGCTCCTTATTGATGCTTTAAATAAAGAGATCTAGCAGCAGGTCTCAAAGTAACATCATTTTTAAGTACTTTTACACTTAAAACATATTTTAAGATATCTACAACTCCCATATGATAGGAAAAATTTGTAATTTATATTGGTGACAAAGTCATAGGTCATGCTAATATGACTGCGGTCTGTTGCTTACATTCATAATTGAAAGACATGCTAAATTTCAGTCAGAGATTAGTGAAAACAAAGACGTAATTTATTGCCATGTAAGTTCATGAACCCTAGATTAAAAAGCCCTTCAGTGAATTATAGAAATACCTAAAAACCATGAGACAAATTGTGACTCACTCAAAAATTTTATAATCATTCCCAAAGAGGCAATGAGCTCTAGGAGCCACTAAGGGATCCCCAAGAAAAAGTTCTACCAAGTAACTTTATTCACTTTTGTGATAGAATTAGATTGGGAAACACTACCTGTAGCCATATTATGTCTGAAAGGCCCTTGACTCAAACACTCATGATACCTTGCCGTTAGACATGTGAGCTAGACAGTAACACAGCTGGTTGACTTTTTAGTCAGCTCAGCCACAGTCTCCGAAGGGTCAAAGTCAAGCTGGAGAGTATGTACAAATTGCATCCGGGAGGACTCAGCCCTCTGCTCTGGCTGTTCCAACAGTTTCTCGCAGAGACTTGGATAAGAACCTAGAAAACCAGCTGAGCCAATTCTCCAAAGACACGAAGCCAGGAGACTTGGTACATACTCTGGGGAGCAGACTCAAAATCCAGAGTGATGCTAAGGAGCCAGAAAAAAATTTTTCTAAGGAGGATTAATAAGAATGGGTGCAAAGTCAGACACTGACATTTACAAGTATCACTGCAGGTGCAGAGGATGGGGCGGAAGGGCTTATGAGCTGTATAAGTGGTGCAAAGGCTTAGGGATGCTGTGCCTGCCACAGAGGTAAACCTGTGCTCTCCTAGTCTGAAAGCTGTTGTCCAGAAATAAGGGAGGTGACATTCTTTCTCTTCTCTAAACTGGATGGCCCAAATCCAAGGGTGGGTTGGGTTGGGGTGCATACTAAGAGTCAGATTGAAAAGACTTGTAATAAACATGACTGCACTCAGTGGAGAGCCGAAGGACCCAAACTCTCCAGCATGGGAGAAGCTGTTTAAGCCACCAACAGCACTGGGTCTGATAAAGAGCACTTTTGGAAGGAAGGGGGCAAGACAATAAGATCAGTTTCCCCCAAAGACCATTACATAAATCTGGGTTCAGAAAACATTTTCTGTCAAGGACCAGATAGTAAATATCTTCTGCAATATGGTAATATATGCGGGAGGACTGTGGCACTTCTGATTTCTGTCACTGCTTACACTCTCTGTCATTGTGTGTCTGTGTTCCAATAAAACTTTGTTTACAAAAACTGGTGGAAAGTCGGATTTGGCCTGTGGGGCATAGTTTGCCAACTTCTGATACAGGAGGAAAGTAACATTTCCTTAGTATTTACTCTGTGCCAAACATCTGCACATTAGCTCACTGATTCCTCACAGAACTCCTACAAGGTAGGTACTACTTCCCCATTTGACAGATGGGAAAACTGAGACTCCATATATTCCTATACTTGCATACTTCCTATAAAAGTTATTAAGAAAGCATGTCCCAGACCCCACAGTTATGGGTTACCCCCAGGATTCTAACAAGGTTCCATCACATCACTCCTTTGAGATTTGAGGGTGGGAGTGGTGGATTTACAGCTGGCATAATTCATCATCCTAACGGTAACAAACAGTACCTCTGTAAGAACCACCAAGCTCCAGAAGCACCCTGAGAAATGCAAAGACTATGATTCCAGTCGTGAGGAGGAGGAGACCTGGGTCAGCGGGTTGAAAGTTGTGATGAAGTGACCTATAGTGCCCCCTCTTTATGGGAACAAACCAGCTAAGGATTTTCTCATTGTTTCAAGTATTTTTTTAAATTAAATGATTCATTAGCCACAGAGAGATTTTCCACAGCACTACTTACCGCAGCACTTCCTGCCAAGAACAAGGTCAGAGGCAAGGGTCTTGGATAGCTGCAGCATCAGAGTTAGATGCAATAACCTTTCCTTCTGGGCAGAATTACTTTCCCCTTCCCTCTGCCCTCTCCCCTCTCTCCTCACAATACACCCCTTGGAAGCCATAGCCCTCCAGCCAACGTCTGGGTATCACTTCCTCCTCTGACTCTATCTACCCTGCCATTCTCACACCTATTTCTCAGGAAGACCATCCCAATGGCACACGCTGCTCACCACGTGTCACGAATCCCAGTGCTCAGAGTGCGTGATGTATAGACATACTCAGTCGTGATATACAGAATGTCCATTTCCTTAAGCTTCACTTAAACATGTCTCAACCAAAGGCATACACTTCTATTTCCCATTTACCGTCCATGCCCATCCTTTAACAAAGTATCCTCTGTCTTACTTTATAGATCAAAGGAACTGAGACTCTGAAAGGGGCCTCGATCAAGGCAGGAAGAACTGCGGGTCCCTGAGCTTCCTGTGCCCCTAAGCTCTGCATCGGCCCTCCACCTCAGACCAGGAGGAGAATTGCATGTCGCCAGCCCGCAAGCTTTTCTTTAGTGATTATTAGAAAAGAATGGTTTTGTTTGTTTGTTTCAAATCAATATCTAAAGGCTACTTCTAGAGCAAACTGGAAGTAAATTAACTGGATAGGCTGATACTGCCCTGGACTCACTCTACTATTTTATTGCTAGAATCACCTTCCTCATGAATAATTATTGACCAGTGTCTTCACAGACCCAATACAGTATGAAGAAGAAAGCAAGGCTCTGAGGTTAAATCCTTACTCTGCTATTTACCAGCTATGTGACTTTAAACAGATTGCTAAATCTCCCTGAGACTTGATTTTCTTATCTGTAAAATGAAGCTAAGAATACCTACTTTGGCCTTGGCCGGGGTGGCCCAGTGGTTGGAGTGTCAACCTGTGAAGCCTGCACACCAAAGGGTTGTGGGCTCAAGTCCTGGTCAAAGGCACATGACTGGGTTGCAGGTGTGATCTCTGGCTCTGGTTGGTGAGCGTGCGGGAGGAAACCAATCGATATTGATGTTTCTCTCTCTCCCTTCCTCCCATGCTCCCTTCTACTCTATCTAAAATCAATGGGAAAATATCCTCCAGTGAGGATTAACAAAAGAAAAGAATACCTACTTTGTAGGCTGGTGAGATTGAGAGAAACAATGAGGCCAGGAAAAGCATTTGTAAAATGTTTATAAAGATGAGATAGGTAGATAATAGATTGATACATAGATTGATAGATAATGATGATGATAGATGGGTGATAGCAGCATGTAATAATAAACTTATTTTGCAACTTGAAAAATTGAATGTTAAGAGTTTAGGAAAAGGAGGAGTAATACTATTCTCATAAATATTTATCCTCTTTCTGGTTGAGGGACCTGAGACTCAGAGATATTAGACAACTAGCCTAATGACACATGGCTAATAATTGACTAGGTCTCACCATATATCGTGTACTTACATGGTGCCTGTCATGCCCTGGGCATGGAAATTTGCAGACAAATTCACTGAAGGACTGATAGGAAGTGGTCTCCAAAACCAGCAGTGTAACCCAGGTGCACAGATCTCTGGTCTTCTTCAGGCAGAGCCATTCTTGTTGCATTTTCTTGGGATCAGTAGTCTTACATGAGTCTTAGTGACTCTAATCGGAATTGTCTCCATAGCCCTGAAAACTAACTCACTGTCTGCAACCTTCTCAGCTAAGAGAGGCTGGGGCTCAATAACATAGGAATTTTAACTGCTCTAGTTGTATGTGTATGACTATGCTTAAACAAGTAAGATAAAGTTCCCTTCTTGCCCTGAGAATAGTACAGAAATAGAATCCCACTCAGTGATAGTCAATAGACCAACAGTTCTCATTTGTTTTCATATTACAGAACTAGGTTGAGTTCTATAAACACAGAAATCCATGCTGGTGTAATGGAAGGAGCACTGGACACGGCATTAGGAGACATGTGTTCAAATCTCAGGTCCTGTGTGAACGCCTGGCATGAATCTTAGCCCTTTGCCTCTGTTTCTTCATGTATCAAGTGGGGAGAATAATACTTGCCCCTCTTCATTATAATAGTGAAGGTTAAGTGGCGTCATGTGTTAAAGTGCTTAGCCTGATACTTAGCACAAGAAAGTGCTTAATAAATATTTATCCATTTGAGCGAATGTTCTTACTAAACATCCATAATGAGAGCCTATCCATTTAGCTCAATCCTAACATTATACCTGAGTCCTTAAAACGCACTTAATAAATGTTTATTCACTCAATAGAATACTTACCCAATGATTGGCATAGTAGATGCTTAATGAATATTCATTCATTCAGTGGAATCCTGCTTAGTGCATAGCACTTAGTTGATACTCATAAATGTTGGTTAAAATCACATAGGGAAAATGGAACTTTACCCATTTAATAAGACTTTGCAATCCCATAAATATTGGATGTTGTTGCCAGTGGGTTACAAAGTGAATCAGCCGTTGCTAAAATGTTCTCAGCTTGTACAGCTTAACAAACCATTATACGCTCTCTTCCAAACATACAGCATTCCATGCATGTGTCACAGTAACACTGGAAATGTTGGATACCCCCCAGGCCCTAAACAAGTGGCAGGAAAGTGAAGCACATGAATTAATTTAGAAGTCAACAAAGGATCCATTTTCACAGACACAAATGCAACTGAACAATCCTTGCCATGTTTGCCTAGAGATCAGCTTGACAATTGTTCTGGCAGATCATAGAGATGTTAGACCCCAGGGAAAAATTCCCAAGTAAAATTGTAGGCAGAGACAGTCAGGAATTAGAAATGCATATGAGCAAATGTATGCATATGGAGGAGTGTGCAAGCGTATGTGAAATATCCTTATAAAGGATTTTTCCTTGAAAGTATTGCTTTCTTTAAGTACTTTGCAACAACAAAGTAATTCCTTTGCGGGGAAGGGGTATGGGCTTTTAATAGTGTCATTTCTCCTTTTAGAGCAGCCGTGGGCAAACTACAGCCCGCGGCCCAGATCCGGCCCGTTCGGCTGTTCTATCTGGCCCGCGGAGCCGAAAGAGCGGAGGGTTCTCTTGCTCTCCCCTCCGCTCCTTCCCCAGCAGCAGTGTCAACATGTATTAGTTCACACAAACACTCCATCCATGCTTTTGTTCTGGCCCTCCGGTGCAGTTTAAGAACCCATTGTGGCCCTCGAGTCAAAAAGTTTGCCCACCCCTGTTTTAGAGGCTACTTTCTCTAGAATGACCAGTAAGCAAAGACTTTAAAGAAGCAAGGGAGAGCTGCCTCCACAGGCATCTGGTTTCCCCAGTTAATCAGTAGTCCAGGAAGGAAACTCAGACTCCCCATGACTCTTTTGCAGAGCAGATGACACTGAAGTTTAGTTCTGAAGAATGTGCATGAGTAACTTTCAGCAGGAAAGTTAGAGAAAGAGCATTCTTTTTAATATATATATATATATATATATATATATATATATATATATATATTTATTTATTGGTTTTGAGAGAGAGAGGAAGGGAGAGGGATAGAGAGATAGGAACATCAATGAGAGAGAAACATCATTGATTGGCTGCCTCCTGAACGCCCCTTACTGGGGATGGAGCCCACAACCCAGGCATGTGCCAGGAATCGAACTAGTGACCTCCTGGTTCATAGGTCGACGCTCAACCACTGAGCCACACTGGCCAGGTGAGAAAGAGCATTCTGAAAGGGAAAATGGCATTCAAGGTATAAGGAGTTTGACATGACTGGGTGTGTAGGTCCCCGGGTTAGTAATAGTCAGTGATGCTGGAGAGGTGGGCCAGGCCGGGACCTGTGAGGAATGCTATGCTTGTATCTCACCTTATTACATATCACCTTCTGTCTTATTTTAGACTTGGTTGCTTATTATGGGATTTTTTTTCTCTCCTTCCTTTTTCTAGTCTGTAATTCCTTGAGACCAGGCTGTGTGTGTTCACTACCTCTATTCGTACCTGTGAATCTAGATAGTACAATGTCTATAATAAGTACAAAACAAGTTCCAGCATAAATAAAAGGCACTGGGACTCTCCTAGGAGTTAATATCTTTTGCCTGCTTTCTAATCCTTTTTTATATGCTAAGTCAGTGTGCCAGTTAGGAGTTAATAAGGAAAAAGAAGTCCCTCCAGGTATTTTCAACAGTAGGGCAATCAATACAGGGGGCTTATATAATCCTTGGAACCTGGAGGAACCACTCTGGGGGTTTCTGGCTCAAGGGCACACCGCCAAAGCTAAGATCCAGAGGTCGGCGAACCACGGCTGCTGCTGCTGCTGCTGCTGCCATGAACTGCCAATGCCTCTCATCCTCAGAGACTCCCTTACATGCCATAAGGCTGAGTCAGTCCACACACGTGTGCATCTATGACCTCACTGACCAGCAGCAATGACAGCAGGACTGTGGCTTCCAACCCACTTCCAACTTCCACGTCTCCTTGGAATATCCTCTCTTTGGTGGAACCTAATTTGATTCTAGAAACTCAAGTACAAGGGAGTCAGGGAAATGTAGTTTGTAGCTTTCTAGCCCCTGTGATAAAGAAAGATGCCTGAGAAGGTGGTGGGAATGGATGCCTGGTTCTAATCAAAGATAATCTGAACTACTGCCTGCTTACTATGGGAAGTATGTTCACAAAAACAAAAAACAAAACAAAACAAAAAAACACACTTCCTTCTAGCCTGGCAAAAAATTTCCTAAGAAATGAAACGATCATCTTTATTTTTAACTAAAATGAGAAACACCTGCTTTTCCCCCTTCTCTTTCCTCTTCTTCTTTTTTTCTCTTCCTTTTCCTTTCTGAACAATTTAGTTTTAACACATTAGCTGGACAAGACAGGTTCAGCTGGGGGTGGGAAAGCCCTGGTGGTTAAGAGTAGGGTGCCAGAGCCCCAGCCTATAGCAGGGCAGCCTGGCATGGGTATCAGCTCCTGAGCAGGGTCAGGGTGAGTCCCTTTGGATATGCAGCCCAGCGTGGGGTGTCAGAGCCTGGGCAGGACGAAAAGAGCTTCCATTGGGCAAATAGCCCAAAAGGGGGAATGAAAGCCCAAGAAAGGTGAGGAGAGCATCCATGTGGGGACACGGCCCTGTGCAGGGTGTCAGCCTGAGCTGGGGTGAGAAGACAACCATATGGGGTTGTAGGATACAGGCAAAATTGGAAGAGGTTACTCACAGAGGGGTTAATCAATCAATCAATATGTTAGGGAATTTGGAAGCCAAGGTATTCACTGTGGGAGAAGGAAGTCACAGTATAGAAACAGGAGAAAACTTAATGATCTGCTGTTAGTCTAGACTTAAAGCCAGGGGAATAAACTCATTATTTCAGATAGATAGATAGATAGATAGATAGATAGATAGATAGATAGATAGATAGATAGATATGAATTGTGTGTTCCCTGGCTCTGTCCATACACAAAGGACCTGGGAACAGTGACACCCCAATAGCAATAAGTACAACTAGTACCCAAATCTTGGCTTTCAAATCACATTCTGCACTAAAAGGAATGGGTTCCTTGGAGAAATAGCTGATCCTAAGACTGGGGCAAGGAAAAAATGAGATGAGCTGAAACATGTTGTGCCGGAAAGTAAGGGAAGGCCCAAAGAATGATGGGCTACGTCCAAAGAACACAGAAGCCAGATTGAAAGGACCCCCACTGGCCAAGTCTGGGACACTGTGAACACCAAAATAAATGCTAGAGAAGGACAGGAGCCCATTGAGTCACATAGGAAACCATGATTCTATGCTAATAAACAACTGACATAGTGAAGATCGGACCAAGAACAGGGTATTTGCGTAGTTTCAAAGTATCTCCCCACAAAATTAAATCATGAAGGAAAAAGAGTGTAACTTTCGACTGAAGAGGGTGGCAAAGACCACCGTAGAAAGTGACTGTGATAGGACACACTGGAATCCCACACCCCTGATGGGATGTAATGAGAAGAACAGTGTCACTTCTGTGATAGTCCTGCCAGAGATGCGCAACCGGGATAAGGGCATGAGGAAACATCAGGCCAATTCAATCAAACTGAGGGACGCTCTGCAAAATAAGTGGGCTGCAATCTTCCAAGTGTCAAGGTCATGAACATAATGGAAGGCTGGCAACTGCTTCAGACTAGAGAGGCTAGAGAGATCTGACAACTAAGGACAACGCTTCTAAAGTAGAGTCTTTTAGAAGGACTAACGGGACATTATCCATTATCGGGACAATGGGTGAAAGTGGAATGAGGTCTGAGGATTAGATGATAGTATTGTATCGATGTGAATTCCTGATTTGGAAAGTTGCATTGTGGTTATACAGGAGAGCATCCTTGTTTGTAGGAAATACCCACTTAAGTATTCGGGGGTCATAGGACACCAGATTGGTAATATATTTCCAATTAATTCAGCAGGAAAATGAGTTCTTTACATTGCCCTTGTAACTCTTCTGTAACTTTGTGAATAGTTCAGAATGAGATTTATTTTTTAAAAGTGATTAAGTACCCAAACTCCAAGGGAACACAAGTTTATAGCAAAACCTCACCTGAGACAGGGGAAGCTCTAAGACAACAGCTCCAAAAGAACTCCATGTAAACTATTCAAACAGATAAGAGATCTTCTTTCTTCACACTGGACCTGGAAATATAAAACAAAACTCTATGAATGAGTTTTCTGGAGTAGGCAGTGTTCCGGAAGGCTGCGTCTGATCTATCCCCACCTCCCACCTTCCAGTGTCTGCCATAATGTACGGGAAGAAAACCTGGTTAAGAGTAAGAAGACCCAGGGTCTGAATGTCATTTTCATCACTTCTGAACATGCTACGTTGGGCAATTGCTTACCCTCCCTAAACCTTGGTTTCCTTAATTATAAAATGGAGATCATAATATTTACTTCACCGTATTGTTGGAAGAATTAAATACAATAATGGGTGTGAACCTGCCTACATAACGATTGGCACTGGAGCACAAGGGCTTTTCTTTTGTTTTCAATTGCACAACAACTTAATCTTCTATAACCCAACAAGTTCCTTGGACTCTGACACAATTTATCCTGTTTAAAGATGGACGCATTTGCCATGTAGTCACTCACTCTTACTCACTTCTGCACTGAATGTCTGACAAATGCTTACTGAGAACCTACGACACAGCGCACTTCGTTCCAAGTCGGGAAGAATACACCCCCAGCTACCTTTTCTTTTGTTTTTGTGCTTTTCCTATAGAGAGGAAGCGGCGATGGAAACAATGCGTTCTACAGCTGTGACTTGTGAATTTAAATCAGTGTAATAGTCCAAGCAAGGGTGTGTTTGCCTTTCGTTCCCTCTCTCTTATTGTAGCTTTTGGATCCACCCACTTCTCCATCACATACATATTTATTTTCCAATGAGTTCTGAAAGAGGTCCAAGGGAGAGCGAGAGACAGGGAATGCAGCTGACGTCGGCCTCCCCATGGGTATTAGGTCACTCCTTGATCTAATTCCTCTTGACATTTTCCACATTGTATTTTTCTGCTCTTCTTCAAAACACATCCCTCTCAGAAAACGAACGTACTTATTGACTATGCAGGGCAACCTTGGCAGCAGTTGGGATCGGTCATGTGTAGAGTTAAAACACACACACACACACACACACACACACGCACGCACGCACGCACACACTCACACCAAACAGACCCGTTCCATAAGGTCTCGGAGCACAAGAGGGCTGGTTCTGGAACACCCAGAGACTCGGGGGTTTCTCTTCAACTCCATTTAGCAAAGCAGAGGGTTTATTTTCCATTTTTCGGCCTTTGGCAATTTTGTTTGCTCAAGCTTAATTGTTCCCGGATATTGAGAGGGTGCAGAAGGTATGTTTGGTTTTAATGACTCTTTTGGCCTTGATTGCACATCCTCTCTGAAAAAATTACCAACGCACACAATAGACAGGGGTTTTTGTTTTATGTTTTTCCCCCAAAAGAAATACCCAGGGAGGTGAATTGCAGATAAAATCCAGCTACCCAGCCCGTGCCCTTTATGTGAGTTGCCAGTTCTTAGTCACTGGCACAGAGGGGCTGGCGTGCACGGTTCCTGTTTGTCAGAGCAGAGAGGACAGTAGCTCTGCCCTCGGCCAGCCTGGAGGATCATCCTCACCTTTCCCTGCCCCCTTAAATACCACGTTCCCCTCCCCCATTTCTCCAAAACTGCTGTGGACAAGAGGCACCGTATTAGGGGCATCCACCTCCCTGACTGCCCAAAACAGGACAATTTTAACGGCCAAGACTGCCGAGGAGCCTTCAGCAGTGCACGACATCAGCGACATAATTTGTGAAATAACTGTTGGGTGACAGCGGCAGATCCTGCAGTCGAGGTCCCCTGGGGAAGGGGAGGCAACGTCCACCCTCCATCCCACTGACTTCAGTCTCCTCTGTGCGCAGTATGCACCCCTCACCTGCCCAGTCCCGACCCCAAGGCCTCGCCTCAGTCCTCACCACAGTACCTGGTACAGGTGGCCTCCACCTGGAAGCCCTCTCATCCCTGACTCCCCTGTCCCCCCACCCCCTCACATCACCCACACCCCCCCCAACAGGCACCCCGTGGCCCCACCCGCTCTCTCCTTTCTTTTTCAGGCTCCTTTCTTTTTCAGCCCTCCCTTTAAAAATTGGTGTAATATGATTTCACTCATATGTGGGGTAAAAAACGGAAACTCATGAACACAAACAGCGGCATGGTGGTTGCCATAGGAAAGGGGGTAGAGAAAGAAGGAGATCCTAATATCAGGTAACAGGAGATTTGACTTTGGGTGGTGGGCGCACGGTGCAATATGCAGATCTTGTAACATAGGAACCCACACCTGAAACCTATATGTTCATGTTGACCAATGTCACCACAACCAATTTAATAAATAAATATATATTTTTTAAAAGTTGGTGTAACCCAGGCCTGAGAGGGAGAACAAATTGTCAGCTGTATCAGAACCTGTGAGATGAACAAGTAAATTTCAAAAAGGCATATTTGACAGTAGAATGTAATATTTAAGATGTCTCTTTTTTAAAAAAATACAAATCCTTACAGGCAAAGTTCAGCAAAATTTCCTGGACTGTGAAGACACAGGACTGCCCTAACCGGTTTGGCTCAGTGGATAGAGCGTCAGCCTGCGGATTGAAGGGTCCCGGGTTTGATTCCGATCAAGGGCATGTACCTTGGTTGCGGGCACATCCCCAGTGAGGGGTGTGCAGGAGGCAGCTGATCGATGTTTCTCTCTCATCGGTGTTTCTGATTCTCTATCCCTCTCCCTTCCTCTCTGTAAAAATCAATAAAATATATTTTTTTTTTAAAAAAGACACAGGACTGACGCAGGGACTCCTGGCCGTGCTATGCCCATGACCAGCAGAGTTCTAGCAGTTTGTCTTTCTGGGGGTTATTTCGGGGCGCCAGGGTTTATGGTAACCAAAAAGAGATATGTGCTGAGTTTAAGGTTGAGAAATTCTGTTCTCAATAACCTCATCCACTCCCACGGCTTCGATTATCCCTATAAGCCGACAACTCCCAATGCTTTATCTCCATCCCAGATCTTTCCATGGAGATCCACCTATGGACTGGTAGTGGGATGTTTCCACTTGCACATCTCCAACCTAACAGGTCTGAAGGTGAGCTCACCATCTGCCCCACGCCCTGCTTCCGGTCCCTGCAAATGGCACTCAGGTCCACCCCATCACCCGGGCCAGGGACTGGGGATGCTGCCCTTCCCCTTGCTCTTCCCACTCCAGGGGCACCTCTAAAACATCTCATATGTCCACCTTCTCCTCTCCTTCCCTGCAGACATGGCCTCAGGGTGGGCCCACCCTCCCTCCAAGGTCTCTTAGGAGACAACAGCCTCCCACCTGTGCTCCTTGGCTTCAGATTCTCCTTCCTGTCTATCTTCCACGCTGTTACAAAATGGCCCATCTGAAATACAGGTCTAAGCGGTTCATTCATTCCCTCGCTTAAAGCACTCTGGTGGCTCCTTGTAGCTTACAGAATATACTTTCATGTTCTTAGAACAACCATGGAAGGCTCATCGCAGAACTCCATCCTACCTTCCCTACTTTCCCTGCCAGCCCTCCTTCAAATTCTTCTTTCCAGCCACCTTATCCCTCCAGCCCACACTCCTTCCCACTGCAGACTTTTGTGCCTAGAATCCCTGCTTCCCACCTGACTACATAGTGAACTCCTATACTTCCTGCAGAACCCTACTGAGTGTCACCTTCTGTGTAGCCTTTCCAAAGTTCTCCAGGTGAAAATAATTGTCCCCTTCACTGTTTCCTGCTGTACTTCCTACAGGTTTCTTTAAGCCCTTACCATTTTGTAAATTAAATTCTTTGGGTAATGTCTATCTTCCCCTGTATGGCATCACCTCTTTGAGCATAGAAGCTAAAGTAGCATATAGATCTATGTTTCCAAATACTCTAACACAGAGCCAGGTACAGAGTAGGGAATGAATGAATGAGTGAGTGAGTGAGTGAGTGAATGAATGATAAACTCGGGGTACCTGCTACCTTTTCCCAGCATCATTATTCTCTCGAGTCCTCTGGGACATAATAGGGCTAGACAGGTCTGTAAAGGATTACAATATCTGCATCAGCTCTCTAAGGCTGGATCACAAATTATCACAAATGTAGTAGCTTAAAAAAGCAATCATCATTTATGATATCTCAGAGAATGGGGAATTTGGACAGAACACATATCCCTCCCTCATGAAGTCTGAGGCCTCAACTGGAAGACTCAAAGGCTGGAATTATCTGAAGGCTCATTTACTCATATACTAACATTGACTGCCAGCTGGGGTTTAACTAAGACTGTCAGCCAGAGCTTTTCCATGTGGCTTCTCCATGTGGCCTAAGCTTGCTCGCAATGGAGTGGATGGATTTCGAGGGCAAATGTCCTAAGAGTGAGGAAAAAAAAAACAGGTGGAAACCATGTTGCCTTTTATGACCTAGCATGACTTCTGACACATTCTATTGATCAAGGCAATTACAAGGCCTCCATCCAGGTCCACGGGCAGGGAGCACAGAGCCCACTTACTGATGGCAGAGTGTTAACATTGTAATAAGAACATGTGGGATGGCATGTACATTGGCGTGGCCATATTTGGGAAATGTCTGCCACGATCTTCAAAGAACACCGCCCTCTGCCATCACCATCGTGTGGGCACTCGCCTTAATCTCATGAGGCACTGGGAGCACATTGCACATATAACCCAAATGCCTCCACAACTTTGTCATGCACATTTGTGTTCTGAATCTGACATAGGAGCTTTCCATCCAATTAGCTAGAGCCCTACGCCCTCGGGGACATGCAACTACGCTAGGAGATCTGAAAGCAATTAGGTAGGGTCCATTTATTAAATTCGCTCAAAAAGACTGGCCATGCCAGGCCCTGTAAAGCGTCAGATGCAGCCCCTGCCTGCCAGAAGAAAATACACTCTAACCACTTCGCGCTACTACAAGGACACTGTCATCCTTGAACCAACTTAGTGCACTTCCACTTCCTTTTCCCCTTGAGATGCGCCCTTGGTTCCATATGCAAAATGGACTCTGCAGATATGCTCAGTCATACCTGAGCCCAGGGACAAACACATTTTAGATTTCGGAGCTGAGGTTCTCTGTTGCACAAGGAAGAATGAACTAACCACCATAAAAATAAAACAGATAACATATTCTTAGTGACTAGTATGTATGGATATTATAAGACCACTAGAGGCCTGATGCACGAAATTCATGCAAGGGCCTTGGCCCGGGCCCCAGCCCACCACCGCCACAGCCGGGGGCCTCTGCCACCTCTGCTGCCTCTGCCATGGCCCCCGCCTTCTGTGGCTTTGTCCGAAAGGAAGGACATCTGGAAGGACGTCCGGGCTAATTAGCATATTATGCTTTTATTATTATTATAGATTTCCTTGTAGTGAGAAAACTACAACCCAGGGGCCAAATCCTGCCAGGAGCCTGCTTTTGTAAATAAAGTTTTATTGAAACACAGCCATGACTATTGGTTTAAGTATGGTCTGTGGTTCCTGTCGTTGGATAAAGTTGAGTAGTTGCAGCAGAGATTGTGTGGCCCCTACAATACCTAAAATATTTAATATCTGGCCTTTAGAGAAAAAGTTTGCTGACCTTTGCTGTGGAGATGAGGCTAAATCTCTTTCCTTGCTTGCATTAGCATAGTGGCTGCCATTCATCACGCATCGCCTATATGCCGAGCTCTGGGCTAGGAATCCCTACGGGTGTTACTTTAAACTTTCATACAGCCAGCAAGGAAATATCACTATCCTCATCTTGCAGATGGAGAAAACCAAGGCTTAAAGAAGTCAAAGATCTGCACAAAGCCACAAGTCAGTGGTGACATTCAAACACAGGTCAGTATGATTTCAAAGGCCGTGCTCCCGATGCCATCAACAAAAACATGGGGAACAGCCCCTGCTGGTTTCTGGCTGTCTGGTGAGAAACAACTGCCATTCTTGCTGGAATCGATTAGTAACCTTAAGCAGTCTGTACTCAAGCAGAACCACTTTTCCCGAATGACTGCTTGCCGTGGAGATGACTAATCATCCAGCGAGGCAGGGATCACAGATGATGCCTCTCTAGGCCCTTGGAGCGAGTGGAGAGAAATGGGTCACCTAAGTCTGTCACAACCTGAACTTTCGGCCCACTCAGAAGGGGGACCTGGAGCTACAGACAGGGAAGTGTGTAGACTCCACCACTTCCCTCAGAGCACCTCAACTTGAAAGACTTGCCCAGGTCATCTGGGGGATCAGAAAGAGCCCAGTCATGGCAGGTAGGTTTTGTCTGGACAGCAGCCACTGTTGCAATCAAGCTCTGCAGGTCTCGGGCTCATTGGCTGGGAACTACGTTTTTCTCTTCCTGTGAAAGGCTGGGAGGGCCTCTGACCATCTGAGAGCCGCCGTGGGAGCAAGTCGTCACCCACAGGGTGGTAGGAGGATGGCCTCAGGAGAGCTAAAAGCCACTTGGGAGTGAAGGCAGGCCAGGTGAGTGGGGAGCTAGGGATAGAATATTAGACTCAAAGGAAGTGTGCCTGGAAAGCAACAGGGCTGGTTTCTTATGTACTCATAAATGTATTCTGGAAGCTTCTGGGAAGTTCTCAGAATCAGTGAGGTCAGCTTTCCAGGGGACCTGAGAATTATCTCCCAATACTAGCCCTTCCAAGTGGTTTTATTGCCCTGGGTTAAACAGTGGTAATCCTTTTAGGGCAAAAACAAACTCATTAATGCCAGATGGCCAGCTGAGGGGACATTCCAAGAGCTGAATGTGGTGTCCGTGTGTAAGATTCAATGTACCCACTGCAAATCGGTTGTGAAGACGAACTGGATTCAGCTTATGATCTCAGTATGAGTTGGCTCGATCAATGATTTATTCAGGAAATATTTGTTGAGTTTCCACAAAGTGTCAAGCATCATTCCTTGTTCCTGGGGGTACAAAGGAGATTAGGCATGTCCTTGTTCAGTTCTGTGAGATGGACAAACAAACACACAATGAACCACAGTGTGATGTGATGAGTACTGGGACTGAGGGATGATGAGCAGGAGAAAGGGACGCTAACTCTGATGGGACCAGGAAAGGGATAGTAGGGCTGTCAATACTACCTAGCACTTGTCTGAGCTGTTTAATCTCTTTAGCAATTTAATCTCTTTAGGCTTCAGCTCCTTGTCTGTAAGATGAAAATAAAATCAATTCTTTGCTTGGAATTTTGTTGTAAGGATTAAATGTCAATACACATAGAGTTCTTAGAGCAGCACCTGGCATGTCCTGAGTGTCATTTGAGAGCTGTCATTATTCAATGTTCACTACATACTAGGTCCTGTTCCAAGTGTTTTGCATAAATCAACAGCCTACATGGTAGGGACTCTGGTTGACCCTATTTTATGGGTGCACAAGGAAGCACAAGGAGATTGGGTGATGAGGTTGCATTGGTTCTAAGTCCTGAGGCTGGGATTGAACCCAGGCCATCAGGCTCTCAAGTCAGTGCTCTCAACCTAATACATTTCGCCTCAGAACCCAACACAGAATGTGGACAGGTGAGAGGGATCATTTCAGAAAATACAATATCAGATTTGGTGACATTTGATATTTGTAAGGAGTTAAAAGGGTGGAATAGCTATGTGTCATCTGACATAGGGTTCAAGGGCATTGATTTGCCAGCAGTATAACTTTCAGTGAGTTGCTCAGTATCTACACTCCAGTTTTCTCATGTGTAATCGGGGATTACTAGTCCTACCTTGAAAGGATGATGTGCAGATGAAATGAACTCAAAAATGTAAAGTACTTAGAATGTTATCCAACATAGCAAGCTTCACTCATTCCCAGCTGCCTTGCATCACTCTTACTTTCATGCTTTCTCACTCCTGCCCCTAACTATGACCCACCCCTATTCTTTTTATGGAACGTTGGTGACTTTTCTGACTTCATTTGTACTTTTCTGACTTCATTTGTCCAGAAAATATCTCTTTGTTTTCTTCAACCCCTCTGGGACCTCATTCACCATTTCCTTTCCAGGTTTCTCTTCCTCTGTTCATCCTTAAACACGAGTGTTTCTGTGGGTTCCACCATTGATCGTCTCTCTGCCCACTCTATACACTCCCCTAGGTAATCTGTGCATTCACGTACTGACAACTCCTGAATCCGTATGTCCAGAGCAGGGCACCCTTTTAAGCCCTTGACCCACATTTCCATCCACCACCTCCGGTGGACGCCCCAATGCTACATGTCCTAATAGGAATCATCCTTTTCATCCCCAAACCTGCTCTTCCTCCTGGCATCCCAACCTCAGTAACTGGCACCACCACCTCCCCAGTTGCCCAAGCTAGAAACTGGGAGTTGTTCTAGAATCCTCTTACCATTCCACCTCCACATCTAATTAGTCACCAAGTCTGGCAGATTTCACCTCTTTTGACACCTTCCTCTCTTCTCCAGCCCCACTGCTCCTGCCTAGTTCAGGTTCTTGCCATGATCTTCATAGTTTTGGTATTGCTTCCTAACAAAGCACCTTCTCACTAGCCTTTACCCTCTTTTAATCCATCCTCTACATTAGAGGTTGACAAATTTTTTCTGTAAAGGAGCAAATAGTAAATATTTTATAGTTTGAGGCCCTAGGATCTCTGTCACAACTAGGCAACTCTGCCATTATGGTGCATAAACAACAATGGGCAATACACAAGTGAATGTGTGTGGCTGTGTTCCAATAACATTTCATTTAGAAAAACAGGACCTGCGTGGGTTTGGCTCATGAGCCATAGTTTGCAACCCTTGTTCTATGTTATTGCCAAGATGGTCTTTCTAGTAAGACTGAGTCCCTGTCATTCTGCTGTTCAAAATCCTTCCTTCAATGACCTCCCAACACAATGCAGCTCTCCTGGCTGTTTCAGGCTGCCTTATGTGACATGCATTCTGGCTCCGCTTAATCCCTGAAGCTTTGTCCTACACATTAGGACTGGATAGGTCCCATTCAGCATAGCAGCCCATAAGGAATAGTAAACAAATTTTAAATAAATCTCATAATGTATGACAACAAGATCCTACTAAGTAGAGTTATGGTGATACAGTTACTAATTCAACAGAGATGAACTGTGCACCTGTTATACAACACACAATGTGCAGGGAGCTGAGGAGTTAGAAACTATGGTTTCTACTCACAGGATGCTGTCAGTGAGACCCTCTGAAATATGACAAAACAAGTCTTACAGGAATGTAGTCCAATCATTGACATAATTGCACACAAATATTCTCAGTCTAGTGTTCACTCTTCTAGTCTGATTTCTCCCCACTTTCAGTGCTTCTTGAGTTCTAGCCACACAAAACCCCTCCCTTTCCTTAATCGTTCACAAGTCTGCAAATGTGCCCACCTCCCTTCCTCTGCTGTAATTGCTTTCTCTGCATCCTTCTGCAGCTGCCAAGTTCTCTATTGCACATCATGTATCGCCCATATCTAATTCATGTCCCTGGCAGCTAAGAAATCAATAAATCTGAATGAATAAATTAAAGGCCCAATTCAATTATCTACCCTCCATGAAGCTCGCCTTGATTTTCTTCAAGAAAAATTAGTCTACTGCCTTCTCCATAATCTCATAGCCCTTTGTTCACATCTTCATTAAAGCATATAGTAAGTACACTGTTCTAAAATTACTCACTTATGTGTCTCATGCCCCAACTCACAGCTCCTTACGAGTAAAGGTAATGTATTAGATAGGTTTGTATATATCACTCACTTCCCTAATACCTGTACCCTGTCTCTGGAATCATCACTGCTTGATATATATGTTCTGCTCAATAACTGATGGATAAAACAATAAATATACAAATTAATAATGGGTATAGGATATCATGCAGACACAAAGACAAGAGGATTCATTCTTACTAGGGAAATCAAGAAAAGCAACATAGAAAAGATGGCATAAGAATTGAGCCTTGAGAAATTATTAGAAGAGTGTCTACTAAACAGGAGAGGGGAAGGCATTCCAAGAGAGAAACAGTTTGAGCAAGGATAAAGAGGAATGGTAGAATGCGACAGGTTTGGGGAATGATGACTACATTGATCTGGCTGAAGCTGAAGAGAGTGGGCCATTACGATGCTGGAAAGGAAGGGGCAGAGTCAAATGATGCAAGTCTTGGTGGTCCCTCTGAGGGGGTATAGATTTTATCTGATCATGTCAAGATGTGCACTCTAGAAAGGTAAGTGTGGACTAATTACGGAAGAGATCTTTCTGAGGTGGCTGCTCTTGTCCTTGTCTAAGGGACTGGTGGAGATGATCTGGACTAAGACAGTGAATGTGGAGGTGGAGAGGAGGGATGGCTCAATAGCTCTTTAAGAAATGACTCACCAGGAGCTCTAATTTTTCAGGAAAGGGAGCCCAGACACAGAGAGAAAGGAACCGGTAAGAATGTAAACTAAGAGACATGGAAGCAGATCGTCAGATGATCTGAATTGCCAAGGCATCAGCCTTCTAGAAGGAATTGGTGCAAACTCAGAAATCAGGGAGGTGTTATTACGAATAGGGAACCCAACCAAAGAAAAACTCCCTCCACATTTTATGGGAGCTAAAATCCTGGTGAGGAAAACTGGGTTCTTGGCTGAGGTTCACATTGAGCTGATGACCAAGAGCCACACGTGCATGACTAACAACCTCATAATAGGCTCTTCCTTAGGAGATGTAATGGGAGCCTGGCTGGCAGATGTGACAGGTGCTCTCAGCAATCCCCAGGGAGCAACAACTGCAGAGCTCACTGATAAAAACAGGTGAGACTCATTCTTGAAACGTCCTCGCTGTTGGTGTGTGAGCACACTGGGTCCCTCAAGCATCTTGACAGTTTTTCCTGCCCATTTGGAAGGATGGTTTACATATCTTAGCTGTGAGACCTTATGAGAGCCTGACCTCCCTGCTGGGGATCATTTTCCTTCTCTGTAAAATAGAGATACCAGCACAAGTGATTGGGAGAAACTGATGAAAAAAAATGGATGTGCAATCAGCTTTTCAGTAAACTAAAAAGCACTAATAAATATCGGGGGTTAGTGTTATTATTTGACAAACCAAAAACTGTACCTGGCATTTATTTCCTCGTAGTTTTGAGGGGGGAAATGTGGTCTGTTTCTCTATTTTTTGTGTGCAAACCATTCAAAGTATGAGCAATTTTTTTTTCCTGATAGAGAATAATGTCTTCTGTCAAAAGGGAAGCGATACTTTACTAACCGAAAGCACATCAGAAAATGTGTGTGTGGTCATCCAATGGCACTCAGAGACCAAGGAGAGCCCACCAGCATCGCCATGGCTCCGCATGGGCAGGAGCAGAGAGCGCTGACCGCGAGGCAAGGAGAGGAGAGTTCTAGCACATCTTCTCTCCAAGGTTCCTCAGGAAGCATGGCACATCCCTGCAAGAGCTTGGAAACTAAGAGGAGGAAGGACAGCTCAACATCTGAGAATGTGCCACCTCTGACTAAAAATCGATAGTTAAGGGGGAAGAATTGCAACACTGCAGGCTAGGGAGAGCTAGAGAAAATCTGTTTTAATTTATAATTATTTGCCGGGTTGCTGTTTTTTTTTCTTCTTTGTGATAGTATCTCATGTTCATGGGATTGTTTAGAAAAATATCCACACTCTCATTCTCCTACCTGGTCCTCACACTCAGCCATGGAGATGGATGTCAGTGTTTTTGTCGTTGTTCCCATTTAAGAGCTGAAGAAACGGAAGCTCAGAGTGCCACGCAGTCAGCAGCAGGCCTGTGGCACCTGACTCCCAGCACACCACGCTTCCTGTACTCAACAAGACAGCCAGCTCCCCAAACGCAGGACCGGGGCTTCGACTTCTCTCCATGCCTGACCTGCCGCTCCCAGCGCTTCCTGATTAAACTATCTCGTTTGTTTCCATACGCATTCATTCCACACACAGGGCGGGCACCAAATAAGTGCTGCCGTGGACGTGAAGAATTTTATGGGGACTGCTTGAAACCTGGTAGGGGAGGGTGCGAGGAGAAGAAAGGGCAGCAGCCCACGGTCATTTAGGATTGAATCTATAGAAAAAAACCTAAGCAGGAGACATCATTTGAAGGGATTGAACAAATAGTCATTGCCAATGAAGGAAGAATGCTGTTGGGATAAGAGACGGGGCCTGCGGCCACTTCCTCTGGGCCCGTGGGTCTCGGAGTTTGGTGTGGAGTACAATCACCTGTAGAGTGACTGGAGAATGCAGAGGCCCAGGCTCTCTGAAGTAGGACAGGACCTGGCCTTCGTATTTTACCAGCATGTCCCAGGTCATCCTGACCCTGACCACGGTTTGAAGACCACTGTTCAACGCAGACTTTTCTCAGTAGCCAGCGGCTCTGAATTTTCCCTGCTTCTTCTCTGGCAAGACAAAGGGAATGAAGCTCCCCGTGGAGGTCAGTGGTTGACCTCTGCCCATTAGGGGAATTGCCTATGTGTGAATCTACTGCCCTCGGTCAAGGTTGCAGTGTTTAGCTTAGGACTGGAGGGTGGGGAAGCAGGCATGGGATGAAGCTCTCTGGGGGGCTCCATCTCCACTGTGAAGGATATGGTTCGGGTTACACTTGTGATGCCCTCCTCAATGCACACTTTTGCTCTTAAAACAATACTCTGTTCGATGAGCATTGACTAAGTCACTTCCATATACCAAGAACTGGGTCAGTCCCAGAGGTGAATCAGGCAAGTTCCTACCTTCAAGGGCCTCCAGGTTGGTGGGAATGACCAAAGACCTGTGGAATAACATTGTAAATCCTGTCAGAAAGATGAGGGCCAGTGAAGAAAGACTAACTCAGCCTGGGCCAGGGGACGGCTCCTAGAGGAAGTGACATTTAAAGTATAAGCACACCAGGCAGGCAAGGGGAAGCAAGCTCTTGGTAGAGAAACCAGCTGGTGGCAAGGCCAAGGGGCTGCCCTGGGCAGAGCATAGCTAATAGACCGGTGTGGCTGAGAGCAGGGTGTGGGGTCAGAGAGGGGGACAGCTGGGGCCAGATGTGAAGGGACTTGAAAGCCACGCAAAAGAATTTAGGCTTCATCTTAAACACTTGGGAGGCTTCCCTGGTTACCTTCCCCTCCACTGCTCTCCTCTCTGTTTTTCTCCCTCTGCCCTTTGGGAAGCTAGAGAAGAGAGAAAAGCAGAGGAAGGGAGCGGGGTGCAAAGGGAGAAGAGAGAGAGGAAGAGAGATATCCCAGTTCCTTTTTGGGGAGCCCCACCTTGAAATACTGTTGCTTGTGTTTTATAAGGGATTAGCTATCTAATGATTTCTGACTTCACAAGACAGTTAAGTGCTGAACTTCAATTTAAGAGGGTTGGGCACAGCTCTGGGTGACACAGTGTAGGAGGCACCAAGACGGCCTAGAGTCCCGGTTTCCAACCTCTTGACCTCAAGGGTCATCCCTTGCCTGCTGTGGTTTTACTTAGGCTTGTGGTGTTTATTGTTTGAGAAAATATATTTTAAAGAAAAGAAAACTGCCGTTAATTCAGGAGCACTCCAGACTAAATTTGTATCCATTGTATAAAAACAGCATCCAGACACTTGAAAATCCATTATTGCAAGTAACCTACATCAAGAGGCAAATAACACCTGTTGGAAAAATATCTGTAACTTACATAATAGGCCAAGGCCTAATGCCTTAATATATAAAGAGTTCTTACAAATTAATAAGAAAAAGACCAACAACCCAATAGAAAAAAAATAAAGGGGATGGGTAAGAGACATTTGCAATGGTGTTCACAGAAAAAGAAATATAAATACATGCATTTCTCTCATAGCAAATATATACGTGGAATACCATTTTTTAATCTGGAAGAGTAGCAAAGACTAAAATGTTTGATAATCATAATGTGGAAAGGGTGATCAGAAAAACAACACTTTCATTTGACATTGGGAAAGTGTAAATGAGAATAAATTATTTGAAGAACGATTTGACTATGTCTATCCTAATCTAAAATATACTCTTGCTTGACACAGAAAGTCCACTTCAAGAAATTGATGCGACATATAAAATCACAAGTATTCACAAAGAACTTCGAATGAGCTGAACTCAATAAAGGGCAGTTAAAATGCAACATTATTGGTCCTCACCCTTCGAACTCATTCACCTGGTCGTTTAAGTCGCAAAAACTCTCTGTAATTTCAAAGCACCCTCCAGGGTGTTGACCAGAACTCTGAAGGAATTCCATTCGAGAGATTCTTCCACAGGGTACTCTGGCTCTTCCTCAACCCCCTTAACCATCCTGGCCTCTCCTTACAAGTCTTTTTTTTTTTTTTTTTTTTTTATTGCTTAAAGTATTACAAAGGGTATTACATATGTGTCTTTTTTTTTTCCCTGCCCTTGACTATCCCCTGGCCTCCCCCACCCCCCAGCGTCCCATGTCCATTGGTTATGCATTCCTTACAAGTCTTAACAATCCCAAACTCAGGTCCCAGGAACTGAGGCTACGCTCCCGGAGAGCTCTCTCTAAGCCTTTCTCAGTTGACTTAATCCAAACTAACCACTCATGGGAGAGGACGGTGGAGAGGGACAGGAGAGACACACTGACAACACGCTCCAAAGAAGGTCTCCCTTCCCACCTTGTCCAACCTGTGCCCCCTCCTGAAGGCTGGAGGAAGGTGAGGGTCTATGCTGGCAGAACAGCTAACAGTCTCCTCAGTGCCTGCCAGGGGGTCCAGCCCCTCGTTTAGGAATGGGGAGAGAGAGATTCAGTACTGACTGTGTCATTTCTAGGGATCTGGAGCCCTGGCCAGAAACTGACACTAAACGAGTCCCATTTTAACATACATCATTTACAGCATTGTTTATAATAGGAAAAAAATACATCATTTATACCATTGTTTGTAATAGAAAAAATACATCATTTATGGTATAGTTTATAATAGGAAAATATAACCTAAATGTCTGGTAAGCAAATCATGAAACAACCATATCATAACCTACACATGTCATTATAGCAAAAACCCTACATGACATATTATCAAGTTAAAAAAAAAAAAAAAAGCAGAGTGCAGAACACTGGGCTCCCATCTGTATGTGAGTGGCTTTAAAGGGACTTTTAGTTATAGACACAGTTGTGTCTGCACAGAAATTCTGGGGAGTAGGATGGTGAGCAGACTTACCAATCATTGCATAATATTTTTACATTTTTTGAATTTTTACCATTGTGCATTAGTTTTATCATTTTAAAATCTATTATTAAGAGAAAAAGAAAGATAATCATAGTATTTCTTTTTTTAGGAAGCACTGCTTTATTTCCAAAAGCAATACACCTTCATTCAAACAAGATAGAAATACATAAGGATAAAAAGAAGATATTTATAGAATATATCAATAGAGAAAAAATAGAAAATATATACCCCATAAAATTTTTTTAAAATCCACCTCCCACCCTCTCTCCGCCCTGCAAGATTACCACTCTTAACACTCAAGTGTTTATCTTCTTCCAGGTGTTTCTGTATGACTTTACAACATATAATTTTCTTTAAGCAAAAGAGGGGAATCACAGTACGCAGAGTGTACTTAAGCCTGAATTTTTTTTCACTTTAAAATATACCTTGGACCACGTTCCACACTGGTACAGAGAGACCTACTCCACTCTTCCTCATCTTTGAAACAGCTTACCTGTGTGGGTCCCCAACATGTACACAGTTTACTTGGCCATAACTTCAAACTGCTGCTCTTTTAAGCAAAGCTGTAGTGACCACCTTACACACGTTTGCATACCATAACATCATTCCCATCCATTAGATCCCTTAGGTAGAATTTCTGGGGTGTGTAAGATATTGACAGGCATCCAGAATTCTACCCAACTCCTCTCTCTGCCTGCCCATCAACACACCTCCTCTTTAACGACAGCTGTAGCAGCCTGAGCCCCTCCTTGATGCAATCATAAACACACTGACAGCCTCAGGACCTGCAGACTGGGACCCATGGACCTCACTGGTCTTCCCCATTGGGAAGGACTATCTCTGATGCTATTTGGCAGAAGAAGATGAGAGACTGATAAGCAACGTTGTACTTTTATTTCACAATAGATTACATTCAGAATGAGAGGCGAAGTCTGCATCATCATCGCTAAGAGAAAACATAAATCACTCATGAAATGTCTTGCTTGTGCCCAGCAGCTTCAAGCTATGCCCTAGGCCCCTTGGTGATCCTTGTTCACTCTCTTCTGCCCTGAATAATCCTATGGGAATCCTCCAGCCTTACGGAAAAGAGGAGTCAATAACTGGGCCCATGACGGTTCTGGATGCCATGTGAGAAAGGAATGAAAGCCGCTTGTCTGGAGTCTGGAGAAGCAAACAGCTGGGGAGCAATGAGGATTGTCATCAAAAATCTCAAAGGGCTGTCCTGGGGACAAAGGAGCAGGCTAATCATAGAATAGGAGCAAAAGTTTGGAGGAACAGGCAAGCAAGGTTTCAAGTAAAACAAGAGAGAACTTTCTTAACCATCAGAACTGCCCAGAGCTTCCAGAGGAAGCGTTCAGAGCAGCCGAGAGTCACTGACATCCAAAGAAGTCAAGAAAGACAAAGGACAATGTGCATCATGGCATCAACAGTACTGTCTAAAGAAGTCCAACCGGCTATCACCATGGAGCCACAACAGTCTACATTATTTTATTATTTTTGTGCAGTCCCCTATGCCAGCATTTGGCTGACACTTTTCAGAAATCTGATTTATTAAAATAGGTAGATTAGTCTCTCACAGATGATTCATATCAACCAAGCACAGGGAGATATATGTATAAATGCACGGTTTATATATCTGTGCATTTATTTGCAAGGAGGGACAACCATCAGGTAGAACAGAAACTCAAGTCACCCTCATCAAACATCCTAATCTCCCTGGCAGATGGACTCAGTCAAAGCCTATTGGCCAAGACTCTGGTTTGAATGATGCCAGGGTCGGCTCTGCCCAGGCATTGCTATGACTTCCCTTAAGCCTCACTTGCATGGGTGAGGAAACCCCTTTCAGAATGTTCTAGTCCTGTGGTTGGCAAACTGCGGCTCGCGAGCCACATGCAGCTCTTTGGCCCCTTGAGTGTGGCTCTTCCTAAGCCTTAGGAGTACCCTAATTAAGTTAATAACAATGTACCTACCTATATAGTTTAAGTTTAAAAAATTTGGCTCTCAAAAGAAATTTCAATCGTCGTACTGTTGATATTTGGCTCTGTGGCGACCACTGTTCTAGTCTATCGTCTAATTCATAAATACCTCAATATTGTCATTAGCAGGTTCTGCTGTTCTAGGAGTCTCTAGAGAATTTCTTAGAATTTCTTCTCTGAAGATAACTATCACATGATCTCACTCATTTGTAGAATATAATGAACAACTTAAACTGATGAACAAAAACAGATCCAGAGACAGAGAAGCATTGATCAGACCATCAAACCTCAGAGGGAAGGTAGGGGAGGGCTGGGGTAAGGGGGAGAGATCAACCAAAGGACTTGTATGCATGCATATAAGCCTAACCAATGGACACAGACAGGTGGGGGTGGGGAGGGCATGAATGGGGAGGGGGGTAATGGGGGAATAAGGACACATATGTAATACCTTAATCAATAAAGAAAAAAAGAATTTCTTCTCTGGTTTGTTGTATTTGAGTTTCATCTCCTACTCTCATGGAACAGATCCTCTTCTGTTAAAAAAAATAAAAATCCTTTGCATAGGTGAGTAGAGGGACTTCTCATGCACCAGCTTACTGCATACTATAGTGAGAGGCAGCACAGAGCCTTATGTAGCTAAGATCACAGACACCTAGATTGAATCCCAGTTCACCACTTACTCTGACTTTGGGCAAGTTATATCATCTCCCTCTGCTCCAGGTTCCCCTTCTGCAACAGGGTTTGTGGTGAGGATGAATGAGTTCATGAATAAAGTCCTTAGAACCATGCCTGCGATTACCAGGCCCTGGTATAAACTTTGTCAACCTTACCCTCACCATTGAGATAAGTCATATTCTTGTCTCCACTTTACCAATGAGAATGCAGAAGGTCAGGAAGTTCAGACAGAGAGCTGGGACTGAAACCCAGGCCTCTCTGACCATGAAGCCAGGTCCACTCTGCCACCCACATCCCACCATATCCCTCACAGACATAGTGGAAACACTTCTCTTCTCTTCTCTTCATTAGTTGTGGGAGATGTGGGGTGAGGGGAAGTCTATTTTCATCACTGCAGCTCATCCTTGAGCAAGAAAGATGATCGTGTCCTCTGCCCATGGTCAGACCAGAGCTAGTTGGTGAGAAGCAGGCATTGTGCAATGCGAGCAGCTGCTTCGGCAGATGTGTCCACAGCTAAATGTAACACAAGTTTCATTTCCAGAGTCAAGAAAGAATACTTATCCCAACATATCCCCCATGACCTTACCAGAGGTGGATGGGACATGAGCAATGGGGAGGGTTTGCTCCCACAAGCAGCCCTTAACTTCTCTGTTCTAATAATCGCTGAAGGTACAACTCTATCAGCTCCCCAGACAGCTACTGGCTCTGATGACAAGGGTCCCTGGCCCCTCCAAGTTTACTAAACATTTGAACATTGCCTGAAGAACAGTCAATGGAAGGTCCAGAAGGAACTTGCATCCAATCAAAGCAGGGAAAAGGCTGGGTGGCTGGACAGGCCTGAACTTCAAGCTGTCCAGAGTTGTTGTTGGACTGGGCAAGCCATTCAACCTCTCTGACTTCAGTGGAAGAAGATTTCTACCTTGCAAGTTCGTTGTAAAATTCTGAGACCATTATTATGGAGGTGTCAGGAACCACCATTAGCCATGGACAATCAAAGACTAGGATGGAAAAGAAAACCCACTGAATAGGAGAACATATTTGCCAATGATACTGCTGATAAGGGGTTAATATGAAAAATTTGTGAAGAACTTATATAACTCAATACCCCAAAACCAAACAATCCAATTTAAAAATGGGCAAAGTATCTGAAGAGACACTTCTCCAAAGAGGACATTCAGATGGGCCAGTAGACATATGAAAAGATGCTTAATGTTACTAATCATCAGAGAAATGAAAATTAAAACCACAGTGAGATATCATCTCACACCTGTTGGAATGGCTATCATCAATAAATAAAATTAAAAACAAGTTTTGAAAAGGATCTGGGCCCTGGCTGGTTTTGCTCAATGGATAGAGCATCGGCCTGCAGACTGAAGGGTCCCAGGTTCAATTCCGGTCAAGGGCATGTATCTTGGTTGCGGGCACATCCCCAGTAGGGTGTGTGCAGGAGGCAGCTGATCGATGTTTCTCTCTCATTGATGTTTCTAACTCTCTATCCCTCTCCCTTCCTCTCTGTAAAAAAATCAATAAAATATATTTTTAAAAAAAATAAATAAATAAAAACAAAACTGTGGTACATCTACACAATGAAATACTACTCAGTTGTAAAAAGGAAGGAAATCTGACCTTTTGAGACAGCATGGAGGGACCTGGTGTGTATTATGCTAAGTGAAATAAGCCAGTCAGAGAAAGACAAATACCATATTCATGTGAATCTGATGAACAAACTAAGCTAACAAACAAAATAAGAACAGACTCACAGATACAGAGAACAGGCTGATAACTGTCAGAGGGGAGGGGAGAGGGGGCTGGATAAAGAAGGTGAAGGGATTGAGTACAAATTGGTAGTTACAGGAGAGTCGCAGAGATGCAGGTTGCAGCACAGGGAATGTAGTCAGCAATGGCTGGATTGTAAAGGCTACATATGGGGCCAGGTGGGTGCTTCAAGGTTGGGGAGGACCACTCAGTGGAGTACATGATTGCCTAACCACTACGCTGTGCATCTGCAACTAATGCAGAATGGTATTGAATGTAGACTATAATTGAAATTTTTTTTATAAAAGAACTATATGTCTGGGTAAGAGATACACTCAATTTTTGTGCCCTGCTTTACTCAGTCAACATCAACATCTCTCCATGCTAGTACTTTCTCTTCCATAACATCTCGTGGCTGAGATATAATTCAGTCACACACAGGACATTAGAGAAAGACAAAGGCAAAATAAAACACCCTGTCATACTACTTGTCACACCCCCTCTCCGGGCGAGCCCTCTGATGGTGTGTAGCTAGCATCTTCCAAGACTAGATAGGCCAGGGCGGCACAGACACCCTGAGACATGCCCGCCACTCAGCCCGAGTCCATCCTCGGGCCAGCTCCTGAACGGCGCAGGCAGCTTTGGCCAGTGCTAGAGCCGTGGCCTGGGAACCCACCGAGAGGAGGAGCCTGCGGGATGCAATGAAATCATGTTCTAAACTTCGGAGGGTTTTTAAGAAGCAGCCAGGCGGGGTGGTGGCTGCGAGATGGGCTGGTCAGGAAATGCCAGTTTAAAGTTAGCTCTGACCTATTAATCAGCAGCGGGGACAATGATGCAGGAGGGGCGGGAAGGCCGGACATGTGCTCGCGCCAGATTTATGGGCCCAGAACAAAGGGCAGCCGGCTCGTTTAGAGAGTCTCTTTCCCTTTTCCTCTGGCAAAACGAGGACATTGTTTTAAAAGCCAAAAAGAACAAATATTGTAAAGACTGAGGTCATTTCCAGAGATGCAACGGGTCCTGATGGGGACCCACACATGCTAGGTGAGGAGGACTAGACAGAAGAGCCCAGAGCGGCGTGGTGGGGTGCACGCCATGCAGCAGGGACACTGGGGAGGAGCTGAGTCCTGCCTGGGCCACTCTGCAGGCATCTGGCAATTGGCAAGCCCACCTGAAGCCCCTCAAGATCAACCCAGAGGCTCTGGGAGGCCTTCCATTCAGGCTGCAAACAATGCTCTGTGAGCCCTTCTAGGAAGGTCTTCCCAAGGGTGGGCTGCCCAGGGCGCTGTTCATCTCAGCTTCCCTCACGTCCAGCAGAGTCTCTCATCTCAGTCCCTGCCTCGCTTCCTCAGACTAGAGGAGAAGCGGGACACGAGAAGAGTAGCAAGGGCAGAGGAGAGCATGCCATTGGAGACAGGACATGGTAGCTCTGATGCCCCCACTCGTTCAGGGTCTGGGGATCGAGCAGCTGGCTTTGCAGCCTCTCCTTCTCCTTGGCCACCACCGTCAGTCAGCTGCTGGCTGCCTCCTCCCCAGAGCCTTCTCTCCTCCCATCTGACCTCCACCCAGCCACCGGGATGCACTTTCTAAACTATGTAACTGACCATCTCGTTCCTGGCTAGGAAGCACCGGGTGGTTCTGCCTTTTCTTCAGAAAAGAGGTTGAGAAACCTCCGCCTGGTGGAATCCTGCACATTATGGGCCCACCTTCCTTTTCGGTTCATCTCCCATCTCTCTTCTGTCCCCACATGTCCATTAGCCTCATAGAATTCTTTTCTGTTCCCCAAACATGACAAGTCCCTCCTGGAAAAATTCTAGGCATCCTTTGGCCTAAGCTCCAGGGCTACCACCTCCCTTATGTGGAGACCATACACCATGTGCCGGCTGGATTAATTAGTTCTTTGTTAGGGGTCCCGTGTTGTGTCCATACTGCCAATAATAATAATAAAATAGCATAGCACTTATTATAGCAACTACACTACTTAATTGCAGGTCACTTGAAAGCATAAACTCCATTGAATGAATGGATGGATGAATGAATGAATGAATGATGACCTACTAGATAGGAGTACCCTCTGGGTATATGGGGGCTCATGCATATATTTTTGTGAGCCCTCTACATATATAAACAATCTGAGTCACCAAAAGCAGTGTTTCAGCACCTTCTGACAGCTCAATTTCATGTGATCGATCCTGCAAAATAAATACTCTCCAGCCAGCAGAAAAGATCCTTTCATCAGGCAGCCCTCCTGGCACTGGGGTTTGGTCATGGGTCCCTTGGACAACCTTTTAGGTGCCAGGCCTGGGGCTCCGCTGGGGCATCTGGTTGACCCCATGCACTACGTATGGGATGAGAGAGCACGCCACAGGGGAGACATGGAGTCCAAAGCCAAAGTGGGTCCAAGTTGGGCCCAGAGTACCCTGTCTGGATGACATTGCTGGCTCTGGTGAGTCCCGATCCCTGGAGGGGCTTAGAAAATGTTGGGGATGGCATTCCAAAGTTCAGCAGCCCCTGAGGCCCAGAACCCAGGCAGACTCCCCACTTGCCCATGTAGCACTGCTCCTAGATAACCATGTAACTATACACTTTGTCATTCAGTAAACATTGACTGCGCACCTACTATGCACCAGTCACTTCGTCAGAAACTGAAGTTCTATATCCATTCGTAATTATGAGTTAGCAAGTTATGCCTGCCAAGGAGCGAACTTAATCATAACACAGCGAGACCTGTAGAGCGTGGGAGCAGAGGTATCATTCCACCGATCAGGAAACTGAGCCGCAGAGGGGCTGTCATATATTCCATGAAGGTCCAACCACGTGCTCTACTCCTGGGTGTGGTTACGGTGCAGCAGGAGTTCCTGAAAGAAAGCAAAGGGCAATCCGGTGATCTCACTTCCCAAAATAAACCAAAACGTGAGGAGAGAGAGAGAGAGAGAGAGAGAGAGAGAGAGAGAGAGAGAGAGAGAGAGAGAGAGAGAGACTGACTTAGAGCCTATTCTGAGGGTCAACAGATGATGGAAACAATGATGAAAATACATGAAAATGGCTCCATACTGTGTCTTCAGAAATTGCCATTGTTAAGCTGGCTGAGAAAGCCTCTCCCAGCAGAGCAGTGGGAGTACTGTGACCTGAGGGCCAGGAGAGGGCCCAGCTTCTCCTCCCCTCCCTGGGCCTCGCTTTCCTCATCTGTACACCAGGGAGCAGGACCCTCCTATGCTCTTGCAAGATTCAAGTAAGAGGAGAGGTCAGAACTACCTGTGTGCAGGTGGAGCACCACTCCTGAGTTGCTCATTACTAATAGAGGCAGAAGGGTTATTCTGTGGCTTTCTCACCGCACCAAACAAAAATCCACAAAAGGAGGGGATTGCTACAACATAGGGGCTCTATGTAAAGTGAGACAATCCAGGGCAGAAACAGTCCTCTCCTGAGACTAACTCTCCGTACTGTCTTCTCAGGTTTGTACCTGTGCTCACTGTACACACACACATACATGCGTGCACACTCACACACCCCATAGCCTCATCCTTGAACATCCCTTCTTCCAAGTCTCGGCTCTCACCTAGGGAAATTTTGTCCCCCAGGGAACATTTGCCAAGGTCACACCTTACTTGGGGAGAGGGTGGCCTGTCCTGGAACCTCATGGGTAGAGGCTAGGATGTCACTAAACATCCTCCAGTCCTCAGGACAGCCCCACAACAGAGAATTATCGGCCAAAAATGTCAATCGTGCCGAGGTTAAGAAACTCCACTCTGAGCCTTTGTTTCTATCGTTCCTTCCATTATAAGTTGCTTTCCTCTTCTCTGTTTACTTGAATACCACTCCTCCAGAGAGAGGAAAAACCTCATCCTTCTCTGGAGGTTTTAAACCAAGATAACTTTTTTTTTGTAATTTGACCAGAACTCATAGATTTGTAAACAGCCAGACCCTTGGAACAAAGTCCTATGCACAAGGATGTTTACTGCAGCCGTGTTTGTGATAAGGGAAGTCTAAACACAACCTAACTGTTCTCTTCAGGAGGGATCAGAGCTTTAAATTATAAAGCTTTGAAACAAAGCCATTATCTGCAGCCCTTACGTGCAACAAGGTCATTTCCAAAGGGGCTGACAGGGGAAGGGCACTGAGATACCTAGTTAAGTAAAAGAAGTAAGGTACTAATGTTCAGGACAGCCTTGTTAATAGGTAAATACGTAAAAGCAGTATTTGTAAACATATGGATGTATATCTATAAAAGTTGGTGTAAGAAAGTGTTAACATTGGTTGCCTTTGGGGAAGAAGATTTGATCAGGGCCATTAGAAGATGACTTGTCACTCTACCATCCATCAGACTGGATATTTGTAACCATATGCAAACATTTCTTTTTATTTAGAAAAAATAGTTCATTAAAAAAATTGTAAGTGGTGAATCTTGGCGAAGGACATACATGAATTCATTGCACTATTCTTGCTACTTTTGGTTTGAAATTTTTTCAAAATAAAAACTTCATAGAAGGCTTCTAGAAAAAAAAAACAAATAGAATATCTTCCTCACCTTGGAGTAGCTAAAAACTTCTTAAATAGTTCACAAAGAACAAAGCTTAAAAGAAAATGTTGCCATACTATTTTTCATTAAAATTGAGAACTTATTTTATCAGACGAGACCATGAAGAGTAAAAGGGCAAGTCTCAGATGAGGAAAGAGATTTACAGTAGATCTACCCAACTAGGGACTTGTATCCATAACATAAAGAACTCCCCCAACTGTAGTCAATAATACTGTAACAACTATGCACAGTGCCAGGTGGGCATTAGACATCAAAGGGATCACTTCATAAATTATATAAATGTCTAACCAGTATGATGTACCCCTGAAACAAATGTAATACTGAATGCCAACTGTAGCTGGGGGGAAATGTTTTTAAGTAAACAAATTTTTAAAAAATAAAGAACTTCCCCAAATTAATAAAAGATAATCAACATTTTTTAAATGAGCAAACGATTTGAACAGGCGTGTCACACACCAAAAAAAGATATTCAAATGGCTAATAACTGCATGAAAAGAGGTTCAGAATCATTAGCCATTAGGAAAATGTAAAATCAAACCACAATGAAATAGCACCTCTCCCCCACCAGAACTGCTAAAATTAAAAAGACTGACATCAGCTAAGGATGTGAGTAACTGGATTTCTCATACATCACTGATATGAGCATAAAGTGGTACTGCCATTCTGAAAGTTCGTTGGCAGCATCTATGAAAGCTAAACATTCCAGCCTTACCTCTGCAAATCCTCCCCCACCTGCACAGATTTTTCTTTTTGTAATCTCTCGGATCTATACCATGTTTTCTACCCTTTAAATTCTGCCCAAAGAAAATTCTCAGACTTTCTTTGGTTCCATCTAACTAAAATTTGCTGAGCACCTACTCAGTGCAGCTCTTGGGAATCTTATCATTGGGAATAAGGAAATGACCTATTTTTAGAACCTATTTTATACCCTTGTAGGAGCTCACAGACTAGATGTGGTGAGCTGAGCAGCAGACACAGTAGAAGACAGATACCACTTTTGACTAAGCTTCTCTTCCAACTTAATTCCAACTTTAGATCCTTGTGTCATATTTCTTTCATATTATCAGTACCTGAATTCACAATGACCCCAAGCAGGAACTGAGAGAGAAAGCAAGAGGCTGCTGAACTGATCCAGTTGACATGTATTCACAGACAGCAAGGAACATTTCGACTAGGTTAAAAAAAAAATAGATTTTTGTCATTGACATCTTCAATATGAAGGCTTTAAGATATTCAAAACCTAGCCCCACGCAAGCCAATTTTATATCCATTAGCTCATCCCATTCTCAGAATAATCCTGTGAAGCAGGTATTATTATCACCATTTGGCAAATGAGAAAATTGAGGTTGAGATAGATTATGTTATTTGCCAAGGTCATGCAGCCACGAGCTGGCAGGGCTGAAAGCCAAACACCTGCTCCCTTGATTTAAATTCTGGTTCTTTCCTCTACATCACATCAGAAGTATCCCTGTACAACTCCAGAGATGTGGAGATCTAAAATTCTCCCTGGCTTTTCCTTTCCCTGAAACATTCCTTATTCAGCCACCATCTCTCCTCCCATCCTGCCTCCTCATGGCCAACTCCTCCTCCTTCTTTAAATCTCTAATTTTAGTCTTTCCAAAAGCCCTTTCCTGATTCTCCAGACCAGCTTTGATGCCAAGGCCATGAGCAACCAAAGCACCCTGTACTTCAGCCATTTCACTACCCTATGTTGTCTTAATAGTTTCAAGTTGCTAAATTCCCAGTGCCTTGCACATGATAGTTCATGATATATTGTTGAATGAATGAATGAATGAATGAATGAATGAAGTGAATGGATGGTGAGAGCATTCTTTAAGTCTATGTTGAATGCTAACTATTCCCCACCAATCCTTGTCTAACAAAAAACAGTAACTGAAGAGCAAAAAAGAAGAACATGGTCAAACAGATCAAGAAGTGCAGATCTTCATAACTGTTCTGAGACTCATCTGGTGGGATAACCCCTCCCCTCTCTGTAACTCCGTTTTGCCAGTTGTACAATAGCAGCATCGTAGCAGACTGCTTCTCTAACTCTGCCTTGTACCACTTGGCTCTGGCACTCTCCAGGCCCATGCTTGACCTGTGCTAGGAAGTCAGCTCTGCCTAAACCCGTCTTCATTCCCAGCTGTGGGAGACCAGCTACTATGAGCTTCATATGGTTTCATGGAAATGTCTGTGGCTGTGAGGTGATGCATGGTGATGAAAGTAAAACTCGTGAAGGACCACCACATGGCCCCTACGTTCTTCTGGTATGCTTTCTAATAATAATCAGTAGGTCAGAACTATGTTAACTCAGTGCTGCCAACCCAGCCACACCAACTTTTGTCCAGTTGCTCTTGGAGAGCCCACGGTTTTAGATGGTATTACAGTTTTGAGAAAAGTTCCCTGGGCAAACCGAGTCGAATTAAATTATTGTCACCCCATTAAAAAATCTGCCTTGTAAATAATTAAGCCATCTGGCCTCACCCTGCACAGCATCACCGTCAGGTGGTCATGCAATTCATGCTTGATAGTCCCTAATGATGGGACATCTCACTACCTACGAGGCAGCGCATTCCGCACTGACAGTTCTAATCGGAAGAAAGTTGTTTATTGTGCTTAGCTGAAGTCTGCCACGCTGCAACTTTCCTCCCATTGGACTGGTTCTGTCTTTTTCATAAACTGAGTCAGTGTCTAATCCTCTTCCATATGACAACCATTAAAGATACTGAAGGCCAAAACCGGTTTGGCTCAGTGGATGGAGCGTCGGCCTGCGGACTGAAGGGTCCCTGGTTCGATTCCAGTCAAGGGCATGTACCTGGGTTGAGGGCACATCCCCAGTGGGAGATGTGCTGGAGGCAGCTGATCGATGTTTCTCTCTCATCGATGTTTCTAGCTCTCTATCCCTCTCCCTTCCTCTCTGTAAAAAATCAATAAAATATATTTTTTAAAAAAAAGATACTGAAGGATGGGAAAAATGAATAGAATTGGCTACATAAAAATCAAAAACTGTAGTGAAGAAAATGATCAACCAAAACAAACCTCCATAAAGAAGATTAATTGGCATACTGGAGGGGGGAAATGTGTGTGTGTGATATGTATAAGAGACATACTGTTATTACACCTACAAAGAACTCATAAAAATGTATTCAAAAGCAAAATGGGCAAAGGATATTGACTGGCAATTTATAAATTAAGAAACGCAATGGTGCCCAGCTGGCATGGCTCAGTGGTTGAACGTCAACCTATGAACCAGGAAGTCATGGTTCAATTCCCAGTTTGCAGGCGTGATCCCAGTGTGGGGTGTGAAGGAGGCAGCCGATCAATGATTCTCTCTTATCACTGATGTTTTTATCTCTCTCTCTCCCTTTCTTTTTCTCTCTGAAATCAATAAAAATATATGTTAAAATAAAGAAGTACAATGGCACTAAATGTATTAAAAAATTCAAATGAGCCAAAGTAACCTAAGAAACATAAAACCAAGATAATTGTAGAGTGTAGATTGGTTCAATCTTTCTGGAGGACAGCATAATAATTTCTAATTTTTAATTGTGCAAACAGTCTGATCCAGAAGTTTTACTTCTAGGAATTTACCCTAAGAAGATAATTAACAAAATAACAGAAATGTTTTGCAACTAAATTTCTAACAATAAGAAATTGATTCTATAAATTATGGTAAAACCAGAAAATGAAATTCTTTATTATTATTATTGATTTCAGAGGGGAAGGGAGAGGGAGAGAGAGAGAAACATCAATGATGAGAGAGAATCATTGATTGGCTGCCTCCTGCATGCCCCCTACTGGGGATCAAGCCTGTAACCTGGGCATGTGCCCTTGACTGGAATCGAACCTGGCACCCTTCAGCCCACCTGCCGATGCTCTATCCACTGAGCAAAACTAGCTAGGGCTAAAATGAAAGTCTAAGTAGCCATTAAAGATGATAATCTAATTGACACAGAAGTATGTTCATTTCATAATGTTGAGTAAGAAAAAGCTTAGTATTACACCTTTCATGTAATATTGTATGCATATTTTGTGTGCATGAGTTTGCAAAATGCTCTCTAGATGCATGTTCATTAAGATATCAATGGCAGCAGTGCCCTCAGCGGTCCTGGATCTGTCTCTTGCTTCAAAGTATTTGGACGGAACAGATCCAGGGACGCCCTTTCTTCCAGTCTCTGGCCACTCTTCTGCGTCTTATCCAGTCACCACCTTCACAACTACGTCCAGGACCAGCCAACACACCGGGGTTTTTTCTACCTTCACTCCTTATTGCCGAACAGCCATGAGCTCCCAAATTCGTCAGAATTATTCCATCGAGGTGGAGGCTGCAGTCAACCACCTGGCCAACCCACATCTGCGGGCCTCGCACACCTACCTCTCTCAGGGCTGCTATTTCTACCATGAGATGTGGCTCTGGAGGGCCTGGGCTGCTTCTTCCATGAGTTGGCGGAGAAGAAGTGCGAGGGCGCTGAGCGGCTCTTAAAGTTGCAAAACCAGCGCAGTGGCTGCATTCTCTTCCAGGACGTGCTGAGCCTCCCCAGGTGAGTGGGCAAAACTCAGGGCCATGGAAGCCGCCCTGGCCTTGGAGAGGAGCCTGGGCCAGGCCCTTTTGGAGCTGCTGGCCCTGGGTTCTCCCCTTGCAGACCCTCATCCTGTGACTTCCTGGAGAACCACTTCCGGGTGAGGAGGTGAAACTCATCAAGAAGATGGGCGACACCTGACTCACCTCCGCAGGCTGCCGGCCCCAGGCTGGGCTGGGCGAGTATCTCTTCCAAGGCTCACCCTCCAGCACGATGAGGAGCCTCTGGAGCCCGAGGCCTTTGAGGGGCCTTTCTGCACCCCCTGGTGCCTGGCTGTTACCTGAGCCTCTCCCCAAACTGCTAGCCATTCTTTAACCACCCTGAAGCCCTCTCCCATGCATGGCACCAAATGACACAACAAAGCTTTTTGTAAGAAAAAAAATTATATATATATATATCAATGGCATTCTCTCGGCTAATACAAGTCAAAATAATACCTTTCTTCATTACCCCTTTTGGTTGTGTTCACCTTTTTTTGTATCGAGTGTTAGGGTTTTATAATTTAAAAATAATACTGATATTTTTATTTTGAAAACCAACATATGAAAAAAGATTTTAAAATCCCTCCTAACTCCTTTTTTTTTCTAAGCTAAGCCTTCCTGACTCTTTTAATATTTCTTCAAATGAAATGAACTAGAGTCCCTCCTTCTGACCTCAGAAGCCCCCAGATCGCCTACATCTCCCTTAAAGCGGCCAGAATGGAACCCAGAGTAGAACCTGAAACTCACCTCCAGACACCATGAAGCCAACGAAGAGCTTGGCTTTGATGGCACCACGCCTCCCTGCTGATCTGCATGGAGCTCCCTGCTCTTTTTCACACGCGGCTGGTCGTTAAGCCACCAGATCCTCAGCATGTGGTGATGCTGTGGCTTACTTGGGCCCAGATTAACATCTATCTCTATGTGACATTTCATTAGCCGAGGCTGCCTCATGTTTTCTGACTGTGGAGAGCTTTACAGAGGCTGAGCCATCCAATCAGCCTCTTCGCTGTCCCGCTCCCACTGAGAACTCTGAAATAACAGGTCATTTTCTCCCAAGGTTATCCCAGTTCCTCCTCGTAGGATAGACGTGGATGGATTCCTCTACTTGCTTCCTCTATGCTCCAGTACATGAAATGGCCTACTTTGCAAGTCAAAATCATATATTTTTTTCTAACCATTATTGGTGGTGAGGTAAGGTGATACAGAGTTTCTGGACGGCAACTGGAGGATGTCTATGTAAACATTAAATGTGGATAACCTTTGATGCCAAGATTACACTTCTATTATTATCTCTTTATGTGCTGTCTTATATAATTTGATTTTAACGATGACTTCCTAGAAGTGTCTTATTATGTGCATAGGTTCATCATTGATCACAGCAGTTTTTAAGATAGTGAATATTGGAAGCAAACTAAATATTAAAGCAATGAGGGATCAGGTAATCAATATATGATAGTCTTTGTACAACTAACTACAATATAGACATTGAAAATGATGCTGTAGTATATAATTAGTATCACATATCAGCAACATACTAAGTATAAAAAGTATGATAAGTTAGTTCAATTTCTTTTAAAGGAAAAATATATAGGAAAAGAGAAATGTTTGAAAGGACATGTTTTAAAGTTGCAAAAGTTTATCTCTGAATGGTGAACATACAGGTGACTTTCGCTTTGATATGCTTTTCCTTAGTGTCTACATTTTTTTATAATGAGCATATGTCATTTTTAATAAGAAAAAATTAATAATATTCATTTGATGATTCTTAATATGTGCTTCTCTACTTCTATTTGAATGAAGGTTTATAGTTGAAGTCTCATTTACTATTATATCCTATATTAATTTTTTTCTGCAAAGGGTCACTTAGTAAATACCTTAGGCTTTGTGGGCCAGACAGTCTTTATCGCATCTACTTAACTCTGCTGTTATAGAGCAAAGCCAGCTATGTAAACAAATGAGTTTAACTGTGTTCCATTAAAACTTTATTTGCAAAATATATATATATATATATATATATAATGGGCTAGGTTTGGCTCATGGGCAGTAGCTTGTTGCCAACCCCTGTTCTTCAACTACACCAAGAATACATTTTCCTTTTCCCACTTGGTGTTTGCAATCTCTTGTGTATACCATGTATCAGTTAGTTTTTGCTGCATAACAAATCACCCAAAAACTTAGCAGCTCTAAACAACACCCTCTATTCACTTAGGACTCTAAGAATAAAAACTTGGGGCTGGAACATCTCAGCTCTGCTCCATCTAGGATCACCTGGGCCCGCTCATTTGTTGGAGGTCAGCTGGCCATCACAGTCTAACACATGTCTGGCTGGCTAGCAGCAGGGGTGAAGGAAGGAACTGGACTGCATGTCTCTCATCATCCGGCAGGCTGCCTACGCTTATCCATATGGGGGTGGGCTCAGTGTAACCAGGCGCAGTAGGATAGGGCTCTCCTTAATCTGAAGCATTTTTCGAGCCTCTGCCTCCATGACATTTGCGAGTATCTCACTGACTAAACAAGGCACGTATGCAAGTCCATATTCCATGGCTGGAGGTCCCATGACCTGAGGAGAGGAATGGCAGGCACATGCTCAGGGATATGTATACAGGTTGGAGAATAATTTGTGGCCTTTTTTTTTTTCCCAATCTGACCAAATCCCTCAACAATGTCACCTCTGGTCCTTTCTTCTTCCAGAGCTCTTCCAGGCACCTCCCACTCAGATACTATCCTACAGAGGCCCCTTCGACTTCTCCTTGAGCAAGACTATTGCTGTATCTTTTGGCCAACAACCACAATCTCAATGCGTCTTTTCCAGATACGGGTCCATAACTCTCCTCCTCACCTGCAGTCGATTCTTACTCATCCTGGAAATGTGAGCTGAGCCGCTATTTATAAAGCTGCTCAAAATATTTCTCCGCGCTCTGATTTCCCTCTTTAAAACTTATATTTAAATCATTAGCCAGCGTCACTTCCCATTCGCTGCATTCTTCCTGCTTTCCATGTGTTCATATTCAGGCCTTTGAAAAATGAAGATTATAAAACTGGGACAGTTCCCATGGTGACACATTGGTCTCTTTGATCCTCTTTACTCTCACATGGCGAGTGAGCCACCCAGACAGCTGAAGCTCATTATAACCCTTTCTGTGAGGAGATCATGCCTTCCTCATTCACCCTCCTTCCCCCAGCAGCATATACAGCGCTGCTGGCAACCTTTGAAAGGAAAGACTTTTAAATCTTGCTCAACAGCCAACACTGAGGGAGATACTGAGTGACAGTGGAGATGTGGAGGGAAGCGCATTAACTATGGAGTCGGAAGGTCTCACTGGGTTCAGAGCCAACCTCCACCACTATTTGGCGTGGCCTGAGACAAGTGATTTTTATTTTTCTTGTGTGAAAGCACCCAACATGATATAGAGGACAGGCAGAGTGCTCAGTAAATGTTTAAATGTCTGTGCATTCATGGTTGCCTGCGGTCGTGTGCAAAGCACTATGGGAAGGGGCCACAAAGGGCTGGGTGATCAGTGAGACCCACGTGCCAACAGGGAGCTCACGGTGTGGCTGCGAGTTAAAGCTCACAGCCCAGAGCTTCTATTTTTCATTCTCAGTAAAAGGACGATGTGGAGGAAGCCCTTTCAAACACTGGTCACTCTTTGAGCTGAAGAAGAAAATGAGCAATAATGACAATGACCTTCAGACTCATTTTGTCCTCCGGGTCATCCCCATCAGCCACCCCAAGTCCTGACTTGTTTCCTGTGGAAGAAACTCTCCAGCACAAGCCCACCGTCAGGCGGCTCCCAGCATCCCCTCCTGCACAGGCGCTACCTCAGAAAGGCTGGAGGAAGCTCAGTGCACCCAGGGCCAGAGAGATCTGGGCGGTGAGGCTGTGGAGTCTCAAATGGCAAGAGCTTTACCAAGAGAACCTCTGACCAGGGAATAAGTGCAAAGCGCAAAGGCAGCTATGTTTTTACGAGAAATAAAGATGACTTCATTTTGGCTTATGTCACTTGGTTGTTTGTTTTCATTCTTTTAAAAATGACAAGAGAAAATTGAAAAATAAAGAGTCGGTTTAAATTAGAGATGTTTGCGAACCCAATCTGTTATTTGGGTGACCGTGAGCAAATTAATTTAAACTCCCTGAACCTTGGGATATTCCTCTATAAAGCGAGGGTAATTATCCTTATTATCTCTGACAGCATGTCAACATCTAGAGAGAGCACTCCCAAAATAAGCAAATAAATGACACATATACTCTACACTATCTGGCCTTTGGTAGCCCCACAGTGGCCTTTGGGAGAGAGAGAGAGAATTTTGTACCTAAACTGTGCCAGGAGCTTTCATGCAGTAACTCCCATCCTCAGCTCTACATATCTCCAGTTCTACAGATCAGGAACCTGAGGCTCAGAGAAGTCAGGCAACCGGACCAAGGTCACGGAGCTACTAAGCAGCAGGTGTTCCTACTCCAACATTAATACTCCTTCTAAGCCACTGTCCAAATAGTGCTAACCATGGCCACAAACTAGAGCAGAGTGTGGCCCTGGTGCCCCATCAGGAATGTTTCTCCTGCACAGACACAGGCTCCGGGTTAGAATTGGCCGGGAGCCCGGGGAGAGGGAGATGGGCCTGGCTGGTCGAAGTGTCTGGCAGGCCCCCTGGGGAGCCGTGTTCAGTCTGGCCTGATGCACAGCCTGCACCAATGAGCAGGAAGAGGGTGTAGCTCTGGCTCTAATGAAGTTCGCAGATGCTGGAGACATGTTGTAAACACCAGTGGGTGTGGGTGACCAGGAGGGTGGAGGAGCCACAATGAGGCTGTTCCAGCCGCTCAGAGCAGATAGAAATGTGGGCAAGAGGTAACGAGAGGAAACCCCATCCACTGAGGCTTGTTTAGGAAGAGAGAGCAGCCCGAACACTCCAAGCAAAAAGCCAGGGTCCATGGAGGCAAGAGTGGCCCCCACACCAGAGGGGGAACTCCAGGAAAGATGAGGCAGAAACCTAGGGCTCTGAACTGACGGCCTTCATCCACCAGCCAGGGTTTAGCCAGCACCTCCCGGTATGCAACTCGGCAATGTGGCTCTGGGTCTCAGACGTGGTCCCTGTTCACCAAATAATGATAGTGTGATTAATATTAATTGATTCAAATCCTAGCTCCCTCCTTGCCAGCTGGGTGATTTAGCAAATCACTAACAACTTTAAACTCAACTTTTCTCATCTGCAAAACGGGTACAATAATTAGTACCTTCCACAGAGAGCAGTTATGAGGATTAAATGATATAACGTCTGTGAAGACAAAAAACACACGTGGCACAGTGGCTGGCCCACCTTCAGCCCTTAGTAAAGAGTGACTGCTAATATTATTAATAAGCCTGTCTTACGTGCCCAGGCACCAGGCTTGGCATTGTCTGGATGCTGGCAGGAAATAGATGACGCCCTCACCTGGGACACTGAAGTTTTTATTAAAGGAGCTATTTGTTACCGTCTGGGTAGGATCAAGGGGAATAGCAATGGATTTTGAGACACAAGGAACTACATTAGCAACCTAATTTCTCTACCCCCTCACCCCCAGGCTGTGTTGTTTAGCTAGAGCCCAAGGACAGTGGCCTCCACCAAGGAGCTGGAGCTACAGTGTAAAGAGAGGACTGTGGCCATTGGCCAGACTCAAGCAAAAGCATGGCGAGTGCTTAGGGGAGCCCCTCCTTCTTTTCCCACATGCGCCTCAATCTTCCGCCACTACTTCCCGCTCGCTGCATTTCAGGGGATGGCAGAGCCAGACATGCTGTGCTGGTCAGCCCCCTGGGCCGAGAAATGCCAGTTGTGGGGCTGGGGAGCAAACAGAACAGCCCAGCTCCCAAACTCAATTATTAGTCTCATTAGCCCTAAGAAAGCTGCAGTCACTGTCTTCCTTTTTCAGATGAGGGAATTTGGCTCAGGGAGGTACAGCAATTCATTCAGAAACCCAGCCAAAAGAAAAATGGTGGAGGCCCCATGAGAATCCGCATCCGCTCACCGTGCCGCCTCAACAAACTCAGTCAATGATCAAGAGAATAGATTTGGAGGCCCTTGTTGTCCACAGGGTTTGGGTGGGAGGGTTTTCCCACATGAAACTGAAGGTGGCATAGAATTTTAAACTAGTCTGGGTTAAGGGATGGTCTGTAAAAATAAGCAGAGTGAGAGGAAATAAAGCCTTGTGTGCCCACCTGGGTTAGAGCTCCTCATCCCTTCACCAGACGGATCCCTGAGCGCTGTGAGTGCGCCTGGGGACTGGGAGAGCGCTGACTGCTGGCGGGCACAGCTTTTGCTTCTACAGCACTTTCACGTGCCACAACTATTCCAAGTGCTCTGTGTGTGTTTGCACATTTTCATAGTGCGTTTAATTCACGTCATCATCATTAACTCAATCAAACACTTAAAAACAAGGGATACTGCCCTTGAAAAATAAGTCTCTTATACACGATTTAGTAAAAGAGCCTTACTTACAGATGGCTTCAGCAATGTGACAGTTGCTAAGTCAGAGGGGCAACTAGTGGTTCAAGAGCAAAGAGAAGCCCAACAGGTGTGGCTCAGTGGTTGAGGGTCAACCCATGAACCAGGAGGTCACCAGTTGGATTCCTGATCAGGGCACATGCCCAGGTTGCAGGCTTGATTCCCAGTAGGGGACATGCAGGAGGCAGCCAATCAATGATTCTCTCTCATTATTGATGTCTCTCTCTCTCTCTCTCTCTCTCTCTCTCTCTCTCTCTCTTCCTCCTCCTCCTCCTCCTCCTCCTCCTCCTCCTCCTCCTCCTCCTCTCTCTGAAATCAATAAAAAACATTTTTTAAAGAGCAAAGAGAAGAGTTAATGACTCAGTGATGAGCTGGAGGTGGCCCTTACTGGCTCCCCAGAGCCAACTCTCTTAACTAAGTCTTTCATGACCACATTGCTAACTTAAATCAGCCATGGTGGGAGTAATTGGTAATCACTATAAATGAAGGTTGTTATTTTGTTTTGTTTTTTGTTTGTTTGTTTTTTGAGGGACTATTATTAAACATTTACCAGCACATCATTGCCTGGAGGGCTTCCCAGAGGAGGAAGTATTTGAGGCAAACTTATTTATAAAGAGACAGAAAGGTGCCTGCCTCCTCTTCTTCCACTACCTTTCCACACCCCTTGCTCCAGCCTCATAGAGCTAATCAGGGCACACCCCACCTCAACTCCTGTGTGCTACTCTGCCCTCTGCCCTCTGCCCTCTGCCCTCTGCCGAAAAGATCCCTTCCCTCTCATCTATCAGAGAAGCTCTTATGTCTGGTGAGTCTCTTTGCAGACGCTGTATACACAAACACCTGCCCAGAACCCAATGCCAGCTGAGCGACCTTGGGTGTCCTGACCATCTCAAAACCTTGTTTTCCTAGGCTGTAAAATGGGAGAAATATGAGCTGCCCTGTCTACTCCACAGAGTTGCCGTGGGAATGGAATAAGATGGTCCAAGGCCCACCCTGGAGAGGTGCGCACCAACAAAGGCATGCAATGAAACACTGGACGTCAGAGCTGGGAGCAAGCTCAGAAACCATCGAAACCAATCTTCTCAACTTACAAATGAGCTAGCGTATTCCTTGGCCAGATTACTGAGGGCAATGGAAAAACATGATCCCGTGAGTGTCCCAGAAGGAGACCTCTCCTGAGTGCCCACCGTGGACTTGTGGGCACCACCAGGCCGGACCTCCCAGGAATGATATTCTGGAATCAGTGCAGAAACAACAACTGCCCAGAACTCTCCAGGCAGTGGGCCAGGGAGAGGAGAGAGAACCAGGTGGGCCAGTGCTATGCAGAGATCTGGCAGGGTGGGGCCTTTGGAGAGCTACCTGGTGGGGCCTTTGGTATACTTTCCTACCCTCTTCTGCCCCCACCCCAGCAGAAGAGAGAAAGGAGGGGAGGCAAGGGGAAATGGGGCCACACAAAACTGCAAGAGCCAGTCTATAAGAAGAGCTGGAACACGGGCTCTCTCAGACTGAGCCTGGGGCCAGCTCTGCTTGGATGAGGTGAGGTGAGCCACGGAGGTAACACTGAGGTGAGGACCAGGCCAAGGCCAGGTTAAGTCTTGGGGAGCAGTTCACAGGAAGAAGCTCGCAGAGCAGGTTGGCATTAGCAGGAGCCCAAGACAAGAGGCAGATTCGAAGGGGCTGGAGAATCGGAGGGTACTGCTGGGGTCTGGAGAAAAGGTGTGCAAGGCAAGGGCGGCAGTTCTAATTGCTCTTCTGAGTAAGGACATGTGTTACAAACGAAGTCTTCATTACAAAAATACTGCGTCAATCAGTCTCCATGCGAACAATACAGACATGACAGGCAGGACTCCCCAGAGGCTCATTTTGATGTGCATCCTTCCAAGCCTTTGTCTGTGAGTTTATATCCATGTATATTCATAGGGGAAATATGCAGCTCTGTGTGTTTGTGTGTGGTCATGTCTTAAAGGACTCAGCCAAACACACGCTATCCTGAATCTTACTATTTGCACCTAAGGTGGCTGCACACACCCACACAGCAGAAGTGCCACATTCATTGTAAACCTCCCCATACAATTCCATGGTCTGGGAGAGTGACAGGTTATCTAATCCATCCCTCATTGATGGGCACTGTAGACTGTTTCCAGGTTTTCATTTTCAAGCAATACTCTAATGCAGCGGTTCTCAACCTGTGGGTCACGACCCTTGGGTGGTCAAACGACCCTTTCACAGGGGTTGCCTAAGACCATCCTGCATATCAGATATTTACTTGATGATTCATAACAGTAGTGACATTACAGTTATGAAGTAGCAACGAAAATAATTTTATGGTTGGGTCACAACATGAGGAACTGTATTTCAAGGGCCAGAAGGCTGAGAACCACTGCTCTAAAGAATGTCCCTTCACAAGCTTGTAACCAGGAAGTGAAGAAAATTATATTGCATATATTATATGAACATAAGAAACTTTTAAGAGGTGAGAATTGCCTAGGAAAAGTGAACACCTCAACCCCTGCCTGATGCACCCCTCCGATTTAAAACCAGTCTAGACAAAGATCTTGAAAGAATATCATCTGGAACTGGGACTGCATGAACCCAAGATGGGACCAAAATGCTTAATAAGTCATTTCCGTCTTCACTTGCAAGGACTCCGTCTATCTTGCGTCCCCTTAGTCATCATTTGGGTGAGCTCTACACATTTATGCTTGTTCTTTTTCTCATCTGTCCTCATAAATCAACCCCTGCCGTCTCCTAATCAAAGCCAGCTTTTCAAACGAAACCGTAGCCGGGTGTTTAGCTAACTAAATATTGTTTTTCCCCCAGCACTGACAGCGAGGGGGTGGGATGCGGCCTTGATAATTGTCCTCCCTTCCTCAGCGACCCGAGGAAACCACGTGCTGCCCCAGCACTTACTGACGGAGCCCCAGGTGGGTGGCAGCCGCGGGCTTGGAAGGAGCTGTGTGGGGAGGTTTTCCTTGGCTGTCTGGATTTTGCTCCTATGTCCTGGGACTCCCAGGAAGACGGTTACCTTCCCTGGTGAGCAGATCACCTACCCTTCATTACAGAGGAGAATAAAGGGTGACGCTGCCTCGAGTGGCACCCGGCCAGCCAACTGCCCATCGCCACCGCAGGCTCCTGCACGGAGGAGGCCTCTGCCTTGTCCTCCCATTGGCCGCCTTAGATTTCTCCTATTTCCTGTCTCACATTTCAGGGCCCAAGCCTTTGCAACTAGAATGATGACATGACATGCTTTCGGAAAAATCTCATTTTCTAAAGGCATTTCCTATTGATTTCCTTCCTTATTGAGGTCCCTCCCAGCCTGGCTTGTGTTAAAAAGGAAAAAAAAAAAAAAAAAGGGATGGGGGGAGAAATCTGTGTTTTTCCAAGCTCAGGCTGACTGGCAGTTTGCTATTCACATCCCTCTATGGATGGGCTGCTCAATCAGTGTGTCCAAAGCTGTAGGCCTTGGTACCATTTTTGAAAATCCAGCCACCAAAACGCCCCTGAAATCCCTCGCCCCACCAGCTGTGTGGGATTTGCGGCAGGTTCGCTCCTCATAGGGAATTATTCTGTGGCTTGAAAGGTCTGCCTTGAAAATGAAAGGACCACTTTCCATTTTCCCTGAGCTCAGGAAGCCTAGTTTCTCATCCTAGGAGACCTGCCTCTGCATCCCTCATGCGCTCCCACTTCTCCTCGAAGGGGGTCTGAGTGCTGGCTTTGGAGTCCGATGAGCCTGAACTCTATGTCGCTCCCTGTCGGCTAGATGGCTTTGAAGAAGGCATTGAACCTCTCTAATCCAGTTTTCTCATTGGTTAAACAGGGTCAAGAGAACACAGTATGAGTTTCCTAGAGCCGCCATACAAAATGAGCACAAAGTTGGTGGCTTAAATCACAGAAATGTATTCACTGTTCTGGAAGCCAGACATCCAAAATCACAGTGTCAGCCAGGCTAAAGTGAGAGCATGAATAGGAGGTGCCTAGTGGAGTGTCAGACACAGGGTGCCCAGGAAGTGTATGGATGTGTTTTCTTCCCTTCTCCTCTGCCTCCATGCCCACCTGCCCCACTCTGTCCTGGGACTCCAGCTTTCTGAACTGACTGCTTCCAGCTGGCCCAAGACCAGTCATAATCATGTGAACAGCCTGCATGGTATCATGTTTCCACACAGCCCTTCTTACTAGTACATATTCAGACCCATCTGACTTATATCGACAGCCTGGTGAAGTAGGCATGGCAGGTACTTCATTTATCCCCATTTTAAAGATGGGTACATGGAGGCTCAGAGAGGTTCTATCACTTGCTGTTCACACTCCTCAAATAACTGGCATATCAGACCTCCCTGAGATGTAATGTGTGAAGGGAGGGTGACCCTGATGGGGATGCTTAGCTATGGGTCATCTGGAGGTGTCGAGAACACAGGGAGATGGCCGCCTAAGATATGTCATTCCTGCCAAAGGTCAAAATATGCTTCTGCCTCTGTCGCTAGCCAGATGGTTAAGTGCAGACAATGCAGCAATCCCTGCGCCTGTGTCAGGCGTCTGCCTACCTCCCCTCCCCAGTGATGTCTACATGAACTTCATAATTAAAGTTCTTGTTTCAGAGTCTTATCATGGTCAAAGGGGCCAAGTGGGAAATACAGTGGGGCCTTGACTTATGAGTTTAATTCGTTCGGAGACCGAGCTCGTTAACTCAAATTACTCTATCAACTCAATGCAAAAAATTGGCCGAGAGACAGCTGGTATCTCAAAAAACTCGTTAGTCGGGACACTCGTAAATCAAGGCCCCACTGTAATCTTAAAACCATGTGTCCCTGGCCTAATAAAGGTATCCCAATAAACGTCTGCAGGATTAAGGGGAGGAGAAAGCTCTGCCTTGATTGCAGGTTCAACTCAGATGCTCGCTCACAAGCTGTGTTATATGAGGCCCATGCCAAGGCCTCTCTGTGCCTCAACCTGGCCACAGGCGGGCAAGTAGGTTTGTGTAAAATGATGGCCCAGCCTTTTCATCTCAGCCAGCCTAGGAATCCTGGGACCTGGCATCTCTGTACCATCAGGCTTATCTGAAAAGGGAGATGCTCTGGAGGCTCCCAGCCCAGAGCTGAAGACTGGGGAGTAACCCTGGACCCGTACCAAACCAACTCAACTGCCATAAGGGAACATTCTGGCAAGGCCCTTCTAGAACTGGCTGAGGCCTTAATCTCCAAAAAGAAGTAATTGCTAGATCTCTGCGAGCGCGCGCACACACACTCACACACACGCGTGTGTGAGTTACAGGATCTTTGTATCCAAATGACCTGAGCTTGGCTCTCCCACTTCTGGGCTATAAAACCTTTGCTAGTCACTTCCTCTCCCTCAGTCTCAATCCCCCTCTCATGAGTGGGGGGAATAATGTTAGGACAACTCAGTGGTGTCATGGGAGAGGGAGTTTAGAGTTATTGGAATAACAGCATTCTCTCCCTAAATCAGGTCAGGGATGGAGCCCTGGAGATTCTGGGCTGGGGAGCATGTCTGAGGCCACAGAGCACCCACCATCCTTCCAGATAAGTTGTGATTTTCCTAGAGGCTGGGATGCTGGTTCATTCATCCTCTTATTCATTCATCAAACAGTTAATAGGTCCCTCTATGAGTCAGGGGCTGTGTTTACCCTTGGAACGCAGAGACAAACAAGACCTGGGCCCTGCCTGGAGGAGCCCCTCTGACCCATGGAAGAGACAGGCACATCCACAGATCATTGCTCCAAATCCAGTGAACACAAGAGAAAGTCTGAGTGGAGAGCAGAGCACGGAGGAGGGAGGAGGCTGGCTCCGTGAGGAAAAGCCAGAAAGCTTCAGAGAAGAGGAAGCCTTGCAACGGGGCCTGGAGGGGGAGATGCTCACAAGGCGGTGAAGAGAGGGAAGGGAATGCCCAGCAGAGGCAACTCTAACTGCACGGGGGCCAGGAGGGGCGCGGGTGTCAGCTGAGCAGATAGGGAAGTGTTTGATGTGAGTGGACTAGAGGGGTAGGTTGGGCCAGGAGGTAAAAGGCCACACTGGCCTTGACAAGGAGTGCGGACAAGAGGAGCCAGACATCCAGCAGATCTGACTTTGTCCACAGCACAGCTCAGTGTGATCCAGGGACCAGCGCCAGGAGCTCCTTAGGAATGCAGATCCTCAGGCCCCACCCACACCTGCAGGATGGCGCCCAGGAATCTGTGTTTTACCGAGTCCTCCAGTGATTCTGTAGCGAGGTGGAGTCTGAGAGGCACCGTGTGAAGCGTAATAACTAACGGCTGCCCAGCCAGTGTGGCTCAGTTGGTTGAGCGTCATCCCATGCACCAAGAGGTCGCTGGTTTGATGGCCATCAGGGAGGGCACCTGCCCAGGTTGCAAGCTCAATCCCCAGTAGGGGGCATGCAGGAGGTAGCTGATCAATGTTTCTCTCTCATCAATGTTTCTATCTCTCTCTCTCCCCCTCTCCCTTCTCTCTCTAAAATCAATAAAACCTTTTTTAATAACTAACGGCTGCTGTTCATGGAGAACCTACTTTTTGGCAGGCACTGGGCCAAATCTTTCACATGCCTAACCTGATGTAATCTTCCCAACAAGCCTATGAGGTGGGTATGTCATTATCCCCACCTGATGGATGGGAAATTGAGGTTGTAAAACGACTAAGTGGCAAATCTGGGATTTAAACTCAGGCTGTTAGACTCCCGGCACCCAGAGAAAGGGTCGGCCTTAGGAGCCATGGCAGTTTTTACTCCAAGAGGTGGAGAACGGCATCAGAGGGGCCTGAGACTTTCTGGGAATAACAGCAGGATGCCCTCGGTATGTATGAGGAGGGAGCAGGAATAGACAAGGACGAGCCCAAGCTACCTACGTTGAAAGACTGAGGGAGTGGAGACCCCATTAAGGACATCAGAAAACTGGGAAGGGGTGATGAGATTTCCCCTGGGATGTGCAGAGCATAAGGGGAACATCAAAGATGGAAAGTTTCCATGAGAACTGGAAAACAGGGCTGGTATCTATCCCTTGGTGGGTGGCATAACCACAGGTATATTGGATCAGACCAAAAAGTCCACTTGGCTCTAATGACTACAGCTTGGGCGCTTCAAGCATTCGGGGGGCTAGATCACCACAAGAGTTATGAGTGTGTGGGGAAGGGGTTCAGGATGAGGGGTATTGTTCTCACCAGGAGAAGCGGTAAAGGGAACCCAAGCCTTTGGATCCAATTTAATGCTTCCAAGGGTGTACAGACTCGACCTTGATGGGACCTTTATCTGGGTCTCAGAAAAAGGGGGGGAGAGAAAACCTGTCTTCACAGTAGAAGGTGACAGAGCAATTAATAAGGCAAATTCTAAAGCTTATGGAATGCCCCAAAGCAAGGATCCAGGTGCTAAATGCATCTGCTCTAAAGATGAGAACACAGAAAACCCTCTTTTGGTTCCTATTTGGGTAAAGCTGGACATAAATCATTCTTTGAAAAGGTGCCCTGGGTGCCTCTGGTTGTAGGGGCTCCAGCCCTTCCCCACCATCGTCTCATTAATCCTGGAACGGGCCCGACAGGCGGCACCTTCGTGTCACTGAACAGATGAGACCTGGCCTCCGACTGAAAGATGCAGGCAGGTTCCAGGTGCCCACTGCCTGTGACTGCCCTGCCCTGTGGGCTGGGGAGAGTGGGAGGCCGGAGGGAGCGCATGTGTGGTGTGTGTGTGTGTGTTTAGTCTTATCTCCTACCATGAAAGAAAATGAGGTGGCAGCAGCTGAAGTTACTGGCTGAGCGGCCAGGTGACATGGACTGGGAAATCTAGTCTCTGAAATGGCCAGGTTTGCGCAGGAATTTAATCCCATCTTCCTGGGAAGCTCCTCCTGGAAAAACACCTATTTATTCAGCCCTTCCACGGTTAGCACATTACAAAGCGGGGAGAGGACAAGACAAGAAGTTAAAATCAAGCAACAGACACACAGGTGTCATTTGCCCGCTTTGGGTTTATTTCGGGTTTAGTCTTTCAGTGTAAGAAAGAGACATAAAGTGCCAGGTATCTTAGAAATGGAAAGGATTTGATGTGGTCTCTCCTTTTCCTTTTAATAAAGAAGGGAAGGGGGGGGGGGACTGAGAGGGGGAGAGAATGAAGAAGAGAAAGAAGAAAAAAGGAAAAATAGAGAAAGAAAAGTAAGAGAGAAGAAAGAGAGAGAGAGAAAAGAGAGAGCGCAACGGAGAGGAGGAAGAGGCCGAGAGGCGGTGGCAGCGGCTGGAGGCGGCGAATCCCGGCTTCCTCCCCGGGAGAGCCGAGCACTTTCCGCAGCGGCCGCGGGCTCCGAGCTTTTAAGGGTTTCTAATCCTGGAAGGCTGTCTGACATCACCCCGTTTCTTGTCGGCTGATGTTTCGTACAAGCCGCTCATTTCCTCAGTGTTTTCAGAGCCACCAATTACTGCAACAACCTCGTGTTTATGTTTTCTCTCTCCTGCCTGGCTGGCCCTCCGCCGGAGCCGGAGCCTCTCTCTCCTGCGCACGGAGGGCGCCCGAGGGGGCTGGGTGGGGGGAGCGGGGAGGGGAGGGGAGGGGGGAGCCTGGCTCAGGCCTGGAAGAAAAAGGGAGGGGTCCCCCTTAATTTTTTTTCATTGACTTCAGCACCATGTGATCAGGAAGTCTGGCCTCCCTCCATTTCCCCTCCCGACTAAAGGGAAACATTGTGTAGCAGCCGCCGAGGCCACTGGTGGGATGGCCTTGGCCGCCTGACGTAGGGAGATAAAAATAACCGGCATATTTAAGGCCGGAGCAGGAATCCCTGCGCTCACACTCACACGCGGCCTGGTCAGTTCCCTGGGCCGGCGGGCGGCGGGCCGCTTTGCGCACCGGGGCTGTGGCCCGTGCCAGGACGGCGACCCGGGGACCCAGGCGCACCACCCAGGCCCCCAGAGCCTCAAGAGCCCTGAAAGGTCCGGCAAAGCTGGTCTCCGGCCGCCTGGCTCCAGGGCACTGGGCCCGGCCTGGGTGCTGTGTCCTGCCTCCCTGGAGATGAAAAGGGAGGATGCGGTGGCAGAGGGAGGGTGGCCAGAAGCCTGAAGATGGGGAGGGGAGGTGGGGAGACACACACCTAGCTGCTTGCTCCAGGCATTCGCTACTGTGCACACACACACTCAAACCAAGCTGCATCCTCTACAGCCACCCCCGCCACCCGCCCTCCCACCCCCACCCCCACCCTGTTGCAACTGCACATTGCAAAGATTTACAAACATGTGGAAACAAACAAAAACAAGCTCGCTAACGATGGAGGAAATTCTCGCAAAGAGCTGGCAATTTTTCAGGGGAGAATAGACTTCCCAGTGGTGTGCTATCCAGCCACCTACCTAATGCCCCTGCAGTTTCCTCAGAGTTTCTCGGGGCTGCCACCACCTCTCACCTATCTGGAGACCCCAAAAATAGGAAAGGAGGAAGTATCCCTGTGCCCTAGTGAGTCCACATCCCCAGTGCCAGGAGCAAAAGCCATGGTGAACAGTATGTGGCCCTGGAAGCACTGACCTGTTTCTATGGGGACAAGGGGACCCTCCCTTTTTCTTCTCTCATTTAATTCATTTTACACAAAGGGAAACTGAGGCTCGGGGAGGTGAAATGATGGCCCAGGCCACATGCGGGCAATGCTCCCCCACCACGTCAGTAGCCCCCTTCGACTGCTCTTACATGGTCATGTTGATTTATCGTTCTGGAAACCACCTTCTTGGGTTCCTCCTACTCCCTTAATAAAAGTAATACCATGGTGAGCTTCCCACTGACCTGTGAAATCACAGTTTTGACCTTGCTCTGGGCCACAAAGAAATTTTTACTTCCAATTAATAACGGGAAACCTCCCAGCCTTCTGATGTTTAAAGGAACAAGATATTTCCAAATTTCTGGCAGAGTTTTTCACCTAAAAGCCAGATGTGCTGATGAAAAATGAACAGGCGCTCACCCCTGATATTTTTGGTATTACAGAGATAACAAATAGCTCTTTCACGGGGTGGAAGAGGCTAAGAACCGTCACTGAGAGAGATTTGGGGATTTCACCACCTGTAGGATGGAGACCCCAGGGTCTGGCCTGGTCATTGCCAAGTCTCCAGCACAGTGCCTGACCTTTAAAGTACTCCACCCATACTCTCTGGGCTGAATGAAGAGTGGGTTGTGGGTTGTGGGAAAGTGAGGGGCAGCACTAAGACACATTGGGATGATGTGTGCCGGCCATGCCTTCAGTGATTGTAGAGCATGTGTGCACTTAGTCCTTGTAGCAGCTCTAGGACATAAGTGTTGTGATTGGCCCTGTTTTGTATATAGGGACCCTGTAACTCAGAGGGTAACTTGCCTGAAGTAACCTAGCTTAGGGAGTACTAGTGCTAGAATTTGAACCCAGGCAGTCTTACTCCAAAAGGCAAGCCCTTAACCCCTAGGCTAACCCCAAAGAAGTGCCCCTGAGACATCAGAGAGAGGGACCCAGCATTGACTAAGCACCCCCTCTGACTCAAGTTCCATGCTTGCTGCTGGAGAGGTAGACCAGGCCCCACAGGCTCCAGGCCCTGAGACAGGTGAATCAGGAACAGGACTGGGCCAGAGGCTCTTTCATCTCTGTATTCCCAACATCGACTCTCACAGATGCCTGTTGAATTGTCCCTCCTGAGCGATGCCTTCTTTGGCCACTGCCAGTCAAGCATATTCAGCTCTCCTCCCCAGTGTTGACACTGCAGGTGACTGCCTAAAAGCACCTGTCGCACCGTATCAGAGCTCCTTGCTTTCCTACCCATTCTCCCACTGGTCTGGGAGCACCCTGAGGGCAGAATCAAGGTGTGATCCAGCCTTGTTTCCCACTAAGGACTTGGGGGCATAGCAGCAGACCTCCACCAGCCTCCTCGCAGATACAGACCTCCTGTCACCACCACACCTGACTTTCTCTGTCTCACCATCCCATTCTGTTGCCCCATAGCATTTGTCACAATTTGTAATTTACATCGTTTCCTTCCCTTCCCCACCCCCCAAACCCATAAACCACATCTATTTCCCCCTCATAGTATTTCCAGCATCCATTAAAGTGCCACACACGTTGCAGGCACTCAGTAAACACTTGTAAAATAAAGGAGTGAATGAGTGAGTGAGTGAATGAATGAATGCATTGATACTCCTCGGAACAATTCTTTTACCTTTCCACTTGCAATAACTTTATCCCAAAATCAGTCATAACTGAGCAAAGCCACTTGAAATAATGTCACTACCCAAATTGTATTCATAAAGTAAGTGCTTTCTGTTTGGTAGCCACTTCAAATCCAAGTCTCATCCATATTGATGATAAGAAAGACTTAAAAGGGGGGTTATTGAATGAGGCCCTTCTTCTCATACAATGTGGACTCCAGTGACCACTATAGTTGGAGCTACACACAGACTCCCTTTATGCCCCTCTGTTTTCATTAGCTCGGGTAACTTGCCAAAGAGTGATCCTTTTGGGCTGAAATTTTCCATGCTGGGTCTTGGCAAAAGGTGAATTTTGGGGAAAAGTTTGAATAAAATCCCTTCAGCCATTTTTTAGTTTGATGAGGATTTTTTTAAAAATACATTTTTCCCCTTGCTTTTAATTAAAGACCTTTTTAGGACACAGGAAACTCCAGACCAGTTGAACTCTGAAAACTTGAAACTCATGTCTAATCCCATCTAAGGAAACTGTGGAGATCATTTGGGACTCAAAACAAATTTCTTTTTAATTAAAAAAAAACTATGCAAAAAAACAAACTATGAAGTAATTGAAAAATCTCTTTGCAGCCTTAGCAATCAAGGCATTTTCCCCCACTTGGGCTACATAAGTCTTCCTGTTACTCTAGCAAATCATAAAAGCTCAGAGCTGTTTAGAAGGGATTATACAACTTGGATTTCAGCTCCTTGGCCATGACAGATGATATTATTTCCCTCTTTCTTTTGTCTCAAGTATCTTCCCTCAATATTATACAAGGAATATATGATTTAAATTATAGGCTCAGTAAATTAAAAAAAAAGCCGCGAGGTTCCTGGAATGAAAGGACCACTCCTTCAAAGCCAAATATATAACTGGGTTTCCAAAGCTTTCTTAGACAAATGCTAACCAAAATATTTTATCTTAGATTGAATTTTCTCAATAACTCATGTCAGTATCAAATTCTTGCTTTCTTATTCATTGGAAACTACCTTACACTAGTCATATTAGACTTCTTGCCATGGAGTGATTTTCAGAAGGCAGTGCTGGAAAGTCAGAACAACCTGGGTTTGACTCTGATATTTACCAAACAAATACTTCAACCTTTCTAAGACTCAGTTTGTTCACCGATAAAATGGGGATAATATTGCCCGGCCGGGGTGGCTCAGTGATTGAGCTTCGACCTATGAACCAGGAGGTCATGGTTCAATTCCAGGTCAGGGCACATGCCCAGGTTGTGGGCTCAATCCCTGTTGTGGGGCTTGCAGGAGGACCAATCAATGATTCTTTCTCATCATGGATGTTTCTCTCTCTTTCTCTCTCACTCTCCCTTCCTCTCTGAAATCAATAAAAATAGATTTTAAAAATAATTAAAAAATTAAATGGGGAGAATATTTACTCGGTGGCTATTACAAGGATCAATTTAGGCCAGGTGCCGCCCACCGGGCCTGGTATAAAATAAGTGCTCAATAAATGGCAGTGTCTTTCTGCCCTTGTCCCTCAGCTGATTATTCCCATTTTCTGGTTTTCATACTACCTAGTTGGCATCTCATGTCTTCTAGTTCTCAGTCCCTCATGGTCTAGTACAATGTGAGGTACATGGTCATTGTTAGGCCAGACACGCACAGTAGAATCCATGGAGTGCTGACCACGCATTCCCAAGGGCGCTATATATTCCAGGAACACTAGCAAATGCCTTGTCTTTACCTGTTTCCTTGTCTTTCTCTACTACTAGGACCTCTTTCACCTTTGAAACCCAGGGTGTAGCTGGGTTAATGACTGAATGGAAGAGCAAACCAGTAAAGGCCTATTTCCATATAGGATCTAGGACCTGAATCTTGGCCTCAGTTTTCAAGAAGTATTATTTTAGCTCAGGTATTGCCTGACAGCCAGGATTTGTTTGGAATGCTCACTTACCTCAGTTGTGTATTCAAAATCAACCACATCTCAAATGATCCTCTTTACATGTAGTTTTACTTAGCAGTGAGCAAGCAGGGGACCGTCAACTAAGAACCTTGGCTGGGCAGAATTGCTCCTACTCGAATTTCCCACGGCACAGACACAGAACCACTTCAAAGGAAGAAAGCACTGTAAGAACTAACTCTAAAGGGCAGGGAGGAAGGAGGAAGGAGGGAAAGAAGGGGGACCCAGCTTAAGCCAGCATACCTCCACCTGCCTGAATAATATACATCCAGTCGATGGTTGCTTTGTCTTCCTCCTGCAAAGTTGACTGCCTCTAGCCTCCTCTTTAACAGTTCTTTTTTTAATTAAACACAATTGAGTTCCGACTGTGTGCCGTTCCCTTTTCATCCTCATCTCATTTGATGGGAAACAGGCTCAGAGAGACCAGGAAGCTCGCCTTCAGTTACACACCTAGAAGACTACACGGCATTTCTGATTCATGAGGTGTCTCCAGTTTCTCCACCACCTCACATCCTCCCTTATAACCCCTACCCAGCGCATGTGCTGTGTACACACACGCACTGCTCGGGCTTAATTAGTTATGTTTTACGGAAAGATACAAGAGTGAAAGGGACCTCTCTGTTGAACCCAACAGGGAAAGCGTCATTCTGGGAAGGCTAAACCCCCAATCCACTGTTCTGGGGGGTGGATTACACTCAGAAAAGACTGCACAGAAAACTTCAACTGCTGAGTGAAGTTTTCCCTCTTAAGCTGGTTATTTATATGGGTGTTTTTATGTTGGGCTTTATAAGTGTTCATCTGTCTTAAATGTGTCATAATGCATGTTTTGAAGATTTAGCAGCATTGCTTGGATGCTTCCTTCCAGTTCTTGGCATTCATAGGCACATCCTTAAACACACACACACACACACACACACACACACACACACACGCACAGGGTCGCCCACTGACACTCACCCACTGACAAGTACACTCAAGCACCTACACACACTACACAAAAACTTTCGCACATTCACCTACACGCATTCAGTCACAAGAACCTACACACTCGCTCATGTGAACAAACACTCACCTACACACACACACACACACACATGCACATGGATCGCTTGCCAGCCCCAGCCTCCAACCACCACTCCTCTCCCAGGATCAAGGGCAATAGGGTCATAGCCAGGGACTCTGAAACCCCGGTATGGGATCAGTGGTGGGACCACCTGGAAGAGGGAAGAGTGAGGATGCAGGGGGCTACTGCCAGGGGCTGGCATAGATGATGCCACCAATGGCCAGTCTCACCAGGGAGACTGTGTGGCCCCAGACCCAGATGTTCCCCAACGCCAGGCGCGTCTAGGAAGGGACAGAGTTAAGGAGCAGTGGGAAGACTCTGGTGTTTCACAGTTCAGGGTGGGAAGCAGTAACTTGTGTGGGAAACAACCTCCTCCGAAACCATAGCAACACCCATTTGGCGGCTCTGGATTGGACCCCAACCAGACATTTATTAAGCAGCCTCATAAGCTGTGGTCTCCAGAAGAACAATACCAAACTGATCAAATGTTAATAGCTTCAATCTGTTCCTCCTCACAGAACTCCCGCTCCATCCCCCTCTCTCCACAGACTTTGCATTTCTGCTTCCCAGCCTCAGCTGAAAACGGCCTCTGCTGCTACCCCAGAGCCCAAGTTCAAAGCCAGAACCATGAGGTGCATGCAGGTGCCCTAAGGTACAGAGATGGAAGGCAGGTGAAAGCAGGCACTCTGGGTGTCCAAAGAGGGCCATTCTCAGGTTAGACTTTCTGGGCTGGAGAGTCTCTAAGAGCATCTGATCAAGTTGTCTCAATCTGGCTGCATGTGAAATTAACCTGGAGAGCTTTCAAAATGCCAGTGTTTGTTCCACCCTAGTCCAGTGAAATCTGAATCTCTAGGTGGTGGGACCTGATCACTTGTATTTTTTAAATCTCTCCAGAGTTTAAATTTCTCTTGTGCAGCCAGGATTGAGAGCTCCTGAGTTGCTTCAACCCCCTATGGAAGTGGGGTGAAGGAACCAGAGAGGTAGACTTGCCCAAAGCCCCAGAGCTGGTGAGGCATTATACTGAGAATGGAACCCAGACATCTAACTACCAGCATAGAGTTCTGTCCATCTGTCTGGGCTAAAGTACTCCATGAGTCTTACAGATGTATCGCTCTTCTTGACTCACCATGCAGGACTCCTATTCTTTCCTACCAGGAGCTAGGAGGTGGGGGTGGGGTGTGAGGGCAGGGGCATGTGTAAAATGGATCCAAGGAGGGTGCAAGGAAACACAGTGTTGTTGCTTTTTAATATATTTTTATTGATTTCAGAGAGGAAGGGAGAGGGAGGGAGAGATAGAAACATCAATGATGAGAGAGAATCATTGATAGGCTGCCTCCCACATATACCCCACTGGGGATCAAGCCCACAACCCAGGCATGTGCCCTGACCTCCTGGTTCATAGATCGACACTCAACCACTGAGCCACACTGGCCAGGCAAGAAAACATAGTTTTAACAAAAATATGGGCACCAGACATACAAGAAATCACAACAGCCATACTAACTGATTCCAGTGTTTACCATGGTCACAACAGAATTTATCATGCCTAACCATGTGACCGTCACCCAGACATCCAAACCACCAACCTGGTTGACATCTTCAATTCTTCCAGCTTCATCACTGTCCATATGCAGTCAGTCTCTCAGCCACGAAGAGTCAACCTCATAAGGCTATAGCCTCCCCAGTCCAACTCATTCATAAGTTCAGGCCACCTAAATTGCCCCAAGGGCCTTCTTACCAGTCTCCCTAAATGGACATATGTTCTCCAGTCCATGCTCTACAGAGCCACCAAAACATTCTCTCCAGCGCATGCACCTCCCTGTCTCCCCTCAACCAAAGCTTCACAGACAGGCTGCTGCCTGTGAGTTCAGATGCACCCGGGCAACCTGCTCATCTCACACTAGGGCTCAGTGGGAAATAGAAATAAACACAGTCCCTGCTGATGTGCAACTTACATTCTTGATGAGGAGATGGGTGTTGACTACTCATGTTATTACTACTGGGAAGGAGTTGTGAGAAAGGTATAATGGGGAACAGTTTCATCTGCTCTGAGGGATGTCAAAAAATGGCTCTTCTGAGCAAAGGATGAAATATTGAATCTGATATTGTAAGGGTGAAAAGGAGTTAAGAGGAGGAATGTTCCAGATGCAGGAAACAGTGGAATGCACAAATGATCTGCGTGATGAAGGAGTATAGTCTGGAACCCCAAGAGCGAGTAGAGAGGGGGACAAGATAAGGCTAGTTAGCGGTCAGATTTACAGGGGGCCTTTTATGTTATGGTAGAGATTTGGAGTTTTCACTTTGTATTTTAGTAAAGTGATCAACCATTCCAGGGGTTTCTAGAATATAAGACTTATAGTGTTAAGATGAGGGAGATGATGAAGAAGAGTGACCAAGGGTGGCACCCAAGTCTCTGGTCGGAACTGCTGGGTGTGTGATGGAGCTACTACCTGAAAGGGACCAGGATAATAAGGAGGATGTCAAATTCAGCTGTTACATTTGGGAAGTTAGGGTGATATCCAAGTGGAGATGCAAGATAGACTCTTGGGCCTATGGTCTGAAGCTAGAGGTCTTTGCAGAAAGATGTAGGTGTGGGAGTTTCCAGCATAGAGGTGGTAATCAAATTTTGGGAGTGGATTAGGCAACCTAGGGATAAAGAAAAATAAAGCTGACAGGAGGAACCACATCCCAGCCTGAGGAATTCCAATATTTAAAGACCTGGTAGTCTAGCGAGTGCTAACCCAAAAGAGGAGGCTGAGAAAGAGCAGCCAAGGATGCAGGGCGAAAACCCAGAGTCTCTCATCTCAAAGCATGAGAAGCGCGTGTGTCTAGCAGGTTACGGAGGTCCCCCATATCCAATGCCACTGGAAGTCGAATACTGTGACTGGGAAATTCCTACTGACTCGGGGACGCAGAGGTCACGATGACCTTCTCAGAGGAGTCTGAGTGAAGCAATGAGGGTAGAGGTAGAATGAGGAGTGGGTGGGAGGGAAGGAAATGGAGACAGTATGTACAGCATAAGGAAATTTACTTGGTGAATCTGTCTGGGAAGGAAATGGATGGGCAGGAACTGGAGAGAGACCTCAGGATGAAGGATGGTTCTCTCTAAGATGAGAGACCTGAACATGGTTAAATAGTGATGTGGAGGATCCAATAGAGAACTGAAAGACAGAGGAAAAAGAAGGGCTCATTTCCTCTCCCCACAGTACATTTTCTAGTGCATGGCTCTGCCAAGCTCCCTGCTCCCAGGATGTTACTTTCCCTTTATCCATCGTAACTCCCTGGGACCAAAAGGGTGACCCTAGGAGGCCTTTCCTCCTCTGTATTTGTACTGCCCGGTGCACACGCATCCACCACTGCACTCAAAGCTGGACGGTTCCCACGCTGTCTCTCCCAGCAAATGGGGAGCTTGTCAAAGGCAAGACACTGGTCTCCATTCCTAGCCCACAGCCTTGGCTGGCCCATAGTATGTATGTGCTCAGGAAACGTTTGTGGAATAATTAAATGAATGAACAATGTTATGAATGAATAATGATGAATCTGAAGACACACATGGGTAGCCATGAGGGCAGTCTGGGCTGGCATGAGGAGGGTCTCTCTTCTCCAGAGAGAAGCTGAGTCCTCAGAGAACTGGGTTCCTGCGATCCCTGTTAGGGGCAGGGAGGCAGGGTGGGGTGGATGCCTCGCTGAGCTCGCATTCTTCCCTTCCATTGTTCCTGACAGCTGCACATGGAAAGTGCAACATCCACCAAGGCCCATGTGCTTCCCCTCCTCCCCTCCCTCAGCAGGGAAGGAACAGATGGGCGTAATTTATGCCCAAACCCTTCCCTTGCAGCCCTGGCACCAGGGCGAGGGGATGCAGGGGCAGAGACCCACCCAGGTTCCACAAACTTCTCTCAGCATCTAGGCTAGAGAGCCGCAGCAGGGGCCAGCCAGGCGGGGAGCAGCAGAGGACAGGAGGAGGAGGAGGAGGAGGAGGAGGAGGAGGAGGAGGAGGAGGAGGAGGAGGAGGAGGAGAGGGCACCTGCCACTCGAGCATAACCACAGCATTCTAGCCCATGTGCCACCAGAGTACGTACATCATCTCTGGAAAAGAAAACAACTGACTTTTGCACCTGCTTCAAAGACAAGGAAATGGGCTCAGAGAGGTAAAGGAACTGATCCAAGGTCACCCAGCAGGCGACAGGCTGCAGAGCTAGAATTCCAATCCAGGTCTGTCAGGCTCCAAACACTGTCCTCTCCACCAGACCTCACTGGGGGAGGAAGTCATATCTTCAGGCCTCCCTCCATCCTCCCACTCCTGGGTCATCTAGGGTGACGGGCAAAGGGGGCCTTGCAGCCCAGGCTCCTCTGCTGAAGGGTCCTGGACACTACAGCCAAGGCTGTCACATGTGAAGTGGCATCCTGAAGGGTCAAGGAGCAGGGTTCTGACTGGCTTTTGAGGTCCTGCAGTCAACCATCAACGCTAGAAATGCCTGACCCTACGATCCTAAGGGCTGCTGAGCTCCCAGTCACCAAAACAGACCTCCCAAGCCACCCTGGCCTCTTCACTCAATGGCAGTTAGAGCTACTGACATAGAACCCGCAGTTTGGGAGTCCGCTGACCCTGGGTTCGAACCCCAGAGCCTCTCCATGCTAGCTGGGTACCTGTGGGCAAGCTCCTGGACCTCCCTGACCCTCAATTTCTTTATCCATAAAATGGGCTTGTGAGAAGGGGATGGCTGAATCCAATCTGCAATTGTGTCCATTTGGCTCATTGGTAGTTGTTGGGGTTTGGTTTCTTTTCACTCTATCAAGTCAGTTATTACTTGTAAGACTACGCCTGCAAGCACAAATTTCCAACTTCTTGAATAATCAGAACGTTTGCAAGTTAGACCTACATAGCCCATGGCTGCAACTTAGAGAAGACATGCATGCCTCCATTTTCCACTGCCCCCACCACTCCTTTCTTCCCTCATCAATACCACCTGCCAAGGGATATAGCAATTGCTACTCCTTCTATACCAACCATTTTGCCACAGCCTTGAAATTCTGAGCACGATGAGAGCAGTGAGCCCAACCAATTCTAGTTCATCAGCATCTCCACTGACCCCAGCACAAGGCCTGGTACCCAGTAGGTGTCCAACCACTCATTTGTTTAACAAATACACATCTATGCCGAGTTCCTGCTCTGTACAGGCACCTCTTGGGAGGCTGGAGATTGAGCAACAAACAAGCCAGCTATGTGTAGTGTGCTCTCACTATCTCCAGTTTACAGATGAAATGGGGAAACTGAGGCACAGAGAAAGGGAGGAACTTGCCCAGGATTCCCAGATGAGGAGAGGCAGCGGCAGGATTCAAACACGGTTCAGCCGATTCAAACCAACCAATGTTCTGAACCAGGGGTCTGCGAACTATGGTCTATGGCCCACCACCGGTTTTTATGAATAAAGTTTTATTGGCACATAGCCACGCCCATCCATTTATACTGTCTGTGGCGGCATTCACACAATGATGACAGAGCCGAGTGCTTGTAGCATAGACAGGGTGGCCTCTCGTCGCCTAACCTCTTTACCATCTAGCCTTCTACAGAACAGGTTTGCCAGCCCCTGCTCTGAGCCACTGTTCTAGCATCCTGCCTTCCTGAGACCTTGTTCTCATATTATACAGGGGGAAGGGAGAGAGGGGCAGACAATAAAACAAAACAAAACAAAAACACTAAAAAGACTGCATGCTGTGGTAGAGAGGGCCTAGCTAGTTCCTACACTGGGTCCCCAGGGGAGGCCTCAGGGAAAAGTCATTAGGCTCAGATCTGAGTGACAAGGAGCCAGGTACCGGGAGAGGGGGGAAGGGCCTTCTGGGCAGGGGAGTAGCAGCGGCAAAGGCCCTACAGGTGAGCAAGCACGGCGATCGCCAGGGGGATAAAGAAAGCAGCACGCCCAGCCCAGGAGACGGGAGGAGGGTGCGTGGGTAGAAAGGGGTCTGGCAGGACGGACTTCTGAGAATGTGTGAACAGGAGGGCTGAGCAGGCCCGGAGGAGACCTGAAACCCCCGCCGGACCGGAACTGGCTTTCCTGGTCCAGAGCCTGCCTTGGACCCGGCCAGGCCTCCGCTCCCTGGGCTGTGAAATGAGTTCACTATGACCCGCCCTTCTGGGACTGGCAGGGGCCAGAAGCAATCAAAGATGTGACGGAAAAGCCCTGTGCAACCACGCAGGGCAGCCCCGTGGCTTGACGGCTGCCCCTGACGTGTGTGCTGAGGTCTGAAGTGTGCTGGGCGGTTCATGACCCATGACTCCCCAGGCCCCATGAGATCTGGCCTTAGGCTGGGGCCAGGGAAGCCTCCCTTCCCAGCCTGGCGGGTTCACTGCAGCCTCACACATGCTCCCAGGCCCGGGGCCTCCCTTTCACATAAGCCCTGGCAAATGGGGAAGGTCTGGCAAAAGGAAAGGTGCTGGTGGTGGAGGGGGGAGCCTGGGTGAAAGCCTGGGACCTTTGCTGCAGAGAGTGACAGAGCAGAGCCTGCTGAAAAAAACCTGAGCAGGAGTTCAGGAAGCTGAACAGAAAATGGGGGGAGGGTATTGGGGGGTAGGAGCCAAAGAGAGGGGTGCCTGGGTAACACATGGCCAGAGATTTCTAACCACATTTGTGCAGCTCCCGGTTCTTTGATGCCGTGGGTAAGCACCTGTTCCAATGACTGACTTGTCAAATCTGTAAAGATCTGAAAGGTGAGTAAATAAATAGTATGAATGATGCACAAATAGAAGACTTGGAGTCCAACAAGCCAGGTTGGCTTCCCATCTTCACCACTGAGCCGTGTCATCTTTGGAAAATCGCATTCACGTGCTGAGCCTCAGTCTCCCCACCTGTAAAATGGGAATACCGTGACCTAAAAAAGTTGTTTGGGGATTAAGCAGACTTGGAGTAACTACGCACTTAGAAAAGCACAGGGTTCACCGTTGCTCTCAAAACTATCCCCACCTTCGCCCTCTTACACCGCCAGGGTCTAGCAGGGCAGCTGGTGCCGCGGGGCTGGGAGAGGTCTGGACAGTGGCAGAGGGGGGCCGAAGCCTCCGTGTGCCTGACGAGAGTAGAATGGGCTGGCTGTGTGAATTCACTTCACTGGTTAACAAACAAATTCACTCAGCAGGAATGTAGGGGCATCCCCTCTGTGCGGTTCCCTGCAGGAATGCAGGGCACACGGGGGTGAGTAAGGGAAGAGGAGTCAGGAAGCTAACAGATGCCCGCTTGGCAGAGGATGAATGGCACATAGTGGGCTCACAGGTAAATAATGGCTGAGTGAGCGTGCAGATGAATGGCCGTTTTCCTGTGTTCTTTGGGCACTGACACACTTCCTGCTCAGAGCAAAACATCACTTCAGTCAAAAGGTAGGACCCGTGACCAACTCGGGTTTTACGCTCCAGACAGGTCTGGATGCAAACCCCAGCTCCTCCAATATCCAGTGCTGCGGCCTGAGCAAGCCACTCGCTTCTCTGAGTCTCTTGTTCCTTGCAATTAAATTGGCAATCAAATCTACCCGCTTGGGCCCAGAGGCTTGGAAGGTGGAATAGAAGGTAGGGAAGCTCACGTTTGTGCTGCCAACTCTAGTTCCCCTCCGATGTCCACTCTCTCTTCTCTCGCAATGATAGAACCCCTTTCTAGTAGCTGAGGACACGGCCACCCGGGATAAATGACAGCCTCTCCTCCTGCTACATGGGGCCCAGTGACTAAGTTCTGGTCAACGAGATATAATTGGAAAGGCGTCCGCAATTTCCAGGAAGTGTGCTTGTCCTTTCTTCCTTCCTACTTTCCGGGTGCAGATGTGACGGCTGGAGTGCCAGCTGGCATCTTGGGCCAGTACGTGATCTTGAGAATAGCAACAAGACAGAGGCCTGTATCCCCAACTATGTCACATGCCAACCCCAGACTGGACTAACTCTGATTTCTTACATGGAGAACAAAATCAGAAACTTCTCTCTTGCTAATGTTACACTTGCTAAAGGTTTGGGGGAAGGGGGATGCTGCAAATCCTTCCAACTGAATCCAGTTACCACTAACCAATTTTCATTCCTATCAGCAAAACAGATGCAGCTGGCCGAGCACCCCATGTTCTCAGGGCCCGTGAGCTCTTGTGTGGCGAGCACTGCCCACAGGCTGTGTCACCCCTTCCTCCTGATGGAGGGCCATCTCCTCTGGTCTGCAGTGACTCCCATGACCCCACTCCTCACATCTCCAGTTCTCCGCCAGTGAGGTCACAGTCCTCGAGGACACCCTTGGCGTTCTGAGTTCATTCATAAACGAAAGGGGCTCTGCAGCAGGGGTCAGGGGCTACAAGATCAAAGCCATGGGAACGCCTTTACAAGGGCACGATGACAAAGACATTTCCAAACGCAGGGCCCGAATTTGTGCACAGCGCCCCAGCTGGGTGATTCAGCACCAGCAGCCTGGAAAGACACCCACATAGGCACTTGTTCAGTATGCACCCCTGGAATGCCTTCTCTAGCCGGGGCACCGGGCCAGGCCCCGCAGGGCGGCGGGAAGGAGAAGGCCTGGTCCCTGAGAACCAGGAGCCAACGTCCAAATGCGGAGCTAACAGGTTCATACTGAGCAACACACAATGCAGTTCATTCATTCATGCATTGGGCAGCTATTTACTGAGCACCTACTCTGTACCAGGAAAGGGCCAAGGAGCAAGTTGATAAGGACGAGAATCGGGAAGTCAGCCTACGGTTGCCCATTCAACAGGAAAACATCCATCCTCAGCCTCTCGGTCCCAAAGAAGGCACACACGCCCCTAAACTCCCTCCTTCTGAAGTCCAGGTGTCCCCAACAATGAAAGGGGGCACAGGGCTTACGGCCCAGACTTGACTTTTGAGGAGCTGAGCTCAGGGAGGCGGGAGTCAGTGGTACTGGGAAGAGACCTGAGGTTTCCTAGGTAGCAGTCGTGAGCTGAGTCCCAGATCACCTGCTTCCTAAGGCAGAGAGGCCCTCCACCCCTAAGCCTCGACGTGTTCACCTTAAAAATGGTGTCGTGATTAAGAGCAGGCTCTGTGATCAGGCACAGCTGAGATGGAATCCTGGCTCAGCCGCCACACGGCCAACCAACCTGTGTGACACTGGGGGACTGTTTGATGTTTCTGTAAAATGGGATAATGCTACCTACGTCATTTGGTACCAGGAGGATAAACTGCTCTTTACGGAAAAAATGAAGGAACAGGAGGGGGAAAGAGTCTGAAAGCTCCCACCCAGCATAAAACCCTGTCCTATGCCTTACCCACTTACTTTCTTATTCTTGTAAGATGTGCATAACAGACAAGCACCTTCCCCTTTCGGGGCCTGAGTCCCCTCGTGTGAAAAGTGAAGGGCTACCCTAGAAAGACTCTGCGGCTTTGCCTCTGTTCAGAAGACGCTGACTCTAACGTGGAGCTAGAGCTTTTCTGGGCTTCTCTTGAGCATGACTTTGCAGCCCAGGTTTATATTTGCAGGGCACTGAACAGTCATCGTCCGAGAGCAATATCCAGGTAAGCACTTTATCAGGGAAGTGTAAGGAGGCACGGCAGGGGACACATGACCTGGCCAGGACGGGGCGGCCCAGGTGTGGGGTGCAGCCTGGTGACAGCCTTGGAGGCTGAGTCCCAGTCTTACTCAGCAGAGCAGCCAATCCAATAGCTGCCGCTATGTCCAGAAGTCTCGTTAAATCCACTTTATAAGTCTTTTTTGACAAGTGAGGCCTTTAAAACACGTTTCCTTGTTGTGCAAAGGGTGAAGTTCAGTCCAAATATTTGTCTGCAGAAAAAAAAACTGGGTGGACCCAACCGCCAGGGGGACCATCATGAGCTCTGCTCACACCCTGGGGCCTTGGGAAGGGGCTGCTTCCTTGAGATGCCTTGGTGATGGCTCTGCTAAGAGTAATAATGCAACACGAAGAATAAAGCTCCCAGTGTCGGAACAGCTCCCGTCTGTCTATGCTTTCTGTCATCTTTACCCTCACAAAACCAGTACTTTTATCCTGGTTTCTCACCCAAAGCCACACAGCTAGACAGAGCTACACCAGCCACCAGATTTGGGTCCCTCTGGCGCCGAAGCCTTAACTCTCTTTGCTCCACCAGCTACCGGGCAAGGCATAGGGACAGACAGTGAGTGGGGAGTGGGGCTTTCTGTGAACCAGCTTCGGGAGCTCCAGCACCACACTTCTTATTGGGCCACAAAGGAAGGCCGCTCTCCTATACAGTCCAGTCCTGGCATCGGGTGTGGTTGCGAAAGCTGAGTTGGAGTCAAATCTCCCCCCACGAGGGTGGGGCAGCCCTGCAGGAAGGAGACGAGTCTTGCAGTGACAGGGCACCAGATTCTAAAGGCCTTGCCTTGGAAGCTTCTTAGGACAGATCAGGTGAGCGGGGCCTCCCTGATGACTCCCAAAGCTGCTAGAGGCACAGCTACTCACTTGTTAGGAGAAGGGGTGGGGGCGGGTCACTAGGGGGAGCAGGGGGACAGGGCAGGTCATGGGAAAGCCCACTTCCTGAGAGAGACTTTCTAACTCACTTGAGTGAGTCCTTAGTGCCTGTGTTAGGGGCAAAATCAGGCTGCTTAGAGCAGGACCCACAAGTCCTCCATGGGTGGGCATCTCCTGCCCACTCCTCACCGCCTGCACAGGGCCAGAGCTGGGCACGTGGAAAGGCCAACATCTCCCACTGGGTTGCTGTATCTTTCTCATCTCTCTCTCTCTCTCTCTCTCTCTCTCTCTCTCTCTCTCTCTCTCTCTCTCTCTCCTCCCTACCACTCTCTCTGAAAAGCAAAGGAAAAAATATCCTCAGGTGAGGATTAACAATCAATCAATCAATCAATAATAACAATAATAATGATGACGATGCCTTTCTCATAGGGTTGATGTGACAATTCAGCGAGATAAAACAAATTAGTGCTTAAGCAGGGGCTGTCCAGACTCAGCATTTGATAAATTCAGCCATTGTCATCTTTCTTATCAGGACTGGATTCCAAGGAAAATGGTAGGGAATCTGCTAACAGGAGGTCCAGCCACATGGCTCAGCCCTTACCTTCAAAGGGGACTCCTCATTTCTTTCAGGGCTCAACTCAAGCTTCTGTGCTGCGAAGACCTCCTTGGCTACCCCAGCGGAGGACCCCACCCTCCTGAGGCCACCATGAAGGCCCCTGGTCCCGGTACAGCGTGTTCTGTCTACATGCTTCTCTCCGATTACCATGAGACAGGCGCCATTTCTGCCTCAGAGATGAAAGAACGCCAACAAAAAAGTCGTTTTCTTCACACATCCCTGGAGAAATCCCCTATATGCAAAGCAAGACTCCAGTTAAAGAGGAGTTGAGCAACAGTTACAAATAAAACCTGCATTTTTTTGCCCGAGGGTGTTGTCCCTGAAAGCAGGAAAAAGGGAAGGATTTTTTATGCACATTTACTTTACTTTGATCTCAGAGTTTTCAAAATTTGCAACATCACATTTTTGGCAAAATCTTGAAAGATCCTCTAGTTCAATCCCCTTTAGATGCTTGAATCGCCATTCTAAAAGCACACCTCCTATGACATGGAACTCACTACTGGTCAAAAGAACCCATTCCATATTTGATAACTCTGACTACTGTAGGGTTTCCCTTGCGTTGATTGGAAACTTCTTTCATTAATCGTGCTTCTGCCCCTTGAGCCCCATAGAATCCATCTGCCTCCTTACCCAGGATATGAGACCTCAAGGAAGGGCTCTTATGCCTCCATCCACTTCCTCCCTTCAAAGTAACTTCCCAGTTTCATCTGCCCAGGCTTTAGGCCCCTCCCCACCTGGCCATCTATTTCCACTTCAGTGGATTTCCACCAGTTGGTCAGTTCCGGACCCAGAGCTGTGGGCAGAGCTTGTGGTTGACTCGAGCACAGAACAGCAATTTAGAACCAGGGGTCCTTAGAGATCATTCAGGAAGGTCAGCCCCCACCTTCCAGATGAGACTGAAGCCATAGACATTTAGTAATTCACCCAACTGTTCTGATTCCCAGTAGAACACCAGAGTCACCTTTGTCAACAACAGTAAACAGTATCATCATTGTTATTATTGTTTCCCCTGGCAGCCATATCACAGGATGAACTCATGTTGAAACTTTGGCCTCAGAATTTTGATATTTTCTTCAATGATGTCAGCATTCATCTTGGAATTTTTTCCTAGTAAACAAGTCAGTAAAAAATAAATAAATAGGAAGATATATAGATAAAGGAATTCCTTAGAAACAGGAACTAGATCACTGGTTGCAGAGAGGCTGTAGGGGAGGAGAGGATGGGGAGCGACTGCTAATGGGTACGAGATTTCTTGGGGGAGGGGGTGATTAAAATGATCTGAAATTTGATAGTGGCGATGGTTGCACAACTCAGTGAACACACTGCAAGTCACTGAACTGTTCACTTCTAAAGGGTAACTCTCACGGTATTTGAATTATAGCTCAATAAAGTTATTGTTTTTGAAAAAATAAAGGAATAGCGGACTCTCTCCAACTTTTTTCGGCTCAGTAGCCTTTCCCTAGTGCCCTTAGTCAACAGATCCTCAAAAGGATCCCAGGGATTTGGGGGGTTGACATCACCCGTCAGAACAAACCTTAGAAATTCTTCACTGGATGTTTTCTAAACTTCTTCTTCCAAGTCAGCATTCCAAGAAATGGGCTCCATCCGTTTGTTTTGGTCTGAGATGTGAAACTCCCAGGCTACAAGTTCTGAAGACTCTCTGTGTCAAATGCCTTAAGTAATAATCTCGCTTACTCTTCCCAGAAATCTTGAAGGCAGTCGTTCTCAAACTTGAGTGTGCATCACAAATACCTGGAGGGCTTGTTCAAACCCAAATTGCTGGACTCCACCCTGAGAGCTTCTGATTCATAGGTCTGGGGTGGGACTGACGTTTCCAGGCCATACTGCTGCTGCTGGTGTGGGAACCACACTCCACACTTACTACCGGAAGCTCAAAAACAGTCAATAAATTGCCTGGGATCTCCTGATGTGGCAGATACTATCGTGAGCTGACCCAATAGCATTTCTCAAAGCTCTCTTCTCTTGCCGCTTTCAAGAAAAGAGGTTGGAAATGTTCATAATCCTTTTCCAGCATTCCTCGCAGCTTGGGAGGGCTAGGCAACATGATTCCAACCAGAGTCCCCTTCTTCCTGCTACGAATGCTGACAAGACGCTGGGAGATGTGTTCTCTTCCCCATGAGAGCCACATGCTGGAGATGCTGAGCAGAGGAACAAAATGACCCTGGGTCATCTTTGATGACTGGCAGCTGGCCAGAATAAACATTAATTACCACAGGTCTTCTTGTTATGTAGGAAACATAAACCCCTATTGATTTACCTTTTTGTTGTTGTTGTTGTTAATCCTCACCCGAGGAAATTTTTCATTGATTTTTAGAGAGAGGGGAAGGAAGAGACGGGGAAAGAGAGGGAGAGAGAAATATCGATGTGAGACACATCGATTGGTTGCCTCCCGCATGTGCCCCGACCAGGGCCAGGGATCAAACCTGCAACCGAGGTATATACCCTTGACGAGAATCAAACCTGAGACACTTCAGTCCATGACCCGACACACTGTCCACTGAGCCAAACCGGCTAGGGCTAAACCCCTATTGATTTAAGCCACTGTTTGTCAATCTTTCTGTTTTGTTTTATTTTGTTTTGTTTTTTTAAAGCTGATATCATCCCTAATGACACCCAGAAATTATCAATATTGGGGCCAGGATTTATTCCTAAGTCTCTCTAACCCCTGATTTATTATTTCCTCTCCCCATGCTGCCACTGCAAATCGAATTTTTGCCTGTAAAGGACTCAACACTCCCTAAGAAATCTCTGAACTTCCTTCTAATCATGGTCCTCAAAGCAAAGTGGCTTGAGTAATTCACCTTGATACCAAGCGGAGGAATTGCATGTGGTTTGAATCTAACCAATGGTCCATGACTGACCCAAACCAATACATGCCCTTAGATTCTTACTACTCAAGGTGTGGCTCACGCAGCAGCAGCATCACCTCAAAGCTGGTTGAAAGCAGAATCTCCATCCCCCTCCCAGTCCTACTGAGTCAGACTCATGCTCTCAGGACCCACAGAAGCCTCGTGCTCCCTGAGGTTTGACAAGTAGAGCTCTAGTTCAATGGTTCCCAAGACTGAGCATTGGAATCACCTGGAAGTCTAAAACCAAACAAACTAACCAAAGCACTGTGTCCTGGGCCTCCCCTGAGGCCTACTGAAACAAAATCCACTTGAGTAGGGACCCAAAACCACATCCCCAGTTCTTTCCGGTGTTTTGCTCAGAGACCACTCTGAGAAACTGATTAAAGCCATGGCCCTTCTCCCAGAGCCTATACATATACACACATTTTTACACCCAATTTCAGGGATTCAGGGACGTCCACCCAGAGTCCTCCTCAGCCGTGTGAACTCCAGATCAGGAGCCCTGTCTCCACCTGTTTGGGCAGTTACAGAGATGCACTGGGAGCCTAATGAGAACAGGCAGCCCAGCTCCTGTCAGCGGGGCCAGCCCTGGTGAGTGCTCACCTGAGGTGGCTTATGTAACCCGCCAGAGCCGAGAGTCACAATTCAAGTATCGGCTTCTGCAGCAAGCACAGCGTTGTGCTCCCTGGCTTTCCCATCACCCCGGATTACAGAGCTTTTCACTTCATTTTCACCAAATTAAGCTAATTCACATGGAGGATGACTTCCTGCTCAACCACTGCCCACAAGGATGCCACAGAGGCAGGTGCCTCATTCAATTAGGAGGAGATTTTGAAAAGTACACACAGAGCATACTCTTCAAAACAACATATTCAATATGCAGGGGCAGAGTATCCCTGCCTCCCCCAGCCAACGGGGCAGATTAATCTCCCACCTACATGTTTCTCTGGTCACAATTATTGCAGCATATTTTTAAATATATATGCTTATTTAAAATTTATTTCAGAAAGGAAGGGAGAGGGAGAAATAGAAACATCAATAATGAGAGCGAATCATTGATGGGCTGCCTCTTGCACACCCCACACTGGGGATCGAGCCTGAAACCTGGGCATGTGCTCTGACTGGGAATTGAACCATGAGCTCCTGGTTCATAGGTTGACACTCAACCACTGAGCCACGCCGGCCAGGCTTATTACAGCATTTTGCCATATAATTGATTATTGGTTTTATCACATGGCAGGCTCCTAAAGGTTTTCATCACTGTAGTACTTATACAGTGGGGCCTTGACTTACAAGTGTCCCGACAAACGAGTTTTTTGAGATACCAGCTGTCTCTCGGCCGATTTTTTGCATTGAGTTGATAGAGTAATTTGAGTTAATGAGCTCCTTAACAAGCTCGGTCTCGAAACGAATTAAACTCGTAAGTCGAGGCCCCACTGTACTTAGACCTAGCACAGGACCTGGTAAAAGTCGGCACTGAAAAGATGATGATAGGAAGGAAGGAAGGAAAGAAAGAAGGGAGGGAGGGAGGGAGGGAGGGAGGGAGGGAGGGAGGGAGGGTAAAAAGGTGAGGGATTCTGTTCTTTAAACATACTAAAATGGAAAGAAGAAGAAAAAACAAGCAGTTAGAGTCCAAAATATTCAAGTGAAAGTTCTACCAGGCACTAGATGCTCGCCATGAGAGCTCCATCAAGGCACTTGACCTTGAGTCTTGGTTTCCCCTCTACGAACACACACCTGAATTCCTGGTAATTATGACAGTTGACTGGAGAATACATGTGAACACATTTTCATAGAACATGGCCCTCAAGACCGGGACTGTGGAAAAATGGGTCCCAAAATCTGGCTGAGCGCCAAGGCTGGCTTCACCATGGCCAGCCATTTGACCTTGGGCAACTGTCATAAACTCTCTGCACTTGCTTCCTCATTTGGGGGTGGTAACAACTGCCTTCCCAGGGGCTCCAAAGGAGGCACTGAGACAACAGGCAGAGGATGGGTGCCAGCCAAGCACGCATCCCCTTTCGCTTAAGCCCCCTGTCCCCTGTTGCTGGATGGCATCTATAAGTTTGTGGTTGGATAGAAAAAAACTGCTGTTTCAATAAATCTGATCAAGTTGTGTGGGAAAGCATGACCCAACAACCAGATCTATAATTAGAGGTTGGGGAAAGTGGGGTGTGCTGAGAAAATTCTCACCATACAGACCTCACAGCTCAGAGCCCTATAGAATAGAAAGCCTTCAAAGCCAAGTTTCAAAATTTTCTCACATGAGCACACTTCATTTGCCTCAATGAAGCAATAACTGAGTACTTTTAAGTATTTCCCCTTTCTTCCCCTCCGCCACCCTCCTCACTTACCCACTCTGCCTTCTTCACAGCCCCCAGTTTGGGCTATTTTCCTAGCCTCTGGCAAAGTTGTTCAGGGATTTGGGCCCAGAGTCCTGGATTGCAGTCCTGACTGCCACTTCCCAGCTGCATGACCTCCCACAGGTCAGATCACCTCGAGGGGACTCCATTCCCTTTGCTTCCAGGGTTAGCCACTCCAGCCTGGGGTGGGGGCTGCTGTCAGGATTCAGTGAGATGGTATCACTGATGTCAGGGGGCTGGCGGGTCAGAGCTTCTCTCTTCCTCTGTGTGTGTCGGGGGATCCAGCTAGTGAAGCTCAAATGGATCCGATTCATTTGTTCAGGAAGAAGGGGAAGTGAGAAAGCCTCAGACCCATCCAGTCTTGGATGGAAATCAGGGAGTGGGGAAAGCTCTTTACTGCAAACGCTTATGGAAACATCCTGGTATTTTATAAGCCTCTGGCGCCTTCCACCAGGACTTTGAGGCTGATTCAGCCGGAAGGGCCAGCAGCTGTCCTCTTGATAGCCTGGTGGTTCTCCATTCCTCTCCGCCTGGTGTCTGTCAGGAGGGAGTTAGCATCAGCTGTTCAGGAAGAGACGTCCATTGGCCAGAATGATTCTCCCCACACCCCTAACTCAATTCAACCCAAACCATGGGAAAGGCCAGCATTGGGAAGAGCTGTAACAGCAAAAGAGCTCAGGGAGGCCTGTGATCAGCTCTTGTTGAGCCACTAAAGCACAGCTCTATGGGTGGTGGCCAGCTGCCCATGCATGAGCCCTCCCAAGTTCCAGGCAGCTCACATGGAGCCCAGGCCCATATGCACAGAGGCTGTGAGGCCGTGGCTGGGATCTTATCCAGCCCCTTGGGTTCCCACAATGGGGAGAGGAGGAGGAACTCCTGAGGAGCCCCTGACAGCTTGCTGAGTGTGGTCTGTGTGACTCAGTTCTCTGCATATGACATACGATATTCTGGGCTCTTTCACAGGCACTGTCATGTCACCTCTCCCCTGGGGTGGACCCTGCTGAACCCATTTTATAGATGAAGAAACTGAGGCCCAGGGAGGTGTGAAGTGCCCAAGTGAACTCAACTGGACCATAGCAAACCCAGGTTTCAAATGAGTGTCTGTCTGACTTCCTTTCCACACCCCAAGAGCTGCCAGACACCAGCTCCCTGATCTGTAATGTGTCAGTCCTTCTCCACCCAAGTTCCTGGTGTCCTAGACCCAGCTTGAAGAGCAAATGGAAAAAAGCACAAGGTGCCAAGCAGTAGAATACACTTGCTGGCAGGCGAATGGGGGTTTTCCTTCTGCACAGCTACTGGGCAGGAACACTAGCCTTCGCCTATGGTAGAACTAACCAGGGCTCCTAGAAGTCATCCCTTAGCTAAACAGGGCACATGCGCCATCCCCACCGATGCGTGAAATCTCTATCACTTCCAAAATTCATGAGTTGTCATTGATGTAGCCTCAGGTCTAGGAACTACCCTTCACACAGCCAACTTGTGCCAAACAAGTGCCCCTCCAAGGCTGCAGTTAAGGCAGAGGAAAAAAGGCTGATTGGGCGAATGTAGCTTGGGCCTGTAGGCCAACACTCCAATGTTAAATAACAGGCTGGGGGCCAGGCGGGAGGGGGGAGGACAAAGAATTCATCAGTAGAACGATAGAAAGTCCGTGGGTAAAGCCAGAACTGCATTTTCTCACCATGCAGAGTGGATGCATAACTTCTCCCCCATTTTACTGGAAATAAGGGACTAGTACTATTGGTGAAATAATTTACAGCCCAATGTGCCCCACCGTAAGTGGCAGCTATGTTTACTGGCTATAAAATCATCTCTGAACACACTGACCTTCGGCAGGTGAGCCCTGGAGTTTATGGCACTGAGAAATTGTTTTACTGCTCCAGCACGGGCAATCTCATGCTGAACACCTGTTGGGGGTGAGAGGTGGGAGATCCAGCCCTCTGGAATTTCAGAAAAGTGAAACCCTCAGAAGAGCAAGGTATCCCCATGGTGAGCCAACCAGATCAACGAAGCCACCAAAAAATGCCTCGCCAGAGCTGTCTTCATGGTAGACAACCAAGCTCAGGGTGAGCCACCTAAACTGGCCTCCACTAAGGACTGAGGCCTGCAGGGCACTACTGGAGCTGGGAAGTCCTATTAGAGGCCCAAGGGATGGAGTTCAAGATAAGTCTTGAAAGAATGCCAAGGACCAAGCTGGGATCATCTAAAAAAAATTGGTCATTATAAAGGGCAGGAGCAAGATGAATATAAAAGATGTATGAGCAGGGTCTCCAGAGAAACAGGACCCATAGGCTACATAGATTGTAGATATGGATATGGGTAGAGAGATAGATATAGGAGATCAAATGCACATCTCTTTCATAGATACCCTCAGACATCCCTAGAAATAATGTCTTATGAGCTATCTGGGCATCCCTTAGCCCAGTCAAATTGATGCATAAAGTTAACCATCATAGATAGGAACTACAGCCAAAGGCCCAGCCCTAACTGGTTTGGCTAGGTGGATAGAGCGTCAGCCTGGGGACTGAAAGGTCCCAGGTTCAATTCCGGTCAAGGGCATGTACCTTGGTTGCAGGCACATCCCCAGTGGGAGGTGTGCAGGAGGCAGCTGATCAATGTTTCTCTCTCATCGATGTTTCTAACTCTCTATCCCTCTCCCTTCCTCTCTATAAAAAATCAATAATATATATATATTTTAAAAAGGCCCATAGTGAACAAATATAGACCAGAAGCAAAGCAGTAAATGTTCAGAAAAGTGTTCATGAACCAAAGAAGCAGAGCATCTGCCTTGAATGACAGTTGCCAAATGGCGTATGGGTGAACTGAGTGGGCTGAGAAGAGCAGGTCAAGGGTAAGTAAAAACATTCTTTCTTGTTCACCCTTCAGCTTGCTTTGGGAAGGTATTATTTTTCCCATCAATGTCTTATGTACGTATGCAGGTTTCAGAGAGGCCCCAGTACAGAGCTCGCTTCCCCCAAAAGCCATTATCAAACTATCGATGAGGATGACTGTGCCAGTCTCAGAGAGGCACATATCCCTTGTGTGTTCACCAGAAAGCTAAGGTGACATATGACAAAACCTCTAGAGTTTTGAACCACATTATCAGGCCCAGACCCTTGGAGGACAGACAGCGAGTACAGAAGATTAAGGAACAGCCAGCTAAAAAGCACACGTGGAGTGTCCCGAGCCCCTGAGGCGGTGATGAAATCGAGGACTGTGGACAGTTTGTTCACAAGAGGAGTTCTGGAAGAAGCCTTCAGGCTCAGCAAGTGTCCTGGCCAAATGAGGAAGAGCCGAATGGGTTGGCCTGCAGTTGCCCAATACCCTAGGCCTCTGGGGAGAAATAAGGAGGAAGAAAGCCATTGTGTCCAGACCAATTTAGAAACCTAGTGACTTCCATTCTTGGTGTTTGTAATTCTGTGCCTAATTTTTTCTGTAATTGCAAGAAATATATTACTGTTGATGACCTGCCAGTTCCTCACACTCACAAGTATCATTGAAAGTCAGAGGGCCCTACCTTTTTATAAATAAATATGCAGAACAATATCTGAGAAGACATGGAGGTTGATGGTGAGAACAAGGTCTTTCATTCCTGTCCTGTTCTCCCCAGTACGCACATCACATGCACACACACACACACACACACACACACACACCACATACACACACCACACAGACATGCATGTACACACATGAACACACACCTGTGACTCCCCAAGCAAGGCTTATTCACCACCATAACCCAGCACCTAGCACTGAGGCTAGGATAATAAAGTTACTCAGTGACTATTTGGCAAATGAACTGATTAATGAATAAGGACATAAATAAAAGCTAGAAACTAGATACACAAAGAAGAGAGAGTGGGAGGGGTTCCAAGCAGATGCGGCTTAGTATCCTGCACCCAGAGAGCTCAGAAATCCATTGGCAATAACAAGACCAGACATTTGCACAACACTTTCAAATTACAAAGCCCCTCCACATCCCACATCACTTTGGGTTCTCACCCCGCTTCCAAGAGGGAGGAGTCTTTGGCACAGGAGAAGACACTAACGCCCAGAAAGGTCTGCCGGCTTATCCAAGGTAGAAAGAGGCAAAGCTACGTAAGCACTGAGACTTTTTCTGTCAAAGCTTGAGCTCTGACTCCTCCTGGTCTATGGACTGGGACCCCTGGCCTAAGTCTATACTAATCAAGTCAGTGACTCCATCACAATTCAGGATTGCCGGAGAACTACAATGCCCAGCCATTCATTCCTTTACTCAACACATACGTCACGGGCACCTGTTATATCACAGGCTGTGTTTGAGGAGCTAGAGACACTGCAAGAAACAGGACAGACACAGTCCCTAATCCTCCACAACCTGACGCACTGGTGGGAGAAATAGAAACCACGGGGGTAAATAAACATAAGCAAGGTACTTGTCGGCTGTGAGTGACAGAAACAAGGTGATAGAATAGAAAATAGTTGGGAGAGCCCACTTGGATGGGAAGCTAGAGAAGCATCTGAGAAAGCATCATTTGAGCTCAGAGCTACAGATGAGAATGAACCCGTCTTTAGGGAAGCGTGTGCCAAGTGTTGGAGGTGGTAAAAGTCCAGGTGCCAGGATGCAGAAGGAGGCCAATGTGGGTGGGGTGTAATGAGTGAGAAAGAAGAATCTTCCCGTAGAGGTAAATGTAGATGTAGACGTAGACGTAGACATAGATGTGGACCATTTTGGTGTCACCTGCCCAGCATCCCACTTCCTTCCCCTGGCAGCAGAATGTCATTTTCCTCTGAATAATTGCCTTCCATTATTCTTACTCCACGAGGTTTGAATGGTATCGATATACACCCCAGCCCCAGAAATGGGCGCATCAATCATGCTTGAATGACCATTCCCTGCCTTCTACCCCTCCTCATTCCCATCAACTCACCCACCCACCCCACCCCAGCGGGCCACCATGTGACTCCACCAGGCCAATAAACAAGACTTCCGCCAAAACCACTGGTAAAGAGACAAGTGTGAGCTGCTGGTGACCATCTCACTCATACAATTACGCTGGCTGCTGAGTGGCAAACTGATTGAGGAGGGTCAAAAGTAGACACTGAGAAACCCACTGGAAGTCGGGAGAGCAGGAGTGAAGAGTCCCACTAAACAGGATCCAAATTTCTGAAGCAAGTGAATACACTGAAATGTGTGGCATCTATGCACTGTATACCGTTCACATATCCAGCTCACTTCATAGGGGGAGGCACCTCACTTTGCATGTGCTCCCTCCTTCTACCTGGGTCACCCTCATTCTCCAGGTCTCAGCTCACATGACCCTTTCTCAGAGTGGCTTCTAGGAAATCTACCCAAATGGATCCCCCCAAGTTTTTCTATCCATCACTTTGCTTAGCCCTTCACAGCACGGTCACAGACCATCACTGTCCTAGTATTTGTTTATCCTTTTGGTCTCTGTCTTCCCCAGGGGAACGAGTGTCAGCTTGAGGAGGATAGGGACTGTGTCTGTCCTATTTGCAGCTGTGTCTCTAGCTCCTAAACACAGCCTGGAGCACATGAGATACTCAATAAATACAGGACGACTACCCTTTGACACAATAAGCCAAGCCCTCTCCTGTTAATTACTCCAAAAAGGCAACTCAAAATAAATCTTGTAAGTAATATACAGATAGTGATTGCAAACTAACTGCCCAAAAGTAGGGGTCTTTAAGGAAATACTGGCATATCCACAAGGTGGTTACTGCAATGAGAGAGAAAATTGTAATTATTAAGGTTTAGAAAGGCATCCCCAAATAATGTCAAGTGATAAAGGAAGGATAAAACATTGTATGGATCGCACCTATATTTAAAAATGAGCATATACCTGTAATCAAAATCTACACACACTGGTAAGTACAGGAAGGAAAGATGCAAAAATAAACAGGTGATGTGGAAGGAATACGAACCCAGGTTGTTTTTCAATAGTGCTTTGTATTTCCTTACATGTGGATTTAACAAGAAAGGGCAACATGGAGCTGTACAAAATGATCAGACTCAGAACAGAATGCTGTAGAAGGCTGGGCTGTAGGAATAATGCCAAGCATAGTGCTGTTGTGAAATTTCAACAGGATCCTAGACTTAAGAAGTGGCCGGCCCAGGTCTGGAATAAATTTTTGTTCCAGAAAATGTAATAATAATAATGGTAACACTACAACGACAATAAAAGCAAAGTGCCGATAGACATCAAGTTCTGAGGATAAGAGAATGGGCCCCACCGCTACCTATATGACCTTGGGAAAAATGTTTAGTGCCTCTATGCCTCAGTTTCCCCATATGTAAAAGGAGATGATGAGCGTATCTATCTTATATAGTTCTTATAAAGCTTCCTTGACTAAAGTAGCCCTCAGAAAACATCATCGCCATCATTGATCATCATCATCATCATCATTGTCGTCGTCGTCATCATCATCACCACCAAGCAGTAAGAATTATGAGGAACAAAACTTCAATCAGGCCTCCAATTACTCTGTCCCTTGATCTGGTTGATGCTGACTCTCCCTTCATTGTTGTTAAGTGAGTGCAGGGAAAAGGGCTTCAATGGAGAAAGGAGTGTAGAAAGAAATGAATCACTGGATCCTTTAAGAGAGGGGATTTTTTTTTATTATTCTTAAGTCACATCAAAAGGGCACTTATGGTTGCAAAATGGTTTGCAAGCACTGACTGGCTACTTGCTTGGGAAGCCAAGTTCATCTCCATTTCTCCTGAAGTCCGCTGTGTTCTAGAGCTCCGGATCAAAGTGGAGTGGAGTCAGGAACAATTGAAGGAGCAGGAGGACTTACTTGATCCACAGTACCTCACTGTCATGCAACAACGGAGAATCAGACAACCATCTTCTCCGTCCTGTGTCTGATGATTCATTCCTCTCCATGTCACTTACATCTGCCTACTGCTTTTCATCCCCTCTTCCCCAGCGTCTTAGAGTGCGCCCTGGACATCCCATCCCCATCCTGCTTAGGGAAACAGGTTTACAGTCAAACTGTGTCTATATTTAAATTCTAGCTCTACATCTTCCTAGCTGTGTGACTTTAAGCAAGTTATTTAAACTTTCTGAGGCTGCTTCCTAATGAGGTGATTATGAAAATTAAATGAGATTTGGGGGTGGTGCTTAGCACAGGGCCTGTGACATAGTACATATTCAATAAGTGGTAATAATCAGAGGCCAATAAGGGGATATCAGAGGCCAATTAGAAGTTGTAAAAAATGAAAGGAAAGGAGGGAGGGAGAAAACTTGACCATGTGCATCCCCAGCATAAAACCTGCCCATCAATGCCTTTCCTTTATGGAATAAAATCCATCCTCTAGACACAGCCAGGCAAGGCTCCCCATGGCACAACCTGAGCCTCTCTCCCAGCCTCCCCTCTTGCTACTCTTAGCATGTGGGCACTCTGCTCCAGCCACACGGAACTCATAGCTGCTCCCTCAGATCAGTATCAGCTCTCAGAGCCCCATCTCTGTGCTCCCTCGGCCCTGTGCACCTTACTAGGGGGACACTTAGCTACTGAGCTTTCAGAGTATGTCTGACACTCCCCTCACCAGTTCCTGAGTCCATGCAGACTACTGTCTGATTCATGTTGATGTCCCTTGTACCACTTGCTGAGCCAAATTCAATAAACACATGTTGAATTGAATGGAAATATAATAAAGCTGTTTGTTGTGTGGTAGAAACAATGCTGGTAAAAGGTACAAGACAGGAGTGAGCAATTGTCAGGGGCCCAGAGCACGGGCTCTGCACTTAAGCCCCGGCTTCTTGCAACCAAGCCCAGCTCTACCCTGCAGGGTGGAGTCAAGTCTGCTGCCAAGGGGGAGGCAGGGAGGCAGGCAGTGAGCACAACCACACCTCATGCCATCTCTCTACATTGCTGGTTTTCCTCCCCTGAGAAAAGCAGAACGAGCAGCATGCCAACACATTGCCAAAATTACCATCCCCTCATGCCCCCTCTCGCTCCTGGTTCAACCAACATTCGGGGATGGAGGTGAGAAAGAATGACCAGATCCTATCGGGGGCTCTCCTCGGAGAAGTAAAAACACAACTTTCATGGACATGAGAATGAATGAAGGCCCTGGAATTACACTATCACAGTGTTGCTAGCTGCTAGTTCATTATATAAAAACAGATTTATTCCCCCAACTCACATCTTAGTTTTCTGCCAGAGATCACGAGCTCAAAGCTTTCCAAGCTCAAAGCCCTGTCCACCTTCAAGGACATTGTCCTGAAGAGTATTTGTTTGATAAAGACGCAAGACCAGTGAAAGGACACTGGGACATGCACAGAACTGAGGATTGTCACCACTGCCCCTAGGGTGGATCATAAAGGTGAGCAGATCCCCACGGAGAACCACTAACCACTCTACAGCTGAGACCCAGATACACCATGTACAGATAACCCTTTTATGCCTCAATGTGAACCGTTATAATTCTTTAACTGTATAAAGGAAACACGTAGCTATCACAGTTCCCAGTGTGAGGCTTTTGCTGGCCAACTCAGTGGACACAGATATTGACACCAGAGCCACATGAACCTAGATTCTCCAGTGACAGCAGAAACAACCTCTCCTTCCCTGACACATCTCAAATGAATTAAAAATATTAAAGGAACATATACACGGCCTCTGAGATCCTGAGAATTCTATAAGTGAGTCTGGCATGTAGAACAACCAAAGTTTTGTCAATTAGAACATGACTTCCCAAAGGCAGGCCCCCTCTCCATCATATCCCCAGTGGCTGGCATATGGAAGGCACTCAGCAAGTGCAAATGCATGCATGCAGGAATGAATGAATGAATGAATGAGCAAGTGGACTGAATCACATTCAAAGACAAGCCTGATTATCTCTCAGATTCACTGTGAAAACTTAAAGCCAAATTTAGAAAGCATGTACTTTCCTATGGCCCTAATGCAAGTGTTGCCCCTACACCCATTGGCTAAGTACTCCCAGTTAAAGGGAGATGTATTAATTAGGGTGTTTTCAACAACAAAGAATAAGCCACCCAATTAAAAGTGGTTTATTCTTCTTGCAAGCAACTACAGGGGTTTCAGGTGAGCTGCAGAAGAGGCCCCTCCCACCCACAGGCACACTCCTGCACATGCGCACCTGTTATAGTAAGTCCCCAATGTAATTATCTGAAGGTAGAGAATGTTATTGTTCTCAGAGTGACCACGCAAGGTAGGAATATTTCATAGCACATCTTAGTGAGGCTTCTCCTGAACTTCCAGTAACATTCAAAGGACTATGTCACTGCCCTTACTTACTCGTGGTTTACATCACGAGGCTAGAAAATGTTACCCTAACATCTATGGATTCTGTTTAAGGCAGTATTTACACATAGCATGTGAGTCCATTTCCTGGCCTGCAGGAAGGAAGTAGAGTCTAGGAGCAGGACTGCCCAAACATCACTGCCTCCAGCATTACAGGATGCCAGGAAAATTCATTTCTTCGTATTTTATTTGAGAATTTTGATACAAATGGTAGTGTAACGATTACAAATCCACTTCTCCCATTGCAAGCAACATAAAAGTTAGAGGTAAAGTGACTTATGGATTGATTTAATAACTTTATCAAGGACCCAGATTTTTTTTCCCCGTCTCAATATATTAACTTTGTTTCCAGACTGGCTTCCCTCATGGTGGCAAGAAGGCTGCCATGGTTCCAGGCATCACACCTGGACATGAAACTATCCAGAGACAGAACAGAGACCGAATCTTCCAGTTTTTCATTTTGAAAAGTTGAGGTAACCTTTTCTAGATGCCTCTCATCAACTCCCCTTAACATCTCTTAGGCCACGGTAGACCATACGACTACCCTAGAACCCATTGCTGACAAGAGGAAGTGGGATCACTGTACCTAGTTAAACTAATGACAATTCACCCTTGAGCTGGAGATGGAGACACCTTCCATGACCAAACTGAGGTTCTGCTAGCAGAGACAAAAGGGGGAGTAGGCAACAGGCAGGCAGCAATAGCACCTGCGCAAAATGTCCACTCATCAGGGACCTTTCAAGTTCTATTCTGTTTGGGATCCAGAGGCCCTTCAAGAAGAGAGGCTACGGGAGGGAAGAACTTTGGCACTGGGTCACCCATGGTGTTTGCTGCTGGCTGCACTTAGGGCCTCAGCAAAGTAGGTGGGGAGGTGCTGACATGATGATTTATGGCCCTGCTGGCACCACTGGTCATGGCCTGCTTGAGCCACTTCCCAAGGCTTCCAGATCGCAGAGGATACAACCGTCGGGGACGAGGGCAAAGGGAGCCACTTTATTGGGTACCTGCCAGGCACAAGGCATTTTTTAACACACTAGATCATTTCATTCTCATAATAATCGCCAGCTATGTATCACTGGCACTCTGCTATAAATGAGGAAGCTGGGGCGTGATTAGAGAACTCGCCCAACATCCACAGCTGGCAAGTGGCAGAACCAAGACTTAAGCTCCGACTCTAAAACCTGCGGACATGTATGCAGACATGTGACCGCCCAGGGCCCACACACTGCGCCTAAAGCCACGGTCAGGAGAAAGGGACACACCAGAGAACATTATTCAGTGCCGGAACGGGATGGGAAAAGCTAAAGAAAGAGTTAATAATGCTCAGGAAACACATCAGCTCCACAGTACAACCCCATAAACACAGATCACACACACACCACCATACACGTAAAGCTCTTTCTGCCCTAACGAGTGGATTTCCTAAGCCCCCTGCTCCCCACACTATTTGTTTCCAGTTCATGATAAATACAGAAATGAAAGTGAGTGGTGAGGGATCTTCAGAACACTTTGGCATCGCTGTGACATTCAAGCACGTGATTAGAGGACGCGTCCGTGGAACAGGGTCCAGACCAGTGTGGACGTTGTTGTTGACCTCGGGTTGCAAATGGCACAAGCTGCATTCTGGTATTGGTCTCTGGTGGACCGGAAAATTAAAGATTGAGAAAACTGATTTTTTTAAACCCTACTGCTTTCCCACCACAAGTTGGAAAAGCAGCACCCCAGAGTTCAGCCGGGTGGATATAATTACTCCCGTTTTACAAGTGCAGAGAATGAGACTCAAAGACACTGAGTCATTTGCCCAAGGTCAACACCACTGGTAGGAGGCAGGAAAGGGAAGCACTCTAGTTCAATGACAAATGAGGAGAACTAGGAAGTCTCTCAGCTCCTGAAAAGAGAGAGAGTGTTGGCAAGAGGGGGCTGGAAAGGTGGGCACTTGCAGCAAATTAAGCTTTTCCTCTAGCTCCTCCACTGCCAAAAGTTCAGCTGGGACCAGCACCTCCAATGAGAGATGTTGCTGATGAGAAGCCAGGAATGAAAGGGAAATGGTTGGCTTCGTTCCTGACAAGGGCCAGTCTTCTTCATCCTGATTTGCCGACTGACTTACTAGTTGCTACTGCAATTTCACTTCCACAAAACGTGAAGGTTTCTTTTTAAACCCTCCCTAGAACTCACCAGCCCCATCACTGTCTCTAAGTCCAACTAGACTGAACATCCCATCTCCTCAGAGCTTGGCCTTTTCTAGAATGTTCTACAATGATCTCTTCCCCTTCTTCAATGGGAAAAGCTCTGCTCTGCCCGAAAACATTTTTGGAATAGATGATTATTATGGCAAGACTTTGGGTTGCAAGACCCAAGAGTCATTCAAGCTCATTTGAAGAGTGGGGATGTCTAATGGGGCTGCTCAGTGGTCTGTCTTACACTCGAAACAGCTCAGCTTCTCTCTGCCGATCAACCCCAATCTCCTTTCCTCTCAGGTTTCCTCTGTTTACTTGTTGCCTCACTGCTACTATGCCTTCACTCACACACAGCCTCCATGACCTCCCAACCTCAACTCTGCCTTGCCACTCTGCAAATGCAGCACCAGCACCAACTAGATCCATCTGTCTGTCCCCAAGTCTAACTTCCTGGAAAAGGAATCTGATTGCCTGAGATCAGTTTTGCTAGCCAGGCCACTAGTCAGTGGTCACCGTCCCACCCAAGAATCAGCCTTCCTGAGGTCTGAGGGCAATCCCTGGGCTCAACAGCTGTTGCCAAAAAAGGCCAGGTATGTGATATGAAGAATGCCTGCTTCAGTGAAGGAAACTATAAGCAGACTGTCCGGCAACAAACAAGAAGTAAACTCCTACCTAGCCTTCAGTTCCCAACTCTGGTGACACCTTCTCAACTTTTAAGTATTTTAACCTATTTTCTCTCCAACCTGTTGATCAGAGCCTGCACCTTTATGGGCCCAGAGGGCCCTCTTGGTGGATTTTCATGGACGTGGAATGACTCTAAGCAGCAGCAAAGGCAAGGCTGTTGTCTCCTCCTATCACAGCTCTGTGGGGGCGATGGCTGCTCCCCATGACAGCTGAGGGGTGGTGGCAAGAATGGGATTCCTACTTGGCTAACTGCACCTGCGGCAGTCTTAGTTATGGGTCCGTGCATGTGGCCAGTGCCTACGGTGTGACAGCTCTCATGAGTTGCCCTGCTTGGAGCCAGGCTCTCTCTCCCTTGGGAGGATGAAAGTCCTTTCAGGGTCTCCACACTCTGAACACTATGGGCCTTTGGCCTTGATCCTACCCAAGAGACCCCTTCAGTAAGTAGCCAAGGTGACCTCATGTCCATCCCTAGAAACATAAAAGGCCCAACATGCTCAGCCTCTTGGTTGCTGGTTTTTTCATGTAGACCCCACCTGGTTACCCATCTTGACATCTACTTCCAGTGATTTCTGAGACTGACTTGAGGCTTTCTCTTGACTTTTGTCGGTCACTTTCCATGACAGACTCTCATGTGCTATTCAGGACAGTATTACTAATTTGTGCATTTTCTAAACTGTGTGTTATGGTTTCATGTGAGAGAGAAAAAAATAAAGTTCTATGTTCTGATATGCTAAAAAAAAACAACAGTTTTCAATTTTCCCATCTGTAAACAGGCTTCAGTTTTCCCATCTGTAAACTGGAGTAGTAAGAGCCACTTTGCTGGGTGGCTGAGAGAATAAAAATGAATTAACTGATGAAAAGTGCCCAGCAGATCTCCTGGGGCAGGTAAGAGGGCCATGCTTATGGGAGATAGTTTAGAACTGCCCAGAACATTCCAGGCAGGCTCTCCATGGAAGCAGTTAGGATGTGCAGGACTTTCCCAGGAAGCACTGAATCTTCATGGAATTATTCTTCACCCTGGGGCTTAGAGAATGCGGGAGCCGGCAGCTGGGGTGTTACTGCCCATTTACAACAGGAGGCCTGCGCAGGCCAATAACAATATTACGATGTTAATCATTAAAATGCTGTGTCTGTTTTTGTCTGGGGACAAGGCGTTTCGATCTTTGTTCTCCCTCTATAAAGATGAAAGGTGAGGTGCTACCCAAGGGGGTGACTCGACGCCGGGAGGACGGCATAGCTGCCCAGCCACCTGGATGGAAAGGCTGCAGCTGCCCCAGCCCGCAGCACTCCTGGAGTCCTTGCAGGGCCATGCCTGAGCAGGTGCAGGTGGAAAGGGAAGGAAGGCAGATTAGCTCCTCCCAGGAGGCCAGGCTCCACCCATTCAGATGAGAGTCCTCTGGAGCTGGCTGGCAAAAGAGAGTGAGACAGCAAGGTGAAGGTCTATGCCCAAGAGAAATGAAAACATGTCCACACAGAGACATGTACACGAATGTTCATAGCAGCATTATTCATCAGAGCCAAAGGTTGGAACAACCTAAATGCCCATTAACTCGTGAGTGGATAAGCAAATACGGTATATCCACACAGTGGAATATTATTTGGCAATTAAAAGGAATGAAGTTCTGATACGACAGGGATGAAATTTGAAAACACTATGCTAAGTGCAAGAAGCCTATCACAAAAGGCCACTTAGGATACGATTCCATTTATATAAAATGTCCAGAGTAGGCAAATCCATAGAAATTAAAGTTTCCAGGGTCTGGGGTATAGGGTAATGGGGAGTGGCTGCTAATGGGTAAAGGGTTTCCTTTTGAGGTGATGAAAATGTGCACCCTTGTGACTATACTAAAAACCACTGAACTGTACACTGTCAATAGATGAACGGTATGCTTTGTGAATTATAGCTTAATAAAGCTGTTAACTTAAAAAAAAAAAAGGCGGGGGGCAATGTGGAATGGCGGGTCTTGCCTGAACTCTGGGTCATACTCTTAGTTCTCATTTGTCATTGAGAAAATGTTGAGCCCCTACTAAGAACGGCTCTGAATGCTAAGTCCACAACAATGAGTAAGATGAACAATGCCCTGCTCCAAAAATGGAGCCTCAGAAAGAATCCCTTAGAACGTGGAAGCATGCCTGGAATGGGAGAAATTCCAGGCAGAGAGCCAGCACATGCAAAGGGCATGAGTTGGGAAAGGACTCAGTATATTGAAAACACTGAAATAAGACCAGGGTGTTGGAGCAGTCCCTCTAACACTCCTGTGGACCTTAGACAGTTCTAAGCTCTCTGAGTCATTATCCAGTAGGATGGGGAGAAAAGCATTCCTGCTCACTCATGCCTGGCTCTGTGCTGGGCAGAGGGTAGGACCTAAATATTCCCCTCCGTCTCCATCCCCAACTCATGTGCTGGCTGAGGTCCAGTCCTCCAGTCGACATTGCACGGTCTTCGTTTCTCTCCCTCTGGAAGAATAGACATTCCCTAAAAGCAGCAAATGGGCTGCACAATTCTGGTAATGGAAGGAGCGGGACACACTTTCCATGAACGCCTGAATGACAATGAGACTGCGATGGTCTGTGAACAGTTTTTCCTTGGACAAGCATTAGCCTATAGGTCCTTGATAGGTCAGTCCATGGTGACCAGGATCCTACCGGGGCTGCTGCTGCTGCCTCTCCACTCCTTAGCTACCTCCCACCTGGCTCTGGGCTCTGTCTGGAACTGGTCTGAGTCGGGAAGCTTAATGAAAGGAGAAAACGTGATGCTGTAGATAAGAGCAGAGGCTTTAGACTCAAGCATATCTGGATTCCAGACAGACCTACTTCTACTCCTTCCTGGCCAAGTGCCCTGGGCTGTGGGACTTCCCCTTTCCTGTCATATTTCTCCAGCAGCATCAGCCTTCTGCTAGCATTTATAGGAGCACCACCCAATATCTAATTGGGAGCTCACCATCACCCATAAAGTTGGACACTATAGATATTCCCATTTTACAGAAGAGTAAGCTGAGGCTCAGATAATTGAAGTCAAGTGTCCATACAGCTAGTTGGTGAAAGAGCCAAGATTTCAACCAAGAGCCTATGATCTATTACATACTTTTCCTTGACATCCTCAACTGTAAAATGGACTAATAATGCCTGCATGGTGGGGTTTTCATGAAGATTGACTGAGCTAATGAACATAAAGCATCTTGGCGCTGGCAACATAGTGTCCAACAGATGGTGCTTAGTCCACTACCTCGACAGCCCTAGAGTGTAGGGGGTGGTGATGGAAGGGGATTTTTTTTTCATATATATATATATATATATATATATATATATATATATATATATACACACTATCTAATAAAAGGGTAATATGCAAATTAACCATCACTCCATCACAAAGGTGGTGGCACCCAGTCCCCTCAGTTCTACCAGAGTCCCCCAGTTTTGGGGGGGGGGGTGGCCGCTGAGATCAGGCAGTGGGAGCAGAGCGGCCAGGCCCCGCAGACAGCAGAGAACCAAGGGGAGTGGGCCTAAGCCGTCAGGGCTCCTGGATTGAAGAGGGATCCCCTGAGGACTCCCAGATTGGAGAGGGTTCAGGTCAGGCTGAGGGACCCACCCCCCATCCATGAATTTTGTGCACCAGGCCTCTAGTATATATATATTTTTAATTGATTTCAGAGAGGAAAAAAGAGGAAGAAATAGAAATATTGATGAGAGAAACACATCTATTGGCTGCCTCCTGCACACCCCCTATTAGGGATCAAGTACACACCCCTGGCACGCATCCTAGCTGGGAATGGAACCCAGGACCTCTTGGTCCATGGGTCCATGCTCAACCCACTGAGCTGCACCAGCTGGGCTCAAAGGGAGAGACAGACAACACCTTGTGGAGACCTCCAGCCATCACTGAAGCTTCCATCTTCTCCTACGATCCCCCACAGGACAGAGCCAGGACAGCTGATTTCAAGCTTCCAAGGGAATGTCCCAGAGCCAGCTGCAGGGAAACTGGGGCCTGACAGTAGCTCTGAGGAATAGCTGGGGCTCCCAGGAGGTGGGCTGGGAGTCCATCCCACTTGGCCGAATCCATGTCGATAGCTATCAAAGTCAACCCGAAGAATCTCTGAAGCAAAAGGAAACTTTCTTCCTTTTTTTTTTTTTTTAATAAGGAAACTTTCAATGAGAAGCTTTCAGAGGAGCCTTGGACTCCAGCTTGGCAGCGAATGAGAGGGCACCAGGCTCAATCACAAGGTGAGTTGCTCTTTCCCTGTGGAGTCAGGAGAGCAGTAGAGGAAAGTGGAGGGAGCCTAAGCTCATTCTAGCATTTACCAGGAGTTCCTAACCTTTTCAAGACTTCTGTTTCTCCACCTGCGACATGAAACAAACAACACCGAGCCTACAAAGGGTCACCAGAGCTAATATACAGTGTCTAATGCAGGTGTTGACATATATTTTTATTTTTAAATAATAATAATCACAGCTCTTATTTATTGTACTAAATATATATATATATATTTGACATTCTCACTGAATCCCCACAACCACTCTATGAAGTAGATGTCATTAGTAGCCCCATTTTGCAGATGAGGAAACTGAGGCTTAAAAAGTTACAAAGTTGCATGTTCAAGGTCACACAGCTAGTGAGTTGTCAAGAAAAGACCTGAATCCAGGCAGTGAGATCTCAGAGCCTCCATCTGAATGGGTTCCATTCTCCAGGGACCCTCCCTTCCCCTTCTCAGGAGACCACACCATCAAGCCAACACCAGTTCATGTTTACAGGGCTCTTCACAGTCACGAGAAGAGTACGGAGGAATAGCTAGGACCATGCGTGGGCTTTGACCATGCAGCTCCTCCCTCACAGAGGAGCAGTAGTAGTATGTCACTGAAAACTTGCGACAGTTCTGTGAGGACGTAATACATTAACTTCACTGTGCAGACAGAGGCAGAGAGACGAAGTGAATCATCCAAGGTTACAGTCAGGCAGTAAGAAGAAAAATTAGAGCCCACTTCAGCCCTAGGCTGGGTTCCAGGGAAATAGTGCTAGATAATAAGTTATCTCACCTCTGGGAGGCCAGGCAGCCTTATGTCTACACAGGAAAACAAAGGTAGATAAATGCAGGAATTCACAGCCCTATAAAAAATGAATTAAGATAAAATGCGTAGCCTTACTACTTAATGAGGGAGGTTTATGAACGCAAATGCATGACAATGACTCAGAGGAGCATAATTATCTTATCATAAGTTAAAGGTAATCAATTTTCATTTCTAAGTAAATATCATATTTCCTCCATCCTAAAACACACCTTTTTTTTTCACATTTGGTCATTTCTGATGACCATCCAGGTAGAACTTAGCATGATGGGCACACTGATGTGTGTCTTTCTTTGCCCCCTGTAAAGGCTGGTATTGAATTGAGAATGTGTCTTAGAACCGAAGTCCCTGCCTCTTCTTATCTCAGCTCTGTCCTAGGCAAAGGCCCTCCTCCCAGCCCCCTGTGTTCCTTTCCCTTTCTCAAGTCAGAAGAGAAAAACTGTACATCCCTCCTTATAAGACAGGTGGGAGAATTAAGTGACTGGGAACAAGAAAACAGATCTTCTCTCCCCCAGCCCAGAATTTCCCCCACACGCTGATTCCTCATGCAAGGACATGGGAATGGTTGATGGAGCCTGGATCCACCTGTCCTAGGCTGGAGGGTGTGGTCAGGAGAGAGCAGCTGGGACTTGTGAGTCCAGACAGGAAGAGCCCCATGCAGACCACGCTGCAACTCCAAGGGCGAGCCCGGCTGCAAACCCCAGGCTCTGGGTTCCCAGAACAACTGCTTCTCACTCTGCTGCCTTCCTAGAGGCAGCACAGGCTGTGTGCCCCTGGACAAGCCACTTCATCTCCCTTCTTGCTGCTCACACCCCTCAGCTCATCCAGCCCCAGGCTCCTTCCAGGATAAGACATGGGCCTCCTTCTAGGGCCTTCATTCTCAAATGTGGGATTTGCAGCCATCATGGGCCATTGAGGGCCTCCTTCTCTGGCCTGAAGATTTAAAAATAGAGATAAAATGTGAAAGGAAGAAGAGTCAAAGGGAGCACCCAGTCAGAATCAGAAATGCTGGGTTCGGGCCCTGACCCTCGCCCTTCCTCTCTGTGAAATGGGCACAGCCCTTCCCTATCTCTGAACCTGGCTTCCCAGGTCCCTTCCAGCTTGGCCTCTGAGGCCTACAGGTGCTAAGGCTGAGACCCCTGTGTTGCTGGCAGGCTCTGATTGCTGGATGTACGACCCCAGCTCTGACCTGGGGCCACGACTTAGCCTGCCTGTTAAATGGGAAGCTATCACACCTGCCTCCTAGGATTGGACATGCTCAGAACAGTGCCTTGGACAGAGCAAATCCACTGCCACTACCTGCCCAGAGGTTTACATCCATCATTATCTCCCAGCATCTTCCTAACAAGCCTGGGAAGAAATAATTATTTTCTAGATGAAAAACCTGAGGCTCAAGTCACACTGCCGGTTGGTAGCAGGGCTGGGATTTAAAGGCTCCCTGTTCTTTCTAACTTCAAGTGCCACCTTCCAGGTTCCCTCTTGGGGGGAGGGGACAAAAAAAAAGGGGAACATGTGTAATACTTCCAACAATAAAGATTTTTTTAAAAAAATATTTAAGTACAACGATGTGGGGAAGGAGGCATAAATGATAGAAGAGAAACCAGCGCCTCCGGTGGGAAAGCTGGCTGGCACGGCAGACAATGAAGCGTCTTCCCTCCCATGAAGTCCGCAAGTGCCGCTGCCTCCCAGGGGCTTGCTGGCTGGGCTGAGGGCCTGCTGGGCCCTCCGGGTGTTTCCCCAAAATCCTGCTGCCGGCCACACGGCCACACCGCAGAGCAGCAGCCTCGAGGGAGGAAGGAGGGAGGGCAGGACAGCCTGGGTTGCCCTGGGTCGGACCGTGCCCAGACCCTGGACACCTCCGTGACTCCCCATGGTCTCCAGGCTCCTCTGGTCCCAGACCTCTCATTCTAGAGACAGGAATGAGGAGGCTGGGCCCCCGGGGGAGGAGCCACATGGGAGGGTGAGCAGGCCGCACCCCCATCCATCCCAGCAGACAGCAGAGCAGGTCAGTGGGGAGGGGGCAGGAGCCCAGAGGGGGCCCGCAGCTGGGACCACAGGCCAGGCATCTTCCTGGCCACCGGGGTTGGCTAAGGGAGACCAGGCTGTCTTCTCAGACTGAAAAGACAAGGCGTTCCTTCAGCCGGGAGGCATTCCTGTCCACCCCCCTGCTTGCCAAATGTTAGAAGAGGAAGGGGGCTTGCTGAGGTCAGCCAGCGGGGCGATTTCTGACGGAGGAAATAAGATCCCACAAGGTTGGGACCTGTAAATGGGGTCAGAACCTGGGTGCTCTAATGCCAGCACCCCCCACCACACACCCTCCGTGGGTTCTGGGGGAAGCATATGAGACTCTGAGCCAGGTCTCCGGGGCACGGGCTCTGGCTCTGCTCCCAGGTAGTAACCTGTGCTGTTCTAGGAGCTCCCTTCGGCGTGTGGGTTCTATGGTCCTGAGCTATAGAGCGCCTGCACGCACGGTGGGTACGTGCGTGTCCACTCCCTCAGCAGCAAATATTTGTGGAGAGCTTGGAGCCAGGCTCCGTGCTAGGCCCTGGAGATAAAGCAGGTCACAGAACAGGGGAAGCTGTCCTCCTGGGGACTGGCCTTCGGCGGAGAGACCTCAGTCCTGTGGGGATCTACGGAGAAGGGCCCTCGTGTGTCCTCTGTGCCCGGCTCCGGGAGGTGGGGATGCCCTGCAGGTACCATGGAGGGCCACCCCCCTCCTCTGAGCCTCCTTGTGCTTCGCAGGGTTCTTGAGAAATCCTGTGGCTACATTTCCTGACCCCACCCCCACCCCACACCCTGACTCCCTGCTCCCACCGCACCCCGAGGTGCTGCTTCTGGCATTCTGCGCCCTACTTTGCAGGCACCAATTTTCTGAGGAACCGGAAGAGGGTCTGCATCTGCGTGTCCCCTCAGTCCCCAGCACACCTGGGACGTAGACGCTCCCTATAACCCCTTGTTGAGTAAAGGGCTGATTGAGGGAAGCCATTGATTCTGGGCTCCAATTGCTCCGAGATAACTATCTGGACGGCTCCTGACTGTCCTGCAGATCAGATGAGCCCAGGAGATGAAAGGACCTTGGAACCAGCAAGCTGTTCTCCCAGCGATAGTTCTTATTATCCCCATAAAAACGGCACCAGCTAAGTGCCTGTTCTGGGAAAGGCCGTGGAGATCCCGGGTGCTCGCTGGGAGTGTGTGCCCGTGCAGGAACACGCGTGTGTGCGCATGAGTGTGTGTCCCGCCTGGAGGGCCAGAGTGGCCCCCCAAGAAGATCTGTGCTTTCAAGGAGGCTGCGGGCAGCATGACCTCCCCCTCCCTGGCCGGCCCTGTTCACAGGGACACATGGCTGCTCAGGCCCTCGGGACGCCTTGCCAGAGGGCGAGGGGAGGGAGAGAAAGAGAGAAGGCACTCGGAGTCCCCATGTCCGTTGGTCCATCCTCGTGTGGGCTGCAGCCAGCGGCCCGCCAGGCAGGACGGAAGCACGGCCTGGCTGTAAATGACTGCTGGCTCCACGCTGGCCACCCGCCCTGGCCGCCCTCACGGAAGGGCCGGACTTTACCCAGCAAATCGGGAAGGAACTGGAACCTCTGAACTTGGGACTTGGGCTCCGTCGATAAGGCCAGTGGACAAACAGAGGGCAGGGGCCGAGGCTCCCCTTTATACACACAGAAGCCCGGCTCCAGGCTGATACTGTGGAGATCTTTGCCCTTTAGTTCAAACAGGAAATCTTAAAATGGAAAATGAGCTGCGTAAGGAAGGGGCGCGGCCGCCAGCCCACAGGGAAGACGGAGCAGGTTGTTGGCACCAGAGCGGGTGGGGAGGATCCCCACTGGCCTGGGGTGTTGGGGGGCGGGCAAGAACCCCCTGGGGGAGGTGGGAGGTGGGGGGGCATGGGGAGGGGGGAGAACCAGAAGCCTGGGTCTGACCCACAACACCCAGCTTGTTCATCAAGTAGCTGGTGGGGAGCAACCTCACCCATGGAGCCTCAGTTTTCCCATCCATAAGTGGGACCAGCAACACCATCCACCCCGGAGAATACACGAGAAGATGAGGTCATGAGCATGAAAGTTCCCTGCACGTGGCAAAGGGCTCGGCTGGCCAACCCTGCATCCTGGCGGAGGCTCTCCCCCCAAAGGTGTTTCATAATTGAGAGGGAAAATCCAAAACAGCATCGCCCACTCCTCACGCCACCCCCGTACACCCCCTGCTAGCAGTTCAAAGAAGAGCAGATTGGGAGAAGATACATAATTAGAGAAAGGTTTCCAAGTAATTATTCACCTGTAAATTACTCCTCTCCCCGGAATCCCATCTCCAGATCCTTTTGACAAGGTAAATTCATTTATTTACATCTCTAACTAGCCTGCTTTGGTAAACATTCCAACAAGCTTGGATGGCCCATTAAAGAAAGAAAAAAAAACAACATTGAAGAAGTGAGGCAGACAGGAGAGAGAGAGAAATTAACTCTTGGTCATTCCTGGCACCTACAGAATTAACCTTCCAGGGTAATTAACAAGGAATCAACGCCAAGGCAAACCTCATCCCCAGCCAGGAGGGAGCCCGTCCCAGCAGGGTGGGAACCAAGGGAGGCCCTTCTCCACATGGCTCACAACTCCCACCAGCAGTAGGACTTGAGGGGAGACTATTAGAAGGTTCCAGAACCTTCCAGTAATCTCCTCTCAATCTAATCTGCTCCAGGCTGCACTTTCACTTTCAGGAAGAACCCTCCTTATCTGGTGAAATCACTCTTGACTTTCCCCTCTCACTCACAGACCCTCGATCATGGCCTGGCCACTTCCAGGCCTGACGCATTTTAGGCTCTCAATCAGCCGCTGCTGAATGAATGAATCCATGTGCTATTCATTCCAGTGTCATAAAGCCTCTCAAATTTGGGGAACGCCACAGTCACCCCCTCGGACTCAGGCCGCCATTATCTCTTGCATAGACTGGGGCCTCTGTCTATTCCAGTGATGGCGAACCTATGACACACGTGTCAGAGGTGACACGCAAACTCATTTTTTCGGTTGATTTTTTCTTTGTTAAATGGCATTTAAATATATAAAATAAATATCAAAAATATACATCTTTGTTTTACTATGGTTGCAAATATCAAAAAATTTCTATATGAGACACAGCACCAGAGTTAAGTTAGGGTTTTTCAAAATGCTGACATGCCGAGCTCAAAAGGTTCGCCATCACTGGTCTATTCTCTGCCTCCAGTCTCTCCTCCTCTCACCCTCTACACAGAATTACCTTCTTAAAAGGCAAACTGGAAAAGTAAGCAACGTAATTCTTCAGCTCTGACCACTGAGGAGAAAGTCATGGTTAATCAGGACAGTGACCCCTGGAGTCAGACGTCTGGGTTTGAAGTCTAGGTCAGGAACAGACCAGCTTGTGGCCTTGGGAAACTTACTTAACATCTCTCAGTTTCCTCATCTATGAAACAAAATAAATAATAATAATAATAATAGCACTTACCCATTATAGCATTTACCCCTTATAGTTGTTGTGTGCATTGTGAGTTAACGGAGAATGCCTAGCACTTAATAAACATCAGCTATTAGCAGCAGCATGGCTGTTATTGTCATCATCATCATCATTGTTTTACATGCCTTCACTGCCCTCTCATTGTCCTTGAATTAAAAGTCAAGCTCTTCAGCGTGGCTCAGGAAGCCTGGGCCCTGCTTGCCTCTCAGCCTCAATTCTCACCACATCCCCACCCCCCCTAGTCCAGCCACAAAAGTCCTTGCAATCTCCCAAATGCTCTATTTTCTCTCCACTTCAGCTCTTTGCACAGGCTGCTTTCTCAGCCTCCCAGGAATTGCATCCCAGGCCCCAGGCATGCACAGACAGCAAACCCAGAGAGGCGTCCACAAAGGGACTTGGCTCTCAGAGGTTACCCTGGTTTGAGTAGCAGATATATGTAAGGTTCAGAGTTGACCTGGCAGCCTTTCCAAGTTCACATGCCTTCTAAAAAGAGCTTTCTTTTGCTCTGAAATGTCCGACGTCCTATGAAAAGAGAAGGTAGAGATGAGTCTGCCCAGTTTTAAGATGAAGGAACCATATATGGCCCACAGAAGGCCTGTGACTTGCCCAAGGTCACCATTTAGTAGCAGAAGGAATAGAATCTTAAGTCTTCCAAGACCGCAGAATGGGGAGAAGAGTGCCCACTTAGAGGTGGGCCTGAGTTCACATCCCCAGCCAAGACCTTGAAAAAATGTTCACCTCCCTAGGCCCCGATTCTTCATCTACAAAGTAGAGGTAGGAATGATTTTCTTACAAGGTGGTTAAGGAAGATGACTTGAGACACCTACTGTATGGGAAAGTGCTCAGCCACTGCCTGGCCTTGGAAATGAAGAGCAAAGGGGAGGGAGAGAGAGGGAGGCTGCACAGAGGCAGGTGTGAAAGGATCTGAAGGGGCATGAGAGCAGGAGAAGGAGCCTCTGCCTCCAGCCCTGGGCTCAGAGACCTTCACAGCCTGCACCCTCAAAGGCCAAGGACAAATGGTGCCCTCAGCACAGAGACACAGGCCAGTTAAGACAGGACATAGAAGCAAGGTGGGGCTGGAGACACAGGTCTGGAGGAGCCAGCACCGCACAGAAGCCACAGTGATGGAATTCGGTGAGACTCCCAGAGAGTAAGCTGAGGATGGAAACCAGGGGGTGCCTAGGAACGGGAGGCAGGGGGAGAGACTTGGAAAGGGTAGGGTCCTAAAATACACAACAATGATTACAGCATGGTCACCACAACAATCCACCCAGAAATAGCAACTCTATTTATTCAACATTTTCCTCTGAGTGTTCTCTAAGAGACTTTTTTTCTATGTCACTGAAAGAACAACTGATCTCACAATGCTAAGTGTTATGTTAGGGGAAGGCAACTCAAGCTTTCTTCACTCTCTGACCTGAACATGGACTTTTCAAGAACCAGACACAGACCCTAGAGCAGCCGTGGGCAAACTACGGCCCACGGGCCGGATCCGGCCCATTTGAAATGAATAAAACTATTAAAAAAAAAAAGACCTTGCCCTTTTATGTAATGATGTTTACTTTGAATTTATATTAGTTCACACAAACACTCCATCCATGCTTTTGTTCCGGCCCTCCGGTCCAGTTTAAGAACCCATTGTGGCCCTCGAGTCAAAAAGTTTGCCCACCCCTGCCCTAGAGCCTGGCCCAGGGCAGCCTCAAAAGATAGGTGAATGGTTGGGAAAATTAAGGAAGAGCCAACACTGAAATCAAAAGGAGAAATACCCAGATAGCCCTTAAATTCATATTTTGCTAATATGAATAGTATTATATCTTACTTTCCAAATGAGAAACTATGCTATTATACGAGTAGAAAAACTGTTTCTAGTTCAACTAATCTGAATTAACTCCTGCTTCCTCCACGTAACTTCTCTGAGCCTCAGTTTCCTCGTCTGTTAAATACACATTATTTTGTATTTAGAATCTTTGTTGGGGGGAATCAAAATAATGTATATAAAGTATATCCCATATGGTTTGAACTTCCTACATGAAACCTTGTCTTTTAGACCATAAAGCAAGTCCAACAAAATTCAGAAGCATAGCGCATATGCTATATGCTCTAACCACAAAGCAATGCAGTGGGAAAATAAATAACAAAAAGATACCAAAAGGAATCTTATGGTTTGGGAAAGTTATGAGCATACTTCTCAAATAAGTCAAAGACCAAAGAAAGAATTAAAATGTAAATGATAACACACATAGAACTGGATGTCAGTGAAAATGCAACCTATCACAATGTACTAAACACAGCTAAGTCAACACTTGAAGAGGAACGTAGCCTTAAATGGTTGGATGAGACAAGGAGAAATATTGAAATACCACCAACTAAATATCCAACTTAAGGAACTGGAAAATAACCACAGAATAAACTGAAGGAGAGTAGACGTAAGAAATAAAAATGAGCCCGGCCAGTGTGGCTCATTGGTTGAGCATCAACCTATGAACCAGGAGATCATGATTCAATTCCTGGTCAGGGCAATGATCCCTAGTAGGAGGCATGGCAGCCGATCAATGATTGATTCTCTCTCATCAGTGATGTTTCTATCTCCCTCTCCCTCTCCCTTCCTCTCTGGCAGCCGATTAATGATTCTCTCTCATCATTGATATTTCTATCTCCCTCTCCTTAGATGTCTATGATAGAAAAGAGCTTTGTGACAGGTGACAGGTCAGTTGATAAAGACAGACTATTCAATAAATAGCTACTCATATGAAAGATATAATAAAAACTTTTATTCCTATTTCACCCATATAAAAAATCAGTTTCAGGTATTTTGGTAATTGAAATGAGGTGAAAGAGAGATAAATACATCAATGATGAGAGAGAATTATTGATAGGCTGCCTCCTACACACCCCACACTGGGGATCGAGTTTGCAAACCGAGGCATATGCCCTTACCGGGAATTGAACAGTGATATCCTGGTTCACAGGTCGATGCTCAACCACTGAGCCATGCTGCCTGGGCAAAAATATATATATATGTATTTTAAAAGAAATAACAATAACAGTGGAAACTAGTAAAATAGAAAGTGAAAACAGTAAAATAGAAAGAAAGAGAACTTAAACTCAAAGGTTGGTACTCTACAAGTCCAAGAAAATTGATAAACTTTTGAGGAGAATGATCAAGAAGAAAATGACAGAAGGCTCAAATAAATAATATTGGGAATAAGAAATACTATTAATGACTTCATGCCAATACATTTTAAAACTTAGATAAAATAGAAAGATTCCTAGAAAAGTATATAATCCACCAAAACTGACTTAAAGTGGCTTTCCCTTTAATCATTAAAGAAATTAAATCTATAATTTAAAACCATCCCATAAAGAACTCACAGGCTCAATGATTACAAAAGCAAGTTCTAGCTAAATGTTAAGAGTAGGTAATAACAGATTATGCAAACTCTTGCAAAGAATTGAAAGACCAGAATAACCTCCCCACTCATTTCATGAGGAAAATACAGCTCTGATATCAAAATGAGGCAAATATCGTATAAAGAAGGAAAATCACTAGCCATATGAACCTAGATACAAAGTCCCCAAACAAATATTTTAGCAAGTCAAATGCAGAAATTATAAAGAAAGATAACACACATGACCAAATTTGGTCTATCCAAGAAATGCCATTGAATTAAATTAGATATTTATTTTCACTATTCATCATTGTAACATATAAAGTGAGATAAGCCCAGCCAGCATGACTCAGTGGTTGAGTGTCAACCTATGAACCAGGAGGTCACAGGTTGATTCCCAGTCAGGGCACATGCCTAGGTTATGGGTTCTATCACCAATCTGAGGCATGTAGAAGGCAGCCTATCAAGGATTCTCTCTCATCATTTATGTTTCTATCTCTCTGTCTCTCTCCCTCTCTGAAATCAATAAAAATAGATTTTAAAAAATAAAAATAAAAAACTAAAGTTAGATAAATCACTAGAGAGTATGCATAGACATACAAAAAGCTCTTTAAAACTTCAACACTAATAAGTGCTTTTAAAAAAAACTTAGCAAACTAGAAATAAAAAGAAATTTCCTCAATTTAACAAAAGAATATCTACAAAAATCCAAAGTAAATATCATACTTAATGGTAAATCATTTGAAGAATTTCTTTTATATTCAGCATAAAAGTTGCTATCCTGGCTTAAATTTGGGGTGTTTTTTTTTAGAGGTCCTACCTTATGCAATTAGACAATACAAATATATAGAGAGATATATCTAATTATCTTTCTTCTTAAATTACATGATTATCTACAGAAAACACCAATAGAAGCTACAAATTATAAGAATAAGAAAATT